>NC_134129.1:15820000-17020000 GCF_040939455.1 Microcebus murinus | reverse complement strand
TGCTAACAGTTAATTTTATCAGGGGGCGTGTGTGACCACACACGTGGCTGACGGCGATCACGCGCCATCCTTGAATTGGAGCGTTTAGATTCCACGCCGCTGGGACAGCAGGCGCTTTCCTCCCTCTGTAGCCAAGCACTTTTGCACGTTTCCGCTGTAGTTACGTTGCCACGTGGAGGCTAGCTCGGGATGTCTAAGGCTGTGGTCCCCACCCCCCGGGTGGTGGCTGTTAGGGACCAGGCTGCAGCTGCTGGCGCGGCTGCCTGAGCCCCGCCTCCCCCGGCCTGCCCCCCAGGCTGGGGAAATGGTCTTCCACGAAAGCAGTCCCTGGTGCCAAAAGGTTGGGGGCCGCTGCTGTTAGGTGCACTTGCAGTCCCGGCCCTCTGTTCCTTTCCAAAGAAACTGCCCACTTGTACTTCTGGAATGGAAACAGATAAGGCTGGAAATGAGAAAGTAGGATCCTAGCTGCAAATATAAGTGGAATGAGCTTAATCTGCCCACATTTAGGTTTACATGCTCTTTTTTTTACTGGTTCCCTTTTGAAATGTTATCTTTCAGTTGGTTACTGATTAGGGGCATTCTGCTAGGAAATTCACATCTCAGAAACCCAAGGTAAGGAGGGCTGCTGTGTAGATAGAACTGCTTTCCCCCAAAGTGGGTAGATGGATATATCCTCTGATTTGGAGAAAATCTCCAGAGCCCCAACGTTTATTATGAGCTGAACTTAATTCCAACATGCTTAGGTACAAGAAAAAAATTGATCAATGACACCAAACTGTTGGAAACATCATTTTTATTAAGGAAACCTGATTCCTAAGCATGGGAGTCAAACCCTTTACACTTTATTAAGTCATGAACTTTAGGGTCAACAATTATGATTTTGATAATTATCAAAAATGTCAAGCAAGTAATTGAGTTATAGATTTGTATTTATCCCATGAAATGATTGTAGATACTACATAACTGATTTTGTATTAAGGTGATCATTCGAGTGACACGAATCTTTCTCACAGTGAGTTTATATATTACCGAAATGACCAAGCCTTCCCTTGTATTTGATGACCTCCCGTCCCTGCCCCCCTCCCCAGTCTCGATTCAGGGTTTTTATGGTGTGTGATAAATGAGCTGTTTACTAATTTGTTGTTGAAGTAAAATACCAAATTTGGATTACTGGAATTTATTATTTGGGGGCACCTGGCTCATCCTTGTTTTTGTTTGTTAAACAGGAGAAGGACCAGCGCAGCCTAGACATAAACACTGCCAAGTGCATGTTGGGACTGTTATTAGGAAAAATCTGGCCCCTTTTTCCAGTTTTTCACCAATTCTTAGAGGTACCAAATTGTTGTTTTATGAAATGTGTGTTTGCTTGCTTAGAACTACCAAATATACTTTATTTAACCATTTTATGTACTTTTTTGTTTGTTGTACTTTTCTGCCTGTAGGAATTTTGGTGACATAATTGCTGTCAGTCAGCAACTGCCTGTCTTCTTGGAGTGCATCTGTGTATGCGTTCAGTGTTGTGTTGCCTCAGCCCACATTACAAATGCATCAGGAACAGCCACGGCTCTGTCCTTTCCTCTCCTTTCTTGTCCCCATTTTAAAAGCTTCACTTTTGTTTAGATTTCCTGCTCTTTATAACAATAGAAAAATAAGATTTACTTTCTTTTGACTTTATATGAATTTCCACTTTTATTAAGCAAAGGCTAAAAAACAGCCATCTGCCTTCTTGCCAAAACTAGTTTGCAATCTACTTAGTTACAATCCTACTTTGCTTTATCTACTCTTATCTCTAAAAGTGACAGGAGGACCTTAAGGATCAAGCTAAGTATTAGGCAAACTGACCATATCCCCATCAGTTTAAATTGCTTTCAGATCTATATCAGAAGCGATGCAGCATTTTCATCCCATCATTGTTGGTTGTTTGCCTTAAGTATTGCTGATCAGAAATTTTGAGCTGGTTATCAGGAGCTGGTTTTGTTGGAACGTCATCCGGCAGGGGCTGGTAGCATCTGGGATGTACACGTGACTTGCTTGGGTTGTCATATACGGCATCCTCCTTGGCCTCCTGCCCCAAACCCCGTTAAAAAACAAATGTCCTTGGCTTGTACGGACGAGGACGTTGGGTCTTTGAGGAAATCTGGACCTTACCCTGACTCCAGCTGCACTCTTGAAATCATCTTTCTTACAGCTTACTTTATGTCACAGTCCAGAGAAACTGACATGATTCTTTGAGCACTGCTATTAAAAGTTCTTTTAACATTACCAACAGGGACCCCTCGAGAACGTTATAAAAACTGGTTTGAATATAAGAAGTGTTCGTTTATCTGATGATCTGTGTCTACATTTGATCTGTTCTGATTGCCCTCATTACCCCATGAGATGCGTTAGCACTATTTGGAAAATAAACGGAAGGTAGCTACTTGTTCTTGGAGGATGAAGCAGGACTTGCGCTTGAATGTAAAGAGCTTTGACGCCGGAAAGACTTGGTGGTGAGGCTATTCAGCTTCGCATGATTCCAGGCTCCTCATCAGCTGTTTCAAGACTGGCCTTTGCTTTTCGTTGCTCAGAAAGTTAGACTTGTAGTCTGTGTTTTGTTCCCTCTCTTCTATTAGTTTGCAGTTTTCTTTTAAAAGGAGATAGTAATCCTTCCATTTCAACTTTCCTTGCGTTTGCATCCTCAAAACCATTGGCTCAACTCTCTTTGCTTTTTATGTACTTGTATCATTGTACTATGTTCCCGATTTTAGCGGTGAGGATTTAAAAGTTGTTGCTCTTGGATTTTATCTTTAAATCTTTATACAAGGATACCGGATTTTCAGATATATATATATACACACACATGCCATATTTCTTGTCTAAGAGGAATAGAAAAACTATTTCACAGCTATTCCAGTTTCTTTTATGATCAGATTCAAGTTGTGAATTATTAGAACAGCAGTTTTCTCCAGTGACAAGAGCCACCCAGGTTTGAGACCGCTCGAGGCACTTAGCAGTTCTCATGGTGGGACCTGCTGGTGCACGTGACCTGCTGGTGCCCGTGCTCATGCTCTAAGGTGACAGACAGCCCGGCCATGGGCAGTACTGAGTATGTCATGGACCATTAACGGGGCCCCTCTTTAGTTAGCACTTACTTTGTATCAAGCACGGCATGAAGTGCTTTACATAAACTATGTGAATTATCTCTTCTAATCCTTACAACGTCTCCCCATTTCATATAAAAGGTATTATCCGCATTTTATAAAGAAGGACTTTGGCAGTCTAGAAGCTTCACTTCTGGGGCTATACAATCATGTTCCTTTGATGTGCTTGCCATTTTGTGTCGAGTTGCAGTGAAAACTGTCATCTTAAATTCTACTCTTGCTCTCTCCGTCACCATCCTCCTCCTAGATCGGTGCCTAACACAGCTCAAATGGAAAGAGTTCACCTTCCGCGAACTGTATTTAGTTGACGCGTACAGCAATTGAAACCATCGCGCTTGTGCCTTTTAAGTGTCAGTAATTCATATCACTTTTCCCTCCATCAGCAATCAAAATACAAAGTTATTAATAAAGACCAGTGGTGCAATGTCCTAGAGTTTAGCAGAACGATTAACCTTGACCTCAGCAACTACGACGAAGACGGCGCGTGTAAGTACCGGCGCCACTCGCGCCCCGTCGCGAATGCTTGTCGTGTCTCCTCCCCGGGACGAGCCCCGAGCCACGTTGTCTTCTCTCTCCTCCTCCGCAGGGCCAGTTTTGTTGGACGAGTTCGTGGAGTGGTATAAAGACAAACAGATGTCCTAGGACGGTCTGCACGGCAGCGAGAGAGTCACTGTTACCAGTTCTGTCACCCATTAGCCATAAATTGCTGTTTGTACCCAAGCGCATGCTGCTTTTCTTGCACTGTCTCCCCTCGCAGGGACGTTTTGGTGTTTGCTAGCGAACGGGCCAGCTCTGCTTGCTGTGTGGCATTGTTCTCTTGGAAGGCTGCCTTTGCGGCCTGTATTTACACTACAGATTGGTGAACTTGCCAACGTCCTCACTGTGATAATCTGTATATTGCTGTTTAAATTTTGTATATGTGTATAAAAAGAAAAAGCTTCACCTAGAGATTATTTCTTCAAAAATGTATTGTAAAAATAATTTTGTGGCATATTTCTAGTCCCTTTTTTCAAACGAACCAATCATCCTCTATCCGGTCTCAAACGTAGCATCTCAGCGAAGAAGACAAAACAACTGTTACCTGAGTAAACATTGCCAGAGTTAACCTTACTGTCCGAGAGGCCAACTTTTTGGTAGGAGGTGGGAGTCTTCACTTTTCAGAGGCAAATGCCAAATGTAATTTGGTTTACTCAACAATATTAGCGTTTTAAAATGGCGAAAGTTATAATTATTTCAGCATGTAGACATGGTGACATGCCACAAATCATTTCTACCATGCAAGGTATAGTTTTTTTGTTTTTTAATGTTAAAACTATAGTAGCTTGAATATAGGTACAAATGAACAAATTCAAATTGCACCTTTTTTTTTTTTTAATGGGGTTTAAATTCCTGTAAACATTCTTTAATGGTTTTTCTCTTTTTCTTTTTTTCCCCTTTTGCCTTCTTCTAGCCAGTGTCTGCTCCGCTGGTGCTCTGTGCCACTCTGCGTAAAGTCATTTTGCCTCCTCGTGAAAACCTCATGGTTTGCTGGCAATTTATAAATGCAAAGCACTTTTAGTGGCGGTTTGAATTTTTAGTTCAGCTTTTATGGTGTCTAATTTCTAGTTTTTTGAAAAAAGAACCATACTACGAGTGAGAGGTGTTTTGTTTTGTTCTGTTTTGTTTTCCTTGTTCGTTTCTGTCACGCTGGGCTTTTCCTGGCAGCAAGTCCATTGCAGGCAGTGGACACGTAACCACCAGCATCGAGATGACCCAGTTCTTGCTAGGACCTGTCTTGGAGGGGCCACTTGTCATTACCCGAGTCATTTGTACAGAAGGGGGACAGCCATTATTTATGTGGATGAGGAAACAAGAGTATACAAGATGGTGTTTTTAGGTTTGTATTTTATGTCTTTCTCCTTTTTTGGCCTTACCCTTCTTGAGGAAATGTAGAGATAACATGTTTTCACCCCAACTACCTGGTGCTATTGAATGATACTGATTCAGTCCCTAAAGTTCTGTGAAAACACAACAGTCTAATGATTTGACCAAATAAAGAGCTAATGGTGCGTTTGAACGAGTGGATGCTGTAGTTGTCAACAAGATCCTTGATTGAGCACGTGATGATTGGAGGAAGTTTGGGTTTTTTGGAAATCTGGCCAAGAAATCTTCTGGATGACATGTGAGCCTTTCAATGGCATTAACTGAGTAAAGCACACAGACAATGCTACTCTTGACCACTGTTACGGTTTCTTTGCAAACAGTGTTCAGATTTTCATATTATTTTTTTTTCCCTAACTGAACCACCAAAGACAGAAATTTTGTATGTATATACAGTGTGTGTGCATATACAAAATCATGATATGGTAGAATGCAACTACTTTTTTTTTTCCCTATCAAATAGAAAGATTTGGTTTGCTGTGAAATAAACCAGAAGTTTTTAAAACTCTGTAGTGATTAAGCATACTTAACCATTCCTTGTTTGTAGACTGACTTTTAACCTTACAAATTAATATCAGTTTGCAGAAATTAATATCTGAAAAGAGCAGAAAGTGTTGATGGCAAGCAACAGCCAGCGAGACTCGCGTAGCGGATGTGTGTGTATTGCAGTGGTTGGTGACTGGCTGTAGGCAGGCTGGCATCTGTAGAGAAGTGATTCATTTTTTAAAAGTCCCCCCATAAAGTTTAAAAATATATATATATATCACACTCTAAAGGCAATGGTTTTAAATTTGATCAACTGTAGTTTTGTTTAAAGCAAATACAAATCATAGGTAAAATTATTTTAAATGTTATGTTAGAATCTGGAGAATTTTTTTTCAACGCTGAGC
Organism: Microcebus murinus; assembly: GCF_040939455.1. Classification (NCBI taxonomy): domain Eukaryota; kingdom Metazoa; phylum Chordata; class Mammalia; order Primates; family Cheirogaleidae; genus Microcebus; species Microcebus murinus. Next base: position 17,014,050 of record NC_134129.1, on the reverse strand, counting down.
ACAGTTAATCCTCAGATGAAAGAATTGTTACAAGGGGAGATGTTCCATTTCATCCACAGTGAACATTTTGATGACGGGAGAAAAACTCAAGTGAAAGCTATTTCACGATGTGTGATGTGAAAGTGAGTATTCCAAAGAGATAATCTCGCATATTTAGACAACTCCAAATAATCCTTCAGCTGCCTTGAAAAATAAACCTCTGTGACTACTGATGGCAGATTGCTTGCCCTTGGTTTTCTTGATTCTATGTAGTTGTTTTTAAGGGGAGAAAAAAGAGTTGGACAGAATATTAAGATGCATTTTCTTAGGAATTGTCCTAAGTTACACAAAAAGCTGAACCGTCATCGACAGCTTGTCTACTTGCTAGTGTTAAGTAAATTAGGGTGCCTTCTGCTGGTTTTTCTTCAGTACCGAAGTCTACACCCTCTCTCTCCATTGTGTTCTGAACTCCACATGGCAATACTCTGTCGTAATGGAGTACAACTTCTAGATGTTCGCTGCTGCGGTAGGTCATACATTTCATTATTTGATTTGCCACAAATGTCCACCGTAATATTACGTGCACCTTTTTTGAAGCATGAACTCTCAATTACATTTTTATAAATCCGACTAGACAAACCTCTAGATTCTGGCTTAACAACAGATTTCTTTTGCCTCTCGGTCTCGATTTTAACAGTGCTTTTGAAGTTTATACAGAAAGCTTTAAAAGTTAGTTTGTGCCCTTGGTTTTTGTTCTCACAACTGCTAAAATACCTCTGTAAGCCTTATCCTTTTATTCTTTCGAATGTTGTATAATAAATGTATAGAATTCATTGACCAACTAAAATGTTGGGTGTCTGTAAATGAGACCAAAATGTGGGTTGCTTTTTTTCATAAAGTAATTTCTATTGAGGGTTACTGTTAAATGAACAGCAGCTAACCTGTAACTGTGAATGCTTCGTGTCGTCAGTATTTGCATTACATTCATAAAAGTGTGCAAGTCCTGTGACTCCCAGCTTAACTAAAATGATGTTATTATGCCACCTAACTTGAGTACAGCAAACTGGTTTTAGGTTTTAATGGAATCGATGTAAAATGATAGCCCATAAATAAAAAGTATTTGTGTTTGGTTTCAGAACTGATTTGTAAATTCTTTCTTCTCTTTCTCTTTAAAAGCATTTAAAGTACTTTTTGTTTGTTTGATTTTTCCCAACTTTTTCTGTTGAAAATTTTCAAGGCTACAGAAAAAAAATGCAAGAATAATATAATGAACACCTTTATACCTGTCACTTAGATTTTCCAGTTGCTAATATTCTATCACATCACCTGCCCCACTCTGTGTATGTGGTTCTTGCTCTCTAGATATACTTTTTTCTAAATGATTTGAGAGGAAATTACATTATGACACTTTACAACTGATATTTGAGAATATGGACATTCTCCTATAACCTCAATACAAGGAACACAAGTTTTACCAAGGATATGTGCACAAGGAAAGAAACTAAAGAGAAAAAAGATAAATATAAAAGAAAAGAAAGAAAAAAAAGGAACACAAGTTTAACAGTGATACAATACTATTGTTTTATATACAGCCCAGGCGAAAAATCTCCCCATTTGTACCAATAGTCTTGACAGCTATTTTTAATCCAGGAATAAGCATTTCATTTAATTGTCATACTTCGCCAGTCTCTTTTAATCTAGAAAACACTTCCAGATAGAGTATTACAAATGTTTTGATTAAAGATAGTTACAAACACTCCTCAGCCAAAATAGTGATTTTCAGAAATTTACTGCCATGTATTGTGTGTTTCTAAACATTGAGCTAATAATGGGGTGCTTACTGTACACCAAGAACCAGGCGGAAATGACCGTTGTTACTACCCCCGGGGCTGCCACCCAGTTAGTCTGTAAGTACGCATCCGCATCCGCCCTGGCTGCAGCGCTCTGAAGTGTCTTACGCTGGAGTGTGGGCTTCCCGAGGGCAGGACCTCTGGCACTTCCTGGACGGCCAGAAAACACCTGTGGGAGGAAGCAAGTGACAGAGTTCCCTGTCTGGGCCAAGAAGTGCCAGGACCTAAGAAACGTCCTGTGAAGATTAGAAAACCCGGGAAGAGCTGATGCTGACTTTACGATTTTTAGAAGCTGGAAAGCAAGAGAGGAGGAAGTAGAAAACAAGATTCCTAAGAAGCAGAATCCCAAACCCAGGTGCCTGCTATTTACGTCGGCGACATAGATGGTTCTTTCAACTGTGATTTGCGCCAAAAGCTGAGGATCAAACCAAGAAAATCTCGATTCTTCCAGACACCCAGAGAGAGAGGGGACAGCAGGTGAGGTAAAGGACGAAGCTTACTCTCAGATGGATGAGAAGGACTGGGACATGGCAAGCCTTAGGCAGCAGAAAGTCACGAAGCACGTCACCCAGCGACGGAAGAGTGCGTTCCGCTGGACAAGACTAGCAGCACGTGCACAGTAAGAGGAAATGACAAAGTTCTCCAGCAGTGGAACTGGAGCAAGGTTGACTGGGGAGAGAAGAAATCACTGATGCCTACTCTGGACAAACCCGGTTGGTGTGCACTGCAGACGTACCCAGGAAGGAAGGAAGGTACGGGACATCTTTAAGCTCTTTGAAATGATGGGATAGAGGAAAAAATGAAAAATAAAATTATCCACAGGGAAAAAAAAAAAATGGAAGATGATCAGGTCTACCCAGGGCTGCAGAAGTGAAGAGGAAAATTGCCTCTTTCGGGACAGCAGTTTTCTTGATTAGTTTGAATCCACGCGAGGACATGGGTTTCCAGGGCTGCTGTCCCATGTGTCGTATCACACCGGAGTGACTCATCGGAACATCTCCAGATCCTTGTGTGTAGTGTAGCTTCTTTGCAGAGGATGGGAGAAGAGCTTTCACGATTCCTTTAGAAAAGAATTGACTTTGGAACTTTGTTATAGCTAGATGAGAGGGAAACCCAATCATGTGAGGGAATAAGACATCAAGCTTTCTGGCCCTCTTTTTTTTTTTTTTTTTTTTTTTTTTTTTTTTTTTTTTTTTTTTTTTTTTTGAGATGGAGTCTCACTCTGTTGCCCAGGCTAGAGTGAGTGCCGTGGCGTCAGCCTAGCTCACAGCAACCTCCAACTCCTGGGCTCAAGCGATCCTCCTGCCTCAGCCTCCCGAATAGCTGGGATTACAGGCATGCGCCACCGTGCCCGGCTAATTTTTTCTATATATATTAGTTGGCCAATTAATTTCTCTTTATTTATAGTAGAGATGGGGTCTCCCTCTTTCTCAGGCTGGTTTCGAACTCCTGACCTCAAGCAATCCTCCCGCCTCGGCCTCCCAGAGTGCTAGGATTACAGGCGTGAGCCACCGCGCCCGGCCTCCTCTTTGCCTTTCTAAGCTTGTAAAGCAGAAGATAATCCAAAATACGGCGCGTTCACCACGTTTGGCACGTTCAGCAGTAAAATGTTTAGTTTTTTCTCCCTGCCTGAGTTTGTTTCTTGCATGTATCTCCAATTGCCTTAACAAAAAATCATCCCATGTATAGAAGTCCTTGCTTAGAAATCATGGAGAGTAAGTAGGCTATGCTGAGAATAATGGAAACTGAAAAACAAAAATTGACTATGGTAATCAAGTGGGAAGTTTTTAAAACATCATTTAAAATGTAGAATCTCTTCTCGAGAGGAAATGTATTCCGTCCTTTGAAAGAAATCCCTTTGCAATCACTCTCTGAAGAATATGGATTGCGAAGAATCCTGGCTAAGGAAAAGCAAGCCGTAGAGGGTCCGTCGTTTTCTTTTTTGCCTCTGATGCTTTGCAGTAGAGACGTCCTAGAATCGCCTACATTTGAATATCTAAAATTACAAACCAGGGTTCTCTAGAAATCTTAGGGTACACGCGATGGTAAAGAGGACGGCCCCTGTACTCTTAGTTCACATTCAACGTGTCACTTGTCACAAGTGACAGCTGAATGTGGCCCTGACATCGTGCAAGTTGCTCTCGGCCCCCCAGGTCCTGCCCCGTGAGAGCCGGGCACTCAGTCCCAGCGCTGCGGTGGGGAGACTGGGAGGAGAGGGAACGTCGCTCCAAGGGCAGAGGGAAGGCCCAGAGCCGCCCGGGCAGTCTGGCCGAGGCCGTCGGGAGCGGCCCCAGCAGGCAGGAGAGCAGAAGGTGGGCCCTGCAGGGACTTACCGTTCGCCAGGCACTCGATCACTGCGTACTGTGTGCCAGGCACAGTGTTGGGGTCTACCTAGGAGTTGGGGTCCCCCCCCCTTAAGCTCAGACTCGTGGAGGAGATCTGAGAACCACTGTGCCTGGTAAGTCAGGCTTGGGCATTCAGAGGGTGCTGCGGGGGCAAGGTGGTGGGTTGCATTAGGATCCTCCAGAGTTACAGAAGCATAGGGGCGCATGCGTGGGCGCACGTGTGTGCGTGTGTGTGCGCGTGTGTGCGTGTGTGTGCGTGTGTGCGTGTGTGTGTGTGTGTGTGCGCGCATTTGCTTATGTATGTTTTATATATACACACGAGGGGTGGATTTGTTAAGGAGTTAGCTCACGCGATCCTGGAGGCTGAGCAGTTCAAAACTGCGGTCAGCAAGCTAGAGACCCAGCAGAGCCGATGCGGAGTTCCATGGAAGTCTGAATCCGAAGGTCTGGGAACCGGGAACGCTAATAGTGTGACTTTCAGCCGGGGCCTGCGGGCCTGAGAGCCAGGACAGCCAGCGGGACAGCGCCAGTCCAAGAGCCAGCAGACTCAAGACCCTGAAAGGGCTGACATCTCAGTCCGAGCGTGACGGCTGGAAAAGACCGAGGTTCCAGCTCCTGCAGCCGGGCAAGAGGAGTCCCCTCTTCGCCTTTTTGTCCTATTCAGGGCTCCAGTGGGACGGATGAGGCCACCGCGCCGGGGAGCGCAGTCTACTTACACGCCTGCTCTCCGCCCATCGGAGAGCGCAGCGTGCAGAGCGAGCAGCTAGCTAGAAATCCAACGACGGGCAGGGCAGGGCGGGCTGCGCCTTGAGCACGTGCTTGCCCAGGGCAGGGGCTGCTAGATGCCACCGGGGTGGGTCAGAAGCATTCCGCTGCAGTGATTCGTGAACTGCCAGGGGCAGGGCGGGAGCCAGCATAATGGCACGGGAGCCCGGGAAGCCTCGGAGTGTGCACCCACCTGCGGAAACCCACCCGGTTCGCAAGAAAGACCCAGGGCAGGGTGAGGGCGGTTTTCTGCATCGTGGCCGGGGAGCACTGCGTGCAGGAGTCTGTCTGCCCCCGTCGCAGCCAGCTGCCCTTTGTCTGGCTGTCACACCTCTCCTAACAAGGTCCAGAACCGTCTCGGAGCATGCTGAGAGTTTTCTTCCATAGATGCCTGGCCTGCAGGCCTGCAGTTGGCCAGAGAAGGATGTGAGGTAACGGAATGGGGAGGTTGGAGCTTGTCCCCCTCTGGCCTCGGGGCAGATGCTAAGAGACGGGGCAGGAGAGGAGGTGGGAGGTGACATTTCCCAATGCGGAGGTGGCCCCTGGGTTAGAGGTCACCAGGAAACGCGGCCGGCATCGTCAGGGCTCTGGGGGTGCGACCACCTCTCTTTTGCTCCCCAATCACCAGCCAGGGCCCCACGGTCCGAGCCCGGCGTGGCCGGCAGAGGGAGGGCTGGCAGTTGGCTGTCCTGGCTGCTCTGGGCTCCCCTGTGCTGCCGCTCAGCCCTAGACGATCCCGTGGTGACCCAGAAAGGCGGGACCGGGCCTCCTTCTTGGGCCTCCCCAGATTACTTTGGCCACGTGCTCCTGGGCCCACCATGGTGCTGCTGCCTGCCCCGGGGACCCCTTCTGTCTCTGGCTTTCTTCTCTCCTTGTTGGCAGCCTGGGGGCCACCACTGCGGATGCTCAGCCAGCCGGCCTGGAGGGCCTGGCCTGAGAGCACAGCTGGCCCCAGGCGATGCCATTGACCTTGCCCACTGGCTGACGGCCTGCTCCTGGCCCCGTGGGCGCTATTGCAGCGGAAGCCAGACCCCACTATGTTCAAGTTCAGGTTCAAGTTCAAGTGCAGCATTTCCTTAATAGGGATCTGGCTTGCCTCAGTACTGCCCGCAGGGGCTGGGGACACAGCGGGAGTTCTGCGCATCCCCACATACGTGCGTCCCCCACCCTGCTGTGGGCACCTTCTCACGCTGGCCTCCCAGGGCTGTCCCTCCTGGCTCTCAGGCTTCACTTTGGACCCTTTCTCTAGGGTGCCCGGGCTTGGGCAGACGTGGAGCTTAGTCAAGGTTTTGCCTGGGGACCTTGTCAAAGAGGATTATAGTGACGGGGCCCGGGTGGCCTCAGGGCTGGCCTTAGGGATGGGAGTGGGGGAAAGGGAGAGGCAGACCTCAGGGTGGCAGTGCTGGGGGCACCCAGGTGGCGGCGAGCCAGTTGGGGGAGGTCACCTGGACGAAGCCAGGACAAGTGACAGCCGATTCTGGCCAGAGAACAGGGCAGAGACACCTCCTTCAAAGCCAACTCTGAGCCCCAGCGGGTGGCCCTCATAGACTCAGGTGCCACCAGAGCAAGAGGGAAGAGTAGACATTGGGAGAGATACAGATGCTTTTCATTGCCAAGTCTTAACTGTCGTTCCCGCTATCCAGGACCGGGTAGGGGAGCCGGGAACGATACCCGGTAGAGATGAAGGAAAGAGATCGCATTTGCTCTGCGAGGCTGTGCGCCTTGTGAGCGGCTTCGTGGCCCTGCTAGGGCTCACTGGGGCGGCCGGAGGGAGCCCTGCTCTGGGCTGAGGTGACAGACACAGGCGCACTGGGAGTGGCCCGGGTCGGGCAGACTGCAGGCCTGAGCGCGGCGGTCAACTGACTCTGCGATCGGGAGGCGATTCTTTCCTTCCGTTGAAACGTGGCGTTCGGCCAGATCCGTGACTCCAAGGCAAGTGTCTTGCAAACTGCAAACGCGCACGGGGGCCGGGCAGGTGCATGGGTGAAGCGGACCAGGTGGGAACCATGGCGCCCCCGGAGTCCCTTTGTCCCCAGTCAGCAGGGCAGCCGCTGCTCTCCTCCTGCAGGAGAGAGAGTTGGGTGTCCCGATAACAGAGACAACATTGACCGAGGGCTTACTACTGTCAGGAAATAGATGATCCCATCGGAATCTCACAATAACCCTGTGTGGGCGGTGCTATTTCTTTTTGAGACAGAGTCTCACTCTGTTGCCCAGGCTAGAGTGCTATGGCATCAGCCTAGCTCACAGCAACCTCCAACTCCTGGGCTCAAGCGATCCTCCTGCCTCAGCCTCCCGAGTAGCTGGGACTACAGGCACCCGCCACCATGCCCGGCTCATTTTTCCTATATATATTTAGTTGGCCAATTAATTTCTTTCTATTTATATTAGAGTCGGGGTCTTGCTCTTGCTCAGGCTGGTCTCGAACTCCTGACCTTGAGCGATCCTCCCGCCTCGGCCTCCCAGAGTGCTAGGATGACAGGCGTGAGCCCCCGCGCCCGGCCGGGAGGTGCTCTTTTTCAGATGGGGAAAAGAACTCAATGTTACCTCCAGTCCTAGACACAGCAGGGTTAAGTAAGTTACTGGAGGTCAAACAAGTAGAAAGTGGCAGGGCTGGGACCCGACCCAGGGGGTGTGGCTGCAGAGCAGGCTTGATACTAGCATCCCAGTTCTGTTTTTCACAACTAGTCAGAAATTAAGATTAAAAATTTAAGACCGGGCGAGGTGGCTCACGCCTGTAATCCTAGCACTCTGGGAGGCCGAGGCGGGAGGTTCCTTTGCGCTCAGGAGTTCGAAACCAGCCTGAGCAAGAGCAAGACCCCTGTCTCTACTAAAAATAGAAAGAAATTAATTGGCTAACTAAAAATGTATAGAAAAAAAATGAGCCAGGCATGGTGGCGCATGCCTGTAGTCCCAGCTACTCGGGAGGCTGAGGCAGGAGGATCGCTTGAGCCCAGGAGTCTGAGGTTGCTGTGAGCGAGGCTGACACCACGGCACTCTAGCCCAGGCAACAGAGTGAGACTCTGTCTCAAAAAAAAAAAAAAAAAAAAAAAAATTAAATCTCACAATTAACAAATTCCAAGTTTTTGAAAAAAAAAATGCTCTGCAAGCTGAAGAGAAACAAAAGTGTGGGCCGGATGTGGTCTCTGGGTTGCCAGCTTGTGTTTGGTTTTCCAAGAGAGGGAGTTATGAGGTCTCCTTGTGGTTTTTTCCCCGCCTATTATTCATACCAGAGTTTAAACTTGCAGATTTTCCTCCAGCGTAGTTAAGTTGGGCACCTAGGCACTTTTTCAGATAATGCTTCCCTTACTTAAAATAGTTTCAGAATTCCTCTTTTGGAATTGCCTTCAGAAAGGTTTACAAATCAGTTATATTATTTTGCAGTCATATCTTGGTTTTTTGGGGGGGCGGAACTAGCATTTCCCTGCATGATTCCAATCACCTTCACCAGATGTGGCTCTGAGTCACTTTTGGTTATTCTCAGAAATCAAACCTGTTCTGAATGCATGGCTATATACTGTCCAGGGAATTATTCAAAAGAATGTGTCCCAAAATTATTAAAATACATTTGTAGCCTTCAGGATAATCATTTAAAGCGGCCAGTTCATCACTTCGCATGTTTTATTGGTTCAAAAAGCAGCCACTAATATAAGGCTTCATCTCATTAATTTTACCTAGGTTGGATATTCTGAGCAGTGCTATGATATTATCTCTTGCAAATTCTGCCATATGAAATCAATATATTTTTTTCTTAAGAACACTTATTTTTTAATTTAAAAGAAAATTTTAAAAAAGAAGAAAGCCAGAACAATAGCAACACCTTGAGAGAGGAGTTCCCAGTAGTAGGCAGTGGCCACCAAAGTCACTTTGAACATAGAGAATGAGAGGGAAACAACTGAATTTGACAACTGGATTGACCTATTCCTGCTCTTCCAGTCTGGTCTTCTCCTCCTCTTCCGGTCTGGTCTATTCCTCCTCCTCCAGTCTGGTCTTCTCCTCTTCCAGTCTGGTCTATTCCTCCTCTTCCAGTCTGGTCTTCTCCTCCTCCTCCAGCCTGGCCTTCTCTTCTAGTCTGGTCTCCTCCTCTTCCGGTCTGGCCTCCTCTTCCTATTCCGGTCTGGTCTATTCCTCCTCCTCCAGTCTGGTCTTCTCCTCTTCCAGTCTGGTCTATTCCTCCTCCTCCAGTCTGGTCTATTCCTCCTCTTCCGATCTGGTCTTCTTCTCCTCTTCCGGTCTGGTCTATTCTTCCTCTTCCGGTCTGGTCTTCTCCTCCTCTTCCAGTCTGGTCTATTCCTCCTCTTCCAGCCTGGCCTTCTCTTCTAGTCTGGTCTCCTCCTCTTCCGGTCTGGCCTCCTCTTCCTATTCCGGTCTGGTCTATTCCTCCTCCTCCAGTCTGGTCTATTCCTCCTCTTCCGATCTGGTCTTCTTCTCCTCTTCCGGTCTGGTCTATTCTTCCTCTTCCGGTCTGGTCTTCTCCTCCTCTTCCAGTCTGGTCTATTCCTCCTCTTCCAGCCTGGCCTTCTCTTCTAGTCTGGTCTCCTCCTCTTCTGGTCTGGCCTCCTCTTCCTATTCTGGTCTGGTCTCCCCCTCTTCCTCCTCCTGGTCTTCTCCTCTTCCAGTCTGGTCTTCTCCTCCTCTTCCGGTCTGGTCTATTCCTCCTCTTCCAGCCTGGCCTTCTCTTCTAGTCTGGTCTCCCCCTCTTCCTCCTCCTGGTCTTCTCCTCTTCCAGTCTGGTCTTCTCCTCCTCTTCCGGTCTGGTCTATTCCTCCTCTTCCGGTCTGGTCTTCTCCTCCTCTTCTGGTCTGGCCTCCCCTTCCTCTTCCGGTCTTATATGTACATATTTGGTGCTAAGAATTATGAGCAAGATATAGAAGCCTGAATGGTTTTCGGCCTATAGTAGGAGAACATCTAAAATACCATCTGAAATCTTTCAAATGCTTATCAGCATGCATTAGATTGCTTTTCTAGACTTTTTGCTGTGTATGAGGGGGGTCTGTGTGGCATAGCATTTCTAAAAGCACCTGTTATCAGTAATTTCCGTTTACTTCCTGTGATTTGAAACAAATTCCAGTGGAGTTACTGGCCACATAAAGAAAGCAGTTTTCCATAAATTATTTAAATGGAAAAAAGTCTAAAGAAGAATGTAAAATATGGCCAGCTGAACAGATCATTCTGTTTCTGTTGCGTCTAATCTCAACTCACGGACTGCCTTACAGGGAGTTGGGTGGGTGAGGCTGTCTATTCAGTGTCCATCCTAGATCAGAGGTGGTGACATTGGCAATCTATTTTCTGTCCTTATTGCATCTATGATAGACTCAATTCATTTTCTCTCTTTTTGTTTTTTAAACACATTCCCTTCTTATACCCCAGGCAGATATTAGTGCATTTGTTACTGCTCTTTCTTGTTCAATAGCTTTCTAGACTTGGATTTCATGACCTGAAATTTCCTTTTCAACTGCAATAACTGATGTAACAATGTCAACTTTTAAGGTTCCCATGTAAGGATATTAAAAAAAAAAAATACCGTCTATGGTTGCCACCATTTGGTAAAAGAAAGGAGATTTTAACTTTAAAAAAAAAGTAAGAAAAGACACAATCCCAGAAGAAAGGACAAGGGAATAAGTTTATCTTTTCAAAAAAACTCTACATAATCACATCCATTATGATGGCTACTATTAAAAAACTAGAAAATAACGAGGGTTGGCGAGGATGGGGTGATACTGGCACTCTTACGCACTGTTTGTGAAAATGCAAAACGGTACAGCTGCTTTGGAAAACAGTATGGTGGTTCCTGACAAAATTAAAAAATAGAATTATCATATGATTTCAGCCATTCTGCTTCTGGGCATATACCCAAAAGACTTGAAAGCAGGGACTTGACCAGATATTGTTTGGACATGAGCACTCATAATAGCGTTATTCACAATAGCTAACAGGTGGAGGCAGCCCAAGTGTACAGGGACGGATGAACAGACAAGCAGAATATGGTCTGGTCACACAGTGGAATATTACGCAGCCTTCAAAAGGAAAGGAATTCTGACACATGCTATAACACGGATAAACTTTGAGAACATTATACTAAGTGAAATAAGTAGCAGTCACAAAGTGACAAATACTGCATGATTCCATTTATATGCAATACCTGGAATAGTCAAGTTCAAGTTCACAGAGACAAGAAGTAGCCTGGTGGTTGTCAGTCAGGGGCTGGGGAAGGGAAGAACGGGGAGCTGTTGTTTAATGGGGACAGAGTTTCAGTTTTGCAAGATGAATAATTGGGGTGATCCATTGCACCACCACATCAAAATACTTAACACTGGTCAAATGTACACTTAAAAATGGTTAAGATGGGCCGGGTGCAGTGGCTCACGCCGGTAATCCTAGCACTTTGAGAGGCTGAGGCGGGAGGATCGCTCGAGGTCAGGAATTCAAAACCAGCCTGAGCAAGAGCGAGACCCCATCTCTACTAAAAACAGAAAGAACTTAATTGGCCAACTAAAAATATATAGAGAAAAAATGAGCCGGGCATGGTGGCGCATGCCTGTAGTCCCAGCTACTTGGGAGGCTGAGGCAGGAGGATTGCTTGAGCCCAAAAGTTTGAGGCTGCTGTGAGCGAGGCTGACGCCACGGCACTCACTCTAGCCCGGGCAATAGAGTGAGAATCTGTCTCAAAAAAAAAAAAACAATGGTTGAGATGGAAAATTTTATGTCATGTGAATTTCACAATTAAAAAATAAATCAAACAAACCCATTATCTTCCTTGTTTACGAAAAATATAAAACACTGGGTGCATTTCTTGCATCCCTCACATCTCAGTGGGTTGGCAAAGCCTTCCTCACAGAGGGGCACCGATCCTCGTGGGTGTTTGGGAACACTGGGCCAGGAGGCTTGGTGCGAGACTCTAGGCTGGAAACAGGAGAAGCGAAGCATTCCCGCTCCTGCCAGCAAGGGAGCTCACCTGCGTCAGGCCACTCTGCGGGGGCAGCCCTGGTGTGACCCCCAGGCGGTAAAAGCCTGCCAGTCCCCGTCTTCCCCAACTTATGCAACGATTTGGAAGTCCAGGCACTGACCGGTTGGACGGATAGATGCATGCCCAGCGCTGGGGCAGGGAGCTGGAGTGGCCTCCCCCCCCTGTCCCCTGCTGCGGTGGCCGGCGTTCCACCTTTGATAGGGGGACCTTCAGGGGCGAGGGCAAGCTGTGGATGCCGACTGTCACTGAAATATCCCAGTCTCTCCTACAGCCGGTAGGATCACCCTGGTGAAAACCAGCCTAATCCCAGCATGTGCTCCAGATTCCTAATAAAGTTCTTCCTAAAAATTTCTAACCCCTGCTGCACTGAAATAAAAGGGGCAGAGATTTGTCTGTACCGGGAGCAAGGTAGCTCGGAGAAGCAAAGTGGCCCAGACAGGGTTAGGGCATTGGAGAGAGGAGGAGGAGGGACACACGGCATTCAGCCTGGCTGGAAAATCAGGGCAGAGCCAGGTGCGCCCTGCTAAAGATGCAGGCAGAGAGGAAAAGCTGGAAAGAGCAAGTGGAAAAACACCTCTCCCTTCCCTCTTTCTAACGGAGCATGCACAACCCTTGCTGTAAATACTTTGCACACTTTAAAAAGTCAGGACGATTAATAGTTTCCTCTCCCCCCACCACCACTCTGTTGGAGCGCATGCCAAATCACAAACCCCAGGAATCCGTGCCCACTTCCTTTAAGAAATATAATTACAGATGCATTTCTTTTCATCAAAGCACAGAAAAGTTGGTTCAAAGCAGTCGCCTTCCTTCCAATGGTGAAAACTGTCAGAGAGCCAGTACTTCTTGGTAGCTCCCTCTCGCTTGACATTTAATGAAAATGTTTTTTGAGTGAAGAAAGAGTTAGACTGAACCTCGGGGATGGTAAACACACTTCTAATTTTTTCAGTCTTTTGGAACATGGGGAGGCTTCCAGAGAAATCAGCTGAAGTCACGAGTAGAGATCGAGTGCCTCGTTCTTGTGCCGTTTCTGAGAATGACCAGTCTGGGAACTTCACGCCCATCCGTAATAGAATGTTCAACAGCGCTGCTTCTGTTTGGCTCATCTAGAGTCAAAATTTATTTGTTCAACCAACAAATGTTGGTGGCACACCTACTGCGTGCCAGGCACTGTCCCCTGCTCGGGCATGCTACAGGGATCAAGACAAAGATCTTTGCCTTTATTGGGAAGGCAGACCACACACAAGGAGATGCATCAATAAACAACGGTTTGATGGCAAGTCCCTGGGAGGATAGTACTGCTTGAAAAGTGCAACCTCTCGCGTGCCCGAGGAGTTCTTCAGTTTCATGGTTGCTGCTTCGGGACTTGCTCAGATTTGGGGGATTTTCCTTTGTTCTTTTCAAATAAGCAATGAGGCAGGGGTTCCGAGCCAGCTGTGTTTTAATGGAGACTAACAAAAGGCGAGCCATGCATTCCCTTCTGGGGGTCAGGATTCACAATTTTTAAAAAAGAAAACATTTCTTTTTTTTTTTGTTTTAAATGGTAATCTTATTCACATATGAACAAGCATTCATTTGCATTTCCTCTGGTGTGTTGAATTTCGCTTACATATTGCAGTTGATAACGTTACACGCTCAGAGATAAAATTTCCACATGCTTTCATCTGTAGATTTAGACTGTTCTAAGCGGTTAGGCCTTCATAACTAAATGTAAATAGAGCCTGGTTCATGAATTTGCAAATTGATTTTTCCTCCACTGACACACGTAGAGCCGTAGCCCATTACATTTGGGTAGTTTTGAATGCAATTTAACATTTATTATTTAGATATCTGGTCTAAACAACACACTGGTGTTCCTTCTGCATAAATTCATGAATTATTTTAAAATATGGACAAAGGCGTAGCATGCCTAGTCCCCACCTCTCTAGGCTCTCACTCCTACTCCCTCTCCTCTGCTCTGCTTTTCCAAACGTGCAATGGGGCTCTCTGGACATCACGTTTGTGCTTCTGGTATAGGAAGTTTGTCTTGATGAGCCTTTCCCACTAGATTCTCTGCCCTCTCCCAGGCCAGGATTGCTGGGCCAACCCCTCCCACCCCCCTTCTCGAAGCCTCACACCCCATCCTCACCCCTCGGCTTGCACAGTATTTTGTATGTTAGAGGAGGTTCGGTCGAATTGAGTGGTAAATGCGAGAGCATTCCCATGCATGAGTGCATACAATTCAGCAAGCCAAAGTAGTGCTTATGGTATTTTTCAATGTGCTTACGGTATTTTAAATGGAATTAACCGAAAGCAATTCCTTCCAGGCTGCTGAGGCAGCCAAAATAGAAGCTGCTGCATTCTGAAGCCAGGAAGTCCAGGCTAGGTGGACAGGTATGTGTGTGAGCGGCCGGCTGCCACTGGCGGAGTGCCCACAATGGAAGGCTGTCCCTTTTCGAAACTCTCCAAGATTTTACACAATCCACTCTCCCTACAAGTAACTCTTTGCTTCCGTGCAAGGAAACACTTTTGCAGTTTTGTTTTTTTTTTTGTCTTTTATCTTGTTTTTTCTTGGCAACCACCAGCAGGACTTGATGTTCTGCGTCCTGCCCCTCACCCATTAGGGTATGAGCAAATTTCCATTTTTACTGTTTTGTAAATCATTGCCTAGGTTTTGACAGAAGCACGTTTGTAGGCACGGGTGGTATGTGCTTACTGCCTCACGCAGAACATTCCAGACATCCAGTCGCTTCTTTGCTGCAGCAAAGGTAGCTCAGAAAATTCGCTTTCTCTCCCCCTAGCTGGAACTGCAGAACCTCTCTGTACAGTGCGTGAAAGATTTTTATCAGTTCATTTAATTTGAATATTAAAATAGGATTGCTGGAGAAAATACAGCTCACCCAGTGGAAGCTGAATTTCAGATAAACGATGAAAAAAATACTTTAAAGAGGTCCCAAATATTGCATGGGACATGCTTACAGACTTAAGAAAGTATTTGTTGTTTATCTGAAATGCGAACTCAACTGGGCATCCTGCATTTTGATTGGCTAACTCTGGCAGCCCTAATTAACGTCAGTTTCTGCCAGCAGTGCTGGGTGCTATTCTCCTCCCCTGTTGTTTTGTGGGAGATTTTGACAGAGCACGCAGGGCTGAGGCTGTGTTTAGCAGGAACAGTTTCAGAACAGACACACTCCTGCTAATTTTTTTTTTTTTTTTTTTTTTAAAGAAATTGAGGGCCGGGCACGGTGGCTCACGCCTGTAATCCTAGCACTTTGGGAGGCCGAGGCGGGCGGATCGCTCAAGGTCAGGAGTTCGAAACCAGCCTGAGCGAGACCCCGTCTCTACCAAAAATAGAAAGAAATTAATTGACCAACTAAAAAAATATATACAAAAAATTAGCCGGGCATGGTGGCGCATGCCTGTAGTCCCAGCTACTCGGGAGGCTGAGGCAGGAGGATCGCTGAGCCCAGGAGTTTGAGGTTGCTGTGAGCTAGGCTGACGCCACGGCACTCACTCTAGCCTGGGCAACAAAGTGAGACTCTGTCTCAAAAAAAAAAAAAAAAAAAGAAAAAAAAAAGAAATCGAGGGCCATTTTTGTTGTTCTTGCTCTCGTGAATGTAGGGGTGCCCTGCTGCCTGGCACGAGGTGTGCCCAGGTAGAATGAGGGAAAGACCCGCCCACGTGGGAAAGGCATGGCGTGGAAGGAAGAAGGTGCACCTCGGGAGTGATGGAGGGAGGGGGCGTGGGAGCCCCGGTTTTGTCGCTGGCTCTGCAGAGCCCATCTCAGATTGCGGAAGGAGGAAGATGCAGGCTGGTTCTGGGGGTAAAAGCACCAGGCTGAATCCAGCTGCAAAGTGCCACCCACTGTCACGGCGCGGGGAGCAGCTACGATGTCAGGTATGGCATTTGCTGCCACAGGCAGCTGCTGCTTTCGGAAAAGAGTGTCTACAAGATGCCATGACATTCTGGAAAGGATGTTTTCTTTTTTTTTTTTTGAGACAGAGTCTCACTCTGTTGCCCAGGCTAGAGTGCCGTGGTGTCAGCCTAGCTTACAGCAACCCCCAACTCCTGGGCTCAAGCAATCCTCCTGCCTCAGCCTCCCCAAGTAGCTGGGACACAGGCATGCACCACCATGCCCGGCTAATTTTTTCTATATATTTTTAGTTGTCCAGTTAATTTCTTTCTATTTTTTAGTAGAGACGGGGTCTCACTCTTGCTCAGGCTGGTTTCCAACTGCTGATCTTGAGCTATCCTCCTGCCTTGGCCTCCCAGAGTGCTAGGATTTCAGGCGTGAGCCACCGCACTCGGCCGGAAAGGCTGTTTTCTAACTCTGCTGGGTGGGTGGCAGGGCCTCCTAACCAGTGCGCAAGCCCACAGAAGGCAGACAGCCAGAGTGAAAGATGGAAGGATAAAGATTGTCTTCATTCACAGGAAGAAAGAGAATTCTTTCTCTCTCTGTTCTCTGAAACAGAAACAGAGAATTCCGTTCTCTGCCTGAGAATAAGAACTAGCCGGGTGACCTTGGGCACATACAGTTACTAATCTGTGCTTTAAGTTTCTCACCTACAGAATAGGTGAGTCTGAACGGTGCGCTCTTCCAGGTCTGATCTCATTATTCACTGGAAACTGCTCCAAAGTGGAATAAATACTTTCCCACCGTCAGCGCAGTTACCTACACTAGCAATAAGGACGGACAGAATGATACATTTGGAAAAAAGAATTAGGTGGCGGTAAGGATTTGTTATTCTCTGCATAATTCTCGACGTTATTTCTCGTCCTGATTACCAGAAGCTCATTGCTCAGTGGGCGAGGGGCGTGTGGACGGCATTCGGGGAATGTGATGAACCCGAATGAATGGACGCTCAGGCAACAGAAAAATGAACCTTCTAGCAAGTTTGACATCTTTTACAGAAAAACATCAACGCTTTTCTTGAAAATTGGTTTGTAATTCACATTTCATTCTAGAAAACCATCCTTCTTCTCGTTTAACATAACTTATTAAAGATATTTAGTTGCTCTAAATTCTCCCAATTTTGCAGTCTCGTGTTCAACCTCCAAAAAGTTGTGCAAGCTTTCGTGCCGAATTCATCGAAACCTGCTACGCATTTCCATACAAGTGCTTCAGTCTGTACTAAAAGTGTCACTTGGGCCGGGCGTGGTGGCTCACGCCTGTAATCCTAGCTCTCTGGGAGGCTGAGGCGGGCGGATTGCTCGAGGTCAGGAGTTCAAAACCAGCCTGAGCAAGAGCGAGACCCCGTCTCTACTATAAATAGAAAGAAATTAATTGGCCAACTAAGATATACAAAAAATTAGCCGGGCATGGTGGCGAATGCCTGTAGTCCCAGCTACTCGGGAGGCTGAGGCAGGAGGATTGCTTGAGCCAGGAGGTTGAGGTTGCTGTGAGCTAGGCTGACGCCAGGGCACTCACTCTAGCCTGGGCAACAAAGTGAGACTCTGTCTCAAAAAAAAAAAATAAAATAAAAGTGTCACTTGAATTCCGTTTGGTTATCGGGTTGAATGCCCTTGTCTTTGTCGTGGTTTAGCTGTTCTTCACCTAGAACACCAGCCCCCAACGGACTGCTCTGGGTCTGCCTTTGGGAATGAACGCCAGAACCACCTTTTTCTAAGGGCAACAGATTCTCCTCTGAATATTCACCCCAGTCTCCGTCACTGAGGCGCTCTTGTGCTCTTAGCGAGCTGGTTTCCTTTGGAAGCTCTCGGAATGAGGGTGCCTGGTGCTTGGAACCTTCTTCGAAATATTCCCCTCCTCCTCCTTCCCTCCGAAGAGCGGGTTCATCACCATCGGACTGTAACAATTGCATCTGGCTTATAGCTTTGCTGGAATCCCAGTCCGCAGGTGGACACGCAAACCCATCATCTGCCTCAGTTTCCAGCTCGTCGGAATTCCCATCCCCCTCAGGGTCTTGTTGTGAGGGTCTCACGGTTTGCCCCGCGGTGATCTCGAAAGGAATCTCTCTTTGGGCTGTGCCTGCTCCCCGAGGGGAAGGTTTTTGTTGACAGATGCCCGAGTCTCTGACGCTCTCATCAGGCTCTGCAGAATTCGGTGGCGTTGGTGGCAGGACGTCCACACTGAAAAATTCCAAGTCTCTAAGCGAGCAGTGCCATTTTGCTGGCTCGGATTCAGGCTCCGTGTCATAAACACACACGCCGGGCATCTCATGCGCTGTGGCACTATTCCCCAGTGACCTGGGCAAGGGTGACGGACCCTCAAATGCACTGAGGTCAGAGGTGTTTTCCAGAGGAGTCTTGCAGAGACCAGAGTCTGCACCAGAAACGAGAGGTTCCTCAAACCCGTCTCCCTGATTCTCGCAGCTCCCTAGAATATTCTGGAAGGTGACGCTGTCCCCAAGACTTGCTGGTGAGGTCACGTTGGCCCTGCTTGCCCCTGAGCCCTCGTCCTGCAGGGGCTCCCCGGCCTCCCAGCCGTCCCCGGCCCCCTCCGAACTCACGGAGCTCATAGTGAACAGGGAGCCTTCGTCGTCGCTGTCGTCGTCGTAGTGGTGGCTCTCCAGCCCGGGCTGAGTGTCAGCAGGGGCAGCCTCGCGCACCGGCTCCTCGTGAGCAGGCGCGACATCCAGGCCCCGGCCCCAGGTGGGAGGAAAGGCAGCTGGGGCCGTGTGTCCCGGGGCATCAGCCCCCTCGAGCCTGTGCTGCGGGGCGCCCCGCAAACCCTGGGGCGCGCTCGCTGGTATTTCCTTGCAAAACGCCATCGGCCAACGCGCACCTCCCCAGGGTGACTGCGCGGTGTCGCCTCCCTCCTGGCTCTCTCCAGTCCCCCGTGCTTTCAGATGCATCTCCCAGCCAGAAGCTGCCGCTGCTCTAGAGAGCGCGGGGTCCCAGCCGCTGGGGCTGCAGCCCGAGACCGTTGGGGACGTGCCAGCCACCGACGGGACGCCCGCTGCAGGCTGTTCCTGGGCCACAGTGTCATAGTCCAGGTCCCCGGGAACGTCACTGCTGTAGACGCGGCCCTGCGCCAGCGCTGGAGCCGCTCCGCGGTCGCAGGCGTCAGGGTGTGGGCGGGGACGGTCGCGCCCGCTGGGTCCCCAGCTGTCCCCTCCCGGGGCCCAACCGGGACGGGCGGCGGCGACATGCGGGCTGGGCGCTGCCACCCAGAGCCGGTCCCGGTTCTCGCAGGGGCGCGGGGCTGTCCCCACGGGCCCGATGTCCTCGTAGAAGCCCGCGTTGGAGTAGGCGCGGGCCGGGCGGGGGCGCCCGCGGCAGCCACTCCGTCGCCACAGTCGGTCAAGGTAAGGCCTGGCGACAGCGCCCAGGCAGAAAGCCGCGAGGAACGTGATGACCACCGACAGGCTGACGGCCAGCGCCAGGGACCCCGCGGCGTCCTCCTCGCGGTCCGCGGCGCGCACGTCCCGCGCGCGTCTGCGCCGCCCTGGGGTGGGGGCGCCCAGGTGCCCGCCCGGCCCGGGCCACCCCGCTGCAGCGACACTGCCGCGGCTCACGTGCACGGGAGGACGGTGGCGTGCCTCGTCGTTCCCTGCAGCTGGGGGACGGAAAACACGCACTGAGTGACAGGAGGTCGAGTCAGGGGCTTTGCAAGCTCCCGGAGTCCTCGTCAGCCTGCATCTGGCTGCCCCTCGGAGTGTGCATCACGTAATGATAAGTCGTTTGAAATCTCTATCTATCTAGTTATTAATTCGTCCATTCTTTCGTGTCCAATGCCACCAGCGTGCGTGTGGCTGCGCGCGCATTTGCGCGGCTGTCAGGCCCAGGTGCGCTGCGCACGGTGCAGGAGGTCCAGGGTCTTAGGCTTCCTGCCCACGTGGGGGGAGAAGCCAGGCCAGAGGGGCAGCCGCGCGGCCTCTCCTTCCTCCGTAACCTCACCTGCCCCATATTTGCCAGAAAGTTCCTTCAGGCCCCTGCTACCCCTGCTCTTGGCCCTACGAGGTTTGCAGTGTTATTTCCTCGCCATTCCCCAGTGCTGTAAACAGCAGAAAGATCCAGTTCCGTCCCCCGGTTCCCGACGCCCTGCCCGCCACCCTCGGGACGCCAGCTGTTGGTTTTTATAAAAGGGGGGAAATAAGAGGGGAGACTTCCCAGGCGAGGAACAAATCGCAGGAAAACATCCTCTGGAATGAGTGTGTCCGTTTCGTATAGGTATGAGATCACACTTCCAGAATGTTGGCAAGAATTTAAAATAACGATGTTTCCATTTTTAAAAGTTCTTTCATTAATTATTTGTTAAGAATTGGGGAAACACTGTGACGTTTTGGGGCTTCGGGGCAAGATGCTCCTTTAGTTAAATTTCTGTTTTTGACCAAATCCACTTGATTCTGTGTGATCCGAACTAGGTTTCTTTGACCACGTGAAGAAAATTGTTCTTGAACTCAGGAAAGCAGTTAGGCACCAATGATTTTTCTGGGACACACAGCCCAGGGCTGACTAATGGCAGGGATTGGTGCTCTGGCTTTCAGAGGGACTGTCATTGTTTCAAATGGGACTACATTTCTTACGTGCATCTTTTAGTTCAAATGGAACCATTGCACCTAGCACTCTGGGAGGCCAAGGTGGGAGGATTGTTCAAGGTCAGGAGTTCAAGACCAGCCTGAGCAAGATCCAGACCCTGTCTCTACTAAAAATAGAAAGAAATTAGCTAGACAACTAAAAAAAAATATATATATATATATATGTAAAATTAGCCGGGCATGGTGGTGCATGCCTGTAGTCCCAGCTACTCGGGAGGCTGAGGTAGGAGGATCGCTTGAGCCCAGGAGTTTGAGGTTGCTGTGAGCTAGGCTGACGCCACGGCACTCACTCTAGCCTGGGCAACAGAGAGTGAGACTCTGTCTCAAAACAAAACAAAACAAAACAAAACAAAACAAAACCAAAAACAAACCACCAACAACAACAAAACCAGATGGGACCATTTCAGAGAGAAGTACTGCCCACTTACCAAGAGACTTATTGCAAATGACATTCCAGTTTTTCCTCCAGGATTCAGAAATGAAATTTTGGAAGACTGCCATGCTGCTGTCACATTGCCATCGGTTGCCGGCCAAGTCCACCTGCAGATGGGGCAGTTCTAGGGCCATGACCATCATCGGTAGAACAGCGGTCAGAGCGTTGTTGCTGAGGTCTACAACCTGCTCGAGCAGAAACACATTTAGGACACGCCGTGAATAAAGACATTTAGAGACAAAAATAAACAAGTTCCAGAAAGATACTGTTTACGTCTCCATGGAGACAATGTGACTTTAGCACTGGTTTCCGAGTCAGGAAATCACTGGGTTTAAATCTTTTGCTCTGCCCCTAAAAACTCTGCAAGTATTAGCAAACTGATAACTCTCTCTGAGCCGGCCTCCCAGGGCTGCCGTAAGGATTAGCTGTATGTGAAAGCGCTTCAAGTACGGTGCCTGTAGCAGATCATTTTCTCTTCTTGCTTCCTGTGAGTTGTGATCTGTACTGTTCAATAAAACCTGGGCTCTCATGTTCTCAAGGTCTAGAATTGGATGCCAGGTCTAGAATTTGTAGGGGCACTGCGATCTCGAAAGCAGCAGAAAATACTGGATGATGGGAACATAGCACATAGAAGAATCGTGGCTGACGTAGAAGCATCAAAGAGAGATCTTTTGCATCAAGTGGCATCCCAAGGGCAGTAGTGTATTTTCTCTGTATCCACGGCTATTCGGTACATGCAAGATGCCTCGTTTTTCTAGTCTGATCAGAAATGAAGGGGAACCTGGGGGAACAGAAAGGGTTCAGTGGCTCTAAGAACACGGGATCCGTTGAAGCTGGACATGGCCGTAGCATGATACCACAGGGAAAGCCTAGTTGGGAGTTGCTCTAGCTACCGTTTACAGGGCCCCACTGCCTACCAGACACGCTACTGGTTGGTTTGCATGCATTACCTCTGATCTTCCTAACTACTTCCTCATTTTCTCCTCTATACAGAGGGAGAAACTGGACTAGGCCGTGAGGTATATCCCGAGTAGACCCTGGCACGGGGCCCTGGCACGTAGCAGGTGCTCAGTAAACACTGGAAAGGAATGAACCGATGACATGGCAGAGCTGAGATGTGCTCTGACTTCACTGCTGGGTGCCTTCCACTGCAGCACACCCCCTTCCTGCAGCCCCAGCCCGCTTGGCAGGAGAGTGAAGGAAGGGCTGGACGGAGGAGGCCTGCAGCTGAGGCACCAGGGCAGGTTCCTGGGGTCTGGGCTGGGGCAGGTGGGTATTAGGAGAAGAGAAAATCATCAAAGAGGAAAATACAACCCTTGCTTTAAAATAAGAGGACTGTGGATGAAAACCAGAAAGGCTGAAGGTTATCAAGACTAACTGTTGTATAGACATCAGGGGAAAAACAACATTTAGATCTTGGGTTATACGAATGCCTAAGAAGAGCTTATCCAAGCAAACGATCGCACAGGGCTACAGACAAGACCACTACGTGTAGAATCAGAGCTTTTTGTGAACTTAGGTAGTGAGAGTGAATCTTGCAGTGCTGAGTAGCCAAGCAGTGTTGATTCTCAAAGGAAGGTTGCCAAGAATTAGAAGCAGGAGACTGTGGGTTTAAAAAGAAACAAACACTTGGCATTGGCTTTGGCGAGATCGGTAGCTTTCTTACGTACACCTCCTCAACAACAAATTGAAATATTCTTATGTTTTTCAGGTCGTTATTTCCTTTTGAATGCCATTATTTTTGTCCTAGCATCTTATTATATTACAAATCACAAAGCAGTTTTGAAATCTAGTTTTGAAAGCAAAATTGGAGGAAGGACAGAAAATTAATAAAACTATTCAGGAGGAATAATTTCTGAAAAAAAGATTAAAACAGAATAGTCCAGTTTCCCTAAAGAAATACCCATCCACCAGCATCTTTTTAAAAGGGGTGTACATGATGGAAAGTTTGAGAGAGGCATATAATATTGCTTCACAAATCATTGCATCTAAGAAGAATGGGATAAGATTAAGAAAAGAAATGCTAATTTGAAATGTCACTGAAACTTATTTCATTCCATCTAAACATGGTGAGGTGACGAATTTATGCTTTGGAAAAAAAATCTATCTGGCTTCTGGAAAGATTCCCACATGGGAAGTCACGTAGAATAGTGCAAGTATTAAATTCATCTCCCAGAAGAAAAACAACATCCATTTTGGTATTTAGCTTTCTGGTACCAAGATATGTTCATCGTGTTCCAAAACCAGTGTTCAGAGTTATTGCCAAACACGTAGAAGGGATAATACAGAAGGAGAAATAGTGCGATTCTGGGCAGTTCCAGGGTGTTGAGCATTACAGCTGCATTTAACACACTCTGGGAGCTGATTGTTAGTTTGCCTGCGGCAGCTGGCAAGCTGCAGAAGACTCATAAAGCACAATTAAAATGCACAGAAAATAAATGACATAGGGCAAATTACACGCACAAATGTACTATTTATAATCAGTATATGATATACTAAATGAGGTTCCCAGGCAATCTGACCACGTATTTGAAGTTAAGTCGGCTTTATCATCTGCCCTGACAACTACTGTACAGACACTCTAAGATGGTCTCCAGGGATCCTGTCTCCTGATTATTCATGCTCTTGAGTAATCTCCTCCCCTGGAGTGTGAACAGGACCTGTGATTTGTGGATGTCACTTCCAAGATGACATTACATAAAACTGTCAGGTTCTTTTTGCTAGCAGGCCCTTGTCCTTGCTGGCTCTCCCGCACGCTGCCATGTCGAACTGCCCTTTGGAAAGGCCCACGTGGTACAGAAACTGGGGCAGGCTTAGGCCGACAGCTGGCCAGGGACGGAGCCCTTCCACCATCAGCCCACGGGACCCCAAACCTGCCAACCACCATGTGAGCTTGCAATGGAGCTTTCTCTAGCTGGGCTTTCAGGTGAGACTCGAGCTTTGGCCAACTCTTTGATTGTAGCCTCTTGAGAGACCCTAAAGCAGAGCACCCAGCTAATCTACGCCTGGATTCCTGACCCACAGAAATTGTGAATTGATATATGTGTGTGGTTTTAAACTGCTAAGTTTGCGGTCATTTGCTAGGCAGCAATAGATACTTATGGGGAATATACCTATCCATGATCGTCATGCATTCGTTCATTCCTTTGTTTATTACTTATTGAATAAGTAATATACTTATTCAAAGTATTTTAAAATAGGTTTCAGGTACTTGGCATATGCAAAGCACTAGAAAACATAAGAGACATGAAGTATGTCCTTAAAGAGCTTAGAACAGTTCTGGGGGCTTAGGAGTTAACAACTAGCCATACCTAAAACTGACTAATTTCAGTTGGGATAGGTGCAACAAGGAAAAAAGTATAACATGCTATAATTGTGCATAAAAAGGGCCTAATTCAATCTGGAGGCCCAGGGAAGGCCTCCTTGAGGAAGTGATATTCGGCAGAAACCGACAGGATTAACACCTGGTGGTTCTTCCAGGCAAGGTCAGTAAGTAGGGAGGGCAGGGACCAAGGAGAGTGGCCGGAAAGCAGGCCGGAGAGGCAGATGGGGGCCGGGCCCAGGGTGAAGTCTCACGAGGGTTTTAACTAAGAAGGGGCACAAACAGATCTGTATGTTAAAAGAATCAGGTACTGTGGCCACTTAAAAAATTTATATATGGCCAGCGTAGTGGCTCACGCCTGTAATCCTAGCACTCTGGGAGGCCAAGGCGGGCGGATTGCTCAAGGTCAGGAGTTCGAAACCAGCCTGAGCAAGAGTGAGACCCCCGTCTCTACTATAAATGGAAAGAAATTAATTAGCCAACTAATATATATAGAAAAAATTAGTCGGGCGTGGTGGCGCATGCCTGTAGTCCCAGCTACTCGGGAGGCTGAGGCAGGAGGATCGCTTGAGCCCAGGAGTTGGAGGTTGCTGTGAGCTAGGCTGATGCCACGGCACTCACTCTAGCCTGGAGAACAAAGTGAGACTCTGTCTCAAAAAAAAAAAAATAAAATAAAATAAAAAATTTATATATGTAGTCTGTAAAGAGCTTGCTGTTATTCCAAAAACTGTTCTAAGCACTGCATGTGTATGAAAACACTTAATTCTCACAAAACTCTATGAGAAAGGAACTGAGTTATCTCCATTTTTTTTTTCAGGTGGGAAAACCGAGGCAGAGAGAGGTTTGATCACTTGCCAGAGATGGGGTGGCTGGAAGGTGGCCGAGGCCAGGCTTAAGGGCAGGCAGCTGGCTGTCACCGCAGCCTCCCCAGACCACCAGACGCCCCTCTGTAAAGGAGGGACCCCGGGACTGTTCTGGAAGGACAGGGGCAGCTGGAGACCTGCATTGCAGCCATGCGGAACAGTGCTTTACAGAACCTAGGGGAACCTCTGTCGTCTGTGTGGACGCTGCCTAAAAACACGACAGCCGCGAGCCACACACGGCTACGCAGCAATCAAAATGTGGGTAGTCCAAACGGGAACGTGGGCTAAGTGTAAAATACACTCCGGGTTTTGAAGACTTAGTATGAGAAGGGATTTTTTAAATACCTCATTAATAATTTTTTATGTTGATGACATGCATAAAAGATGATATCTGAGAATACTGGGTTAAATAATACATATCACTAAGAAGAAATGTACCTGATGTTTACTTTTTAAATTTAGTTACTAGAACATTTAAAATTGCATCCGTGGCTCGCATTGTGCTGCCATTGACCGGTACTGGACTTTAAAGGGAGACTGGGGGGTGTGACGGGGGTGGTAGAGACGCAGGACAAGACTGTCCCCAAACCACCTCTGGATGTCACACGGGAGGCCACTCCGGGGTGGCTGAAGGCCCAGTGAGGGGAGGTTTTAGGATAGATTCACAAAAGGGCAGGGCATGGGGGAAAGGGCTTGGAGGAGAAGGGGCTGGAGCTGCTAAACCTAGAGCAGGGGCCGGTCGGGTGCGGTGGCTCACGCCTGCAATCCTAGCACTCTGGGAGGCCGAGGCGGGAGGATCGCTGGAGGTCAGGAGTTCGAGACCAGCCTGAGCAAGAGCGAGACACCCCATCTCTACTAAAAATAGAAAGAAATTAATTGGCTAACTAAAAATATATAGAAAAAATTAGCCGGGCATGGTGGTGCACGCCTGTAGTCCCAGATACTCAGGAGGCTGAGGCAGGAGGATTGCTTGAGCCCAGGAGTTGGAGGTTGCTGTGAGCTAGGCTGATGCCATGGCACTCTAGCCCAGGCAGCAAAGTGAGACTCTGTCTCAAAAAACCTGGAGCAGGGCTTTAGGGGTTCCCTGCCTTCGCCGTGCCAGGGCCTCAAGGAGACTCACCGCCACGTGCCTGCTGTGCCCAAAAGTGACACAGATCCCCCTCAATATGGGTCTGATGTTTAGAACCACATGTGGAGCGGGGTGAGTGCTATACAGGTGTGAACTATTGTCATGATCATTTTTATTATTTTGGGCCCAGTGTTGTCATGGAAGCAACAGGGTCATTGCTTTCAGAGGCCCATCTAGTCCTGGGTTGGTGACATCTCAGCATCCACCGGGGTGGCTCAGAGACCTCCCCGAGCATTCCAGATCCCATAAAAGCCCCGAGACCTTTGCCGGACCTGGCAGCTTAGGGTGGCAGCCTTAGCTAAGATTTAATTTCTTGCCAACTGGTAAGTGGGAACTTGGTTGGATTTAAATTGATTTTGAAAAACAATGTGCCAATTCTTGCTGCTAGTATGTCCCAGTAAAATTCGTGTTCGTGGCTATGGCTTCTGAGGCAAGATTTTTAAGGCAAGAAAGTGACTTCAGCTCTTTTGGGGGATGTTAAAATATGATGTATCTTTTTTGATTAACAGCCAGTACAACTGGACATGAAGAAATTCTTCAATGGAAATATTCTCCGAATGTCACTGCCCACATGTCAGCGTATTGAAATCTTACAAAAATGATTTTAGAACCTGTAATTTTTTGAGATCCCTGAAGGCTTCTCGGTGAATTCTGAATATCTTGTTGCTCTTTAAATAGAGGTTCTCCAGTTGCAGGCACTTGTGAAAATCAGTTAACCCGATTTGCAATATCCCATTGAATGACAGATCCAAACTCTGCAACGACTTCAGCTTCCATAGTCCTGTTAAAATTAAAAAGTAAATTAAGGCCGGGCGCTGTGGCTCACGCCTGTAATCCTAGCTCTTGGGAGGCCGAGGCGGGCGGATTGCTCAAGGTCAGGAGTTCAAAACCAGCCTGAGCAAGAGCGAGACCCCGTCTCTACTATAAACAGAAAGAAATTAATTGGCCAACTGATATATATATATATAAAAAATTAGCCGGGCATAGTGGCGCATGCCTGTAGTCCCAGCTACTCGGGAGGCTGAGGCAGAAGGATCACTCGAGCCCAGGAGTTGGAGGTTGCTGTGAGCCAGGCTGACGCCACGGCACTCACTCTAGCCTGGACAACAAAGTGAGACTCTGTCTCAAAAAAAAAAAAAAAAAAAAAAAAAAAAAAAAAAAAAAAAAAAGTAAATTAAAATCTAAACTGGTGATATTTACTGCAGCATTGCTCGTCATGGTGAAAAGCTAGAGGCAACATTAATAGTTCTTGACTGAGAAATTGTTACAGTATGTTATAGTAGTGCTATGAAATAATATGTAGTCTCAAAAGACAATGGGGTACAGCCGGGCGTGGTGGCTCACGCCTGTAATCCTAGCACTCTGAGAGACTGAGGCGGGCAGATCGTTTGAACTCAGGAGTTTGAGATCAGCCTGAGCAAGAGCGAGACCCCATCTCTACCATAAAACAGAAATTACCTGGACAACTAAAAAAAAAAAATATATATATATATGTATATATATATATATATACATATATATATATATATATATATATATATTAGCCAGGCATGGTGGCGCATGCCTATAGTCCCAGCTACTCGGGAGGCTGAGGCAGGAGGATCGCTTGAGCCCAGGAGTTTGAGGTTGCCTGTGAGCTAGGCTGACGCCACGGCACTCTAGCCGAGGCAATAGAGACTCTGTCTCAAAAAAAAAAAAAAAAAAAAAAAAGAGAATGGGGTAGATCAACATGTAAACTGATTGAACATGAAGGAAAAAGTAAAGTTGCAAAATAGTACAAAGTAAAATTCCAATGTTATTCAAAACAAGAGCCACACACAAACATATACATATAGTTTGAGTGAGCAGATAAAAGGCCTGGAAGGAGATAAAATAAACTATTAATAATAGTAGTTAGACTTAGGAGTAGGATGGTTGAGGGAAATGAGGGAGGATAAGGAAGGAAATTTTCTTTTTATTGTACACACTTTTGAATTCTCTTTTTCAATGAGCATGTGTCACTTTTAAAATAAGAGCATCAGTTAAAAATCTAACCTTGATTGAAAGATGCGGTAAATAAATATTTATTTGACTGGACAGTAGGTAAAACTAAATCATATTGCTATGGCAACAGAGGAAAGTTATTTTGATGCTTTATGTACATGAATGAATTCTTCCAGATTCAGGATTTTCTTGTTCTATTTTGTAGCCACGTCCCTTTTTTAGAACTACTTGTGGTTGATGTTATGATTATTTTCTAGGCATTCTTGTATTTTCCAAAGGTAATAAGTTATATAGCTAGATTATGTTTTCTAGCAACATACTGTGTTTCCCCGAAAATAAGACCTAGTAAGCATGTGTGCAATAGAAGCCCTACCCAGAAAATCAGCCCTAGTGATGGGCGTGGCTATGAAAATCAGCCCTGGTGATGGGCGTGGCTATGAAAATCAGCCCTAGCGATGGGCGTGGCTATGAAGATCAGCCCTAGTGATGGGCGTGGCTATGAAAATCAGCCCTAGTGACGGGCGTGGCTGCACAGCGCATCTGCACAACCCATGTGTGTTGTTGCGGAGCGGGAAAGAACACGAGCAGCCCTTCTCATCCGCCCCATCCTGACAGCTACTATCCCAGAGGTGACCGAAAAGGTGCGGGCAGCCCCACCCACAAGGTTGGCTCCCCCCGTCAGGTCCTGGCCATCCTGTGCGTGCTGCAAGCTGAGGCTTTGAGGGGAAAATAACACATCCCCTGAAAATAAGCCCTAGGGTGTCTTCTGGAGGAAAAATAAATAGAAGACTCTGTCTTATTTTCAGGGAAACACGGTAATCAAATTGAATGTTGGTTTCTGCCTTTGCATTTCGTCTGATTCCAGAGTGTGACCAGCAGTTCCATTTGGCACTGAAAACAAATAAAGGTTGACAGCAAGGTGCCAGTCGCAGCAGTCTCTCAGATTTGATTTCCCATGTGCGTCTTGCAAGAAAGAGTCTGCATTTTACATTTCCTTCCACTCTGTTCTCGCATGTGTCTTTAACCAACTACCATACGACAAATCAGGTTGGTGCAATTTCAGGAGGGTTTATTCCTTGTCTACTGTCTGCAAGGTACTTATTGTAAGACTGATTATGCAGAGAGATGATGACTTCATTGAAATGGCTGTGCCATCTAGGTTACCGAATGTTCATTTTAGTTGGACAGACTAAGCAAGAGACCGTTAAGGCAACAAATCAATCAAAACGTCACAGGCAGGCTGGGTGTGGTGGTTCTCGCCTGTAATCCTGGCACTCTGGGAGGCAGAGGTGGTCAGATCGCTTGAGCTCAGGAGTTCAAGACCAGCCTGAGCAAGAGCCAGACCCTGTCTCTACTAAAAAAAAAAAATAGAAAGAAATTAGCAAGACAACTAAAAAAAAATTATATAAAAAATTAGCCGGGCATGGTGGCGCATGCCTGCAGTCCCAGCTGCTTGGGAGGCTGAGGCAGGAGGATCGCTTGAGCCCAGGAGTTTGAGGTTGCTGTGGGCTAGGCTGACGCCATGACACTCTAGCCCCAGCAACAGAGTGAGACTCTGTCTCAAAAAATATATATATATTTCAAAGAACACTACCAGGGATAAAGAGGATCATTTCATAATGATAAAGAAG
Source organism: Microcebus murinus (assembly GCF_040939455.1). Classification (NCBI taxonomy): domain Eukaryota; kingdom Metazoa; phylum Chordata; class Mammalia; order Primates; family Cheirogaleidae; genus Microcebus; species Microcebus murinus. The sequence continues at coordinate 16,984,306 of NC_134129.1, read as the reverse complement.
TTGATTCATCAAGAGGGCATAATAACCCTAAGTATTTATGCATCTAACAACAGAACTTCTAAATATCTGGGGATAAAACAATAAAACTGCAAGAAATAGACAAATCCACAGTTATAGTAAAAATTTTTAGTACCCCCTCTCTCAATAACAAGACTGAAAAACAGACAAGGCAAGGAAATTATCTAGCACTCTGGAATATAAAAAGGGCAAAGGAAGTTTTGCCTCATGAACCTGGTACATTTGAGCCTTGGTGTATTAGTTAAGGAACTCAAACACGTAGGCTACTGAATGGCAGATGAGTATTTATTATAATAGGAGGATATATGGAGTATCATGTTGGAAATACAGAATTCTCATTTTGATTTGATAATCAGAAAGTTTATACACTAATATAATATTAGAATATTTCTGTTCTACAATTGGAGGACAATTAGATAAGTAGAGGTAAAATGTATTCTCGGATGATAAAAATTATTAATATGGCAACATAATTTGAATTGTTATATAATGAAAGCATCTGAACTAGTTATTTCCCACTGCTTTTCTATATTAACAAATATATGATAATTAAAGTAGGAAACTTAAACTCATGCATTATTATTTAGCACTTAAATACGTCCAAATGTCTCTCGACAAATCCATATAACATTAATGTAAATTATACTAATGGGAGGTTAAATTGCTTTGATTATAAGTTCCACACACTATAATTTCCAATTCCACTAGGAAACTCGTTTCGTTATATTTGCTCTGATCCAAATAAGCTTTACTTTCCTCTGTTTCCTTGACTCTGAAAACGAACATGGAATTCTTACGGACGTAAAACATTAACTCTTCCCATACTGTTTCTCGTCATAGCACATCTTTTAAAATGGTACTCACCTTTGGGAACGGCACTGAGTTTATTTCTTTGCAGAATTAGCACCTTTAGGAACGGAAGCCCGTTTGTGAAGCTGCCTCTGGGGCTTTTCACCCATGAAGACTTAGGCCTGGGCAGATGCAATAAGACGGAGAGGATGGCATTGTTGCTGAGGTTTAATACTTCCAAAGTGCGCAAATAGGCGAGAGGCCTTAAGGTTATTTTCGATATGAGATTGTTACTGAGGTCCAGGTGTTTTCTTTTCCATTCTTTTCTCGTGTGAGACTGTAAGAGAACTCTAAAGAAACTGAGACTTCTATCCACTGTGGCTGCTGTCTGTGGTACATCCACAGGTATATCATGCTTTCTGGTAAAAGAACAATTTGTCAGAAGATACTCACTCCACTGGCACTCAGAATTGAATGAAATGCTGCTTTTTCTTGATGGATTTGTCATCGTCCCAGTAAAAGAAAGACCTATAACTATGGTGATAACTCTGAAACAGAAGATTTTCATAATGCCTGGAAGAAGGAAAACGAGTTGACTTATTCAAAATAACATGTAATAACTAAAGCAAATAAGAAGCAGAAAATTCAAGTTTCAATTTAAGATTTAGGAGAGTTATCTTGCCTTGATTGCCAGTTTTAGTGCATGAGTGATTTCTTAGAAATTGGGGCATTAAAAGGTAGCTGCCAAAACGGTATACCTATAGTATAAAATTAAAATTATGCCACGTTTTTGTTTTGTTTTTTTTTTGAGGCAGAGTCTCGCTTTGTCGCCCAGGCTACAGTGAGTGCCGTGGCATCAGCCTAGCTCACAGCAACCTCCAACTCCTGGGCTCAAGCGATCCTCCTGCCTCAGCCTCCCGAGTAGCTGGGACTACAGGCATGCGCCACCATGCCCGGCTAATCCTACATATATTAGTTGGCCAATTAATTTCTTTCTATTTATAGTAGAGACGGAGTCTCGCTCTTGCTCAGGCTGGTCTCGAACTCCTGACCTCGAGCAATCCGCCCGCCTCGGCCTCCCAGAGTGCTAGGATTACAGGCGTGAGCCACCGCGCCCAGCCTTAAAATTATGCCACATTTTAAAGAAAGGAATCCCCTGATTTTCCAGACAATGCATACTCACTTAGGCCTCACCTCTGCATTGGCTTGTCCAGTATCGTTGACACTGTAGTCTGCTTCGGAGTGAGTGAAACCTTACCAAGGCTGACGACTTCTCTGTTTCTTTGCTGGTCATTAGTACCGAACAAAGTCTACTATGCTTATCTATGACATTGTAATCAGCCATGTGGTTTATTACATGAACGATATCCACTCACACTGAACTGTGAACCACCCATAGCTATGAATAGAAAGTTCAACTCACAAAAGAGACTCTTAATTTTTTTTTTTTTTACAGCTAGAACTATAAGCTTTGAGGGTTCTGTGACTTTTCAAGTCTTTTTTATTTTTCGTTTGCAAACTGATTTTTTATTTTTTTTGTGGTTTTCTTTTTTTAAATTTCAGCATATTATGGGGGGTACAGATTTTTAAGGTTTCAATAAATGCCCTTTCCCCCCTCCCCCCACAAGTCTGAGTTTCCAGCATGACCATCCCCTGGTCATTTTGAAATCATGTAGATATATATACCATGTAAAATGTGTTATAAAAAGGATGTTCTGCCTCAGAACCATGAAGATGTACTAAGATATAGAAATATCAAGTCTCTTTTTCACCAAAAATTCTTGAGATGCAACTGAAAGTTTTAAAAGAAGCATATGCAAATTACAGTGGCTGAATGTATCACAAAGATAAACTTAAAAGAAAAGTAAATGGGTAATTTTTGTGATTTGTTTTAATTAAACTAAATTCCTTTTAAAAAAACAACCAAGCATTGTACAAATAGTCACATTATTTAATATATAAGTTTACAACAAACTGTCCCTTCCTTTCTGTTCTGGTGGTATCCATTCTAGTTTTCATCACTGCAGTCTGAAATCCTTGAGTGGCTTAACTGCTCTTCCTGCCTCTGCCTCTTGACTTTCCTTCTTTTTGATTCATTCTAGGTGATTCCAAAGGATTATTTTCTCATAATCCTATTTTCCTCATATCATTCCTTCATTCAAAATCTTTAAGGGCTCCTTATCGCCTATAGCTCGGATCTCTCAGGTTGGCCTACAAAGCCTTATCTGGCTGAAATTATGACCTAGTATGATTAAGTGCATGTGGACCAACTGCAAGATGTGGTTTGTGCAAAGAAGCATGCATGCATATCTCATGCTAAAGTTAGCTTTTAGTTCACTCCTAATTCTGAGCTCAAATGTCTTTTCCTTTTCTAAGCCCAAATTCTACATATCCTTCCAGATTTACCTCAAAGCCTATGGTCTGAGGTCCTTTTTCCTGCTTTAGCCTCTGTTTTTGTCTTTATGTTTACAGAAATCTTTCAGTAAATGTTTACTGAATGAATAAATGCATGTTACTACCATTCACTTTGATAGACAGTCAATATTGTCTCGAATTGCTATTGCTTTACTTCGTGTCTGTTTTGAACTCCCGGAAGGGTACAAAATGTTTTATATTTTTAGTAGTCTGCAGTGTGTCACTGGGCTCTGTTCTGTTTGTGTGAATGAATGCATGAAGTGAATGAAATTCACAATGTAATTTTTAAACCTTTGTTTCCACACAAGGTCAATTCTCCCATATTTTGAAGGGCATCTAAATTCAGGTGCACGTGGCTATGAACTGCAAAGGTGCCCTACAGCTTGGGGGAGTGATTTATTTTTATAGCGTGCCTCTTATGCAATATCAGGAATTGAATTAATTTGCCCAGTCAGACAGATATTTCTACATTCAAAGCTGTAATCATTACATATGCAATTGTACAGCAAGCTAAGGTAACAATATCAGCAACAAAAAATATAATCACTGTCCACAGGGACATTACTTTGCAGTACTGAGGAGAAAGATGTGGTTGAAGAATACTTTTTCATAAAGATTTTTATTGCCTTGGTTCTTTTAAAGCTGAAGAGATTTATACACTAGCTAATAGATTTGAGTTCAAAACAGCTAGAGAAGGATAATCTTATATCTTAAAGTGAAAGCTATTAATTTGTAAAACAAAATTATTTATACTACATATAAATTTATATGTATTAGGTAGAGAACCACTGAGAACTCCAGAGAAACCACTGAGAACTCCAGAAAGTTGCTGGGGAAATTGGAAACAATTACAAAAACATAAATCTTTTTTTTTTTGTGAGACAGAGTCTTTCACTCTGTTGCCTGGGCTAGAGTGCCGTGGTGTCAGCCTGGCTCACAGCAACCTCAAACTCTTGGGCTCGAGCTACCCTACTGCCTCAGCCTCCCGAGTAGCTTGGACTACAGGCATGCGCCACCATGCCCGGCTAATTTTTTCTACATATTTTTAGTTGGCCAATTAATTTCTCTCTATTTTTAGTAGAGACGGGGTCTCACTCTTGCTCAGGCTGGTTTCGAACTCTTGAGCTTGAGCGATCCTCCCACCTTGGCCTCCCAGAGTGCTAGGATTACAGGCGTTGAGCCACTGCGCCTGGCCCGAAAAACATAATAAATCTCTAAATAGACATAGTCAGGCTGAAGTATGAGGAAGCAGTTAGAAATACTAGGGGTGTGTGCATGTATGTGAAAGAGATAGGGAGAAAGCAGTAGGAAGAAACCAGGAATAGAAAGGAAACAAAGAGTTCATTCGTATATAAAAGAGAAGGTGGCAAAATTGAAAGAAAAAATTTTGCATGACAAGATGTGGAAAGTAACATTGCTTCTAAGACATACCTTAAGATCCTCGGTAGTTCTCAAATGGGTCTATATCTGGATCAAGCCAGGTGAGGATTTAAGACCTCAGCCTCTAGGCTCCACCCATCCTGTCGTCCCAGCTGCTCAGTGGCAAGCCTTAGTCACCCTTTCCTCTCCTGCCACGTGAGTGTGGGCATTCCCTGGGGCCCTGGGGAAGAGCCACTGACTGGAGAGAGGCCTTCTGCAATGCACAGAGGGTAGGCAGGACTTTCCAAACTGGGAACGGCGACTTTCTAACTCTGAGTTCTAGCATTCCAGACAGATTACATAAATAACTGATACTGTTGCGTTTTCAAGCCATAATTGAATCCACCAGGTTTGCATGATTGAGTAGAAACCTGTTAATATATAACCATTAAAAAAGGAACAGCAAACAATTTATAGAATTTTTATTGTAAACAAAGGTCATTAATAGGTATTACACACTGAATTAACTGAAACTCAAGTTAGCTATCTGAAACAGATTTACAATTTTATTTTTATATGGCATTGTCTTTAATCTTTGCCCCCTCAACATGTTGAAAAAGATTACTAAATTTATCAGCATTTCAATGGTCTCTTCCTTGGCAAGTTTAGCACCGTAACATTCTTACCTCCTTAAAAAAACATTCATTCAAAACTAGGTAGAAATTCTACCTTGCACCATCAAAACTATCACACAAAATTTTGTTGTTTTTTTTTCACAATGCAAAAAGAATACAAATAAGTATATTTTAAAATATTTCAGACTATGCAAAGGCAGTCCTTGTTTTGTGTTGTTTTATGTTTTTCCTATAGCTGCCCATTAGATAGTCTCTAAAAAACCTTGCATTTATTTCATTTGTCCCCCTTGTCATTGCAACCTACTGCTAGAATACTGTGGTCATTTAAATAAGCATGCACCTGCACCCCCTCTCCGGGGTCCTATCTTTGTCAGTCACCTCCCCCAAAGCTACTACTCGCTTTATTGGTGCTCAGTGCAGAGATGAACACACAGCAGCAGGGAGAGGCAAAGTTAGCACTTCAGTTTATAGAAAAGCGCCATCTGGTGGCGAGAATGAGTAGTTGATGCTTTCTGTTAATCAAAACAGGTCACAGGTAAAATGGATGGCTTTGATCTTGTTCTGTTTCCCAGGGAATCTTTCCGATTTACATTTCAGTGAAAAAGCAAGGACTACCTGTAAAGTATCCTAAAATGCTACATCTGTTAACAATCAGTTTTATAAAAACATGAAAATATCTTCTCATGTCAAAAGCACTTAATGGCGATGTATCAAAAACACAAGTACCTCTCAAAGAGGAGTAAAAATAGAGTATTTCCATGGATTAAATTCAATAAATAATACTTTGTAATATAGTGTTCTGTAGTTTTTGTAACAATATTTATTTAAAGAAACTTTCAAAACAAATCTAAATAGAATAGACAAGTAATGAATGTACAATTTAACAATAATATACTGAGCATCTGAATGAAAATTCCAGCGATTTTTTTCTGAATATCGTTCAGATATTAAATGATATTGAATATACTCAAATGGGTTCAAATATCACTACAACTATTCATAATAGCACTCTGAAGTTATAAATCTCACTTCTCATTTAAGAACTGCGCTCAGGGTTAGGTAGTCAGTCAGTCCTTATTTCAGTATAATTTAATGACTGCATGATCTCTAAGGTATTTGGTTTTTCTCTCAGAGAGAACTGCGACTATACTGAATACAAATTGTTCTTTTGGTTGATTGTCTTATCTACACAAAGTGACCCTGGCAGAAGGCGGTCACACTTGAACGCAGAGCCCGGGATACAGCTCTGTCGCCTATTTTACAGCAAACTACTTAGGGGTCCATGTCTCTTTCAAACCAAATATGAAATACAGGAAAAATCAACTGGCTGGAGGCTGTAAATAACTACAATGGGAGAGTGGTATCAGGAGCAAAGACGAACTCTTACACTTACTTAAAAAATCCCTCAGGTCACCCCCTACGTTGGCACTCCCTGGCCCAGTGCTTCCTGACTGACTTTCCAGGCTTGCCACACGTCAAAAAGGGTCACGTTTGTGTGGCCTGCTGCACGAAACCCACCCCGCCGTTCCCGGCCTGCAGTTTGTCTGGGCCTGTGGCCTCCCCACTTTCCACTGTGTTGCCCCAGAGCTGTGGGTGTCAACATCTTGGCACCCCCTGTTTACCACGTGGGTGCCCCAGTGTGCCAAGGCCCATCGGCTGGGAAACCGGGGTGACTCACAAGTAGGCCAATTTGACCTTTCTGTAGTATAAGATTTTGGTATTGGCTTAAAATAGTTTAAACTCTGACAGTGATTTTTTTTTTTTTTGTCTGACATGAGATTTATTTTTCTTTTAACTAGAGTAAGCATACTTGTTTTAATTCTTATCTTCTTAGGTAAGCTGAAATTAATCTTTGCTCATCTTTCTAGAGTTTTAAATAATTGAAAAGTCAATGCAGATAATGAAAAGAACATGGCATTTGGAATCAGGTACCATGAATTCATTCTAGGGTTCAGTCACAGCTGAATTCCAATCCCAATCTGCTACTTAACTATGGGATGTTGGACAAGTTTCTTAACTTTTCTGATGTCAGTTTCTTAATGGGTAAAACTGTAATAAGAACACCTACTTACAGGTGAGAATTAGAGATATTATACATGCAACACCTAGGACAATGCCTAGGATGTATAATAAGGTGCTCAATAAATGAGAGCTATCATTATTACTTAAAAGTTAAAGCTGAGATTGTGTTTTAGTTTCTACCACATTGTGAACACTTATTATTTATCATCATTATTTCAAGTAAACATTCTATTCAGGATATTTTCTTCCTAATGCAAAACTAGGAAACCATAGTTTTGATCTCACATACGTAAAGTTGTTTAATGACTTCACTTGCTTGTGAAAATATGGCTCAAAGTGAAAGCACTAGAAATCGGTCTTTCCTGTTACAAGCCAAGAGGCAGAGCATGAAGCACTGGGGGTGTACCTTTTAACATCTTAAGTGCATCTATGCCCACTAGAGTCACCGAAAGCTTGCTTACAGTGAATCTAAACAGCGCTTCAGCCCTTTATCCTTTAGAAAAGGGACAGTGGAAATTTAAAAACACTTATTTAAAAATTAATTTTGATTTTATTCACTTCTCACACTTGTTTTAGAGAACAGTAATCTGAAGATCAGTGCTACTTAATAAATGTGTTAAGATTTAGGCTCTCGGAACATTTTATTTTATTTTATTTTTTTGAGACAGAGTCTCACTCTGTTGCCTGGGCTAGCGTGCCATGGAGTCAGCCTAGCTCACAGCAACCTCAAACTCCTGGGCTCAAGCGATCCTCCTGCCTCAGCCTCCCGAGTAGCTGGGACTACAGGCATGCGCCACCATGCCCGGCTAATTTTTTCTATATATATTAGTTGGCCAATTAATTTTCTTTCTATTTATAGTAGAGATGGGGTCTCGCTCTTGCTCAGGCTGGTTTCCAATTCCTGGACCTCGAGCAATCCGCCCGCCTCGGCCTCCCAGAGTGCTAGGATGACAGGCGTGAGCCACTGCGCTGGGCCGGAACATTTTAAATACGGGGAGCCTACGTAACAGATACAGCAGTGCTCTGCAGTTCAAATAATTACAATGAGTTATTGCGAACTCTGTAAAAATAATGATTTCCATGCACACTCTTACAAAAAGGTCAAGATAGGAACATGTTGACGACCTCTGGGGTTCTTCTAATGCGTGTTCCCACAGGGGTTGTCGGATACCTGACAGCCCATGTTCTGGCCGGTGACTTGCACCTTGAAGAGCGTCCCGTCGGCACACACGCAGAGCTTGTAGCGCACCCAGTCCCCGGCGCCCAGCTGGTCTCCCCCGGAGGAACCGGGTAGCCGGGCGGTGCTGACCACCACAGTCCCATTTAGGATGATGCTGTTTTCCTGTTAGGAGAACAATCATATGCTTTACTTACCTCCAAGAATGAGTATACAACAAAGTCAATAAAAAAAAAACAACTTAGTGGAATATTGGTAATAAAAAAAGGCAGTAAGAAAGAGTAAAGTCATGGGCAAAACAACAGCAAAAACAATAAACAAAACTGACACCAAGATTCGCCTAGTGATTCTTAGCTTATTTAACCCATAATGTATATCAACAAACTTGTAACACAATTCATCTCTCAATTATTAGTTAAAATTATATCAACATTCCTAAGTACATAATAAAGCTGATTTTCATAAAGTTACAGATCATTTTCATTTAAGTCCTAAGAGAATTATAACAAAGTTACTGATTGATAAGTTGATGATGAGAAGGAAAAGACTTTTTCTTCTGGAAGGAATTAATTTTAATTTCCAGTGTCTCTGTGACACAATAAATGAAGATTCAAACCACATAATTTTGAAGACCAGGCACTCGAAGCAGACTGGATGTTCTTTATTTCGAACCTGATGTTTTTTAGAAACATTCTTGTAGGTCCTTAAAATCCTTTCTTTTTAGGGACTCCTAAGCCTCTCTCTCCCCTCCTCCCCCCTTCTTCCTTTCATTCACTCAACAAATAAGAATTAAGTGCCTCCTATGTGCCAGGCACTGTTGTAGGGGCTGAGGATACAGCAGTAAATAAAATAGGCAAAGTCCAAGTTCTCATCGAGTTGATACTTTAATGCGGTAGAGGCATTAAACAACTAAACAAGTAAAATAGGACATCGGATGGGATCGGTGCTACGAGGAAAAATAAAGCAGGGTCCGTAGAGAGAGCCCAGGCAGGGATCCTGTGTCACACGGGAGGTCGGTGAGAGCGGATGAGGTGAGCTGTGCAGGTGGCTGGGGAAGGGCACTCCAAGAATGGCGCATGCAAAGGCCCCAAGGCAAAGATGTGCCTGGTATTCCAGGGACAGTTGTTAAGAGGCCCATGGGGACAAAGCACAGAGGGTGAGGGGGAGAGGAGTACAGGAAATAACTAGGGACAAGACGTGTAAGGCCAGGCAATGGACTTCACATTTTATTCCAAATTAGATGGGAAGCCATTTGGAGGTTCGTGAATAGGGACGTGACGTGATCTTTTTGAAAGGATCGCTCTGGCTGCCGGGTAGAGAACTGACTGCAGGGGGACAGGACGGCAGCAGGAAGACCGGGCAGGAAGACGCGCAGCCCAGCAGTCCAGGCAGGGGGTGACGGCGGAACTGGTGAGAAGCTGCCGCACTCTGTGCAGCCTCCCAAGGTGGAGCCGGAAGTTTTGCTGATGAACGGATGGGTGTCAGTAGCAGAACAGGAACACAGAAGGAAATGCGTGTTTGCAGGGAAGGGAGGACATGGAGCTTTTAAACTTACTAAGTTTGAGATACCTATCGGACACTGAAGTGGAGAAGGTAAGCAGGCAGTTGGATATGTGAATCTTAGTTCAAGGGAAAGGTTAAAACAGGAATTCCAAATGTTGGAGTTATCAGCTTATCGAGGGCATTTAAAGCAAAGAAAGGAAGTTGGTTACAAAGTAGTAGAAATGGCTGATTGTGTAGTAGTACTATATGGGATAAAAACACAGTACTTCTTAAGGGACCAGTTTGCAGATTTTGTTCCAATGCTGCCTGCCATCTTGTGCTCATTTAATTTCACTTTCTTTAAATTGTTTCCTAAGCGGCTTTTTGAAAAGAAAGCACTTTACTTGATAAAATTATTTATAAGGATTAGCTGATACACTTTAAAAACCAACCACTAATGTTAACTTAATTATAAAGCTAATTATCTTTTTAAAACTGGCTTCTTTTGCTTAACTTTGTATCAGTGGAATAACGGATATGTATGTTTCGAAGTACTTTAATATTTGTCACATTAACAAGGTGAAACGGGACAAGAATTTGCAAGGAGAGAAATTAAAGCATTTAGGTCAACTTGCTAGTGGTCTGTGTACAAATCTCTCACATCTCTTGCTTCTTTGACTTTCTAGTAGAGAGAAAAACAGTCCTTCTGTGGCCATCCTTCAATACAGCTAGCTCTCTTAGAAGAATGGTTTCCTACCACGATACACGTAAAACCTACTCGGTACTGTGACTGAGTCTCTGGCAAGAATTATATTCTATGTTAATCTTTATTTAGAGATGGGATTATGTGCTTTAGGGGGGAAAAGCTGTTTATGAATGTGAAACAACTAATTTTTTAAAGATTATTTTTTTAAGAACTGTGAAATTAAATTTTCTAGAAAAGGAAAGAATTATATATATATAAGTCCTCAGGTTTAAGTTTATGTTTGTCATGTAATGCTTGGTAAGACAAATTTAATTAGCTTTAGTTCAACAGGATATTGTAGGTGCCCAAAGTAATTTTGAATAAATATGTTTGGACCAGAATTGTGAGCCAAAAAAAAAAAAATGTTTTTAGACTTATGGCTTCCTTACATGATATACGATACCTGTTAAAGTTCAGATAAAAGTTGCAAAGCACAAGAAAACTTCACTTTCAAAGCCACCATAAAGGCAAAAGTCTTTTTCCTTTATAATTAATAACAAATTAAAAATATATTCTTAATAAACATATCTAAATAAAATACATTTGCTAATAATTGCTTTTTTTCACATCGATGGATATAAAACTCAAGAAGGACTATGAAAATGTTTAATTAAAAACAACAACTTCAGGGCATATATACTTACTTTGATTTTCCAGAACTCTCTTTTAGAGGTTTTTTTTTTAGCCTTCTAAAAAATAATACAAGTGATCATTATACAAAAAAAAAAAAATACGTGCTAACAGAAGTAAAAATAAAATGAAATCATGTTATCTGCTATCCATAGCTAAATATTGTTGACATTTTAACATATCCTTCCAGATTTTTATAAACATGCATATGTTCTGAAAAATAAAAATGATATATTTTGCAAATTATCTTGTAACTTACTTTCACAATCCATTTTGAAATTCTTTCCATGTCAAAAAATATACAACTACATCAGTTTGCATAATTGCGTGCTATTCCACATATGAATTTATGTATCTAAGAACCTAGGAATTCTCTTAAACTTAAAAAAAAAAATACTCACAGCCTTAAACTCCATATTGCCACCCATGTGAAACTCGATGGTTTTGCCCATAATGAATACTCCTTCATTTCCACGCACAATGGCACGCCCATCAACTTTTATATTTAAATCACTGGTAGCGTTGCTGGTAATCTGAAAATTAAAAAAAAAAAAGTACTGAAAATAAATTCTAAATTAATGTGAGAATTGTTATCAAAGAGAGAGAAATAGGAGTTTCCACCATGAGCTATGGAAGGCATGGTGTTTTCATTCAGGTTTTATAGAAGTAGAAATTGAGATAAAGAGAGATGACTTGACAATGGTCACGCAAGCTAGTTAATGATAGATCTAGAACTAATTCTTTCCAGTGTCCTGGAATATATTCTTTCATACCACTATGAAATAGTAAAACTCTCCTCCCACTTTATAGCTTTAGACAATAATGCTCTCCATTAGTAAAGCAAAGAAAATAAATCATACCCTTTCAGTAGATGCTTTTTGAACATTCAAACTTTTCACTCCACTTGGCAAATGAAACTCATGAGTTTCGTAGTCTGTGCTGAACAAGATATTTTGAGTTCTTGGGTCAAAAAACTGCATACCAATGTCACTTGTAATAGAGGTTTTGTTCTTTTCTACACTGAGTTTTGTTGTCCCTTGCTGAAAAACAATCTTCAGAAAAACACTTTATTGTGAATACATTTTCAAGGAATACTGCAACCAAAATTCATTAAGAACATGATAAAGAACGTTATAAAGCACTATTTTAAAAACTACAATAATAGACTAACTTCAACTACTTTGCTTTCAATTATTTCTTTGCTTGTACTGCTCTGCACTAATACATGGGTATTGGGGAACACAGTCCAAGGTCTGAGATGGGCAGTGGTGGTGGTGGTAATATCTCCTTGAGGTTTTATTCAGTTGAAAACCTGTGATATAGCAGCCTGTTGGCATGGGCTGCCACTGACTAGACTGGCATATTCTCTTCCAGATTTCCCCCCAAAATACAGGCTCTTCTAACCTGGGAAGGTGCTTCCTTAATGGCTTCCTTCTACGGACGAGAAAAGAGTAACCTATATATTCTCATATTAATCACATCTGTCACAGAAAATGCTACCACTGAACAAAATCCAGAATATTAAGAAAGCATCTAACTTTCATAGGTTATAAAACCAACAGCATTATCAAACATTTCATATTTGTGAATGTATTTTTAAAATATTCATAAATATATTAGTTTTCTCTAAAGGAAAAAATGTCTATTTCCCATAATCTACTCTAGGTTTTTGCATAGAGTTTTTCTCTAATGCCCTCTCCATTCACACAATATTGCAGCTAAGGAGGGAACTTACGGGCTGGTTGTTGCCAGTGATTACCAAATTTTCATTCCGCCTTCCGCCTACTGTGCTCTTATAAAGAGGGTGTATGACTCCCATGTCAGATACTTGCTTAAATCGAAGCAGACCACTTTCGTGAAACTCCATGCTGTCACAGCCATTTGGTCCAATGCGAATCACAGCCCAGATCACAAGTGTTATCTGAAAAAGAACACAAACCCACTGTTAATAAGCTGCATACACTTAACAGAATGGGAAAATAAATAGAAGACATCATTGCCAAAACATTAAAAACCTCCTAAAACGTTTAATCGGGTGAGATGAACATATCAGTTGGTTTTCCACCTATAAACAAAACCAGTTTTATTTTCCTCAAGGTATTACATGCAAATAGCTAAAAGTCAAAATATGCTAAAGCGTCTATTATGAAAAAAGGACAGTCTCTTATTTCTTCTACCCTCTCCATATCTCGTTCCCAGGGACAACAACTTTCAACAATTTTAGCTATTTTGTCTAGAATTTATCACCATATTTCCAAGTAATATACTTATACTATCATTCCTTCATTCGCCAATTTTAGGTTTTATTTGCTAATTTCCTATTTTAGCAGTAAGAATTAGCAGGTAATTAGCAGGTAAGAATTTTAGTTCATTTATACCTCTTTTCTCTCCCAACTCCAATCTCAAGTTTTGGTTAAATTCATGTTCAATATCTTCAGTATTAGGACCATGTAAATATTGTTCACTGCTAAACCGAATACTGTATTATGATGGCCAAATACTGTATCATTTCCTGTACTTTGTCTCTCTCTGAGTTTAATAATTTTTTTTTTTCAATTTGCTTAGTTTCTTCGAAAATCTAACTAAATCTCAAATCCTCCAACACTTCTGTAAAATCTCTCAATAAAATGTTCTATGAGTCCCAACCTCAAGCAGAAAGAGCCCTCTCTGGTCCAGTGTGTGAAGAGACTCTGGTTTTGTGTGGGGTAGGAGAGGTGGTTGTCTAAACGGCTGGCTGGAAGGGATATCACTGCTCCTTATATAGGTTTTTCAAACAAGTTCTCTGTTTTTGGTTCCTGCCTCACTCTTGCTTTTCAAGATATTCCTGAGGCTTTTTAGGATCTGGCAACTCACTCTCCAACACACACACACAAGCAGTTTCTCCTTGTGATAAGTTATTTGCCATTCTTCCTCCTAGTTTTTGTCTTCGTGTATTATGGTTTAGGATTTCAGTTGCTTCCTATTTTCTTCAATGATATTTCTGTTTATTGACATTGTCACTTTGGGATGAGCTTTTTAGACAAGAGGATAAAAATGTCCCTGTTCTTCCATCTTGACCAGGTGTCTCCAATAGAATAAATTATAAGATAAAATATACTCAGAATCTTTGCTCTAAGTAAAGCTACCTACTATGAAATATATAATATCAGCTCTTTTTGATTTAAGTGAATAAGTAGACACAAACGCTTTGCATGTACATAAAATACAAAAGCACTGGCTTGAGGGCATTAGAAGTAGAAAATAAAAAAGAATCACTTTAAAACTGCTGCAGATCATGTTCATGATCAATTTTGGGTGTACCAATTATCACTTTCTCTGAAAATACCTGTCTACACACATGCCAGAGTATTTTAAATTCAACCCTCAGATAGTTACAACCTCAAATTAAAAGGGCTTCTTCTTTAAAAAAGCAAATACTAATATCTTTGGAAAAGGCAACTTATCAAGTCCTCAGCACTTTTGTGTGAACCAGCTTGCATTCCTTGAAAACTGGGATTCAGGACTACAAGATACAGCCATTTATTGCCATCAAAGGGTTTATAATTTTAAAATCTTTTTTTTTTTTTTTTTTTTGAGACAATCTTGCTTTGTTGCCCAGGTTAGAGTGAGTGCCGTGGCGTTAGCCTAGCTCACAGCAACCCCAAACTCCTGGGCTCAATCAATCCTCCTGCCTCAGCCTCCCAAGCAGCTGGGACTACAGGCATGCGCCACCAGGCCCTGCTAAGTTTTTCTATATATATTAGCGGGCCAATTAATTTCTTTCTATTTATAGTAGAGACGTGGTCTCGCTCTTGCTCAGGCTGGTTTTGAATTCCTGACCTTGAGCAATCTGCCTGCCTCAACTCCCAGAGTGCTAGGACTACAGGCGTGAAGTCACCTCGCCCGGCCATACTTTTAAAATCTAGCTGAGGAGGCCACACTACAAATGTAGAGAAAGTTAAATGAAAACAAAAGATTTTACTTTTTGGGAGAGGGGAAAGCAATAAAATCATCTTGGCAAAGTTCTCTTCAAATTGAGTTGATTCTACCCTTTTTAAGAGGCTCATGCTCTATTAACTGAGCTAGTGGGAGACTCACAACTCTACCCCTCTTAAAAGTTAAGTCCATTAAAGGGAAGAATCCATGAACAATTGTTTCAAAATGAAATTAATATATGCAAATATTAGCATATTAGGTTTTAAATATATATTCATTAAAACTCAGTAAGAGAGAAAACATGTACAGAATAGCAGAAAATAAGACTGTCTCAAAAGAAATTACAGAAATAAAATCCATGATTTCACAGGAAAACAATGAAAAATGCCCCGTGGTAATTAAAGAGTATTCTGTATTGTATACTCACAATTAAATTAATGACAGCGAGGATAAATAAGAGGATAATCACGCAGATGGCCAAATTGCCCTTTCTTCCTCTCAATCCCGTTTTATGGAGACGATCTTCATCAATTGGAATGTATCCGGCTTTAAAGTTACTGTTGTGCTCTTTGTTAACATTCCTCCTCTCAACAGCCTTCTCACGCATGGACTTCTTTACTGGACCATTGGAACTTTGCTAAAGACAAAACACAACGTAATGGAACAAGCGTGCCCTCCTCTTTTTGATGCATTTATTTATTAAGCGCAAATTCATAACTAAAGAAAGCCGAACTGGTTCCTGATATATTTTCCACTAATAACCTGCAAGTCACATTGAATTGCAGGCTTCCAGTAAGGACATGACTGTGCTTATAGAGTTACTATAGATAGAATCTTTAGTGCAACTAACTGGTAACATATTTTCCCTCTCTGTTTTCAATAATTCTACTGTCAGTAAAGTGTACAGCTCACTTCTGGGCAGTATAATCATATATATCCTACAGTAGGCAATTTTGGTTTTATTAGTAATTAACCAATTTGTTTACTCTCCATATCTGTGGGTTCTGCATCCATGCATTCAACCACTGCTGACTGAAAATATTTGGGAAAAAAAAATGCATGACTGCCTCTGTACTCATCACGTACAGACTTTTTCCCCTTGTCATTATTCCCTAAATACAGTGTGACAACTGTTTACATAGCATTTACGTTGTATTAGGTTATTATAAGTAATTTAGAGATGATTTAAAGTACGGAAAGATGTGAGCAGGTTATATACAAATACTATACCATTTTATATAAAGGACTTGAACATCTGTGGATCTTCATATTTGTGGGGGGTGGGTCCTAGAACCGATCTCCCATAGATACTGAGGGACAACTGTGTGTGTTTGTGTGTGCGTGTGTGTGTGTGTGTGTGTGTATTCATTTACATGAAAAGAGCTTGGAAAGCTTGCCACAGTTTGTTACTTATAACTCCACTGACTGACTAAAGCTAACATTATTCTAGAACAGCACTTTTTAAAGTATGGGGTAGGAAGTCCTGAGACGGTTCCCCAAACCTCTTCTGGGGTGTGTATTTTAAAAATAACACTAAGATGTTACTTTACTTTTTTCACTCTCCTAGTCTCATGAATGTACTGGCTGTGTGCAGTGACATCATCACTCAGTTTCTGGGCAGGTTAACCAAGTGAACGGATGGTTGAAACCCTCTTAATAGTGACTATGACATAGTCCAATTCTGAAAAGTTATGGAAAATTCAGTTAAATTCAGGGCTGGAGACATAAAAGCATAAATTTGAAGCGGAGATTGAGGAATGGATTACATTGCCCAGATTTTGTGTAAAGCAAAAACAGAACTTCAAGAGTATCAATAGGTATGCTATAGGTGGAAAAAGAATCATCTAAAACAGAAGCTGATAAAATAGGAGAGAACTCCCGAAGGCTGAGGAATGATTTTAATCTCAACAACTCCAAGCCTTTCAGTTTCACTTGTCCCTTTAGATTTTATTTTACTGTTACAAATCTGCAGCTTGTCTATTGTCTTTAGCTGATTTTTCTGCATTTATCTGGCTGTTTGACTTTAAGCTCCTTGAAGGCAGATTATTCACCTCTTTTTTTAATGCCCTCTGGCGACATAGATCTAATAGGTCTCTAACAGTTAAAATTACCTAAGAAAATCTTTCCTTCCAAAGTTCAAACAGAACGTTCACAACTTTACTAATTTTTTTCAATAATGTTGAAGAATGAGACTTTTCAAGAGAAACTATCACATCATAGTTTTTTCAAGGAAAAAAAACAGTAAAAGGAGAAAAAGTGGCTGTGAAAATCATTTTTATTATAATACATCACCCTAACAATTGTATACATATGTGTAAACATATACTTACACACATATGCATCTACATGCGCCTGATTTGGGGGAGAAAAAGCCTTTTCAACCATTCTAAGTTCCAAGTTGACAAGGCAGGTTTGGGAAGCACCAGATTTATACCGGGGACTGAATCTCCAAAACCCGAAGTGGGAGCGGGAGACCTGGGGCGTCTGCGTATCGGGGATGGCAGAAACAAGGAGTGGCCGCAAGCTGACACCCTGACAACAGCTGACCATTTCTTGGCTGGGGTCAGGGCAGCCTCCCGGCCGGGGCCGAGGTTATTTTTATCTGCATCTTCGCTGGCAGCCGAGCAGGGCACGTCCCAGCGCAGGCTCCGGGCTGGCACGGCCGCCTCCCAGCCCCTCCGGGCGGAGACCCCTGCTCCCCTGGCCGAGGGACAGCCAGGCCAGGCAGAGCCGCGGCTGGGTCCCCATCTCGGGCCGGGGAGCTCCCGCCTTGGGGGTCCAACCTCCGCCAGCATCCTCGGTTGCGGACAGCTCCTCCCGCCCCGCCCCGCGGAGCCCGGCCTCCTCCGGCCCTCGCGCCCCGGGCCCCTGCCGGCCGGCCAACCCCACCGCGGCCCCACCAGCGGGACCCGGCCTCCCCCGCTCCTCCAGCCTCAGGCTGTGGCGGGGCTCACAGACCTGCTCGGTCGCCGCCGCCGCCGCTGCCGCCATCTTCCCAAGCCCGCCGCCGCCGCGCGCTGCGCATGCGCCCTGGCGGGGACCGGTGCGCCGCGCTCACCCGTCCGGCGCCGCCGCGCGCCTCCGGGGGAGGGAGGTTCCGAGCGCGCAGGGTGTGCACCAGGGACTGTGGCCTCGGGGCGCGTTTGATCAGAACCCCGGAAAGGGCCTGATGGGGGTTCCTTGTCCCGAAAGGGCGCCCTCAGAAACAGAGGACGCCTGTCGCCTTCCCCTGCCTGCCTTCCCGGTCGCGAGGGCTGGGGCCTTGCAGAGCGGGAAGGGGCGACATCCAGGGTACACGTGCAGGACGGCCGGGTGGCGGCGACGTGGACGGAGCTAGCAAGTTGCCAAGTTGGCGACTGAAGTCTTGACAGCCGAGAGCCCTCAGGGAGGATGTTGAATCACTCCAGGGCTGCTTCATGCCTGGAGGACCTATGAAGTCTGACGTTTTTTCCCTTTGGTATTGGGGGTGGATTTTTGCCTTTACTATTTGGGGACAACGTTGATGATACATATGGGAACGTGATTTAACAGGCATTTAGTGCACACCAGGAAGCACCCAAATGCACAAGGAACTTCAGTACACACTCCTCGTCCTACCCTGTTGTCGATGAAATCCAGTTATCCTTTTAGCTGAAAAAAAAAAATGCAGTGAATTCAGCAGCAACCAAGGTGCAAGAACTGTTCCTTGGGGTAGCTGGATCACCTCTAGCTAGCACCTTTGGGCCCTGGGGCCACCTAGCTCAGCAGGAAGCACCAAAGAGACCTGCTGGTGAGGGTTCCTTTCTCTAGAACTAGGTCAGTTTTGCTTTTTGATGACCTGAGTGGTTATTTCGCTGTTCTGCCTACTTGCTTTCCATCAGAGGATGTCTATGAAGTTTAAATTAGATAACCTGTCACATAGGAGATCTCTCGTCATCTTTTCCCTTCTCTTCCCTGACTTTAGCTAATGTCAGTACCTAGCTGGTCATCATCTCTCTCCGCATTTCTTTTTTTTTCCCCAAATGCTGGAACCACTGGACTCACATCTTTAGGCTCATTCCTCTCTCAGTCTCTAGGACAAACCTGCATCTTAGGCGGGAAAACTATAAGTTGTAGCCCAATGCTGTGGGAGTCAGCAGTAAGTTTCTGCTGAGAGTCTGTCTCTGGTCCAGTTTCTCAAATCAGATAACTGGGCTTTTGACTGATGCTGAGTTCCTATGTCCAGATCTGGTAATGTAGCCCTTCTTTCCCACGCTTTGCCTCTTTTTCCTCTGCTGGGGAAGTCCTCTTTTTCTCTGGCAAGCACCCTCTTACTCATCCTCCAAGAATATTCAAATGTTCCATCTTCTATAAAGGCTTTAGAGATCCCCACAAATCTGTCCCTAACTTCTGCTTCTAACCTTTTGTAGCACTTCAGATTGCATTGTATTTCATCTTGTCTACTGGCTTGCTTAATCTAAAAGATGGTGTGTTCTATCTGGTAGGTAGATGTCTTACTCAAACTTTTATCTCCAATATCTAGCCCAATAATGAAACTTAATAAATCTGCCTGATAGCCCAGTTTCTAAGCACAGAATTCCTGCCTCGATTTTGCCAACATCTCTCCCACTTAGGTGGGTGACATATCTGATCACTGATTTTCCTGGAACCAAATACCCCTTTGGCTATCTGAAAATCAGCTGACAGCTACCAGAAGCTAAAAGAAAGGCATGGGACAGATTTTCTCTTAGAACCTCCAGAAGGAACCAGTCCTGCTTTTTGAATTCTAGCCTCCAGAACTGTAGGAGAGTCTCGTGCTATCCCATATCTCTCTTCTGAGGTGCTTAAGGGTACGTTGGCCATACTCACTGTACCAACGTAATGGCTATTGGCTCCACCAATGGCTATTTTCACAGAACTATGGTTTTGCCATTGCATTTAGTTAGCAGAGCTGAACAGACTGAGGGCAAGGGTGCCTTCGTTTTTGAACAAACTATGATAGAAACCTGGGTTGAGATAGAAGGAATATTTTGTGGCCCTCCAAAATCACACTATGTCTACCTTGGTTTTTTTTTTTTCCCTTCTAATCTGTATTTGTTGCAAATGTTCTATAGTTTATTTAGGTGCTAAGGTGATAAGTTGTGATGTATTAATATTTTCCTCTTGTTTTGTACTTTAATCAATAGTGGGCATGAGATAATTGTCCCCCCAAAATCCTGAAGTAGTGCTCTGAGTTCATTGGTATGACACAGGAAATGGGTCTGTGCTTCTGCCCAGCTGAAAGCACAAAATATCCCAAGATCCCAACCAATTTTTTTCTCTCCAATGGGTGTTTTTAAAAAATCTTTTCCTTTCACTCAATAGGGCAGAGAACAAAATGAAGCTGCTGAATGGAGAACATAGAGCACTCAGGTTAGAGAACACTTAAGTATACAAAGAAGTGTTTTGTTACCTGCAAGAACAAAGTACCTCGGAGTACACAAGGCCTTGGCAACGTCACTGATAAACACTGGAAAGGCAACTTAATGCAAGCAGGACAGCAAAAGCTGAAAGATTTTCTTTAAATAGTAATACAAGCCCTCATTCAAGGAAACAAGATCCCAACACAGACTGCAGTAAGACAAGAATAGCATGGCACACCCAGGAGTGGATGAGGGGTGCTTGGAAAAATATTCGAGCCAGAACACAGACTATTCTTATGGCCACACTAGCGAAGGATTTGCAACTGTCCATAGTGAGGAAGACTGGAAATGAAGATGAGCATCTCACTGTATATCTTTGTAGCTTATTGCATATATTTATGTTTGGTGTAGCACGAACTTCATACACACAGCTCTCACTTCACTGAGTGGATTCAGTTAATCTTTTGTTGGCTTCTTAAAATCCCAAATTAAAAATTTCCCCAGCTGATGGACACAGGTAAAATTCAGAGTAGACAAAATTGAGGACTTTCAAAAAGCTGTTCCATCTAGATGTTTGGCACGTTACACTTCAGAACAAATGGCTCCTGGCTGGGTAGTAGAATTATGACACCATAAAAACAACCAACTGGCTGTTGAATTTTCTGCCTTCCGCCTCAAGGGGATTATGACATCAGATATAAAGCAGCCAGTCATGCCCTTCCCTTTCCTTTCCTTTCCTTTCCTTTCCTTTCCTTTCCTTTCCTTTCCTTTCCTTTCCTTTCCTTTCCTTTCCTTTCCTTTCCTTTCCTTTCTCCTTTCCTTTCCTTTCCTTTCCTTTCCTTTCCTTTCCTTTCCTTTCCTTTCCTTTCCTTTCCCTTCCCTTCCCTTCCCTTCCCTTCCCTTCCCTTCCCTTCCCTTCCCTTCCCTTCCCTTCCCTTCCCTTCCCTTCCCTTTCCTTCCCCTTTCCTTTCCCCTCCTTTCCTTTCCTTTCCTTTCCTTTCCTTTCCTTTCCTTTCCTTTCCTTTCCTTTCCTTTCCTTTCCTTTCCTTTCCCCTTTCCTTTCCTTTCCTTTCCTTTCCTCCCCTTTCCTTTCCCCTTTCCTTTCCCCTCCTTTCCTTTCCCTTCCTTTCCCTTCCTTTCCTTTCCTTTCCTTTCCTTTCCTTTCCTTTCCTTTCCTTTCCTTTCCTTTCCTTTCCTTTCCTTTCCTTTCCTTTCCCCTTTCCTTTCCTTTCCTTTCCTTTCCTTTCCTTTCCTTTCCTTTCCTTTCCTTTCCTTTCCTTTCCTTTCCTTTCCTTTCCTTTCCCTTCCCTTCCCTTCCCTTCCCTTCCCTTCCCTTCCCTTCCCTTCCCTTCCCTTCCCTTTCCCCTTTCCTTTCCCCTCCTTTCCTTTCCCTTCCTTTCCTTTCCTTTCCTTTCCTTTCCTTTCCTTTCCTTTCCTTTCCTTTCCTTTCCTTTCCTTTCCTTTCCTTTCCTTTCCTTTCCTTTCCTTTCCTTTCCTTTCCTTTCCTTTCCTTTCTCTTTTCCTTCCTCCCCACTCCTTTCTTTCTTTCTCATGTCCTGTTGTTGTGCTGGGGACATAAAACTAAATAAACCTCTCTCCTTTCCCTGAAGAAGCTCACAAGCTTATATAGGAAGCAAATAAATATAATACAGTGTGATAATTTTAACAATATGAGCAGGTCCAGAAGTTAAAGAGAGAAAACATAAAGGAGAGAGCGATGTGCTCTGAGGTCTTGCGGCTGGGGGTGGGGGTGGGGGTGGGGGTTGGGGGGTGTTAGAAAAGGTTTGTCGGTTTGAGCTGGGTTCAAATTTATCAAAAGTGCAACTGTAGAGAAATTCCTTGTTTATTTACTGGGAGTTAGAAATAGTCGTTATTCCAGCCAGCATGCAGAATAAATGGCAAAAAAAGGGCTCGACTTTTGGCGATTGGCTAATGCTTTCAGAATTAAGATTTGACCCAAACTGAACTGTGTACCATAAATTGGAATAAAAGGCGAGATTTGCTCAATCCTGAACCTAACCAGTATGGGAGATAAAACAGCATGAAAGGCCAGGCGCGGTGGTTCACACCTGTAATCCTAGCACTCTGGGAGGCTGAGGCGGGAGGATTGCTCAAGGTCAGGAGTTCGAAACCAGCCTGAGCAAGAGTGAGACCCCCCATCTCTACTATAAAATAGAAAGAAATTAATTGGCCAACTAATATATATAGAAAAAAAATTAGCTAGGTATGGTGGTGCATGCCTGTAGTCCCAGCTACTCCGGAGGCTGAGGCAGCAGGATCGCTTGAGCCCAGGAGTTTGAGGTTGCTGTGAGCTAGGCTAACACCATGGCACTCACTCTAGCCCGGGCAACAGAGTGAGACTCTGTCTCAAAAAAAAAAAAAAAAAAAAAAAAAAAAAAGCAGCATGAAAGACTGTCAACTGCAGGCTTTCTTAGTGTTCATCTAATCCACGCTCTTCATTTTATAGATGGAAAAAAATGTGGCTCAGAGTGATTAAAGACTTACATAAAGTCACGAGAATTCACTAACTGGCAAAAGGTGAGATAAAGCAACAATGTCCACGTACCATGTTTATTGTTTTTTGAACTTCTCCAAAAATTGCCTAGTTGATAATGTCTTAAACTAATTCAATTGGGACAAAATTTGAGCACCAAAATATTCTCCAAATAGAATCTTTAATTATCTGACATTTTCTTTCACATGCAAAGAAAAAAAAAGCAGGGTTATCAGCTTTATAAAATAAAATATCAACCATGTTGACTGCATGCTTGTAATTTAAAGTCCAGGGACTCTGTAATCAGCAAGGTAAACTACGTGCACTCCAGGCTCTTACTCTCTCTCTCTTTTTTTTTTTATTTCGGCATATTATGGGGGTACAGATTTTAAGGTTTCAATAAATGCCCATTTCCCCCCTCCCCCCAAAAGTCTGAGTCTCCATCATGACCATCCCCCGGATGGTGCACATCTCACTTATTATGTATGTATATACCCGCACCCCTCCCCCCTGCCCATCTTACTCTCTTTTTTTTTTTTTTTTTTTTTTTTTTGAGACAGAGTCTCGCTTTGTTGCCCAGGCTAGAGTGAGTGCCGTGGCGTCAGCCTCGCTCACAGCAACCTCAAACTCCTGGGCTCGAGTGATCCTTCTGCCTCAGCCTCCCGAGTAGCTGGGACTACAGGCATGCGCCACCATGCCCGGCTAATTTTTTATATATATATCAGTTGGCCAATTAATTTCTTTCTATTTTATAGTAGAGACGGGGTCTCGCTCTTGCTCAGGCTGGTTTCGAACTCCTGACCTTGAGCAATCCACCCGCCTCGGCCTCCCAAGAGCTAGGATTACAGGCGTGAGCCACAGCGCCCGGCCTCCATCTTACTCTCTTAAACTGCTATTCAGTACCCATCAAAAGCTCTGCAGAGGGGACCATTATTAAGGTCCCCACTTATGAAGATATCCACTTATTCCTATAGGTATGGAAGTTCTACGGTGGCTCACGCCTGTAATCCTAGCACTCTGGGAAGCGGAGGCAGGAGGATTGCTCCAGGTCAGGAGTTCAAAACCAGCCTGAGCAAGAGTGAGACCCTGTCTCTACTATAAATAGAAATAAATTAATTGGCTAACTAATATATAGAGAAAAAAAATTAGCTGGGCATGGTGGCGCATGCCTGTAGTCCCAACTACTTGGGAGGCTGAAGCAGAATGATTGCTTGAGCCCAGGAGTTTGAGGTTGCTGTGAGCTAGGCTGACACCATGGCACTCACTCTAGCCTGGGCAATAAAACGAGACTCTGTTTAAAAAAAAAAAAAAAAAAGAAAAAGAAACAATCATATCAAGATTGTTTCTATATTTTCTAAAAAAAAAAAAAAAAGGTTATTAGGGACCTTTCATCTATGTAGGTTGTTCTATACTCTTTGAAAAAGGATAAACATATTTTAGAATTGGCCAGGAAAATGTGTTTCCATTAAAAAATCTGGTATTTGTACTTGAGAAATCAAATAATCATAATCATAAAAACTAATTTTCCTTTCTTCTTTGGCTTCCTCTAAGTGCAGAAACAAATGTAAAATGAGGCTCAATCTTAGTTCATAGGCATAAATTTGGGCATATTTGCTTTTTCCCTTAAAAATATTCCTAATCTAACGCCATCTCAGATACTTTTTTGGAAGTAATGGAGGATAAATAATAAATACATGAAACATTTGCTCTGTTTGGAGTCATTGAGTGGAAGATCTATGCTTCTTTGTTGTCGATAAGCACAAGTTCCTGCTATGCACAACACTTCCTCCTGAACCAAGCTGTACATGAAATGACTACAGGCCTATGGGTCTTGACTCTAGTTGTGGGGCGAGAGTATATGTAGAGATAAATAATACCGGGTAGCATATTCTAAGGTGATTTCAAAGATCCATTCTATCTATGAGACTCTATAAGTCTCATTATTAAATTAGTATGGACATTTAGCCAAAGCATGTTCTGTTTTGAGTCAGCGGCTTAAATATGGATATTTTGGCTAACTTGTTTTTTTTTTTTTTTTTTTTTGAGACAGAGTCTCGCTTTGTTGTCCAGGCTAGAGTGAGTGCCGTGGCATCAGCCTAGCTCACAGCAACCTCAAACTCCTGGGCTCAAGCGATCCTTCTGCCTCAGCCTCCCGAGTAGCTGGGACTACAGGCATGAGCCACCATGCCCGGCTAATTTTTTTATATATATATCAGTTGGCCAATTAATTTCTTTCTATTTATAGTAGAGACGGGGTCTCGCTCTTGCTCAGGCTGGTTTTGAACTCCTGACCTTGAGCAATCCGCCCGCCTCAGCCTCCCAAGAGCTAGGATTACAGGCGTGAGCCACCGCGCCCGGCTGGCTAACTTGTTTTTGAGGATGGTAAAGTTTTTGGGTAACTGCTTTTAGTAACGTTTTTCTGTATAAATTCTTATGAAACAATTCATGCTCATGGTAGAAGTTTGGAAAATCAGAAAAGTATAAACGAGCAATTAAAATCACCCATAATCATACCTTGAGTTCACATTGTATAATTTAACACTATATATAATTTATTATTCTGCTTTTCCCCCCTTAACATTATATAATGAAAATTTCTAGATACTAGGTATTCTTCAATAACAAGATTTTTATTGTACAACATTTCATTGAATGATTTGCTCAACCATTACCCTATTGGAAATTTAGATTGTTTCCAACCTATTTTTATTTATTAAGTACTGTCACCTACATTCCTAATAATAATGATCATAGATTTATAGAGCACTTACTATAGCATATGCCAAACATTGATCATCTGACATAAGCAAATGTTCCAATTTATTTTTTATATAAATAAGTAAATAGGACTCTTCAAAGATTCCAATCGTCTATGAAATATGCAATGATTAGCTCCAAATTAAGAAAACTGAGGTTTTTCTCAATTCTCTTCCTTCTTCCATATATATATATATATATATAATTTTTTAAAAGGAAGATGTCTAATGAATATTTAGTTATTCTCTTTCCCCCCCTTAACATTAGTAATTATTATTCTACTCTAATAAAATAGCATGTTGCACCCTTGTAGTCCTTATTTTGTGGTCCACAGAAAATAGCAGGAACACAGGCTCCAGAAATTAGCCTTTCATGTTCATTGGCAGACAGTAAAACCATTGTAATGAAGAGAAATAAAAACAAGAGGTGGTGAAAATGCTTAATTTTACAATACTTGGATACGTGCAACGTCCATGGATTTACAAGTACCTAAAGAAAGGCAACTGAGTTAAGCTAGCCTAGCTAGCTGAGTCCCTGCTCCATCCCCTCTGTTCTAATGAATAGATGAGAATGATTTTTTTGCTAGTGTGTGAAACAAGGGCTTGCTTCTAAAAAGTGCTTAACGAAGGCTGAAACGGTCCATTTCTTAAGCAGCTCACAGCATCACCGTAAATGACGGCACAGTACACTTTTGCAACAGTGCCAAGCCCAGGTCTGAACTTTTCACAAAGTCCCAATTAAGAGAATTCGGGATTAAATGAAGCTTGATAGCGCCTGATGACTCTTAAAAAAAAAACATACTAAAATACAGACTGCTGCATCACCCTAAAAAGGGGTGAATAATGTACATGGATTAGAGTCTGCTGATTCTAAAATCCCGCACGCCTGAGGCATTAACTTTAATGTGTGAACATCCAGGGGCCAAAAACCCACTGCCTTGGGCCACCCAGCCCAGCGGGTCAAGGAACAAGGCGAAAGCCAGAAGACGTAGGGAAGCATTGGAGCTTTAGTGACAGCGAGCCGCACGCGGGTGAACCCCGCGTCGTGACCAAGCATTAAAAAGGAGCGGGAGGTGAAAGAATAAAGGCGAGGGGGGCAAAGAGGTGATTTCCCGAGAGACAGAGCTTAGCCCCGCAGCACGTCTGTGGGGAGCCAACTTTTTTGCTTTTTCTGCACGTGCGAGGTCACCCGGGTGTGCCCCCAAGCCCGCGCCGCGACCCGCGTCCCCGTACCGGGGGGCGGCGGCGCGGTCATCGGGAGTCCTGGCGCTCTCCAGCCCCGGCCGGGGCCCGCGTGGCCGTGGCTCTGGCGCCCTCGCCTTCGGCCACCAGCAGCAGGAGCAGCAGCAGGAGCAGCAGGAGCAGCAGCAGCAGCGGCAGCGGCGGCGGCGGCGGCGGCGGCGGCCACATGGAGCGGCCTGGCGGGCGGCGCGGGCCTGGCGGGCGCGCGGGCCGGGGCGGGGCGGCGCCGCGTTGCCAAGGCGCGGGCCGGGCGCGTCCCTGGCAGCGGGCCCGCCACGTCAAGGTTTGTTCAATAATCGCCGGGGTATTTATGGCCCGGGCCGGGGCCGGCGGCCGGGGAGCCACAGCAAGACCGCGCCGGGCGGCGGCTGAGGTGCGGCGGCTGCGGCCCAGGGCACCTCCCCGCGGCTTCCCGCACCCGGCCCGGCCCGACCCGGGCGGGAGGACGATGGCAACACCAGCCGCGCTCTGAGCCCCTCGGGAGGAGAACACCCTTCCCGCCACAGCGGCCGCTCCCGGTCCCCTCCGGCCCCCTCAGCGGGGCCGCGCGGAACAGCGAGCATGGCGGACAACCTGAGGAGACTGGTGTCGAGCGAGTGCGTGCGCACGCTGCAGGAGAAGCTGTGCTGCTGGCTGGAGGAGTACAACGTGAGTCCGGGGGTGGGGGGACGCCCCGGGGGTCCCCCTCGGGTCCCCGCACGGCCACCCTCGGCGACGCTTCCTCAGGGCCGCCCGCGGGCGCCACTCCTGACGGGGACCCCGGGGGAGGAAGGGCCCGCGTCGGACGCGGAGAGGCCTAGCCAAGCGCGGTAACCAAGGACGCCGGCGGCCCTAGCGACGGGACATCCCCGCGGTCCCCGCCGTCGCCGTCGTCGAGTTCGGTCCCGCGTTCCCCATCCCCCTCGCCGGCGCGACCCGCGAGAGGCGCCTGCCCCCATTTGGTGTCCTTCTTTTCCACGTCACCCCTGCTCCTGCCTTCCCGCCAGCCTCCCACCCTGAGGCCACCCCGGGGGTTTTATCTGAAAAAACGGGGTGTGGATGGACATCCCCTCCCCCGCCCCTCCCCCAGAGTCATCACCCAGAAGTCACAGAGACGTCGCCTGTCAGCGTGGCTCGCTTCGCCCGCGCGCTGGGCCGCGTGACAATGAAGGGACACCGAGGCCGAGGGGCGTTTGTTGGCCAGGCCTTTGTAAGAAGCCAGGCTTCTGTCGTCAAACCCGTAAACACTCTTCCAGTCGCGTTAATCCCTGCCGCCACCCCCCTCCAAGTGGAACCCCAGTTTGGAATTTGCTTCGAATTCGGTCATTCCGCCTTAAATACGAGTGTCCCCTTGTCACACAGCAAGTGGAACTGGCTGTGAATTGGAGTTAGCTCCCCCAGGTCCTGGGTCTGGCGCTGCGTTGAGCTGGCCGAATGATGGGGACAACTCATTTAACCTCTTTGGGTCCCAGCATCTCATCTGTTAAATAAGAGAGATCAGGCCAGACGATGTGTCAAGTTCCTTTTTAGGATTTCAATTTTTTTTTTTTTTTTTGAGTCTAGATGGGCTTGTTTCTGAGCTCCTACCTGTCCCGGGTCCCTTGGGCTTCCATTTCTACCATGAGCATGAATTGTCTCATAAAAATGTATACAGAAAAAAGTTGCCAAAAAGCAGTTACTCCAAAAAACTTTACCACCCTGCAAAAAAAAAAAAAAAAAGTTAGCCAGAATATCCATTCACCCTTTACCCAGGGCTCCGGAAGTGGAGAGGGACAGCTTTCTCCTTAGCCTTCCTTTCTGGTGTGTCCTGCTTCCTCTCTTTGCTCCCTTTTAGAGAAGAACCAGCGCTGACCATTCCTTCTCCATCAAGAATTCAGGAAAATTAAAAATTATCTCTTTATCCCCAAAGGCTTGGGTCTCCCTCCCCCCCCCCTAATTTTAAAAGCACACCTACTTGCTACCTAGTCTGAGAAAGTTGTGAATAGCAAATTCTAATCCATGCCCAGTATTCACCCTTTTTTATTTTTATTCGGTGGTCTGACTGAACTCTGAGGAGGAGGAGGGAAGGATAGAGGAAAGAGCATGTGCAAGAAGGCAGGGAGGCATGGAAAAGCGGGCAGATTTGGGGTGGGGGCAGGGAGGAGCTGTGAAGAGTTGAAGGCAGGGAGTGGAAGCGAGATGACCTGGAACTAACTGGTGGGCGGCTGGTGCCAGGTGATGAAGAGCCTTGGGTGGTGCGGTAAAGGAGTTTGAACTTTCCCCTGAGGACAATGGGGAGAAACAGAAAGCATTATGCGGGGAGGAGGCATGTTTGGATTATGTTCTAGAAAGGTTGCTCTACTTGTTCCATGATGGAGAAATTAGAAACTCCAGGGAGAATGAGTGGGGCTGGGTGATACTTTAGGCAAGAAATTATACGAATTAACGTCTCATAAACCATCCTGGCATGTTTAGTAAACAAGGTCGAAGACTCTGAGAATGGTCCTCAAGGTTCATGGAAGAGTATATGGTCTTCCATGTGCCCCAAATTTATCATGCAACGTTGGTATGGTTTTATTGATCAACTAACTCTACAAAAGGCTCAAATAACCTTATATGCAGAACTGAATTCTGATTACCTAATTACTCCCTAGAGATGGAAACATGATAAGACAAATTAACTTTAAAATGTTAGCTTTATCTAGAGGAAGTCAATTCTGGGCTGAATTCTTTCTCCCTCTGAGATGCTTTTGTTTTCCTCAGAGTCCTGTGGACTAAGCGAGTTAATTTGGGTCAGATGCTGTGAGATTTGTTATTTTTTAAACATACTCTGTATAATTATAGTAGCAAGTGGTTAAAACTTACTCTACCCTTGATAACCCCATCTCCAAGATAGGATAAGAGTACATTTCTTAAAGTAAAATAATAGACAGCAGGACATTGCAACCTGGAAACTCTTGATTATTAAATTTTAACATGTGAGTGGGTATGGTGGTCAGGGCTGGTAATGCAAGGAGGCTTCCTCAGGCGTTGCTCTTCTGTTGTGTTCCAGAAATCTGCACTAGCAAGTGAAAACAGCATAGAAAAGAGATCTTAAAGAGGGGTCTCGTCTCTTTGTTTTAGAATAATCTTTGTGGTTGAAATAGAAGCCACCTCTATGCCTAAATGTGCCTGGTTCCTAGCACACAGAATGTTGTTGTGGTTGCCATGGTGAGATCAAACAGACTCCCCGCCACTGTTACCCTCCTTCTTAGTCAACATACTATATTATTTGACTTCTCTTATTTTCATCTTGGACAAGCTTGTTAATGTAAACATCTTCATTGTTCAATACTTAAGGAGAATAAATAATGAAGGAAATCCAGTGGAAATACCAACCGTGGGTCTAGACACTGTAAAAATCTAGTGGAGAATCCTAATAGAAGCTTTGCTAAATTGTTGGGAGTATACATACATAAGCCTTTTTCTTATATCTAACATTCAGTACTTTGGTTTGAAAACTTTGTGGTTGAGTTTTTGGAAACTTTTTCTGATGTAGAAAAGTCAGCCACACTCTAGAATAGAGGGCCGTTTTAGGAACAGGGTACTTGAAGGGCCGCCCACGTATGGGACTGCCACCTCCCTAGAGAAACAACTGTAGCCTGTGATAGCCAGCATGTGAAGAGGCCTTGAAAGCTTCCAAAGAACTTCCCTCACCACCCTGTATTGCCCTTAAGCTTTCCAAAAGCCAGGGAAATCAGCAATAGTGTGATGAATCCTTTTGCACTATTAATTCTTATCTAACGTATAGGAAGCAAGTTTTGTGTGGGTGAGACTGAAGTTTCTTAAAGTGGAAATTGCTGTCTCTTGTGCTGAAATTGATGGGTTTACATAGCTTCCCGAACTGAAGATGGAAAGTTGATTAAAAACATGTACTGACAGTTTTATGAATTGAGTGACAAGCGTATTGATCATGTTTTCCCTCTCTCTCTTTTTCATGCTGCGGAAGTGATTGAAGGTGAGGAATAGAAATCGGGTATGAGAACCATTGGTGGAGAGCCTGGGAGGACCAGGCTCTCGTGGGGGAAAGAGCTGACTGGACGCTGAGGGTGATCGGGAGTACAGGAAATGAGAGGGACCTAAGGATTGGCGGTCCCTTCAGACAGGGGCCACATGTGCCCGAAGACTGGGACAGAGGAGAAATGAGGCAGGGTGGGTCAGATAGAGGCCTATCATGGAGGACCTTGGAAATTAAGCAACATGTAGGCTCCATGGTTCTGGAGCTTCTGTTTGGGCAAGAGAGGGGTGGCCTTGAGGGGTTGGGAACGAAGCCACTGCCCTGCTGTTCTTCCCCGCACCATGGAACTTCTTGGAAAGGTAACCTGGCCTCCTTGCCTTTGCTTCTTCAACTCCTATTTGCTCCTCCAACCCAGTGCAATCTGGAAAGATCTCAAGCACCCCGCCCCCCTTCCTCCTGCTATAACTGCCCTCATAATGGTCGCTAGATACTGCCCGATGGTCGGTCACATCCAGCCCCCCTTTTTCCCCAGCCCTTATCTGTCTTCTTGATTTCTCTGCATCGATGGACTCTTGTTAAATGGTATGGCTTCAGCTACTTCCCAGATGTTGGCAGCTCCCAAATCTATCTCCAGCTGGGGCCTTGCCCTGGAGCTCCCGACCTGGGTGGCCACCTGCCTCCCAGACAGGGCCACGTGGCTCCACAAGGCCCACCAGCCCAACATGAACCAAACGGAACTGTCCGTCCTCTCTGCGGGCTTGCTGGGTCTCCTCTCGTGGCTGGGTAGTGGTTTCACAGTCCACTCTGTGATTTTCGTAAAATGCAGAGCAGATCTGAGCACGTCATACCCTCCCTCCCTTGCCTTGGCAGATCTTTTGGTGATGGGATGAAGCCCAGAACCCTTCATGTGGCAAGATCTGGCGTCTGGACTCCTACTCACTTTCCCTGATGTACCTGCCGCTTCCTGGCCTTGGTACCTGCTGTTCTCCTCTTGAAGTTCCCTTCCCTCTCCGGGTCCCCTCTTCGGGGCTTCTTTTGCTGTTCCTAGAGTTCCCTGTCCATGTAGAGCACTTAATATAAACGCACTCTCCACCCCACTTCCTCAGCTGCTGAGTGCATGGACAGCAGGCAACTTTTTCTTTCTTTTCTTTCTTTTTTTTTTTTAGGTGTAGCTTTGTTTCCTGAGCTGCCAGGCCAGGTCCTTACATATAATAGGAACTCAGTGATTTATGAATGAAGGAATATGGAGAGTCTGTGCTTTGGAGACAGTATAATTAGTTGCTATCTTCGCTCTATGTACCTTGTGCGCATAAGTGTTTAATAGAATAATGTGACCCTATTGCAAATTGAGTAACTTGTGCAACGCTTTGTGTTGGAAGGTGCAGCCTGCTGTGACATGTCTTGGAAACGGGAACTGTTTGGCATGGTGTATTCTCTTCTGTTATTTAAGCTGTGTCTACAAACTCATTAGACCAACACTCTTTGGGCAGCCACTAATGGAACAGGCACCCGGCAGGGCAGAGGAGCAGATGGTGACAATACCACAGTGATACTCCCATTTATGCTAGGCTCTGCACTTGACTTAGCTCATGAGATCACCTCCTTCCTAAATACGAGGAAATGGAGCCTCATGCTTAAATGTCTCTTCTAAGGGAATAGAGCTGATAAAAGGATAGTGGATTTGAGCAAAGGTCTGTCTTATCTCTAGGCCCTGGCTTGTTTCATGTGGTAGGTACTAATTGTTTAGCACCTTCTGTGTCTGAGGTGCTGGGACATACATTATTTAGATTTAATCTCCTAACACTCAGCAAGGCATTGTTGTTCCATCATATGGGCAGGGGGTGGGGGGGAGGGGAATGGGCTCAGAGAGGTTAAGTAACTTGTGCAGGACTGCACAGAACTGTGGCAAGCTGCAGAGCTGACGTACCCAGGTCTGCTGGCCTCCCAAGCTCATTCTCTGTCCACTCAGCACATGGCATGATCTAGGCAGGGGGCAAGAGGCCTGGAAACAGGTCCTTGAAGTTCAGGGTGATGAGGGCGGGTATAAAACAGCCAGGGCAAGGAGCCGCGGGTTCCACGAGGAAGGAATAGAGATGGCTGTTCAGGCCACGGGCTTTACATGCTCTGATCGTGGCGACATTATGCTGTTAAATCATTCATTCGCCAGACATTGTTTGGGCCCTTCAGTTTGCTAGGTTGCTAGTGGCAATTGATATACGAGAAAGACAAGGTCACTTTTTAAAAGAACTCATGGACTTGTGGGAGGAGAGAATAGAAGAGTGAGAAGGGGGGAAAACGGCTGTAGGAGGGATCCACGCCGTGAGGGAG
Organism: Microcebus murinus; assembly: GCF_040939455.1. Taxonomy (NCBI): domain Eukaryota; kingdom Metazoa; phylum Chordata; class Mammalia; order Primates; family Cheirogaleidae; genus Microcebus; species Microcebus murinus. Next base: position 16,950,984 of record NC_134129.1, on the reverse strand, counting down.
CTAGTCACCAGGGCCCGCTGGCTGGGCATGGAAAGTGAACTGGCTGCCCTCTTAGTTACAAGTCCGTCCCATCTCCATCCCACCCACATCCCACCCAGGCTCTGTCCTGTCAACCTCTCTGACCTTCTGTGCTTCGGCCACATTGACCTACGTTTGGTCCACAAGGGTCGCCAAATTTGTTCCTGCCTCAGGGCCTTTGCCCTTGCTGTTCCTGCTAGCCGCCATGCTCTTTCCCCAGTGCTTTGCTGCCCTGAATCTTCTCAAGAGTCCCCTCCTCAGGGGGCTTTTCCCTGGCTGCCCTCCCTATTCATTCTTATTTTATTTTATTTTTTTGAGACAGAACTCACTCTGTTGCCCGGGCTAGAGTGCCGTGGCATAAGCCTAGTTCACAGCAACATCCAACTCCTGGGCTCAAGCGATCCTCCTGCTTCAGCCTCCCGAGTAGCTGGGACCACAGGCATGCGCCACCATGCCCAGCTAAGATTTTCTATATATTTTTAGTTGGCCAATTAATTTATTTCTATGTTTAGTAGAAACAGGGTCTCACTCTTGCTCAGGCTGGTCTCGAACTCCTGACCTCGAACGATCCACCCGCCTTGGCCTCCCAGAGTGCTAGGATTACAGGCGTGAGCCACCACATGTGTCCCTGTCCCTATTCATTCTTTGTCTCATTGTCCAGTCCTCCCTCTCCTCCCAGCACTAACCGTGATCTAAGAATGCAGGCTCTGGGACCAGCCTGCGTGGGTTCCAATCTCAGCTCTGACAGTTTACTAGCTGGGTGGCCTTGGACAAGTTACCTAGCCTCTCTGTGCCTCAGTTTCCTCATCCGAAATGGGAATGATGACCATAGTACTTCTGTCTCATAGTGTACCAGTGCAGGGATTAACTGAGTTTATTCATGTAAAGCACCAAGAGTACCTGGCGTATAGGAAGTATATAATAAATACAAAGTGAGTGAATCGTCTCACTTGCATTCATCCATCCAAAACATGCTGAGTTTGAACAATTAGACGCTATAGAATGCAGGGCTGAACAGGACGGGCACGCTGTCTGTGCTCCAGGAGTTTACTGCCTGTCTGAACCATTTCCCTTGTTGACGCAGATATGCCTTTTATTCTCTGTCGTACCCTCAATCCAGCAATACCTCCTTGCTGCTGAGAAGTAGGGTTCTCTGTGCACATACAATATATGAATTGAATTTCTGTGGAGGACAGGAACCAATAAAGCAGATAAACTGGGCAGTGATGTGAATTGTGTTGAATGAATTTGTTTATGAATGAATCTGTCTATGAATTTGTCTATTCACTTTATAAAGGGATTGTTGGTGGGGTTCTACTGAGTAGGATTATTGCTATAAAAAAAAAAAACACCCAAATCTCAATGGCTTAACACACACACACACCGACTTTCTCAGTCGTGTAACAGTTCAGTGCAGTGTTTGGTCAGCAGCCTTACAAATCTCGTGGCTCCAGCACCCCAGTCCTCTGCTGGCCCCTCTGCATCTGGCTGACAGATGGGGAAAGAGAAGGACAAGAATCGCCCAAGACATTTTCTTCTGGGCAAGGCCTGGACAGGGCACACTTCGCCTTGCGTCCCAGTAACCAGAACTCAGTTCCACGACCACAGGAACTGCCAGGGAAACTGGGGTAGGTTGTCTAGTTGTGCGCCTGGGAGCAAAGGGAAGAAGGTTTTGGTGACCACACTGCGGTCTCTGCCAGCAGGAGCACACCAGAGCGGGCAGCCGTTGGGCCACGTGAGGCCCTTGTCCACCTGCAGTGGGCCCCGGAGCGAGGGAAGTGCCCTGATACCTATTGTTTTGCCTTCACAGACAAACACGTGCGATCAAAATCTAAACATTTGCCTTGAACTCATTGAACAAGTTGCCAAAGTGCAGGGACAGCTCTTTGGGATCCTGACAACAGCGGCCCAAGAAGGTGAGAACGGCCTTGCTCGCCCTCCAGCTGTCTCTTCTTTTCTCTCTCCGCTTCCTGCTTTCCCGTGTTCTCTGATGGAGTTTGCGCGGTTAGTTTCGTGTCTTCCGCCGACCTGCCGTGTGTCTTCTTTTAGGAGGACACAATGACGGCGTGGAGACGATCAAATCACGCCTCTTGCCCTGGCTGGAGAATTCCTTCACTGCTGCTTCCATGGGAAAACCTGTCGACAGCAGGGTCCCCTCTCTGCAGGTAAGGATGCTGAGGGACAACCCCTGACTTTCTGCAACAGGGAAATGAAGCTCATCGGAAACTCCCAGGATGAGAAGGAAACTTAACCCCAGTAGACGGGCAGAGAGTGTCCACAGTTTGTGATTGACATTGGTGGTTTCCATAGGGCAGTGCCAGTTTTTGCAAAGTTGGAGACCGGACTGGAAAAGAACACGAACCTTCTTAAGGCATCACGTCATAATGTCTGAGCAACCAACACATCAGTAATGTTACTTTTAGATGTTTATAGGGATTAACCCAACTTCTTTTCTGAAATGGCAGGCTTCAGTGCCGTCCCTTCTGAGCAAGAGAGCCTTAGAGATAGTAGTGGCCGAGGGATTCCTGCGTGGAGATCACCGGGCGGAAAACCAGTCCTTCTATGGCCCTCGGGAGATGGCTACATTTTATGTCTCAGTTTGCTTATTTGTTGAATGGGGACAATGATTTTGCTGACCTAATAGTGTCACTGTGAGAATTAAATGTGACAAGTACATGAAACAACTTGGCCAGAGCCTAGCACATGGAAAGTTCTCTGCAGACATCAGGTGTCATTAAAAAATTTTTCTCACTGAGGATTTTTGGATGCTTCTCAGATTTTCACCCCCTGGGGGTGCCATTCTCGGTACAGAGATGTAGGATGATGCTTCAAAGGCTTTTTATTTTTTTAAATTGAAGTGTAATTTAGGTTGATGAGTTTTGATATATATATATATGTATCTCCCTGATGTACATATATCCATGTAAACGCACACCCTGGTTGAAATATAAAACATTTCAATCATTCCAGAGCATTCTTTGTGCCACCCCCAGGGCACCCAGTTTTCTGATTTTTTTTTTTTTTTTGAGACAGAGTCTTGCTTTGTTGCCCAAGCTAGAGTGAGTGCCGTGGCGCCAGCCTAGCTCACAGCAACCTCAAACTCCTGGGCTCAAGCGATCCTCCTGCCTCAGCCTCCCGAGTAGCTGGGACTACAGGCATGCGCCACCATGCCCGGCTAATTTTTTTTTTCTCTATATATTAGTTGGCCAATTAATTTCTTTGTATTTGTAGTAGAGACAGGGTCTCGCTCTTGCTCAGGCCGGTTTCGAACTCCTGACCTCCAGCAATCCACTTGCGTGGGCCTCCCAGAGTGCTGGGATTACGGGCGTGAGCCACCCACGTACTCAGAACCGTGTATTACGCACCAGACTTCTTTTGCTCAGCCTAATGTATTTTGTAACATCCATACCATGTCATGTGTTCAGATTATTTTTTGATTCGTGTATCTTTCAGGACACATTTGACAAGGAGAGACATAAAGATTCTGGCTCTCGGGATCGAGACTTACAACAGTTAGACTCCGATTTGAACTCGACCCGTAATCAACTCAACAAGGTTCAAGACGAGTAAGAGGAATGCAAGTTATCTTTTTCCAAAAAGGATTGTTCTCAGATTAATTACATTTTAAATTTGAAAGGAGAATAATGGCTTATGTAAAATGTGGGCATTTGCAAATAAGTAATATAATGTGTGTGTGTGTGTGTGTGTGTGTGTGTGTGTGTGCGTGCGCGTGCACATATGCATGTGTGTGTGTGCGCGTGCGCGTGTGCGTATGTGCATGTGTGTGTGCGTGCGTGTGTGTGAGTGTGAGAGAGAGAGTTGGAGGCTGTGTCCTTGAATTTGAATCTCTCTATTATTTTAGGACTCCTTGGTTTCATAGGCCATCATCAGCCCATATCATAAACAAGTAAAGGTTGTTAGATGAAAACCTATCATTTGGGAGGCAAATTTTTAAAAAAAGAGACAGAAGGGAAAGAGTGAACGGGGGTGAAAGGTCAGGTCAAGAGGAAAACTAAGAGACAGAGCAAAAGCAAGATGAAGCTGGCTGCATCTATCTGATCATTGTTCTCACCTTGGGGAACATATACGCCTGGCTGAGGGTTAGAGTTCGTCTCCTTAAGAGATGAACAGTTCAAGATTCTGGAATAGCTATTAGGTATAAAAATGTATTGTTTAAAAAAAAAAATGAAGCAGTGCCGGGCAACAGCAGATCTCAGATGGATGCTGTGGGCAGAGCCAGGGGAGTGATCTTAGGCAATCACCGCAAAGAAAATTGCAGACTTTGGGCTTGTGCTTGAGGAAGGCATGCAGATGGGTTTGACGTGCCTAACAAAAGTCCCTCACTAAGGTGTTCCTCCTACCACAGCATTGCGCGTGCTGGCGTGAATGGAAGAGACAGCAAGGAGGTGGTTTTTTTTGTTTGTTTGTTTGTTTTTTAAACTAGTGGAGGCTTGTAGTGGGACAACATGTGCTGAGAGCTCCTTCTTCCTCCCCAAAAGGAAAACATCCCTGTGGATTTTGTTTTGCCCGATTATAAAAGTTATCCAAATTTCCTTCTCAAAATGCACACAGCAAACAAAAATATAAAGATGAAAATCACCACTTACCTCATCTCTGCTAACATTTTGGTCTGTTTCACTCCAGACATTTTCTCTTTGTGCGCCTGGGCACACACACACACCTCCACACCCCCATCCATTTTCCCAGTTGGGATCATAGGCAGTGCAGTTGTGTTACTGCGGCAGTCAAAAGTTACACACGTCATATGCAAAAAGGATAAAATGTCCAATTTACTTCAACTAATGTCAGCTGAATTTGGAGTGGGGGAGGAGAATCCTTACATTTGCTACATTAAAGTAACACAGGCTTTTTTTTTTGGTTTATTGGCGTCCCTTTTGTGTAAATATTCATTCATTCCGAGTGCAAACTTGCATTAAGACTGGTTTTTGTCCTCTCCTGGGGTCTCCTTTCCCCTCGTCCTTTTTTTGATTGGCATCCAGGGGAGGGAGGCTCGCATCTTCTCCCGGTGCGGAAGGCAAGGGGTTTTGGTCTTGTCCTGCTCTCTGGGTTCTTGCTGGCCTTGGTTCCACCTAGACACCAGTGTCTTGTGCTGGTGCTTGTGCTGAGCTGTGCCTTGTCTGGTCAGGTCTCCTGGGACATTAGCTGGCAACTGCTGCAGGCGACCAGGGCCCCTTCATGTGCCTTTAGTTGTAAGGCAGGACTCACAACGTTGCTGGTTCTTGGTGACCGTCAGCACCAGTACAGGCCAGGACTTCCCTCTTCTTTTTCTTGTTACAATGACTCTGTTTTTGAGTCAGAGTCTCACTCTGTTACCCTGGCTAGAGTGCCGTGCTGTGGCATCAGCCTAGCTCACAGCAACCTCAAACTCCTGGGCTCAAGGGATCCTCTCGCCTCAACCTCCCAGAGTGTTAGGATTACAGGAGTGAGACAGAAGCACTGTTTTTTTTTTTTTTTTTTTTTTTTTTGAGACAGAGTCTCACTCTGTTGCCCGGTCTAGAGTGCCTTGGCATCAGCCTCGCTCATAGCAACCTCAAAGTCCTGGGCTCAAGTGATCCTTCTGCCTCAGCCTCCCTAGTAGCGAGGACAACAGGCATGCACCACCATGCCCGGCTAATTTTTCTATATATTTTTAGTTGGCCAATTCATTTCTTTGTATTTATAGTAGAGACGGGGGTCTCGCTCTTGCTCAGGCTGGTTTCAAACTCCTGACCTTGAGCGATCCTCCCGCCTCAGCCTCCCAGAGTGCTGGGATTACAGGCGTGAGCCACCGTGCCCGGCCAATGCATGCTTTTTTGTAAAAAAAAAAAACATTTTTATTAGAAAATACTTTCAAACACAGAAAATTTGCAAGGACAGTACTAAGAACACCCACATATCCTTTTATATACATCTCCCCCTGTTTGCTCTCTATCTGTGTGTACACACTCTCCACCCACCCCAACTGTCTGAAAGCTGTCTGCAGGAAGGGGCTTGCTGCTTTTCCCTGGATTTCCTAGTTTTGTTTGGTGTTAACCCACTTGTAGTTCTTATTCTATTTTTTTAATTTAAGGTATCACAAATGATGGAGCTGTTCCCCTGTTCTATAGTAGCCATCTCTCTCTTCCTTCTTTTACTCTCTGCTCACATGTCTCCTAAGGCCCTGGAGTGAATGGCCCAGCCAACGAGGCTCCCTGTGTCTAACCTTGTGCTGATGGGTTGGTTCTGGCTCAGTTCCAAAGGTGCAAATCCCAATAACACAGGGCTGATGGGCTCGGGTCTGCCTAGGTTTGACGGAACTCCAGACAGTGGAAGACCATGGGACTTTATGCCTGGACTTGGGTTATGAATCTCGCTTTTCCTCATCTCCTATATCTGATCTATTAGAACGTCCAGTTGAAACTGCCTCCTAATCTCTCCTGTTTGTCCTTTTCTTTCTTTTCCGCCACCACTGCCCTCTGCCATCTCTTCCTTCCTTCCAACTGGCTTTCTTACCAGCTGTCTTCCTTCCAACTGGCTTTATGCTTCCTGCTTCCATTCATGCTTAACTACATTTTCTGCTTAGCAAATATATATATATATATATATATATTTTTTTTTTTTTTTTTTTTTTTACGGTATCTTGTCACCCTTCTTATTAAAAGCTGTTAGTCTCCTTCTTTTATACCTAGAAAAAAATTCTAGATTTCTCACCAGGCTCTTGCAGCAGCCTGCCGGGTCTGGCCCAACCTCTGCACCTCCCTCATCCCAGGTCAGTCTCCCTGACCCGGTCTACTGCCTACTTCCTCACCGTGAGGCCTTTGCCTGAAAGAACTTTCTAGTCTCCCACTGGCACTTTGCATGCATGGCTCTTTATTATCCTTCAGGTCTCAGCTTAAATGCGACTTTCTCAAGAGTCTGACTTGTGCCGTGCATTGGAAGGTCTTTGTTCTCCCCGTCTTCAATTCTCTTTCACAGTGACCTGCTTTTTTCGTAAGAGCACTTACCACAACTGAGAACTCTAAAAAATGGACTTGCTTGCACGTTTCTGATCTGCCTCCTCTGCTAGACCGAAAGATCCAGAGGATTCTTGTCTTGTATTGCTATTTTGACACTGTTGTGTCTCCAGCACTGAGCATCATGCCTGGCACGTAGTCAGTTCCCAATGATCTGCTCAGTGAATGAATAAATGTGTAACAAAACATTTAAATAGAATGCTAACCTGCACGAAGCAATTCTGGCACATGAATGTTCTTCTCTTTCTTCTCTCTGCGTGTCATCCAGGCATGTGAAATGAGCATGTATGTTTGCTTGTAGGTGCTGGGAGAGAAACAAAAAATCTTCTTTCTTCTTGCTTATATTTTCCTTCCTTTCTTGGCTCATTTTCTTTTCTTTTCACTTTCTACAGTTTTCTCTTGATAAAAAAAATGTTTATTTTCCCATATTTACTTTTTAAAACCTGTAACATATTCGTATTTGAATTAATACACTCTAATTTCATTGCAGCCTCCAATAGCTATATGTAGGAAATTAATGCTACTTTGGCTTTCTTTTAGGCTTTAAACATTTTGTTCATTCATTCATTCATTCATTCATTTTTCATTAAAAAACAAAAAGATCTCCCATGTGACAGGCACTGTTGTAGGTCCTGGGGGTAGGGATATAAATAAAATAAAAATCCTTGTGCTCGAGTAGTTACAGCATGAATGTAATGAGATAGATGGGAGTGGAGCTCGGGAGTAGGGGAGACACACTTTGCTTAAGATAGTTGGATGGTAGGTGGAGTGGGATGGATAAGTGGGCATTTACAGGAGGAGAAGGAGGGCGTGGGGTGGAATTTTGGGTAAGTATGTGATTGGTTGGGATCCTCAGGATTGATAGGGATCTTGATAGCCTATCATTTCTCAGCCTGCTTCACTGTCTAGGTGAAAATCCCAGTGTTTTTACCTTCTGCTGTTCTTCCATGGAGAGGGAAGGAGGAAGGCTGGTGTGAGTGCAGAGGGCAGATTTACTCTCTTAGCCCCAGGACTGGTGTGATGATGCAGGGAGGCTGGGTCAGGGAACAGGGAAGTCAAGAAACAGGGAAGTCAAGAAACCCCAAGTCTCACTGGGGGCAACTTCATTGCGAACCATTGGTCTTCATCCAATGTCTTCCATCTCACTCCCATTTTCTTTTTTTTTTTTTTTTTTTTTTTGAGACAGAGTCTCTCTCGCCCCTGCTAGAGTGCAGTGGCATCATCATAGCTCACTGCAACCTCATAACTCCTGGGATCAAGTGATCCTCCTGCCTCAGCCTCCCGAATGGCTGGGACAAGAGGCATGTGCCACCACACCTAGTTAGTTTTTTCTGTTTTTGGTAGGGATGAGGTCTTGCTCTTTCTCAGGCTGGTTTCAAACTCCTGAGTTTAAGCAATCCTCCTGCCTCGGCCTCTCAGAGTGCTAGGATTACAGGCCTGAGCCACTGAGCCTGGCCTCATCCCACTCCCATTTATTTTTACTTTTATTTTTGAGACAGAGTCTCACTTTGTTGCCCAGGCTAGAGTGAGTGCCATGGTGCCAGCCTAGCTCACAGCAACCTCAAACTCCTGGGCTCAAGCAATCCTCCTGCCTCAGCCTCCCGAGTAGCTGGGACAACAGGCATGTGACACCATGCCTGGCTAATTTTTTCTATATATATTAGTTGGATGATTAATTTCTTCCTATTTTTAGTAGATGGGGTCTCGCTCTTGCTCAGGCTGGCTTCGAACTCCTGACCTTGAGCAATCCTCCCGCCTTGGCCTCCCAGAGTGCTAGGATTACAGGCATGAGCCACTGCGCCCAGCCCCCATTTATTTTTAAATTTAGATAGACCTAAAGAAAGAGTATGATTTATTATGATTTGTCTACAATGAAGAAAGTCCTTGAAAGTACAATGACTGAGCTATGGTGAAAACTCAGGGAAGTTGTGCTCAGTAAGTGGTGGAAGTCAGAGGCAGGAAGATGTGAAGGACTTGGAAGTCAAGTGTGATTTCCTTATAGGTGGGCGCATGGTTTTTTAAAGTCCTGTGCAAAATAATGAGAATAGATATCGGTCTATTGTAGAAAAATGGGAATTTTATAGAGGGGCAACCTGGGAATTTGGTGTAATCAGAGCAGATGAGTTAGGAGGGTGAGATGGAGGAATCGAACACATTTCTTTGTCCTTCACATTCTAATATTAATGGTTATTACATAGTCTTAGTAGCTTTCTTTGTGTTTGACGTTGAGCAAAGGGTGTCAGCATGTTTTTGCATACAAGCCCACCATAATATTTGTAACATTATATTATCTGATTGGATGCAGATGTCTTATAACTTCATCTTGTTTATGTTGAATTTATAGTATGTGCCAAAAGTTCCCCCCAAAAACCTATGCCTTGATTTAGAAAGTCTGCCAATTTTGAAAAAAATCTATCTTTAGTTACTGATTTCTCTTACAGTCTGGCTGAAACTGAAAAGACTCTTGAAGAAACCAAGACCAGATCGGCCATATCCCTTTTGGCTGCAGAGGAGGAAATAAATCAGCTAAAAAAGCAGTAAGAAAAAAATGACAGGATTATTGCAGCCTGCTGATGAATCATTGAAACTTAGCTTTTTTGGTGTTCCATTAAAAAAATCTGTTCACAATCAATGAGGAAAGGCAGCAATATTTTTATTAATGTTTTACATTTGTTTTTAACTATAAAAATACTATCTATGTACTATAGAAAATTTCCAAAGTATAACATAGTGTAAAAGAATATAAAAACCCTCTCATAATTCCAGGGCCAGTTGCTGTTAACATTTGATATTCTTTCTGGTTAATATATTAAAAATAGAATTGAGACTACAGAGTAAAGTATATAAGTATACAATTTTGGATCCTACCTTTTCACTTGATGTTGTTTTTCTCTATCACTAAGAAAAAAAATACTGCAGAACTTAGTTTTACATAAGTTCATCATGTTCCATCAACTGGGTATTTCCCTAATATTGCATATTTATTTGCATACTAATATTCAACATTGGAAATAAAACTGGGATAATTTTTATGGAAAATCTTAAATTTCAGATTATTCCTTAAAGATGAATAGGCAAAGGGGAAAATAAACACTGATCCTTTAAGGTCATAGTTTCCTTGATCTTAATTTTGACCCCCCCTCCCCCCCAAAATGAGCTAATGGGAGGGATATTTTATACACACACACACACACACACACACACACAGTCCATTTGATTGTCTTCATACATGTTCCAATTATTCTGATTTCATCAGGAACACCCATAAATCTTAGCTGGGAATGGTGTTCTGTTTTCCACTCCTGTCTTCCTCCTCATCATCATTTTAATCTCTTATTTCCTATTTGGTATACTTTCTCAAAGTCATTGATCATATTACTCATTGATTTCCCATAGCACCAATTTCGTTTACTGCGTCTAGCGCAGGTTTTCATTCTATTACATTTTTAGCTTGTCTACATCTTTCTTAATCTTACTTCTCATCTTACACCCTTGCCTTTTTTCATCTCAGCACATTCTCTCTTACGGCTTTTGCTTCTGTTTTCTGGTGGCCATGCCTGTTTGTATCTTGGTGAGGATGCCAGTTTTACTTCTAAAGGGTTTTGTTTGTTTCTGTGCTACGTTATTTTCACAGTTCCACACTTCCAGCCAGTCTTGTGGATGTTAGCTAATTTCCACGGTAGTTTCGCCCCGTATTCTTCCCGTTCAGAGAATTGAAGAGCTCTAGTGAGGGTAGGAGATTATATCTTCGACCAGCTTTTGGACTGGGTTTTGGAGCTCAAATGTTTTCAGAGTTTTGTGCAGTTAAGATCAGTCCAATATGGAACGGCATGTCTGTAGGTCCACGCTGCTTCTGCTAGTGATCTCTGTGAATAGCATCCTTCCTTTAGGAACCTTTTCCCATGCAAGCGGCGCACTGGGAGTGACACTGGACCCTGGCAATTCTGCTCTTGCTAATTTGTGTTTCTGGTGTGCATTTCTTTTCTTTTTTTGAGACAGAGTCTCACTTCACTCTGTTGCCCAGGCTAGAGTGCCGTGGCATCAGCCTAGCTCACAGCAATCTCAAACTCCCAGGCTCAAGAGATCCTCCTGCCTCAGCCTCCCGAGTAGCTGGGACTAACAGGCATGTGCCCCCATGCCCGGCTAATTTATATATATAAATATATATATTTTTATATATATTTTATATATATATATTTTTAGTTGGCCAGTTAATTTCTTTCTATTTTTTTTTTTTTAGTAGAGACGGGGTTCTCGCTCTTGCTCAGGCTGGTTTCGAACTCCTGACCTTGAGCGATCCTCCGGTCTCGGCCTCCCAAGTGCAAGGACTGCAGGCGTAGGCCACCACGCCTGGCCCTCTGGGTGTGCAATTTTGGTCAGAGTTTTCCAATGCAACAATGGCAAAGTAGAGAAGCGTCTGCTGTTAAACATGGCAATTGTCACTTATGACTTTTCGGTCCTCTCCTTCCCTCCCTCCCCTCCCCTCTCCTCTTCCTCCCCAACCCCCCTTCCCCCCTGCCTTTTGCTGTCCAGGCTGAAGTCCCTGCAATCGCAGGAGAAGGCCCGCCACCGGAGCTCGGACTGCCGGGACTTGGACAGCCGGCGCCCGGAGCCCCGCAGCTCGCCCCGCAGCTCGCCCCGCGTCACGACCAAGCACAGCTCGTCCAGGCGCAGCTCGGAGCAGCGCGACGCGGACCCCTCGTCCCGCTACGAGAGCCAGATGCGAAACCTCAAGGACGAGATAGCCGTTCTGTCCTCAGAAAAGTCCCCGCTCCAAAGAAGGTCGGACACACTCTCACGGAGCTTTTTTTTTGCATTTGAGCTCTCTTTTTGCCCAGTTAGTGGTAAAAAAAAACAACACCTGGTATGTGGGGAGGAAGGGGGGGAGGGGGGATTTGGGGCTGAGAGATACATGGAAGGAAAGTTCTTCTGCTTGAAAGCAGATTCGTGTGGGTCTGCCGCACAAGTGTTGAGGGAACGTTCCCGTGACACACGAGGGCCCTCTTCTCGGAGGCCTAGGAGTCCTCTCTCCAGGCATGACTGTCCATGTCACCGCGGGGAATTCCCTTTTTGTATCTTGCTTCAGTTTGGTAGCAGGTGCAAGGTTAAGCGTTCTTGTGAAATCCCTTTCTACTGACAGACAGATCTTAAGACGGGTCATTAACACAGTGCTAAGGACAAAGCAGGAGGTTTCTTTCTGGAGTCTCTGCATTTCTCTCTCTCTTTTTTTTAGAGACAGAGTCTCGTTTTGTTGCCCGGGCTAGAGTGAGTGCCGTGGCGTCAGCCTAGCTCACAGCAACCTCAAACTCCTGGGCTCAAGCGATCCTCCTGCCTCAGCCTCCCAAGTAGCTGGGACTACAGGCATGCGCCACCATGCCCGGCTAATTTTTTCTATATATATTAGTTGGCCAATTAATTTCTTTCTATTTATAGTAGAGATGGGGTCTCGCTCTTGCTCAGGCTGGTTTCGAACTCCTGACCTCGAGTGATCCGCCCGCCTCAGCCTCCCAGAGTGCTAGGATGACAGGCGTGAGCCACCTTGCCTGGCCTGCATTTCTCTTATTGTTTTAGACAACCTCTCCCCCAGTGTGCCCTGATCCAGGCCATCGAAGCCACCACCCCTGCCCCCATCTCGATTTTGCTAATTGTCACCTTAGTCCTTCAGTTCTGGGAATCACTCTGCCAGGGGTGCGTTGGTGCTGACGTGTACTGGCTCCCAAGAACCGGTTCCGTGCCTTTCTGCCACGGTAGAGTGTTTACACCATGGGAAGCGGCAGACACTATAAACGAGCCCATAGTTTCTTCTATAAAACTTCCCTTTTGGGGGGCCCATTTTCTTGGGCTAGCCAGTCTGATAATTTACTTCCTCCTTCATAACGGTGCACTTTCCACTTAGTACTTTGCAACTCACCAGGTGGTGCTGCCACACGTAGTAGCTCACCTGATCTTCCAGCCTCTACCCTCACCCTGAACTAGGGCAAAAATGATGCATGTAAAACCGGTCTCTGGAGAGGAGGAACGATCACAACGTTCCCACCGGTACGGCGGGGTGAGGCCATAGGCTCTAGGACAAGAGCACAGAACTCATTGTTCAAGGGTCTGTTCATTCCATTTTGTACCACTAGGCTGTGTGGCGTGCTTGTTGAATCACGTGTAAGCACCCCTAGGTGAGGGTAGCATTCCATGTAAATGTTTGCTCGCACATTCATTCATTCATTCCCTGAGCAGATTAATGGGGACCGACCACGTGCCAGGCATGGTGCTCAGTGCTGTAGACACAACAGCGTGGAAATAGCCACACCACAAGGCAGGGACCCTTGGATCTTCCAGTCTAGTAGGGGAGACGGGTCGTAACTATGCGTACGAGTCGAGTCGATTTTTCCAAGTTCCCAGTTGTGGTTGCACTAATGTGAGAAAAGTCGGTCCCTGAGAGAGAGTTACAGGCAGGGAGGAGAAAGACCTTTCAGTGTGCGGCAGTCACAGCCGGACTCTGAGAAAGTCACATTTAAGCTGAGACCTGAAGGATGAGAAGAGCCTCGAACCCTGGCTCCCGCTGGCTGGGCTGCTGCAGGAAGGGAGGGCTTGTGCACTTTCCTGGACGCCCAGTCCCTCCTCTGTACACTGGCCAGCGACCAGACTTGGCCGTTTAAAGGCCAAAGCGAGGTGCTGAGCGAGTGCAGGTGCGTTTTAATTGTCACTCCCGGCGCAAATCTGGCGTACCTGAGGCCGCTGCAGGACGCAGTCGTTTCTCACGAGGCCTGGTGAGGTCCCGGGAGGCAGCTGCCGGCCCGCCCAGGGGTCCGAGGCTCCGTTGCCGTTTGCTGGGGGGAAGGACACGAGGGCAGGGCCACCGGAGAGAAGCGAGTGGCGGCGTTCGCGTGGCTGATTCCTGCTCCCCGACAGGCCCAGCAGGAGCCGGTCTCCGAGCCCGGACCCTTGCAGCCACAGCCGCAGCCACAGCCGGAGCCACAGCCGCAGCCGCAGCCGCAGCCGCAGCCGGTCTGGCAGCCCCTCCACCCACCTGAAGATCAGGACGCCGTCCCCGAACCGCTCCAAACTGTCCAACGTGGCGCGCAAGGCTGCGCTCCTGTCCCGGTTCAGCGACGCATACTCGCAGGCCCGCCTGGACGCGCAGTGCTTGCTGCGGCGCTGCATAGACAAGGCCGAGACGGTGCAGCGGATCATCTACATCGCCACCGTGGTAGGTGGCGCCGCCCTGGGCCGCAGACCTGCGCCGGGGGGGCAGCCGGGACAGAGGTTGCCTAAAGTGATGGAATGTCTTATAAAGACTGGCAGATCCTGAGGTCACCGAGGGGAGGAGATTCCATAGTCTCCCTTCCTCCCTCCCTTCCTTCCTCCCTCCCTCCCTCCCTTCCTCCCTTCCTTCCTCCCTCCCTCCCTCCCTCCCTCCCTCCCTCCCTCCCTCCCTCCCTCCCTCCCTCCCTCCCTCCCTCCCTCCCTCCCTCCCTCCCTTCCTTCCTTCCTTCCTTCCTTCCTTCCTTCCTTCCTTCCTTCCTCACTTGGAGGTGAATCGTTTTTCACAGTCAATAACTGCTCCTTCCTTCCTTCCTTCCTTCCTTCCTTCCTTCCTTCCTTCCTTCCTTCCTTCCTTCCAACACTTGAGGGTGAATCGTTTTTTTACAATAACTACTCCTCCCTCCCTCCCTCCCTCCCTCCCTCCCTCCCTCCCTCCCTCCCTCCCTCCCTTCCTTCCTTCCTTCCTTCCAACACTTGGGGGTGAATCGTTTTTTTACAATAACTGCTCCTCCCTCCCTCCCTCCCTCCCTCCCTCCCTCCCTCCCCTCCCTCCCTCCCTCCCTCCCTCCCTCCCTTCCTCCCTTCCTCCCTTCCTCCCTTCCTCCCTTCCTCCCTTCCTCCCTTCCTCCCTTCCTCCCTTCCTCCCTTCCTTCCTTCCTTCCTTCCTTCCTTCCTTCCTTCCTTCCTTCCTTCCTTCCTTCCCAAACACTTGGGGGTGAATTGTTTTTCACAGTCAATAACTGCTCATATCTATTTATTCATATTCATTATATTGACCAGATATTTGTCGAAGAAGTATCTGTAAATACAGGACTATCTCAAGTGGGTGTAATCATACGTAGTTGATTTGCATGGTACCTTTTGTCTAATCCTGGCATATGCACACACAGTGAGTGTAGCATTGCTAGTGGCTATCGTTTGATTGGTTTCCTTCAGTTCTTAGACAAATCAGAAGGTTGTGGTTGTGTTTATGTAACTATGAATAGTTACTAAAACTGCTAGCATTTCTGTTACTTGAGTATGACAGATTTTAGAAGTGTACATATGCAATCCTCACTTTCCAAAGCAAATATCTTTGTTCCAGTGATGGGCACCGTGCTGAGATACTAAGAGTTCATAATGAGAATCATCAAATTTAAAAAAGCAACACATTTTGTACTTTTCAAGTACAAAAGCAACACATTGGTATGAGGGCAGAATTATCATAAATATGGAACTTTATCCTGTAGTTATTCATTCATATCAGGAGTTTATAAACCATGGCCTATAGGCCATATTTAGACCCAGCCTGTATTTCTAAGAAAAATATGGTTTTACATTTTTAAAGAGTTAAAAAAAAATGTGACAGAGACTGTATGTAGCCTGAAAAGCCTAAAATATTTACTATCTGGTTTTTCATAGAAAAAAAATTTCCAACCCCTGGTTTATATAATTAGGAATCTCTCACTGAGTTGGTTAAAGCTCTATTAAGTTAGAGACCAAGTCTTGCATAACTGTGTTTGCTCAGTGCAGACCAAATAATAGGCATTTAATTAATATTTATTGAATTAACAGAGGCCAGGAAACATGCCCAACTCTTGGTGTGTATTTATGTGCAACACAAACACTAGACTGATAATTTTCTCCTATTTCTTGACCAGTTATATGATATCACGATGGGCTCCTAGCAGAGGATTTGTGTCCTTGAATCTCTGCTTCCTGCACTCAGAATTACCAGAACAACGGCCATCTGTCTTGAAATTAGCAAACATGGATTGTCATATATGTATTTGTGTACTTTTCAAGATTTAGAGATTATTTTGTTCAACATTTAGTTATTAGAAGACCAATGATACGATGACGAATTTCAGATTCTTTCTAACTTCTCTCTTTGACATTCTTTACAAACTACCTCTTCCCACCAAATAAATTTGCTGCGTTTTCTGCATGCAGGAGGCATTCCATGTAGCTAAAATGGCATTCAGACATTTCAAGATCCGTGTGAGGAAATCGTTGACGCCATCCTACGCAGGGTCCAATGACTTTGAGAATGCTGTCTCGGATTATATCATCTGTCACCTCGATTCCTATGATGTCCAAAGCAGTGTCAATGTAAGTGTTGGGTCTCTTACTGGGAGTGGTTCATTGCTGGCACTGTTTACACTGAATGCTAATAACCCAGAAATCCATCCAGTGTTTAATGCTGATTCTATATAATGGAAGAGAAGAAAGGAACAGCATTCAGTTTTATTTAACAGCACTCATTGTTATTGCTATTTCTTCCTTAATTATATTATGAGGGAAAAAAAATGGTCTTAGCTTCTTTAGGCGGGCTGTTAAGATTGGGAGATAGAGCAAGGGCTTTGGGAAAGGTACGTGTGGGTTTGCTTCCTGGCTTTGCCTGCCACTTACGGGCTGTGTGATCTTACACGTTTACTTAACCTCTCTGTGCTTTAGTTTCCTAATCTTTATGTGGGAGCAACAATGACCCTTACCCCACAGAGTTATTGAGAAGATGAAATGAAAGGAAGCAGGTAATCTGAGAACAAGACTTGGCACATAGTAAATATTCAATAAAAGCAAGCTGTTATAATGGTTATTATTATAGATTTTGAACAAGTGAGAGTTCTGTGTTGGCACATCATGCATTTCCTCAGAATAGAAAAATAAGGAAATGATAAATAAAAACCATGAAAGGTTTTTTTTTTCTTTTAGCTTTTTAGAGAGACTCTCTCAGCCTGTCATTTGTACCCTGACTTCCTTCCTCTCTCCTTATCAATGAGGGACAACATCTTTCTCCTTGTAGCGCATGCGCATGTTTTTCTGGTTTAACTTATTGTCACTCACGTGTCCTTTTCCCACCTCTCGTCAGCCATAACGTCCTTAAGGTGTCAGAGCTTCTTTCCACAGGTGGGTAACAAGGCGATGCCATCTTTTGTTTTTCAGGACGTGATCCGGGCCATGAATATCAACCCCAAGATTTCGTTCCCTCCTGAAGTTGACTTTTGCATCCTCAGCGACTTCATCCGGGAGATATGTTGCATTGCTTTTGCGATGCAGGCATTAGAACCGCCCCTAGATATTGCATTTGGGGCAGACGGAGAAGTTTTCAATGATTACAAGTAAGAGACATAGGCGCAGAAGCGACGGGAGTGCTCATGAAAGAAACTCTCTTCTCTGTGCCCTGAGAACAATTTAGGAAAAAAGAACACAGTGGGTGGGAAACCCACAGACACTACCTGTATTCCAGGCCCCGCTGTATACGTGCCTGGACTGCAGGCAGGACTCTCTCCTGGCGCCATTTTCCATGGAAGGTGTTGGTCTTTTGGGAGAACTAATGAGTTCTCTGGAGCCTGTCTAGAACTTTGTAAAGGCAAGGCGCTATATAAATACAAATGTGTATTACCTTTCACTAACTTTTATTGCGTTATTTAGGCCATGTTTCTCAAAGTATGATGTGTGGATCACTTGCATCAGAATTACTCAAGGTACTTGTTAAAAATGCACACTCCTGGACTGCATTTCACGATATTTTACGTAGTAGGCGTAGGGTGGGGCTCAGGAATCTGCAGATTTAACAAGCACCCAGTGCTTGTTCCTTATGCACACTAATGTGAGAAAACAAATGCTCTTGCCTCTTTTGTCTAGGACCATTAGATTGCTACCAAGTTTTAGATGGCAAATATTTCCCTTACAAATTAGAAGAAATCAAAACATTGTGTTGGGATTTCATAATATCTTAGGATGTAGCTGTAGATTATCTGGGAAAAGGCCAAGCTGCTGGTTAAGATCATAGGTCTGGCCTCAAGCTGCCTAGGTTCAGATTCTGGCTCCACCATCTATTAGCCGTATAATCTTGGGCATGGTACTTGATTTTTCTGTTCCTTAATTTCTTCTCTGTCAAATGGGGGAAATAATAATGCGTACTTCCTAGAGCTGTAGGTTAGTTGAGATAATTCAGATAAAGCACTTAAGGATGCTGCCTTGGCATGGGGCGGGTGCTCAGGAGTTGTTAGCTCTGGGTGTTTGTTCAGGATGTAGAGTTGCGGAAGGCGGCTACCCAGGGCTCCTGTGGGCTTGTTCACGAGGGAGACCGTATACCTTTCTTTCACTCATGAAAGTTCCAAAAATGGTGAGCCCAATTTTCGATGGCCTTATGGCACGTCGTATTTTCTTGCCCTGTTTCTAGTTCGTTCAGATCACTGCTCCTAACATGCACGCATTCATAGAAGAGCTGGGTATCAGGTCATGACACTGCAGCTGTATCTTTTGGACGCCCTTATGGAGCATATTGACTTCATCTGTCTTCCTTTATTCCGTTCTCCTGCAGAGGATGGGTAGTACCAGTCGGGACCATCCGCTGTTTTAGTTTATAGACTCTCCACGTGTCACCGTCCTCCCTTGGGCCTCCTGCTTACGTGACTTTAACCACAGGGAATGTGCTGCTCCTTGGGCATTCTGTGTGGCCTGTGCACTTGGACGGCTGCGCAGGAACTGGAGTTAGGAATCGGAGTTCCTAACAGTGATTGCATTTGCTTCTGCTTCTAGGACTTCATAGGTCAAGGCTGAGGCTTTTTCCGCCCTGGCAGCCTTTCATGCATTTGAAAGCAGTTCCCCAAATCCTCCTCCTCCTGGCCTGGTGGCTTCAGGTTTTTTTTTTTTTTTTTTTTTTTTCATACGGAGTGGGTTTGCGACTTCTTGACAAATAGATCTGTTTTCTTGGCCTGTGTTCTATGCTCTTCTGTGTACTCCTTTTAAAGAAGGTGTCCACAGCCGAGTGTAGGCTTTTAGTTTGAACTGACCAGGGTAGAGGAACTAACATCCTTTTTATTCTTATTCTCTGTTAATTCAGCTCATTTGCAGGTTTTTCTTTTCTTTTTTTTAAAAGCCTTATAACACCGTTGATTCATTTTGAGTACAACTAACACCTGCTGTAGTTTCATTTGTGCTGCGAAATATGGCTGAGATATATATCTCCTCCATTTGTGCAGTTGAACACTTTTAGACTCAATTGTAGGACCTCATAGACATCCACACTGCATTTTATCTAATTAAATTCAGCTTATTATTCCAGCCTGTTGAGCTATTTTGTTGTTACTGCACCTAGTTGTTTTTTTTTTTTTTACTGTCCACGCCCACCTTTGAGTATGGCTTCCATATTTGGCAATACAAGTCATTGATAAACACCTTGACTTATCACTGGATTGAGAGAGAGAGAGCCCTCAGCATTCTCCATTCAGGTTCTCATTGATCCATTAATTGCCCCTTCTTTGGATATGATCATTGAACTAGTTTCTAATCCACCTACTAAGTCAGTCATCCACCTATTATTTTTTTAAAATCTTGTCCACAGAGACAGCAAGAGAAATATTACAGGAAGCCTTGAGGGGATTTCAGAGAGGCTACATCTCTAGCATGTCCCTGAATCGCCATTTTTGTCATCCTGAGAAGAGAAGGAATAAGACCAGTCTGGCATGACTTGGGCCTAGTGAGTCCGTGCCGGGCCCTGGTGATTACTGGTTCCTGTTCTAAGAGCCCACGACCATCTCTCTTTAGCAACAGAGTCAGGATCCACCTTTAATCTAGATCTAAGCACAATACAACAATGAAAATTTATACCGTTGTCTCCTCCCCAGTTATGCCGCACAATCGCTTAACTTCTCTTTCTCGCTTTGTGTGTTTAAAAAAAATAGGTACCGCCGCAGCTACGACTCGGACTTCACTGCTCCCCTGGTCTTGTACCACGTGTGGCCTGCTCTCATGGAGAATGACTGTGTCATTATGAAGGGAGAAGCTGTCACCAGGAGAGGGGCTTTTGTACGGTGGCCTTGCATAGTGACAATTCATCCCAAGTGTTTGATTCACAAGTTCGAGAACATTTATAAACCCAGAGATTCTATAAAAGAAGCTCATAGAGAGCGGTTTGATAAGATTTCATACCAAGGAGAGGAAGGAGATGGTCTGGGGGAAGAAACAGATTCTTGTCTTTGCTTCTTCCGATGATTCTTCATAATTTCCTGGCAGTGATTTTTCTTTTGTTGCTCTATTTATAAAATGGGACTAGTCGCGCAATTGCCTGCCCCATCTTAGAAATCTGATGATGTTTGAAGGACGCATTCCTTTGTACTCATCTCGTTTGGAGGCTGTCCTATAATTCTGAGCACTTAAAAGTGGTTAACGAACCTTCAGGAATCAGTTTGCCAAATTTTCACTGGCCGTTCTCCACCTTGGGAAACGATGAATGTGCTTTGTTTTTCTCTCCTTGGTATGATATGGAGGGGAGGGATGGAGGCAGGGGGCAGAGGAGGTGGGGAGAGAGGAACCAATCTGTCTGGGAAGGTTGCTTCCTACAGCCGTTGGTTACAGAATGTTTTGAACATGTTAAATAATGGAGCAGCCTTCGGAATGGAGCCTTAGGCATCGTGCCTGTGTGCGTGCGAGTGAGCGTGTGTGGGTTGCAGTGGGGACTGGGGATTGGGGCATGGACTGGTGGCCGCGAGGGCTTGGATATTATGCAGTGGTTCACGCTATGTAGTTTTTACCCCTGCCTTTTCTAGAAAGAGTTAATTATGAAGCGAAGTCCCTCGGTTCAGAGCAAAGCCCCCAGCTGGCTGGTCTCTGTTCTTGTCCTCTTTGAACTGAAGGTTAGGGGACGTGCTTCACACATATAGTGGAGTAGTTTATTTTAAAGAACTTAAGAAGAGGGGTTTTATTTTTAGCTTAACAATCCCATTACGGAAAACACTATCTTTATAGTCATGTCATGCTTCCGTTTGGCCGGTTCAAAAGAACGTGCTTGGCCAGGCGCAGTGGCTCACGCCTGTCATCCTAGCACTCTGGGAGGCAGAGGCGGGAGGATCGCTCAAGGTCAGGAATTCTAATCCAGCCTGAGCAAGAGCGAGACCCCTGTCTCTACTGAAAATAGAAAGAAATTCATCGGCCAACTAAAAATATAGAGAAAAAATTAGCAGGGCATGGTGGTGCATGCCTGTAGTCCCGGCTACTCGGGAGGCTGAGGCAGGAGGATTGCTTGAGCCCAGGAGTTTGAGGTTGCTGTGAGCTAGGCTGACCCCACGGCACTCACTCTAGCCTGGGCAACAGAGTGAGACTCTGTCTCAAAAAAATAAAAATAAAATAAAGTTAAGCCCAGTGAAACTAGGTTTTATTGATCTGACAGCTACACGTGCTCTATAATGAACGATCTCATAAAATATCCTTTTTGCTCCTGCAGCATCACCCTCTGCTAAGAAACTCTTACCTGCAGTTTGGAAGGGGATGGGGGAAAGAGCCACTCTTCTTATGTCCCACATCCAATGGTCATGGCCTTTTAACTTCCTTCTTCTCTCCCGTCAAACATGTCACCAACATTTGCCTGGACTTAAAGTCTAAAACAAAATGATAATACCGTGAAAGAAAGAACTTGGAAAAGAAAAATAATGAGGGAAGGGAGATGTGGAAGAAGGATTTTTTACTAGTAAAATCTCATTTTAGTGTGTATAGTTTTCTTATTACTTATTCATTTAGTTAGAGAGTAGATGGGCAACAGTGGTGTTTCATTCATTCATTCATTCGTTTCATTCAACGATTTATTTTTATTCAGTAGTTATTTAGGACCCAAGCCACCTCTATTTAGGTGCTAGGGATTTAGCAATGGATAAAAAGGACACAGACGCAAATCCCTGCCCACAGGGAGATTATATTCTCCTACGCTTACAAACTGGAATGTAAATTTCTAACAGTTTACTCGTAAAAAAAAAAAAATTCTGCTAGCACCAAGAGTAGGAATATCCCAAATTTCACTGTGATGGGATTCTATCTGAGAAGTGCCAGATATTGGGCAGCTATAGGGAATGACAGGAGCTGGGGGTCTCCACAATAGTGGGCGAGTGTGATCACATCAGTAAAATTGCTAATCATGCGGGATATGCAAGTTGCTTTAAGCCATGCCAGCTTTCACAAACTCTTGACTGTTTCTCTCTCTCTCTCTCTCTCCCTTTCAAGTGGAGCTCGGTGCGTTCTGTAAGTCGATGTCGAAGCAGGAGTTTGAGTCCTATTTGCTCCCGTAGCCGTATTGGATTAAGCGCAGTACGTATTCGTCTAGTTATTTTTACACAAAGCTCGTCTGTGGTTGACACTTTCTCTGCTTCAGCAGTCGCCTATAAAAGAGGTGATTATAAATCTACAGGTAGACAGAGAACCTGTCGCAAGAATGCTTAACCCCAAGTTGATTTTTCTACCATTGCGGGCTTGGGAGTTTATCATTCTAGAAAGAAGTAGAGGTAGTTTTTTTTCCTTCTTGATTAGTTCAAGGAATAATAGACTTTACTTATTTCATAGTTTTTTTTTTTTTTAATCTGTGGGTGGAATGGGCTATTTAAGATCAGATGGTTTTCTAAACAGAGAATAGGATACCTTAGTCAGCTGATTTGGACACAGGTCCTTGGTTCCTGTAGCAAGTATTATGTGAGTTTGGAGAAATTACTCAAATGGTCTGGATTTCAATGCTTTATAGAGGGCATTGCAGGTATTAATTTGTCCCCAGCTTCAAAGTAGGAAAAATAAGACTTGTTTCTTTATGTGTTAGCGCTTGGAAAGATTACTAATATGTCTTTCAAAAAGAAAGAAAAAAACAACAGCAAAAACATCTCTGAACACTATGGAGATACCATCTCTAAAATGATTATTATGATTCACCACTGTTCATTATTCAACACATGATGTGTAGTCAGTACCTTTTGAAGACAGGGCTATGCCAGTAAAAATTCTTTTAAGTATTTGTTCAACCTTGTTTTAGAAGAGAGTGAAGGAGAACCACACCTGAGATTGCCCTCCTTCCCCAAAATTGTCTCTGGCACACGCAGCTGTGGCCCTAGTGGTGTGACATACACCTCCTTGGCAAGAACAAAAACAAACAAACAAATAAAAACAAAAACTCCAACAGTTCCTAAGACCCGGATTCCTTACTGGGTTTTGTGAGCATCTATCATGGCTTTAGCATGCCTACCATGTTTCCCCCAAAATAAGACAGGGTCTTATATTTATTTTTTCCTCAAGAAGACACCCTAGGGCAAATTTTCAGGGGATGTGTTATTTTTTTTTAAGTACAGTACAAAAATCTACATTGATTCAAATGTCATCTTCTTTTGGAACATCATCCTCACTCTCCAAACCCCGAATCCCATCCTGAATGTCTTGCAACTCTGTTTCCTTTAGAACCACTGGCCCCGATCTCTCCTGTGGAGCACTAGAGCTCTCACGGGGCAGATGAGAAGGGCTGCTCGTGTTCTTTCCTGCTCTGCGACCACACGCATGGGTTGTGCAGATGCGCTGCGCAGCCACGCCCGTCACTAGGGCTGATTTTCATAGCCATGCCCATCACTAGGGCTTATTTTCATAGCCACGCCCATCACTGGGGCTGATTTTCATAGCCACGCCCATCACTAGGGCTGATTTTTCAGGGTGGGGCTTCTATTGCGCACATGTTTAGAAATCCTGCTAGGGCTTATTTTATGGGTAGGTCTTATTTTCGGGGAAACATGGTACTTATCAAACATTCCTTCTGTATCTGGGGGTGCTAGATTTGAGAGGGACACAGAACTGACTAAAAGACCATCTCTTCCCTGAATGGGTCCCAATATAGGAAGATCAATATGATTTAAACAAAGTAACTGAATGTGACCCAGTCTATAAATCGCTGAGTTTATACTGTGACACAGTATAATGCAGTCCATAAAGAAGCACAGGGGGCTGGAACCATCAAAGGAGCTCAAGGTTCCTTCTGGATTTGGGAATGAGGAAGGGGGAGGGGTTCATGAGGGAGTGGGTGTTTGATCTGGCCTTTCAGAGTGGGTGGAATTGCAGTGGGCTGGGAAACAGAGGAGGATTCGAGTGAAGAAAATGGCCCAAGAAATGTTGGGGAAATGGAAAAGTCATGCATCTGACACACAGTCCTTTTGCTCGTGGCGATTGTAATACAGTTTAATTATCCTTATTTACAAATGAGTATTCCAGTAGGGAAAAGCAAAAGGATAGTGCATTCAGTGGATTGATAAATAAAAAGGAAATCTTGAGAGCACCGTACTGGGCAAATCACAATCCTCCCCATTCTAAGAGGAGATGACATATCAGAATAAAGAGTAAGATTAGATACTTACTGTGCTACAGACAGGGCAGACTTTAACTCAGGACTCTACTGGAAGGCTCATCCATTTGCAGTGTCCTCTGTGATGAGCCCCTAGACAGGTTTGAACCACTTTCTTTCTCTTTCTCGTAATTTTTTCGCTTAGGAAGAACAAATTAATTTGAACATTAGATAGGAAATAGTCTCAAAGGTGAAACTGCTGCCAACTTTCTGTCTCTTTCTATCATCCTTTCACTACAATAAAACTGGGTACACCTGCACAATAAAAAAAATTGGATATTTTTGGTTAGTCTGGTTTTTTTTTTTTTTTTTAGGTGTGGCTTATTTGAGGTATTGAATCATCCAGAACAGATTCCATCTCCATTAGCATCTGTTTATCTAATGGGTTTGAAAACTCAGAGTAAGAATGATGCCTGTAGCATCAGTGGGATTACAGTATGGTACCTTTTGCTTAGTGCAAGTAAAGCTGAAATTTGAGAAATGATTTCTTTTCTGGCTGCTTGGTGACCTTCCTTAATAAGGCAGAGTTTTAGACATGTGAGATAATTAATGTATATAAAGGATCTGCCCGGAGATTATATCATTATTTTAGCTTTAATTAGTTGATTATAATACTTATTTTTATTTTCTAAAAAGCATTGAATTCAATATGGCTGCTCTTAGGCCACTGGGCCCAGCTTTTAACGAATAGTATAATTTAAACCATATAATTTATATGTAAATTATAAACCATATATATATGGTTATATATATATAATATACCATATAATTTAAAATTGGGTGCCCATTAACTTCAGGAAGTATGAAAGGAATCACAGTGGTCAACTGTAAGGGGAAGAAAAATCATAGTTCTAAAGTGCCTTGGAGCCGATTATTTAGCTGCTTTTAGGACAAAAGATGTTCAAAAGGATTCGTCTTTTGGGCCCCATCTACTATGTGCCTCATGTTACCCTTTTCTGTCTTCCAGATATCTCGAAGTCGGAGCCCTTCTCCAATAAGATGTGTATTGCCAAGTAAGTGGGACAGTTAAGACGGATCAAGTTCTCTGCTCCTTAATACTCTAGCACTCAACACTGTGCGGCAAAATGGATGTTTTGCTTCCTAGGAAGCACCTTTTCCCTCCATCCACCTCACACCTGTCATTTCTGGGCCTCCCAAGCAGGTGCTAAGGGCTACGGGGGAGGTGACCCCAACCCAGAAGTCTTATTGCTGCAAACCTAGATCAGCTTCCCCTCTTTCATTTAGGTGCTTCCAAAAGAAAAATCCAAGCAAGCGGCCATAGTAATCAACTGTTTATGTTTCTCCCTAGGGTTTTAAAGCCACTAGACATGTTCCTTTGCCGCAGTTCGTCGTAACAGCTAAGTTCCCGGGGCCTCCACCTGCCTGCTGTCTGCCTCCGACCTCACTTAAGATAATGTGAAAAGGCAATTCTGTGTATCACTCCGCACAGAGAGTTAAATGTTTTGGCTTAGCGTGTTTGTAACCTCAGATATATTGCACTTTATTCTATTATTTTTATAGACACAAATTCCATTAATTTCATAAAAACGATTGCATAGGCGTTTAGGATCATATTCATTCGAAGCAGAGTCCATTACAGAGGTGCAGGATTTCCATCCTAAAATACCAGGCTCTTTTCAGTAGCAACTGTCTTGAACTCAAGTGGAAAAGTGTTTTTACCACACTGAGTCCAAAAGAGAAGAGGAGTCATTTTAATTTACAGAGTGAGCACAAACGTTATGATAGTTGGTATCAGCTTTCACTTGAAACCAATATTGGGTGCTTTAATTTCCTTTTAAGGTTTGGGGAGCTCAGGTTCCCCAAAGTGACTTAAGGCTAAATGTAGAAGATGAAAATTTAAGAGAATATAATTAGTTGGCTTGCTTCCCCTCTGTTCTTATTTTGGGAGTGCCCAGTTTGGTTTAGTTGAATACTGAAGGAACGTGGAAGCTGCTTAGTTGAGAGAATTTTCTTGCTCTGTAAATGCGGAGCAGCGATTTGATTAGGAGTCAGCTGTGAGATAAATGTTAATTACCTCCTGTTTATCTCCTGGGAATGCTTTATACTGTTTTAATGCACATGTTAAATATAAAAGTTACCTGGGACATGCATTTTACCAACTCTACCTAGTCGTTTGCAAATTCAGACCTCCTATGAACTCCATCTGATTAAAAATACCTAAACTCAAGGCCTAAAACTAGGGCACTATTTATTGATCTGATTTAGGGGCACCAGTGATTTATTTTAAATTGAGCATATATCCCTTGACTTCACCGTCAAGTACTCTTGAAAGTTCACGTTCAAAATAAGAATGGGATGTTGTTTTCTTGAGATAATGTTCATTCTGCTTTTTTTTTTTTTTATTTTATTTTTACTTTCAAGCCAGCCTTCAACTCAAGCCTCACAGATGTCTGCTTTCTTTATATACCTTTTAGAGAGACGCTTTGAATTGGCCACAGCTCAGCCCGCAATAAGTTCAGTGCCAGACCCAGTACCCAGTGCTCTTCAGGTGAAAACAAACCAACACAGCAATTTCTCTAGAGCATCCTGCCCCTGGGCTGGAAGGTAGATGGGTTGTGGGGGGGACTTCCGCAGTCCCCACCCCTCGAGTCTAATGGTCACCCACTCATTCTGAGGTGTGAGTTCAATTTTTCTCCCTCTTTGCGTATTTATGTAGTCATCACTTTGAGGCAATGCAGTATTCTAGAAGGAGCACCAGATGCCCAGGTAGCTGCTAGTCCCACCTTGGTCATTAACTTGCTTTGTGGCCTTGAGCAAGTTACTGTACCTCTCTGAGCCTCCGTTTCATTGCAGAGCGAAGAGGTTGGATGAATTTAGTGGTTCTCTTCACCCTACCAGACTCAATGTCCCTTTTATGACAGATATTTTATCCCAGATATCCTGAAATGAAAGTCAAAGTTAATATGACCTATATCCATGTATAATTTTAAACAATGAACTTGGTACTCTAACTGAATATAAAGTAGAAAAAAGGAAAAGAACTTTTTAATAAAATGTATTTCAGTAAAAAAGCTTGGGTATAACCACCCTAGAAGATAAAATTAAGTTGTTAGATGCCTGAACCTGTATGTAGAGTAACCAGCTACAAATGCAGATCAATATGTATATTGACAGTGGAAAATCACAGGGTAGTTATCAGATACGACTTTCTGAAATGGTGGTCAACTCTTAGTAATGTTTCAAACACAAAACTTAACAATCTTAATTTACACAGCAATTGTATTCCCGGAAAATGCAATGTATACACAAACACAATGAGTGAGACGTGCAACGTTTGGGGGATGGTCACGCTTAAGGCTCTGATTTGAGGGGGGAGGGGGGCATGGGCAATATATGTAACCTTAACACTTGTACCCCCATAATACGCTAAAATAAAATAAAAACAACAACAAAAAAAACCCCCATGCAACAGTTACTTTGTGTTATATGTTAAAATGTTTTTTCCTAAAATTTCGCTAAGTAATGAGAATGCCTACATATTAGAATTGTTTTTCAGGAACTGAACACACGTACCCTGATTTGGAAAAAGGTCACACATAGCTCATCTGGGGGTGTACCTTAACCTTAGAGACTTTGAAAAATGAAAAGCTCTTATCTTGTAAACTGTGTAAATGTTAGTTTTCTGTATTATTGGTTTAACATCTAATAATAAAATCAAGAAAAAAGTGCTTTTGCAGCTGTTGGTTCTTTGCAAGGAAGTGCCTTCCTCCCATAGTCCCAAGTTCAATGGTATTTCTCCATCTCTGATCTGTGAGGCCTGAACCAGATCTCCAAATTCATTCAGTACCTATGGGCCGCAGCCTGCTCTGAGGATGACTCCGGTGTCTTTGCAGTTCCACACTGCAGGCTAAATTGCCAGCTTTATTTTATTTTATTCGCAGCTCATTGTCACATTCAAGATGCTGTCTCTGAGTAGTGCTTCACCATTTTCATGGAGCTTTCGCTTACATTATTTCGGTCCCTCCACGCAACAAACCTAGGTGTGTCCTCAATTTTATAGGCAAGGAAGCTGTTCATCCAATGCACTATGTAGTCTTGTTCCGGGGCCTTTTATTTTAGAATAAGATTCTATCCTGCTTTCTTTTATTTCTCCATGACATATCATTTCAGTCCATTGTTTATGGGTTTATTTATTCTTCTATTCATTCATACACTCATCGAATACTTCTTGAAGACCTCCTGTGTGCTACCCATAGTCCACACTGCTAGGAATACAGTAGTGGGCAAGGTTCTGGCTTTTATAGAGTTTAATGCCATGTCCCGTTGCATTCCCTGGTGATTTTCTTGTGATAAAGAGCAGATATGACGGGAGAAAGAAAAAAAAAATGGAATTAGAGTATAGCAAATGCAAAAAAGAAAATGTTACATATCAATTGAAGGGCTTAAATACATGAATGTATGGGGCAAATACCTACATAAAAAAGCTATGAAAGGCAATGAATGGTAGGATAGTGTGGTGAAGTACATAAGAGAATATAACTCAAATTATGCCATCTACAGGTGAATTAATCTTTTAGCAAATATCTGTTGAGCCTATACTCCTAGATCATTAATAATAAAAATAGGAGGGAGGGGAAGAAGGGCTCATAAGATCAATTCAAATACCTCCCATTATGCAGCTGTGTGCCCCACTTGCTACATTCCTAAGTGACAGTAATTTGCAGGCCATGCTAACTTGCTTTTAGGCACCCCACAAATCCTTTGTGAGGCATACCCCTGCCAATAGCATTCTGTAAAGTTTGGGTTGATTGGAAGATTTCTTAGTAGTATTGCTTTGAATAATTTCATACCTATAATTAAGGGTAAGGTGCTACAGGGCTTTTAAGAAGCCAGTATCACACTACATGAGGTCATTGAAATATGAGCCTAGGAACCACATGGGCAAGTGACATTCAGTATATGCCACTTAAACACCGAAGCAGTGAAGTGTGTTGGCCTTAATACAGTCAGTGGGCAGAGGCTTTGAAAAATAAAGAAGAAACTGATTTTCTCATTTTAAAATAAAACGTGATGGAAAAATTTGACCCTTAAAAAACTGCCTACTAAATGTCAGCATTTGGATATCATATTTTCCGTGGTGTCACTGGCAATTGCCTATCAAAACTGGGTGGCTGTGTCTATTTTCTATTGGGTGAACAACAAGTGACTATGATAAATGGTACAGTAGGTAACAGGTGTATTTCAATATAGTGTAAGCCATTATTTTAGTGACACGGTTGAAATAATGTATTAAAATTTATTGTAAAATATGTTTTAGAAAAGCGGTTTAGTGTGCCCTTCACCCAGACGGTGTGCATTGGACCCATTAGGTGTGAATTTACGCAAGTCCTCCTCCCCCCTCCATCTGCTTGACTTCCGTTGAATTTTACTTCCGTATGTGCACGTAAGCATTGATGGATTAATTCCCATTTAGTATGGCGTACATGTGGTGTTTGTTTTTCCATCCTTGCGATATTTCACTTAGAAGAATGGTATCCATTCCCATCGAGGTTGTTACAAAAGATACTAGATCACCATTTTTTATGGCTAATTTTTATATAAATTATGCTTTCCATAAGTCTGAGCCATGATTATACTTGGATCTTCAATAACTTCAATGACAATGTCTATTAGTAATTCTCAGATTTGTCTGATGATGAAAATGACCCATGCTTATTGGAGACAGATTGTTGGATCCTACCTTAAGCTCAGTGACTCAGGATCTCTGGGAGCATCTGTAGTTTCAACATCAGCAGGCAAGTTTGAAAAACACTGGTCTGGACCACACTTTAATGACCCACAAGCAGAATATTGCAGAAATAATTTATGGCATGCGTTATGTTCCCTCGAACTTTCTAAATGGAAAATGATGTATTCATTAAAAGCCTCTGAGAATGTTAAATTATTTGCTACAATCCAGAAATAGGTAAATTACTGAAAATTTAGTGAAACATATTTTTTATCTGCCTACGTACATATAAATATATGGCTAATTATGGACTATACAATCAAATTTTCAATAAAAGGGAAAGTTTGAGAATGAGTAGCAATTTATTTATCTTTCCCTAGAGTTTAAACTTTTTCTCTCTTGTTTTCTCATATTTGGACAGCTTCTTGGTTGAGCCGTCAGAATGTTTTTCTGATTAAACTTTATAAGTCATTCCTTTCCGTCTTAATACATCTGTGTTCACTGTGTATAATTGTGATTTGGAGTCATGGACTTAGAGTAATGTGTCCCCATTGGTCATAGTTTGATTAGTGATGGTCGTCTGCCAAGGGAGCTAGAAGTCACCTGGATGATTCAGACTTGGGAACATTTTTATGATCATTCATACGAGTCTCTAGAGCAAAATCTAACCTAGAGAGGAACTGATATTTAAATATTAGACCTCACAGGTGGCCCACCTCAACTGGAATTTTCCCGAACATTGCATAGAGAAATCTGGCTTTGTCTGTTTACTTGGCAAAGTACCAACGTCCCAAAGAGAAGCCTGGAAATGAAGTTGTCTTAGTTTCATGAAACCTGAAGCATTTCTTCTTCTTTTCTTTTAGAACCCAATATAATCTCTCAGCACTACCGTGTCTTAGGTAGTGATAAGTAGAGTCTAAAAAGCTCTAGGAAGGAGCTGAGTGTAACCCCAATTTCAGCCGACATGCATGGCTAACCATTCTAAGAGATGTTTTGGTGGAAATGACAGATTTTCTTCTTAATGTTTTCTTTGTCTGAATTCAGATTTTCTTCGTTGAATAGCCAGAGGTGGTGATGTAGGTCAAAATGACATTGATTGTTGGAAACCAAAGTTTGTACACTTTTTTTTTTTGGATGACTCTGCCCTCCCTAACTAACTTGATCCACCAAATGAAGGAAATTCTAGGGACATAAATCAATTCCAATCTTTGAGGCTATTAAAGGTCTCTAGTCCTGTTAGGCCTGGAGTTTCCTTGTGAGATGTACCGAGTTAGCCACCAGATGGCAGTGTTGCCCAGGAAATGAAAGGATACCAGCAATCAGTTAATAAGATTCCGTTGGGAAATAAATTGCAATCCCTCAGGTAAAATACATAACTTAATTACTGGTTTTACTGCTCTCCATGAATTTGGAGAATTACTTAAATTGGTGGAGGATGGCCAGGTATAAAATACAGAGAATGTGATAGAAAATGTGAAGTGTCATCTAACTATGTCATTATACCTAATAAAGGATTTATGCATTTGATCCCGTTTAAGGCTCAGGAAGCATTTCTGCTAGAATGAAAAATTTTTTTCTAACTTTTTTAAAATCCCTAAATCCCCTTATACAAGCTAATACCAATCATCTTGTCAACTTAGAGTTCTTATTGAGATACAATTGCAGTTTGATAATAAACGTTTTGGACATAGCTCCTTGGTTTTAAACAGGGAAGAGGAGAAAATGATGGTTTCTTCCATGATCCTCTATGATTTCCAAGATTTTTTTTGAATGATTGGTATTTTACATGGCCCAAACGCAGTTTCAGAACCCCTAGGGGTTGTTTCGAGCAAGTATTTTCGTTTTCACCTGGAACATGGAATAATATTGTTTACTTAGCAAGCAACTCTCAAAGAAACTGCAGGGACTCACCAGAGTGATACTCCTGGAGTATTTGAAAGAGCCACAAGTATGGGAGCAAGAAAAATTCACAGTGTGAATAACGACGCTTTTCCAAAAAATTATTTCTGCACAAATAAAAACATTTCGACTCTAAGTTGTGGGTTTTCCTGAGAGTAGAGAGCATGGTGTCTCTATCAGTTTTCCAGCCAGGCTATGAGAGCAGCAGATTGTTGATGCTCAGCGCAAAACGCAGGGCTTGAGGTGATGAGGAAGTTTGGAAGGTACAGCTGCGACAAAGACGCCGCTTTTTTCCCTGGGCTGGTGGTCTGAACCCCAAACTCCTGGACTCAAGGGACCCTCCTGCCTCAGTCTCCCACAGGCCGGCACCACCACACCTGGCTAATTTTTCTATTTTTGTAGAGACGGAGTCTCACGCTTGCTCAGGCTGGTCTTAAACTCCTGAGCTCAAGCGATCCTCCCACCTCGGCCTCCCAAAGTGATTACAGGTGCATGCAAAGCATCCCAGCTGGAAAAGCCTGTCTCAGAGAGAGAGAGAGAGAGAGAGAGAGAAAGAGAGAGAGAAAGAGAGAGAGAGAGAGAGAGAGAGAGAAAGTACTCACGCTCTGAGTCTTTGAAGGAAAAAAACCTCACTTAACGCCTTATGCAATATATGATTCTCTTTACAGCAGCGTCTGAGCTGAGTTGATGCCAGGCCTGGAATAAAACCTCAGGCCAGGGCCTTGAGAAGACAGACTCTGCAGGGGCTGATTTCTAGAGAGGGGTGTGGGACCTGCAGGGGGACTTGGGTCAGGAATGACGGGGTGCAGAAGGAAGACCAGAAACGACCCCCAAGGCTGGCCCTGGTGGAGGCACCGTCGTGCAGAGAAGTCTGGCTTCGATCTGGTCTCCCCTCTCCTTTAGGGATTTTCGCCCTCACTGGGGGGGCCCCTCTCTGCAAGCCTGCTTTCCTACAAGCAGGTGGGAATTCTCTTTGTGCCCGGGAGGGAGGAGGGGGTCACTCAGGTGGATGAAAAAGAAGGCTGTGGAGCAGTCAGGGTGAGGGGTGTGTTAGAAGGCAAGCAGAGAGAGACGGGCAGGAGCGAAAATAGGTGACTAAGAAGAGTGGCAAATAACTAGGTGAGCTGGGGGGGGGGTCTGAGCATTTTCCTCCACTTCCTCTTGTCCCCTCCTCCCACCCTGTCCCCGGAACGCAGAGCCCTGCCCAGCTCTGTCGCTCGGTGAGAACCGGCCCCTCACCCTGTCCTCCTGGCGCACGACCGACCAGGCTGTTTGCTCCTTGGAACCGGCGCCCAGGCCCCGGGTCAGCACAGCGGGGTGGGAACACCCAGGGTGCCCACGGACTCCTCCGTGAGTGACCTTGTGCAAGTCACTTAACTTCCCAGAGACTCGCTCTCTAGATGGGGCAAACTGAAACCATACAGAACGGGCGCTAAGTAAGCGAGACGAGGGCCCAGATCTCCGTAGAACATTCCAGAAGCAGCTGAGAAAGGGCACAAGCTGTTTCTTCCTGAGCATCCCCGAGCCCCTCACCTCTCTGCGTACCCGCCCTCCCCAAGCCTGAGCCCTGTGTCCCTGAGGGCAGCAGCCCCTTTGCCTGATTTCCCTGGGTCCCCAAGCTCCAGTCCCCGCGCATGGGCCATTGCTGAGAATCCTGGAACCGTGAAGGCGGGACACGGTGTTGGCCAAGGAAAACCAAACAGAGTTACAAGTCGCCAGGGCGGACCCGGGTCTCCCCCTCCAGCTTCGGTGAGTTGCGCGTGGCGGCTCTTTTAGTAGGCATTAACATTCTTGAAAAGTGACGCTTATTCTGCCACCAACTCTCACTGAAGGTGCTGCAGAGGGGCACAGAAAGACACAGAAGGTACTTCCTGCCCTCTACTAGGAATTCTGTTCTTTCTGATCACTTGACATTTCCCCAAAGCCTGAGGAACCATTATTTTGACATTAAAATGAAACAAGCAAGATTAAGAACAAGTTGTCAACAAGACAAACCCCAAAAACGTCAATTCCTCCCCCCCACCCTGTGCATAGCTCTGTCCCTCTCTCTGTGTGTGGACTCACCGACAGATCCCACGGCAGATGTTCAATATGCTGATTGATTGACTAAGAAATGCAAAGGAGAAAAATTTGTCTTAGATAATGTAGTTGCTTTCTAAATGTTTATGCATTTAAAACTAGTTTCTTTTAACTGCAGTGGACAAGAATTTTAAGTTGGCGTAAAGATCCAGATAAAAGTTCATTGTACCATTTTTTAAATTATAAAAACCATTTAAACGGAAGCATTAAGAAAATAAAAGTAACGCTTAGAAATCGTGCACAAGACAAAGCACGACGTAACATTGTTTTCATAGGAAAGGAAACAGATATTATTGTTAAAGAAACAGAGGTACCTCGCTGTAAAATTGTCATCCTATTTTGAAATATTTTGCACGACTGCAGGACAAAAGGAAAAGCATGTGAAGTAAGGAAACTTTATACCGTTAAGGCTTTTTCTCCCTTAGAACGTTAAAGAACGCGTGAGCATTTGGGACAAAAATCCATGCGCCAGTTTCTCCTGTAATGAGACGTCTGTGCCAAAGCTCTCCCCCACACCCTGTCCTATATCTGCAGAAGTAACCAGCGTGAAATGTCTGGTCTGGTCGGGCCTGGAGCTCCGATGACATAAAGAGGGACTCCGTTTCCCCTTTGCATGGCTGGTTCTTGCTGCAAATAGGAGTGTTTCCTAGGAGGAGTGTTTTGTCTGCTCCTAATGGAACTCAAAAGCTAACGGCATCCTCCTTTTCACTCTGCAGACGCAAAAGCTTAATAAAACGCGAATGGTCACAGCTTCACCCCCTCCTTTCCTATTAAAACATGTCACCAGCTCAGAGTCCCTCGCTCGTTGGGAGACTTTGGAGCGAATTGGCTTCCACGGTGTGTTCTTTTAATACTTAGTTCGTTAAATCCCTTGCCCGGCTGGACTCACTTTTAATAATTAAAATCTCAGTGAACTCAAATGCATGGACACAGGCAGGGTGCGAGCTCGGGTTTCACTGGGAGCCCGGCTGGAAGGCTGGGCAGGCAGTTTATGGGCTCCTGCTGTTTGCAGCAGGAACCTGCAGGGCCCTGTCTGTCCCCTGGCCTCCGTCCCTCTGCCGGCTGGGCCGTGTGCTCCTCCGTTCCCTGCAACTTTAATCCAGACCAGACGCGGCCTCATGTGAAATAAGATCTGAAGGCCCCCCGAGAAGTCATCCCAGTGAAACCCCTCGAGCAGCAGCTGGAGCCCACAGACAGAGAGAGGCTGATTTGGAAACATTTTCATTCTGGATTTCCAGTCACTCTTAAAGGGGACGCAGCTCGAATCTTGGGACGCTGAAAAAGTTTCAAGAGATCTCGGGGCTTCCTGTGAACCTGAACCTGGCTATATATATATAGTTTAGAAAATAAGAGATGACTTTTGGGGTGATCATAGGGCCCCATGGGTACAGTGGGGTTTGTGGATGCTTTTCCAGTAAATGGGGGAGGAAGAACAATGAACATTGTTCTTTGCATGTTCTGTGAGTCTTTTCAAGACCCGATTTTAATCAGATCAACACAGCCACAGCGAGGCCTCGTGAAAACCAGGAAAAGCTGCAAATGAACTGGCCTTGGCACAGAATGAAATGAGAAGTCGGGTCTGCAGCTCTCCCAGGGCTTCCTGGCTGCTTTGGGAGACCAGGACACTGAGGCAGGCAGAGGCAGCTGCGTGGTGCGTGAGGCTTTCTCTGTCCAAAGTGACAGAGAAGTCACTTTGATCCGAGTGAGAATCTTCGGTCTGTCCGGAGAGCAGTGCCCGGGATGGGTTCCTTGTCCCCGACAGGCGGTTTTTCCAGTCTGCCGTTGCAAAATCTGGGGTCTTTCATGCTTGTTTGCTCAGTGCAAAGAGAACTGGCCGGAGAAGTTAAATCCTTTCCCTGCCACTCCCTGGAATAAGCCACATGTCCCTTTGTCATTTGTTATTTCTGCAATGCAGGTAAAAAAGGTCTCCCAGACCTACCTTGAGCGAGATCACATGAAGCAGCAGGTATGGAAGGAAGCAGAACACTTCGATCCCGTAGATTATTAGAGAGTTCGGCAGTTCTGGGGAAGTTGTGAATAGTCTCTCCCTAATCAGACGTTTGAAGAAAGCCCCTTGTATTTATATATAACTGGTAAGCTCTGTCTCAAGAACTCTTCTCGCTCCCACGACTATGGGGAGTGGGAGCTGATTTGGCCCAACCCAAGTTTAAAACTTGGTCCGATCTTAGGTTTAAGAGTTATTCATGTTTAGCCCAGTGTTTTAGGGAATAATTTCTTTGGCTTTCCAATATCTTGTTTCTTTACCCTATTCTTCTGCAGGACAGTGGGATGGGCTTCCAACAACCCCACAGCCCTGTAGGAAGTGGGTCTCGTGATCTTGTACGGGTCTTTGGGTCTTTGGGTGTGCATGGCTTCTGTCCCCTGAGGTCTGACTGGCTGGTCCTGTCCTGGTGTTCTGCTGGCGTCCCTGCTGGTGTTTGTGGGCTCATACATGTGTGGTCTAGTCTTTCTCGAACAGGTAGGAGTCTAGGGGCTCTTCCCTGCCTTGTCCC
The DNA here is from genome assembly GCF_040939455.1 of Microcebus murinus. NCBI lineage: Eukaryota > Metazoa > Chordata > Mammalia > Primates > Cheirogaleidae > Microcebus > Microcebus murinus. The sequence goes on along the minus strand of NC_134129.1, from coordinate 16,914,417 downwards.
CATCCTACTGTGGAAGTCCCTGCCATGCGTTGACCCAGCTCCCAGCCCAGGCTATCTACCTTGTACTTAGGGGCTGTGAGTGTATTTGTTTTCTGTGAGTGTATTGTCTTGCAAGCCAAGTGGTTTCAACCCAGCATTCATGAAACACAAGAAACTGGACAGTGGGTGGGGTGTACTCAGAGGGCAGACTGAATCCTCTGCCTAAGCATCCAACTTTATTATTTTGGGGCCACCGTGTAGGTACAGGGTTACCTAGAGTTACCGTGTTTCCCCAAAAATAAGACAGGGTCTTATATTTAGTTTTCCTCAAGAAGACACCCTAGGGCTGATTTTCAGGGCATGTGTTATTTTTTTTTAAGGACGGTACAAACATCTACATTGATTCAAGTAGAGTGAAGTCGTCTTCTTCTGGAACATCATCCTCACTCTCCAAGCCCTGAATCCCATCCTGAATGTCTTGGGACTCTATTTCCTTTAGAACCACTGGCCCCGATCTCTCCTGTGGAGCACTAGAGCTCTCACGGGGCGGATGAGAAGGGCTGCTCGTGTTCTTTCCCGCTCCGCGACGACACGCATGGGTTGTGCAGATGCGCTGCGCAGCCACGCCCGTCACTAGGGCTGATTTTCATAGCCACGCCCACCACTAGGGCTGATTTTCATAGCCACGCCCATCACTAGGGCTGATTTTCGGGGTAGGGCTTCTATTGTGCACATGCTTAGAAATCCTGCTGGGGCTCATTTTATGGGTGGGTCTTATTTTCGGGGAAACATGGTAGTAACCCTGTACCTATGAAGCATAGCATCTAGTTCCAAACAGCCTGCAAGTTCCTCTTCACTTAGCCACTGCCCTTCTCCCTGCTTGGGAACAGAGAGATGGGGCACATGTCTGACCTTCTGTCTCCCCAACCACTGTCTCACCTGCCTCATTGCATAATCCTTCTAGGCTTTTCTTCTACTTGCCCCTCCTGTTTATGCAGCGTTCCTGAGTCAAACTCCTTCAGTGGGTCTCTCCTGCAGTCTTTTCCTCTCTGCTTCTCTAGTGCTCACTCTTTCTTTCTTTCTTTCTTTCTTTCTTTCTTTCTTTCTTTCTTTCTTTCTTTCTTTCTTTCTTTCTTTCTCTTTCTTTCTTTTTCTTTCTTTCTTTTTCTTTCTTTCTTTCTTTCTCTCTTTCTTTCTCTCTTTCTTCTTTCTTTCTCTCTCTCTCTTTCTTTTTTTCTTTCTCTCTTTCTTTCTTCTTTCTTTCTTTCTTTCTTCTCTCTCTTTCTTTCTTTCTCTCTTTCTTCTTTCTTTCTTTCTCTTTCTTTCTTTCTTTCTTTCTTTCTTTCTTTCTTTCTTTCTTTCTTTCTTTCTTTCTTTCTTTCTTTCAGAATATTACAGAGGTACAAATGTTTAGGTTACATATATTGTCCTTGCCCCACCCAAGTCAGAGCTTCAAGTGTGTCCATCCCCCAGAAAGTGCACACCACACCCATTAGTTGTGAATAGACCCATCCTCTCCTTCCCCCTCCATCTGCCCAACACCTGATAAATGTTAATAATTAAGTGTTTATCAGTTAATACCAATTTGATGGTGACTACATGTGGTGCTTGCTTTTCCATTCTTCTTTTTTTTTGAGACAGAGTCTTACTCTGTTGCCCGGGCTAGAGTGCCATGGCATCAGCCTAGCTCACAGCAACCTCAAATTCCTGGGCTCAAGAGATCCTCCTGCCTCAGCCTCCTCCCGAGTAACTGGGACTACAGGCATGCGCCACCATGCCCGGCTAATTTTTTCTATATATTTTAGTTGGCCAATTAATTTCTTTCTATTTTTAGTAGAGATGGGGTCTTGCTCAGGCTGGTTTCGAACTCCTGACCTTGAGCAATCCTCCAGCCTCGACCTCCCAGAGTGCTAGGATTACAGACGTGAGCCACCATACCCGACCTGTTTTTCCATTCTTGAGATACTTCACTTAGTACAATGGGCTCCAGCTCTATCCAGGATAATACAAGAGGTGCTAGATCACCGTTGTTTTCTGTGGCTGAGTAGAACTCCATGGTATACATAGACCACATTTTATTAAACTATTCATGTATTGATGGGCACTGGGTTGTTTTCACATCTTGGCAATTCTAATGCTCTCTCTTACTAAATTATTCTATATTTTCTCATGGATTATCTAAGAAATAAATATATTATACATTAAACTTTTAATGGACACACAAGGAATGTTTAAAACCTCTGCAGAAAGCAATAGGGGTGTAAAGTTTTGTTTTAATTGTATACACTCCAAGCTGTTTTAATTTTGAAATCATGTGAAATATTATTGCCCTTTTTTCTGAAATATCAATAAGAGTGGGATAAAATTTTCTTGAGATAATTTTTTTTTTTTCGAGACAGAGTCTCACTTTGTTGCCCTGGTTAGAGTGAGTGCCATGGCATCAACATAGCTCACAGCAACCTCAAACTCCTGGGCTCAAGCGATCCCCCTGCCTCAGCCTCCAGAGTAGCTGAGACTACAGGCATGTGCCACCATGCCTGGCTAATTTTTTCTGTATATTTTTAGCTGTCCAATTAACGTATTTTCTATTTTTGGTAGAGACGGGGTCTTGCTCTTGCTCAGGCTGGTCCCGAACTCCTGAGCTCAAACGATCCACCTGCCTCGGCCTCCCAGAGTGCTAGGATTACAGGCGTGAGCCACCTCGCCCGGCCTCTTGAGATAATTTAAAAGTGCAATATTTATTATTAGAAAACTTAACATCAGTAGAAATAAAGTATACAAAAGAAATTTCATGATGACATAAACTATATGTTGGTCTGGTCTAAAATGTAGGAATGAACTACAGTAATAGGGTGTTGGGCAGGTGGGAGGGGGAGGGGGGTGGGTATAGACATACATAATGAGTGAGATGTGCACCGTCTGGGGGATGGTCACGCTGGAAACTCAGACTTGTGGGGGGAGGGGGGAAAAGGGCATTTTTCGAAAACTTAAAATTTGTACCCCCATAGTATGCCGCAATTAAAAATAAATAAATAAAAAGGAATGAATACTCATTCAACAATTTCAGTAAAATAAAAAGTTTAAAAAATGGCAGCTTTTAGCTGCGCCAAGTAGAAAACTCATCAGGGAATTAAAGTGGTGTGTCGAGATTGAAGGTTGCTTCTATATGTATCTTCTTCCTAAATTGTTCAGTAGAACCCTGGGCAAGGGTTCTTGCTGGAAAACCATGTTTTCTGGTTTTCCTTGCTGTCAGGTTTAGCCACTCGTGAGGCAGAGCAGAGCTGTGCGTGTGGGATTCCCAAGGAGGCTCATTAAGATGAAGAACCAAGCCATTCCTCTTCCTTCCTTTTCCTCCCATCCTGCTTGGATTTCCAGTAGCCTTTGGAGCAGAACTGTCCCTAGAGACGGAAGCCACAGCTGGGGATGGAACAGGACGACAGAGAGCCGTGATTCCCAATAACTTCATGGAAACCCAATATTATCATTCCCGAAGGGCCTATAGCCAGACTCCTTTTACATGAGAGAATAAACTCTTGTGTGATCAATACGCCAATTTTTCAGGTCTCCATTTATTCGTGACTAAATGGAATTCCTAAATGATATGCTGGCTTAACCAGGTTTGTTCTAAAAAAAAGAATAACTTTTGGAGATTCATTAATATTGATTTCACTCTGATTAAAATGTGCGGTGAAGTAGTCCTTAGCATCCAGAGCTTGGGATGGAAATTTCCACCAGGTTACGATGGCAGAACGCCTCGGGCTCGGAAGAGACGTGCGTTTAAGAGTAAACAGCTTGGTGCAAGTTAAGGGTTTGGGTTATTTCTATCTCATCTAGAAACCTCAAACAGATTCCGTTCTCTCTCGTACTGCTACTAGGAGGATCTCGAATTGCAAACTTCTCGGATGGCACAGGCTGCTGGGAAGACATGCACCCCCCGTGGGCCACACGTCCCCTCTGTCTGGACACCCTGACCCTCCTTGGGGCCGAATACCTGTGGTTTGCATTCGCCCGTGGCGGGGTAAATGGAACCAGCCGGGAGACGCCGATGGGACATTCTTGATTAAACACAACAGCGGTGTTGTAGCAGACGTCATCTGGAGTCTCCGGGACTTTTATGATCTAGATAAGAGTGGCCCAGTCCCCCAAATAAAGACCAGCAAAGTTCAGTGCCCTGCCAAAATTCTGAAATTCACTGTCACCTCTGGCTCTTGTTTTGCACCCTGTGTCTTAAAGCTGGTGGTATTTTGCAGAATCCAGGAACCAAGAACTTTCTTATCCGGGTGGACATCCAGGTGTTGGTGTTTTCAGCGGGGTCTGTCAGTTGTCCTTGGAGGGTCCGGTCTTGTGAGCCTTTTCTTTTTGATCTAGGGAGGGGAGGGGTCCCCGCCACCAATCTTACAGTCAGAATCAAGGTTTCCTGGTGGACCCCAAGGGATAGCTGGAGTAGAGATGCCCTTATCAACGCCCACCTCTTTGGGAGGAGTTTGCAGGCCAAAAAGCATCAACCCAGTGAACTCCTAGTTTAAGCACCTCCACACTCTAGGTGAGGTCTTCCCTTGTGTTCAGCGGTTCCGAGGCAGCGAGTTATTTTAGTCGCTGTTAGACTCCAAGACCCAGGTGAGCTTTTCATATTCGCCACTGCACTCACTCCTAGTCAGGCCCTGGCATCCTGGGAGGGCTGCACTACTGGAGCCAGAGAGAGAAAGTAAATAAGGGACTAGGACCAGGTTCGAGGTAGTAGAAAGTGGTGAGGACCCTGGACAAGTAAAATTCCACGCCCTAATGGGACAGCTACTGCTTGGCTTTGGCCAGCTACTGCTGTTATGGACTGAATGTTTGCATTCTCCCCTCTCACTGTCCCCCCCGCCCCCGACAAAAAGTTCGTAGATTGAAACCCTAACCCACAATATGACTGTAGTTGGAAGTAGAGTCTTTGGAGGTGATTAGGTTTAGATGAGTTCATGAGGGTGGGGCCCCATGGTGGGATTAGAGTTCTACCGTGTGTTTCTCCGAAAATAAGACAGGGTCTTATATTTATTTTTACTCGAGAAGACACCCTAGGGCTTATTTTCAGGGGATGTGTTATTTTTTTTTAAGTACGGTAAAACCATCTACATTGATTCCAATAGAGTGAAGTCGTCTTCTTCTGGAACATCATCATCACTCTCCAAACCCCGCATTCCATCCTGAATGTCTTGCGACTCTATTTCCTTTAGAACCCCTGGCCCCGATCTCTCCTGTGGAGCACTAGAGCTCTCACGGGGCGGATGAGAAGGGCTGCTCATGTTCTTTCCCGCTCCGCGACGACACGCATGGGTTGTGCAGATGTGCTGTGCAGCCACGCCCATCACTAGGGCTGATTTTCATAACCACGCCCGTCACTAGGGCTGATTTTCATAACCACGCCCGTCACTAGGGCTGATTTTCATAGCCACGCCCATCACTAGGGCTGATTTTCATAGCCACGCCCACCACTGGGGCTGATTTTTCATAGCCACGCCCACCACTAGGGCTGATTTTCATAGCCACGCCCACCACTAGGGCTGATTTTTCATAGCCACGCCATCACTAGGGCTGATTTTCATAGCCACGCCCACCACTAGGGCTGATTTTTCATAGCCACGCCCATCACTAGGGCTGATTTTCATAGCCACGCCCATCACTAGGGCTTATTTTCGGGGTAGGGCTTCTATTGCGCACATGGTTAGACATCCTGCTGGGGCTTATTTTATGGGCATTTCTTATTTTGGGGGAAACATGGTAGTAAGAAGAGGAAGAGAGACTGGAGATCCCCGTCTCTGTCACGAGACAGCAGGTGGCTGTCTGCAAGCCAGAAAGAGAGAGCGCTGACCAGGAGCTGAGTCCTCCAGCACCTTGATCCTGTATCCCCCAGACTTCTGAACTGGGAGAAAGAGATGTGTGTTCTGTTTAAGCCACCAGTCCATAGTATTTTGTGATAGCAGCCCAAGTGGACTAAGACAACTGCCCCGTGAGAATTCAGGCCTGTGATTGCCATGCCCTGCAATTTTTAAAGAAGAGCTGAAATTTTCTGGCATCTAAAACACTAGGTGAGCCAAAGGAAACAAAGCTGTAGGCTCGACGTGGCCTCTGGGTCTCCACTTTGCAACTTTCTGGGAGCTGCTAAGAGTTCAGGCTCCAAAGCAAGACGGGCGTGAGTCTCTCAAGCTTCCGCACACATCAGCTGTGCGTCCTTGAGTCAGTCCACGTATCTTCTTTGAGCTCAGTTTTCTCATCTGCAAACTGAGCATAGTAACAGCCGTGGAGTGAGATAATGTAGGGGAAGCAGCACAGTGCTAGACACATAGAACATGTTAAAATGAGCCAATCTGAAAAGGCTACATACTGTATTATTCCAGCTATGTGACACTCTGGAAAAGGCAAAACCAGGGGTCCTCAAACTTTTTAAACAGGGGGGAGCAGTTCACTGTCCCTCAGACCATTGGAGAGTGCGCACTGTGGGCCCGGGACGAGTCTACTGCTAAGCAGGACAGGCAGCGGCAGCAAAAACACCAGGCAGGCCGGATAAATGTCCTCGGCGGGCAGCATGTGGCCCTTGGGCCGTAGTTTGAGGACACCTGGGCAAAACTATGGAGACGGAGCAGAGGCCAGGGGCTGCTCGGGGTTCAGAGGGGCAGGGACAGAAGGATGGACACAGGGGACTTTTAGTTAGTGAAACTATTCTGTATGGTACTAAATGGTAGATGCTTGTCATCATGTCATTATACATTAGTCAAAACCCACAAAACGTACAACACAGTGAACTCTCATCTAACTATGGAGTTTAGTCCATAAAAATGTGTTAATTTCGGCTGGTCCCTTGGGACCAATGTACCATGCTAATGCAACGCGTTAATAATAGGAGAAAGTGGTGGGGGTGGGGGGGAAGAAAGTATACAGGGAAAAACGTGAAAATGAATGATGGTTATTGATGATGAAGATAACTATGGATTATGCTTGGTCACTGAGTTATTGCTGCGTACCAAGGCACTCCAAACGTTAGTGGTTTAAGAGAATAACTCACGAGTCAATGGAGGTGCCTGTGTGGTTCTGACATTTGGAGCCAGGCGTGCTGAATCTCAGCCATGATGCTCATGATCACAGTTCGATCACAGGTGACCAGCTCAAGTTGCCTGGACTTCGTCAAGTGGGGGGCTCTCGTACCACATACCCCCTGCATCAGCTCAAGCTGCAGCTGGCACCATGGGGCTGACTGAGCCCGGGCCCAGCGTTCTCTCCTCCTGCAGCAACTAGCCTGGGTCGTGCACAAGGGTGGAAGGAAGAGGCAGCATGCACGGCCCAACATACAGTTGCTTCTTCCACATTCTGTTGGCCAGAGGAGTTACAAGCCCCCTCCCCCACCGATCCAAGGGCTGGGGAAACAGGGCCCTTGTGACAACAGGAGCCGTAGCATCGGCTTGGGTGCAAGGAAGAGAGGGACTGCAGTCATTTGCATTCAGACCACCTATTGACACCAGACTGGTGAGAATGGAGGTTTTCCTCCTACCCATGCCTGCAAGCCGATTGAGGGCCCTTAGTCCTGTCTTCTAGACTGCACCACTGACTGGCACCTTCTCTTTGATCTAGACCAGGCGTCCTCAAACTACAGCCCTTGGGCCACGTGCTGCCTGCCTAGGACACTTATCCGGTCCACTGGGTGTTTTTGCCGCCGCTGCCTGCCGTGGCCCGTTTACAGGACGGGGGATGAACACACAACACAAAAGAACGAGACGGACACACAAGGACAGGACATGACTCGAGTGCCCAATGCACTGGTTGCTTTATTTTTACACCCCCCAGACCCAAGGTTAGTTCCTTGTATGCATCTGAGCATAGCAGCGCTAGCTATCAAATCCAGAGTTGTATCACAAGGGAACGATGGTCCTGTGCTCTCAGACCTCAAAATGGTTACTTAAGGCACCGGACATAGCTCAAAAGCCAAGGCCGAGATAAGCAACATAAAGCAAGGCAGCCATCTAAGAACTTCTTGTTCTCTTTCCCAGTCAGCGGCTCCTTCCCACCAGCGGCTGGCCCCGATGGTTGTGCCTGTCTTAGGTCGCCCCTCCCTTGAGGAGTCTTACCCGTCATTGACTACCAACCATCTCACGGGACCAGGCCTTGGGAATGTTCTTCTTATCTTTATGGTCTCCAGACTCCCACCATGGGGGCCCTCCGTGTGGGAGCTGGGCAACATTTGCTCACGTGCAGAAACTCAGGCCTCTGATCATGTCACGAGGCAGCAACTGCGTCTGAAGAAAACGCTGACTACCGCTCGGTCATGCAGCACACGTACATTACAGGCTATAGCGAATGATTAGTATAAGGCATAAGGCCAGAATCTGCCCCCAACAGCTGCCTGTCCTGCTTAGCAGCCGACTCGTCCCGGGCCCACAGTGCGCACTCTCCAGGTCTGAGGGACAGTGACCTGGCCCCCTGTTTAAACAGTTTGAGGACCCCTGATTCTAGATGGAGGTTTGCATTGGAAAATTGAACTTAACAAGAGCCTGGGATTTTAATCCAGTGAGACCAAGGGAATTAAAAAAAATAATAATAATCACTCAAGTTGACATCCAAGTCTGTCCTGGAAAAACATGAACCTTAAAATATGGGAGATTTCATGAAAAGGGTCAATAAAACTGTCACAGGCCCTGTAGGCACATGTCAACAGCTCTAGTTTCATGTTGTTGAGAATGGTGATTTTTGTTGCTCAATAACATTGGGAAAAAAATTGTTTTGACTCCATTTACCACAATTTATGAAGCCCTAAGACACCCGAACATGACTCATAACCTTTGCTGGTGGGAATAAGAGTGAGATTTGCCCTGGAAATAAATATGCCACAAACACTGTGCTGAACTCAGCTTTAGGAATTCAGTGATGTTTGAGGGAGGAAAGTTCTTCAACTCACACCCTGGGAACCACGGTTTTCCCCATTTGCCCTCGGGTTGCTGTTTATGTCTATGGACAAACAGTGAGCGATTTTACCGGAAAAGTATTTTTTTTAAGAAAACCCCAAACACCCACATTATGGAGAAATAGGGTTGACAATTTTCTGGTTTTGTAGTTGAATTTAGATTCTTAGCCCTAGGAAAATATTTAGAATCATCTTCGCTGGCTTGGGGTGGGACTTCAGATGTTCCAAGCGAAGAACCCCAAACATGTTTTTTTTTTTTTGAGACAGAGTCTCACTCTGTTGGCTGGGCTAGAGTGCCGTGGCCTCAGCCTAGCTCACAGCAACCTCAAACTCCTGGGCTCAAGCAATCCTCCTGCCTCAGCCTCCTGAGTAGCTGGGACGACAGGCATGCGCCTCCATGCTTGGCTAATTTTTTTGTATATATTTTTAGTTGGCCAATTAATTTCTTTCTATTTATAGTAGAGACGGGGTCTCACTCTTGCTCAGGCTGGTCTCGAACTCCTGACCTTGAGCGATCCTCCCATCTTGGCCTCCCAGAGTGCTAGGATGACAGGCATGAGCCACCGCGCCTGGCCCATCATTAGCTGTTGAACACAGTGTTGAACCTACCTCTGCTCCCGGGGAAGCCCACACGCCCCACGCTGTCTGTCTCCTCTCAACCCCAGGCTGATGAGTTGAGGCTCTCTCTACCTCCTGGGGCTGGGAGGCTCTGGGTGTGCTGTCTACTCCAGCATTTCTCTCCTTATGCTACTTCTCAGATTATTCCAGAGAATTGGTAATTCTCCACCAATTTCCATTTCTCCAATACTCAGGAGCCAATTGTCAGCAGGTTTTCTGCCAGCCCGCATTGAGGGCAAAGGAAAAAGTGCCAAAGTTGCTGCCTCTCGCCTCCCGAGTCTTTCGATCTTGGCTGATACTACACCGCAGGATGTTTCTAGAACATTTTCCAAAGTATATTCCATGGAACACACGTTCGATGAAACGATTCTTCAGAAAGGGCTCCCAGGGATAACTTTGAGAAGCAATGCAAGCCACGTTTCTCTCTTGGAAAGCTGCAATGCATATTAGCAAAGAAAAGCTCTGAGAAGTTTTCCAATAAAGATGTACATTTAATTTTTTTTTTTTATCATCTAATGTCTCCCACTTGTTTGCCCAGGGAATCTTTTTAAGAATAATAATAATAATGACTCAGAGCAGTTTGGGAATTGCTGTTATATATAGAAGTGGGGCTAGTGAGGGGGGTTTTGGCCATTTGTGTTCCTGTCCCATAGATGTGTGTGCATCCTTTTTTTCTTGCAAAAGTGCCTTCAGAGAGTATAAACCAGACGTCCTCAAACAATGGCCCGAGGGCCACATGCGGGCCGCCTAGCACATTTGTCCGTCCCGCCAGGTGTTTTTGCCGCCGCTGCCTGTCCTGCTTAGCAGCCGACTCGTCCCAGGCCCACAGTGCGCACCCTCCAACGGTCTGAGGGACAGTGACCTGGCCCCCTGTTTAAAAAGTTTGAGGATCCCCTGGTGTAAACTCTTCTTACTTCAGGACAGAGTCTAGTGCCAATGATTCTTTGCTGCAAATGATGGTTAGAAAACAAAACAAAACACAAAGCCCAAACCCACATGCGCACACACTCACTGAAAGTGTTTCTCTGGAGGGCAGGCACGTGTGTCCATCTGGCAATGAAGTGGGAACAAATAAGCTACCTCCTAAAGGAAAAAAAGGCCAGATGTGGCAGTGGCTGAGTGTTCTCTTTTGAAAGGCTCTCACCTGTTTTTGCCCAAGCCTGGAAAATTGTACGTCAATTGAAACAAACAAACTGCCATAGCTTCTCCATTTGCTCATTAGCCATAGTGCATGGTCCAAGAATCCTGGTGACAGCTACATAAATGAAACAGGAGGTCCTTACCCGGCCACTCTGAAGCTGGGCTTTCTCTGGGTCCCCATGGTTAGGTACTTACTGGCTTTAGGTCGAGGTGGGTGGCACTGCGTTGGGGCATAAGGTGGCTTTAGTAGTGTTTAAAAAAAAAAATCACAAGAGTGGCCGGGCGTGGTGGCTCACACTTGTAATCCTAGCACTCTGGGAGGCCAAGGTGGGAGGATCACTCAAGGTCAGGAGTTCGAAACCAGCCTGAGCAAGAGCAAGACCCGTTCTCTACTAAAAATAGAAAGAAATTAATTGGCCAACTAATATATATAGAAAAAATGAGCCGGGCGTGGTGGTGCATGCCTGTAGTCCCAGCTACTCGGGAGGCTGAGGCAGGAGAATCGCTTGAGCCCAGGAGTTGGAGGTTGCTGTGAGCTAGGCTGACGCCACGGCACTCACTCTAGCCTGGGCAACAGAGTGAGACTCTGTCTCAAAAGAAAAAAAACAAAAACAAAAAACACAAGAGGATTGGACCAGATCAGATATTTTCAAACTCTTTTTTTCCCCCTTAGAACCCTTCTCTTAAAATGAAATCTTTCTTGGAAATCCTGGACAAATATCAAAATGGAATCAAAGCGGATCCTATTGATGCGGTTGACATGGAAATGGGGCAATGGCGGTGAGAGGGGGCTTGACGTGGGGGAGGCGGAGTGGTCCCCTCTTGGCTTCATCCCGCTGTTGCAGGCACCCCGGAAGGGACTTCTCCGAGTGCCGTGTGACACTCCCAGGTGGGAGGTTTCTTGTAGATCGAAAATTCCAGGTTTTAATCTTTTTGGTGTTGTGAGAATAAATACCATCCGAAATGCACAAGAAAGGCCTGGGTCAATGTTTTCCTCGTGTTTTTCGTGGAAACACCTAATAACACATGGAAGAATTAACACGCAATCCCAATCCTACCATATTATTAATACCTAGTTTGGAAGCGTAGCCAAATATATCCCTTTAAAGCATGACATTTTCAAAGCTCCTGCTTTATCTTAAAAGCCAAAAAACCAATTCCTACTTGTCTTGCTGGTCAGCGGATAAGATGTTCTATTATTAAGTGTGCAAATTTTGGGGAACTGAATTGAAGAGAACCGAGACTGCATATCAAGTTAGCATCTGATCCTTTTCCTACTCTCTTAAGGTCAGATTTGGATCGTCCAGATTCATATGTATAAGAGGACATAAAATATGCCCAATGTGTGTTTTTCTGCAGCATCTTTGAATGAATTAGTACTTCGTGCAGATGCCTTCCTGAGGCTTCATGTACTCATAGCTCATCTTAAATTCCTGGGGAGTGCGTGTCTATCTGATAATGGGCATGAAGCGATTGGATACTGCATCGAACACACGGTTGTGCATATATGGGGGAACGTCTCATGGCATTGGCCAGAGGCGATGCATGTTTTTACAATGGAGCATCGTTTTCAGCTTGGGCTCTCAGGGAGAGTGACTCCTATGAACGAAGGCATTTCAATGCACTTCACATTTGCGCGGGATTCTGCAAATGCTGTCTCTGCATACAGAGCAGACAGAGGGACCCAGGCACAGCGATGCTCAGATGCTCAGGGTCGAGGCACAGTGACTTGCAGCATTGCAAAGCCACGGTCAATATTGTACAGAGCGCGTTGGAAAGAAGCAAAGACTTCCTTCTTGGGGAGTGTCTAGGTAAACGGTCATATCTGTCTGTCATTGGAATTCAGGACTCGGAAGCCAGGAATGGACATCCCAGTGCGGTCATCCTGGGACCCACAGGAGATAGTCCAGATTGAACCAGGTGATTCCATCAGCCCTTGGTTAAGGGTCATCACCGGTTGCTCAGAGAGGCAGAAATACAGATGCCAGATGCTAGAACCCACTGTGTGTCTTCTATATTTATTGCATATATGAGCAATAGTAATTCCACTACACCAAAGGTGCCTTCAAGGCAGGCACCATACTTTTTTTTTTTCCTCCAGGTACATGTATGTACCCAGATTCTGACATGACACCTGGCACATAGTAGGTGCTTGTTTTACACATTGAAAAAAACTTTGCCTGAGATTTCACTCTCTAGTAAGTGGTAGAGCCAGGTCTACCTGGCTTCTACCTGAAACCTTGTCTTCAGGCTTCAAAGCTCATAGCTACCAAGGCTAAACTCTTCCCGTTGCCCTTATTGGACATATATTGGCCATTCCTTCTAGCACCTTCAGTCATGTTCCCTCCGATGAGGTAGTTTTGCTGTCTCTTCTTTGCTTTAAAAATACTTTAAATAAATCACTTAGCACACAGACGTTTTGGCCTTGAGTTATTACAACGTCTCGCAAAACGGGAATTCCTTTCTGCTTCCTTTGTTTTTATTCATAGACGCTGACTGCCAGATTTTATTACTTTCCCTGCCTGAAACATATTAGTGTCCAGAAGCTAGCTGGCTTCCCCATTCCCGACAGAAGGCAAACTAATTAGAAGTCTGCTCTAGTAAGTTTTATGGGGCCAAAATGCATTTTTAGTTCAGCCAAGGAACTGAGGCCACCTTAAATGAGAAGTACAAAGTAAACGTCTCCCGGGTTAGCAAATACGTGAATTAGGAAATCAACCTTAAACCTCCCAGATGCATGGATGCTAATATGGAAGTTTCCAGAAGAACTAAAATGTGAGCCCTTGATCTATGGAGGTACTGCAGGTGGGATACTTCCTGGATCAAAGAGATGGGGGCCATCCTATAAATTCTGCCAACTAAAACATTCACGGTGTACCTGTGACCCAGATAAAGTCTGAAATGTGGGTGCAAACAGGGAAATAGAGGCACAGAATGAGTTTGCCTTTGCAATTTCTGGGGGTAGAAGCTGCATTTTGGAAGCCAGGTGATTCTGAAGCTCTCTTTAAACTGTATTCACTGTTATTAGCATAACGGGCTCTGGAGTCAGGCTGTCTGGGATCTACCTCTGTCTCTGCAATTAACAGTGATCCTGGACAATTTCATCATCCTCTGGGTTTCAATTTCCCCGTGTATAATGTGGAGCTAATGAGAGCATTTATCTTGCAGTGGTTTTTTTTTTTTTTTTCCCCAAGGCTCAAATGAATTAATACTTATAAAAGTTCTTAGTGTTCTCATATATAATGCTCAACAAATACCCTCTATTACTATTATTATACTGTATAGGTCTCACAATACTCTTCCATTTGAGCTCTGGTAATTGATTATATAAACTGTGCAGGACCTGCTATGTAATTTGTGGGGCCCGGTACACAAAATGACAATGCTGTTCCCTTGTTGCATGATTGTTAAGAAGATGATTGTCAAGATTGCAACAGGAGAGGATTAAGCCAGGCATGGGGCTGTGCTTTGGAGTGGAGATTTCCTGTGTTATTGACAGGAATACACACCCAGGAAGCTGGCCCTGGGACTGAGTTATAGAAACTAGAAGGTTTTAGGAAGAAGAGTGCATACACAAAATAAATTGGTACAGTTTCTTACATCTGGAAAAGCTAATGAAATTTGTTTGCTTAAAAAAGGGTGTGAGGTTCAACCTCTGTGGAAAGCAATATGGAGATACCTTAAAGCGATACAAGTGAATCTACCATTTGATCCAGCAATCCCATTGCTGGGCATCTACCCAAAAGATCCAATGACACTCTACAAATGGGACACCTGCACTCGAATGTTTATAGCAGCACAATTCATAATTGCAAGGCTGTGGAAACAGCCCAAGTGCCCATCAATCCAAGAATGGATTAATAAAATGTGGTATATGTACACCATGGAGTACTATTTAGCTCTAAGAAACAATGGTGACATAGCACATCTTGTATTTTCCTGGTTAGAGCTGGAACCCATACTACTAAGTGAAGTTTCCCAAGAATGGAAAAACAAGCACCACATATACTCACCAGCAAATTGGTATTAACTGAACAGCACCTAAGTGGACACATAGGTACTACAGTAACAGGGTATTGGGCAGGTGGGAGGGGGGAGGGGGGCGGGTATATACATACATAATGAGTGAGAGGTGCACCATCTGGGGGATGGTCATGATAGAGACTCAGACTTGTGGGGGGAGGGAGGGAAACGGGCATTTATTGAAACCTTAAAATCTGTACCCCCATAATATGCCGAAATAAAAAAAGAAAAAGAAAAAAAAAGTGTGTGAGGGGCCATTTATAAAGAATAAAGCCATCATCTAAGAAAATAATCTCAGAATTGTCCCTTTTCAAAGCTCGGTGTTTGGGGCATCTCAGCTGAAATGTAGCAATTTCTACTAGATTCACTGAGAAAATAAAAACATGCATGTCAATCAGGAGATGATTCTTTCAGGCTCCCTTTTTAATTGTCCATTGCAAATGAAGTAAGACAAAGAAATCCCCCCCCCCCCAGTGCTCGTAAGGCAACAATAAGTGACAAATCTGGTTTTGTTTGCTGATTGTCAGGACATAATCCTGGCTTACATTCCTCTACTTCCTATATGCCTTTCTGATAAAATAGATGTTCGAGCCAGAGAAAGAAGAACCAAAAAAAATAGCACATAATATCCTCGATGAGTGGAGAAAGAGGAAAATCAAAGTTCCATTCATTTCTTGCCAATTCTTTTAGTTTTAGGATACGATGGGGGTCACAATTGCTTGAAACTTACTAGACAGATCGAGGCAATCAAAAGGAAATTGGATTTCAGATAAAAAAAAAATGGATCTATGCCACTGGACCATTGGATAACGTATACATGTATATAAATATATTTTTAAAATTATATTTAGCAAGCTCTACATCCGCTGTTGTCTAAAATTCTTTGAAGGCAACATCTGCTCTCAGATGCTGGGCAAACATTTTTCAACTAGATTCTGTAGATTTCATTGCACTATAAATGAGATTTAATAATTCCCTTATTTGTGTGTGTGTGTGTGAAGCTTTCAATAGCCTTTCTTTATTCACTTAATAAGATCAAGCACAGTTAACCACTCATTTTCACATGGGCGAAACAATTGTTGTTTGAAAAAAATAATCACTTTATTTCTTTGTTAGCCTGCCAGGGACTTTTGACATTCATTATTTAATGTTTATTCTAGCAGAAAAGAGAGCAGGGGCTGGGAACAAAAAGGAGGAAAGCAGAGAAAGGAGAACAAATAAATGTCTTGCAAATGTCTTTAATAGTGGATCGTTATTGGCTAGGAATATGACAACAAAAAGAATCTTGATGTACATCATGAGGGTATTAATAGTTTTGATGTATATTATGAAGGTACTCTAAATAAGACTAAAAATTCAGCAGATATGTTGGAAAACTGGAACTGTGTATGATATTCAGCAAGAGTCTAAGGTCTAAGAAAGCCTCAATCTTTTTTGTTCTTGGTTGAGGAAGCTGTGAGGTTTGACATACATGTTCCTGCTGCTTCTTTTTCTTCCTTTTTAAAAAAAATATACAACTGCACATATTCTATTGTATGGATGCACCATAGCATATTTATTCGGACTTTTATTAATTAATGATATGGCTTGTTTTCAATTAGGAGGCATCATTTCCCATACAGATTTTGTTTTAAAAATTAGTTTAATTAGGCCAGGCGCGGTGGCTCACACCTGTAATCCTGGCACTCTGGGAGGCCGAGGCGGGAGGATCGCTCAAGGTCGGGAGTTTGAAACCAGCCTGAGCAAGAGCGAGATCCCGTCTCTACTATAAATAAAAAGAAATTAATTGTTCAACTAAAAATATATATAGAAAAAATTAGCCGGGCATGGTGGTGCATGCCTGTAGTCCCAGCTACTCGGGAGGCTGAGGCAGGAGGATCGCTTGAGCCCAGGAGTTTGAGGTTGCTGTGAGCTAGGCTGATACCACGGCACTCTAGCCCGGGCAACAGAGTAAGACTCTGTCTCAAAAAAAAAAAAATTAGTTTAATTAGTTTAATTAGCTTGAGTTTTTAAAAACAGCTTTAATGAGATACAATGGACAATAAACTGCAGTCATTTAAAGTGTACAATTTGATGAGTTTCGATACATGTACACGCCCGTGAAACTATTGTCACAATCATGACAATGAACATATTCATAAGCCCCAAACTTTCCTTCTGTCCTTTCCTAATCCCTCCCTCACCCTCCTCTTCATACTCCCAGGCAACCCCTTATTTGCTTTCTGTCCTTATAAATTCATTTGCATTTTCTAGAATTTCACATAAATGGAATCGTGTATTATGTATTCTCTTTGGAAGGATCTGGCTCCTTTTACTCTGTGTATTCATTTTGAGATTCCTCCATGGCGTGTGACAATAGTATAATCTTCCTTTTTTATCACCGAGTAACTTTCCGTTATATGGATGCACCACTATTTATCTATTCATTTCATGACAGATGTTGGATCGTTGTCAGTTTTGGGTTATTTACAAATTAAAGTTGCTATGAACATTCATGTACAAGTATTTACATGAACATTTGCTTTCATTTCTCTTGGATCCTGAGAAGTGAAGTGTCTGGGTCATGTGGTCGTTGGGTGGTTAAAACTCTAAGAAACTACCAGACTGTTTCCCAAAATCATATACTACTTTACATTCTCTTGAACAGTGTATAAGAATTCCAGTTGCTCCATATTTTTGCCAATATTTGGTATGGTCAATCTTTCTCATTCTAGCCATTCTAGTAGATATGTACCTTTTTTTGTATATTTTTGTATAGCCATTCTAGTAGGTATGTACCTTTTTTGTATGTTTCATAGAATTTTTTTTTTTTTTTACATAGACCATCATGATCATGCCCTTTGTAAATAAAGGCAGTTTTAATTCTTTATTTTCAATCTGGATGCCTTTGTTTTCTTTTTCTTGGCTAATTGCCTTGGCTAGAACCTCTAGAATATTGATTAAAAGTAGTCTACATCTTTGTCTTATTCCTGATCTTATTCCTGGGAAAGCATTCAGTCTTTCACCATTAAACATGAAGTTAGCTGTAGGGTTTTGTCAATATCTTTATCAAGTTGAAGAGGTTCCCCTGCATTTCTAGTTTACTGAGAGTTTTTGTCAGGAATTAGTGTTGGATTTTGCTAAATGCTTTTTCTTCATTTTTGAGATAATTGTATGCTTTTTCATTTTATTGGTTTGTAAAGATGGTGAATGACACTGATTGATTCTGAATGTCAAACCAATCTTCATTCCTGGGATTAATCCTACTTGGTCATGATACCGTATTCTTTTTGCATAGTTTTAGTTTACATCTCCTGAAATTTTGTTTAGCATTTTTGCATCTATGCTCATAAAAATATTCATCTGTCATTATTTTTTTCTTATCCTATCTTTAACTTTGGTAATAGAGTAATGTTAGCCTCATAAAATAAATTGGGAAATATTCTTTCCTCTTAGAATTTCAGGAAGAGTTTGTATAGGACTGGTATTATTCATATTTCTTCCTTAAATGTTTGGCAGAATTCTCCAGTGAAGCCATATGGCCCTAAGGTTTGCTTTATAAGAAGGTTTTTAAACTACAAATTAAATTTTTAAAATAGATATAGGGGATGTTCAGGTTATCTATTTACTCTGGAGTAGCATTGGTAGTTTGTTTCCTTCAAAGAATTTGTCCATTACACCTAAGTTGTTAAATTTATTGGCATAAAATTGTTCATAATATTCCTTTGTTATTCTTCTAATTGCTATAAAATCTTTTTTTTTTTTTCTGAGACAGAGTCTCACTTTGTTGCCCAGGCTAGAGTGAGTGCCGTGGCGTCAGCCTAGCTCACAGCAACCTCCAACTCCTGGGCTCAAGAGATCCTCCTGCCTCAGCCTCCCGAGTAGCTGGGACTACAGGCATGCGCCACCATGCCCGGCTAATTTTTTCTATATATATATTTTTTAGTTGGCCAACATGAATATGCTGATCGTACTCACTTGGAGGCCCCTGTATGACCCTCTTCAGGTCTCCAGGTATCCTGCTCTGGGAAGATCTCACCTCTCCAGTACTTTGCCCTGAAACCCTAGTCTCCATGTCCTTCCCACGGTCTCAACTCTGTCCCTCCATGTGGCGAGATCACCAGGTTGTCCCTGGATATCCCTTCCTTGCTCCACATCCTGGAAGTGTTGATGGTTGGGGCAATCAAAGGGCTCTCTTCTTTTCTTTCTCATTTCATAAAAATCACTGTCCTTTGTTGCCTGATGTCCAAGATCCTGAAAACCCTTTGTTTCATATATTTTTGTCTGGTTTTGAAGTTATTCCAGGAAGGAGAGTAAATCTGGTTCATGTTATATGTTCCATGTTGGCTAGAAGTAGAGTCTCCCACATAGATTTTTAGATTTTTTTTTTTTAATCCTAAATACTTCAAAGTGTATTTTCTTGCAGCAAGCACATTCTCTTACATAACCACAGTACAATGATTAAAATCAGGAATTTTATATTAAAACAATATACTTATCCCATCTATAGGCCATCTTCAGATTTTTATTTTTTAGTATTTTTATCATGTGTCCCAATAATGTTTTTGAGGTTGTGTGCTGCCTGCAGTTGTCCTGTCCCTTAGGTTCCTTTAGCCTGGAACAGTTCTTTGGTCTTCCTTTGGATTTCACAACAATGACATTTTTTAATAGTACAAGCCAGTTGTGTTGTAGAATGTAGATTTTTAAAGACCAGCATTTATTGAGAACTGTGTTCTGGATACAGTGCAAGGTACAATACAAGATCTTAGTTAAGTCCCTAAAACAAAACAGAGAAGAACAGAAAAGCAAATAGAAACAACAATAAAGCTATAAAAAAAAAAGGTACTATTAATATTATAATTCCCATTTGAGGAAATAAGGGCACAGGGAGATTAAGTACTTTCTTCAAAGTCTAGTGGGGCTTATATATGGTGGGACTGAGGTTTACATTCAGGTGTGTTTGCTGCCAAAAGCATGTTCTTACCCAGTCTCTACTACACCTGCTACATCTGGCTCTTGCTGCTTGAAGGAAATGGTGGAATACTGACATGTCTTGTCCCATGCCCAGTATCATAGAGTTCACCCCACGCAAAAAACTTTATTCTCAACTTTTCATCCTCCTTCCAAAGAGTGCCAGATGGAGAACTCTGTCCGCTCCATCATCTTAGAGACTGATTTCAGATTTTCCTTTTGTACAGCATGTCAGTTAATGTGGGATCCTGACTGGTTCTTCCTGCACGCAATGATTCAAATTTAGGTTGAGAGTTTACAAAATAATACGTTTATATCACAAACATATTAGGTTTGGTCAAATGATTGCAAATTCTTTGAAAATAAGAAGGGAAAAAGAGAGAGAGAGAGAGAGAGAGAAAGAAAAACAGCTGTCTTTGAGAGCTAAGTAAGGATGTCCCTAAAGTTTGGAATGGAAGAAAAAATGAGGTCCAGATTTCATGTCAATTTCCAACTTTTAGGTAAGACCTGGCTCGATGTCTTCTCTATTGAGATATCTACTGGTGCGTGTTTATGGTCCCAGGAATCTTCAGTGAAACTCCACAGAATGGAAAGACATTGAAGGCAACAAAACTGATACAAAACCAGACAAGTTTGTTACATGTCTCTCAAGGGGAATATTAACACATAATTTGGAGGGAGGGGGTGATTTCCGGGCAACTTTGAGTATATTACAATTCTGAAATTCTTAACCAATGAAACTAATAAGATTTGGGGTGTGTTCTATCAGTGTGGAGACGTATAAGCCTTAATCTAGGCAAATATATAATCTTAAATTCTCAGTTTTAGAGTTTAAACTTGTTTTTCCCAGCCTCCTTTTTCTGCTGTTCATACTTATTGAATTCCATTTACACAATTAAAATCTGTTTCTTGTTAAGAGTAGGATATAGAAAAAAAAAAAGCAGAAAGAAAAAAAATCACCTGCAATCTTCCTATTAACTAATTAATAAATAATCACAACGAACACATGGATGACTATCTTGATGGTGTTTACCCTCCCCCTATATAAAGTGTGTGTGTGCATGTATGTGTGTGTGTGTGTGTAATTTATAGTTCTAGAACGGTTAACAATGCCATGAGACAGAGATTCCTAATGTATTTGGGATCACGGCACAAGACAGGGACAGATCTAATACCATAGTTGAAATCTGGCTTGGAGGGGCTCTTGCCAAGGTGTGGTATGCCCTTACAAACTGACTTTTCTTCTCTGTCTAAATAAATCTCCCCCGCTTTTGACATTCGAGACATCCCCAGAGCTGAGACGCCTGCAGTTGTGATCGGAGAGAGTGATCCTGTGCAGAGAAGTCCCAGAGGTGGCTCAGGCTTAAGGCCTGGGCTGGAAACAGTCCGAGCAAAACTTCCCAGACCCACAGCTGTTCAGGTGACAATCCCCACGGGCCCTGTAACCATGGTGATTGTAGAGCGAGGTCCACTCTCCCTGGATCTTGTGTGTGCCAGAAAGGCTGGAGTTTTCATACATTGGGAATAACCTCTCTCTCTCTCTCTCTTTTTTTTTTTTTTTGAGACAGAGTCTCACTTTGTTGCCTGGGCTAGAGTGAGTGCCATGGCATCAGCCTCGCTCACAGCAACCTCCAACTCCTGGGCTCAAGCGATCCTCCTGCCTCAGCCTCCTCCCGAGTAGCTGGGACTACAGGCATGTGCCACCATGCCCGGCTAAGTTTTTCTCTATATATTTTTAGCTGGCTAATTAATTTCTTTCTATTTTTAGTAGAGACAGGGTCTCGCTCTTGCTCAGGCTGGTCTCCAACTCCTGCCCTTGAGCGATCCTCCTGCCTCGGCCTCCCAGAGTGCTAGGATTACAAGTGTGAGCCACCACGCCTGGCTGAGAATAACCTCTTAAAAGAGCCTAGAGAGAGGGCAGTTAGCAGAAGAGAAGGGTTTGCACTTTGTGCCATTCAGCTAATTCATAGACAATTGAAGTGTTACATTTTTCCATTTGGTGTACTGGGTTGCATACAAAGAGAAATATAGGCCAGGCATGGTGGCTCACGCCTGTAATCCTAGCACTCTGGGAGGCCGAGGCGGCAGATTGCTGGAGGTCAGGAGCTTGAAACCAGCGTGAGTGAGACCCCATCTCTACTAAAAATAGAAAGAAATTAATTGACCAGCTAAAAATATATATAGAAAAAATTAGCAGGTCATGATGGCGCATGCCTGTAGTCCCACCTACTCGGGAGGCTGAGGCAGGAGGATGGCTTGAGCCCAGGAGTTGGAGGTTGCTGTGAGCGAGGCTGACCCCACAGCACTCACTCTAGCCTGGGCAACAGCGTGAGACTCTGTTTCAAAAAAGAAAAGAAAAGAAAAGAAATATATTCTGATTGATTTATTTTTATATTTTTTATTTAAAAAATTTTACTTATTTATTTATTTTTTAAGCACCAGACCAGATCTGGGATCTGACTGATTTCAGCAGAAAAGAACAGTTCTCAAAGGTGACTGCTGGCAGGGTGAAAGGATGATGGTTAGAAAAGAGGCAGCAGAGCCAGTAGGTGGGGCGAGAATGCTAGCAAAACTATGTCACAGGAACGATCTGTTGAGGACCCAGTTGTTGTCCTGTCTCTGGCACCAGAAACCAAGCCCCTCACCCCCACCAATGGCAAGAGTACAACAGAGCCAAGAGAGAGAACCATCTCTACTAAAAGTAGAAACATTAGCTTGGTGTGATGGCGCATGCCTGTAGTCCCAGCTACTGGGGAGGCTGAGGCAGGAGGATCGCTGGAACCCAGCAGTTTGAGGTTGCTGTGAGCTATGATGATGCCACTGCACTCTACTCGGGTGACAGAGCAAGACTTTGTCTCAAAAAAGAAAAAAGTTATAAATAAATTATAAACCGAATGAACAATCTGTTAAATAAAACGTCATATCTTCTTTTGTTGATAGATGTACTTTAATAATCAGCTGAAAGATCAAGTTCAACCATTGACTCCTTAGTGTTCCATGGAGGAAATCCAGCCCCTGCCCTCACCCCCAGCCCCGAGCACACCCCTCTTTTCTTCCTACTTCAGCATGAATATACAGGCACCATCCACTTTCCCTGCAAAAGTCGCCCGTTGACCTCTGTTTGGGTCTAGAAGTATGAGGGTCTGTTCTCAGAGGGCTACACAGGTTCTGGAGATGAATGGCCTTGGGGCCATTTGGGCAGGGGGGTCCCCGAAGGGCACCTGGGCGTGTGGTTAAGAAGCAGGGATGGGGTTCAGGCTCTGAGGAGGCATGTCCCGTTGGACTGGTAGACTCCTTGCTCCATGGGGAGGGCACAGAAAGTGTTCCAGCAACTGTACAGCAAGTGTCACAGCGACTGACCCGGGAAAGAACTGAGTGGCACACAGATGGTCAGAGAATAAGCCTTTATTCTACCAGTGGGCTCAGAGGGGCACCCACCAAACTCTGAGCACCGCTTCCTTGTTCTCCTAGGGTTTTATACACTTCTTGGGGTTCCACACAACCAATCAACTATGAGCATGAGGAGTTATCCAATAGGCGGTGGGATTCAAAAAGCATCCAATCAGCAACAAGCATTACATCCAATCAGCAACAAGCTTTAATATCCAATCGGCAACAAGCTTTACATCTAATCAGCAACAAGCTTTAATATCCAATCAGCAACAAGCTTTACATCCAATCAGCAACAAGCCTCACATCTAATCAGCAACAAGCTTTAATATCCAATCGGCAACAAGCTTTACATCCAATCAGCAACAAGCCTCACATCTAATCAGCAACAAGCCTCACATCTAATCAGCAACAAGCTTTAATATCCAATCGGCAACAAGCTTTACATCCAATCAGCAACAAGCTTTAATATCCAATCGGCAACAAGCTTTACATCTAATCAGCAACAAGCTTTAATATCCAATCGGCAACAAGCTTTACATCCAATCAGCAACAAGCTTTAATATCCAATCGGCAACAAGCTTTACATCCAATCAGCAACAAGCCTCACATCCAATCAGCAACAAGCTTTGATATCCAATCAGCAACAAGCTTTACATCCAATCAGCAACAAGCCTCACATCTAATCAGCAACAAGCTTTAATATCCAATCAGCAGCAAGCTTAAATATCCAATAAGCAACAAACTTTACATCCAATCAGCAACAAGCTTTACATTCAATCAGCAACAAGCTTTAATATCCAATCAGCAGCAAGCTTAAATATCCAATAAGCAACAAACTTTACATCCAATCAGCAACAAGCTTTAATATCCAATCAGCAACAAGCTTTACATCCAATCAGCAACAAGCCTCACATCTAATCAGCAACAAGCTTTAATATCCAATCGGCAACAAGCTTTACATCCAATCAGCAACAAGCCTCACATCTAATCAGCAACAAGCCTCACATCTAATCAGCAACAAGCTTTAATATCCAATCGGCAACAAGCTTTACATCCAATCAGCAACAAGCCTCACATCTAATCAGCAACAAGCCTCACATCTAATCAGCAACAAGCTTTAATATCCAATCGGCAACAAGCTTTACATCTAATCAGCAACAAGCTTTAATATCCAATCGGCAACAAGCTTTACATCCAATCAGCAACAAGCTTTAATATCCAATTGGCAACAAGCTTTACATCCAATCAGCAACAAGCCTCACATCCAATCAGCAACAAGCTTTAATATCCAATCAGCAACAAGCTTGACATCCAATCAGCAACAAGCCTCACATCTAATCAGCAACAAGCTTTAATATCCAATCAGCAGCAAGCTTAAATATCCAATAAGCAACAAACTTTACATCCAATCAGCAACAAGCTTTACATTCAATCAGCAACAAGCTTTAATATCCAATCAGCAGCAAGCTTAAATATCCAATAAGCAACAAACTTTACATCCAATCAGCAACAAGCTTTAATATCCAATCAGCAACAAGCTTTATATCCAATCAGCAGTGAGTTCATCCATGCAGCCCAGGGGCGGGGGTTTTTTCCCTATTAAAAGGAGGGCGGGGACAAGGCCCCCTAAACTGGGGGCTAGGACAGGGTCCCTCTTGTTTGACTCTAAGGACAGCACTGCCAATGCCTGACTGCTCGTGCTGTTCTGTGGGCTGATGTGGCCGCCCGTCCCCAGCAGCACAGCTTGGCCTCTGTCCCCACCCCGGCGCCCCAGCAGGAGTGGATTCATGGCTGAGCCAACACCACACACCCAGACTTACCCCCGTGGGGGCGAGGTGGAGGCAGGGAGCAGTGGGAAATAGAATCCGGCCAGAAATTGGTAAATGCCCACCACCCCCAGACCGAATGAACTTCTATTTCGGTTTTCATTTTTTAACAGCACATTCCCAAACCTTAGAATGAATGGACCACGTCTAAACAAGTTCTACTCCAAGCTGTTAACCCAGAATCTGCACGGTTGTTTTGAGAGGAGATGTACATGGGGTGGTCAGGGTTGAAGGTGGTGAGAAAAGAGAGCCGGCCTGGCACTATCCACTACTGGAAGCCCATGAGCAGGTCTGTGCTTCCTGCTCATTTCACTTCTATCTTTAGGCCCGGGCCATCTTCCTGCAGGCCGAGAGGAGTGAGACTGCACGTATCTGAGTCACCGGTCAGCGCAGTAGACATTTGCTGCTTTCCTGCATCCAACATCCATTTCCTCCTCCTCTGTCCCACAACGCTTGTTCTTCTGAGTTCTTCCACACCGCCTCTCCTGGAGTCTCGGGCTGCTCCCCTGGACCCCGGGGGTGGGGGTGGGGTCCCCACACCTGCCCTCTTGGCAGGAAGCAAGGCTGCAGAGAGACACCAAGTCTCTAGTTGGTTTGAGTGGAGTTGACCGACCCCTAATCCAGAAGTATCCAGAAGTAGGCATGGGACCCATGAGTCTGACCCATTTGGAAGATCACACCCTTGTGCTCACAGTCACTGATGCTTGGGTGTTGGAAAACCTTCTGGGACAAGGTTACAGACAGTCCTGACCTGTAGGTATTTAAGACGGAGATATTCGAGAAGGACTTTTGGATGGAGGTCCTGATTAGGGGGGGTCATTATTAGTCGCTTCCTAGAGCGTAGGACTTGCCTGGGAACACCCCTTGGCTTCAACCTAAGGTCAAAGCTAAGGAGCCTTGATTCTTCTTCCCGAAGGCCAGAGCGTTGTCACTTCTGTGTGCTCAGATCTACTTGGATGGAGTTCTCTGGTCAGAGGACACAGATCCGTGGCCAGCTTTGCTAGGTCCTCTGGTCTACAGTGACGGAGACTTCCTAGTGGTCAGCATAAACCTGGGACGCAACACACCTGAGTTTGAATCCTGGCTCCATCCCCTAGCTGCATGCCTCAGTTTCCTCATCCGTAGAGGCGAAGCTCTTCAGCCTGGGAAAGGAAATGAAGTCCAAGGTGGTGAGGAGGGTTTTTGATGTTCTCGGGAAGGTTGTCTTCAGGTGAGCTTCCTTGGCCACTGCAACCAAAATGGGCTTGGTGGGAACAAAGTGCAAAAGGAATGTGTAAAGCCACTGATCTGCTCCCACCAATTACCCAAGGAGTTCTGCCTCTTTGCTCTCTGGTTGCACTTCGTACACACTTAGCAGGGTTCATTGTGCATGACATGTGCTCGGAAAATAGCTCTTCATTGATTTCTTTTTTTTTGACCTTCAGATATCTGATTCTATTCAATTCATACATCAAATATGAGTTATGATGCTTGGCCCTGGGAGGCATATGTGTGATGAGACACCATTGTCCTGTAGAATGTGCTGGAATAACTGAGATAATCCTGAACGAGCAAAGGCAACATTGCTACCCACATGTTCTCATTAGGGGAAATGGATTTGCTTCCTTCTGCAGATTTCTTTTAATGGAAGTCTGTAATCCTCTCTGTTTTTCCTCTGGCCCGCATCCAGTCTGCTCCCGACAACCTGCCCACCGAGGGTTTGATTTGTGAGTGAGTAGAGCTCTTGGTTTGACCCATTTTTTATTCCCCAGCTGGGATCTGCCAGGGGTTCATATTCCCCTCCACTCCTGCACCTCCTCTCCTGGAGTCTCGGGCTGCTCCCCTGGACCCCGGGGGTTCCCCACACCTGCCCTGTTGGCAGGAAGCAAGGCTGCAAAAGGGACACCAAGTCTCAAAGCCCTCTGGCTGCATTTAACCTGACTCCCTCCCTCCTCTGGTTTCCTTCCACGTGGGAAAGTTAGGCCTACTCCAAGGGTACAGAGTTTATGAGCCAAAAAACGAAAAGCAGAATCATTTTAAAAGCATTTTAAAAATGCTTTTAAATCATTTTAAAAGCAGAATCATGCTGGGCTGGTACTGGTATCCTCAAACATGGAAGAGAAACGCCTTAATCTAGCAGCTCAACATGTTGTCCTTCATGTACCTAGATAACAAAGCCAGAGGACACAAGCTTCATTGATGCAGGTAAAATTTAATCTTTGTGTAGCTATGCTGAATTTATAGGAGATTTTAGATGTTCCATCTTATCTGCTTTTTCAATGAATCAGCAAGGTAGGAGTATTATTATCTAGTATTATTTTCATATTTTACACATAGGGAAAACAGAGCTCAAAGCTTGTGTGTGAGTACATATCTAATAAATTTAGCAGAGCTAGAACACAAACTCAGAGGTATTCTCAATATGAATCTCTTATAGTATCCCAGTAAAACACAAATAAATATTACCAGGTTTTGGATGAACCATTTGTGCCACTATTTCCACATTTGTGTAATAACCACGTATTACAAAATACTCATCTTGCAATAAGCACATGGCACTAATATTAGCCCCATGCTCCACGCTGGCTTGTTGAGCCTGTGACACCACCATGCACATTTCCATTGCAATGGAAGATATGAGTGTGAGAACGCTTTATAAATTACAGAAGGCTGTTTAAATGTTCAGAATGGGTTATCTTTTGTAATCACAAAATAGTGACTAATTATGTTGATATTATCGTAATTATTTCTTATTATGGTCAGCCATGATTTTTTTTTTTTACTTTTTCAAGTAAAAAGACCCCTAGTTAAGATAAAAAAAACCTGCATGAACCCCCTCCTTCAGTTGGTGGTATTTTGATCATCT
Organism: Microcebus murinus; assembly: GCF_040939455.1. Classification (NCBI taxonomy): domain Eukaryota; kingdom Metazoa; phylum Chordata; class Mammalia; order Primates; family Cheirogaleidae; genus Microcebus; species Microcebus murinus. The sequence continues at coordinate 16,886,711 of NC_134129.1, read as the reverse complement.
CTTGATTGAGGAGATAATGGGATCGATCCTTCAGTAACGGTGGTGAGTGAATACTTTTCAATTCCAGCAGCACTGGAAATAGTAGGAGTATGAATATGAGCACAGTTGTCCCCATATCTGTGGGGGCAATAGTTTCAGCACTTCTGCACATACCAAAATCCATGGATGCTCAGGTCCCTGATATAAAATGGCACAGTACTGACCTACAATGTACGTATATCCTCTAGTTTACTGTACTTTAAATCATCTCTAGATTGTAAGGCTGGTGGCGGCCCCCCTCCCCTCCCTAGATCAAAAAGAAAAGGCTCAAGAGACCAGACCCTCCAAGGACAAACTACCAGGCCCCGCTGAGATGAACCACACCCAGATGTCCACCGGATAAGAAAGTTTTGGCTCCTGGATTCCACAAATACTGCCAGCCCCTCCTATTTCTCAATGACCACCAAAGATCACCCTGGCTCTTCCCGCCAACACTCCCTGGCCCACCCCAAACAGTATAAAGGTTCACACCCCCTCCAAACTGATGCGACTTATCGGGCTCCCCTCTCTTGGGACCCAAGAACCTTGTCTGGGAGCGCATAATAAAGCCACCTTGTTTGGCCCCACTCTTACTCTCTCTCTCTCTGTCTGTTTCTTTCACCACCAGAAAACTTTACATAGACTACTTACGATATCTAATACAATGTAAATGCCATGTACATAGTTGTTATACTATATTGTTTAAGGAATAATGACAAGAAAACAAGTATGTATATGTTCAGTACAAATGCAATTTTTTTCTAATATTTTTGATCCTTAGTTGGCCGAATCCACAGATACAGAGAGGGCTGACTGCAATTCATCTTATCTGTTCAGTCTATAGATAATGCTTTGAAGATCCTTTTTTCTGCAAGTGAGAGAAGCCTCAAAACCCGATGGCTTAAACCCAAGGCAACATGGTATCTCATAAATAGTATGATTTCTCTGTACATAAATAGTATGTCTGGGGTAAGACTGGATTCAGGCGTGGTTCATTCGTGTGTTCAGGCATGTTTCATTCATGGGTTCAGGCGTGGTTCATTCATGGGTTCAGGCGTGGTTCATTCATGGGTTCAGGCATGGTTCATTCATGGGTTCAGGCGTGGTTCATTCATGGGTTCAGGCATGGTTCATTCATGGATTCAGGTGTGGTTCATTTGTGGATTCAGGCATGGTTCATTCATGGATTCAGGTGTGGTTCATTGGTGGGTTCAGGCATGGTTCATTCGTGGGTTCAGGTGTGGTTCATTGGTGGATTCAGGCATGGTTCATTTGTGGGTTCAGATGTGGTTTATTCATTGGTTCAGGTGTGGTTCATTGGTGGGTTCAGGTGTGGTTCATTCGTGTGTTCAGGCATGTTTCATTCATGGATTCAGGCGTGGTTCATTCATGGGTTCAGGCGTGGTTCATTCGTGGATTCAGGCGTGGTTCATTCATGGATTCAGGCGTGGTTCATTCATGGATTCAGGCGTGGTTCATTCATGGGTTCAGTCATGTTTCATTCGTGGATTCAGGCGTGGTTCATTCATGGATTCAGGCGTGGTTCATTCATGGGTGCCATGATATTGAGATCCAGGTTCCATCCGTCCCTCCTCAGGGCCAGCTTCCTCCCCAGGCAGGTGACTAGATGGCTGTCACAGGTCCAGCACTGCCCTCCAGACACCACAAGGTCCCATGAAAAAGAGACACCATGTATGTATTGTTAACACTCTGCCTCACGAGCAAGACACTTTCCCCAGAGTCCCCCTTCTGTCTTGATGACTTCTAACCACATCTCCCTGGGCAGACGACGTAAGTTGCAGGCCCATTCCAGAAATTACTGAGATTTTTACGCAAAAGAGATTTTGTATCAGCCCTGCCCATCCCTGGAGCTGGAGGTGCCTTATTTCCCCCGAGGCAATGGTTGATTTGCAGAGAAATGGATAACTGGACAACACTGGATTGTTTAGTACAGCAGAGGCTACTACCGTCCTGCTCTTGTCTTCTTGTATTCACGGTTACTCGCGCACGCTGGTAACTTCCTACTGCAAGTGCCTGTTACCTCCTGTCTGAAGGACTTCTCCTGTGGCAAGAGCTTGCTTGGTCTGCATGTGGCAGGCTGAAAAGGGCTGAGGGGTTCATGTTCCCTAGAACGTCCCTCAGTTGGTGATGGAAGAGAATTGCAGGGCAGTACCCCAGCCTCTTTGCTTCTTGGTGGGAAAAGTCTGGGTTATGTTCTACCCCGATTTACTTAGGTCCCCAGGGATACCAAGCTCTGGTGGCCCACAGTGATAATCTGCTCATCGATATATTCCGTATTGGCTTCTTTCCTTTCCTGGATCACTTCGTCACACACCTGCCAGTGTTTCCTGGAATCACCTGTCAAACTGCTCCTGCCCAAATCCTTACCTCAGGGCCTGCTACTGGAGGAGCTCAACCAAAGTTGGTAGGAGGAAGAACGTGGAAAGTTTCTGTGCAGAAGTGAACTGTGTCCACCATGGGCACATGGAGATTGTGGAACTACTTGTAAAATCCCCTGTGGTTTGCATATATTGATCTCTAACTATGGTCTCCTAAAATGATCCCAAAATTAAGATTGAGCCTCAGCCTTTCCAAGCATACTTACAAACCTGAAAACTTCCCAACAAATGCAAAATTGTAGACTTTCTGCAAACTCGATGGTTATTATTAATAGACATAAACCCGTCTGAATAAGCTCGTGAGGCTTTATCTAGGCAGAATGTGTCAGACCGAAAATTTTTGAATACAGATTTTCTTCCCTATATACCTGTTTTTCCCGATCTTGGAAAAAAGTGTTTATGGGTTGAGGCTTTTGGTTGAGATTTGGATTGTTTATTAAATCTGCTTTATAGGGATTTGGGGACTGTTCGTTTGCGTGGAATAATATTTTAAAAATAATCTTATTTCTTCAAATGAAGTCTTTGGTTCATTAGTTTATAATATTCTTGGAGTTATTACTTTACAACTTGAGGCTCAAAGGGAATATAGCCATTCGATGGGTAGGGAAAATGGAAAGCTTGATTTTCCTCAGCTAACATTGGAAACCAGGACTGTGAAAACTGTTTCCACAGATGCCATGTGGCTGGAACCTGGGTCATCTGGGGGTGTGGGTGGCTCAGCCTTTCTTCAGCTTGTTACTGGAAACTGAGGCGTTTTCTCGACAGCACTAATAAATCAAATATCCACAGGAAGCAAAGAGATAATTGAAGTGAAACATAAACTGTGAAACGTTCTGCCTGAGATTATTACAGCCTTTTCCTTGGTGGTTTCTCTCTTTGGATCCATTCAAGAAATGGATCACTATTCTATAGGAGGATGTATGGATTGAAGATGTCAAAATTACCTGCTTTTGTAGAAATATTAACTTTGACATTTTTCTTCCCTGGAAGATAAACTTTTGCAGAAAAGATACTCAAATTGATAATTTACTACAGTCACGAGCTAAGGTTGCCACCATATGCTGCTTACCATAGTAGGAAGCACAAATGATCAAAGTCAAACAGAACAGTTTGCATTTAGCATATTCCACAGAGCTGTCTTGCTATGACTTTTTTTTTTATTAACAATGGGGAGGAAAATAAACTGACATCAGCTGTGGACATTGCCAAAGTAGACATTTGCTTTCTGTTAACTTCAGCCCGCGTCTCCGAGGCTTGCCACTTCTCATGTGGGCTCCCAGAGCTAGGTCTGCTCTGTGTAGGGCTTCCAGCGATAAGGATGGGAGAATCTCGGGCTTAGAGCTCAGCTGTCCCACCGGAGTTCTTTGTAGAACATCTGGAAACCTCGATCAGAGAGCCCAACCCATCCTGCGATACAAGTTTAAGTGTGGCCAACACTTGCGATGCCAGCAGGACTTAGCTTAAGATGTCTACAGTTTGGAAGTAGCAACAGGTGTGTTCAATGTGTTTTCCAGACGTGGCCCATCCAAGCTACAGCGAATTCGAGTGCAGAGGGAGATGCAGCTTGCATTCCTGTTTGCTTGCATGGAGAGGCAAGTGGTCCAACGAGACCTCTTGGGATCTTCTCAGAACAGGGCCCCGGATGGCCCATCAAGGTTGACCCCGAGAGTCCCTTTAACGTGGACTTCGAGGAGAGTGAAATTTAATCTGGGTGCAGAGGCAGAGAAGCTCATGGGATAGTTTGATGCTGCTACGAATCTGAGAGATCAATAGATCCCTGGAAGGAACAGCAGGAGCAACTGAAAGGTCAGCTCTGGGAAGGCAGAAGGACTGAGTGCTGGGGAGGCCCTGGGTGGCCTCGTGGCCCAAGCTTGCACGTGCATTTGGTGTGCGTGTGTGTGTGTGTGTGTACAGCATGCACATGTTGGGGGGCTTGTGGGTTCTTGGAACCTGTTCCCTCTCCCCCCATTTTTAAAATTGAGGTAAAATGCACGTAAAATTAAGCATTTGAAAGTGTACAGATCAGTAGCATTTAGCACATTTACAATGTTGTGTGACCATCATCCCTACCAAGTTCCAAAACATTTTGCCACCTCAGAATGAAACCCTATGCTCATTAAGCGTCTCTCCTGTATCCCTCCTCCTCCAAGTCCCCACCGCCTTGGGGGGGATCACAGCACATATCCTTTGTGGCAGTCATAGTGAGCTGGTAAGATCTAATGTCACTATTTTGCTTCCAGCAGCTGTGGGTGACACGGGAAGTTTATTCACTCTGGGTCAACGGGTCTAAACGATGGTCCAGCTGGAAGGCAGGAGAGTGGACTCTTCTGTCACAAGGACAGAGGGAACCTTCTCAAACCAACGCCGTTGTCTCATGCCACCAGTTCATACTTTCAACATTTATTATTATTATTTATTTATTTATTTTTGAGACAGAGTCTCACTCTGTTGCCCAGGCTAGAGTGAGTGCCGTGGCGTCAGCCTAGCTCACAGCAACCTCAAACTCCTGGGCTCAAGCGATCCTCCTGCCTCAGCCTCCCGAGTAGCTGGGACTGCAGGCATGCACCATCTCGCCCGGCTCATTTTTTGTATATACATTTTTAGTTGGTCAGTTAGTTTCTTTCTATTTTTAGTAGAGATGGGGGTCTCGCTCTTGCTCAGGCTGGTCTCGAACTCCTGACCTTGAGCCATCCTCCCCCGCCTCGGCCTCCCAGAGTGCTGGGATGACAGGCGTGAGCCACCACGCCCTGGCCCCACACTTCCAACATTTTAACAGATCATCTGCTTTTTTGCCATCTCTTCCAACCCATTCAGTGGGAAAGCACTTCAGATTTCCAGAGAAATCTGCAGCAGAGCCCTGCTTCTTGTGCTAGAAGTTAAGGACACTGATGGATTTCTGTTAAATAGTTCTCTGTAGGCGGGAGACCCAGCTCATGCCAGCACTAAAGGCCAGCTACTACTACTGGATGAAGAGGAAGCTGGCCACCGCTGGTCAATGGCTGCTCCGGAAGTGCAATTCTGAGCTGGGCGTGGTCATGGCACTCCTGTAATCCCAGCTACTCAGGAGGCTGAGGTGGGAGGATTCCTTGAGCCTGGAGTTGGAGGCTACAGTGAGCTATGATCGCACCACTGCACAGCAGCCTGGGCAGCAGAGCGATCTCTAAGGGGGAAAAAAAGTGGTTCCAGTCAGTTCTATGTCTCACCCCCTGACTCCAACAAGTTTATCCTTTTGGTGACATTTTTAAGAAAAGATGAAATATCTGGTGTCTACAAAGACGATAAGACATTCAATTCTAGAGTAGGATTAAGGGAAAATTCTTACATACCGAGTCCAAAAATGATGGGAGCCAAATGAAACATTAAAATCCAGCCTTTTAGCCAAAAGTCCATAATTTTTCCTTTCCTTAAATCTTTTTTTTTTTTTTTTGACAAGCCTCACCTGGGAGTCACTAAAGTCAAAAGACAAACAGCAAGAAGTGTTTATTAAATTATTGGCAGTTCTCAACCCCTGAAAATGCCTCTGAGCAATTATAATGGACATATTTTGTGAAGTTAACTCCTTTGGATTGCTTAAACATTTCCACTGTCTCAGATCAATGAATGGGGCGTGGTTGGATAGCATAGAAAGTATCTCAATTACCGGCAATGGAGGGTTTTGTACAACTCGTTAGAAGCCCAAGGGCTTAAGGGTTTGCTGTCTGACTTCAAGATTGAAAAGCACGGTTGATGAGATGTCTCTCTGTGTGTGTGTGTGTGTGTGTGTGTGTGTGTGTGTGTGTGACATTTTTCTTGCTGAGTCTAGCTCAAGGGAGGGTACAGCAATTGTTGTGTGAAATTCCACCCTACAGGTAGCCAAGTGCTTATGGCTGCAAGTGCCACTGGATTTGCAGAGTCATTTGATATGTGGGCCATGAAAACAGCACTGGACCTCTAGTTGGGAGAACTAGCTTGGGATCCCAGCTCTGCCACTTGCAGCTGAATGACCTTGGACAAGGCACTTCACTTCTCCTGGCCTCTTTGCCTCCTCTGTAAGAAGGTGGTCTGCACTGGTTGGTCTCCAGGGTCCCTGCTGGCTCGAACAGGTATGACCATTTGGTTTACTCAAGGCTTTGGCGCATCTACAGACAGCTCATTTTAGAGACCCAGTTTATTAACAGCATCTGCCTAATTTACTGCTTTCTTAAGTCCCACTATCTCTCTTGATGTTCTGTGAAACTGAAATGCCTTCCAGCTGAATGTGTGGGCAGGGCAGTAAAAAGGCAGAAGATCTGCTAAAATGTTGAAAGTGCAAACCAGTGCTAGGAGACAACTATGTGGACTTGAGAAAGGTCCCTCTGTCCTTGGCCAGAGAAGAGTCCACTCTATTGCCTTCCCTCTGGCCCACGCTTTAGACCCAGTGACCCAGAGGGAAGCAATGAAAAGAATATGCTGTTTTTTCTGGCTTCACATGGACCAAGTGGAGCGAAAAGTAGGTCCTTTCCACAATATTATTTCCTTGCACCTCCTGAGAAGGTCTGCATCAGCTGATGGAGCTAGAAGACCACAACCCAAAAGGCCAACTCAGGAAGCAGAATTGAGAGAAACTGGAGAGACAATCGGAAGGGAAGTCAACGTGGAGGAAGGGTAATGGGTCCGTGAGCCAGGGTCAGCGAGGAAACCAGGACAGCACCAGGCAGGGAAAGGAACAATGGCTCCCAGTCTCTTAAGTCGCAGACACGTGGCCGTACAGATGGGAGTTCGACTCTTCTCCAGAGAGAGGCTAGGAAGACAGAGCGGTTGCTAAGCATGGCTGCCTTCCCAGTATAATAATGCATCTCGGTCGGACGGGGAGAGAGGCTGTTTTCTTTCCTGACTACCTGCTGGATTTGTCTGTTGTCCCTGCAAGTCCCTAGGCTCTTCCTGCCCTTCCTGCTTTGCCCCAGATGGCCTGTGTCTTCCCTCGGCTTTGGCTCTGGGACAACCCTTGACTTCACAACTGGAGAACAGAATCTCTCCATTTTCCTCCCATCTCAGGGGACCAAACTCACTAAGACTCCTTTGTGAAGTCAGAAATGTTACACAAGGCCAAATACTCTGGTTTCTGGAGATAGTTTTCCTTTTGCTTCTTAGCAGACGCGCCTCTGTACAGCTTGCATGGAAGGGTGTCTTGAGGAGGATGTTTTGGGAGGGTTCAATGAGAGAAGTCAAATCATTTATTTTATATACACACACACAATACATATGTATATAGAAAAATATAAACACATACACATATATGTATTTTATATATACACAATATATATTTACATATTATATATAAACATTGTAAAGTTTTTCAGTGGCAAAAGAAACAGAGAGAGAGAGAGTGGGTCCAAACAACGTGGCTTTATTGAGCGCTCCCGGGCAAGGTTCGAGGGTCCCAAGAGAGAGGGGCCAGAGAAGTCGAGGCTGTTTCCAGGGGATGAGGGCTTTTATACTGTTTGGCCTTCATACTTAGCTTTGGGAGATATTTGGGGCTAAGTTGGAGTTTGTAGATAGGAACTTTTTGGTTAGGGAGTTTTCTTCCTGTGAGACATTATTAATGCTTTGTAGCTTGTGGCTGGTCTACTGTTAAACTCTTTTATACCAATAAGAAGTTTATTATTGTAAATTAATGCTTCTTTCTGATTCAGTATTTAGCACTGGTACTTACAATATTGAAATTTGAAACAAAATAGAAATATTTAAGTAGACAAATGCTAAATAAGATTGTTTTTGGCCCCTGACTAGATGTTTCTTAATATTTCTCCAATAGTTATTTGGGGAATCTTCATAGCTTTTCCTAGGGTATGCACATTTTTGGAGAAATTTGTCTACCTGTGAAGAAGCTTAGGTGAAGAAGTAGAGTCACACAGGTCAAGTTCCTTGCTCAAAAATCCCAAAGCTAGTAAGTGGCTTTTCCCTATATAGAGAAATTAACAACAGCAACAACATAATCGCGATCAGTATGGAAGTGATTAACTTTTTCCACTTAGAATGAGACATTAAATATTTAACACAAGTTGTCAGCTTGGGGATGTTTGAGAAATTGCTTAGAGATGGCTGGGCTCTATTGTTTTTGTTTCTCCTGGCAAAGAAACCTACAAAGTGCTTTTTTGATAACCAGTCTGTGTGGAAAATTAGTGTGACCTGAAAACACTGCATGTCCTGGGGGAGGATCTGGAACTCTGCCCTAGAGTATTGAATCACTCAGGGTTCAATGAGAGAAGCCGGATGATTTATTTTATATATACACATGAAATGCATATATGTATATATAAAAATATAAACACACACATACACATATATGTATTTTATATATACACAATATATATTTACATATTATACATAAACATTGTGAAGTTTTTCGGTGGCGAAAGAAACAGAGAGTGGGGCCAAACAGCGTGGCTTTATTGAGCGCTCCCGGTCGAGGTTCGTGGGTCCCAAGAGAGGGTGGCTGGAGAAGTCGAGGCCGTTTCCAGGGGATGAGGGCCTTTATACTGTTTGGGGCAAACCGGGGACTTTTGGCCAGAAGGGCTGGGGTTTTTCCACTGCGACCTTGGGTGGTCACTGAGAAATAGTAGGGGCTGGTGGTATTTGTGGAATCCAGGAGCCGAAACTTTCTTATCCAGGTGGACATCTGGGTGTGGCTGTTCTCTTCCGGGCCTAGCAGTTGTCCTTGTCGGGTCTGGCCTCGTGAGCCTTTCCTTTTTGGTCTAGGGAGGGGAGGGGGGCCCGCCACCAGCCTTACAAACATTACACATAATATATATGCCATATCTGTATGAGAGCTATATCTCATATATTATGTGCCTTAGTTCTATACGAGATATAATCTTTGTGTCTGATGCGTGAACCCGAAGTTCACAGGGCAGGCGGATGGGAAGGGAAGGTGGGTGCACGCGGGGAGAGAGCGAGGGCATGCTGGAAGCCTTGAGAACCCCGCGGAACCCGGGTCAGTTCTCACTGCTCCCACCGGTGAGGACGTGGGGTCTTGCAGGAGCAAGCGGCTCCCTGCATCCAGGAGCTAAACACACATGCGCAGCTGGACACGCGGAAGTGGGACCAGGAAGCGCAGACGCAGTTGCAGACCCAGCCGCCCCTGGAGCCGAGAAGGCGGAAGCGCAGACGGCGCATGCGCGCAGGAAGCAAGATGGCCGCCTCCCCGCCCAGGAGGAGCCTCTGGGGCCCATGCTAACCGGAACACGCGGGAAACGGGAATTCTGGGAATTGTAGTCCAGCCAAGGTGACACCTTCCCGAGCCACCCTGAACGTGTCGAAGGAAGGAAGAGGACGGTCCCTGGGGAGCAGGTCTCTCAACCTGTGGCCTGGGCGGCTGCCTCCTCTAGGGCCTGCGTTCCTTCTCACCGTCCCTCCTGGCTTCTAGGGCGGAGGAGGAGGGAAGGAGAGGCTCAGAAGCAGCCGCTTCCCCCCGTCTGTAACATGGCCGCCTTCCTGCTGGTGGCGGTCGAGCCCACACCTGCAATCTTGGGAGTGTTCGGTGAATTCTCCGCTTCAGGTTGAGGGTTCTCTCCCAGCCCTCGCCGCGTTCGCCGCAGGGCAGGGCCTGGGCCCGGCTGTGCTGGACGCTCGGCCTCGCCCCGTGCCCCGCCAGACCCTAGGCCGCGCGGCATGCTCCGCAGTCAGCAGAGAGCATTCCTTCCGGGACCTCCCTCCTCCCCTCTTTCCCTCCCTCCGCTGCAGCCTCCTTGTCTCTTGTTTATTCTGATATTTCTCTCCTCCACCGGCAGCCAGCCCCCGCCCGAAGTTATCAGTCATTGCTTCTCTCTGGCTCTGGAGGCGGAGGCCAGGCAGGGGAGAGGCTCTCGGAGGGAGCTGGGCTCTGGGTTAGGGGGTCTAGAAGTTACCCAGGCCCTTTGGACTAGATGATGGAACTGCTGCTGTCTTAGCATGTATAGAAATATATTGCTTTTCTCCTTGGCCGTCATTGCAGCCACTCCCTGAGCTCCCTGGGAACTTATCCAGCCAGAGTGCCTTGCTGACAGCTCGGGGTCTCTTGCCAAACCCTCCTCTCTGCGATCCTAAGTGTCCGTCCTGTTGCTTCCTGGTGGATCCTGGCTCTCAGCTTTTTCTTTTTGGGGTTGCCCCTTCCCATTCCTTGGACGGTCTAGCTGTTTCTAACTTCAAGAGTCAGTAATTACATAGTGGCCTGGCGTGGTGGCTCATGCCTGCAATCCCAGCACTTTGGGAGGCCAAGGTGGGAGGAACACTTGAAGCCAGGAGTGCAAGACCAGCCTGAGCAACATAGCGAGAGACCCCATCTCTAAAAAAAATAAAAATAAAAAAAATTAAAAATTAAAAATAATAATTATGTAGTAGAGTCAGGAAGGAATGGCGGAGTGACCCAAGTGGGCAGGACTGGTATCATGAGAGGATGGACAGTAGAATCATATAAAGGAGAAAAAGAGGAGTACATCTTTCTATAGAAGTAAATCAGGTTTTTTTCTCTTTTCTGGGATGAGATAAGAAGGAATCGTGTAACTTTTGTTACACAAATTCAAGCCAAGGAATGATCTAGAATTCCAAACATGTCCTGGTGTGTAAGATCTTTCCGTATTTTCCTTGAGAGATGGTTAAGAAGTTGTATTACCAGTGATGGAGAATTACTTCATATTTGATTTTTGGAGAGCTCTAATTCTCAGTAAACTCCTTTATGCATTAGGTCAAAACCATCCTCCCAGTTACTGTTTCCTGGGTGTGAAAAGTGGTTGTGTGGTTATGTAGGAGAAAGTCCTTATTATTGGAGATGTAATTTAAAGATAGGGGTGAATTATTATGACATCTGTAACTTACTTTAAAATGGTTCAGGAAAAAAAAAAGCATATATGTATTAGATGAGACACATATGACAAACGTATTAACTGTTGAATCCAGGAGGTAGGTATATAATTGCTCATTTTACTATTCTCGCAATTTTTCTCTATGTTTGAAATAAGAAAGAGTTAGAGGAAAAAAATCAACCTTCCAGTAATTTCTATGAGTCCTTATTGTCTTCTCTCCCCTATTGTCAGTTCCCCTTCACAAGGGAACTGGTTTAATCCCTTTCTTTGTGTGATACTCCTTTAAATGTTGGAAGATATTTTGCCCAAAGGAGGCAATTGCCAACTGGAGATGAGATCTAACAAATGGAAACCTCCTTGCCTCTGAGTGTTCTCTTTCCCTGGCCGACCATTCCGGTTCCCTATCCATGAATCCTTTAATGGGGGTTTGGATCACCTAATGGTCTTGAAACCTCAGGTATTTCCAAAACGTCTCTATTGAAATGTGGGGCGATGGAACTTTTGATGGAATATGATGGAGAAGGAGTTACAAAGACTTGGCAATAGCTTGTTGCACAAGTTCATAGAATCCATGGGCTCCGTGGAAACGGCGATGAGTAGCTGTAGTCATTAACTGCGTGGACTCTGGAGTCACTCTGCCTCTGGGTGTCATTCCCAGATCCATCGCTCAATCAGCTTTGTGATGTTGGGCACATTAACTAACCTCTCTGTGCCTCAGTCCCCTCAAAAGAAAACTTGGAGGATAGAACTGGAATCCATCTCCTTTGACTACTGTATAAGATTAAGATTAACAAATTAAGCTGTATAAAGTACTTAAAATACTGTCTGACACTAGCAGCTCTCAATAAATGTTAGCCATTATTATTATTGTTGTTGTTATTTTGTTCTTGATTTATTTGGAGCTTTCCTTTATGTTCTTGTTGCCATTCAATTAATGAATACAACAAACCATAATTGAGCACCCACTACTGTAAGTATCTGGTGATGGAGGTCCAGAGAGAAATGAGATTTGGTTATTCCCTGAAGGAGGTGACAGGCAGTAAACAAGACTCAAAGCCAGAGCCATCCAGGCCTGAGGAAATGAAGGACCTCCATGAAGGACAAGTTCATTTGTGTCAATCACCCCTTCCTGACAGTTAAAGAGCTCCTGGACATTGTTGAAAATGGGGTATTGAAGTCCTCTACTATTATTGTATTCCAGTCTCTCTCTCCCTTTAGGTTTTTTTTAATATAGTTCAGTGATCTGATGTTAGGCGCATATATATTCACACTTGTTATCTCCTCTAGATAAATTGACTACTTCATCATTATATAATGGCCTTCTCTGTTTCTTTTTACAGTTTCTTTTTTTCTTTCTTTGAGACAGGGTCTCACTCTGTTGACCATGCAAGAGTGCAGTGGTGTCATCATAGCTCACAGCAACCTCCAACTCCTGGGCTCCAGCGATCCTCCTGCCTCAGCCTCCAGAGCAGCTGGGACTAGAGGTGTAGGCCACAAAACCCAGCTAATTTTTCTATTTTTTTAATGGAGACTTTGCTTTGTTGCCAAGGCTGTTCTTGAACTCTTGGTCTCAAGTAATCCTCCCACCTCAGCCTCCCAAAGGATTACATGTGTGAGCCATCATGCCCAGCCTCTTTTTACAGTTTTTGACTTAAAGTCTATTTTTTATGATACAAGGATAGCTACCTGTGCTCTTTTGTGGTTTCCATTTGCATGGAATATCTTTTTCCATCCCTTCACTTTCTGTCTATATGTGTTCTTAAAGGTGAAGTGAGTCTCTTGTAGGTAGCATATACATTAGTTTGATTTTGTCTTTTATCTTTTCAGCTACTCAGTGTCTTTTGATTGAAGAATTTAATCTGTATATACTCTAATTATTGAGAGGTATTTCAAAATTGCTAAAAGAGTAGATTTTAAATGTTCTCATTGCAGAAAAAATGATACATACATGGTGAGGTGATAGATATGTTAATTATCTTCATTTACTTTTTCTTCAATGTATATATATATATCAAAACATCACATTGTACACCATAAATATATATAATTATTATTTTTCAATTTAAAAAAAAATAAAGTTTAATTGTTAAAGGAAAAAAGAACTCCTGGATCCAGAACATTCTGTTCTTCCCTTGCAAAACAATGAAGAAGCCCCTCAAACTTAAGATGATGGCATGAGGAGGTAATAATTTTGAATGTTTCCCTTGAAGAAAAAGAAAATTCACTTCAGTCTGATCTATTTGACAAAAACCAAAGAACAAGAGTACAATTCATGTTTGGTTTTTCAAGTTCATATAAAATCCTGACTGTTCACAAGAAACAAATAAAACAAAATTCATATGAGCCAGGGCATATCAAGATAAGTCTGGTGCAAATAAAGGAACATTTAAGAGAAATGTGTTTAGTTTTGCAAAACATCGTCATTTTGACAAGTGTTCAAAGTAATACGAATGAGCTTAAATCACTGATCATACTAGCAGTAAGACATGTTTGAACTGCCAGTTGTCTTGTATATTTTTAATGGTTCCTATTTTTTTGGCCCTCTAAGGGAGCTAAGTGAGCAAGATAAAATAATTTTAATAAGAAAAGGATTTGAGGGTCTCCTGAGACTCACTAACATAACAGCACACAGTATAGTAGAATCCCATCTTTAGCTATAATAAAGCAAAAAGATATTGGAATGGATGCAAAGAGCAGGCAAAGGGGCTGCAAAGCCACATCTTAGGATTTGTTTCTTGGCTTTGACTTTCTGCCAAGTGTCCAAGCCAATTTTTCTATACTAGTTGGTAGTTGTTTCTATTCGTTTGGGCCTTCACCAGTTGGTGTGCCTCCTTTAGGCAAGATGTCGTCCAACATTTAGAATGTCACAATAAGTCCTGTGACATTATCCAGGTGTTTTGTTTTTTTTTTCCAATAGTGAAAATAACTTGAACTGAGCCTAGTCACAGTTATTTAAACATGCTGGAAATACAGGCACAAATTAACTTACTTAAGGTTATTTTATCCTTTAAAGATAATAGACAGTGTACATTTTTTAACCTTCTTTCTCCCAAGATACTAACACCTTCTCACAGTTGAATTTCCTGAAATGTCGTTAGTTCTAAATAAAAGGTCAAATGAGGTCCTTTAATTTGAGTTTCCAGAGAGTTCCTGTACACAGGACTCAATTCTGTAGCAATTTAACTGGTTTAGGAAGAGCTATTAGACTGGTGACTATTACAGTTTTCTTTCATTTCTTGATTCGTTTGACCCTTGAAGGTAACAGCTTTAGGGATAAGTCATAAAAACTCTTTAGATTTTGGGAAGTCACAGTCTGTAGGTCTTGTGTTTTATGTGTTTGAATGTTCAGGAACAGGGAATCATTTTCTGTTGCTATGTCTCTCATTCTTACCAAACTAGAAGGAACATCTTCACATAGAAATGCAGTGTATTATTATTTTTTTTATAATAAGCTAAAAAGCTTTATCTTATCCCTAACTTCCTGTTTGTGCATTATGAATACTTTCAGCAGTTGGGTGACAGAGTCACGGAGCAACTGAAGCTTAAGAGATGGGAGATGGCAGGGAATCTCTTCTGCACCCAAGAACTTTAATGCTTTATAAATGAATGTGCGGAAAATGAAAACTCTCCATTGTGAACCACTGGGATGGTAGGCATGATCCAGCTTTTATTCACTAGTAAGACTATTAGCTTGTATCTATTTGGCAACATCTAGAAAATAATGTTCCTTGAAGGAATACAGTAGAATATGGTTTAGTTGTTGCTCTTCTTGTCCCATTTATTCATTTAGCTAATAATTATTGAATATTCTCAGAGTCCCATGCACTTTTCAGGCTATTTTATTCCCTTATGCTTTTACATAGGTGGTTGTTTCTCTTTTTTTTTTTTTTACCTTTCAAGCCCATGCTCATTCTGCAAACTCAATTCAAGCATCGCCTCCTCAAGGGACCGTCCTTGACTCTTCCTACACGAATTGCATTGCCTTCCCTTCTTTGTATCTGCAGCCCCAAATCCTAGTAGACTGTAAGATTTTTGAGGCATGCTCTGTGTTGTATTCAGGTCTGTGCCCCTAGCACTCAACAGCACGTCTGGCACAAGGCAGCAGCCCAGTGAACCGGCGAATGAATGGAAGCATGTGTTCTGCCTTCTCCACCCCTTGGGTAAGTCCGAAGAAAGATGAACTAGCTTGAGGTTTTATTGCATAATTAAATTGCACTGTCAAAATAATTTTTAGGGCTGAAAGGAAATTCAGAGATCAGCTACAGGAAATTGAGGCCTAGAGAGGGGAAGAGAGCTGGCCAAGGTCAGGCAGCTGCTTAGTGGCAACTGGGATCGAAGCCCAGGTCTCCCTCTGGCCAGTCCTAGCCCAATATGGAGAAGCTTAGTTATGATTTCCTCTTAAGAAATATTTTTAAATCCAAGCAAAAGGACTCAGCAATCTAAAAATGCTAATGAGGAGATGGCAAATTAAAGCTGCCTAGAGGAATGACTTTAATGGCAGTTATTCAAGGCTCTCTGGGAATGTCAAAAAAGAGGCAGCTGATGTGAACTGCTGGCTCATTTCTTCTGTCAGGGTCATTGGTCTTCAAGCCAGTGTTTTCTGATCAAACTTTAAGGGACAGTGGATGTCCAAACAGGCCAGATTCTGCATGTTAAGTTTAAAAGAACAGATCGATGTGTTTCTATCCTTAAATTTATCAAACAGGTGACCGGAAATGTTTCTCACTTTTAATGTTAAACAATGATGGATGTAGTAAGTATATTATTCCTGCTTCCTACCTTCTGAGTTCAGAAATCTATTGAGCCTTTTTCTAGAATAGGTTCCATGGAGAATAAAACTCTGATTTTTGGATGTGCATCGAACTTGAAATGGACTAATGAATTATTAAGCATACGGAAGGCTTTGCAAATATTTGGCAGAAAATTGGCAAATCGGTACCAGTGATCCAGAATTGACCTGAATGTTTGCTTTGCTTGGCAAGCTGAGTGTTTCAAAATGTTGAAAATTGCCCACATTTAAAAATTAGGAGGTTTTACTTCTGGGTTTTTGCCTTCTCTTAGAACTAACTACTCAGCCACACACACAAAAAAAATAAAATAAAAAATTAAAAAAAATGGTGATGTAGCACCTCTTGTATTATCCTGGATAGAGCTGGAGCCCATTCTACTAAGTGAAGTATCCCAAGAATGGAAAAACAAGGACCACATGTACTCACCAGCAAATTGGTATTAAAATTGATCAACACTGTGTGCACATACAGTAGTAACATTCGTCAGGTGTCCATAACAAATTACCACAAAATGGGTGGTCCAGAAATTTATTCTCTTAACAGTTCTTGGAGGCCAGAAGTCTGAAATCAAGGGTATTGGCAGATCTATGCTCCCTCTAAACTCTCTTTGGGAGAATTCTTCTTTGCCTCTTCCAGCTGCTGGTGGTTGCAGAGAATCCTTGGCTGTGGGCTGCATAAGCAGAGTATTATTAACTTTGGTGATATTAAATCCCAAATTACTAATGCATTTCAACTATTAAAACCTGATTTTCATGAATTTATGCTGATGCTTTATATTTTTTCTAAATTTGTAAGGATACCCTAAACCTTAAAAAAGAGTTAAAATGTGCAAGAATAATACCATTTTGGATTTTAAAATAAAATACAGATAGCTAGCTCAAGAACTGCATGCATGTTTTGGATCAACCAAAAATGAAACTGGCAAGTTTGGTGTCTGGTAAAAGTGCTATGACTCTCCTTCAGAGATGGCAAGAATCAGGCTTTCTTTTAAGACACCATACTATGAAATGTTTAAAAATGGCTGTATCTGCCTTGTGACTTTTTCCCTTATTTTTATTTTTGGGTATCTTTTAACCACAAAATGTAGTATGTCTATAATCAAAAATGAAAAGTTACTTTAAAAAATTTGGAGGAATACACCATTTCATTTCAAATATGAGTTTTGTAGCCTTTCATCCTCATACTGCCCAATATTTTCAGCTGCTTAAGAAAGGGGGATTCGTTGCCATAAAACACAGCTTTTCAAGTAGACATGAGAAATGAACAGAGAGTTACTAAACATGCAGTAGTGCCAGAAGTCACTAGGTCATATTATTCATCACAGTCTGTTGTTTCTTTTAGAATGGATTTCAGGATGCAGAGAGATACAGTGTAGTTGCATATATTGGAATATAATTGAACCTTGAACAGTGCAGAGGTTGGGGTGCTGTCCCCGCCCTGCAGTCAAAAATCTGCATATAATTTTGACTCCCCCCAAAACTTAACACTAATAGCTTACTGTTGACTGGAAGCCTTGCCAACATAAATAGTCGATTAATATGTATTTTGTGATATGTATTATATACTGTATTCTTACAATAAAGTAAGCTAGAGAGAAGAAAATATTATCAAGAAAATCATAATGAAGGGATAATATATTTGCCATTCATTAAGTGGAAATGCATCATGATAAAGGTGTTCATCCTCATTGTTTTCACACTGAGTATGCTGAGAAAGAGGAAAAAGGTTTGCTGTCTCAGGAATGGTCGAGATGAAAGAAAATCCACGTACAAGTTGGCCATTCCAACCCATCTTGTCCAAGTTGTCCACTGAATTTACTATGAATAAATCTAGGAGATCCTGTGAGTTAGAAATGTAATTACTCAAAAACTTCTGCACAAAAAGACTCCTTCCAAGTGAACTGAAAAGGAGACTTCGTATTTTTATTTTATTTTACCTCGTTTTTGATTGATCTTAAACATTTTTTTAGATATATGTTAACTCTTGATATAACTGGCTACATTTTATTTTAAAATCTAAAATTTTGTTTCTTTTGCCCGTTTGAACTTTTTTTACATTTAGGGTGCCCTTACAAATTTAGAAAAATATATAGAGAGAATCAGTTCAAATTCATGAAAATCAGATTTAATAGTTGACATTCCATTATTACTCAAGGATTCTATACCACCAAAGACGTTAATATTCTGCTCAAAGGAATGCCTAATTTAATAAACTGATAAAAAAAATAATTTGTCAATGACATTTTGTGCCTGTATGTGGATTGTCTTGGTTTGTTTTGTGTTGCTATACCAGGATACTTGAGACTGGGAAGTCCAAAATCAAGGCTCCAGCAGGTTTGGTGTCTAGCAAGGGCCTGGTTTCTGCTTTCAAGATGGTACCTTTAATACTGACTGCATTCTCTGCAGAGCCCTCATGTCTTCAACACCTCCCAAGAGGCCGCACCTACCAACACTGCTAATCTGGGCATCAACTTGGGGGACACATTCCTAGCATAGCATAGATCATGCTATAATGACCTTGAAAATATTTAGAGATGGTGTCTAGAGTAAATTAAAACATCCTATCTTGTTTGCTCAGCAGGAAAAGCAGTACAAAGTTTTCACAGAAACAGAGTGCTAGAATGGACTCGTGAAGTAAGCAAACATCACCATTTTATAGCTGAAATAGATACCTACAGGTTAAAGATTCTGTCCAGGCTCACAGTGAATGGATTGAGCATATCTGCTACTAGCGTGGAATGCCAGTACCATTTCATTTCAGGCAAAGAGAACGAAAAATAAACATTTATTAAGCATCTACTATGGACTCTTACAAATGTTTCCCCAGAAATCTTCTGAAGTAGAAACCTTTTGTCTTAGGAAGGTAAAATATCTTGTAACACATGAAACAAATGTTATCAAAGAATCAAAGATTTCCAATGGGTCTTTAAAAAAAATGTATCAGTGCTTTTCTGAATTCCTCCACCCTATCTTGTCTTATATCTGATATCTTCTCTTTCTAGGCACGTTTACTTATATTTTTGAAGTTTGTGAGGACTCTGTTCTGTTTTCTGTCTACAAACTAACATTTAGTTAAGTCTTTACAAGCGAATTCTTCGGGCAAAGTGACCTTTTCCACACCAACCCCATCCTCACAATCCTACAGCCCCCTTGGAGATTTCCACTGTCTCAATTCAGCAGGGTTTGTACAAATGAGTTTGGAAATTGATGTGTGGGGCTAGAGTAAGCTGGAAGAGACGCCAAAGGCACTTGGTCTAATTAAAATCATGGCATTAATAGGAAGTGACTTTCCTAAGGATTTCAGACTGGATTGACAAAGCTTCTAGACTTATAAGGGAGATGTGTTGTGGTTTTTGTTTTGTTTTGTGTGTTTTTTATTTTTATTTTTTTGCTCTAGGATATGGCTGTGTGATGATGAGCTAACAGGAGACTTGCACGATTAAGGAAACTTAAATAACAGGTTAGATTGGAAAAAAAAACCTACAAAGGTTTTCCTCTTCCCACACCAAGCCTGGTAAATTATAGAGAAATTAAATGAGCTCCAATAAGCATGAAACACATTTAAGGAAAGCAGATTTTTTAAGCTGCATAGAAGATAATTTCATAGTTTCATGAAAATGTATCATTTGAATGCTACTGTTTGTTCTAGTCCAAAGAAAGTTTCAACATCTCTCACTAGATTTATTTTTTTGGTTTTTGTTTTTTGAGACAGAGTCTTACTCTGTTGCCCAGGCTAGAGTGCTGTGGCGTCAGCCTAGCTCACAGCAACCTCAGACTCCTGGGCTCAAGTGATCCTCCTGCCTCAGCCTCCCGAGTAGCTGGGACTACAGGCATGCGCCACCATACCCAGCTAATTATTTCTATGTATTTTTAGTTGGTCAATTAATTTCTTTCTATTTTTAGTAGAGACGGGGTCTCGCTCTTGCTCAGGCTGGTTTATGAACTCCTGACCTTGAGTGATCCTCCTGCCTCGGCCTCCCAGAGTGCTAGGATTACAGGTGTGAGCCACCGCGCCCGGCCTGTAACCTGCCTTTTCAGAAAGCCATTCCATCTGCATTTTGAAGCGATCTGAAATAGTATTTGTCCCCAAGTAGGGCCATGTTCCTCCCTGGGGAAATTGTTTTCAAAGGGCTATGAAAAACAGACAAACGAGCAATCGACGACCCAAGTTCCATTTCATTAGCCTGGCCCAAACTGTTTTAGCTCGGAAAACCCTCAGGAAGATGTGAACACCTGTGTCAGACATATATTTTATACTCATCAATATAAAAATAAAACAGTATTTTATGCTGTTAACAACCCTTACATAATATTATGTTTCCAAAGCAATAAAAGGCTCTTTGTAGACATTATTTTAATAGATATATGATATTCCATCACGTGATTATACATAATTTCTGGAACTATTTCCATTTTGGAGATTTCTAGTGTTTTTGCTCCTATAAATAATGCTATATAATGAATCCTTGGGCACATAGATCTTTGCCCACGTTTCTAATTATTCCAGATTGTTAGACATGGAATTATGGAGTCAAAAGCAAGATTTTCAATGTGCTTGAAACATGTTTCCATTTGTCATTTCTAGCTCAGTAGTATTTAAATATATTTAAATATGAATGCCGTCGCAAAGAAAGCATGGCTTTGCCTTTCTTCTTGGCCCTTTGAATAAGACTTAACCTTCTTGTTCTCAAAAATAAGGAGAATGTGATTCATCTAGAAAGAAAAGGAATTTCACATCAAAGACTTGAAAGGAAATTTATGAAAGTCTCTTTGAAGAGGCATCGAACGGAAAACTCTGCCTCCAACACACAGCAAAATTTCTGAAAAACCATCTTTAAGCATCTCTCTACTTAGAGTTGCATTTTTATAGTAGCTGTTTCTGTCCCCAGTTGCTAGTCTTTGTCTCTTTCCAACCTCAGCTGATCTCGCTCACCTTGTACTTCTCTGCCTTCCAAGTTCAAGTCTAGGCCTATCACGTGCAAAGAGACCTAAGCGGTTTAGTCTTTTACATGTTGCTTTCCACCCACACCCTGATTAGAGCAATGAAGGCCCAGAGGTTGGGGACAAAAATTCTCTTTAGGAGGCTTTGGAGGAGAAGCCCTGTGAAAATTGCATGAAGGAACCACAGATTGGCTTTGCCCAAAAGCTGCCCTATAGTTTTGATATCTGTCAGCCCTCACTTTCCTGCTAGCTGAGAGCTTCTTTTAATATCATTTCTGGCCTCCCTGAACTTGTGTAAGCTCATTGATTTCATGATTGGGTAAGTTAGAATCACAGCCATTATATCTAATTATCTTAATAAAGTCAACACTATAAACAAAACATGTCAGTCAAATTTATTAACGTTTGAATGCTCACTTTTAAATAGAGATGAGCATTCTTGATGTAACTTGAAGTAAAAATCCTTCTATGTGTTTTATATGTTGAAATGCTATTATTTATTTGAATACGCATACATGTATTAATTACAAAACTAGAACATTGCAATAACTTTTGATTATCGTAAAAGCTGTTAACGTTATGTACAAAAACAATACGAATTTCTAACTGCTCAGTAGATAAATGGATTCACTGTTCATAGGAACAGTCAGAGAATGAATGCATTAGCTCGATCAGTTTAGGAAGAACATTATGTTCTTTTCTAGCTAGCGGATGCTTATAAAAATTAAAATAATACAAAGCAGAATCGTAGAGATGTTTTTTTTATCATAATTTAAATCTTTCTGGAATCATCTTGAATACTAGCATTCTTAACTTTAAACAAAATAACCTCAAATAAATTATGTAGAGTGATTCAGTTTCATTTAGGTTATGATTCTTTCAAGAAAAAGACCTTTTTGCAACTCTTGTGAATGAATTGAAAGCAGAATGCCAGCTTTTCCATCTCAAAATTTTACAAGGGGGAAAACCTTCATAGTCATGGACAGCGGCATCCATGGTAAGACGTGGATCCAGATATAGGAAAAATATATTAACTGCGATGAAAACAAGAAAGTGCTAGAGGAAATCATCTACCATCAGTTTGTTAGGTAGATGGTGAGGGATTCCAGGTCTGGGGATGAAAGTGGGTGTCATTGCGGTTCACCCCACCAAATGGGCTTTCTTTTCTTCCTCTCTTTCCCCTCTCTCTCTCTCTCCCCTCTCTCTCTTTCCTCTCTCTCTCTCTTTCCTCCCCCTCTCTCTCTTTCCTCCCTCTCTCTCTCTTTCCTCCCTCTCTCTCTGTCTTTCCTCTCTTTCCTCTCTTTCTCTCTCTCCCCCCTCTCTCTCTCTTTCCTCCCTCTCTCTCTTTCCTCCCTCTCTCTCTTTCCTCCCTCTCTCTCTTTCCCTCTCTCTCCTCTTTCCTCTCTCCCTCTCTCTCCTCTTTCCTCTCTCTCTCTCTCTCCTCTTTCCTCTCTCTCTCTCCTCTTTCCTCTCTCTCTCTCTCCTCTTTCCTCTCTCTCTCTCTCCTCTTTCCTCTCTCTCTCTCTCCTCTTTCCTCTCTCTCTCTCTCCTCTTTCCTCTCTCTCTCTCCTCTTTCCTCTCTCTCTCTCTCCTCTTTCCTCTCTCTCTCTCTCCTCTTTCCTCTCTCTTTCCTCTCTCTCTCTCTTTCCTCTCTCTCTCTCTTTCTTTTTCTTCTTTTTTTTTGAGACAGAATCTCACTTTGTTGCCCAGGAGTGAGTGCCATGGCATCAATCTAGCTCACAGCAACCTCAAACTCCTAGGCTCAAGCGATCCTCCTGCCTCAGCCTCCCGAGTAGCTGGGACTATAGGCATGTGCCACCATGCCCGGCTCATTTTTTCTATATATTTCTAGTTGCCCAATTAATTTCTTTCTATTTATAGAAGAGACGGGGTCTCACTCTTGCTCAGGCTGGTTTCGAACTCCTGACCTCGAGTTATCCGCCCGCCTTGGCCTCCCAGCACCAAATGGGTTTTCAAAGAGGCTCATGGGAAATCCACATGCATAGTAAGATTCAGGTCATGTGACTCCCAACTGTCCATCAAAGTGGTTCCATGGTGACGTCTGAACCACAGGGAGGTCCCAATCCAGACACTATAAAGCAAGACCCAGACCATAACCAAGGTCTTTTTTTGTTGTTGTTATGACAACGGGTTAGTCCACATCTGTGGTGTCTGTATCTCACTCTGTAAACCTCTGTCTTCCTCTTTCTCTACAATCCTATCTTTCTCTCCTCAATAAGCCTCATTTCCGTGCTTGCCTTGCTTTCAGTGTATCCGGTTGTTTTTCGGCAAAGAGCCGACATTTCACACTACAACCTTACACATTTAAAGTGAGCAGCTATTTAGTGCAGCCAGCGTGCATTTAAGAGACACCAGCAACGGTCTAGCAGGTGACAAATGCAACTATCGGTCCAGTATCTTAAGGGCAAATTTGTAAAACGTAACTAATAAAAGATTTAATGATAAAGTTATAATAGTAATGATAGCAATAAACATTTAGATTTATTGTTGCTTTCTCAGAAGTGTATTCTCTGATTGAGATATTTGGCTTGGGATGAATATTGATTGTTTTCCATCCAGACATTTCGAATTCCGTCAAATATGAATTTGGCAACGTCTCTGATTTACTTTAGTATCTCTGATCCTGTCAAAGCTCATGAGCCAAAAATGCTGTTACCTGCAAAACCGCCTTGTTAAAATGCTCCAGACTGAATGTGAGTTTTTCGGCTTTCCTTGATGAGGCATTCAATTCACAAAGGCAGGGATTTTTTTCTATCATCACAGAAGTTTTTTCTTCTTGAACATTCTTCTCTTCTGAATCTTCAGATCACTAACTTGTCATTTCTACTTTGGATACGATGTTTGTTTACGAGACAGTGAGAGAATGCAAATCCCTATTTTCTGCTGAGAAAGGTCTATTGATGTTCAGAGTGGCAAGGGACCTGAAAGGGGGACATTGTATAGAGGAAACAGGACTTGGGATGTGACAGGTTGTACGAGTTGTGTGCCCAAGGTCCAGCAGCTAAGTAGGAAAATCTGGGAGTAGGACCCACTCTCTCACTAAGCAATCTCGCATTCAGTCCAGAGAAACAAAAGTTCTCACCTCTTTTCACCCTATCTTTTTTCTCTTTCTTAGGGCCAGGCTCTGCACCAGAGTTAAGAAACATCTTCTTTATTCCTTTCCAAATCTATTCATGTTTCAACTTTCAGGCGCCGATGGGACAGAGACTCTTTGATCACTTTCTAAGTATTTCCTGAGTATTTCAACCTGCTGCCTCGTGGGTTTAACGAGCCTCGCAGATGATCCATTGATGTCCCTGGCTTGGCGAGCCACTCATTATTACTGTGATTATTACGAAATGCATTTTGGCAAGCACCCCTTCCCCTTAATTTTTAAACCCGTATGTATTCCAAAGGAAATACAGTCCATGTGTTTCTGACTCATTTGGTGCCCAGGTCATTAGAATGTGGTTGATCAGGGCTAACTGAACTCTTAAAGTAGTGCTGTGGGTCCTTTCATAACACGTCGATGATCTTAGCTTCTGCAAGACTAACCACAGTGTGTGCAGCTAGTGTTCCAACTCCAGCTGTTCTACGTTTGATCTATGACATACGCCCATGCACCTTCTCTGAATTACTTCCATATCTGTGTTGCCGTCTTCCTTGGGTGACTAGGTGAGACTGAGATGAGTTCGAGGACATTAGACACTTCTAGATCCTTCTAGAAAGTTCTAGAAGGAGACTAGATCCTTCTAGAAAGTTCTAGAAGGAGCCTGGAATCCTTCTAGAAAGATCTAGAAGGAGCCTAGAATCCTTCTAGAAAGATCTAGAAGGAGCCTAGAATCCTTCTAGAAAGATCTAGAATTAGTACTAGAAATAATAATGACACCTAACATTTATCCAGCCTTTACTATGTATGAGATGCTGTAGAACTTTACACGTGTTTAGTTCTCACAGTAATACAATGAGGGGGTAGGATTATTATTTCTATTTTCGAGACTGGAAAACAGAGGCCCTGAGGTCACACCTAATAAGTGGTGAAGCCACAGATTGAAATCAGTCAGCCTAGCACCCGAGCCAGTGCTGTTGACCACTCTGTAGTTACTATAGGAGCTCGTGACTCTATGCCCATGAAAAAGCATATTTTGCTATACTAGATTTGAGATGCTCTGGTGAATAGGCCTGCCAACATCAGTTAAGTTCCTTAGGCAGCCACCTAAGGGACTTCCACATGTTAAGATTTTCATCCACTAGACAGATGGCTATTTGTAAAAACGCCCATACAGGTTCCTTTGGCTAAAGAAGAGGGCAGTTGAAGTTGGATCCATCTAGATATCTGCTGTGTAACCTGACACCAGAGGGTATCTCAAAAATGTGCAAAATTCAAAGTGAGGAATGCTGCTCCTGTCTAGGGGGCTTCCTACATACCCTTTTCATGGCCAGATGACCCAGGAATAACCAGTTCCATGCACCTAGGGGCACATGCAATGGGCATGCTGAACTGAACCCCGAAGCCCAGAGACCTAATTGGAAGATACCGGGATGAACAATGTTGTATCTTTATGGGAAGTCTGGGGGAAGGGCCAGCTTGTCTTCAAGTTAGGGCAAAGTCCTGCTCACATAGCCCCTGGCCACACTTATTTGCGCCTTAAATTTATTTGTGAAAATCTGGGTCACAGAGACAGGTATATTGTCGTGTATCAGCCTGGCCATGTATCTCTGGCCTTTCTCTGAGTATTAGTTAAACCAAAATATGTTTGGGGAAGAGGTCCCCAAGGTACCAAGAGACAGCCACCATCTTCGAACCATTATGGAACCACTTGTAGATTCTTTTTTGAGACAGAGACTCAACTCTGTTGCCTGGGCTAGAGTGCCATGGCGTCAGCCTAGCTCACAGCAGCCTCCAACTCTTGGGCTCAAGTGATCCTCCTGCCTCAGCCTCCCAAGTAGCTGGGACTACAGGCATGCGCCACTATGCCCGGCTAATTTTTTCTACATATATTAGTTGGCCAATTAATTTCTTTCTATTTTATAGTAGAGACGGGGTCTCGCTCTTGCTCAGGCTGGTTTTGAACTCCTGACCTTGAGCAATCCGCCCGCCTCGGCCTCCCAAGAGCTAGGATTACAGGTGTGAGCCACCTCGCTCGGCCTACTTGTAGATTCTTGCAGCTGTGGCAGGTTCCTGTCCTTGAGTGTGTGGCTTACTGTCTGCTCACATTTTAGCCATACAACCTTAGACCCCAAAGACATATTTGGCCTGATAATTCAAAGCCATAAAGAATTTTTTTATAAAGAATTTTTTTCATAAAGAATTTTCAGTCTGAAGATTCTTTTTTCATAAAGAATTTTTTTAGGTTTCCTGATCAAAGGCTACATCTTTGGACCCATGTTTGGCTCATGGGAATGGGGCAACCCGAGCATTGTAAGATTTAACACAATTTCTTAAACAGCAAAAGTATCTGAGTGAGGAAAACAGTAACACACAGTCATAAGCTCAGGGAAATACAGTGGCTAACGGGGGCTACTGTCCAACTCGATGCATTTCGACATTCAACTACGTTCGTGAGCACTTACTACGTACCTAGTGCTACAGCTGTCCCCAAACTTTTTGGCACCCGGGACCGGTTTCATGGAAGACAATTTTTCCACGGATCGGGGATAGGGAGTTGGGAGGAAGGGGATAGTTTGGGGAAGATTCAAGCACATTGCATTTATTGTGCACTGTATTTCTGTTGTTACATTGTAATATGTAATGAAATAATCACACAACTCACCATGATGCGGAATGTAACGCCAAGGCGGATCTGGCAGGAGGCGGGGCTCCGGTGGTGATGCTGTTGCTGCAGTGTGTACAGCTAGCGTTACAGCTCTTATTCACTTGACCGGGGAAGAACCGAGTGGCACACGAAGAGTCGGAGAACAGCCTTTATTTTTCTACGGCAGACTCAGCACACCTAGTATTCCACCTCTCTTCGTGTCTTCCGATGTTCTCCCCTTCCTGCCCTTCTACCCCTGCTTTTATACCCTTGGTAGGGCTCAAGAAGCGTCCAATCAACTACAAGCTTTAACATCCAATCAGCAACAGGCTTTAGCATCCAATCAGCAACAAGCTTTAGCATCCAATCAGCAATAAGCTTTAACATCCAATCAGCAACAAGCTTTAACATCCAATCAGCAACAAGCTTTAACATCCAATCAGCAACAAGCTTTAACATCCAATCAGCAACAAGCTTTAACATCCGATCAAAAACAGTGGGATTCAAAAATTACCCAATCGGGATCACGCAAGCAGCGTGGCCGGAAACAGGAAGCCGCAGGTGGGCCTGGGGGCATTCCCACATGTGGGAGTCCAGGCTGGCTGGGTGCCTCTAACCGGCCACATGCAGCACTGGCCCCCGGAGATGCGGAACTATGGGGGGGTGGCAATCGGCCGAGTCCCGGCGCCCGACATTTTCCGCATCAATTCGAGCCACGGGGAGCGGCTGTAAACAGGACGAAGCTTGGCTCGCTCACCCGCCACTCGCCCCCTGCTCTGTTCCCTCCATCCCAGTTCCTAACAGACAACGGACCAGTACAGGTCCACACCCCGGGGGGTTGGGGGTCAGTCGTGCCGGATACAGGGATCAATGAGGCACAGCCCCTCATGGCGAGTTCACACTGCAGCAGGGGAGCTAGGTAGGCAAACACGTACCAGGGTATTGTGATAATCACGCCAACAGAACTAGCTGAGAGAGACAGGAGAAAGAGTAGGGAAGATGTTCGGGTGGGAGAGGGTGCTAGGAAATTTAGGATTCTCAAAAAAAGGCGACAACTCAGTAGGGTTTTGAAGGACAGACAGGAGTTGGTCAGACTGAAAATTGGACAAGCGTTGGCAGAGAGGAAAGTACACGCGATGTCATGGGAGCAAAGACGAGCAAACAAACAACCTTCCGTGGGGCACGCAGGGGCCTGGCGAGGGCTGCCTGAAGACCCTCTGAGCGTGCACAAGGGCACACACACATCTGCGAAAAATCAGTGTCTTTTCCTGTCTTACAATGACAGAGAGATGCTCGGGGTTAATTACAGCAAGCTTTCCCTCTTGCACGCTTGATATATTCCCCCAAAAATGAGTCAAGTCCGTGCTGCGTGCGCACGACCATATATTAAGGGAGCAATAACACTGAAGAGAGAGGGGCTCATAAATGTCACGGCACTGTCCCTTTTCATTTGATATATGCGACCACGCAAATCCACTGCTCTCGTAAATTTCGAGAAAAATCCAGCTTCAGGACGTGTTTCCAGGGGCTGTTTGACTTTATGAACGAAAGCATTCTTGTTCGCTCGGAGGGCCTGTTTATATCTGCATTATTAGGTTCTTCTGGAATGGATTTGGTGGTCTACGTGCTCCGTGGGTTGAGTTATGCAACGGAACTTCAAAGTCAGCCCGTGCGATTTGCCAGGGGTGTGTGTCAGAGCTGTCCCTGGTAGTCCCCACAGAGAGCTGGCCTGTTGCATGTTTCCTTTGGAATGAGCTAGTTCTCCTGCACCAGGCTCTCTGGAAGCCTCAGTGTAACAGAGATGCTGGTGCATTCTGCTAAACTCTGCCGGCTTTTCCTGGGGTTAAAAGGAAGCTGAATTCAACATTGGCTGCTGCTTTTAGGAGGCGGGCTCTCCGTTGTGAGGGTAAATTTCCTAGGCTGGAATTCACAAGACTGGAGTCCTGTCTCAGTTTTGCAGCTATGAGTTAGTGAGTGGGACAAACAGAAGCTTGCTCATTAGTGTCCTCGTTAGAACATATCTGCTTTTGGGGCAGAGACTGAGAGTTGCTACCTCATTCTCCCCTTTCTTAGGAATACCACCCTGAGACTGTATCTCTAAGTCTCCTTCTTCCAGAGTGGCCAGTGAGAAATACGCACAGGTTGTAGGATAGGGTTTCAAGAGTTGTCACCGTTGGGAGAACCCCCATTTCCCTCCTTTCCCCATTCTTCCTGTTTCCTGCGTGGAATCATAACCTGATGGTTGGCGCTCCAGCAGCCCTCTTGGATCATGAGGCAGCCGTGATGATGGAAGCCATGCACTAAGGAGGGAGGAGAAGAAAGATAGAAAGAGCTTACATCCCTGATGACAATGAAAGCTGGCATCCTAGCCACAAACTGCCTATCCCTGCACTTCGTATAATAGAAAAGAAAACTAAACCCATAAGTCTTGTTTAAGCCTTTGTTATTTGGGTTTTCTGTTATATGCAGCTGAAAACAATTCCTAATGGATATAGTTTATTCCCCTCTGCCATATATCAGCTTTTCCCAGATAGCAGGGAACACAGCTGCCAGCAACTCCAGAGAAATGACAGAGTCGGGGTTAAGAGCCGGGATTCATGAGTCAGACTGCCTGACTCCACCACTCACACGAGCTTGGCCGTGAGCAAATTCCTTAACTATATTGTGCTTCAATTTTCTCTCTCTTTTTCTTTTTTTAAAATTTGTTTTCCAACTTATGTTATAATAGGGATAACCATAGTACTTAGCTTCTAGGGCATTTGCGAAGATCAAATTAAAAGAGATCCACCCATGCAAAGCGCTTTGAACGCGCCCAGCACCTAGCAAGCACACAACAAATATTAGTTGTTGTTATTTTTCAAATTCCAGCTCTGTGGACCCAGAAGTCACCAGCAGAGGAATCCCAGGGAAGGACTGGGGTTTGTTCTAGTTTGGGTGACAGTCCAGGTGGCCAGGAGGACGGGGCACTAGGGTTGGCCGGGCCTGGGTCCCATTTCTCCCTGGGCGGTGGAGATCGTGGTACGGGGTGCCGGCCCAGTGTGTTCCAGAAAAGCGCAAGAAGGGGTGAGTGTTGGGCAAACAAAGACAAAAGCTCCCCCCGTGCCCCTCGTTTTTCTCTGGAAGATACTGAGACATTCTGCATCCGATAAGCTCTCAGACACTTTCGGTGCCAAATGGCTCAAGGAACTGTCGTCAGAATCACCCTCATCAGTCTTGGGGGCCTTTTTTAACTCCCTATCAGACTTGCGCCAAGTTTAGATCTCCCCGTTCCCTCGGAGCTCAGGCAGCTTCTAGAATATTCCGCAAAGCGGAGGTCTCCATGCCCCACCCCTCCCCGGGTGACAGAATCAATATGGGTGTGCAGAGACAAAGCGGGGAGCGATCGCCGCCCAGCCGGCCACTTTCAGGGGAAAGAGCATGGACGCCCACGTGGCCAACAAAGGGTCTAGGGTGGCAAGAACATTCCAGATACGGAACAGCCTGTGCTGTCATGCTGCAAACTTTCCCGGGTGTGACAACAGCCCTGTGTGTGTGAGTGTGTGCGTTCGTGTCTTTTTCTTTTCTGTGTCCTGATGATGTGACATCTGGGGCCTTGTCGCCTTTCCGAGGAGGGTCAGCTCATTTCTGGAGGTACCGTTTCTCCCCCCAAAACAAGACAGGGTCTTCTATTTATTTTTTTCCTCAAGAAGACACCCTAGGGCTTATTTTCAGGGGATGTGTTTTTTTTTTTTTTTTTTTTTAAGTGCAGTACAGCCATGTCCACGGATTCAAACCCAGTAGAAGTAATTACAAATGCAAGTTTTGGGGCCCCAGCCTGGGGACGCTGGGTGGGGTCCAGCGAGCTGGCTTGTCACACACTGTCCCGGTGATTCTGAAGGGTGAGAGCCGCTTCCCTACGCCAGGCTTTGTCCCTTGTCTTTTTCTTCCCGAGCACGGGCTCTGAAGCTAGACAGGCCGGAAACGCCACTTTCTGATTAGGTGACCACGGTCAGGTTGGTGCATTTAACCCTTTGCACTCGGATGTCGAGTGTGACTCGACACGGTCAGCATCGGTAGCAGCTCACGCCATGAAAAATTATAGAGATTAAAACTGAATGTATCAATAATTTGAATTTTTAAATGTGTCAAAATGTATCAATTGAATGTATCAAAAATTTGAGTGTATCAATAATTTGAATGTATCTTTGAATGTATCAATAATTTGAAATATTTGAATGTATCAATAATTTGAAAAAATCCAAGTAAATAAGTTTGTATGCAAAGAAACTCCCATATTTATTATTCTGGGGTAGTTAAAAAATTAAATCCTGGGTAGGATAAAGGAATTGAGAAAAGAGCAAGCGAGTGCAAAGGGTTAAGTTTCTATACCCTCATCACGAATACGAGAAGAATGTTAATTCTATCTCCGTGTTGTTGCTGGGAGTAAATGGGTTAATGTATGGTGACCACTTCCTATAGCACCTGACAAAGAGAAAACACTCAGGAAATGGTCGCTATGACGCTAACTATGGCTATTGCCTTTTTCCTACAGGTCCAGCCCCCAAAAGGAGGAAGAGCAAAGGCATTTCCTAGCACTGGGAATCTGGGCAAGTTATGCAAACTCTGAGCCTCAGTTTCCCACCCTGCCAAGTGCCGACAATCTCAGCACCATCTCATTGGATCATAGTGAGGGTTGGTTGGGTTAATATAAGTAACACACCTTGGAACAGCACCTAGAACACAGTGAGTGCTCAGCATCAGCTGTGATGGCAATGGCACCAACATTACCCCATTTGCCTGTTTTTGTTTTTGTTTTTTTTCTCTTGCAGCTCTAACATGGTTGTCCAGGAAGTGGAAGAAACAAGTGAGATTCTTGGAGAAGCGGCATGTTCGTCACGAGAATTTCCCTGTTCCACCAAACTCGACGAGCCATTCCTTCCCCTTTGCACGCGCCTCCATCGTGCTACTTGATGTAAGGCTGGTGGTGGGGCCCCCATCCCCTCCCTAGATCAAAAAAGAAAAGGCTCACGAGACCAGGCCCCGCTGAGAACAGCCACGCCTGGATGTCCACCCCGATAAGAAAGTTTTGGCTCCTGGATCCCGCAAATACCGCCAGCCCCTCCTATTTCTCAGTGACCCCCCAAGGTCACAGTGGAAAATCCCCAGCTCTTCCGACAAAAGTCCTTAGCCCAGCCCAAACGGTATAAAGGCCTGCACCCCCTCCAAACGGATGTGACTTCTCAGCACCCCCCCCTTGGGACCCGCGAACCTCGTCCAGGAGCGCTCAATAAAGCCGTGTTGTTTTGCCCCACTCTCTCTCTCTCTCTTTCTCTCTGTTTCTTTCACCACCAGAAAACTTTACACCTGTCACACTGCTTTCTCTACTTGTGCCTCTTTTTTATGTCCCTGGTGTAAATCAGTGTTCAACAGATGTCTGTCAATGAAGGACTGCTTGATGTCCAGTCGTAACTGAACCATGTCATCTGCTATAGGCAGGTAATACGAACTCCCAGAGGAGTCTACACCCTAATCCCTGGGACCTGGGGCCATGGAGGTCACTCGGCTAAGAGGAAATTAAGGTTGCCGATGGAATTACGGTTGCTAATCAGCTGACCTTAAAATAGGGTCAGAATAGGGTTAGCTGGGTAGGTTCGATGTAGTCCCAGGGTCCTTAAACGTGGGAGAGGAATTCAGAGGACAGAACCAGAGAGATGTGGCATGAGAAGGACTCAGCCCAATGTTGCTGGTCTTGGAGATGAAGGAAAGGAGCCGGGAGCCAAGGGAAGCAGGTGGCTTCCAGATGCCAGAAAGGTAAGAAGAAAACAGGATGTCCCTTAGCGCTTCTGTAGGGACCCGGCCTTGCCAGCACCTCGCTTTTAACCCAGAGAGGTCCGTTTTGGATTCTGCCCTCCAGAACCGTAAGATAAGAAATTTGTATTGTTCCTGGTCGTTTGTTACGGCAGCTGCAGGGAACTCATCCCTGACCCCATTATTGCAAGCACTTTAGGACGGGCTGTTTTGTTTTGTTGTTTTTTTTTTTGAGACAGAGTCTCACTGTGTTGCCCAGGCTAGAGTGAGTGCCATGGCATCAGCCTAGCTCACAGCAACCTCCAACTCCTGGGCTCAAGCGATCCTCCTGCCTCAGCCTCCTGAGTAGCTGGGACTACAGGCACGCACCACCATGCCCGGCTAATTTTTTCTATATATATTAGTTGGCCAATTAATTTCTTTCTATTTATAGTAGAGACGGGGTCTCTCTCTTGCTCAGGCTGGTTTTGAACTCCTGACCTTGAGCGATCGGCCCGCCTTGGCCTCCCAGAGTGCTAGGATGACGAGCATGAGCAACCTCACCTGGGCTGTTTTGTTTTGTTTTTTTAATTTTCTTTTACTTTTTAAATTTTTTTCCAGCATATTATGGGGGTACAAATGTTAAGGTTACATATATTGCCCTTTGCTCCCCCTCCCTCCTCGAGTCAAAGCTTCAAGCGTGACCATCCCCCAGTTGGTGCACATCTCACTCATTATGTTTGTATATACCTGTCCCCTCCCCCCCACCTGCCCGACACCCGATAAATGTTACTCCTATGTGTCCACTTAGGTGTTGATCCGTTAATACCAGTTTGCTGGTGAGTCCATGCAGTGCTTGTTTTTCCATTCTTGGGATACTTCACTTAGCAGAATGGGTTCCAGCTCTATCCAGGAAAATACAAGAGGTGCTAGATCACTGTTGTTTCTTATAGCTGAATAGTACTCCATCGTATACATATACCACATTTTATTAATCCACTCATGAAGTGATGGGCACCTGGGTTGTTTCCACACCTTTGCAATTGTGAGTTGTGCTGCTATACACATTCGAGTGCAGGTGTCTTTTTCATAGAGTGACTTTAGCGCGGGCTGCTTTTCAGGATGCAGCCTATCTGCCTCATTCCCCTCTTCCCATCAACAGCACTCTACCCACGACAGTGCCAGCACACCGAGAAGCATTTTGCATTAGTCGATGATCGTCTGAGAAGGAACCCGCAGACACATGCTTAAAAGTCTTCGACTCAGGCCTGGGGCCTCATCCAGCTCCTCTGAATGTGGGGCTCGAGTCCTAATGAGCGGGGTTCGGGGGCTGCTCGTGCCTGGGCTTTGAATCCAGCCTCCGGCAGCTCACGGGGGAGGTGTGAAGTGGCAGCTGCAGGCAGAGTCTCTCCAGCCGTCCTCCCGAAGTCCTCCCCGCCCCACAGGCCCGTCTGTTCGTGTTCTGTCGGGCGGGGACCTCCCACTCGGAGGGGACTGGGCCTCTCCTTTGTGCCAGCTCCGGGGAGAGCCACTTGGGAGATCAAAGCACCACCGGTCCCCACCCCATCGGGCAGCTTTGGAGAACGGAGGCCACACCGGGCACCTCTCTCCCTCTGGGAGGGTCCCTGTCACCACCTGGCTTCCCTGCTCCCCCAGGCCTTTCGGAATTTCAGTGAGACCTTGAGCACTCCAGAGATTTTTGGTTCATCAAAAATAAAGACCTATCCAAACACGTTTTTTAAAATTGTATTTTAAGCATTTGCATTAAGTGTAATTTTAAGTATTTTTTTTTTAAATTTAAGTGTATTAAAGTTTACACTTTAAGTGTATTTTAGCATTTGCATTTAGCCCGTGAAAAACCAGTGCAGTATCTTGGTGCTAGTCACGTGACATTCAGGATTTATAACAATGTTAATTACCACGTGTTTCCCCAGAAAATAAGACCCGCCCATAAAATAGGCCCTAGCAGGATGTCTAAGCATGTTCGCAATAGAAGCCCTACCCCAAAAATAAGCCCTAGTGATGGGCGTGGCTATGAAAATCAGCCCTAGTGATGGGCGTGGCTATGAAAATAAGCCCTGGTGATGGGCGTGGCTATGAAAAATCAGCCCTAGTGGTGGGCGTGGCTATGAAAATCAGCCCTAGTGGTGGGCGTGGCTATGAAAATAAGCCCTGGTGATGGGCATGGCTATGAAAATCAGCCCTAGTGATGGGCGTGGCCATGAAAATCAGCCCTAGTGACGGGCGTGGCTGCGCAGCGCATCTGCACAACCCATGCGTGTCTTCGCGGAGCGGGAAAGAACACGAGCAGCCCTTCTCATCCGCCCCGTGAGAGCTCTAGTGCTCCACAGGAGAGATCGGGGCCAGTGGTTCTAAAGGAAACAGAGCCGCAAGAAATTCAGGATGGAATTTGGGGTTTGGAGAGTGAGGATGATGTTCCAGAAGAAGACGACTTCACTCTATTTGAATCAATGTAGATGGCTGTACTGTACTTAAAAATAAAAAATAACACATGCCCTGAAAATAATCCCTAGTGTGTCTTCTTGAGGAAAAATAAATATAAGCCCGTTTTATTTTGGGGGAAACATGGTACATTCCCTCCAGCTGGTCCTTAATTTCAGGAATCAGTTTGTATTGGGAACCCAACCTTGGAAAAACATCACTCTTGGGTAGAATTTATGAAGTTTTTAAGTGTAGTTCTAGTTTCTGCAGAGAGGCTAATTGTTGGAGAACAACTCTCTAGTACCAGAGGGGAAGGGGTGCACCCCATCTCTTCGTGTTCCATTGCTTTAGGAAAACCCGAGCTTAGGGGGGTGCATGCTATCTACCGACACCAATGACCCAAGAGATTACCTCGGACCCATAACAGGGCTAGGGTCTATTTTTAGGGCTGACATAAATGGATAGAAGTTATTGGTGCTTTCCTAAATGAAACTGAGAAGTCTCGTCCTGGCCTCTACTACCATGCAGTGGGCTGTCGCTGAATATTTCTGTTAGCATGGCAAACAGGTATGAATCCCAGAAAATTGTCTGCCTGGCATTGGCAACACTCTCTGATCTGAAGTGTTTATGATTTTCTTTTCTAGTTGCATGAACTGTTGGAAACCACATTTACATTGCAGAGTTATTGTTGCACAAGAGAACCAAACAGCTACTCTTTTATTGTTAATTGGAACCCCAATCCCCAGTGTAATGAACCTATGCCCATGGTCTGAAATTTCCTTTTCCCTTCCTTCCCCCCATCCTCTTTCCTCTTTCTCTGGTGGGAAGGCTCGGGTCGTGCTTACAGTCCAAGCATCTTCAAGTCCAAGTTGAATTAACGTCAGCTGCTAGAGCCAGAACATAAAGTGTGAAGTACGCAGACTTTATATGGGGCAGGATCACTTTAGAATCACCAGGGGAACTTTAAAAAAATACCAAAATCTTAAAAACAACAACGACAACAACAAAATACTAATATCTGATTCCCCTTGCAGAACTTCTCATTTAATTGGTCGAGGGGTGGCTTGGGCACCAGGGTTTATAAAGCTCCATAAGTACTTAATAGTTCTAATGTGAAGTCAAGCTTCAGAACTGCTGATTGAAGAACAATCAATGCAGATTTGGTCAAAACCAAATTTCTTTGTTTCCCCACGGACGAAATTGAATAATTAAAATGGTTGTGTTGGGGTTTTGAAATGGACATGGCCTACAAGTGATTTTTTTTTCTTTTTTGGTCTGTTAGTGGATTAGTTTATTATAGCAGGATTTAAAAAATCCAGAATGAGGCAGAGTTGGTTTGCAATAATACAGTTCCAATCACATTCTTTCATGCTGCATCCTTCAGTCTGTGGGTCTGTTTCGAGCTTGCTAACATCCTACGGGCAGAACCTCATCGGAGGCTGATGAAATTTCTGGGCTTCGAGATTTGATTCTGCAGCACAAATCCAATCATAATCCCAACAGGACCGCACTGGGCCAACTAGCCCAGCGAGGAGAGTGTGAAGTTGGTTCCCGGGAGAGCACACAGTCTCGAAATGAAGTTAGGTCCCTCCACCAAGGAAAGCTGTGTGTTTCACAGAAACCCCGTGCGATTTGTTAGCTATCCGGGTCGCTTCCAGCAGGTACGAAATTTCTAGTGATTCTGGGTTCCCGGGGGTGGCGTGATGAGCAGGGAGGCTGAAATGCAATGGGGCGTGCGTCCCAGCTGGGGTTGGTTCAATAACAAACGGACGTGGAGGTGATCAGCCACCTGCGAGCAATTACTAGCAGTGTCTTTAGATGAAAAAGAACCCGGGCCTGGTTCTCTACCCTTTGTTTCCCCCATAAACAGGCATGCAACGCCCTTCTTCAGAGCTGTGATGTGGCGTTCTAGCATGACAGCACCGGAGAGCTTCGTCTACAACTGGGAGGCTTCTGGACATTGTGAATTTATGCGCTTCTTAATTAGAGCAGGATTTTTCAACCTTGGAACTGGTGACATTTCAGGCTGGGTAATTCTTTGTTGTGAAGGGCGACGTGAATTGCAGGAAGAATTGCAGGACGTTTAGCAGTGCCCTAGCCTCTACTTAGCAGTTAGCATTCCTCTGGTCGTGACAACCAAAGATGTCTCTAGACATCGTCAAATGTCTCCCAGAGGTGGGGGTAGGGATGAGGACTGGGGGGTAAAATCGCCAGTGAGAGCGAGTGACAGCTTGTCCTGATTTCATAGTATAAGAAAAATAAGATTTTTCGACACAAAGGCGGAATGATGATTCTAAGCCACTTCCTAAAATGTCATTGACCGCAAATGAATCTCTCTTCTCTTTGTCATATACAAATAAGTCATCTTCATACGCTCCGTGGTTGTCAATGCAATGCTTCATCCACATAGTAGGTGCTCAGTAATGATTGCTGAATGGGTAAAAAGATCCACTTGTCCCCTACTTCCCTGTTGGTGGCCTGCCCAAGCCCATCAGACCATCCCATTTCTCTGGACGTAGCAAGCAGTTCCAGGCTCACACGTGACCTTAGCCACTCTATGGAAGTGATCACAGGACTCATGGGGAATGCTGGGACTCAGCTTACCTTTCTGTCGTTGTTTCCCTGCTGGTTTTGAACCTGGAAGGATGTAGTCCCCCAGAAGTTCTGGCAGCCATCTCAATATTATAAGGTGTTGTAAGAGGAGAGCCTGTTTGAGAGCCAGTCGATAGCAACGGAGCAGAGGTAGGAGATGAAAAGAAAGACGTCACATCGCAATTCGTGCCCCTAGATCCAGTAGCATCTCATGGTGGTGTTTCTTTTTTGTTTTTCGAGACAGCATCTCACTCTGTTGCCCGGGCTAGAGTGCCATCGCATCAGCCTAGTTCACAGCAACCTCCAACTCCTGGGCTCAAGCGATCCTCCTGCCTCAGCCTCCCGAGTAGCTGGGACCACAGGCATGCCCCATCATGCCTAGCTAATTTTTTCTATATATATTTTTAGTTGGCCAATTAATTTCTTTCTATTTGTTAGTAGAGATGGGGTCTTGCTCTTGCTCAGGCTGGTCTCGAACTCCTGACCTTGAGCGATCCTCCCGCCTCGGCCTCCCAGAGTGCTAGGATCACAGGTGTGAGCCACCGCGCCTGGCCTCATGGTAGTGTTTCTAGCCACATCCACCTCTGGCCTCTTCAGTGGCTTGAGCCAATATGTCCCTGCAGATTTATCCATTTCCATTGTTGTTATTTTTTGCTTAAGCCGATTCGAGTCAGTCTCTCTATCACTTACGATCAGCGAAGTCTTAGACCTGGCTCGACGTCAGGGCCGGCCTGGTGATCGTGTTGTCTTAGGCCCTGATAAGACTTGGCAAAGGCCGATTGGGGATTGCGTCATCTTGGCATTGAGACAATCTTAGATGCAAGAGTCTGGCCACCCCTGATGTCGGAAGTCCCTTCGCCACACTTGTCAGGAGAGCACCGGGCCCCCGCTTGACTGGATTGGGGGTCTGCTCGTTCCTCAGCCGGGGGTGGGGGGGTGGGGGGGCCTCTGGCTGTGAGTGAATTCCTACTACTCAGTCAACCCTGCTTCCAAGAAATTTCCTTCCTAGGAGCAAAGTCTGCAGCTAAATAGAACAAAAACTGCTTTTTTTTTTTAAAAAAAATTTTTTTTTAATTTATTTATGTTTATACAAGAAAGGCAAATACCATGTCTGTTTTTGGCCAATTTTTCTGCATTTCAACCATTCTCAAGTGCTTCCAGCTCCTCCTGAGAAATTGTGGTCTAAACCTTTGTGGTTCTGAAAAGAAGAGACTTAGAAGTGACACAGACGGAAGGTTGTGACCCATCTTCATCACCTTTTAGCTGTGACTTTAGAAAAGTTATTTATGGTTCCCTGTGTTTTCAACTGTCGCATGGGGACCGTATTTAGCTCTTCCGTGGGGTCACTGAACATTCCACAGAATGATGCTCAATGATGTGTTTTTTTAGCTCTTTATCCAGATGCATCTAATGTGCTGTATCGCCCAGATTGTCATCATCCTTTTCCACCCTGTTGCTATCCTTGGGGACCCCACTGCAGGGCATTCTCTGAAAATATAGTGTCCAAAATTCAACGCAGTATTCCAAACGGGATCTGGCCCTTCCAATATCTTGACATCTCTGTTTGGTTGATTTGAGGCTTCCTCTCGTTTGCGTTAGTCATCCGGGTGGGCACAGGCGGTCGTGACAACAGCATTGCCAGGGCCGTAGGAGTGCAGACGACAAGCAGCCGATTTCTTGCCGTGGTGCGGATAGAAATAAATCCACGTCCTGGTCGGGAGACCATCCCCTGGGGGTGGGGGGGCAGGGCACGGCCTCTGAGCTCCCGGCTGTCCAAAATCAAGGTCGCATCTAAGTGCAGTTCGAGAGGCCTGTTTTTCTTTCCAGAGCGTGGCTTGCAGGCCCCAGGGAAGAGGAAGCTGATTGTTTCCATTGGCAGATCGCAACCCCCAAAGAATGAAGTGGACCGATTGTGCGGTGTTGGGGGGGACATCCAGGAAAATAAGCACAGGACAGCGCTCGGTGGCCACATAGGGGACTCTCAAGGCTAAGGCCAGCCCTTTAATGTCCAGCCAATGTTTGTAGTCTCGGAAGGGACTTGTCGAAAGTCTGTGCTGATGGGTTGCACTTTGTCCTGTGAGGAAAACTCCCCCGATTTATTCATACGTGGCACGGATAACAGTCCGCAAGAAAAATGTTAGTAATTACCATGTGCTAATCATCGCTGTAATAGTAACGGCAGAGGAAGAAATGAGAAGAGCTGCTGTTTGGTGGACAGCCACCACTCTTGTAAGTATTACTGCCCTATTTTACAGATTAGGCTTACAGAGGGTTTGTGCTTTGCCCAAGGTCATATAGCTTAAGGGGCAGGGTCCTCTGAATCTACCGCTATAGTCCATTCCCACATTCCACTAGCGCTCTGCTGTCAACACGATGTCTAAACAACCAAAGGACCTTCAACGGCCATGCCTTCTTTGGGCTCAGCCCAAGGCTAAGCTTTCTCTCTTATGTCTCTGGCTCTGGAAGTTTCTTTAAATCCTATCTTTTGACCTCCCTAACTCTGTCTTCTCCATTCCTCATCGAAGATCTTCTCTTTGGGTCCCAGCCTTGCTCTCTGCCCACTCCCATGAGTTTCTTTTTTATTTTATTTTATTTTTGAGACAGAGTCTCACTCTGTTGCCCAGGCTAGAGTGAGTGCCCTGGCGTCAGCCTCGCTCACAGCAACCTCCAACTCCTGGGCTCAAGCGATCCTCCTGCCTCAGCCTCCTGAGTAGCTGGGACTACAGGCATGCACCACCATGCCCGGCTCATTTTTTTCTATATATATTAGTTGGCCAATTAGTTTCTTTCTATTTTTATAATAGAGATGGGGTCTTGCTCTTGCTCAGGCTGGTTTCGAACTCCTGACCTCCAGCAATCCTCCTGCCTCGGCCTCCCAGAGTGCTAGGATTACAGGAATGAGCCACCTCGGCCTACCAGAGTGCTAAGATTACAGGCGTGAGCCACCGTGTCCGGCCTCCATGAGTTTCATTATTTATAACTTCCCTGCTATTTGCTTCTTCTCTGTGTAACACAGGGGCGACAGTCCCTTCCCATCCTGCCAGTCTTTCTTTCCTTGCTCTGTACCTTGGTCCCTGGCACCCCTAAACATGGAGGTCCCCTCCAAGGCCAAGGCTTATCTCCTACAACTCCAGGCAGGAAAAGCTCAAGTCTAGGGAGCAGAGAGACTGGGGGCAGGTCACCACGCCCATGGTCTCTGCCCTCAAGAGACTTTTTGAGTCACGTTGCAGCCTCTGATGGTCAAGTTTCATATTTTTACATCCTACGAAGCGGAAACCAGTGG
Source organism: Microcebus murinus (assembly GCF_040939455.1). NCBI lineage: Eukaryota > Metazoa > Chordata > Mammalia > Primates > Cheirogaleidae > Microcebus > Microcebus murinus. The sequence continues at coordinate 16,845,927 of NC_134129.1, read as the reverse complement.
GGGTAGAAAGGGAAAGGGGGTGTAGGTGTTAGGGGAAGGAAGAGAAAAGAGAAAGCAGAGAAGGAAGATAAGAAGGAGGAGGACCAGCTTGAGCAAGAGCGAGACCTTGTCTGTACTAAAAAAAATAGAAACAAATCAATTGGCCAACCAAAAATATATAGAAAAAAATCAGCCGGGCATGGTGGCGCATGCCTGTAGTCCCAGCTACTCCGGAGGCTGAGGCAGGAGGATCGCTTGAGGTCAGGAGTTTGAGGTTGCTGTGAGCCAGGTTGATGCCCACGACACTCTAGCCCGGGCAACAGAGTGAGACTCTGTCTCAAAAAAATAAAATAAAAGAAAATAAAAGAAAAGAAAAGAAAAGAAAATAAGGAGGAGGAGGAAAAGGAGAGATGGGGAGGAGAGAAATTGAGCCCGATTCAGTGACCTCAGCAGCATGTTAAAGCAATTTGGTGGCATTTGTGATTAATTAACAATTTATTATGGCAGGAGGCAGAGAGCAGTTCTGCAGGTGCTGCCTGGGTTCCCTGCTGCAGAGGGAATATTGAAATATCAGTTACCGAGAGCAGAAGAAAAACAGCATCTGAAGAGAAATCTCCAGTTTGTGACACAGCACGGGCTTGCTCGGCTCTCCAGGTTGAATTTCACTCCGGGGAACTCCAATCTCCCCCAAAACTTGTAATAAAAAATAAAGTGCTTGGAAGATGTATTTGAATTTCCTATCAATTAAAACATTTAGTTAGTTCAAAGGACTAAGAATTGAGGCTAAAGGGAGCTACGTTTTCTTGCTGGGCATTTTTGATGGTGGTACCGTGTTTCCCCGAAAATGAGACCTACCCATAAAATAAGCCCTAGCAGGATTTCTGAGCATGCTACTGTATTTCTCCGAAAATAAGCCCTACCAATAAAATAAGCCCCAGCAGGATGTCTAAGCATGAGCACAATAGAAGCCCTACCCCGAAAATCAGCCCTAGTGGTGGGCGTGGCTATGAAAATAAGCCCCAGTGAGGGGCGTGGCTATGAAAATCAGCCCTAGTGATGGGCGTGGCTATGAAAATCAGCCCCAGTGACAGGCGTGGCTGCGCAGTGCATCTGCACAACCCATGCGTGTCGTCGCAGAGCGGGAAAGAACACGAGCAGCCTTTCTCATCTGCCCCGTGAGAGCTCTAGTGCTCCACAGGAGAGATCGGGGCCAGTGGTTCTAAAGGAAATGGAGTCGCAAGACATTCAGGATGGGATTCGGGGTTTGGAGAGTGATGATGTTCCAGAAGAAGACGACTTCACTCTATTGGAATCAATGTAGATTGTTGTACTGTCCTTAAAAAAAATAACACATGCCCTGAAAATAAGCCCTAGGGTGTCTTCTTGAGGAAAAATAAATATAAGACCCTTTCTTATTTTGGGGGAAACACGGTAAGTGTTCAACTGTATTCTATTCCCATAGGAATGCAGATGACCGAATTGAGTGCTTATTGATACTACAGCGTCCCTGACACGGTTAAGGCAGGATGGGAAATATCAGAGGAGACGTGATCTGCACTTATGGGAGCTCAGCATGCACAAGGAAAATTTGGAAGACAAGGCCAGTTTCCCTCCCCCTTAAACAATAGGAAAAAAAAATCACAACACAAGGTAATATTAAATGAGATAGTACTTATTCCTCCATTGGTTCCCAGTGCAAATTTCATTTCCTTAGGAAATCCTTCTCTGACTTTTTAGGGTAGAGCAAGCCACTTGTTTTCATAGTAACTTATAGTTTTCCTTGATAGCACTGACCACAGTTTGTAATGACATCTCTTCATACCTGCACTATAGAGACATAGACATGTACATACACATCATGTATATAGTAATTATATATATGTATATGATTTTAAAAGGAAATTCATCTCTCCCTGGCTCACCAGGTTATAAACTCCATAAATGTCAAGATGTGATCTGTTCTGTCTATCATTGTATTGCACAGTATTTCACACAAATTCCAGATACATAGTAGGTACTCCATAAATATTTTTGAAATAATAAAAAAAAAAAACCAAAGGAACATATTAAAAGTTTGAAGAAGGAAAAGTGTTATTACTGAGCTGTTGTGGGAGTTTCAATGGGTAAAGTTGACCTTGGCCAGGGTTCCTTTCATGCGAAATTACAGATGAAATTCCTTTCAGGTCTTAATACCAAGAAAGACAGGGTTTCAGTGAAAAACTGATCTGTTTTTAGGCTTATGGATTCTGTGCATCTTACATAAATATTAAGACATTTTTCTCCTCTGGGAGGCTGAGGCGGGTGGATTGCTCGAGGTCAGGAGTTCGAAACCAGCCTGAGCAAGAGCGAGACTCCATCTCTACTATAAATAGAAAGAAATTAATTGGCCAACTATTATATGTATATAGAAAAAAATGAGCTGGGCATGGTGGTGCATGCCTGTAGTCCCAGCTACTCGGAAGGCTGAGGCAGGAGGATTGCTTGAGCCCAGGAGTCTGAGGTTGCTGTGAGCGAGGCTGACGCTACGGCACTCACTCTAGCCTGGGCAACAAAGCAAGACTCTGTCTCAAAAAAAGAAAAAAAAAGATATTTCTCTCTTTGCTTTGGCAGGTAGGAAGCTTAGTGTCAATTTTATTACCTATTTCTAGCAACTGCACTGTATTTTAATGTATTAACCTTGCCCCTGATTTCAAATATTTTCCTAACCTTCATTTTCTTTTTATTAATTTTTCAACATTTATTTACATTTTAAAAATAATGTTGTATTACAACCCCCTCTAAAATGAGAGTTGGTGTAAATGTATGCTCATATGAATAACGATTATTGATGCCCAAAGTAATGTACGGCAAAGTTTATATAGTGTCGAAGCTTTACAATGGATGTTGGCGTTCTTAACGAATCTTCTGTTGAAAATCCTCTGTAGGAATTATTTAATATAGATTCCTGGGGCTGGATCTTACTGCTAGAGTTAAGATTCCAGCCACGAGCAGAATCTTGTGTAAGATGATAAAATCTCTCCCATCATACTTTGAACCTTGAGACATTATTACAAGCAATATTTAAACCTCCCAAAAATTTTGGTCAAGAAAACTCGATTTTAATGTCCATGCTTTGATCTGATGTCACCAACTCATCTGTGATTCTGTCATGTGTCAAGTGGATCCAATTAGGAGAGCCACACTGATATTAAGGAATGAAAAGTGCTGCTATAGTCTCCCAAGGGAAAATTTTAAAGGAATTAATGTCTAACTTCATTCTCTGTCACCTCCCTTTGGGCTTTAAAATGAAAACAATAATTTAAAACCTTATGTTCACCCTAACCAAATAGCCACAATCCTCTCTGAATATACGGTTCTATAAATGAGTTATTTTGAAGAAATACAGTAAAATGTATTCTGTGGTATTGTTTCTGTATTTTGCTATATTAATCCATTCCAGATGGTGACTGAACAACATATTTTTGCAGAGTGTCTTCGTGTATTTTCTCCAGTTTAATAGTTATATTGCAAAGCTTTTGGGACATCTCACATTGTCTATTTTTGGCATGTCACCGAGTAATTGTTTACTAAAACCATTCCTACTAATTCCATTTTGGCTAAAAGATTCGGCAAATATTAATGTGTTTCTAAGAAAGATGTTAAGGCTCATTAAGCTATTCCTTTCAAAATTTGCTGCAGGAGAGTTATGGTAAAAACTGGCAAATTACTAAAGATCCATGACCACAGCCGAATTTACAGTTTGTTTGAAGTTCAACAGGAACCCAGACAGACCTGAATATGAAATATATCTCAATGTGGTGATAATTAAGAATTACTTATAATTATCAAAGTCTTTAAAATTAAAAAAAAATTTTTTTTTTTGAGACAGAGTCTTACTCTATTGCCCGGGCTAGAGTGCCATGGCATCAGCCTAGCTCACAGCAACCTCCAACTCCTGGCCTCAAACCATCCTCCTGTCTCAGTCTTCCAAGTAGCTGGGACTACAGGCATGCACCACCAAGCCCAGCTAATTTTTTCTCTCTATATTTTTAGTTGGCCAATTAATTTCTTTCTATTTTTAGTAGAGACGGGTCTCACTCTTGCTCAGGCTGGTTTCGAACTCCTGATCTTGAGAGATCCTCCTGCCTCTGCCTCGCAGAGTGCTAGGATTACAGGCGTGAGTGAGCCACCTCGCCCGGCCTAAAAAAATATTTTTAAGTGTGGTGGAGTCTTAGGTGTATCTTAATGTACACATCACCCTTGGTGGGTAGCTGGGACATTAGGTTGGCCAACAGGGTCCCTTGGTGCCATCCTGGGGAAAAAAAATTGAAGAAATGGCATTGCGAATTTGGAATTAATATTCTCAAAGAGAGATCATTTCTGGCCCAGCCAATGAGGAAGAATCCTGGAGGTATAACGAACTCACAAGAGTATAGGAGAGTTACACCTGCACTCCTTTCTGAGGTTGGATTTTGGTCCAGGGGGAAAGGATTTAATGAAACCATAAAATAGGCTCTGGCCAAGTTCTTTAAGAACAAATCTCAAGGGAGAAGGCTGTAAAAACTGAGATTATTAACATTTTTGAGAGCGGTTGTTTGACACCAAACACCGGTTTGGGTGTCACGAGCAGATCAACCTGTCGCCGTGGCCTGACTGTTCCCAAAGAGGTCACTTACCTTCGTCCACCCCTGTGTTCCTTCCCACGATGTCCCTGTCCCAATCTTTCAAGCAAACCATCTGCTCACCGTTCACACGGAATGCTTCTTGCCCCATGCCGCCTACAGAACTCGGAAATGGGGAGAACTTGCGGCGGAGGGTTTGGGGTGAGAGCAAGGACAAAGGCTGAGGACAGTGACAAGTGACACTGAGCGAGAGGTGGTGTCGGCGCTGTTTTGCTGTCGCTAAGTGCTCAGACCCTGAGGCTGAGAGTGCTGGGCCTGACATTGAATAGCTGCATAATCTCAGGAAAGTTATTTATCTCTGTTTCCTCATTTATAGAATCGAGCCAATAATACCGTGTTTCCCCGAAAATAAAGCAGGGTCTCATATTTATTATTAACAACAATAATAATTTATAAGAGAACAATTATAACAAAGTGCCGTAATAAAAGTTACGTGACTGTGCTCTCTTTCTCTCTGTCTTGGAATGTCTTATTGTATATATCATGTTTTCCCGAAAATAAGACAGGGTCTTATATTCATTTTTCCTCAAGAAGACACCCTAGGGCTTATTTTCAGGGCATGTGTTATTTTTTTTTAAGTACGGTACAACAAAATCTACATTGATTCAAATAGAGCGAAGTCGTCTTCTTCTAGAACATCATCCTCACTCTCCAAACCCCGAATCCCATCCTGAATGTCTTGCGACTCTGTTTCCTTTAGAACCACTGGCCCCGATCTCTCCTGTGGAGCACTAGAGCTCTCACGGGGCAGATGAGAAGGGCTGCTCGTGTTCTTTCCCGCTCCATGACGACAAGCATGGGTTGTGCAGATGCGCTGCGCAGCCACGCCTGTCACTAGGGCTGATTTTCATAGCCCCGCCCACCACTAGGGCTGATTTTCATAGCCACGCCCATCACCAGGACTGATTCTCATAGCCACGCCCATCACCAGGGCTGATTTTCATAGCCACGCCCACCACTAGGGCTGATTTTCATAGCCACGCCCATCGCCAGGGCTGATTTTCATAGCCACGCCTGTCACTAGGGCTGATTTTCATAGCCACGCCCATCACTAGGGCTGATTTTCGGGGTAGGGCTTCTATTGCGCTCATGCTTAGACATCCTGCTAGGGCTTATTTTGTGGGTAGGGCTTATTTTCGGGGAAATACGGTAGTGCCTACCTCGGAGGGTTATTAATATTTTTAAAGCACTGAGAACAATGTCTAGTACATAGTCAGTACTAGATCCTTGCTTGTTAAATCCTTGGAGTAAGTAACCCATGCACTTTGGCTACGGAAAAGTGAAAAGTGTTAAAGAATAGTCTACCAGCTATAGTGACAGTGATTTGAAGACATATTTGAAGACAAGAAGGTATGAGAACAGATCAGCAGCTTGTTGAATCCCCACCCATGAAGTATTAGGGCTTGAATGACAGTGGCAGCTTTGGTAAGGAAATGATTTGCTGAACCTCATGAAAAAAAAAAAAACAATAGGCAAGAACATGGTGATGGATTGGTTTTGGGGGAATACAGTTGGAAATAAACTCTCCTAAGCTTATGATCTTGAGGGATTAGAAAGATGATGGTACTGTTGACAACAGTGGAGGAATCTGGAAGGAGATGCCTGTTTTTGCAGGAAAGACCGGAAGCTTTGGCCATGTCAAGATGGAGGCAACAAATGGGCCATGAGAGCCAAACGCACGGTGGCCTCAGCTTTGACGGATGGGCTGCAGCTGAATCAATTGTCACGCTTCGTTAGGGTGTCCAGGGTGTCCCACGCCATGGTCTGCTGGTTTTGCCACCTGTCAACACATCCACCATTGAGGGTGGGCTTGTTACTGGGTTCTGATTCCTCCTGCCGCCATGTCATGTGAGAATAACCTTGGAGAACAAGAGAAGGTAGCATCTCGCTCTAATACACAGACATCTCCAGTGGTTCAATGCATGTGTACTTCCATCCGAAAATAGAACTGCACTGGGAAGTGGAATGGTTTTATTTTGATTTGTATCATCTTATATCATGAGAGAATATATATATTTTTTGAGACAGAGTCCCACTCTGTTGCCCAGGCTAGTGTGCCGTGGCGTCAGCCTAGCTCACAGCAACCTCCAACTCCTGGGCTCAAGTGATCCTTCTGCCTCAGTCTCCCCAAGTAGCTGGGACTACAGGCATGTGCCACCATGCCCGGCTAATTTTTTCTATATATTTTTAGTTGGCTAATTCGTTTCTTTCTATTTTTGGGGTCTTGCTCTTGCTCAGGCTGGTCTCGAACTCCTGACCTTGAGCGATCCTCCTGCCTCAGCCTCCCAGAGTGTTAGAATTACAGGCGTGAGCCACCGCACCCAGCCACGAGAGAATAATTTTAACCGATATTTGTATAGTGATTGGCAGAGATCATTCTAAGCTGTGTGCATGTGCTAACTCATTTAATCATCACAGCAACCCTATGAGGTAGGTAACATGATCATCTTCAAATTAAGGAAGAGGAAATTGGGACATGCAGGAGTCTAGGGGTCTCGGGTTGGATTCAGTAGAATTCCAAGACAAGGAGTTGTGTGCAAGTGATTTATGGAGGAAGAGGTGGGGGCAGGGAGGGGACCAGCATGGGAGTGGGGGATGGGCAGAAACAGGGAGAGGAGGAAGCCAAGCAAGAGAGCAATGGTGACAAAGTCCCGCAGAAGGGAGTGTCAGCCTAATTCTGAAGGGGAGCTCTGGATTGTAAATTACACCTCAAAGCTGCTCCAGTCCAACCCAAGGTGGGAGAGCTGGGCTTTTGTACTCCGATGCCTGAGAGTCATTTGTTAAGGCTGCCTGCCTTAGGGGGATGTCCCGTTGGCTCTTTGCACCTGTCCGAAAAGTGGCTCCAGTCGGTCCAACCCTCCAAAAAAAGGCTGCAGAGACTGCCTGTTGGGTGCAAGAACACAGCAGAGGTGGGAGATGGGGTGGGGTGGGGGGTGCTCAAGAAGGACAGGGAGGAGAGGAGATCTGGCAGAGGGTGACACTTGTGGGCCTCGCCTGTGCTTCAGGGTCTTGGCAATATCCGATCACATAGTTGCAGGCGATCGATCAAACAGATTGGTTTTTTGTTTGTTTGTTTTTGGCTGCTGTTGTAATTTGACAATTTGACTCAACTTTGCACATGCAGATAGGTCTAAGACATACAAATCTGTGTCTGTACACACACATACACATAAGCATGAATACACACACACACACGCACATAAACATGCGCACAGCACTTACACACTGAGAAAATGCAAAGCTGATGCAGCCCAGATGTTACAAGCCAGATGTCATAAGCTGGTGACTCAGAATTTGCAGGAAGCCTACAGACATTCTTGGCTTGGCCCTTTCTGAGTTTTTAGAAGGTTGATTCGTAGCCAATATTTTAAAACTTGGGAGATTTCTATGACAACTCCAGATCCCTGACTTCTCCCCATATTGGTGCCTCACACAGTGGGCTAGGGGTGGGTGTAGCCTCGTGGGACAGGCCATGTGCTGTCCAGCTCTCCACCTTCTCTGCCACCCCTGGTTGTCACTCAGACATCGCCACCCTTCCTCACCATGTATTTGGTTCCTATGGACATTTAAATTTGTAACTCCTGTGACATGCAATTTCTTGGCTCCATCCATTGTCATTTGTTTCTTGAGATCAACAACTCATGCCAGATTGTCATAACTTCTTCCTTGTTTCTAATTGCTAGGTTTTGACCCCCTTTGTGGGGAAAGATAGTATTAGATTGTTCCGGCAAGAGTACAGCAAGTGTAACAGCAAGTGTTAACAGCGACTGACCAGGGAAAGAACCGAGCGGCACACAGAGGGTCGGAGAATCAGCTTTTATTCCACCGGCCAGCACAGAGGGGCACGCCACCAAACTCTGAGCACTGCTTCCTTGTTCTCCTCCAGTTTTATACACTTCTTGGGGTTACACACAACCAATCAACTATGAGCATGGGGAATTACCCAATCAGCGGTGGTATTCAAAAAGCATCCAATCAGCAATAAGCTCTACATATGCAATCAGCAACAAGCTCTACATATCCAATCAGCAACGAGCTTTACATATCCAATCAGCAACGAGCTTTACATATCCAATCAGTGGTGGGATTCAAAAAGTATCCAATCAGCAACAAGCTCTACATATCCAATCAGCAACGAGCTTTACATATCCAATCAGCAACGAGCTTTACATATCCAATCAGCGGTGGGATTCAAAAAGTATCCAATCAGCAACAAGCTCTACATATCCAATCAGCAACAAGCTCTACATATCCAATCAGCAGTGGGATTCAAAAAGCATCCAATCAGCAGTGAGTTCAGCTATGGGGGCCCTGGGGGGAGGGTTTTTCCCTATCAAGATTAGTTCGGTCAATGTAGACAGCAACAAAGCCAGGTGGCTGTTTAAGCTGGAATGATCTGAGTTGGGTTCTACATCAAGTCAGCACTTACCAAGTTATTTACCAAGCCATTTCTTTGCCTGTTGTGCTAGAAATTCCATGAGCACAAAACACAAATGCTGGCCACACAGGAAATTTGTAGATAACCAACTCCAATTGTTTCTTGCTCAGATAAAGATGTCCTATTAAAGCTCTCAGCATCTTCCAACGCATTCATTGTCTATGTCAAAAGATCTGAAACGGATATGAAAATGAAATCCTGGGCTGGATGGGAGTTTAAGTAAATTACAGTAATTTTCTGGTTGAACAAATAATTATGTTGTTTCAGCAAATCATCATCATTTTCTCTGTATGAAAGACTTTTCTTGCTTTTAGGAGTTCAACGAAAACATGTCTTCATGGGTCAAATATTAAAACTGAATGCCAGGAAAAACCCTTACGTTCTAAAAACCCTCCACCCCCAAACTCATTTCGGATTTTCTGGAGTGTTCTTTTCGACATTTTTTTTCTAACCGATTCGGCCCAAATGATTAGATTTATTTTTGATGAGCTATTAAAAATATCTTTCTTCATAAGGGTCAATGCTGATTGTAGGTCTGATGAAGAGCTAACGTCTGTTCTCTTTGCTCTTTAAGTTAAAGGAGTTGAGATTATGTTTTTTTTGTTAAATATATGAGGGCACAGGTAATGACAATTTCAACATTAGCAAAGCTCTTATAAAGTTTATTAAACAAACCAATATTCCCCTAGATGAAAAAAGGAAAGTTATATGTTCTCCAAAATAGTTTGCTTGTTCACATAAGTTCACTTTTTGAGTGTGTAGTTATCATCAAAATGTATTCAAAACAAGGTGACTTTATTGTATTTCAGCTATGAGACTATGACATTGTAAAAAAACAAAAAAATCATTCGGAAAATTGGAAGTCAGGTCAGAAATCTGAATTGAGACTGCAGTTATACCTAAAAAAAAAAAATCCTTTTTGAAACCCAAATGAAAACAAATATTCTTCCCAAATATTCTCTATGTCCTTAGACATAGAGATGACTGTCTGGCCCAGGAGTCCTCAAACATTTTAAACAGGGGGGGCCAGGTCACCGTCCCCCAGACCGTTGGAGAGAGCGGACATGTTCCACGCATGCGCACTGTGGGCCCGGGACCAGTCGGCTGCTAAGCAGGACAGGCAGCGGCGGCAAAAACACCCGGCGGGCCGGATAACTGTCCTCGGAGGGCCGCATGTGGCCCATGGGCCGTAGTTTGAGGACACCTGGACTCTGGCCAGTCGTGGTGGCTCACGTCGCCGGTCCCAGCTACTTTGGAGGTTGAGGCAGGAGGATGCATTGGGGCAACATAGGAAACTCATCTCTTAAAAAATATATTTATCGCTGCCTCCCAGCAGTTACTGTTCTTGTAATTTCTTCAGTATTTATTTCGATTGATTTGGCCTCCTGCTGTTTCCTTTTGTTTTGTTTTTGATTTTGCTGTTAAATGAACAAACTTAATTTTTAAATTTTTTTTTTAATTTCAGCATATTATGGGGGTACCAATGTTAAGGTTACGTATATTGCCCATGTCCCCCCTCCCACCTTGAGTCAGAGCTTCAAGCGTGTCCATCCCCCAAACGTTGCACATCTCACTCATTGTGTTTGTATATACCCATCCCCTCCACCCCCTCCCATCTGCCCGACACCCGATAAATGTTATTCCTATGTGTCCACTTAGGTGTTGATCCGTGAATACCAATTTGCTGGTGAGCACATGTGGTGCTTGTTTTTCCATTCTTGGGACACTTCACTTAGTAGAATGGGTTCCAGCTCTATCCAGGAAAATACACGAGGTGCTAGATCACCATTGTTTCTTGTAGCTGAATAGTACTCCATGGTATGCATATACCACTAAATGAAGAAACTTAAAATCAGATGTTTGGTACCTGCTACCAGTATAAAAGATACTGGGGGGAAAAAACCCTAAGACACCCTTTAGGGTTTTTGTTTTCTGATGTCAGTCTATCTGTCTCCCCATCTATCATCTAGCTATCTCCGTGTGTGTGTGTGTGTGTGTGTGTGTGTGTGTGTTTAGTCTTTGATTTGTGTGAAAAAGAAGGAAAAGGAAATTTGGGACTCCTTAATTTGTAGCTTTTGCCTTTTGTGTTTACATCTTCGCTAGGGAGCTGGACATTCCTAATTCGTGGTTTTCGAGGCCAGGGTAACATCAGTCCAGAGAGTCAACCCTAATTTCCGTGGAGTTGTGATAATACCGTCCCCAGCCCTTCTTTCCGTTCTCCCAAAGGAGGAGGATCTTCCCCTCTGTCTTTGGAGGACTCTTTCAGTCTTTCAGAGATCTGCAGGAGAGCAAGGGCTGAGATGAAAGAAGTCTTGTTGTGGTCCCGGTTCTGCCCTCACTAAGCTGCCGTCTTGGGAAAGACACTGAACCTCTTGGTCCAAGCCTCAGTTTCCCCATCTGTGAAATGAAATTGATAACGATCTCTCTGCTTTGTTCGCAGGGGTTATTGTAGAGTGAAACAAATGAGATGTTATGTAAGAAAACCCTTTATTAAAGTACATTAATTGCTAGGCGGGGCGTGGTGGCTCACGCCTGTAATCCTAGCACTCTGGGAGGCCGAGGCGGGAGGATTACGCTCAAGGTCAGGAGTTGAGCAAGAGCGAGACCCCGTCTCTACTAAAAACAGAAAGAAATTAATTGGTCAGCTAAAAATATATAGAGAAAAAATTAGCCGAGCATGGTGGCACATGCCTGTAGTCCCAGCTGTGTGGGAGGCTGAGGCAGGAGGATCGCTTGAGCCCAGGAGTTTGAGGTTGCTGTGAGCGAGGCTGACGTCACGGCACTCTAGCCCGGGCAACAGAGTGAGACTCTGTCTCAAAAAAAATAAAGTACATTAATTGCTATGGTTTCCCTTGACTATGATGATACATAAATATTCTACTTTTTAGTGCTTGTAACAATAGAGAGTACACTAGTTCATTTCCTAGGCGGTCATTATGTTTTTGGACACTAGATGGCAGTAGAGCTCCACGACTGAACTGGCCCCGCTACCTGGCCAGGCATGATCTAGCCGTTGGAAAATTTTCCAAAGCAAACTCATTGTGCTTTTGCTTATTTTGCATTTCTTACTAGACGGCATAAATTCACGTGTCCTCACCCTGCACCCACCCTCATCCACTTCAAACTAGAATTCCACTTTGGGCACAAATTCCCTCTCTTCATTTGCTAGCGAAATTCCTACAAAAGCATTGTTTTGCGAGAGTTTGTTTAGAAAATGTGCAAGCCAAGAGAAAACAGAAAGTCTGAATGCTGCGGGGGGTGGGGGGGGGAAACTCACAAAACGATTTAGAGTAGTTACTGCAGACAGATTTAGTGCTTTTAAAATTAAATGGCACTTTAAAAAAATGCCGTCTGCATTCATGGGTTTTTTTTCCCCTCACTATCCTGTTGTCATTGCCATATTTTACTTTTTTAGCTTTCATTTTAATTTAAAAAATAGAGCAGCCATACCAGAGTGGTGCTTTGCTTTACCCCAGAAATGCTTCGTGGAACTCTCCGTTCTTCAAAAATGCTGACTTGTCTCTATAGAGAAGAAAAATAAATCTCTGAAAATCATAGCTATCGTCGCTTCCCACAAATAGCTAAAAAGTCCAAGTTCAAGCACGGCTTTAGAGCCACGTCCATCCTTTGGGGTTGAGTTACGTTCTTTCCAAAAAGTACAGACCCCATTGTGAAGCAGGTTCGTGTTTTAACCGGCTTGTTTTGTCACAGCAGAATTCACTCGTTTAATTGCTTCTTTGATTTCCAACTTGGAAATCATTTACCAGCAAAAAAAAAAAAAAAAAAAAAAATTTAAGAAAGTGCAGGACGTTTCCAAGCATTTTCTTTTCATCTAAGAATGGAGGGAACTCAGAGTATTCAGTGTCTAAAAATGTCCCAAGTGGATCTCTATGTTACATTCGAACGCAGGGAGTTTAAAACTTAAGTTGCTTTGAAGTCAGACTAAACACGCTGTTTTCAAATGCCACTTTAAGAAATTGTTGACATCTACTCAAATAAGGCTAATCTAATAGTTTCCCGTTCTGCGCAAATGACTGTTTTTAGAATGAGAATGATTTAGTCCCTGTCGCTGAGCATCTATTATGAGATAGTCACTGTGCTAGTCGTGGGAGATAAATGGTGAGTGAGCACAGCCCTCTTGGAGCCTATGGTGCAGTTGAGAACACAGATATTAATCAAATAACCACATAGATAAATGAATTGCAAATCTGAGCCTCCCTCCTCGTCTCTGTTTCTGCTTCCTGGCTTTATATGTTTTTAGAGTACCTTTCACCCTCTGACATTTGTATGTATTTGTTTGGTTATTGTCTGTTTCCCATTCTATTATGTTGGCTCCATAAGAAGAGAGGCTTTGTTCTGCTTAATGATGCAAACTCAGTATCTAGAAGAGATTCCGGCGCGTGGTAGGTGCTCAGTAAATGTTCGCTGAACGAAGGCATTCATAAACACTCTCAGGAGAAGCATTCATTGTTACGGAGTCCTGTACCCAGAGAAGCTGACCACATCAGTGAGATTAAGAAAGGCTTTTCTGCAGACACGATGCCTGAGTCGAGAAGAGGAAGCCAGCATTGACCAGGCTGAGAAAGGAGGGGAAGACTATTCGAGGCAGTATGTGCAAAGGCCCTGTGGTGAGAGGGAGCAGGGAAAAGATAAGGGACAGAAGGAAGACCCGAGGGGCAGACGAGGGAAGACCAAGGGAAACAGGACTGCAAGATGGAAAGGAAGGGAGGGGCCCGACCTTGCAGATCCTTGTAGGCTGAATTAAGAAGTCAAGGAGTTATCTTCATTCTAAGAGCAATGGGAAATCGCGTGAGTATTTTAAGCAGGGGAGTGATGACATTGCTAGATCTGGAAACACTCCTCTGACTTCAGTGTGCAGCAGGCATTGGAGCTGGGCCCAGGAAAAAGGCAGATGGGAAACTGAGGGATGTGAGCAGCCTGAACTTGAGTGCTGGTAGCTGGAAGCAGACGGGTCAGTGGAAATATCAGGGGTAAAACCAGGGAGACTTGGTGGAGGGTGGGGTACAGGAGGAGGCGGGAGGGGGTGTCAGGGCGGAGCTGCTGCAGTCCACGGCTTGGGCGCTGGGACGGTGGTGCCATTCACTGAAATAGGGACCCCGGAAGATCGTCCAGCTTCGGAGGCAAGATGATCAGTTCCAGAAAGTTGATGCGCTCAGCTTGCGTCCGGGTTAGACAGGCTTCTTTGGGGACATCCAAGGGGACATATTAAGTCAAAGATGGTGTGGAACTTGGAAACTCTGGGCTGGAGCTCTAAATCCATGAGTGTTCCAGAACTGGTCATGGAAACCACGAGCTACAGACTAGATTCGGAAGAGGAGAGAATTGTAGCTTCATGGTAAGATCTCTCTCTCTCTCTTTTTTTTAAGTAAAGGATGGAAACCCAGAATGCAGAATGCAGACAGCCAAAGCTGGTCTAAGCTGGTAAGCGTGGATATCCACAGCCACAGCTGAAGGGTCTTAAATGAAGTTTCACGCTCACTCGGTAGGGCAGTCAGCAAGCCACGGAGAGCAATCTAGACCTTTCTAGATTGAAGCATAGCTGAGAATCAACTTCCTCTTCTTCCTTATCACAGGAAAGAAAAGAAAAATCTCATGTAATAACGTACTTTAGCCAAGCCTGTATCTTAAAACATTAACTCTTTATGGCACGTGTATGTGTATTTTAAAAATAGACCCAACGTTGTAAATTTTTTTATTAATCATATATTAATTTTGCAATTAAAAAGATGCTTAAAAATATATTACTTCTGAGCATTTAAATATGGATATGCTTGTGAATTTAAATAGGCAGTGGACTGGATGCTTTAAAATTAAAATTATATTTTAGCATGCATTAACATATGTATAACATATATATAACATAACATATATATGTTTAGCATGCATTATATGTAGCATGCATTAAGTGAGGCATTACAATGACCCAAGGGCTTTACAACAATTCTTCCTTTACTCTTTCTATAACCCTAGAGGGTTAGCCCCATTTGACAGATGAAGAAACAAGCACCACAAGGTCATATAACTCGACCAAGGTCACACAGATAACAAGCAGTAGAGCCAGGATCCGAATCCAGAAAGTCTCCCTCACCGGCAGGGCTATAACGAAGGTACCAGCTATATTAAAATTCTACCGTGCACGTTTTTTTTTTAACGTTTTGCATTTTGGAATTTGCCGAAAACCCTTAGTAAGACTTTTATGCTCCACTTAGTGGTTTGCAGATTCTGCTGAACCTTACAAATCTGCTTTGGCTTGCACGCCCACACCTAGCTCAGGTTGCCCTTGGGCTGTCTGGGACGAAAAGACCCCAAAAGGCCACTCCGGCCCCTCCGGGCTCCACTCTGGCTTGTGGAATGAAAATACGTGCTGCCCTGATTTCATTTTTATATATTGTTTTGGGGCCTCTTAGTCATCGTAGGGAGATCGTTTTCTGGACTCGAAACAGGGGTGTGTCCAGACATGAGGGCACAGGGAAAACATTTAGTAAGATTTCCCATAAAAATGGAGGTGGGAGATTTGGTGGCTTATGTCATCTGGCGAAAACGTTGGAGCGGATGTTGCAGCTGGTGTTTGAATAACACCCCAAGTCTTAACCACCAAAGGGGCAGCTATGAGTTCTCAGACACCCCCACTCCCGGGCGGTCTTCTGCAACCCCTTGTCACGGGACAGAAGAGGAAATGTCCCCTAGGTACAGGGGAGACGCCACATGCTCTTGGGAGGCATAGAACCCCCCCAGCCTGCTCCCCCCTGTCTCCGATATTGTGCTCGGAGCCTGTTTTCCTACCACTCTCCCGCCCCTAAGCACAGCGCTCAAATCTTGCAATGTCTGCGCCAGGGTTTGGCAAGGAAACTAAAGTGGAAATTAATTTGAATTCTGAGTCAGCGTAAGGACTTCATTTATGACCTCCAGTCACTCATCCTCTGATGAACGGTAGGAAAAAAGTGGCTAGAAAGGGGACAGAAGAGTTTCCGAGCAGCGGGCTAAATTTTGAGAGCAATTGAGATGGCCTAAAGTTTCTGAAATTCATTCCGAATTTGTTCAAGAGCCCTCTCCAATTTGGTAATAATAAAAACTTTTAGGCCGGGCGAGGTAGCTCACGCCTGTCATCCCAGCACTCTCGGGAGGCCGAGGCAGGAGGATCGCTCAAGGTCAGGAGTTCGAGACCAGCCTGAGCAAGAGCGAGACCCTGTCTCTGCTAGAAATAGAAAGTAATTAATTGACCAACTAAAAAAATATATAGAAAAACTTAGCCGGGCATGGTGGTGCATGCCTGTAGTCCCAGCTATTTGGGAGGCTGAGGTAGGAGGATCGCCCAATGTCAGGAGTTTGAAACCAGCCTGAGCATGAGCGAGACCCCTGTCTCTATTAAAAATAGAAAGAAATTAATTGGCTAACTAAAAATATATATAAAAAATTAGCCGGGCTGGTGGCCCATGCCTGTAGTCCCAGCTACTTGGGAGGCTGAGGCAGGAGGATCGCTTGAGGTCAGGAGTTCGAGACCAGCCTGAGCAAGAGTGAGACCCCATCTCTACTAAAAATAGAAAGAAATTAATTGGCCAATTAAAAATATATAGAAAAAATGAGCAGGGCATGGTGGCGCATGCCTGTAGTCCCAGCTACTCCGAGGCTGAGGGAGGCGCCATTCTCCTGCACGAACCAAACGTGATTGGGAAGGGCTGGGACATCCCGGGGCACGATCAGACAGTGTGCAGCAGTGGTTAGAGGCTGGAGTCAGTCCTTCGGAAAGTGGTGGAGCCAGAGGACAAGGACCAAGGTCAGGAACAGAGGAACAACCGCCGGGTGGGACAGCTTACGGGGGACAGAAGTTAAACCGTTCTCTTTCCCTGTAGTCATGGAGGGGTAGGACCTGAGACTGTCGCTTGCATTATCCGGGCCTGTGGAATTTGTACTTTTTACATCAAAGGCACCTTGCAAAGGGAACACCAATCCTGGCATTATAAACTCTCTGGAATAGAGTCACACCAAAACTCTTCTTCTACAGACACACCGCTGCCCTGCCTGGTTTAGCGTGCACCTAAGTAGATGAGCAATAAAATCACGGGTACAGCTCGTTGCACACCGCAAACCCAGCCACAGGACATTAACTTTCTTTTTTTGAGACAGTCTCGCTTTGTTGTCCAGGCTAGAGTGCCTTGGCGTCAGCCTTGCTCACAGCAACCTCCAACTCCTGGGCTCAAGCGATCCTCCTGCCTCAGCCTCCCGAGTAGCTGGGACTACAGGCATGCGCCACCATGCCCGGCTCATTTTTTCTATATATATTAGTTGGCCAATTAATTTCTTTGTATTTATAGTAGAGACGGGGTCTCGCTCTTGCTCAGGCTGGTCTTGAACTCCTGACCTCGAGCGATCCTCCCGTCTCAGCCTCCCAGAGCGCTAGGATGACAGGCGTGAGCCACCACGCCCGGCCAGGACATTAACTTTGAAGGTGATGATAGCAACGAGTGGGCACGAGTAGATCCCCCCAAATCACGAGAACATCTTTGGGAACGTTAGTTCCTCAGTGTTTCTTCCTGGGACCCTGCCACGGTGGCCAACGCTAACCTCTTGCCTTCGAGATGGGACGTTCTGAATTGACAAAGCAAACCACAAAGCAGGACATAAACACTTGGGCATTCCAGAATTTATTCTGTTTTAGAGAAAACCAACCCCCCACCCCCCCCCACCCCCGGCATCCTTGCCCATGCTTGGTCCGCGAGCAAGCGGGAGGTTAAGCGTGTCACCGGGCTACACCCTGCGCACACCCACTTAGATTATAAACATTCAGAAAATTGCAGGCTTTTGCCACCTAACTGGCAGTGCTTTTCCAAATATAAAACTGCGTCGGCTCACACGGCCACGTTTGCTCCAGGTGGCAAGGAGCCAAGAGGCAGGGACAGTCCCAGCAGTAGAAATATCAGGGGTAAAACCAGGGAGACTTGGTGGAGGGTCGGGTACAGGAGGAGGGGGGAGGGGGTGTCAGGGCGGAGCTGCTGCAGTCCACGGCTTGGGCCCTGGGACGGTGGTGCCATTCACTGAAATAGGGACCCCGGAAGATTGTCCAGCTTCGGAGGCAAGATGATCAGTTCCAGAAAGTTGATGAGCTCAGCTTGCGTCCGGGTTAGACAGGTTTCTTTGGGGACATCCAAGGGGACATATTAAGTCAAAGATGGTGTGGAACTTGGAAACTCTGGGCTGGAGCTCTAAATCCATGAGTGTTCCAGAACTGGTCATGGAAACCACGAGCTACAGACTAGATTTGGAAGAGGAGAGAATTGTAGCTTCATGGTAAGACCTCTCTCTCTCTCTTTTTTTTTTTTTTTTTTTTTTAAGTAAAGGATGGAAACCCAGAATGCAGAATGTGGACAGCCAAAGCTGGTCTAAGCTGGTAAGCGTGGGCATCCACAGCCACAGCTGAAGGGTCTTAAATGAAGTTTCACCCTCGCTCGGTAGGGCAGTCAGCAAGCCACAGAGAGCAATCTGTCCCATCAGGTGTCAAGAAACGTTATTTCTTGATGACCTTTCGTGTCCCCAGGCCTCTCGGTAGCGCTCGGGCCGATCACACGGACCGGGTTACTCATGAGAACGGAAAGGTTCATGCTTTGGCATGTTCTTGACATGTAGCCAGCGCCATGTGATGCCAGGAAGAGAAATTAACAAGTGGGGACGGTGCATTTCTCAGGAGCAAACCTCCCCAAGCCAGCTCCCCCCACCCCCGACCCCCACGCAGCCTGTGCTTGCCCGAGCTCCTTTGTTCTAGAAAATTCTACAGCTTAGATTCAGGCATTCCCCTCCCAGTCCGCACCCAGGAAAAACATCCCCAGGCATCCACTGACGAGCGGACGTGGAGAGATGTCCGAGTTCAGCTGCTCAGTGAGAAAAGCAGGCGACAAACATTGTGCAGCGGATGAGGTCAAATCTGCACAACAACAACAACATAGATACACACAGGTACGAGCTGTTCCTAGTGGTTATCTCTGGGTGGGTGGTGTTGGTATTAGGTTTTTATTTGCTCCTTTGCACTCACCTGTACTGTCTCTATATGTTTATTTCTTTTTTTTTTTTTTTTTTTTTTTGAGACAGAGTCTCACTCTGTTGCCCAGGCTAGAGTGAGTGCCATGGCATCAGCCTAGCTCACAGCAACCTCAAACTCCTGGGCTCAAGCGATCCTCCTGCCTCAGCCTCCCGAGTAGCTGGGACTACAGGCATGCACCACCATGCCTGGCTAATTTTTTCTCTCTCTATATATATTAGTTGGTCAATTAATTTCTTTCTATTTTTAGTAGAGGGTCTCGATCAGGCTGGTTTCGAACTCTTGACCTTGAGCGATCCTCCCGCCTCGGCCTCCCAGAGTGCTAGGATGACAGGTGTGAGCCACCGCGCCCGGCCTAAACCTACCATTTTTTTATGGCCAGTTTCAAATCTTACCTCGTTTCAGAATCTTTCAAGATATTCCTAACTGGAAGAAATCATTCCATTTTTAAAACATATATAGAAAAAAACCCATAAAATGTATGTAGGATACATCGAAATGCATCTATGTCTCTATGGCAACACTTAACTACTCTCTTTCTTCAATTACAGTTTTATAAAGTGCTGCAATGCCTTCCATAGCAGGGACTGTGTTTGAGTCTTTTCTGTCTCTTGTGTCACCTAATATCCAACCCCTAATGTCCAACATGTCATGCCCATTGTAGGCAACCACTAAGTACTTTTTGACTGGATGGTAATGTACACTTTGGGGCACTTTCTGTGTTTCTGGAAGGTTCCATCAAAATCTAGTCTCTCAAAATAAATGCTACTTTTTTAAAACAAAATAACTTGGAGATTGAACAACTTTGCATTGGTGTTCTGTGGCTACTATATGCAAAAATACCAAAAATCAACGTCACCCAATATAAGATGCGTTGGTGTTAGCGCCGGGACTCCGAGAAATAGGCAAGTTAAGACTCAAACTAGGCTTCTTAAGGTTTATTTCTAAATTTCTCAAGCCATAGATGCTGCTTTTCTTTTCCCAGAGCTCCTAATAGGTCCTGAAATGCTAAGAAATATGTCAAAATCCCAAAGATAAGCTGAGAAAGGGTCAAGTGCAATTCAATGTGTAATTATTTTTTTAAAAAAGGAATCGTGATCCATGACTTATTTCTTGGCTCCAACCTAGCAGAATGCCTTGAAGACAATCACAGATTTATCGACCACGTGCACACTCGGAGGCCGAGGTATTTATGAGCAGGCTTAGCAGGTGGGGGAGGCAGGATGAGATCTTTGGTTCCCCAGATGAGGCGATAGACCTCCTTGCTCAGATTTCGGACTGCCCTGCTCAACACGCACATGAATCCAATTGAAGATTGCATCCCTGCCTGCTCCCAAAGGTGCAACGTGTTCCAAATACTCCTTCACCCCATCTCTTTCAGCCCAGCCCAGCTCTGTTAGCCCCCAGCCCCAGAGATGGCTTATACAGCTTCCTAAACTCAAGAATCAGCACTGAGATACCACATAGCAAGGTCTGGTTCTTTTACCGTTTACATGTGTTCAGATACTCGACAAGCACAGCATGGAGCACCTACTACGTGCTGTGCTAGTTGCTGGGCACAAAACAGTCATCAAGGCAGCATGCCTGCCCTGGGGGAGCTTCCAGTCCAGCAAGGCAAAATGGATGGTGTGCAAATAAATGCCCACGGAGATATTTCGTCACAGTTGTTATAGATCCGATGAAGGAGAAGAATGGCAGGGAACAATCAGCGGCATTTCTGAACCGAGCTGAGCCTCGTCTGAGACAGCCCAGCCCCCAAGGGTGAGTTCAGAGTGTCCCAGGTGGAGAAGACAGGACAGGTGAAGGCAGCAGGGCCACGAGTGTGGAGCATCGTAGGGACCGAGAGAGAGGCTGGTGAAGTCACACAGGGCTTTGCGGGCCACATAAAAGGGTAGGATTTTATCCGCAGAGCAATAGGGAGCCCTGGAAGGTTATGGAGCAGGAGAGTGACATGTCCAGATCTGCAGCTTTTAACGATCTCTCTGGCTGCTGTGTGGAGAGGCAGGAGGGGCTAGAAGGCGGCAGGGCCACCAAGTAGGAGGCTGTTGCGGTCGTCCAGGCGAGAGAGGGGTAGGGGTGCGAGTAGCTCGAGGCATCGTAGAACTGAGAGATGGAGAGAGGGGCAGGAGTCACGCTACGTCTCAGAAGATGTATGCAAAACCCGAAACCGAAACCCGAATTCATGTCACCTTGTGAGACGTGCTGAAGTCAGCGCTGAAAGATTTCAATCAGGTGCTTGTTCATTTTTCGTTTCATAGGTTTATGAGACTAACAGACTCCATTGAACCATGTAATTAGAGATATTCCATAACTAGTTGATTTTTTTTTCTCAAAAATTTCCGCGAAACCCTGTAGAAGGACAGTAGAGGCCACCAAAACTAGAAGTCCTACATTACCAAGTTAAATCGGTGGTGTTGAACTTCAGTTACGTGCGACGCACTCTGGGATATTCAATAAAATAGAGGCAGGGTGCAGTGGCTCACACTTGTCATCCTGGCACTCTGGGAGGCCGAGGAGGGAGGATCGCTCGAGGTCAGGAGTTCGAAGCCAGCCTGAGCAAGAGCGAGACCCCATCTCTACTATGAATAGAAAGAAATTAATTGGCCAACTAAAAATATATAGAAACAATTAGCCAGGCATGGTGGTGCATACCTGTAGTCCCAGCTACTCCTCGGGAGGCTGAGGCAGGAGGATCGCTTGAGCCCAGGAGTTTGAGGTTGCCGTGAGCTAGGCTGACGCCATGGCACTCACTCTAGTCTGGGCAACAGAGTGAGACTCTGTCTCAAAAATAAATAAATAAATAAATAAATAAATAAATAAATAAATAAATAATAGGCCAGTGCAGGGAACCCAGACAGACAAGATGCAGAAATGACCACACTTGTGGACGGACCCTTCATGGATGGATGAATTTATCTTTGCCTTGTTCCAGAAAGGAGTTCAGGAGGCTTCCAGGGACTCGAATATACAGCAGGAAAACGTAAATTAAAAAAAAAAAAAGGAATGAAAAGAGTAAGAAAAACAAGGGTGGTGTTTGAAAAAAATGAAGCCAGGAATGCGGCTAAATGTACGTACAGCTTTGGCCTCGCCCAGATTAGGGACTCGGATCAAAGAAAATGAGCTGAGCAGCTGCAGAGGACTCCACAGTCCCTTTTTCTAGCTCTGGCTCTCTTTGCTCCATTCTTGTCTTGGATTCTTTCCATTTCAAAGCCCGGATCGTGCTCTGAGCTGGGTTATCTTGTCCGCACAGTCTCTGCTATTTGAAAGCCACCCTTCGTTATAAGATGGACAGAAATAGCTTCCACGTCTTCCTGCAAACTCATCACCATTCCTAAAGAGACAACTCTAAGACATAGGTCTCTGCTACTGACTCCTGTGAGAATAAAGGGTGGCATATTTGGGGACAGTATGCGGTCCCTAAGTGACCAGGACAGGCTGGGAAAATAGAGTTGTTCCAAGTCTCAGTAACAATCTGAACTTAGAGCGAAGAGGAAGGAAAGCCATGGAGGAGAAGCAGGAGGAACACAGGATAGTAATCTTGTCACCAGACTGCTGGGTGTCTGCCCACTGCACCTCCCACGGGCTGGGCCTCCATCCCCTTTCTTTTCTTTTGTCTTTTTTTTTTTTTTTTTGAGACAGAGTCTCGCTTGTTGCCCAGGCTAGAGTGAGTGCCGTGGCGTCAGCCTAGCTTACAGCAACCTCAAACTCCTGGACTCAAGTGATCCTCCTGCCTCAGCCTCCCGAGTAGCTGGGACTACAGGCATGTGCCACCATGCCCGGCTAATTTTTTCTATATATATTAGTTGGCCAATTAGTTTCTTTCTATTTATAGTAGAGACGGGGTCTCGCTCTTGCTCAGGCTGGTTTTAAACTCCTGACCTCAAGCAATCCGCCCGCCTCGGCCTCCCAGAGTGCTAGGATTACAGGCGTGAGCCACCGCGCCCGGCCTCCGTCCCCTCTTGATGGCAGCCGGCAAGTGCTTGGTTGGTAGACACACCCGTTACATGCCTGCAGAGAACAAATACGTGCTGGAGGATAGAAATAAAAGTGTGTCTCTGGGCTCTCATTAGTGTTCAAATGGTCGTGAACATGTCAGTTCTCCGGGCCTCAGTTTTCTTATCTGTGAGAGTAGGGTGTACGCAACAGAGATTGCTACCGTGCTTCCCCTAAAATAAGACAGGGTCTTATATTTATTTTTCCTCAAGAAGACACCCCAGGGCTTATTTTCAGGGCATGTGTTATTTTTTTTTTAAGTACGGTACAACCATCTACATTGATTCAAATAGAGTGAAGTTGTCTTCTTCTGGAACATCATCCTCACTTTCCAAGCCCCGAATTCCATCCTGAATTTCTTGTGACTCTATTTCCTTTAGGACTATTGGCCGGGATCTCTCCTGTGGAGCACTAGAGCTGTCACGGGGCGGATGAGAAGGGCTGCTCGTGTTCTTTCCCGCTCCGCGAAGACATGCATGGGTTGTGCTGATGCGCTGTGCAGCCACGCCCACCACTAGGGCTGATTTTCATAGCCACGCCCATCACTAGGGCTGATTTTCATAGCCACGCCCATCACTAGGGCTGATTTTTCATAGCCACGCCCACCACCAGGGCTGATTTTCATAGCCACGCCCATCACTAGGGCTGATTTTCATAGCCACGCCCATCACTAGGGCTGATTTTCATAGCCACGCCCATCACTAGGGCTGATTTTCGGGGTAGGGCTTCTATTGCGCACATGCTTAGACATCCTGCCAGGGCTTATTTTATGGGTAGGGCTTATTTTCGGGGAAACACGGTAATTATCAGGCAACATTCATTCTGGTCTTGTTACAGATGAGAAGGATGCTATATGCGTACTATTCTAAGATCGATACTCTTTTCCTCCCAGCTGGTTTCCTAGGATTTTGCAGTCTGACTCATTACAGAATTCTGACTTAATCTCAAAAGGAGCCCTGGGGTCTCACTGGGTGCCAGCGCTGGGCAGGAGGTAAGCCTGGACACATGGCACTGGGACTGAAGGTCAGCTTGGAGGTGGCAGATTAGCCACAGGTGAGTAATTAAGAGCAGCCTGGGATGGGCCATCTAGTTTGCAATCCTTTAAATGACCAACTGGGGACACCCAGAGAGCAGCAGGTACAGGCAGCTTATAGCACATATCAGAGACTTCACAGCTTCATGGAGAGACGCTGAGGAACAAATGACAAATACTGAAAAGTTATGACAACAGGCTGGGCGCGGTGGCTCATTCCTGTAATCCTAGCACTCTGGGAGGCCGAGGCGGGCGGATTGCTTGAGGTCAGGAGTTCGAGACCAGCCTGAGCAAGAGCGAGACCCCGTCTCTACTATAGCAATAAATGAATTGGCCAACTAATATATATAGAAAAAAAAATGAGCCGGGCATGGTGGCGCATGCCTGTAGTCCCAGCTACTAGGGAGGCTGAGGCAGGAGGATCGCTTGAGCCCAGGAGTTGGAGGTTGCTGTGAGCTAGGCTGATGCCACAGCACTCTAGCCAGGGCAACAGAGTGAGACTCTGTCTCAAAAAAAAAAAAAAAAAAAAAGATATTTTTAACTCACAGCAAAATAATTGCGCTCTTAGGGGAATGCAGTTTCTAATGCATATAAACAGGCTCCTTGGTGTTTTCCAGGCTTTTCTGCTCCCCGAAATGCAGCCCTGGCGGAGGCTCCTGCTCTGTGTAATGCTCGGCTCGAGCCAGAGATGAAGTCATTTTGCTGGCTCCACGAGCCCTCGCAGCTGCACAACATCCTGAGAGACGCGCACTCCCTTTTGGAGCGAGGAAATTTGCCCGCAGAGCCACGAGCAGCACTAGTCAGTTCTCAGCTGCTGGGGAGCCGCCTCTGGGCCGGCGGGGGTCCGGAGCCACTCCAGAACTTTCCTTAATGCCCCGCCCTATGTGGTTTTTGGGGACAGGCTTGGCGCTGGCTCCATCTGTGTCCTGTTATTTTCCCTAAAGCTCGAGCCTCATGGGGCCAGGTCCCACCGCATAAAACATTCAGAGAAGCGTTCCCATGGGACCTGAGCTTGCGATTCCTTCTGGTCCATTCTGCGCTCTCAGTTGGAAGGCAAAAGAAGCCAACGTTCCTGTCCTTGAAATGAGTCAATTAATTTCCATAAAACTCGGAACAAAATGATCCTCTAGAGGAACTTCACTTAGTAAAAGAGTGAGATGAAAGGGACAGGGTGGGGTAAGGGCAACGGAAGAGGGTGACAAAAGTCATCATCGTAATGACAATATGATCACAGGTTTGACAAAGAGCGACTCCCTTAAGTAGCCATGAGTATCAGGCGTCTACAGGACTATGTGGCTGTTAACATTTCATTTTTTTTATAATCTACTAATGCATTTTAAATTAAATTAAACATAGAAGTGGGATTTCAAAATGTACTAATAAAATATTGATTTTAGATATGTTTAGTTATATCCTTTCTTCTATAGTCCCATATATGTTAAAAGACTGTATATCTAAAGGGATCGTTAGATGCTTTCCTTAAGTCAGTACGATCCCTCCCTCCCATTTCTTCAGGTCTGGCTGTACAGAGTAAATCTCTATCGGAGACAATTCTAGGGAAATGCAAGAGGAAGAAAGAGACCAGGAAGCGGTGTGTCTAGCATCCACTGGTTTGTGCTACTCCAAGCGATGCAATGAACCGAAAGGAAAGCTAATTCGCAGTCGCCTGCCTGTTCTCGTGAGTCTAGCGTGCAGAGACCACGGAAGAAGGGGCCCAATGTGTTTTATCTGAGAGCTTGTGTGAGCCCTCCTTCTCGCTCTCTATATGATTGGTAGTGTATAAAGAAGTGTGGGCTCACGCCTGTAATCCTAGCACTTTGGGAGGCCGAGGCGGGCGGATTGCTCAAGGTCAGGAGTTCAAAACCAGCCTGAGCAAGAGCGAGACCCCGTCTCTACTATAAATAGAAATTAATTGACCAACTAAAAATATATACACAAAAAATTAGCCGGGCATGGTGGCGCATGCCTGTAGTCCCAGCTACTTGGGAGGCTGAGGCAGGAGGATTGCTTGAGCCCAGGAGTTTGAGGTTGCTGTGAGCCAGGCTGATGCCACGGCAGTCACTCTAGCCTGGGCAACAAAGTGAGACTCTGTCTCAAAAAAAAAAAAGTGCATCTGGGAGTATGTTTTTTTTTTTTTTTTTCCTGTTAAAAGAGAGCCCAGACAAGGAAGGAGAAAGCCTCATGGATCTATTGTCAAACACAGGACCGGTTTGGTTGGACGAGACAGTTTGGAGGAACCGTTCCTTGGGAGGGCGAGGGCGTGTCTGGCATTTGAATCAAAAACCAAGTCAAGAAGATCCGCCCTCACCAATGCAGGTGAGCATCTTCCAGGCCGCTGAGGGCCTGAACAGAACGAAAAGGCAAAGGAAGGGTGAATTTGTGGCTCCCTTTTCCTGGGCGGGGACTTCCGTTTTCTCCTGACTTCAGACGCAGAGCTCCTTGCTTGAGCCTTTGCGCTCTGGGACCTACCCCAGTGGCCTGCCCATTTCTCAGGCCTTTGGCCCCGGAGTGAATTATACCACCGGCCTCTCTGTTCTCCAGCCTGCAGATCATGGCACCTCTCGGCCACCATATTCACATGAGCCAAATCCCATAATAAATCTCCTCTTATAACTATCTATTTATACCTTATTGGTTCTGATTCTCTGGAGAACCCAGAGACTAACCCAAAGAGGTCCCTGGCTCTGGCCTCATGGACTCAGTGGGCCATCCCAAAGGTGATCACATCTTTAAGGAATACTGCACATTCTACCTGTGTTCTTCCTCAGGTACCTTGCAATTCTTGAGTAGCTCGGCCTCCTGTAAGAGAGGAACTGGCAGCAGATACCATCACTGGTTTCCCTCTGAACTAAAACCACGACTGGTCTCATGTTCCCCCTCATTGGCTCTACAGAGCTCTCTGGGTCTGGGTGATCCACCTGTGAAAGTCACTTCATCCCTACTCGTGGTGCCCGAGGGCAAGCCCATGGCTCTCAAACCCATTCCTGCCTTCAGAGACCCTTATAAGTGCACACGGGGCCCTGTCTGTGGAGGAGATTGGTGGTGGGCGACCAAAGTCTGTTCTCCCTTTGTTCCATCCGTAGTAACACGATGATTATACCTGGGCCAATATGGCCGCCCAGTTATATTACATTTCCCGGCAGTCTTTGTGGTTAGTCTTTGGTCACGTGACCGAGTTCTGGCCAATAAAAATACGAGAAGAGGCCATGTCCACCGCGTTTGGGCCAGAGTCTCACGACATTGGCTGTGCTTCCCCCAGACTCAATTTTTCCCCCCTTCCTGCCAAGTGGAACCCAGATTATGGCAGTCACATACAGTTGATGACAAATGCCCTAGGCCCTGTAGCGGAACAACCGCTAGGACAGGAAACTGAGTCCCTGGATGAAGAGTTGACCACCAGCCTCGAAAATCGCCTCAGACTATTCGAGGAGAGAACTTCTTGGTTCTTCGAACTACTATAAAGTTGGGCCCTTTGGTCACAGAAGCAGTTTCCTAACAGCAGCTGAAGGGACCAGTTGCAATCAGGGAAAGGCACACGCATTTCAAGGAAAGTAACCAAGGTGGGTCTCTTGGGCAGGAGTCTTCTGTCCTGGGCCTCCTCTCTTCCTGTTAGACACAGCCCTCTGCCTTGGAGCAGGGAGACCCGGCTCTACACGTCCTTATCTCTCCTCTTTCTCCATCTCTGTCCCCATAATTTCCACGCTCATGAATGTGAACCTGGGTTTTTGTCCCCCTTTATTGTCTATCTCCATCTCTCGAGTAGCAAGCCTAACAGTATTGTCACCATAGGAGAAGGGAATGGCTTCTCTACTCTTATGGGAAGGACTCGACATTCTGAGTTTTTCAGGCTTGGTCTTGATAGCTAAAGGAATTTAGAGACTCCTCTCTCTCTGGACAAAACCTGGCTTTCAATCGTATTGTCTGCAAAATCCTAGTACGATTCATGAACATGAAAATGCAAAAGGGAAATGCTCATGAATAGGTTTTGGAGAATCACCTCTCATTACACAGGGAATAAAAGGAAAAGACTTACACCAAGATGTACATAAAGGTTATAACTGTATGATAAAATTATGTGATTTTTAGCAAGTCTCCTTCTTTTGACTTTATTTTCTGACTTTTCTATGATCAACATATACCACTTGGCTAACCATTTTTTAAAAAAATCAATAAAAGTTATTTTTAAAGTATGCCTGTAGCACCATCAGTGGGGAATTACTGATCTATGGTAGGTAAGAACTCGAGGCAAATTGCAGTCTCCGTGGGAGCTAATTTAAACTTGTCAGAGCAGTTAAATTAATTAGGTCTTAACTGACATTTAACAGCAAGGGTGGCAGGCCCGATATAACTTAGCAAGGACTTAGAAAATTAGGGATAATAGCATGCAGATTGTATTTCTACAAAGCACGCTCAATTCAAAGGAAATGGTGCATCAGGTAGTGTTTCTAAAAAAAATGCCTCTGCATTTCAGTTTGTTCTTTTTCCTGGAGAATTGCATGGGTGGGATATCGAGGATGAAACACAACCCCGTTTTTGTTGGCATTCCTTCTTCCCGTATTCCGACACGGGAATTATTTCAGGCTTTGCTGGACTCCTTCAGGTAAGGATCATTGCAAATAAATCTCGGGGCACTTTCCCTCTATATAACAAACAGGGACCAAGAGCTCTCTTCTCTAATAAGTAAAATTTCCTTGCAAACAGTAAGATACAAGAGTTAGATTTGTCTCTTTTGAGTTTTCTTGTGAAAAAAGAAAAAAGGAAAAAAAATAAATAAAAGAGTTGGATTTGCAATGTCCAGGAGACAAAGAGGAAGTTGAGAGTTTCCAGAAAGGTGTGGAACAAACTCCTGAGCAAGAAGGGAAGAGAAAATAAAATAATAAAAAAAAAAAAAAAAAAAAAAAAAGAAGAAGGGAAGAGAGGGGCTTAGTGGCCACCTTGGTGGCCCTGCTCGGCCTGGGCTGGGACAGAGCTGGGGGTAGGGAGGAGGCAGAGGAACCACAGCGGTGCCTTGGAGGAGTCATTTTAAGGAAAGTTGCAGCTGAATGTCACAAGCGAGAAACTGAAACCGCAGCCTTCCAGGAAAAGAAAAAGGTTAGCAGGAAATTCTAAACTCTGCATCTTTGCCTCAGGTAGGTCTGCAGGGAGCACCCTGCCCCTTTGCACGCTCTCTCCAGAGTGCAAAGAAATTTGCAAGGCTGTTTTCATTTTTCATCTGGAAACCTCCACGGCCGTGCCAGATACCGAGTCAAAATACAGCAGAGGGGCTCTGCAAACACTTTCGGGGCAAAGGTTTCTCTCTGCAGCTCTCCTGGTTCCAGAAATGTCACCTGTCTGCTGGTGGGGGCTGGGCTCTAATCACTTGCAGCTGTGCTGGCTCCGGCTCTGGCCTTAGCTCCTCCCTGTCTGGCCTCCCTGCCTTGTGCCTCTCACGCAGGAAAAATGAAGTACCGGACTCAAATCCCTACTCAGGATTTGGGGGTCCCGAGAGCAGGAGCCTCACCACGGTATCCCTCTCCAGCCACAGATGAAATGATGAGGCTGGGCTCGCCCCAGATAGGGGTGTCTCCTTTCTGCCCTGAAGCTGAGCACCCCCCCCCCATCAATGTCAGCCATGCACACAAACACAGAGCAGGCTTGGGCTCCCTGCAAATCCCACCCTCCTATGTACCTACACCCCCCCAAACTCCTTATTAGTGATTGGTTCTCTTGGGCTCAACGAACCTTCTTTGGGCTGTCATCTTCTGAAATGCACACCTCCCTGCTGCAGTGGTACCCGTATCAAATCAATTTCACACACAGAGCCTTGGCGATTTGCAGGGATCGAAAGTCTATGGCTAGAATCAGAGTAAATGCATGTTGGGCAGAAGTGAGCAATGAAGCCGGGTTGGTGGGCAGGGACTGCCCATATCCGTGGTCCTCAAACTTGACCTTCCTTCGGAGTGACCTGGAAGGCTTGCTGAAACACGCATTGCTGGCTTCCAGGGTTCCTGATTCATTTAGTCCTTGGATGGGGCTTTGGAATTTGCATTTCCACCAAGTTCTCCGGTGATGCTGGCCCTTGGTCCGGGGACCACACTGTGAGAACCATTGTCCTACCGAGGAACTTGGACTCTATCCGTTGGGCAATGTAGGATACGTGATTTTGATCTGGGTGGGCAGAGTGATGGCATCAGGCTTACACTTCTGGAAGCTCAGGTAGCCACAGGTGGAGGACCGACTTGCAGGGCTGCAGCGGGGCGAGCAGGCTAACCCGGGGCTGTCACCACGGCGCAGGTGATGTTCCCCGGGAGGAGTGTCATGGACCCTTCCCGGGTGGGATCCTGGCAGCGAAGTTGCCCCGAGTGGCCCCCAGGAGCCTGAACAAGGGAGCAAGTTGAGAGAAGTGGTTCAGAGGAAAGATAACCCATCTCTGCAAGGACACAGGTGGGCCCCCAAAACATAGGTCGGCCAATCCCCAGTTTCGCCAGGGCCAGTCTGGTTCCCAGAGCAAGAGACTGTGACCTTAACAGAGAGGTGCACAGAAGTGGCCCTCACCGGGCAGACCTCCTTAACAGGCACGGCCCGCTCTCTCCTTCTCTCCCTTTCCCGTGGGGTGATGTTATTAAGGGAAGAGTTCCACAGAGGACAGGGGGTGACAATTACTAGGAGACCCCCAGCTTCCCTGCCTTTTCTTTCAAAGCGTCAAAAAGGCAGACCAGGAGTGCAGGAAGTTTTCCTTGATTTGTTCAGTTCAGGGATGTCTGGCTGAGCCCGGCCATTCTGACTTCGTGTCCTGAGGCTTGAATTTAGGAAGGACATTTAAAAAATATCTACACTCTACCAATAGTAATTTTCTAAGGAGCATAGGCCTATGGTTACTAGAATACGCATAGGAGAAGATAATTCAGAATTTTACTATACATTACGGACATGTACCGTGTTTCCCCTAAAATAAGACAGGGTCTTATATTTATTTTTCCTCAAGAAGACACCCTAGGGCTTATTTTCAGGTCATGTGTTATTTTCTTTAAGTACAGTACAACCAGCCACATTGATTCAAATAGAGTGAAGTCGTCTTCTTCTGGAACATCATCCTCACTCTTCAAACCCCGAATCCCATCCTGAATGTCTTGCGACTCTATTTCCTTTAGAACCACTGGCCCCGATCTCTCCTGTGGAGCACTAGAGCTCTCACGGGGCAGATGAGAAGGACTGCTCATGTTCTTTCCCGCTCCGAGACGACACGCACGGGTTGTACAGATGCGCTGCGCAGCCACGCCCGTCACTAGAGCTGATTTTCATAACCACGCCCATCACTAGGGCTGATTTTCATAGCCACGCCCATCACTAGGGCTGATTTTCATAGCCACGCCCTTCACTAGGGCTGATTTTCATAGCCACGCCCTTCACTAGGGCTGATTTTCATAGCCATGCCCATCACTAGGGCTGATTTTTTCATAGCCACGCCCATCACTAGGGCTGATTTTCATAGCCACGCCCGTCACTAGGGCTTATTTTCGGGGTAGGGCTTCTATTGTGCACATGCTTAGAAATCCTGCTAGGGCTTATTGTATGGGTAGGTCTTATTTTCGGGGAAACACGGTAAATGAAGCTACAACAGGATACTGTGACAAATCAGCACAATATCTGGAAATGGCAGCATGTACGACCCGCTCGGCAACTTTCAGTAGATTCATGTGGCTTCCAATGTCCCTTGACTCACCTGCAGGCCATAAGATGGGTTAGACTGGCCTACTCTGAATCTGCTTTGAATATTTTCACCTTTGGCTCTGCCCAGAAGATTCTCAGGCTATGAGATACCTGTCTTTTTCCTCTCTGTCTTTTAAAATCCAACCTCACCCTAAGATCTCTGTCAAGTTTGCTTTCCTTTGTAACTTTCCTTGAATGCACCAACCCATTGTCATGCCTATCAGCTCTGAAATCTTACGGTGTTTATTGGCTAAGCTTATCCTTTGGTCCTTGGCATTTGCTTTCTGATACTCGTTCTATTTTTAGGAGTCAAGTCCTATCTTCCCAGATAGATAGTAACTTCACTGCAGCCTGGAGTAGTTGGGTCTCATCTGTCTAAAGGTGAACGATTCCACCCATATTAAACTTGCAGGGCAGACACTGAATGCATTGGCTCAATTCCTAAATCTCTGGGTTATGAGGGCTCAGGCATGATGGGAAGCAGAGAGGTAAACATTGCAGCACCTTCTCTCTTCCTCTCTGCCTCTCGTTTCTGAAACCTGCTCTGTTCTCTCAATCTGCATCCCTAATAGCGGTGGGGACTTGGCCGTTGACAGCTCTCAGGCTCACATTGGACAGTCCAGGTCCTGGAGAAGGGACGGCCTCCCTTCCCTGTTTAGGGATGCAAAGACATTGGATTGGCTCGACTTTGGGACATTCCTATCTTTGGGCCAATTAATGAATTGCAGGAAGAGTCCATTTCCTGCCCCATTCTTCCTTTCTAAAGAAGCCCCGTTTTGTTTTGTCACCCTCCCTTCTCTGAGTGGCTTCAAAGGGACCAGCCCCGCCCTTGTGGGTGACTCTGAATGAATGGTCGAAGGCAGAAGTCAGAAAACATTTTCTGGAAAGGGCCAAATAGTAAGTAGTTAGGCTTCCCAGGCCCCATCAGGAGGCCATAGACAATGCAAATAAAAGAGAGTGTGGCTGTGTTCCAATAAAACTTTATTTATATATGGACACTGAAATTTGAATTGCATATAATTTTCACATGTCATGAACTATTGTCCTTCTTAAGATTTTTTTTTCCCCCAGCCATTTAAAAATGTAAAAACCATTCTGATCCCTGGTTTAAGCTCATCGTTCCCTTTGCCAATGTCTGGCTTGAACTGGAACATGTCACACAACTGGGGCCACCAGGATGTAAGGTGAAATCTGCTGGGAACCTTTTGGGAAAGATTTCATCACACTTAAAAACCAGCGTGGAGGCCAGCCGAGGTGGCTCACGCCTGTAATCCTAGCACTCTGGGAGGCCGAGGCAGGCGGATTGCTCCAGGTCAGGAGTTCGAAACCAGCCTGAGCAAGAGCGAGACCCGTCTCTACTATAAATAGAAAGAAATTAATTGGCCGACTAATATGTATAGAAAAAATTAGCCGGGCATGGTGGCACATGCCTGTAGTCCCAGCTACTCGGGAGGCTGAGGCAGGAGGATCGCTTGAGCCCAGGAGTTGGAGGTTGCTGTGATCTAGGCTGACGCCACGGCACTCACTCTAGCCTGGGCAACAGAGTGAGACTCTGTCTCAAAAAAAAAAAAATCCAGCATGGGAGATGGGAGCTTTCTGCTTCAGGATGCTGTCTGGTCTGGACATGGCTGCCGGGAATCCAGGCGCCATCTTGAAAAGAACAGAGGAGCTGGCTGAGGACAACACCCTCACGTAGATGTGGGGAGAGCCAGGGGTCCCTGACAAAGTCTTTGAGCCACTGAATTGGCTAACCATCTCACACAGCCCTACCAAAGTCTTCTTCTTGTGTGAGTTCATAAGTATCTCTGTTGTTTCAGCACTTGAGTTGGAGATTCCTGCCAAACTGATGCTGAACCCCCCTCATCTGTGGCTACCACGGGACACCATGACTGGGGCCTCCCGTGGTACCTCACGACTGGAGTGAGTAGGGAAGCAGAACACCCAAAGAACAGTCTAGAAGCTCATTCAGTATGTCTTCTTACCTCGAGAGACTACACCCTCAATATACCACTTGGTCGATTGGTCTTCCAACCAATCGATTGGTGGTGTCCAACCACCACAGCTCTCGTGCTTTTACTTTCTGCAGTAGCCGAAATATCTCCTGAGGTCACCCCAAATGCACATCTGAGGCACCTTGCGAGAGGGGCTGGCGCAGTCTTAGGTCTCTCCGAAGTCCGGTCCGGAGCGTTTCCTCTTGTGAGCCATGGCTTTCCCTCTGCCCTCCCTGATCCCAGCCTCACACTGGTGCTCGATCCACCTCTGGAGCTAAACGTCTCCTCCCCGAGTTCTGGCCACCCTCCTGCCACCTCCCTCCTCTTGGGGCCACCCTCTGAGCTTCTCCCCACACACTCGGGAGCTTGAGTGTGAAGACAAGGAAGCCCGTTGCTCAGGGTCTTGCCGTACAGATGACACAGGCTCACGGCCCAAGAGAACACCCCCAACTTGACCCCCGGACACGGGTCCTCTTTGCAAGGTTTCTCCCCTGTTTGCATTTCAGGCCACGACACGGCCCAGCCGGCTGCCCGCATTTTCCCACCGGCAGCTGCGAGTCCCCATTCCTTTCCTCACTTGCTGCTTTTTGTCTCTGCTCCTCCGTGTTTATTTTCATTGCCTGCACACCTTGTTTTTCTTTCTGGGGACCTGCCATATGGTCCTCCTTTATACAAAGTGTGGAGTGTGCACAGGCGGCCGGTGGGGTCCCTGGACATCTCGTCTACACAGGGGCCTCTTGGAGAGCGAGTTGCCGGCTGGCAGACAGAGACCAAGACCCAGCTGTGGGGGCGGGGGCACGACAGGGGGAGTCTCCAGAAAGGCCGAGGCTGGCCACACACCTCATCTGCTCATTTTGATTAGCTCCTTTTACCCAATTGTTAGGAATGGTGAACAGTGATGGATGCGGACAGTCCTGAGATTTTTATTCCCTGAATTACTTACCGTGTTTCCCCGAAAATAAGCCCTACTCACAAAATAAGCCCCAGCAGGATCTCTCAGTATTTGCGCAATGGAAGCCCTACCCCAAAAATCAGCCCTAGTGATGGGCGTGGCTATGAAAATCAGCCCTGGTGATGGGCGTGGCTATGAAAATCAGCCCTAGTGGTGGGCGTGGCTATGAAAAAATCAGCCCTAGTGAGGGGCGTGGCTATGAAAATCAGCCCTAGTGAGGGGCGTGGCTATGAAAATCAGCCCTAGTGATGGGCGTGGCTGCACAGCGCATCTGCACAACCCATGCCTGTCCTCGCGGAGCGGGAAGGAACACGAGCAGGCCTTCTCATCTGCCCCGTGAGAGCTCTAGTGCTCCACAGGAGAGATCGGGGCCAGTGGTTCTAAAGGAAATAGAGTCGCAATACATTCAGGATGGGATTCAGGGTTTGGAGAGTGATGATGATGTTCCAGAAGAAGACGACTTCACTCTATTTGAATCAATGGAGATGGTTGTGCCGTCTTAAAAAAAAATAACACATGCCCTGAAAATAAGCCCTAGGGTGTCTTCTTGAGGAAAAATAAATATAAGACCCTGTCTTATTTTGGGGGAAACACGGTACAATTTGGCAAGACGAGACAAACCACGGGGAGAGCAGACAGAAGTTGGCATGTGTATGACCAGGTTGACATGTGAGATTTATCTAAGACTGCCTGAAATTCCAATTCTACAGCCTGCAACGTCTTCTTGGGCCAGGGAGGGGTGGGTTACGCTTGAATAGCTTTCGTTGCCTTTTGGCTGGTTTTTTTTTTCTCCCATTAACCTGGGCTGAGATCTAGGATAGCTATTCACCTAGAGCACGGGTCCTCATTACTTTTTAAACAGGGGGCCAGTTCACTGTCCCTCAGACCATTGGGCCAGTTCACTGTCCCTCCCCATGCACTGTGGGCCCGGGACGAGGTGGCTGCTAAGCAGGACAGGCAGCGGCGGGCGGCAAAAACACCCGGCGGGCCGGATAAATGACCTAGGCGGGTGGGCATGTGGCCCTCGGGCCATAGTTTGAGGACGCCTGACCTAGACACAGAACCAGGTTGGACTCTGGGCAGGGTGACAACTAAATCCAGTTCCAAATCAGCTCCCCAAGGAGAGGGAGAGGAAGGGCATTTTTGGTGATTCTAAATGCTTTAGCTGCACCATGTTGTAACCCAGTTCCTCGGTGGAGCTGTCTCTTCTAATTTGCAAAAGGGATGGTGTAGACTCGCTGCAGTCTGAGCCTCAGTGATTCCTAGGGGGCAATATCTGCTCACACCAGGTATAAGAGAGTTTCTGGTACACCGAAGATTTGAGGGGTACAGACAGGGCAAGAGGTGTCTGCCCAGCATACAATCTCTGTCCCTCTCTTTTCCTGGCTCCTTTGTTCCTACCCCCTTTCCCAGCGGCTTAGAGTCATCCTTGCTGCTTGAATATACCCTTGGAATCCTCGTTCTCCACCTCTGGTGAGTTACCAAAGTATTTCCTTTGAGTAAATGCAAAGCTCTCCCTACAGTGTTTTCTGCTGAGTAACATTTTCTCTGCCTCAATATGTCGATGATGATCAAAACAAGACAGTGCATCTTTGCTCAGCTAGCACCTTTCGTACCGCTCCTGAGTTTTCTTGTGTTTCGTCGTGGGCCCTCTGTTAAGGACCGATCCCGAGTTTTCCCGTGTTCCAGGTGCCATCTGTTATGGACCTTAGCTGTCAACACACTGTCTTGTGCACTAGGGAGAGTAGAGGTTTACCCCCAAATTTGCAAATGAAACCACCAAGGATGAAGAAAGGTGACATAATATTTTCCAGAAAAGACGATATCCTTCTCCTAGCATGGAAAGACTAGCGGGTTGTCCGAATGATCCATGATCAACGATCCATGGCATTTCTGTCTCGACAACAGGAAAAAAAAAAAAAATAGAAAAACGGGAGAGAATATTGTAAAACCTGGCTGCATCAAGGAATACAATGCCCACATGAAAGGCGTTGACCCCTGCAGATCGATTCCTTTCGTGTTGTTCCATTCTAAGGAACACGATGAAATGGACAAAAAAAAAGTAGTGCTGTAGCTTATAAACCGTGGGCTTTTCGATTCATTTAGAGTGTATGACATCCTCGATCCGCAAGCAAAAATGAAGTATAAGCAGTTTCTGCTATTGATGGCCAGAGACTGGATAACGGATGATAATCATGAAGGCTCTTTGCAACCAGAGACAAATCTGTCCAGCCCTTCCCCTGGGGGTGCAAGGAGAGCACCTCGTAAAGACTCACCCAAAAGGATGCCAGGTTCTATGAAGCAGCACGAACCTACTTGTATTCCGGCGACTGGAAAGAAAAAATTTCCTACGAGAGCCTGCAGAGTTTGTGCCGCCCATGGAAAAAGGCGCAAATCTAGATCCTTAAGTAAATTTGGTCTGGTCCCTCTTCTTAGAGAAAAATGTTTTGTGCAGTACCATACGTTTAAAAAGTCCTAGGAACTCTAATTGTT
The DNA here is from genome assembly GCF_040939455.1 of Microcebus murinus. Classification (NCBI taxonomy): domain Eukaryota; kingdom Metazoa; phylum Chordata; class Mammalia; order Primates; family Cheirogaleidae; genus Microcebus; species Microcebus murinus. Next base: position 16,808,647 of record NC_134129.1, on the reverse strand, counting down.
TAATTAGTTGTTTAATTGTTTTTGCAAATAAAAATGGTATAATTATCGAAAAACAACACCTAAAGTGCATTATGATCTGTAGTTATGACAATTTCAATAACGCGCACTTTGCCCGAAAACGTGCCCCGAAACGTGGCGCATGTCTTAGAGATTTCTATGCGGTACGAAATGTGCTAGAATACGCTGCACACACCACACTGCTGAACATAATTGGTTCCAGAAGTAGAGAACTGGTGAGTTCGGGAGCAGAAAACAATTATTCTCCCCATTCCCCCTCCCCCACCCACCATTCGGATTTGTTCTGTGCAACTATGCTTTTCTCGAGTCTCATGATGTATCTGTTTATTTACATTATAAGAACAGTCGTACCTCTGTGATTAAACCTACTACTCACGTGTCATAGTGAAAACTCCGAATTTCCTTTACAACGAAGGCTCCCCCTCCCCCTACCTGCCTATAGCTCTGCCTGGTGACATTCACCTGCCCACCCCTCTCCCACCAGGTGGCTCCGGGGACCTCCAGGGTTGAAGCAAAGCAGGCCAGGCAGCCGGGGACAGAGAGGTGTGGGTTTTTGGTGCCCATGAACCCGGCCTCCTCTCTGTGGCCCTGGCAGGGGTTGAAAGCTGAGTGTCTTTGAGCTGGACGGGTGTCCCCATCTTTCGCTTTTTCTTGCAGTGCGTTTGTGGACTCTGCGCAGTTTCCCTTGCCGGACCCCTTGGGCTGCAGGCTGAGCTGGTGCTTATTGTCCCTCCGCAGCTTTGCGTCACATGGGGCCTCCGATTTTTTGGCGGTTTCCCCGCTTTGGGCAGGATCCATTTCAAGATGATGACAGGGCTGCTCTCTCCTGCAGGTGGCCCCGATGGGGTCCAAGGCAATGCCATCTTTGGCTCTGACACCAGCCTGGGCACGGTCCCCATCGCTGCTGTCCCCAGCTGCCACCTCAGCCGGCTCTTCCTGGGCAGTCTTTTCCCCAGAATGGGTCCCCTGTGTCGCCCAGTCTCTGTCTTAATGCTGTTGGATCAGTCTTTGTGCAAAGGGTACTGACTTCAGCTGTTTTTGTTTTTAACATTTTATTTTGAAAATTTTCTTTTTTTTTCTTTTTCTTTTTTTTTTTTTTTTTTTGAGACAGAGTCTCACTCTGTTGCCCAGGCTAGAGTGCCGTGGCATCAGCCTAGCTCACAGCAACCTCAGACTCCTGGGCTCAAGCGATCCTCCTGCCTCAGCCTCCCGAGTAGCTGGGACTGCAGGCATGCACCACCATGCCCGGCTAATTTTTTTTTCTCTAGATTTTCAGTTGTCCAATTAATTTCTTTGTATTTTTAGTAGAGATGGGGTCTCGCTCTTGCTCAGGCTGCTCTCAAACTCCTAAGCTCAAATGATCCTACTGCCTCAGCCTCCCAAGTAGCTGAGACTATAGGCATGAGCCACCACGCCCAGCTAATTTTTTTCTATATATTTTTTTAGTTGGCCAATTAATTTCTTTCTATTTTTAGTAGAGACTGGGTCTCGCTCTTGCTCAGGCTGGTTTTGAACTCCTGACCTTGATCGATCCACCTGCCTCGTCCTCCCAGAGTGCTAGAGTGACAGGTGTGAGCCACCACGGCCGGTCTTGAAAAATTTCAAAACTCACAAAGACTGAGACATCACTCTAATAAACCTTTGCTGAATCCCACGAACCACTCACACAGCTTAACAACAATCAGTGCAGGGCCGATCTTGTTTCAGCTTTACACAGACAAACGCCCCACTACTCAGCAACCACTGGCTTATTCCCCAGCAATTATAACTCGTCACGTGAAACTCTTCAGTAAGCACCTCTAAAATCTAAGAACCTTATTTTAAAAAATAAAAACACATACAACACTCAACCAAACCAACAATGGCTTCATACCATCGATTAGTGTTCAATTTTCCCTTTCTCATTATTTTTTAATAGCTGGTTTGTCCAAGTCAGGATTAAAAGAGTCTATAAAATGCATCTGGTGGATATGTTTCTCTTAATCTATAGATTCTCCCACCTTTTTTTTTTTTCCCCTTTCTTGAGATTTATTTCTTGAATAAATAAGAACAGGGTCATTTGTTCTATAAAATTTCCTGCCATCTAGGTTATTGCTGAATGCATCCCTATTCAATCAGCATTTTTACCAATATTTAGATGTTCCTTTGTCTTCTCTATTTCCTGTAAAATAGTACAGTGCATAGAGCTAAAAGTGGAATCAGAATCACTTTCCATTTTTCGTGAGATTACCTTTTGGAGAGACGTTGTGAACTTTCTATTGTATCACGTGATGTCTGGTTGTCTTTCTTTTCATGAGGTCAAGATTGATCCGGGTGTTCGGATGCTAAGACCTCGATGTAGAACCTAATGATTTTCGCAGTTATTAATGATCATTATCTAGATTCATTATTTCATCAGACTATCACCCTTTTATACCCACTAATGAAAATAAAATGACTACGTTCTAATTCTAATGAATTAGATGTATGTATTCGTATGTATTCATTGAAAGAGAACTTTCCCACATTAATTGTGGGATATATATAGTCCATACAGGAAAGGCAGGATGGATGCTTGCCTGTTTCTCTTTATTTACCAGTTTTTAGAAGAATAAGTTGTTTCCCTAATATCCTCCAAAGATGACTGATTAGGGGTTTCATTTTGTATCATTATAAACTCATAGATTTTATTATGTTTTATGAGTTTTAATCCACTGCAGTTACAATTTTTATTGTTGCTTCATTTGTCCTGTCATTGGTGAGTGGGAACCTCTTTACATTATTGGCTCGTGGATCACTGTGACATGAGCCCACTGGTCTTTGATACCTTCTTTCTTTTCTAGTAGGTCAATGTATTTTTAACCTGTTATTTTATATTTCCAAAAGCCCCTGGTTCCTTTTAGTGGATAGTAGTTAAAGAACACATCTAGGCACTAAGAGTACTTCATCGATATTGGGTTGGTCATTATTTCTATTCTTTTTCATTGGTCAGGGCCAGAATATATGTATTTCAGAAAATATTTAAGATGAGAAAGGAGCCAGGCAGCTTTTTTAAAGCCAAAGAGTAGAACAGGAAATATCTGAGCATAGTATATGTAAAAAGGGCAAGCATTATTTTTATAAAACTTCTATTTTATTTCTGAGAGAGAGGGAGAACTAAAAATTAACTTTTTAACCATGAAGAAATCTGAAAGCATTAGAACAGATGAGTTGTTTGAGCCCCATATATGGGAAGACTGCTCATCATCTTCAATCAAAAGATCAATTAGAACATGAGATTTAAAAATCAAGTAGCCTTTTCCTATATTTTCTATTTTTTTTTATGTGACCACGAATCATATCTATAAGGAGAAAATCAAAGCAAATAAGAAAAGGAATAAAAGAGTGAGGTTTAGAGCCACATTGATACCTTCTGAAGGTTTTTCTTTTTTTCCAGGCTTTTAAAGTGGTCATGAAGCTAATTTGTTTTATTTCTTTCTCAGAACTTTAAGCATCAACATTCCAAATGTCCCTAAAACGTTAAGAATATTTGTGGTCCCCAGTGAGAGAGAAAAGAATAAATGGAGAAGTGACAAACCAGCTCAGGAGGTCAGCAACCAACAACTGTGCTGTCCTTGCTGTTTGTGCTACAATGCCTTGGCTTCTGTATTTGAAAACATTTGCCCATTAACTACTTTTAGCTTCACTGAAGCTTTTTAAAAGGGAGTTATGCGAAGTCCTGTAAAAATTAGCATATGCCTTTTATTACTACAAAGATGGAGAATAGGAGAGTGGGGTGAGCTTTCTATCCGAAAGTAATTCAATCAGGCTCACAGTTCTCATTTGCCATAATGTAGGCATCAAGCAATGGAGACAGGGCTGTTTCCTCTTAGTTTTAATGTAGATTGCAGGTGCATGTATCAAAAGATAATGAAATTCTAAAAGCCCCACGAGAGTCTGAAACCACACCGGATTGGCTGCAGAACAGAACTCAACGTTGGAATAAGAGACAGAAGAGCTATAAAACCGCCGGGATCCATTTTCAATATGAAATTTAAAAGAAACATATCCTTGCAACTCCAAAGTTTGCAAGCTCTGCAGTTTTTATGTATTTTTAGAGTTGTGTGTGAAAAGTCACAGACATAGTCTTTCAATAACATGCACCAGGAAATGTGCAATAAGCCTAAAAAAATGCACAAATGCCTGTCCACTGGCTCAGTGACATCCCCACCAGTGCATCAAGCCACCTGCACTTTAAAACAAACCTGGAGGGCCGGTGCGATGGCTTACGTCTGTAATCCTAGCACTCTGGGAGGCCGAGGTGGGAGGATCGCTCAGCCTGAGCAAGAGTGAGACCCCGTCTCTACTAAAAATAGAATGAAATTAATTGGCCAACTAAAAATATATAGAAACAATTAGCCGGGCATGGTGGCACATGCCTGTAGTCCCAGCTACTCGGGAGGCTGAGGCAGGAGGATCGCTTGAGCCCAGGAGTTGGAGGTTGCTGTGAGCTAGGCTGACGCCATGGCACTCTAGTCTGGGAAACAGAGTGAGACTCTGTCTCAAACAACAACAACAACAACAACAAAACCTCCCAACAAAGAAAAGCTCAGGATCAAATGGCTTCACTGGAGAATTCTACTAAGCATCTAAGAAGAATAAATACTAAAGGTAGCCCATAAACCCAGCTACTCAGGAGGCTGAGGCAGGAGGATGGCTTGAGCCCAGGAGATCGAGGCCAGTCTGTGAAACATAGCAAGTGCCTGACTCTTACAAAAAAAATTTAAACCAAACAATAAAAAGAAGAAGAATTAACACTAAATCTTCTCAAACTCTCGAAAAAAATTTGAAGAGGAGGAAACACTTCCAAATTCAGTCTATGGGGTCAGCATTACCCTGATGTCAAAATCATACAAAGATGTTACAACGAAATAATCTTGATGAATACTGATGTAAAAATCCTCAACAAAGTATTAGCAAAGAGAATCCAACAACTGATTAAAAGGATTATACATCATGACCAAGTGAGATTTATTTCGAATGCTAGAATGCTTCAGCGTATGGAAACCAATCAGTGTCAGGCACCACAGTGACAACATGAAGGACAAATGTCACCTGTCACCTCAACTGATACAGAAAAAGAATTTGACAAAATTCAACACCCTTTGATGATAAAAGCACTTCACACTAGGAAGACATTTACGTCAATATGATAAAGCCTACATATGAAAAGCCCACAGATAACATCATGCTAAATTGTGAAAGAAACAGAGCTTTTTTCTCTAAGATCAGCTATAAAGCAAGGATGTCCACTCTCACCTCTTCCATCCAACATAGTACTGGAAGTCCTAGAGAAAGCAATCAGACAAAAATTAAAATTAAAATTAAAAAAATAAATAAATAAAAGGCATCTAGGGAGGAAAGGAAAAAGTAAAATTATCTCTTTTTCAGATGACATGATCTCATACATACAAAACCCTAAAAAATTTCACCAAAAAACCATTAGAACTAATAATCAAATTCAGCAAAACCAGCACAAAAATCAGTTGTGTTTCTGTACACTAACAGTGAAGAGTCCAAAAATGAAATTAAGAAAACAATCTCAGTTACAGTTTGCCTCGAAAAGAATAAAATTCATGGGGATAAACTTAAGCAAGATTTGTGCACTGAAATCTACAAAACATTGTTGCAAGAAAGTAGATACAAATAAATGGAAAGATATCCTATGTTCATAGATTTGAAGAATTAATATTGTTAAAATGTCCGAAATACCCAAATTAATCCACAGCTTCAATGTGATCCCTGTAAAAAATCTCAATGACATTTTTTGCAGAAATATAAAACAACATCCTAAAATTCATATGGAATTTCAAAGGACCCCAAATAGCCAAAACAATCTGGAAAAAAGAAAAACAAAGCTAGAGGCTTCATACTTTCTGATTTCAAAACATATTACAAAACCACAGTAATCAAAACAGTACTGGCATCAAGACACACATAGATCAACAGAACAGAACAGAGAGCCCAGAAATAAACCCTCATGTGTATGATCAAATAATCTTCCACAAAAGTGCCAGGGTTATACAATGGGGAAATAACAGCCTCTTCAAGAAAATTGTTGGGAAAACTAGAGGTCCACATTCAACAGAATGAAATTGGACTCTTACCTTTTACCATATAAAAAAAAAAAAAACCCAACTCAAAATGGGTTAAAGAACTAAATGCAAGGCCTGAAAGTATAAAACTCCTAGAAGAAAAACAAGGGGAACATTTCATGGCATTGGATTTAGCAATGGTTCCTTGGATAGGATTACCAAAGTGGCTGGCTTTGTCCTAATACTTCCCTTTTCCATCTTTCTTCCCTATTTCCTTTGTTGGATTTTCACTCTAGAAAGAGACAGCACACAAGTTGCACCCAGTCTGTGGGCATCTGGGTGGGTCTTGCTCATGTAGCATTTGTCAGGGAGGAAATATCACCAGCCTTGGAGGCCTGCCCAGATTCACCAGAGATTTGCTGTGTGCTTATAATAGCAGAGGAAGCGTTGACTCAAGACCTTCCTTCCTTTCTTTAGCCTAATTATCCCCTCCTAGTTTCCCTATTTAAAAGATGTTCACTCGCTCTTTCAGCAATTTAAAGAGCACTCGTGTTATACTAGGCAACAAAGATACAGCAATGACCAGGGTAGACAAAGTCAAACCTGGGGGAGGATCTATCCCCGTGGGAATGGTCAGCATGAATCCAGCCATGATGTGTGTGTCTGGTATTACCGGAGAATGTTCCATCCTGCTGTAGACAACGTGAAGCTGGTGAGATGTGCTAAGGATAGACAGTGAGTAACCAAGGACCTTGTGAGACCCAGTTAGATTCCATAAGCTATGTTAGATAAGCATGAATTAGTAAGAAGAGCATGTACGTCAGAGTTGAACGTTGAAAAGGAGGGAAGGAGAGACCAAGAGAAATCTAATACTCTTGAGTCACCAAATACGCATGGCATGCTAAACACACGTGAGGTGTAGGAGGCGTTGGTGCTCATAGAGTGTTGACTTAAGGGCCACCCATTGGTGACACTCACTCCAGCCCCATGTGTCTTCCGCCCAAGAAGCATGAGTGCCACCCACAGGTGTTCACCCTAGGCCAGGGCACTTTCCCCTGTGTCTCTGTCCCCCAGAGCAAGCGTGTGTTTTGGCCCCGGGTGTCTTCCACCTGTAGACCCCCCTTGGCCTCCTCCAGCTCTGGTCTTGTCACCATACCCTCAGAGAGACAGGCTGATGCGGTGCAGAGGGAGAGAGAACGTGTGAGCATTGTCTAACCCGGGATGCTGGTGGCAGTGTGGTCCTTCCGTAATCGGCTCCATGGGCAAACACAAAGCGACACCCCTCATAGAGTCTTTCCCCGTAGCTACCTTACGCTTTGGACTCCCATGCCTGGAGCACTCAATGGCCAGAATATTCGAATCATTCTGTTTAGCTAATCCTTTTACCTTTTGAGCAGAGACGGCAGAAGACTCTTGGCAGGATAACAACGCCAAGACTCACCGTGCATCTGAATGAGGGTCTCCCGCGCACGTTGCTGTGAACGCAACCTCCCCCAGTACACGCGCCCACCTTCCCGAACCCCTTGTGAAGACCCCTTACCCTCAGGTGGTCGTGGAGATGGATTTGAGGCATTGCTCCCGGTGCCCAGGGGACATCGTCTGTAATAAATGACCTTTCCTCCCGGGCGATGCTCGTTGTCTCAGCGATTGGCTTTCTGTGCGGCGAGAAGTCGGACCTAGGCTGAGCCCACCTCGTGGGTTTGGTGACTTCCGCCCTCCTCGCACCTTAACCTATGTGTGTTGCCCTGTCCATCCTTCCCCCGGCTTCTTGCTGAGAGTTTTACGATCAGTTCTAGCATCTTCGTTTTGTCCTTGAGGCTTTCTGCTCCCCAGCCTCTGCGATAGCTTGTCCTGTAACACACGGCCACAGGGTCCTTGGCACCCTCACCACTGCCTGCCAGACCCTCATCACCACGCAAACCCATCACGGATACGATGTCTTAGTAGATTCCTTTTCTCACTGTCTCCCCTTACCCACAGCGTAACCACCGAGCCTGTCTTTGGAGAGAGAATTGACGCAAAGCAGGCCTGGGTGAGACTTATTCCGGAAAGCTTGCTGTAGACCCCAGAGTAAGTGGGTTCGAGTGCTTTAGGCAGGGGCTGGGGGGAGTGAGTTCCTGGCAGACAGAGCTATTAGTATTGCTCTTCTCCTCCCACAAGAGGATGCTACCTTCTAACGAACGATGCAAAACTTTGAAAGCCTCCTTCAGTTCTTAAAGGAGCTTCTTTTTTTTAACCCAGAGACACTAAATTGCATTGCAAAGTCACTGCTTATTTCTGTTTTTTTTTTTTTTTTTTTTTTTTTTTTTTTTTACCCCAGAGTGCAGAGTATCCCTCACTCCCTGATCATTTTAAGGGCAAGCGTCTCGCGTTGCTTGGGTATAATTATTACGCCACCAGCAGCACAGAGCCCATGTCTGGGGTTCATCTGTTGCCACCATCTCCTAGTCCCCCTACTTCCAGTTCCCACCACTTAATGGCAAACACCATGTATCTCTTCTATAAAAAGCAATGCTTTATAATCCATCAAGCGCCCCCCCCAAAAAAGGCGAGCCATCTTCTCATTTACTGAGAAATCATGGGGACCCCCTTTCTGTTTGGAACGTTCTATGGCCCTGACTTCTACGAACGCCACAAAGCAGCTGTCTGTGTTAGGACGGGAAAAGCTGGAACACATTTAGCAAGGTTTTGTTTGGGATTTTTCAAAGGCAGCCTTGAGGGTTGTCCCCCGCCCCCTTCTTGAGCCCAGAAACGAGGCTGCTGAACCCGAGGAGCAGCTGAAAGTTATTTCACCATGAAGCCGAGCTTGGCAGGCTCCGACGCTGCATATGGTCTGCAGCCCTGGCCTCCAGGAAGCCCCCGATCGCTCTCCCCCCCCTTGGTTCACGTTGTTTATAATCCCAGCATGTGCGTTGGAAAAGCAATTGTATAGAAAAGATGCCTCACTCTGAGGTTTTTTCCCCTCCTATTAACCTTTATGTGAATAATTCACTGGGCTGTAATTTAATATTTATTCCGTGTGTATATTCTCTGTCCATGTACGTTGCAAGACAACCGAGCATGTCTTGAACCACGAAGAGCTGGAGGAAGTAAATGAAGCTGTTTCCCTCCAGGGACCAAAGGCGTGAGAAACACGTATGTTGTCTGAGTCAGTCTGGTGTGCTGTGGCCAACGACCGTGGACTTGGGGGTGGGGGGCTTAAAAACAGACCCTTATTTCTCGTCGTGCTGGAGTCCGGCCACGTGAGAGCAAGGTGGGACGTGGCTGGACTCTGGGGAGGGTTCTCTTCCGGGTTGCAGATGGCTAGCTTGTCCCTGTGTCCTTGCGTGGCAGAAAGGGCTAGAGGCCTCTCTGGGGTCTTTTTTGCAAAGACACTCACCGCATTCATGATGGCCCCACTGTCATGGCCCAATCGCCTGCTAATACCATCGTGTTGGATGTTAGGGTTTCGACATGTGAATTTTGGAGGGACACAGACATCACTGTGCAGGCCTTCAAAATACCATCTTCTCCTCCTTTTTCCAGCTCTCCTCTCTGCTTTCCCAGAAAACTGCAAACAGACTCTTCTCTCAGCCTCAAATGCGAAGCTCTTACACACAGAGAGAGACCGGCTCCGCGACTGCCTCAGACCCTGGGGACAAGCCAGTCCCCCTCCCGGCTCAGCCCAGGGGGAAGGCGCCCTGCTAAGACCCGGATCTACTCTTCGAGGGAAATCCTGATGCCACGAATTTCCTTAAAGTGAGAATTTGCTGTCCCTTGGTCATCTCTGGATGGAAAAGCAGAGAAACTTCAGTCCTCCCTTTTCTGCTCAAACAGAGAAAGGTTCATGCTGCCCAACAGAAATATAACACAAGCCACAGATGTTGTCCACTGTCCTCAGCCAAATGTAATTTAAGATACTCTAGTTGCTACGTTTTGTTTTTAAAAAAATGGTAAAATTAATTGTAATAATACATTTTATTTACCCCAACAGATCCCAAATACTATCGTTTCAACAGATAATCAATATAAAAAATTATTAATGAAAAATAGTGTTCCTTTTAAATAATAAGTCTTTGAAATCTGCTGAGCATTCTGCACTCGGAGCACGTCTCAGTTTGGACGGGCAATCCAAGGGCTCAATCGCCACACGTGAGGGTGGCTGCCGTCTGGGACGGTGCAGGTTTAGGGGCTCGAAACAAAGTGAGTGGGAGAGAGAGAGAACCTCAGAGCGAGAAGTTTCCGTGGGCACTGCGTCCTCTTGTAGCTCTTTGGGAACTCCCTCGTTCCTGATCAGGGCACCGTAGCTGCTGGCGAATGTGGCCATTGAATTCCCCAGCCCCGAGGGGTGACACTCACAATGTCTGGATGAAGGCAGCTTCCTCCTCCTCCTGCCGCCTCTTGTCCGGGGCTCTGTTCTCCCAACTCATTGTGTGCATGGTCTTCTTTAAAATGCACATTCTGGTTTGGTAGACTTAGGGCCTCCTCTCCCCGTTCCTGTCCGATCTTGCCCTTCCAACGAGCTCCCCAGTGACTCCACTCTGAGGGCCCCCACAAGAGGATGGCCATGGACGCCCCCAGAGCCGTGTGCGTTTGACACGATGGAGGCAGCGTGTGTCATGGGGCAGTGAACGTGAACTTGGACGCAGGTTGCCAGAACCTGGAGCTTCCCTCCGCCAACGAGCTGGCCCAACAAGTTGGGCGAGCCACTCGACCTCTCTGGGCCTGAGTCTCCTTCTCTGTGAAGATGAAGACAGTAGCAGGTTTCTCGTGTTGGGTGGGGACAGCCCATAGGAGACAAGTCAACAGAGCTGGGACGTTGTGGCTTTGGGACGTGAAAATACAACTTTACAAGGAGAAAAGCAAGGAGTCGAATTCGCTTGATCTGACCAGAGATGGGTCCACCTGAATGCTTAAGTGTCGCTTGCTCAAGGAGGACTTCCTGAACCTTCTAGTCCAATGTAGATGGACAGTCACGCCTCGCTCAATGACAGGGATACCTTCTGGGAAATTCGTCTTTAGGTGATTCCGTTCCTGTGTGAACATCAGAGAATGTACTCACCAAACCTACCATGTTTCCCCGAAAATAACACCTACCCAGAAAATAAGCCCTAGCAGGATGTCTAAGCATTTGTGCAATAGAAGCCCTACCCTGAAAATCAGCCCTAGTGATGGGCGTGGCTATGAAAATCAGTCCTCGTGATGGGCGTGGCTATGAAAATCAGCCCTCGTGGTGGGCGTGGCTATGAAAATCAGTCCTAGTGATGGGCGTGGCTATGAAAATCAGCCCTAGTGATGGGCGTGGCTATGAAAATCAGCCCCAGTGATGGGCGTGGCTATGAAAATCAGCCCTAGTGATGGGCGTGGCTATTGCTGTGTAACAAATTATACATTGCTGAAATAGTTCTGATGTTTGCCTCAAAGCCATTTCTTACTCTAATCCTTTGCCAGGAGAAAAGTCTGAGAATTTTCAAAATGATCCATTGTTTTCAATATTTAGGCTCCCGCATATGAGCGAGAACATGTGAGATTTGTCTTCCTGGGCTTGACTTATTTCACTTAACATAACTGTTCTCCAGTTCCATCCATGTTGTTGCAAATGACGAGACGTCATTCCTTTTTAATGGCTGAATAATATTCCATCGTGCATATGTACCACAATTTCTTTATCCATCCATCCATTGGTGGACACTCAGGTTGATTCCAAATCTTGGCTATTGCAAGTAGTGCTTCAATAAGCATGGGAGTGCAGATATTTTTTCAATTTACTGATTTCCTTTCATTTATTTATTTATTTTTTTTTTGAGACAGACTCTATCGCCCGGGCTAGAGTGCCGTGGCGTCAGCCTAGCTCACACCAACCTCAGACTCCTGGGCTCAAGTGACCCTCCTGCCTCAGCCTCCCTAGTAGCTGGGACTACAGGCATGCGCCACCATGCCCGGCTGATTTTTTCTATATATATATTAGTTGGCCAATTAATTTCTTTCTATTCATAGTAGAGACAGGGCCTCGCTCTTGCTCAGGCTGGTCTCGAACTCCTGACCTTGAGCGATCCTCCCGCCTCGGCCTCCCAGAGTGCTAGGATTACAGGCGTGAGCCACCGTGCCCGGCCTCTTTTAGATATATACGTAGCAGGGGGATTGCTGAGTCATATGGTAGTTCTATTTTTAGTTTTTTGAGGAATCTCCATATTATTCTCCATAGTGGTCGCACTGGTTAACACTCCCATCAACAGTGTACAGGGATTGCTTTTTCTCCACACCCTCACCAGCATTAGTTACTACCTGACTTTCTGACCTTCTGCCATTTTAACTGGGGTGAACAGTCGATCTTTTATGAGTCCTGCTCTAGCCTGTGTCTGAGGTCAAATCCAAAGACTCTGATACGATCTCAAGAAAGATGAAAAAAGTCAATGGGGAGAAATGGACACCCAGTCCATGTACTGACTTCATTCCCTGCATCTTGAATGTTTCCAGTTTATAACACTTAGACATTTCCACTGGAGATCTTTGTTCGCTTGAAAATATATAATCATCACTCCAGACAATGGCTATAAAACTTACCCTAATAAAAATGAAGTCCTATTCAACATTTGAGAGTTCAACAAGGACAAAATTTTTATTTAAAATTGCCAAGTGCATATTTTAATAGTAGAAGACAGTACAAAAATCTGCGGTGTTGGAAAAATAACTGCAGTTGTGATTAGCTTTCAAAAAATATCAGCACACTCAGTTCTTTTTTGCGTACCAGGTGTTTTTAATTACCTTACCCATTCACAGACTGTCTTTCGGCCGAGCTTTCTGTCCTCTTCCCAAGAAGGAATTTTTAAGACAGATTGTTATAATATTCACACCTAAAGCTTTGGGTTTGCCACTGTCTCCTACTCCTAATCCCCAAATTGCTCGTTAAAACTCTGAAATCTTGTCAGGAGACTGGAACATTTATTGAGCGTTTACTATGTGCTTGGAGGGTATTCGATTAGTCACATTAGAAAGAAATCTTGAAGAAATCAAACACTTCAACAATAAATTTAATGTTTTGGGGAGATGATGTAGTGGAGAGTGGATCCAACATGCGACTCTCTCCAACTATAGAGAAGGGGAAAATGGGTAACACAGGGAAGCATGATGGAACTGTCAAAAGTATGTTAAATCTCCCATATATGATATGACTCAAAAGAACTGGTTTTATTTGCTTCTTCGACAATGTAAAAAGTACAAATTGCTCTTGGAGATAGAAAAATAAAGTAAGGAAAATGTAGTTGTACTTTCCTACGACAACAGGCAATGAAACTTGCGTTTGCAATGCATGGTGAAGATAATAATCACTACAACTGCCAACAAATCCGCAGCCCCCAATTCTCATTGACTTCTTCCCTAATCCCCAAATATTTCGGTCTCCCTTGCCTAAGACAGACCCTAGTATAAACACACATCCCTGGAAGAACTTATTTACAATGCCGGACCTTGTTTCCATTCTATTAATATGGCATAGGTCCCAGATTCCGCATTTGAAACAAATATTGCTATTTTCTGATGCTTGTGGAGCAAAGACCACACTTTTAGAAACCTGGACTCATTGAGTTTCTGCTCGAGTCTAATCTCTTGTCCTGGAGAAGCTTAAATCATCCCTTCCACATTAAGGACGCTATTTCAAGTACAATCATGTATCATATAACAATGTTTTGGTTAATGACAAACCACATATGCCAGATTGGTCCCATTAGATTATAATACTGTATTTTTACTGTACCTTTTCTATGTTTGGACAGGCAAATATTTACTATTGTTTGGATTGCCTACAGTATTGAGTGCAGTAACAGGTTGTACAGGTTTGTAGTTAGGTACAATATGCTATACCATGTAGCCTTGGTATGTAGTAGATTATACCTTCTAGGTTTGTGTAAGTACACTCTATGATATTCACATAAGGATGAAATTGCCTAACTACAAACTTCTCAGAACATATACCCATCATTAAGAGGTATGTGACTGTCTTTTGTTTTTCTGAGTCCTATCATTTTATTCTTTTCATGCTAATAATGAAAAAAAATAAAACTAGAAATTTTTATGAAAAAAATTTCATCAGGGAGTCAAAACACAGTGAAAAAAAAACACAAAGCAAACTTTGCAGAAAGAGATAGCAATATCCATTCATTCATTAAACAAAATGTAATCAAGGGCTTACTATATTAGTCTAGCAAAATGTACCAGAAAAATAATAGAATGTTAAAGATGTAATAATGAAAAAAAAAATAAAACTAGAAACTTTTATGAAAAAAAATGTCATCGGGGAGTCAAAACACAGTGAAAAAAAACAAAACAAAGAGAACTTTGAAGAAAGACATAGCAATATCCATTCATTCATTAAACAAAATGTAATTAAGGGCTTACTAAGAGTCTAGCAATGTACCAGAAAAATAATAGGATTTTAAAGATGTAATAATGAAAAAAAAATAAAACTAGAAACTTTTATGAAAAAAAATTTCATCAGGGAGTCAAAACACAGTGAAAAAAAACCAAAACAAAGTGAACTTTGAAGAAAGAGATAGCAATATCCATTCATTCATTAAACAAATGCAATCAAGGGCTTACTACTATATGAGTCTAGCAAAATATACCAGAAAAATAATAGGATGTTAAAGACGTAATAATGAAAAAAAAATAAAACTAGAAATTTTTATGAAAAAAAAAATTTCATCAGGGAGTCAAAACACAGTGGAAAAAAAACACAACAAAGCAAACTTTGAAGAAAGTGATAGCAATATTCCATCTATTCATCAAACAAAATGTAATCAAGGGCTTACTACGAGTCTAGCAATGTACTAGAAAAATAATAGGGTGTTAAAGACGTATTCTTCTTATCTCAATTCTGCTGGGGTTTCAAGATCTAGAAACCTCATTCCAGAGGGAGATGCGAAGCCATCAGGCAGGGGGTGCAGTGGGAGGTTGCGGGAAAACTGGAATCTTCCCGTAACTGACCACCGGTCTCCAGTCGGGGGAGGGAGTTGGAGGCGTGAGAGAGGTTGTCCGAGAGAACGGCGGGGGTGCTGTGAGTCCCACTCTCACTTGTCGGAGTGGGGGGGGGTCTTTCTCTTCCACTGAGAGTCTGCAGAGAGGGGCTGTCAGGCGGGTGGATATGGTCCCCGCAGTAGAGAGACAAGATGGGCTGGTGTCTGACCAACGCCCGAGCAATCTGCAGGATGGGAGGGGAATGCTCTTTTGCAGGAGGGCTTTGTTTTTTTTGTGTGTGTGTGTGTGTTTTTTTGCCACACTGCTCTGCCTTTTGCTCCAAAGGGCTCCCTTTTTTCCTGCCTGTGTTTCGTGGCACTTTTTAACCAACGACCACAAAGTGACGAATTGTTGAACTCCTTGATACCCCAGTGAGGCAGTTGGATATCATTATCCCAATGTCCAGCTGGACAAACAGAAAAGGTTGGCCACCTTGACCTAGACCACGCAGGGGGCCGGATTGGGAAGAGAAAGGGGCCAGGGCCTCCTGCAGCTGGGGCGGGGACTCTGGTCTCCGTGGGGAGCCCCCTGGGTGCGTGGCCAGGGTGTTTTTGGCATGCTCCCTTCAAAAGCAACCATGCGTGGGGCCTTTTGCAACTGTCAGGGCGTGTGAGCCGAGAGCAGCTATGTGGTGAAATCTGCGGGAGGGAGAATTTTTCTAAAATATCCCGTTTCCAATTTGTGCCTGATTGACAGTCAGAGATATCAAGGAAATTGCACTGTTTTTATTAGCAAGGGAAAAGTGCACCCAAGACGCTTGCTGGGTTTTCCTGGCTTTGCTTTAATACGTGTGTGTGTGTGTGTGTGTGTGTGTGTGTGTTTGTACATTTGAATGAATGCTACACACCTCAGCACACAAGCCTTGAGCAGCAACAAACTGTATGCTCAGAACTCTCTAGAAAGGCTGCCCTATCTAATGAGATGCTTAATACCTACAGAACTGTTCAATTAAACACTGAACTAATGTGGGAGTAGAATAGGGCCTGGGTGGACAAAGAGATAAATATAATACAGCCCCTACCTTCTGGAAGTTGACAACCTGTTGATAAATATAATAGAGTTCCACTGTAGTTAAGGTTAAGTTTTAAAGTTAATGAGGAAATAGCAAATCTCCTTTAATCAAAGTTACTCTTGAAAAAGATGCTTTAACTTGTCCCCAAATTTTTGCACATATGGATTCCATATATAAGTCTGTGGGATACTTCTCACACCCTTTAAAACTTAAGAATGGCTGGAGTTATAACATAAGGAAGAAAAACAAAGGGCATGTGCTTTGAGCATTCACACTTGCCTACCTGTAAGATAACGATCCAAGACCTGGCTGTGAGTGGAGTTTGGAATGCAGCACCCTGCAGTGTATCTGCTTAGCTTCTCTTGCATAAGAAAAGAACCCAAAACTCGGTGGCTTAGAATAACATTGATTCTTGTGGAGCTGCTGGTCAGGGGGCTTGTCAGCTATCTTGCGTGGCCTTGGCGGGGACAGTTCAGCTTTCCTTCACCATTTCTTCATCCTTCCCCCTAATACTAACGCTAGTGAGCTACCCGGGCCATGGTTTCTCCATGACAACGACAGAGGTTCAGAAACCCAAGACCATTCCCACAAGCACCTTTTAAGACTTCTGTGAGATCAGCTTGCTAGGACTAAAGGAAGTCACATGACTAAGCCCAAAAATCAAGGGTTGGGAAAGTAAGTTCTGTATCTGGGGTGACTGGAACTGCCAAGGCAAAATGGTGGATATTATGGGATAGACACAAGGCAGGGCGGACGTGAGCCTTTATTGCCATTTGATTTCACTCCACACTTTCACAGAGTTTGGTTCTCGAGGCCACCTGTTCATAACGTGAGCTGCTTTGCTACGAGTTCCTTTTCTGCTTAAGTTGCAGATGGTGTTAGTTTCTGTTGGCAACCAAGTATCCGGACGCTCACAAGTGAAAATTAAGTGTGCATAAGAAGTATGGGTGTGAAGAAGATTTTTTTTTTCCTTCACCCCCCATGAAGGTTCAAGTCTTTAAGACTGCTAAAATCAGCTGTGAACAGACAGATCAATGAGAGAAAAAGCAAACAAATTTATTAACACACACGGGCGGGGGAGGCAGCAGAGGGAGGTGAGCACCACCCAGTAAACTGATGAGGTTCAGAAGTTTCTAGATCCTTCTTTATAGGAGAGAAGGAAGCGGGGGATGTAGGCAATTTTAGAGGGGTAGTAAGTGATTTTAGGGGAGATCATAGGCCCAAAGAACCTTGAGTAGACAAAGTTTGGACTCTAGGTATAATGTTTGATTTTCAGTTTCTCCTGTGATAGGAGTTTAATCTTCCTTGGCTAATGAAATTTCAGTAAGAAGATCGAAGGCAATCGTGTTTCTCTTTTAATGGATTTGGTCTTTAGGTAGAAAAGGGAACTTCAGAGGAGTGTGTTTAAAAAAAAGGAAAAAAAAAAACCTATCAGAAGAGTCATAGGAATATAGGAAGAGAGAGAATGGTGGAAGTTAAAGAAGAACCTTTGGTTATAATGAAAATGAGTGAATTTACCCCTAGTCTGCAAATGCTTGGAAGTCAAGGAGCTTGTCTCATTCAGCATCGGTCCCTACCCTGGCTGTACCTTTCACAGACCTGGAAGGACACCCTTCGTGTACACCCTGAGAGTGAGGAGGAATAACACGTTGGTGCCTTCTGTCCAAGCTGGGGTGGGAACCCAGGCCTGACCAGCAGGAAGCTTAGTCCTCAAAGAATCTTATAGTTCTTGCGACATTTTTTGAGCTATTTGAGTTTGTGAGCTCATGAGCCCTGAATCATCTCTTCATTATCTTAATATCTTTCCAGAGACCAGCATAGCCTCAAAGGGGAACCGGATCATTATGCGAGACACCGTAAGTCTGTTATGATTAATGCCATATTTGCATGAAGGACAAAACCCTTAGGGAGCAGGAGCACCCAGGTTAATTCTACCTGCAGACGTGATATAAAAGTGAATCATGCAGGAGGGTTTTAGAGAGAAGGTACAGGGCTTATTTTTTCTTTTTCTTGTTGGAAAAGCAAGTCTTTTTTTTGTTTGTTATCTATAAAAACACCTGTAGCTTTGATGTCAAATTACTTCCATAGATAGAAAAGGAGCACGTTAAAAATCATCTGTGTGCATGTGTAAAGTGTCCCATATCTCCTGCAAACCTGTGAGAGCATGGCTCAATCAAGCTTCCCTCCCGGAAAAGGACAGTCTACACGGACATTGGGCAGACATCAGGATTGAAGGGAAGCGCAGTTGGCTTCACATACTTACCTCATGCTGCTGGGAAACCCTCTGACTTCCAGAGAGCCTCAGTTTCCTTATCTATTAAGTGGATTGTAAAGAGCTAAGTGCTTGAGAATGGTGACAAGGCAGCCCAGGTGATGGGGAGATTGGTTCCCGGGGAGACGCTTGGCATCCCCCTTCAGACCACAATGAGACCATTCTCTAGTTCACAACCCTTTGTAGAGAAAAATTGAGCTGAACCTTGAAGCCAGTAGAATGTAGCTAGACTTTAAACAAAAAGAGAGAGGGGGGTGATAGCTTGGGAGAGGAAGTGGTCAGAATAAAAGGACTCAAATGGAGAGGTGGCGAAAACAAGTAGATGAGGCAGGGAAACTCTAAGAAAGTCTTTTCTTAGACTTTCTAACACTTTGAAAGTCAGTGGTTGGGAATTCATCAGAGGTTTTTGAGAAGGGGAGACTATAGTTCTAAGAAGACCCAAATTGGATCTGTTTTGTTCATTGTTGTTTCCCTAATATCTGGCATGTAATACAATTTTAGAATGCAATAACACAATGCATGAAAAAAAACCCAATTATACAAATAGATATACACACATACATGTATTTGTACACATAAACATAGCTCAAAATTTCTACTTACATAAATAGTGTGTGAATCGATTCTTGTGAAAAAGTCAAACAATAAAAAAAAGTATATAAAGTGAAAGCTGTTCTTCACCAACCCCCAGTTCCACTCTCTTCCCCGGAAGTAATTGCAGCTATGAATTTGGTAGTGACGTTTCAGACAGTATTCCCTGGCTAGATGGGCTAGAACGTGACATATAACTCACTCTCTACCTGATTGATCTACATTACTCCATAAATAACATTGGGGGCAGTGAATTCACTCGCAATCTACATTCATTCTTCCTTCCTTTGTTCCATGAGACTTCACTCTTTCTAAGCAAAGCGTGGTATGCCAATGCCACGATAGAGGTTTTCCATGCTTCCGATGTTTGACCCTCACTTGAAAGGCCACATCACAACCACTCAGCCAACCATAAACTTTGTGCATGTGTATGTACTCTAAAATCCTTTCTCTTAAATTTAGAGAGGGGTTGCTTCTGAGGTGACCCCTAAATGGTGGATGTGTTGGTTTGTTAGGGTTGCATTAACAGAATACCACAACTGGGTGGCTTGAACAACAGAAATTTATCATCTCACAATTCTGAAGGCTGGAAGTCTCATATCAAAGCGTTGGTAGGTTGGTTTCTTCTTGGGGCGGTGAGGGAGGGATCTCTTGAGCACCTCTCTCCTTGGCTTGTGGACGGCCATTTTCTCCTTGCGACTTCACCTTGTCTTCCCTCCATCTCTGGGCCCAAATTTCCCCTTTTTATAAAGGCACGAGCCATATTGGGTGGGGGCCCACCCTAATGACCTCATTTTAACACGATCACCTTTGGAACCATCTTATCACCAAAGAAGGTCACATTCCGAGGACTGGGTGTTAGGATTCCAGTCTATCTCTTTTGGAAGGACACAATTCAACCCATAACACTGGGTTACAAGGGAGGATTATATTCATTATATGATGCTGTCTTAGGAACATCCTTTTAGTTGCTCTGAATTATTTTATTGAAGGAAGCCAGACCATTGACGGGCCTAAACCATATTATTGTGGCCACCTACAAACTGGCTTTTATTGCTGTCTCTCACAGATTATCAGCATTTTATTTAACAGAGTTTATCATGAAAAAATTCAAATCTAGTTCAGCTGATGAACAGACTCTGGAAATAGGATGGTAGGAAAGGCCACCCTGTCAACTCTACTCTCTCCCCTACTTTGATAGATGAATAATGGCTACTCCAGAAATTAACTTCCTTACATTCTGTTTGCAATTTCCCCCCGAAGCCTTACCCATCCACAGGTGGTCTGACCTATTAGTTGCAAACTAGTTTTTGCAGAAAACTGTGAAATCTCTGCCATTTCCCAGAGGAAGCTGCATCTCCAGGTTGGAGATCTGATTCCGATGTGTCACTCTAGTGATTTTGGTGGAGATGCCATCTCTTCCTCATATTGACTTGGTAAGACAGATCCTTTGGGAAATTGCACGTAGCGGAACCATGAAGATAAAAGATAGCACCCAACATGAAACTTGTGGGAATGTTTTGAAATCTGTGAGTAATCGCAACACCTTTGAAGGATGTGGTTTCTCTATTGCAAACTCCAGATGATGATGATGACGTTCCTTAATTTATTCTGCTTCCAAATTTTATCTCAATCAATGTCCACTGTCTTTCCCCCAGGAAATTTTTCTTTATTTAAAACTCTTTGCTGATGGTATGACAGCTTGCACTGGCAAGGCAGGGACCATGGGGGTGAGGTGACTGACATTTCACCCATGAGCAATTTTCTAAAGTCTGCCTGCTATGGCTTGAATGTGTGTGCCCTCCAAAATTCGTACTGAAACTTGATTCCTATTTTGGTGACTAGAAGTGGGGTCTTTGGGAAGTGATTAAGAGGTGGGGCCCTTAGAGAATGAATTAATGCCCTTATAAAAGAGCTTTCAGGGAGAGTTTGCCTCCTACCACCTTCCCATCCCTTCTGCCAAGTGAAAACATGGAATTCCTTCCCTCCTGAGCAACGAGGCGCCATCTTGGCAGCAGAGAGACTGGGCTCTTAGCAACCGATGTCTTGGACTTCCCAGCCTCCAGAACTGTGAGAAATAAGTTTCTGTTGTCTATAAATTACCTAATCTGTACTATTTTGTTATAGCAGCACAAACAGACTAAGACAGTATCTATGAGACAATAAAACCATATAAGAGGTCCCCAAGTCAAGGATTCTAAGGTCAAAAAAGTTTAGGAAACTTGAAATATTACATTTCCTTCTTGGGGACTCCGAGTTACATTAGCATGTTAATAGCATTGAAAATTTTTGCAATAAGGAAACCCATTTTGTTTCTCTCTCCTTTTTATTTTATTTTTGTTGTTGTTTACATGCAGTGCTTTCAGATTTTGAGCATGAAACACAGGTCTGTGGTATAGTCTTTTCACCGCAGGGACATGTGGCAAGCTGTGGAGGGGGGGCTCAAAGCTACACCGGCCATCAAGACCCCAGTGAAGCTTTGAAGCGGACTGGCGGGTGCTCATTCACTGGTTGCAAAGCTAATCCTGTGATCCTTCACGATTAGAACATTATGTGAAATCTTGAAATTCCCACAAAACAAATGAATGAGCAAACACACGTTTGATGACTGGGTATTTCTAGCTACTAATAACTACCCAACAGGCAGGCATCAGTTTCGTCCCAAAGCACATGGTGCCCTGTCTTGCAGGGAAGAGACTATTCATAACAGCCACGCCAGTAATCCTATTGGCAGATTGTCACTCAGCATGAAAAGGCCAAATATAGACGGAGTGTCATGCTTGGACCTAATTTTTAAGATCTGTTGGAGCACTTCAGAGTTTTGCCAGGGAGGGGAGATGCCCTCCCCGCTCTGGGCTACATATGTGAGACACGATGGAGCAGAGAGGCTGGCAAGGGGCCGTGCAGGGGACAAAGGAAGTCTGCTTCATTGCTGGCAGTGGGTCCTGGTGTCCGTCAGCGGGGCGTGACCACAGAGGGTGCAGACAGACCTTTAAAACTGATGACTGCATGTCTCCAAAGAGGATGAGAAGCGGGGCAGGAGTGTTTCTTTTCCATGCATCCGTCTTTTCTAAACAAGGCAAAATCGAGAGTCGGAAACACGTAGACTCCTAGACGGGGCCCTTCTAGGTATGAAAACCAGGGCCCGTAAGATCAGCTTTCCTGCACTCTGGGAGGCTGAGGCGGGCAGATGGCTCGAGGTCGGGAGTTTGAAACCAGCCTGAGCAAGAGTGAGACAGAGCGTCTCTACTATAAATAGAAAGAAATTAATTGGCCAACTAATATATGAAAAAATTAACCGGGCATGGTGGCGCATGCCTGTAGTCCCAGCTACTCGGGAGGCTGAGGCAGGAGGATCGCTTGAGCCCAGGAGTTGGAGGTTGCTGTGAGCTACGCTGACGCCACGGCACTCACTCTAGCCTGGGCAACAAAGTGAGACTCTGTCAAAAAAAAAAAAAAAAAAATCAGCTTTCCTGGAGTATAAACAAGGGGCAGTGACCCCCTTCCTAATGGAGTTGTGGTGTAGATCAGACGGAATGATCTAGAGTCTTGCCATGGTACCAGGCCATGCAGAAGGAGCTCTGTTAATGTTGCCCTCACTTAGAAGGTGATAGAAGAGTGTTGACTTCATTAGGCAAATGCCATATGCCGGCCACATTTAGCCTGCTTTTCCTAAGAGGTCCTGGGTCCCAGCAGGCGGCTGGCTGAAGCTTGCCCCTCCTGGCTGTTGAATCTAAGGCCTGCTGGTGCTGTGTAAAGGGTAGTTGATATGCAGACTCTGAACTGAGCTTGGGGAATCGAACATCTGGTTTGGAAGGCGGCCTTGAAGGCCAACCCCCTGTAGACCAGGGTAGGAGAGGAAAACAGGAAGTTTTATTCATCTTACTTTCTTGGTTTTTCAAGTTACAGTCTCCAGCTGTTTCTATCAGCTTTGTTTTTCCTAAAGAAGAGAGAGAGGGAGAAAAAAGTAAAGCACTGCAAGTGACAGCCTTTCCCTGAAGTAGCCCTTTGTGGAAAATCAGAGTTATTCTTTTACTTGGCTAGCTCATCTTTTACATTTCTCTTCTTCTCCCAAAGCAAATATCTTTGCCCTGGCTTCTTTTCAGGCCTAAATAGGTTGTGGAGGAGAAAAAAAAGAAGTCTGGGGAGAAGAAGGTGGGCAGGGGCAAGAAGATAGAAGAAATAGGAGAAAAACCCAGGGGAAGAGGAAAGAAAAAAAAAAAAGTTTATATTCCTGAAAGTTAAGATACAAACACATTTTCAGAACTGGAGGTTATGCCACGTGGGTGAATCTGAGCTCAGTGGGGCACGGACGTCATAGGTAGTCGTCCCCAGAGCTGAAGAAGAGCAGGAAAGAGGCCAGGCATGGTGGATCACTCTTGTAATCCTAGCACTCTGGGAGGCCAAGGCGGGAGGATCCCTCAAGGTCAAGAGTTCGAAACCAGCCTGAGCAAAAGTGAGACCCCCGTCTCTACTAAAAATGGAAAGAAATTAATTGGCCAACTAAAAATATATAGAAAAAATGAGCCAGGCATGGTGGCGCATGCCTGTAGTCCCAGCTACTGGGGAGGCTGAGGCAGGAGGATCGCTTGAGCCCTGGAGTTTGAGGTTGCTGTGAGCTAGGCTGACGCCACGGCACTCTAGCCTGGACAACAGAGCGAGAATCTGTCTCAAAGGAAAAAAAACAGGAAAGAAACCCTGAAAGAAAAACTGGGTTCACCAGTTGGCTGTTGTGTTTCATGAAAATAAGTGATATTTCACTTACTGGCGAATGTCATGCAAACATTTCGAATATTTCACATGACATTTCTTAATCTTCTTCCTGCTTTCATACTTCCTCCCCCTAGAGTAGGGACAAAAATTTTCTCAATTTGAAAAATAAATAGAAAAGGAGGAAAAAAAGAGAAAGTCATTTCTGTGACTTCCTGTCCACTGGTCCCCTTTCTAGCCTCAACTTACCCCATCTGCAGACCTAAGGTATTCCTCACAGCTGGTTTTGCCCTTAAACCTCCTTTTTTTTTTTGAGACAGAGTCTCACTTTGTTGCCCAGACTAGAGTGAGTGCCGTGGCGTCAGCCTCGCTCACAGCAACCTCCAACTCCTGGGCTCAAGCCATCCTCCTGCCTCAGCCTCCCGAGTAGCTGGGACTACAGGCATGTGGCATTGTGCCCAGCTAATTTTTCTATTTTTAGTTGTTTTGGCTAATTTCTTTCTATTTATAGTAGAGACGGGGTCTTGCTCTTGCTCAGGCTGGTTTCGAACTCCTGACCTCCAGCAATCCTCCTGCCTCGGCCTCCCAGAGTGCTAGGATTACAGGCGTGAGCCACCTTGCCCCACCTGCCCTAAACCTCCTTAAACTGCTTCCCTTTGACCCTTGTAAACTAAAGGCAGCAGTGCCCTGCCCAGGTGAACTGAGACTGCTTCTGTCCTCCCTTCTGGGACGTGGGGAGAATATTGGAGATGGTAGAGAAGCAATTCAGAGTCAGACTCCGAATGTTGAATTCTCAGATTGCGTGTAATTCGCAACCCATCTGGGCTGGAAGAGAGAAACCAGGCGGTAAACCCAGGCCTTGCTCGTAGGGGATGGATGAGTCTTGTCCTCTGGGCACCCAAGGAAATGAATGGATCCTTCTCTCCCAGCTCCAGCTCTGTCTGACTTGGAAGCAATCACCCTGATGCAGGCGTCCTCAAACTACGGCCCGAGGGCCACGTGCAGGCCGCCGAGGACATTTATCCGGCCCACCGGGTGTTTTTGCCACCGCTGCCTGTCCTGCTTAGCAGCCGACTCGTCCCAAGCCCACAGTGCGCATGCGTGGAATGTGCGCCGCACTCTCAACAGTCAGAGGGACAGTGACCTACCTGGCCCCCTGTTTAAAAAGTTTGAGGACCCCTGCCCTAATGCATCAACGTGCAGGTCTTCATGCCACAGTCCTGTAGGTGTTCTGTTTCGGGGTAGCAGGTGAGATCATTCCCTAAAGGTTGATTCCCTTACGTTACTCTCCTCAGTGGGCATTTACAGACACTCCTCCTGGGGTCTGGAAAGAAGGGCCCTGCCCTGCAGGTAAAATTACCAACCTACCTTCTGCATCCTAGGATGGATGCCTCCTAGGAGTTTCAAAATCTTGAGAAACGCATGCAAAATAAGGGACAGAGTCAATTGGTTTTAAAAAATGTGGGCATACATTCTTTGATGCTCCAAAGGGGTAGGGCCGTGTCTACTCTGCTTTCATCTGGAGAGGGTTGCAGCTGTTTGGACCAGCAAAGTAGGGTGGAAGTAGGGCTATGTGGTTTTCAAGGCTGGGTTATACAAGGTCATGCAGCTTTCTACTCTCCAAGATCATTCACTAGAACACTCACTCTAACGGCCATGCAACACCGTGTAAGAAGTCCAATGACCCTGAGATGACCTGGAGTGAAGAAACCAGCCCCATGGAGAGACCACATGGAGATGCTCTGGCCAGCAGTCCTGGCTGAGCCAGCCTTCGGCTTATGGGTTCAAGATACTACCGTGTTGCCCCGAAAATAAGACCTACCCATAAAATAAGCCCTAGCAGGATTTCTAAGCATTTGCGCAATAGAAGCCCTACCCCGAAAATAAGACCTGGTGGTGGGCGTGGCTATGAAAATCAGCCCTAGTGATGGGCGTGGTTATGAAAATCAGCCCTAGTGATGGGCGTGGCTATGAAAATCAGCCCTAGTGACGGGCGTGGCTGCGCAGCGCATCTGCACAACCCATGCGTGTCGTCGTGGAGCGAGAAAGAACACGAGCAGCCCTTCTCATCTGCCCCGTGAGAGCTCTAGTGCTCCACAGGAGAGATCGGGGCCAGTGGTTCTAAAGGAAATAGAGTCGCAAAAAGTTCAGGGGTTTGGAGAGTGATGATGATGTTCCAGAAGAATACAACTTAACTCTATTTGAATCAGTGGAGATGGTTGTACCATACTTAAAAAAAATAAACACATACCCTGAAAATAAGCCCCAGGGTGTCTTCTTGAGGAAAAATAAATATAAGACCCTGTCTTATTTTCAGGGAAACACGGTATGTGCAGAAGCTCCCATAGATACCAGCAGCTACAGAACATTCATGTCACTCAGGCTGTTTGAGTCTTCCAAGAAGACACTCCAAATGCCATGGAGCAAAGATAAAATCATCCCCCGTTGTGTCTTGCCCAAATTCCTGATCATCAAGCCTATAAATACAACAAAATGGTTACTGTCTGATGCTACTATGTTGGTTGGTTTGTTACGCAGCCCTAGATAACTGGAACAATCATCAACTATATATTGAGAGAAAGAGAGAGATATGTAGATGCATAGCCTTGTATTATAAGCCTTGGGGGTTCGTATTTTTTGGGGGGTTCGTATTAAAGCTTGCATTTTAGGAGCTTAAGACTGTGAGGAAGACCAGGTAAATATAATAGATGCATATCTGATGCATAAAAAATGAAAATAATTCGTACGACTCAGGCTGGCTCACGCAAGATTGGCCAGTTCTCTTCAAAGAGGTCCACGAGAGGGTGACACCACAACTTGGAACAGCTCATTCTTGAAAAAGTAGCATCGGGGGGTAGGAAGGAGCAGAGGTGGATTTTCCAGGGATATGTTTACTTTTACTTTCACTTCCCCATAGGATCTGACTCGGTGTCATTTTTTTATTCCTCCCTCCTCGTACATAACCTTTCAGCGAAAGATCAAACTCTCACCCCATTTCCCCTGGCGCCAATGAAGAAAAGAACAAGGGGGGAACTTGGATCTGGGGAAGTCCAGGGAGACCCTATGCAACTAGTAAACGTGCCATTTGCATTTATTTATTTTATATATGGTTTCGAATTCTTTGAGATCCTTGAGGACTTGGGTTTGGCAGGCACAAGAGTAATTCTATGTGGCCCAGCATTTACTTGGCTTTTTCTCTCTTGCTCTCTGCTTTGCTCCAGTCCCAAGACTGGCTTTGTGCTGTAGACAAACACAAGTGGACCTTTGGGAATTTGAATCTGTATGGAGTCCGGGAATTAGGTGAAAGTTAAAATGGACAAAAAGTCAAGATATTAACCTTGATGGCAGGCACGTAAGCTCACTGAAGAAGAAAGCACTTTACATATGAAACTGCTCCGTAGCAAGAAAGATCCAATATCTGAAGATTAAATTAAATCGAAGCACAGTTGCTTCTTAAAATGATAATGGGAGTGATGTCAGGATTGTTTGTTATATTAGAGATATTGTATTACATTATATTTGGCATAAACCATGTACCCAGAAGAGTTTCTGGTATCTCTGTAATCTTCTTTTCCTTTCCAAACTATTGTTCACACTGTTATTATTTTAATCCTCCATAAAGTTTATTTCCATGCTAAAGTGCTAGAAAATATTTTCTACGACCATCCCATTTTGATGTGAAAACTAGAAAGGTGATTGAGCCAAGACACATAGCTCCTTTATGAACTGGAACCCAAACCATCTAATTTCTAAGGAAAACTCTGTACGTTTGAAGATATAGACATTGAGAGGTGGTAGAGGAGTGTGGAAGAGAGATGGAGAGGAAATAGGAGGCAACTCAGGGTAAAAGAAAAAAAAAATCACAAAAACTGTGAACATTGCTCATTGAAAGTATGTCTATAGGTGATTAAAACAGAACTGCAATTACACTCGTAACTTTCTGTTTTCAATAATC
Source organism: Microcebus murinus (assembly GCF_040939455.1). NCBI lineage: Eukaryota > Metazoa > Chordata > Mammalia > Primates > Cheirogaleidae > Microcebus > Microcebus murinus. The sequence continues at coordinate 16,781,045 of NC_134129.1, read as the reverse complement.
ATAGTAAAAAAACTCATGCATGAAATAACCCACAGTAAGCATCCTATATGTGCACGTGTAACAAACCCCATGTATATCAATTTTTAAAATTTTAATGTGATCAAATGAGCTAGTTCTTGCAGAATAATTTATGTCATCTACATAGGATTGATTTAAAAAAATCCTCACAGAGGATAATACATAAAACAGTTTATATATTTTGATTTCATAGCACTCATACCAGAGAACCAAGTCTCACAGAAGCACATTGATAGGAGTGGAAGAAAAGAGTTTAAAACAACTTCAGCAAGCTTAAGATATTTATTTGTTTAATTTTACCCAAAATGTAGCAAGTAGGGTTATAAGTTCAACATCTTCATCAATTGCACAGGCATTGTACTTGAGCCTAAATTACCTTGAGTATGCAATGGTTGTCCTTAAATTGCAATATTCAATACCAAAATCCATGCTTCAGATATGGGCTATTAGATGTAGAATATAAAATCAGTATCTTGGAGAGCTATCTGCACCCCATGTTCATTGCAGCATTATTTACAATCTCCAAGATGTGGGAGCAACCCATGTTTCCATGGATGAATGAATTGATGAAGACCATGTTGTATACACACGCACGCACACACACTGGGATATTATTTAGCCTTAAAGAAGAAGGAAATTCTGCCATTTGAGACAACCAGGCTGAACCTAGAGGACATTATGCTAAGTGCAACAAGCCAGGCACAGAAAGACAAACACAGCATGATCTCACTTATATGCGAAATCTAAAAAAGTAAAACGCTGAACCAGAGAGTGAAATGGCTGGAGTTTGGGGAAAACTGGGAGATATTGGTCAAAGAGTGCAAAGGTTCAGTTATGTGGGATGAATACATTCTGAAGTCCTAATGTGGCTATAGTTAATAATAAAATATTGTATACTTGAAATTTACTAGGAGAGTTGATCTTAAACACACGAGACTAGCAATAAAATTCAATGAGGTTTCCCACCAACAAGAGAAAAATCATTGCTGAATCTGCTATAATAAATAAGGACTGTAGGGCAAATAATGATGCTATGGGATTAGGAGGGAAAAAAAACCTCTATTATTAATAAAATACTCTTTGTGTACTTAAAGGCATTTGCATGTTCAAGTGAATTACTGGAATGCTGGAGGGCATCTACGAACCTCAGCATCTGTTTTGTGATCCACCAGGACCTGCGTGGATCACAAAATATTAGAGGTGTTTTCACCACGCACACAAAAAATCCTAACTATGAGAGGTGATGGATATGTTAATTAGATCATTTGTGGTAATCACATCACAATGTATATGTATACTAAAACATCACACTGTACCTTAAATACATATAATTTTTACCTTCAATAAAGCTGAAAAAAAAAAAAAGAGCAGAAACTAAAACTGCAAAACTGTTCCTTAGTAACCAGACCGCCCCTTCCCCAGCTGGGTCCAACAGAATGAGGAGCCCAGAGTCAGAAACGAAATCGAGTTACAGAAAAACGTGCAAAGTTCTGTTTCTTTTATGCTGGAGTTCGTGAAATCAGACCCATTAAATATTTCATCTATTACAAAAGTTGACTCTTAACGGTGGCTTTAGAAATGTACCAAATCTACCGAAGACAACTGTCTTATCTGACCGGTGAACACAACCCCTGTGAAATGAACCATCTTGAAAGACAATCGGTTTTGGTAAAATGCCTTTCTTTAATTGCCTTTCTTCTTCTTGTATGTTTAATGCAAAGAAGAAACCTGCTCCTGGGAAAGATCCATTTTACAAGGCGTTAGATTGGGTCCATGGCCAAGTGCAACGTGCTGGGACTCAGAAGTGCAGCTGCCAGCGTGAAGGGGCCTGCAGTTCAGACCTTGGGGTCTGTTTAAACCCTAAATGAAGCCCCCGTGCCAGGCATCGCCCCAAAGAGCGAAATCACACACTGTTTTCCCATCATCCTTTTCGGTTGCAACTGCACTCACTTAGCAAACAATGGAAAAATATCACAAATGGAAGGAGGTTTGCCCCTCTTAGCAGCTGACGCTGCTATTTTGATCTTTTTCCATACAATAGTAGAGGCACCGGTGCCAACAATGGATTTCATTCTGTCTGGCAGCATTTTCTTGAAGGAGTCCCAAGTTTAATAAAGTGGAGAGACATTTCTTAGCAATGGACATAAAGCTTTGAGTCTGCAAGTCATAAAATCTGGAAAAAAAAAACCACCTCTAATACTTAGCCCAGCGTTGCTGTTTTTTCCCCCCAAGGTGGTTGATTAGCAAACACACGAGACTAGCAAATAAAATTCAATGAGGTTTCCCACCAACAAGAGAAAAATCATTGCTGAATCTGCTGTAATAAATAAGGACTGTAGGGAAAATAATGATGCTATGGGATTAGGAGGAAAAAAAAAACCTCTATTATTAATAAAATACTCTTTGTGTACTTAAAGGCGTTTGCATGTTCAAGTGAATTACTGGAATGCTGTAGGGCATCTACGAACCTCAGCATCTGTTTTGTGATCCACCAGGACCTGCGTGGATAGCTTGGCCAACCTCTTCCTTGCTCCACCAAGATAAACATGCCAAAAAGGGATTCATTTTGGCCAAGAAGGAAGCATTCTTTACTGCACCGAGGATTTCTTTTCTCTGTCATAAGGGAGCATTCAACGGGTTTTCCAAAGACACACGTGCAAAATGGAATTTTCCTTGCCTGGTTGGGGTGGCTCTTCTTTCTTTTGGATCTTGCCTCAGTACACTTTGATAAGGGCAGCATTTTCTCTCCAATGGGACTCGTGTGATTTCTAACCTTGGAGAGCAGCTTACGCTCCAACTAATTGGGTGGTCAACATTTGGACTCAATTTTTGAAATTCATTTTCTTTTACTGTCTTTGTAAACCTAACAGGATAAACAAAAGTGTAGTTCCTTTGGATGTCTCTGGGCGATTTTCATCCACATGTACCTCGAAGCTTCAATTAGAAAACAATTAGACCAGAAGACTCTATTTTGCTGTCAGAAAATTGCTCTCTTAAAGGGTGTGTGTGTTTGTGTGTAGGTGTGTGTGAGTCCAACAACAAGACAATGCGTCATTGGATGGTGAGTGCCTGTGAGGACAGTATTTTATTTAAGCAAAATGTTTAAGTGGTCATTTTTATTCATGCTTTTTAATCAACAAATATCAATCAGTTGATAAATGAGTGAAGGAAGAAATGGACAAATGCATGAAATAAACTATCAGTTGTGCCATATCTCTCCGACATTATATGCTATTTTTTTCCATGCCCTGAGAAAATATAACTATTTAGAAAAAACCCCTTTTATAGCCTACAGATCTCATATTATACTTGGGAGTGAACGAACAGCAATAAATGTCATTAGTATCAAGGGAAAAAGATTTTTATTGATGTAAAGCACATGAAGCTTCAAGGTAATTAATGATTAACTTATTAATGAATTAATGTATTAATGAATTAATGTAAAGCACATGAAGCTTCAAGGTAATTAATGATTCACTAAAAGTACCTTTTAGCTTTACATACGGTATGGGTATTCTAATAATATCAGTTAACATTAAGCCTTTACTTTAGATGAAGAAATGTTCAAAGAAGTTTAATTACACAATAGTCTTCCTTTATTTGCAGGTGATACACCCCAAGACCCCAAGTGGATACCGGAAACCTGGTATATAATATAATATGAACCCTACATATAATATGTATTTCCCTATACGTACATACCTATGATAAAGTTTAATTTATAAATTAGGCACAGTAAGAGATTAATAATAACTAATCATAAAAGATAATTATAACAATATACTGTAATTAAATTTTTGTGACTATGGCCTCTCTTTCGCTCTTTCTCTCTCACAGAATATCTTATTGTCCTACACCACGGGTCACTGAAACCTTGGAAAGTGAAATTGAAGGTAAGGAGACGACCGTATCTTCTTATTCAATCCTTGCGACAATCCTATAAGGTTGGTGTCATTCCTACTTTGCATCTGAGGAACTGAGATACAGAGAGGTCAAGTAACTTACCTAGGGCTGCACAGCTATTCAGTGGGGAAGCTGAGTTTTTGATGCCTGCAGTCTGATTCCAGCACGTGTGCTCTTAATCACGCCACACTCGCTCCCATCTCTGCAGCCCCACAGCCCAGTCCGTATGCAATAAAAGAAGTTGGCCTACCACAAAGGGCTCCATTTCCGTAGAGCAAACTTTCCTCTTCACCGACAGTCATATAACCTCCAAAAGGCAACAGGTTGGTTTGGGCTATACCGACCAGCAAACAAACAAGAGCTTCAGGATGCAACATCAGTGTAAGAATTCTATTCATGCAACATTGTGTGTGAGTGTGGGTGCACGCATGTACATGCATAGACTAATACAAAAAAAAGAATAGTTACCAAAATATAAATGCTTGTTCTCTCAGAGTGATGAGGTTTCAAGTGAATTTGAGCTTTTCACTTATATTTCCCTACGTTGCTTGAATGTTTGCAAAGAGTGACATACAATTTATATAATCAGAAAAAAATACATTAAATTACCTTTTTGTACAAATTTGTGGGGGACAAGTATAATTTTGTTACGTGGATATACTGTGTAGTGGTGAAGTCAGGACTTTTTTTTTGTTTTTTTTTTTTGAGACAGAGTCTCGCTTTGTTGCCCAGGCTAGAGTGAGTGCTGTGGCGTCAGCCTCGCTCACAGCAACCTCCAACTCCTGGGCTCAAGCGATCCTCCTGCCTCAGCCTCCCAAGTAGCTGGGACTACAGGCATGCGCCACCATGCCCAGCTAATTTTTTCTATATGTATATTAGTTGGCCAATTAATTTCTTTTTATTTGTAGTAGAGACGGGGTCTCGCTCTTGCTCAGGCTGGTTTCGAACTCCTGACCTCAAGCAATCCGCCCGCCTCGGCCTTCCAGAGTGCTAGGATTACAGGCGTGAGCCACCGCGCCCAGCCCTGAAGTCAGGACTTTTAGTGTAGCCACCATTGGAACCACAAACATTGTACCCATTAAGTAATTTCTAATAATCTATCTCCTCAACCCTCCCCCATCCTTTTGAGTCTCCAATATCTATCATTCCATGCTCTGTGTTCATGTGTACACATTATTTAGCTCCCACTTATCAATGGGAACACATAATATTTCTCTTTCTGTTTCTGAGTTGTTTTATTTAAAATAATGGCCTCCTCCAGTTCTATCCATGTTGTTGCAAAAGACATAACTTCATTCTTTCTTATATGGCTGAATAATACTCCATTGTGTGTATATTTTCTTTATCCAATACATTTTCATTATATAATCCTCCATGGATGGACGCTTTGGTTGATTCCATATCATTGCTATTGTGAATAGTGCTGCAATAAACATAAAGTATCTTTTGGATGTAATGATTTCTTTTTTGTTTAATAGATACTCAGTAGTGGGATTCCTAGATGAAATGTTAGCTCCATTTTTAGTTCTTTGAGAAATCTCCAATATCTGTTATTTTTTTCTTTCATCTTCTTGATAATAGCTGGTGTAACATAAATTCTGTAACATTACATTCTGACTGATGTAACATAAATATCTCATAGTGGTTTTAATTTGCATTTCTCTGATCATTAGTGATGTTGAGTGTTTTTTTTTTCATATGCTTTTCCATTTGTGTGTCTCCTTTTTAAAAATATCTATTCATGTCTTTTACCCACTTTTTAATTATCATTAAAGATTATTTTTAGAAATTATTATTAGAGATTTTAGAGATTATTATTATTAGAGATTATTTAGGGTTTTTTTGGTTGAGTTGTTTGAGTTCCTTGTAAATTTTGGATATTAATCTCCTGTTGGATGCATAGTTTGCAAATATTTTCTCCCATTCTGCATATTGACTGTTCACTCTTTTTACAATTTTGCTGTGCAGAAGCTTTTTAATTTAATTAAGTCCCATTTGTCTATTCTTGTTTTTGTTGCCTGTGTCTTTGAGGTCTTAGTCATGAAATCCTTGCCTAGACCAATGTCCACAAGAGTTTTCCCTTGGTTTTCTCCTAGTATTTTATATAGTTTCAAGGCTTATATTTAAGTCTTTAATCCAGGCGTCCTCAAACTACGCCCCGTGGGCCACATGCCGGCCGCCTAGTACATTTATCTGGCCCGCCGGGTGTTTTTGCCACCGCTGCCTGTCCTGCTTAGCAGCCGACTCGTCCCGGGCCCACAGTGCGCATGCGTGGAATGTGCGCCGCTCTCTCCAACGGTCTGAGGGACAGTGACCTGGTCCCCTGTTTAAAAAGTTTGAGGACTCCTGCAGCTTAATCCATCTCCAGTAGATTTTTGTATACGGTGAGAGATAGGGGTCCAGTTTCGGTCTTCTGTAACCCAGTTTTCCCAGCGCCATTTATTGAAAAGGGTGTCTTTAAATTACTTTTATTGTGAATTAAAGAGCGATGGCTCTGGGGTCAGCTTGGGTTTGAATCACTTTCACATCTGAGCCTGGGCAAGCGTCTTATCCTCCCTGCCTTGGGCTTCCTCATCTGCAAGTTGGGGTTGATGAAGACACCTGCTCTCGTGGTGGAGACGATGAGATGACGGTGCAGGGGAGACTACAGGGTCCCCTTCAACAGGGCATGACATGGTCAAGGAATGTGACCATTGCTGTCACCAGGCCTGAAGCGGAATGGCAGAGGAAGACACACTCTGCCTTCACGGAGCTCACGAATACATACGGCTTCTTGAAAAGCAGAGGAAATTTGCACCTGTGAGATCTGCAATGGGCTCTCCTTTCTAACGAGGAACCACGTGGCCACAATTCAAGCAGTTAGTGTTCCAACTCCATTTGGATTGTCAAATCCTCTTTTCTGTTTTTTTTTTTTTTTTTTTTTTTTTTTTAATCAGAAGTTGAGAACAGGCCTAGGCAGCAGCACTCAGAATGGCTCTGACCTTGGCCTTCCTTGCATGGTAAATAGTGCGTGAACAACAAACAGGAATGTGTAGTCCATGTGTCTCCTTTTATTTGGCCAAAGAGGAGGTATCTCACATAAGACAGGTACAGTAGTTCTTTTCTTTAATGCTGTCTCTATGCATATTGGCTTTTTTTTTTTTTTTTTTATTTCGGCGTACTATGGGCATATTGGCTTTTGAGAAGGAAAAAAAAACAGTGATGGATAGTGAACCCCATCCACAAAACAGAGAATTGGAAAAATGGCTGCTGGTGGGGTGGAGAACAGTGATTAAGAAGGTCATGGCAGCTCAGAAAAGAAGAACACAGGAGCCAGGGGTCTGAGGAATAATAATAATGATGACCACACCTTGTCACCTTCCCTGGCTGCAGAAGACCTTTGCTCTATTTGGAGGAATTCCCAGCCTTATATTTGGAGGATTCAATAAGAACCTGTATGCCTGGGTTTCCCAGCCGGGGCGGGGCACAACGCAGGGGCTGCTGTACCCAGGCTCGCTCAGCTGCGACTTCCACCGAGGGGAGAGGCTCCTCCCTGGGGGACCCGTGTTAGTGGTGAGGGCAGCACTGGGAGGTATCTCACTACCAGAGGTGCCAGAGGTTCACAATGTCAAGTTCCTGGCCAGGCAGTGGTATTGAGGGGGCAGCGGGAGCCCTTTTCTTACCAAACCATCCTAGGCTTGAATTTGTGCATTGTTCCAGGAAGCCTAGCTTAGAGTCACTCAGCCTAGAGCAGGTGTCCTCAAACTATGGCCCACGGGCCACATGCGGGTGTTTTTGCCTGTTTGTTTTCTTGCTTCAAAATAAGATATGTGCAGTGTACATAGGAATTTGTTCATAGTTTTTTTTTAAACTATAGTCCGGCCCTCCGACAGTCTGAGGGACAGTGAACTGGCCCCCTGTTTAAGAAGTTTGAGGACCCCTGGTCTAGAGTCAGCTTAGCCAACAGCCTGCTACTAAATTCCTTTCCTGTTTAGTTAGCAGTGAGCTTCTTATATATACATAAGAACCCCAAAGGATACAAACGCCTAACGCTGGAGAATATTTTTCAGCCTTCCAGGAGCCTGAGAAGCATGGCTGGGCACAGTTGTTGCTAACCAGCCCTGCACTTTGAGACTCTGAGCACAAGCCCGCTTGTTTATCACCGCCCAGGACAGCCATCACGTGGAGAAGGCGTTTGTAAAGGTTTTCGCCAGAGAGGGAGTGGGGCCAAACAACGTGGCTTTATTGTGTGCTCCCGGACAAAGTTTGTGGGTCCCAAGAGAGGGAAGCCCGAGAAGTCGCATCTGTTTGGGGTGGGGGTACGGGCTTTTATACTGTTTGGGGTGGGCTAGGGACTTTCGACGGGAAGAGCTGGGGATTTTCCACTGTGACCTTCGGGGGTTATTGAGAAATAGGAGGGGCTGGTGGTATTCACAAATCCAAGAACCGAAAACTTTCTTAGGACATCTAGGTGTTGTTTGTTCTCAGAGGGGCCTGGCAGTTGTCCTTGGCGGGTCTGGTCTCGTGAGCCTTTTCTTTTTGATCTAGGGAGGGAGGGGGGCCCCCTGCCACCAGCCTTACAGCGTTCTGCCACTCCTCGCGCTCTGTGTCTCCAAAGCCCTTATTGTCCTTAACATACAAGCTTTTCCCCCGTAGCACCGGTTCTCAAACTCTGCTACGTATTACAATCACCTGGGGAGCTTTTAAACACGCCCTCATGCCCATATCGTACTCCATACTAATTACACCAGAGTCACTGGGATGGGCTCCAGGCTTCATTAATGTTTAAGCTCCCCAGGTGACCCCAATATGCAGCCAAGTCTCAGAAGCAGGGGTTAATCAGCGTCACCTGGGGGCTCGTTAGGACTGCAGAGGTAAAGCCCCACCCCAGACCCACCCAATCAGAAACTGTAGGGAGTGTCTACTACCCCACAAGCAGCAATGCAGGTTGTCCTAAGCCCTCCCAGCTGATCCTCATGCATGCTCAGGTTTGCGAATCCCTGGACGAAATCACTCTTGGCCTCTAATTCAGGCATTTTTAGATGGGCTCTTTCCGGTCACTGCTTAAGAAAACTTTTACTCTTGCAATGGATACGTCATGATGATGCAAATTTCTTCAGGGAGAGAATTTTCTGCATGTCCCAAGGTGAGTGCAGACTCCAAACCGACTTGATCCCTCACACTCAAGCTTAGAGAGTGAAATCAACTTTTTAAAGAAGTCTGAAATATCTAGTTCATTATGTTTATTCAACCAGACTGTTAACTTCATTTTGAAAGCTTGAACTAACTAAATAAATAGCAGGTGGCATAGTTAGCGAAGATTTGAATTATAGCAACTATGCACACACTCCCACATGTACACACACACACACACACACACACACACACACAATTCCGGAAGGTGAATATTGCCTGTCCCTAGCAGCACTCTTGGATCTAAGGGACAGGAGCAAATTGGCGGTTGACCAGGACAGACCTGATGTGAGATCGTGCATCGCTTGGCACATGGCGTCCCCCCAGGGGGGTGACAGTCCTTCCTGCGGCCTTTTCTATGTAGTGGAAGATCAGACGGACCTGTCTTCCAAGCCCGCTTCTGCCACTAGCAGCAGGGGAGTGAGAACAATCTTTTTGAGCCTGTAGTCCCAAGTGCTATCCATAAACGGGGTTATGGTTGTCGACTTTGTTATTGGTATTCTCGTGGTCATGGCAGTGGGGCCACCTGTTTATTCGGCCAAAGACAATCACACTCTCGAGGCTTATAAACAGAGAGAAATAAAAAGAAAAACAAAGAAAAAGAAAAAGAAAAAAAAAAGAAAAAGAAAAAGAAAAAAGTGTACAACAATGTGACCAGCAGGGGGCAGCAAGAGACAAAGAATAAGATGCTCCATTCCGCTTCCCCAGCCCCCAACTTTGAAGTCTGGATTGCAATGGCCTCAACTGGGAAGAGGGCGGTGGAGGAGGGGCAGGGATGGAATCCAAACCGCAGAATCCAAATTCATAATGTTAAGTGGATGCAGAACTTGCTGGAACAAGATTTGCGGAGGACAATAGCCAGACTGCTATTTTTTTTTTTTTTTTTTGGACCTCTGTGGAAGGCCTCCCAGTGGATTTTTAAAGAGAATCTGGCTCACTTGGGCGATGTCCACAACTCAGGGACATGCACGTTAGCTGGGAAGTAGTCCACAGATAAGAGGAACGGACGTGGTTCTTTCTGAATAAAATCCCACAACCTGTATTCGTTCTACTATGAATTGGAAAGGCTAGTGCCTGGGCACCAGGGGTACCTGGGCAGTTTAGGGCTCACCTGGCCAGGTGAGGAGGAGCGTGGAATGCTGTAAAGTGGGGTGGTCGGACATGTGGTCCCGGATTGACTCTCTCACTTCCCCATGGATCCTTAAGGTGTGCAAACATGTGAACTCTGGTGCCAAGAAACGCGGACCTGAAGGAAGACTGTAAGGGAGACCAGGAAAGGAAGTGGTGGTGGGAGGGTCCTCCCTGGGAAATGTTTACTCGGGTCCTAGACGGACTCGGTGGGATCAGAAGTCCTGGCCACGGTAGCGCATTGGACACTTGAGCTCCTGTCTGTTTCGCGGACTGTGTGTCAGTTTCCTAGGGCTGCCATGACAGAGTGCCACCAACTGGGTGACTTATAACGTCAGAAATTTATTCTCTCGCTGTTCTGGAGGCCAGAGGTCCAAGGCTAGGGTGCTGGCAGGGCCATGTCCCCTCTGAGGGCCCTGGGCAAGATTCCTGCTGCTTCTCTTGCTGGAGTCTGGTGGCTCCTGGCAGTCCTTGAGTGGTGGCTGCGTCACTCCAATCACTGTGTCCCCCGTCACCTGGCTTCTGCCCCGTGTGCCTGTCTGCCTGAATCTCCCTCCCCTTTTCCTTAAAAACATGCCATCCTTGGATTTAGGGTCCACTTCAATCCAGTATGACCTCATCTTAACTGCTTACATTTGTGCAGACCCTACTTCCAAATTAGAGTCACATGATGAGGTTCTGAATGGATGTGAATTTGGAGGAAGGGATGACCCTATTCAACCCAGAGCAGACCCTGAACTACTCCTACTCATTGTGGCAATAGACAGTGCTGCACTCAAAATCCTGGCTGTGCCTCCTCCTGCCACTTAATCTCTCTGAACCTTGGCTTTCACATCTGTGAAATGGCAACAGCCATCCCAGATGGGATGGTGAGATGGATCGGAGATTACTGTGTTTCCCTGAAAATAAGCCCTACCCATAAAACACGCCCCAGCAGGATTTCTAAGCATGTGCGCAATAGAAGCCCTACCCCGAAAATCAGCCCTAGTGATGGGCGTGGCTATGAAAATCAGTCCTAGTGATGGGCGTGGCTATGAAAATCAGCCCTAGTGATGGGCGTGGCTATGAAAATCAGCCCTAGTGATGGGCGTGGCTATGAAAATCAGCCCTAGTGATGGGCATGGCTATGAAAATCAGCCCTAGTGATGGGCGTGGCTATGAAAATCAGCCCTAGTGACGGGCGTGGCTGCGCAGCGCATCTGCACAACCCATGCGTGTCGTCGCGGAGCGGGAAAGGACACGAGCAGCCCTTCTCATCCGCCCCGTGAGAGCTCTAGTGCTCCACAGGAGAGATCGGGGCCAGTGGTTCTAAAGGAAATAGAGTCGCAAGACATTCAGGATGGGATTCGGGGTTTGGAGAGTGAGGATGATGTTCCAGAAGAAGATGACTTAACTGTATTTGAATCAATGTAGATGGTGTACCGTACTTAAAAGAAATAACATATTGGCCAGGCGAGGTGGCTCATGCCTGGAATCCTAGCACACTGGGAGGCTGAGGTGGGAGGATTGCTTGAGCTCAGAAGTTCGAGACCAGCATGAGCAAGAGTGAGACCCCGTCTCTACTATAAATAGAAAGAAATTAATTGGCCAACTAAAAATATATAGAAAAAATTAGCCGGGCATGGTGGCCGCACATGCCTGTAGTCCCAGCTACTCGGGAGGCTGAGGCAGGAGGATCGCTTGCGCCCAGGAGATTGAGGTTGCTGTGAGCGAGGCTGACGCCACGGCACTCTAACCCAGGCAACAGAGTGAGACTCTGTCTCCAAAAAAAAAAAAAAACCACACACACACATTCCCTGAAAATAAGCCCTAGGGTGTCTTCTCGAGGAAAAATCAATATAAGACCTGGTCTTATTTTGGGGGAAACACGGGGTTGTGCTTCATGCGGTCGATGTCCCACGGTGGTCCGGCGGAAAAGCTGGCCGAGCTGGGGAGGGGGCTCCTCTCTCCCAGTCACAGGTGGCCCCGAGGGGACTCACCCAGCCCTGCCTCAGTGGCCCGGCATCTCCTCCCTCATTCGCCCCAAAACTTTACTCTCGGAAGCTCTGGTGACTCAGACTCCAGCTGGGAACCTGATTCGCCCATCTTCACTTAGGAGCGGAGAGCCCTGGCTGGGCGAGGCACGTTTTAAGGGACACGTCCACTTAGACTCTGCCTGCAGTTCAGTGAGCCGCGGCAGGGGTGTCCGAGACCGCAGCGAGGCCAGTGAGAGAGGGAGGGGACCCTTCTGAGCAGGGCAGTGACCCCTCGGGCTCGGGTGACAGCCAGTGGTGGCCTGGATGCTGGCAGTGCCGGTGCAAGCCATCGCTGGCACTGTGTTTGGGGAATCGGGTGTAATTAACAGTCACAGATCCTGGGGGGAGAATCGGGACATTAGAGGGTTGTGCTGCGGGGATTTTATAGGAATATTTATTGTCTCCGGTGGCTGATTTTGCACCTGCTGAAGGCACAATGGTCAGTGTCACTCCTCGTGCATGCAAAATCCACACTGCACTCGCTGAGTTAGATAACTGCACGAGTTACTTGATATTTGACATCAGTAGCCACTCATTTATTAGTCCGAGGTCTCTACCGTGTCTCTGTCGGATACTTGTATTGCTTCCAAGAGGAGATTGGGGGTGGGAGAGGAGCTGATCATTTTTTGTCATTTAATCAAGGAGAGATTTTTTTTTTAACATGCTCAAGATTTTTATGAGCCTGAATCTTCTGGAGTGAGTCAATGACCGCTTACTGGTGATGTTTACTTTCCACATCCAGATTGGCAGAACCCAACAAGACAGAAATAAACATTCTAGGGAAGTGTCTTCTCCTGCCCCACTGACTCAGTGAAGCCACAGTAATATCTGGCCGTAACAGCTGGAGCCCTTTGAGAATGGACCTTCGTTGAAATGTGCTTTCACCTGGGGGTGTTCAACGGGTGTATGAAAAAACGTTCAGCGTCGATAATTATCAGGGAAATGCAAGTCAAAACCAAAATGAAAGGTCACCTCCTGCCTGTTAGAATGGCAATTTATCAATTTATCTATGAACAAAGAGAAGTGTTTGAGGATGGGGAGAGAAGCAAACCCTTGTACACTGTTGGTGGGAATGTAAATTAGGGTAGCCATTATAGAAAACAGTTTGGAGGTTCCTGAAAATATTTAAAATAGAACTACCATATGATCCAAAAGTCCACTTCTGGGTATATATATATCCAAAAAAAGTCAAATCATTATGTCAAAGAGAGGTCTATACTCCCATGTTCATTGCAGTATTATTCACAATAGCCAGGATACGGAATTGACCTAATGTCCATGGATGGATGAATGAGTTTTTAAAATGTGATGTATATAAACACTGGGATACTACTCCGTCTTTTTTAAAAAAAAGGAAATTCTGCCATTTGTGAGAACATGGACGAACCTGGAGAACATTATGCTTAGTGAGAGAGAAGCCAGGCTAATGTTGCATAATCTCATCTGTAGGTGGAATCTTAGAAAGTCGAACTCACAGAGGCAGAGAGAAGAATGGCTGATGCCAGGGGCCGGGGGATGGCGGGGGGGGGGGGGGGGGGGGATGGGCAGAGTGCACAAAGTTTCAGATAGATGATTAGGATTTTCAGCAGGATGATTAATAGTTCAAGAGATCTAATGTACAGCATGCTGACTATGATTAGTAATGTATACTTGAAAATTGCTAAGTGAGTAAATCTTTTTTTTTTTCTTTTTTTGACACAGCGTCTCACTTTGTTGCCCAGGCTAGAGTGAGTGCTGTGGCGTCAGCCTCGCTCACAGCAACCTCAAACTCCTGGGCTCAAGTGATCCTCCTGCCTCAGCCTCCCAAGTAGCTGGGACTACAGGCATGCGCCACCATGCCCGGCTAATTTTTTCTATATACTTTTAGTTGGCCATTAATTTCTTTCTATTTTTTAGTAGAGTTGGGGTCTCACTGTTGCTGAGGCTGGTCTCGAACTCCTGACCTTGAGCAATGAACACACCTCGGCCTCCCAGAGTGCTAGGATTATAGGTGTGAGCCACTATCCCCGGCCTAAGTGAGTTAATCTTAAATGTACTGACCACACACAGACACAAAAAAATGATAACTATATGAGGTGATGGATAGGTTAATTAGCTTGATTTCACCTTGATTTCACAATGTCTGCCTATATCAAAACATCATACCGGATGCCATCAATATATATAATTTTTATCTGTCAATTATGCTGTAATAAAGCTGGGGAATAATAAATAAGCTTATTACTTTCAAATAATTTTAGATTCACGTGCATTTGTAAAAAAAAAAATAAAATAAATAACCCAGAGGGATCCAACGTGCTCATTACATTTCTCCCGTTGATAGCATCTTGCAAAACGTGGTACAATATCACGACCTCAGTGCTGAAGTCGATTTGGTTCAGATACAGAACATTCCCATTGCCACGAAGGTGCCCTGTAAATAATCATCCCACTTCCTACCTGGCCCGCTCCCTCCTTTACCCTGGCGACCACTAACCTGTTCTCCATTTCCAAAACTGTGTTATTTCCAAGAATGTTTTATAAATGCAATAATCCACCATGTGACCTTTTGGCATCTGAATTTCTTTCTTGGCACAATTGCCTGGAGATTTGTGCGGGTTGTTTCCTGAACCAAGTTTCTTCCTTTTTGTCCCTGAGTACACGGTGTGGATGAACCACAGTCTGTCCAGACATTCAACCACTGAAGGGCGCCGAACCTGTTTCCAGTTTGGGTCTACGACAAATAAAGCTGCTATAAATATCTGTGTACAGGTTCCTGGATAAACATGTCTTCATTTCCTTGGGATAAAACGCCCAAAATGGCAATTGCTGGGATAGACGGTAGTTCTCTGTTTAGTTTTTTAGGAAACTGTCAAATTTTTTTTCCCCAGAATCACCATTAATATTTTATATTAATATTCCTACCAGCAATGTATGAATGATCTAGTTTCTCTGCATCCTCTCTAGCATTTTGTGTTTTTACTGGTTTTTATTTTAGTCATTCTGATAGGTGTGTAGTGATATCTCATTGTGGTTTTAACTTGCATTTCCCTAAAGGCTAATGATGTTGAGAGTCTTTTCATGTTTTTATTCTCCATCTGTAGATTCACTTTGGTGAAATGTCTGTTTTTGTCTTTGGCCCATTTTCTCATTGGATTATTTGATTTTTTTACTGTTGAGTCTTCAGAGTTTCTTGCATATTCTAGATACTAGTCTTTTGTTGGATACGTGGTTTGCAAATGTTTTCTCCAAGTCTATGGCTTATCTTCTCTTTCTCTTGACAGTTTTTCACAGAGCAAAAGCTTTTAATTTGGTAAAGTTGAATTTATAAAATTCCCTTTGGTGAATTATGCTTTTGGCGTCACAGCTAAGAACTCTCTTTGTGTAGCTCTAGATACTGAAGGTTTTCTCCTATTTTCTTTGTTGCTAAAAGTTGTATTGTTTTACATTTAAGCCCATCATCCATTGTGAGCTAACTTTTATATAAGTTGTGAGACTTAGGTCAAGGTTAACGTGTTTGCTTATGAATCTCCCATTGCTCTAGCACCACTTGTTGAGAAAGCTATCTTAACTGAATTCTTTTTATACCTTTGTAAAAAAAATCAACTAGGCATATTTTTGGGAGGGTCTATTTCTGCGTTCTCTATTCTGTTTCATTGATCTATGTGTCTGTCCCTCAACAATGCCATACAGTCTTAATTATTGTACCTACATAATAAGTCTTTGAATCGAGTATATTGATTCCTTCCATCGTGTCTTATTTTTCAAAGATGGTTTTAGCTATTCTATTTCATTTGCCTCTATATTAGTTGATATGGTGATGTGATTTTTCTTCATTAGCCTATTAATATGGCAGACTATGTTGATCGATTAGCAGGCATTGAACCAGCTTTGCATTCCTGGAATAGCTCCATTTAGTGATGATGTTAAATTCTTTTTATATATTGCTGAATTTTATTTACTAATATTTTATTAAAGATTTATTACATCTGTATATCAATGAGGAATATTGGTCTGTAGTTTTCTTTTCATCTACTGTATTTTTCTGGTTTTGGTATCAGGGTAATATTAGCTTCATAAAATGAATTGGGAGCTATTTCCTTCTCTCCTATTTTGTGGAAGGGATTAGATAGAACTGGTGTTAATTTTTCTTTAAATGTTTGGTAGAATACTCCAGTGGAACCATCTGAGCCTGGTGATTTCCTCTGGGAAAATTTTTAAGTTACAAATTCAATATCCTTGATAGTTTTAGGGCTATACAAATTATTTCATATTGGGTGAGTTATGGTAATTTGTGCTTTTTGAGGAATTGTTCCATTTCATCTAAATTTATCAACTTATGTCAACAAAATGTCAAATTTCTTATCAATGAACATCAAGTTTATGTGTGTAGAGAGGTTCAGAGTATTCTCTTATTACATTTTTGGTGTCTAGGGGTCTGTAGAGCTATCCTCTGCTTTAGTCCTGATGTTGGTAATTTGTGTCTTTTCTATTTTTTTTTTTTTTGTCAGTCTTGCTAGAGGTTTGTCAATTTTGTTGATTTTTGCTAAGACCCAGCACTTTCTTTCTTTGGTTTTCTGTATTGTTTTTCCTGTTTTCAATTTCATTGATTTCTGCTCTTATTGTTATTATTTCCTTCCTTCTACTTGCTTTGGGTTTAGTTTGCTATTCTTTTCCCAGATCCTGGAGCCGGTAGGTTTATATCATTAATTTGAGACTTTTCTCCTTTTCTAATGCATGCATTTTTTAGTGCTATAAATTTCCCACTCAGCACTGTTTAACAGCGTCCCACAAATTTTGGTACATTGTGTCTTCATTTTCATTTAATTCCATGTGTCTTATTTCCCTTGAGATCTGTGGATTATTTAGAAGTGTGTTGTTTCCAAGTGTTTGGAGATTCTCCTGTTATGTTTCTGTTATTGATTTCTAGTGTTATTCCTTTGTGGTCAGAGACCACGCTCTGTATTAATTCAATTCTTTTAGACTTTTTGAGGTTTGTTTTACAGCTAAGGATGTAGTCTCTCTTGGCATGTATCCCGTGTGAACACTTGAAAGGAAGAATTATTCTGCTATTGATAGGTATTACGTTTTATAAATGTCCATCAGCTGTTGTTAGTTGATGGTGGCGTTGAGTTCTTCCATGTCCCTGCTGATTTTATCTCTGGTTGTTATATACATTGTTAAGAGAGGGTATTGAAGTCACCAACTATAATTGTGCATTTGTTTATTTTCCCTTTCAGTGTTTGTCAGCTTCACAGCTCTGACACATACACATTTAGGCTTGTGTTCTTGGTGGATTGGCCCTTTTATCATTATATAATGTTCCTTCATGTCTCTGGTAATTTCCTTTGCTCCGAAGTCCATTTGATGTGATATTAAAATAGCCAGTCCTACTTTACTTTGATGAGTGTTTGTACAATATAGCTGTTTTCATTCTTTTGCTTTCTATTGGCACATATTTATTTATTTATGTTAATATTTATAGTGAGTTTCTTGTAGTTTCTCAGCTAATACAAATGCTTTTCCATTTATGGTGGGGTTACGTCCCAATAAAACCATCATAAATTGAAAATATTCTAAGTCGAAAATGCATTCAATACACCTAACCTGCCAAACATCATAGCGTAGCCTACCTTCAATGTGCTCAGAATTAGCCCACAGATGGGCAAAATCATCTAAAAGAAAGCCTATTTTATAATCAAATGTTGAATAGCTTATGTCATCTGTACTAAAAGGGAAAAATAGATTGGTCATATGAATACTTCGAGAGTTTTTTCCATGGAATGCATATTGCTTTCACTCTTTTTGACTGTAAAGTCAAAAAATTGTAAGTCAAACCATCATAAATTGGGGACCATCTGTAGCTGAGTCATGTTTTTTTAATCCACTCTACCAGTCTCTTTTTAATTGGTGTATTTGGGCCATTTACATTTAATATAATTAATGCTAATGCATAAGAGTGCCATTTTAATTTCTGTTTCATTATCTGTTTTTCATGTCTCTGTATTCTTTTTCCTGCTTCCCTATGAGTTACTTGAACATTTTTAAGAATTCCATTTTTATTTATCTATGGTATTTTTTTTGTATATCTAAATATTGCTTTTTCTTATATAGTAATATGTAGTGGTTGCTCTATATTACTATATATATATACACATATATATATAACAACATAATCTACTGGTGTCATCATTTTATTAGTTCAAATGAAATGTAAACACTCACCTCCCTTTATGTCCCTTTATCCTCCCCCCATTTATAATATAATTATCCTAAACATGTTCTCTACGTACAATTAGAACCACAGCAGACAGTGTTATCCTTTGTGCTCCCACCACCAAATATGTTTTAGAAAACTCAAGAGGCGAAAGAAAGTCTATTGTATTTATCTGCATTTTTTCTTACTGTTTAAGAGAGGAACAATCAAACTACTTTTCCTACTCTCACACACCACTCACTTCTAGCTACAAAAATGTGTGGGGATTTCTCCCCATCGACAAGCAATTCTCCATTGGATGCCAGTTGAGTGTCCTATAATTCAGTTTGATTTGGACACTACCTGGAGTTGGCACCAGATTCCCCAAGGTAAGGTAAGGGCTCAGTCATGCAAGACTTGGTTCCTCGCTGCAGATGCCAATTGCAAGTTCCAGGTTGTGACTCCACTTCTGACCAGCTGGCTATGAATTGGGAGTTCCCAGGACTCCCCTCCCCAGGTTTAATTAATTTTCTAGGGTGACTCACAGAACTCGGGGTAGCACTTTATTTACATTTACCTGTTTATTATGAAGACTATCTTAAAGGATACAAATGAACAGCCAGGTGAAGAGATATATAGGGCAAGGAACACAAGCCTATGTGTTCACCAACCTAGAGCTCTCCAAACCTTACCCTTTTGAGTTTTTAGGGAGGTTTCATTGTATAAGCATGATGACTACATCATTGGCCACGAATGATCAACTCAGTTTTCAGCTTCTTTCTCCTCCCTGGAGTTTTGGAAACTGGGCCTAAAAGTTCCAACCCTCTAATAACACGACTGGTTTCCCTAGCAACCAGATCCACATCCTGTGTTGTTTAGGGGGTTTCCAAAAATCGCTCCATTAGCGTCAACTCAGGTGTTGTTGAAAGGGACTTATTATGAATAACAAAAGACATATTTTACCTGCTTCAGGAACCAAGGACAAAAAGCCAAATATAATAAAAGTTATGCCTTTTATATACCTTTGTTGCTCTAGTCACTTAAGAAATTACAAAGATTTTAGGAGCTGTGAGCCAGGAACCATGGATAAAAATCAAAATATTAATATATCCACAGTTTCACTTGTCATGATTTCAGTTACCAGATATCAGCTGTGGCCTGAAAATATTACATACAATAAGATATTTTTCACGCCTCACCTGGAGCACCAAAAAAAAACAAAAAAAAACAAAAAAACAAAACAAACAAACAAAAAAAAACAACAACAACAACAACAAAAAATAATAAGATATTTTGAGAGACAGAGAGAGAGGCCACATTCACATAACTTTTATTACAGTTATATCATTCTAATTGTTCTATTTTATTATTATTGTGCTGCTTCTTGTTTGAGATACAATAAACTTTTATAAAATAAAAAATGAAGCTTTTGATTTGAAATTGGACATTTCGTATTTAATGACCTAACAAAATAAGGAAGTCTGCTAATCAGAGACAAACCACAATACACTGGCTCAAGTGATCTGTTAAGCAAATTGATGGCCTGCAGGTGTGATTTAACCTTTTCCTTGCATGGCCTCGAGTTCTGTTCATGATTTAGTATGTTATTTTCACAAAGATTCTGTTTTGTCAATCTTATGATCTCTGTTTTAACATCAACGCTGGCCAGTTGTTGTGTCTAAACCCTAAAAGGGAGGGGGTGTAACAAGGTGTGTCCAACCTCTCTTCTCTTCATGGCCAGGAGCTCAGTTTTAAGGTTTTTCTGGGGTCTCCTTGGCCAGGAGGAGGTCTGTGCAGTCTGCAGGGGTCTTAGGATTTATTTTTAGTTTACAACTTTATGTTATTTTACAACACATATCCCATTTATTATGCTCTTTCCTCCTTTTTTTGATGATGCAAGGTTTCTGCCTTTGTTGTTTTCTTCTGCTTAGAGGACTTCAGTGAGTCCTTCTCTTAGGGCAGGTATATAGCAACAAATTACCTCAGTTTTCCTTCATCTGAGAATGTTTTGATTTCTCCTTCATTCTTGAAGGATATTTTCACTGGGAATAGGAGTCTGAGTTGACAGTTCTTTTTTTTTCAGCATTTAAAAAATGCTGTGCCACTTCCTCCTGGCCTCCCTGGTTTCTGATGAGAAATATACTCTCATTCAATTTGTTTTCCCCTTTCAGGAAGGTTTTGTTTCTCTCTCGCTGATTTCAAGATGTTTTCTTTGTCTTTAATTTTCACATATTTGCTATGATGTGGCTTGGTATGATTTTTTTTTTTTTTACTTATCCTGTTTGGGGTTCACTCAGCTTCTTGCATCTGTAGAATTATATCTTTTGTCAAATTTGGGAAGTTTCCAGCCATTATTTCTTCAAGTCCTTTTTCAGACCCACCTTCTTTTTTCATCTCTTTTTGGGACTCTGCTAGCATGAATGTTAGATTTTTTTGCTACAGACTATTTTTTATTCTGATAAAGTGCAGGGATGGAGTTTACTCTTTCTCTTCACAGCCACAGGCAGCCACTGCCCCCCACAAAAAGAAATCCCTGCCCCTGTGAACCCATTTCTCTCTCAGCACAGTGACCTTCTATTAAGGCTACCATATTCTTCCCATATTGAAAGCAGGTTGGGGCATCTCAGCATTTAATGGGCTTTTTATCTCTTAAAAGAAAAATTTACAAAAGAGATACGGAAAAAGCAAAACGAAACTTGGAATCATTTTTAGAGTAAAAGATCAAAGTGGTTAAAGAGATTAAACAGGATGCACTGTTCAAAGGCTGGCTCTGAACATTATATTTCCTCAAAGAGGTTTGGAGAGAAATAAAATGGTGCTCGAAATTCCTAATACAGGTTTCACAATGGAGTGATTTCCACTTGATTAACAATTGGGAAGCCCAGTTATGGAAGCAGTCTGAGTCTCTCTTATTGAATACAGGTGCTTGCAGCCAGTTTCTTAGTGTTCATGAAGATGGCTCTTACGTAAGTTCTAGTCCCTGCATTTGTGGGTCCGTACCTTTGTTGCCTGGCCACACCAAGTCCTTCATGATTGACAAGTACAGTCTAGTGGGCACTCCTGGAACATGCCTGGCAGCGGCCTTACTAACCCCTGACATGGCCCCCAAAGCCCCCTGAACTTCCCCTGTGTTAGCACTTCTCAGACTTTGCTAATATTCCCCCTTGAACTTCTAAATCTCCAAAGAAACCCCATGCTCTGTGAGGTCAGATGCAAATCCCGTCTTTTGTATACAGCCCCGGTGTCTGGCACAGGGGACACTCAATAATGCTTGTCAGTCTATTTATGAACGAGCAAGATCTCTCTGTGGGTGCAGAAAAAGGTGTACCCTTTTCAAACTCTATGCACTCATCCATTCAGTCGTTTATTGCAAAAGGTTTTACTGCATGTCTGTTTTGTGCCAGGTGAGGTGCTAAACGCTGAAAGTATAAGAAAAAAAAAAAAAAAAAGATTTATTTTCCAGCCAGGAGCTCCATGGAAACACCATCTCAGAGCTGTGCCCCCACATATTGGCTTGGGCTCCCTCACGTGCCCCTAGATCAGGGACTGGAAAATTCCAGCTAGAGAGCTAACTCTAGCCACCTCTTTTTTTTGGTGAATAAAGTTTTTGGTGATACCACCACATTCTGTTTATGTATTATCTATAGCAGCTTTCACACTACGATGACCTACAATGTTTAAAATATTTAGCATCTGGACGTGTACGAAAAAGCTTTTGCCAATCCCTGTCCTAAATCACAAATTGAGGAATATCTGATATGCCCTCCAATTGCCCGGAAATAACCTGTAGTATCAAACAGACAAGGTTGTGGCTCGATCCTTTAGCCAAACTTGCAGTCAAGTGATTGGTGGGAAAGATAACAAATTTATAGACAAAATATAAGTATTTGACCCCCACAAAAAATCTTGAGCATATATCAGTGCTAATAAAAACTCTGATTTTATTGCAATGTTTTTTTTTTTTTTAATCTGCATTGAAACTCAGAATGGAGTTAACCCAAGGTGGTCTGCAGTCAGTGGGGGTCACTTTAGGGTTAGCCATGTGCAATGCACAGCTCCCGTGCCATTCCCCCTTGAGGTCAAAATGCATATGGCATGTTTGGTTGCAGCCAAAGGCTCAGCAAGTCTGGAGGGGGGCAGTGAAGGGGTACAGGGGGAGGTGAGGGTGCTGGAGGGGGTGAGGAGCCGGCTGCTGTGAGGATTGCGTTGGGACTCCAAGTGAGACGAAGGGTTACCCCTCCAGCCCCATGGTCTAGGTGTCCCCACTTAACTGCTGGGCTCTGAACCCCTGCCCTCCCATGCCACGCAGCCCAGCCCCTGGGCCTGAGCCTCTGCCTTTACTTTAGCCTCCTCCACCAGAAGAAGTAGCTCTTACCCTGTCCAGCCTCCTTGTTGACCCAAGCGACTCACCTTTGGCAAGTGGCTGAGGTCTCCGGCTTGTGTCAAATAGGCCTGGACTTCAACACAGCCACTGCCCCGCTGCGTAACCAAGCACTTTCCTCATGCTCTCCAGCCTCAGTTTTCTGACCTATAAAATGGGCATATTAGTTGCACCTCCGTCTCGGTGCTAATGGTGCATGCGGATTACACAAGACTCAACAGAGAATGTGTCACGCAGTGGGTGCCCTGGGATGGCAGCTATGATTACAAATATGAGGTGACTTGCCCGCTGTGAACTAAAATAAAATTTTAAGATTCACCCCCCACCTCCACCAGCTGACTGCATGGACCTCCTCGTGGCCAAAGAAATATCCTAAAACTAAATTACCTGACAGGAGGAGAGAGGTCAGACATGCCTCATCATGCCCCCCTCCGTTCTTGGGGACATCCTTTGTAACCCATGAAGAGGCCTAAGAGTATGCAAGACACACCTGCAGGTCCTCAGTTTACACAACAAATCTATGTCCCCTGGCTTATCTCTGATAACAGCTCCTTATGTTGAAACATTCCAAGCCTTTAGACAAAGCTTCATGTCTTTAACCAGTTACAGTCCAAAGAATCTTTACACCCACCTGTAACCTGTAAGCCCTGCCCCCTTCGAGATGGCCCACTTTTTCCATGCCTGCCACGTATTGACTGATGACTTTACCTGTAACCCCTGTCTCCCTGAAATGTGTAAAACCAAACTGTAACCCAGCCACAGCGAGTCCACTCGCTCAAGGCTTCTTGGGAGTGGCTCCGGGTCATGGTCCTCAAATCTGGCTCAGAATAAATCTCTTTAACATTATTTTACAGAGTTTGGCTTTTTTCCATTGACATGGCCCAACCCTTTCCTCTCTGCTTGGTCCTCATGCCTGGTGATTATCTCTTGCAGGAAAGAAAAAGATAAAATGAGTCTACATTTCCTTCTATAGTTTAAAAACTGACTATGAGTGCAATTCCCTAAGAAGAGTTGTGTGTTTTTTAGCAATTACATAAGAGGTTCCTGTGGAGCAATCATTGAACAATGGCCCCTGTTTGCAGGGAAGAATTCTGGTGTGTTTGTAAAAAGCCAGTCTAATGCTAATTCTAATCATGGCAGCCTTGGGGTTAATTCTTCCTACACATGCAGCCCATGTGGCTGCCTCACCAAATGCCTTTTAGTTCTTTTGAAGGAGATGCTGTATCCACTGACTGTCTTGCCCTTCACCCCAAGAAGTCTGCATAACAAGGCATCCTCCCCAAGCCGTGACCTGGCTTCCTAAGTTAGCAGAAGTACTTCTGCAAAGCGACGTGGTCTTCATGTAGCAGAAGCCACCAAGATGTCAGAAGTTCTATTCCTGTAAATTCATTCTAAGGAAATAAATAATCAAAATAGATAGTTCTATGCAAGAAGATGCTTCCTGCAACATGACCTAAAAAAAAAAAAAAAAAAAGAGTAAAACTATGCAAAGTGAGCTAATTGCACGCCAATGTGGGAAGGGTTCGGTAAGGTACTGAACATTGCGCAGATGGACATTATAAACACGAAGGGCTCGGAAGCAGAAAATATTTTTGACGTCATGGTAAGCAAAAAAGCAGAATACAAAATAGATGTTGCTTTAGGATCGCAAGTGTGTGAAAGGCCTATATGTGGTTAGGCATGGGTAGATAATGGGTGAAAATGGAAATGATTACTTGAAGGTGCTGGAAATAGAATTTTTTCACTTCCAAAATATTTGTCGGTGCCGTTGCTATGACAACTTTTCAATGAAAATGTTGAAAATAATTAAGTCGACCAAAAGCACCGAAGACACGGACTCGCTCAGGCTGGGCAGAACGATGCATTGTCATGCGTTGCTTATCAAATGTTTTCCTCTTCTGTTGCTTGGGCGCAGGTTGTCTATCACCTGCTGGCATTTGTCTTCTCACTCGAGGCAGAAAGCTACGGCTGCCTGGTAAACTTCCAGCGTGTGGCTCACAGACATCAAAGCTTCCAAACCTATGTAGCTGCAGCTAGAAACACTCAGACCTCCACCTGGAATGTCATAATGATTGATTTCCTGTCCAGGGCAATGGGGTCTCGGTGGGAGAAAAAAGTGTGACTTCTATCCCTTTACCTATAGGAACCATATGGTCTATGCTTTCGAATAATTAGTCCTTTAAGTCAGACCAAGCTTGTAAACAAATTCATTTTTCCTTCCCCATGGCAACCCATGCATGCATTCATTCATTCATTCACCCCCCCAAGCCTTTAAGAAACACCTTTCAGAATTTGCTCTGTATAAAGAATTAAAACACATAAGAAATAATCATATCAAGGAGCTCAAAAGGTTATTGGGAACGACAAATCCATCTTCAGTTTGGCTGGATGAGTTAAGGGCTGGCTTCCATCATTTGTGAAATGGAGCAGGGAGCTCCTACTGCCAAAGGTAGGGCGGGGGGATTTAGGGAGAGGACACAGGTAAGATGCACCCAGGAGACAGACAATGCTCAGAAATGTTCGTTTCTTTCCTGCAGACGTGGTACGCTGGACGGCTGTGGCCAGGCCAATGTGGAGGAAGGATGGAATTCCTGGGGGTTTGCGGTGGCAGTCAGGAAGCGTTCTCAGAAGCAGGTTTGCTCGTGCTGAGCCCTGGAGGATGGGTGAGATTTCTCCAAGGGGGAGGATGGGGAAGAGGGTGCACAGGCCCAGCGGGAAGAGATTGCCCTACACACGTGGCCTTCCTCAAGTATTGCTCTAGCATGCTTCACTTGCTCGGGGTTCAAGATGAGATGACATAACTTTCAACATTCTGTGGGAATCAACAAGGACCAGGCAAAGAAGCAGCAGCAAGGACTATGATGTTTCCCCGGAAATAAGCCCTACCCAGGAAATAAGCCTCAGCAGGATGTCTAAGCATGTGCGGAATAGAAGCCCTACCTCGAAAATCAGCCCTAGTGATGGGCGTGGCTATGAAAATCAGCCCTAGTGATGGGCGTGGCTATGAAAATCAGTCCTGGTGATGGGCGTGGCTATGAAAATCAGCCCCAGTGATGGGCGTGGCTATGAAAATCAGCCCTAGTGATGGGTGTGGCTATGAAAATAAACCCTAGTGATGGGCGTGGCTATGAGAATCAGCCCTAGTGATGGGCGTGGCTATGAAAATCAGCCCTAGTGATGGGCGTGGCTGCACAGCGCATCAGCACAACCCATGCATGTCATCGTGGAGCGGGAAAAACACGAGCAGCCCTTCTCATCTGCCCCATGAGAGCTCTAGTGCCCCACATGGGAGATTGGGGCCAGTGGTTCTAAAGGAAATAGAGTCTCAAGAAATTCAGGATGGGATTCAGGGTTTGGAGAGTGATGATGATGTTCCAGAAGAAGACTACTTAATTCTATTTGAATATATGTAGATGGTTGTACCATCCTTAAAAGAAATAACACACCCCCTGAAAATAAGCCCTAGGGTGTCTTCTTGAGGCAAAATCAATAGAAGACCCTGTCTTATTTTCGAGGAAACACGGTAGTTATTCAGAACTCGCTATAGCAAGGGAGTCAGCCAACGTCACTTGTGTTAAAGCAGAAAATCAAAAGCGGGCAGAGGAGTGCAAAAACATTGTAATGGAAAAAAAGAGAAGACTTCAGGTGTGCCCAGACAAGAGGCTGCAGGTGAGCTGACTAGAAGCCAGCATCCTATGGGATGGCTTAAGTGGATGCATGTTAGGCTTTCTCTGGTTGGTGCTAGGTTGGAATTGAGGACAGAAATTAGGGATAACTGTCTGTTATTAATCAAGCCTAGGCCATTTGGGGCTGATTGGCATGGGGCTTACTCTTTGGCTTCTTGGATTGTTCCTAGAGACAGTACTCTGACTTCCTGCCAGTCTGATGTAGGCTTGGCTTTCTGGGCTGGTTATTAGAGACAGTGAGTTGGCTTCTTGGGGTTGGGTGTTGCAGATTATGAAGGAGTCTGGTTTTATATAAGGGGTGGCCATTGTCCATTCATATATTCAGTCTCTCCGTTTAAATTAAATGCACCACTTCCCTCATCTCACTTGGGGTAAAAATATCTAGCATCTGCCATAGGGCTCGCTTGTGTCCACAGGAATAATTTTGAAAGTCTCATGGGAGCCAACACGTAGGCGTGTCCTTCCTGGGCATGGAAGGTCCCCCAGCCCAGCCCCCAAGCGCACACCCTGTCACCTGGGGACTTGTCTCGTTCCTTCCCATCCAGTTGTCACCGACAGCAATCTGGCAGTCTGGCAAGCCCCAGAACATTCTCTCTGGCCCTGCTTGACCTGGTTCCTGTTCTGTCTGAAGACATGTTCTAGCTTCTCCCCCATAACTTCTAGGCCAGAGCTCAAACCACTTTTAGCAAACGGACCTGGGATTATAACTGGCAGCAACTCGGAGCATGATTTTGCAAAACACAGATTTTTTTTCCCCCCACAGTTGGGTATTTCTCCTATTTCCCTCTACCAAAAAAAAAAAAAAAAAAAAAGTGAAATCACAACTTTTTCCCCACCGAATGCACTTCTGTGAAGAGCTAGGATGATGACAGAGCCCAGACCTACCGTTCTCTAACGAGCTGACTTTGCTCAGAGAGAGAAAGAACACTCTAGACGGTCTCCCCAAAGATTAGGTGCCTCCGTTGCAGTTTTGGCAAATGCTGGGCTACAGTCAATTCTTGGACGAATTCTCTGACAGGTGCTCAACATGATGCTATTCTGGGCCGTTGATTAAAGAGTGATCCACGTGTTTTAGAAGCCAGATGTGCGAGCACAAAAGTCAACATTTGGTTGAGAACATGGAAGATATTTTTTCCCCAGATGGACTGAAAAAAAAATTTTTTTTTAGGGGTTAGGTCAATAAAGCATGAAAGAGATCCTTCCTGGCCTGAAAAGATAACAAGGGCACCATTTTTAATGTACTTGGATCTTAATCAGTTTCTTTTTAAAAATTGACTTACCCTTCAATTTAAGAAAAGAAGTGTATACTAATTTTAAGATTAAAAGGCAGACATTTGGAAGGTAACTATGGTATAAAATAGAGGGTTACTGTTATGTATTGGCTGCTCTGGGCCAAGGCAGGATTGTTGGTTGGTGCAATGAGGCACTATGCCTCAGAGCAGATGTGGTTCTCCAATGATTCTTACACCTGCTATGTGCAAAACACTGTGCTTAATTCTAGGGTGCAAGAGAGAAAGGGGGCATCTATCTGAAGCAGCGGTTCTCACCCAGGGCCAGTCTGCCTCCCAGAGCACATTGGGCAACATCTGGAGACATTTTTGGTTGTCAGAACTTGCGAGGTTCTACTGCATGCGGTGAGTAGAGACCTGGGTGCTGTGAGCATTCTGCAATGCCCAGAACAATTGCCTAGCCCAAAATGTCAGTAGTGCCAGGGAGGTTGAGAAGCCCTGGTCTCCAGTGAGCTGTGTGCTCCATCCTCAGAGGAAGCTAATACTGCCAGTGAGGCACAATGGCTCTGGAATATACTAGAAGGAGGAGGCAGCCTGAGAATGCAGCTTCTAGCAGGAAGTAGATTGTGGGCTAGCGATTGCCACCATCCTCCTCCTCGATGTCTCGCACCACTCCCGCCTCACCTTGTACAGGGTACCAAGCTCCTTGCCAGTCACTCTTGGGACAATCCATGTGACTCTTGACCTGCGGAAAATTCTTTCTGGAAAATTCTTAATGATTCCCGAAGACCCTACACAAATGCTAGACATCTCCTTTGTGACAAGTCTCTGACACCCTGCCCCATGCCCTCTGCCCCTCCAGGCAGAGAAAAATCTCTCCCTCCCCTGCCTCCCACTATAGCAACTCACTGCGTTCTGTTGTGACGGTTCGTTTGCATTTCAGTGAAATCCGAGCTCCTGGGAGTCAGGCACCGCGGAGTCTCTCCCATCCATCTCTGTGTTCCTAAGCCCCGGCATCATGTCTAGCGCGTAGTAGGTGAGTGATAATGTTATGCCAAATTACTCCTTTCGCAAGATCCCCAAGTACCATGCCTTCCCTTCAGGGAGCCCAGATTTCATAAATGGATAAACAGCTTTTGTTGTGACTCGAAGAAAATGCGTGTTGTCGGGGTTGTATGTAAATCACCCAGCACAAAAGCCTGACACAGGGATTTTATGAAACGAGCATATCCTTTTCCTTCCGTTTCCTTTCAAAGCAGCCAGGGTGGCTCAATGGGAGGCCCGGCACAGCGCTGGGGACAGGCGCAGGTATGGAGGTGGCATCCCGCACTGCCATTGGCAAGACTGACGGCTGCCGTCGAGCAAAGCGTCCTCCTGCCCGGTTCTTGCCGGAGTCTGTCACCTCCCTCCTGAGCCCCACACACGTGCGTGGCAAAGGACATCGGATGTACAACCAGACCCATCCTCCCTTTTGTCACACGGAGGCGCAGCCGAGAGGTGGCTGCCTACCCCGGGGCTGTGTCGCAGCCTCCTTGAATGTCAGTCTGCGCAGGGGACTAGCGCTCCGTAGTTGAAGATCATATGTGCACATATGATCTGTGGGCTGCCGGCTCAAAGCTTTCACGCAGCCGGGACATCTCGTCCGTGCCCCGTCTCCTCTCCAGCTGGCCAGGTGCAGGTGCCAGCGAGGCCCGGGGATGGCGAAGTCACCAGCGGGTAGAGACTGGGTCCAGGAGTCCCTGCATTGCGGAGAGCCACTGCCAGAAACCTTGGACCATTACACTAACGTGAAATAAGCATCTACCGTGTTTCCCCGAAAATAAGACAGGGGCTTATATTTATTTTTCCTCAAGAAGACACCCTAGGGCTTATTTTCAGGGCATGTGTTATTTATTTTAACCACGGTACAACCATCTCCATTGATTCAAATAGAGTGAAGTCGTCTTCTTCTGGAACATCATCCTCACTCTCCAAACCCCGAATCCCATCCTGAATTTCTTGAGACTCTATTTCCTTTAGAACCACTGGCCCCGATCTCTCCTGTGGAGCACTAGAGCTGTCACGGGGCAGATGAGAAGGGCTGCTCATGTTCTTTCCCGCTCCGCGACGACATGCATGGGTTGTGCAGATGTGCTGCGCAGCCATACCTGTCACTAGGGCTGATTTTCATAGCCACGCCCATCACTAGGGCTGATTTTCATAGCCACGCCCATCACTAGGGCTGGTTTTCATAGCCACGCCCATCACTAGGGCTGATTTTCATAGCCACGCCCATCACTAGGGCTGATTTTCATAGCCACGCCCATCACTAGGGCTGATTTTCATAGCCACGCCCATCACTAGGGCTGATTTTCATAGCCACGCCCATCACTAGGGCTGATTTTCAAGGTAGGGCTTCTATTGCACACATGCTCAGACATCCTGCTAGGGCTTATTTTATGGGTAGGGCTTATTTTGGGGGAAACACGGTATTATATCTTACATGTTTCATGGTCAATTTGTTGCAACCGTTTAGCCTACCCTAATTCACAATCGAAATAAATAGAGCAGTGTTGAAGGTGACAAACAGCATAATGTGTATCTCCTTTCCCTCCCATCATTATACAAAAACGATACTAAGGAATAATAGCCAGGGGAGGAGGGGGCCAGTCTTAGCAAGTTCCCAGGAGACAGGGGTGGGGGGTGGTGGAGGGGTGCTGAGGGAAGGATATTGATCAATGAAGCTGGTGAACAGGGCAGCTCCCAGACCCCAAAGCCCCCGGTGGAGGAAGGCTGGCTGCCACTTATTAGGGTCCTGAGGATACACCAGCCTTGGGAGCTGCTTGTGGTTCCATGAGGACAGGAATGAGAAGTGGGGTAGAAAACAAATAGTATTATTTAAAGGTTCGTCTATAGAACAAACTGCTCCCCAGTGATCCCCTAATTCTTTGCTCAGAATAACCAGCAGCCAGGCATTTAACCCTCCCACCCCTACAAATATAAAGAGAGTTATCTAAAGAGACTGAACAGGGTGGGTTAGTCTAGAACTAACCAGGGCAGGCTGGCATGAATGCCGGTGCTTCTGATTCTCTGCATTCTGATGTCTGGAGGGGCCACCAGGAAAAAGGGACAGCTCCCTTCTTCCCACTCACCCCAAAGTGAACTCGCCTGGCCTGTAGGCTCTACTGCCATAGGGCTCTGAGCCCCCTAATTATTGATTTTTATCTGAATATCAATAAGTAACCAAGGGTCTCCAGAAATTTGAAAACACACTGAAATAGAAAGAGAAAGCTGTGAAATGTTTCCAAACTGTGGAACAAGAAGACAAGAAAATGGGGGCTAGGAGTGAAAGGGGAAGAGATGTGTATGACTGAGTAGACTCGACTTATTTCTAATATGGGTTCTAGAAAGAGAAAATAAGGAAAAACAGGAGGAAGGAAATCACCCAAGAAAATACAAGGACATTTATGAAATAAGGTAAGTGTGTTCAAAATGAAAGTCTATATCAAGTTCCAAGCAGGATGCATGAAAAAAAGATTAATAACTGTAGTGTCCAGTTATTGTATTGGTTGGAAAGATGCAATTCTGCATTAGGAGGAAAGAAAACAGGTCGGACGAAACTCATAAGATGTCTTCAGTATAGACAAGTAGTAAGTAGAGCATGTATGTGTTAAACATAGAAAAGATGAGAGAACCAAAAGATAACTAAAATTCAAGAGGTACTAAATATACACAAAGCGGCACCTGGATACTAAATAGTCATGATATAGTGAATATACACCAGGCAGGAAATACTCAGAATTCACTGAATATAGGTGAGAAATAAAGCATGCTGTATTCGGGGACCCAATTCAATTACCCATTAGTGACACCTGTTCTGGCCCCTTGAGTCCTCTGCTCTAGAAATTATAAAACTCACTCAATTAAAAAACTCACAGCTGCTAAGCAGGCTGGTGTGTCTACTAGTCTGCTCAGGCTGCCATAACAAAATACCATAAGGAAAAGACTGGGTGGCTTAAATAACAGAAGCCTATTTTCTCATAGCTCTGGAAGTTCAAGATCAAGATGCCTGCAGGGTGGGTGTCTGGTGAGGGTTCTTCCCTTGGGTTGCAAGTAGGCACCTTGGTGCATGAGCTCTCTGGCGTCTCTTCTTATAAAGCCACTAATCCTATAGGATTGGGGCCCCACCCTTATGATCTGATGCAACCTTAATTACTTCCTTAGAGACCCCACCTCTGAATATAGCCACACTGGGGATCAGGGCTTCAAGACACAAGCATCCAGTCCATGATTTGCATGTAAGGCAGTTAGCAGAATACCCAGGGTGTGTGACCAATAAATGCTAACTGACTTTGTGAGCCACTTTCTGCTTGTGAGAAGATTCATGCTTGGAGCCCTTGGGAACAGCCCTTGGAGCCCTTGGTAACTACAACACCAGAACCCGTAGACGCTGGAGAAAGCAGAGACCAGGTGTGGCTTCTGCCTGGCCTGAGAAGGATCGGGAACCCGAGTGGGGAAGATGCGGAAGGTGCTGTGTGGGTCAGCCTCCAGGGTAGTGCCCGGGAACCCTGGGGAACATTCTGGAGACCAGAGCTACTGCTGGGCCTCTCAGACTCTGCCCCACAGATATGCATTGTATGCCTCACCTTGTCGCTGCCTTAAATGTGACTCATAGTCTGGACAAAATCATTGAAAGTGGAAGCAAGAAAGTGGTGCAAGATGGTGAGGATGAAGGCAAACCCGGAACGAGGAGCCACGACACTGCAGCAGATCAGAGCAAAGCAGAGAATTTGAACAGAGCTGAGGGAGGGAGGGAAGGAACTAGAAGGCAGGGAAGGGGGTAGGTGCCGAGAGAGACCAGCCTCAGACAGACAGGAGAACAGGCTACCTGTTGACCCAGCAGGGCCTTGCGTTTCTCTTGGTGTTTCCCAGGAAAGGATGCTCTCGGTAAGCAAAGCATCAGATCATAGAATGGTCTAGAAAGACATTTCACGAGGAAGAACAGTGAAACTATAGAATCATCCTCACTTGCTTCCTGCATACCCAGAATGTTCTAGAGGATTTCTTGCTCACTATCTCTCAGACAAAAGAACTAAATCTTAGAAAATTAATCCCTTTGAAAGTCTGCTTCAGTCTCCTGGAGGTAGGGCCAGATAGGCATTTAGAAAAGTCTATGGCCGGGCGCGGTGGCTCACGGCTGTAATCTTAGCACTCTGGGAGGCCGAGGCAGGAGGATCGCTCAAGGTCAGGAGTTCGAAACCAGCCTGAGCAACAGAGAGACCCCATCTCTACTATAAAATAGAAAGAAATTAATTGGCCAACTAATATATATAGAAAAAAAAAATTAGCTAGGCATGGTGGCGCATGCCTATAGTCCCAGCTACTTGGGAGGTTGAGGCAGGAGGATCGCTTGAGCCCAGGAGATTGAGGTTGCTGTGAGCTAGGGTGACGCCATGCCACTCACTCTAGCCTGGGCAAAAAAGTGAGACTCTGTCTCAAAAAAGAAAAAAAAAGGCTATCTAGAGATTTTCAAAGGAATAGAAGGAATCAATGTATATTTGCATACATGCTCCATATTAAACACTCTGCCGAGTTGTGTTTAAATCCTCATAATAACACTTATAATCCTCTCATAGACATTGTTGGTGATGACCCAAGCAAAACCACGTATCCGGACGGAGTTTGAAAGCAGGTCTAACTTTGAAACATAATCGTCGGAGACTTCTGAGCACAAAGATACGCAAATACTGAGAGCCCACTGGCATCATGGGAATTTAGTGGTTGCAGAATGTGTAGATGAAATAGAATTAGCCACATTCTAGCAAATGCTCGCAATCAACTGAAATTTTAGTGTAGTTTTGAAATTTCTGAGATGGAAGGAAGACCTCAGCGATTTGTCATAAGGCAAAGGGCAATTATGATTTAAAGATTGTGAATAACGTAGGCTGTGGCTCCGTGCTACAGCTACGAGGCCCCAGTGGAATCAGAATACATGTCTTCTAATTAAAAGCAAATGCAATTCTTGGACAAGCATGATTAGTACAAGTCACACTGGATAGAAGGAGGGATAATCTGAGATGGTGTGATGGCAAACATCTGGATGGGGGGGGGGGACGGCTGGCTGGCTGCGTTGAATTGTCCATGTTTGGACAGCTGGACTAGATTATATTTAGGGCAGGGTCTTCTCAAAAATAAGTCACTTCTCTGACCCAGTCCCAGGTCCCATTTCGAATCTCCATTGGTGCTCACAGAGTTGGGGGTGGAGGCTGTCACTTCATCAAGCTGTTGACCTGCAGCCTAAGGCTACACGAGTTCAGCAGGGAGCTGAATGACTTCCAGTGGCAATTCAGCATCCATGAGACTTTGGCAATAAATATCTCTCTTGGCTTCCGAAAGGGCAAAGTCATGTCATCTTGCTGCTGTTCTATTTTTTTTTTTTTTTTTGCTCAGAAAAGGAAACAAGGTCATCAGATCCAAAGGGTTTATTTTCAACAATTCAAGGTCCTTGTTTCAAAGGACATTTCGGGAATATCCTTGTTTTCCCTTAAGCTTCGCTTGCTCCGTGATTATTTGTTTGGCTTCCTGCAAAATAAGGAAGTAAGAAAGAGATGAAGGTGTGATTCTTCTTGTTTATATGCATGGATTTTCATTGCAGTATTGTTCATTATAATGAGGAAATGGAAATAGCTAAAGTGTCTAACAGTAAGAGGTTAGTTAAATAGATCACGGAACATCCATCGCCGCACACTTTGGAGCTATTAAAAATTGTGCTTTTAGAAAAACATTTAATGGCTTAAGAAAATGCTCGCAAGGAAATGATGGAGACCTAAATGGGCAAGAGGGTCATTTTAGACAGAGAAAATGGAAAAGAGGAGGGAGAGAGTGGAGAGTTTGGGTAGTCACGAAAGGTGGGAAGAAGAATTTAGATTGGATCGGGTGTTCTGTGGGCAGGGCTGTCAGTTACACAGTCAGAAACTGGTGGAATGACCGTGGGGTTTGTATGTCGTGCAGGATGAACTGGAATGAAGGAAGACTGGAATCATGGAGCCCAGGCAGGAGGATGTTGCAATCACAGAGGCCCTGACATGCTGGGGACCTGGGCCACATAGCGTGCATGGCAGGGATGGTGACAAAGATAGCAAGATGCCGACATGCTCTTAATGACAGTGGAGGAGGTGACAATGGAGGTGATGATCAAAGGGGTGGTGACAGTTATCATGGTGACAATGATGGTGGTTTTAGGTATCAGTAGAAAAAGAAGAGGAAGAAATGGGCTCTCTGTTTGCTTAGAGAAACCCAGAATGTTCTGAATAGCACCCGTCCACCCTTCCTCACGAAGCTAGCCTCTCCCGAAGGTCCTGAACGAACGGGCATCCATTTTAGCCCTAGAAGTGCCACCGTCACAGTTTTGACAATTCCAGTGCTGCCTGTACTATGGTTTGCCTCTTTGAATCGCTCACTTTTCAATTCAAGGAACATGACTTTTAAGTGAAGATTTTCATTTTTCACTATTAAGGCGAAGTTTAATTTTTAAAGGAAACTCAATTATTTATTATTATAGATGGAATCCAGTATATCATTTGGCATAAATTGGAAATTTAAAACAAAACGTTGTTATTAAATTCCTATGTGCCATAAGTTCTGAACCTGAGATCTGCTCTTTCTTTGTTAGAAACGAAGATTGAGAGTTTTGGAGAAGTGTTAAAGTCGTAATACTGTGGTTCCCCCAAAATAAGCCGGGGTCTTCTATTTATTTTTCCTCAAGAAGACACCCTGGGGCTTATTTGCAGGGGATGCGTTATTTTCCCCTCAAAGCCTCAGCTTGCAGCACGCACAGGATGGCCGGGACCTGACAGGGGGAGCCGAGCTTGTTGGTGGGGCTGCTCACACCTTTCCGGTCACCTCTGGGATAGTAGCTGTCACCATGGGGCAGATGAGAAGGGCTGCTCCTGTTCTTTGCTGCTCCGCAAGGACTTGCTTCGGTTGTGCAGATGCGCTGCATAGCCACGTCCATCACTAGGGCTGATTTTCATAACCACGCCCACCACTAGGGCTGATTTTCATAACCATGCCCATCACTAGGGCTGATTTCCATAGCCACGCCCATCACTAGGGCTGATTTTCATAGCCACGCCCATCACTAGGGCTGATTTCCATAGCCACGCCCATCGCTTGGGCTGATTTTCATAGCCACGCCCATCACTAGGGCTTATTTTCGGGGTGGAGCTTCTATTGTGCACATGCTTAGACATCCTGCTGGGGCTTATGTTATGGGTAGGGCTTATTTTTTGGAAACGCGGTAGTCCTAAACCAAAAGTCCCCCTTCATGACTCCCACAGGACGAGAAGAGAGTTGAAAAGGGAATGTCTTTCCCAGCAGATGATAACAATGTCATTCATGGTGCATCCACGGGTCACCTGAAATCACCTCAAATCCAAATCATGCGATTTGGAAACAGCGTTCTGGGGAAAGACTGTTCTTCATCTGGAACATTGGAGCCTCCTGTCTCTCAGGGTGACAGATCTGTGACAGGGCGGATCAAGGGTAGAGAGATGAGAGGAAGAGCAGGGAGAGTGGAGACCTGCCCACGTGGCAACGCCCCAAGACCCAGGGCTGCTGGTTGGGAAACACACTTCTGCTTAGAATTAAAAAAAAAACAAAACAAAACGATTCGCAGGCAATCAAGAAATCATACATATGTCTCTCCAAGGAAGGAAGGAAAAAAAGAAAAGGAAGCAAAGAAATAATGTAAAAAACATAAATAAATAAAATTTAAAAATATCATAAATGATCATATAAGTACATGAGGAAACTGAGAGAGAGAAAGGACTTTCATGCTACGAGCTCTGCAACACGCCTGCACGCGCAAGCACGTTGGCACAGGCAGGATCGCGGAAGGCCATCTGGGACGTGGTGGCGTGATGAGGCGTCGTCAGCTGTGGAAATGGAAGAGTCCCCATGTCCCTGCTGTCTCGGGGTAAAAAAAACAAAACTAAAATAACAAAAACAGAACTTTGACATATGTCTCCCAATTTATGTGGCTGATTTCTTTCTTTTTTTTCTTTTTTCTCCTTCCTTCCTTCCTTCCTTCCTTCCTTCCTTCCTTCCTTCCTTCCTTCCTTCCTTCCTTTCTTTCTTTCTTTCTTTCTTTCTTTCTTTCTTTCTTTCTTTCATTCTTTCTTCAAAGTCTCACTCTGTTGCCCGGGCTACAGTGAGTGCCGTGGCGTCAGCATAGCTCACAGCAACCTCCAACTCCTGGGCTCAAGTGATCCTCCTGCCTCAGCCTCCCGAGTAGCTGGGACTACAGGCATGCGCCACCATGCCCAGCTAATTGTTTCTATATCTATATTTTTAGCTGTCCAATTAATTTCTTTCTATTTTTAGTAGAGACAGGGGTCTCACTCTTGCTCAGGCTGGTTTCAAACCCCTGACCTCGAGCGATCCTCCTGCCTGGGCCTCCCAGAGTGCTAGCATGACAGGCGTGAGCCTACGTGGCTAATTTCTTACATTTTCAAAAACTTTTGGCCTCTGGGAAGTGGATTAAAAAAAAAAAAAAGGTAGGGGTGAGTCTACAGGTCTCGCTGGGGTCTCCCTGAAGCTCCACAGCTGTTTGCATAAATATTCCATTTTTCTCACCCTGGAAACAGCCCTAGGAGGTAGGTGACGCTACCCCACTCCTGCAGAGATCTGTGGCTCGCAGAGACGACATGAGGGCCACAGCTGGTGACTGCTTCTCTGAGATTCGTCTGCAACGGTGACGTATCCATGTCTTTGCCACTGTCCCTGCTGCTTCCAGGCAAAGTGACAGGATCTTGAGTGACTTTCTAGAAAATTGTCCTCTTTGCTCTCACGAGGACTCCTAGTCTTTGCTTAGCATTCCCGTTAGGGCTGACAAAAAGCAGCCCTCAGCAATTTTACTGTGACGCTGCTCCTGATTATTAAGCTGCCAGGGACTCTGGTCCACACCCGATCCCAGACAAAAGTGCGGGAAGCAAATGCCCGCTTACCGGCTCCAGGTAATATCCAGAAAACCTGCCGAGCCATCTGATCCTTAAGACTAGAGAGTTTCCACGCTCCGTATATACTTTCCTTTAAAAGAGGCTGCTTTGGCCGGGTGTGGTGGCTTACGCCTGTCATCCTAGCACTCTGGGAGGCCGAGGCAGGAGGATTGCTCGAGGTCAGGAGTTCGAGACCAGCCTGAGCAAGAGCAAGACCCCCGTCTCTACTATAAATTAGAAAGAAATTAATTGCCCAACTAATATATATAGAGAAAAAATTAACCAGGCATGGTGGTGCATGCCCGTAGTGCCAGCTACTTAGGAGGCTGAGGCAGGAGGATCGCTTGAGCCCAGGAGTTTGAGGTTGCTGTGAGCTAGGCTGACGCCACAGCACTCACTCTAGCCTGGGCAACAAAGTGAGACTCTGTCTCAAAAAAGGAAAAAATAAAAATAAAAAAAGAGGCTGTTATTCAGGAACTGGGAAGTGCCTTTTGGTTTGATGAGTCATTATTAGCATCCTCGAATAACGTTTATCAAGCGCCCACGCAAGCCCGCGAAACGCTGCGGTGATGGCTGGTACACGTGCAAATTAATGAGTGGCTTGAATGTTAATAACAAGTATCTCGGGAGCAGCTCAAGAGAAGATGCTTAGTAGAAGTCTGAAGTTGATTCAGGGGGCAGCCCAGTGGTGTATAAGCAGCACGGGGCGGGGCTGAGCAGCTCCCTGTGTTCCGGGGCAATTTGCACTCACCCGCGGGCACTGTGTTTAAATGCTCAGGCAGCGCATGGGATGTCACGGAAGGGTCTGCCTTCTGTTCGTCCACGTGCCTCTGCTAGAAGGTGCCGTACTCAAGCCTGAGGGCTGCGTCCGTGAGTCGACATTTAGGGCCATCGCGGCTGGTCACCGAGTCAATCAGTGTTTAGGCACTGGCCATGTGTCCAGACCTGTTTCCATGAAGCGTCCGGATTTTCCCACTTGGGCGGATGAGTAGGTGACCACAGACGGTCATTCAGAGGGGTATGTCAGCGGGGACCAAGAGCACAGTGCTGGATTGCCACTTTTGCTAACCTGCTGCGTCCTGCCAGATACATGACATTTTATCTCTATAAAACGAGAAGATGGGTTAGGGTCCCTCCATGTAAAAAATGAACTCACGATGATAAAAAAAAAAAAAAAAGAAAGAAAGAAATCTATAATTCTGTTCTCTGGAGCTTCAATGCTGATGCAGAAAAGTCTGTAAAGTGCATTGATTCTCGGTGGGAACTGCCAGAGGGAAGCTGAAACGATACAGAAGCTTTGTGGCTTACCTGAGCCCCAGCGCAGAGGAGAAATGTCATTCCCGAGCCACTCGCTGCACGCGGGCATTGCCTTTTCCACGATTGGGCTCACAGAAGTGGGAAGAAGCAAGTTGTTCGCTCCTCCCTGGAACCTGTTTCCTCCAGCTCCGCCTAAGACTCGGCCCTTAGCTGTATTTCAAGAGATGATTCGTCAATTTACAGATGAGCCTTGGAGGACACGGGTTCTTTTATGAATTGGTGCTGCCTGCCGTGCAGGCTGAACTTGGACTTGTGGAGACAGGTGTTCCTGGGCCCACACCTTCCTGCCGGGCTGCAGCGTCCACC
Source organism: Microcebus murinus (assembly GCF_040939455.1). Lineage (NCBI taxonomy): Eukaryota > Metazoa > Chordata > Mammalia > Primates > Cheirogaleidae > Microcebus > Microcebus murinus. The sequence goes on along the minus strand of NC_134129.1, from coordinate 16,741,738 downwards.
TCCGTTGCCAAACTGGACTCCAAGGTTAGTTCCACCCAGGGGTCGAGTGCACGAAGAAGAACCTATCAGAATCAGGTTTGGTTAAAAGTGATCAATAAAAAAAATAAAAATAGGCCGGGCGTGGTGACTCACGCCTGTCATCCTAGCACTCTGGGAGGCCGAGGCGGGCGGATCGCTCAAGGTCAGGAGTTCGAAACCAGCCTGAGCAAGAGCAAGACCTCGTCTCTACTATAAATAAAAAAGAAATTAATTGGCCAACTAATATATATAGGAAAAATTAGCTGGGCATGGTGGTGCATGCCTGTAGTCCCAGCTACTAGGGAGGCTGAGGCAGGAGGATTGCTTGAGCCCAGGAGATTGAGGTTGCTGTGAGCCAGGCTGACGCCATGGCACTCACTCTAGCCTGGGCAACAAAGAGAGACTCTGTCTAAAAAAAAAAAAAAACAAAAAAAAAGTGAAACATTGCCTTAAGCCGAAAGTTTATTTCTTTTGGGGGGTAAATATAAACAGTCCACGTACAGAAAGGTTGACACAGCAGTCCAGAGACTGTTCTTACAAGGTCAGCTGGGGCCGGCACCTAGGAACTTGGCTCATGGGGTGGCCCTAGTCAACTATTAGCTGATTTTGGGGGGAGCAACCAGCAGTCTCTGCCACAGAACGCACCGTTTTCTGGTAGTGGGGGATTATTTTTAAAAATTGAGATCAAGGGCCGGGTGCGGTGGCTCACGCTTGTAATCCTAGCACTCTGGGAGGCCCAGGTGGGAGGATCATTTGAGGTCAGGAGTTCGAAAGCAGCCTGAGCAAGAGCGAGACCCCGTGTCTACTAAAAATAGAAAGAAATTAACTGGACAACTAAACATATATAGAAAAAATGAGCCGGGCATGGTGGCACATGCCTGTAGTCCCAGCTACTCGGGAGGCTGAGGCAGGAGGATCGCTTGAGCCCAGGAGTTGGAGGTTGCTGTGAGCTGGGCTGATGCCACGGCACTCACTCTAGCCCGGGCAACAGAGTGAGTGAGACTGTGTTAAAAAAAAAAAAAAAAAAATTGGGATCAAGGATCTTACTCCACTCCACATGGTGCCTAGAATAAGTCTGCTTTCCTCGTGGCGCTCGGCAACTTTGGCGGATGCTGGGCAGAGGGTGCCTACCGTGACCAGCTCTCACGTGGGCTTCCCTGCCACAAACATCACACGCGTGTCGCTGCGCTTGTGTTGCTGGGGGAAGGGGGGCCCCTCATGAGGGGAGGGGGCGGAAGGAATCCTGCATGTGGGCTCCTCCAGGCTCTCCCTGTGTCTTTTGCCCTTAATCCAGCTGAGTGTCCGTCCACTTTGCTGTAATAAATCTTAGCTGTGTGCGTAATATTACGCTAGCGCTGCAAGTCCTTCTAGCAAAACTCTGAGTGTGAGGGTGGTCTTGGGGAACCCCAAGCAGCTCGGGACCAGTGTGCCAATTCTGCGATGATCGGGGAGCTCCTGCTACCTCTTGGTCTACGGTTTCCTGTTGATTTCCTCTGCTGATGACTCTGTAACCCTCAGTGTTTATGAATGCTTGCGTTCGTAATTTAACTCCCGGATGGCTTCCTGACACCCATATTCTTACTGCCGTGTTTCCCTGAAAATGAGACCTACCTATAAAATAAGCCCCAGCAGGATGTCTAAGCATGTGTGCAATAGAAGTCCTACCCCGAAAATAAGCCCTAGTGACAGGCTTGGCTATGGAAATCAGCCCTAGTGATGGGCGTGGCTATGAAAATCAGCCCTAGTGATGGGCGTGGCTATGAAAATCAGCACTAGTGATGGGTGTGGCTATGAAAATAAGCTCTAGTGATGGGCGTGGCTATGAAAATAAGCCACAGTGGTGGGCGTGGCTGCGCAGTGCATCTGCACAACCCATGCATGTCGTCCCAGAGCGGGAAAGGACACGAGCAGCCCTTCTCATCTGCCCCGTGACAGCTCTAGTGCTCCACAGGAGAGATCGGGGCCAGTGGTTCTAAAGGAAATAGAGTCAGAAGACATTCAGGATGCAATTTGGTTTTTGGAGAGTTATGATGATGTTCCAGATGAAGACGACTTCACTCTATTTAAATAAATGTAGACTGTTGTACTGTGCTTAAAAAAAAATAACACATTCCCTGAAAATAAGCCCTAGGGTGTCTTCTTGAGGAAAAATAAATATAAGCCCCTGTCTTATTTTCGGGGAAACACAGTAGCAGGAAGAAGGGAAGGAACACAACAAGAACAGCCTTCCGCTTCTTTTCCTGGCGCTATTTAAGGACAATCCCTAACTGTTACACAAATCAGTTTCATCCCATCGGCCTGAATTTAGTTGGATGGCCACACCCAGCTGCAAGGGAGGCTGAGAAAGGAGGAAGTAGATATTGGGGAAGAACTAACGGAGTCTCTGCCACAGACAGCAAGAAAATAGCAGGGAATTATTATTTTCTAACTGAATCAAGTTAAGGCTCTTTAGACCACTAAGCAAAATTAATTAAACAGCTCAAAGTATTACATCAGTGTTAGGCTGGATCTTCTAGACAGTGAAAAAGAGGCAGACTTCTTGCCTATAAAAAGATTTATTCTGGGCCCAGTGATGAGCTGCCAAAACCATTTGCAAGCTGCTAGAAGATTTACATATGGAAGGAATTAAGAATTCCTGGACATTGAGTTTCTACCACTTCCCTCACTCTCTCTTTCTCACCTCATTTTCTAAATTTTTCTAAAAATAAAGTGTTTTGACTGGAAATCTTTGGACCAAATGGAAAAATCAAGGCTATGATAGTTGGTTTCCTACACATCTCATAAAACAGCTACTATACAGGATTGTACCAGGGCAATATATTATTGTCCTCGAGGAATTTAGTCCTCAACTTAGTCCATGACAATATCAAATATTGTAATATATTTTTTTATTTAAATGTAGTAGTGCTGACCAGCCAAAGATGTACGGATTGTTAACCTAAAGATTCACGGATGGGCTTCAGGGTGTTGTATAGGTATTCCTGAAATAGTATGTGAAATTATTAATATATGCAAACATACATTTCTCAGTTGATTCATCAGCTGACAAAAGGACTCTGTGATCCCCCCATGTTTATGAATGTTTGCATTCGTGATTTAGCTTCTAATTGTCCAGAGATGGTATATACACTGCGGTCCCTTCATGGTGACTTTCCGTTTCCTAGAAACTGATGGTAAGGGGAAATTTACCAGCCAGCCAGGGCCGCAGGGATGGTCTGGACAAGAAATAAAGCAAAATAAATAGCTGGCCTTAGAGAGGTAGACCTTAGCTGGTCTTAATTACAGAGTAGCTCTACCAAACAACACATTTTCTTAGGTAACAAGTCGTTCCTAAATGACACGTCTTTTAGGGTGGCTCAGGGTCTCTCAAACCAGTTCCAATCCAGGGACATCCAATTTTGCATACAAACCCATTGCTCCTCTGCATAGACCTCTTACAGCGGTCTCCGATCGTAAGTGTGACTTGTGCTGAGTCCTGGTGAGGGCTGTGTTGTACGGTAAGGACAATCAGAGCAAAAATTCAGAGACCCGAGGCAGTCTATCCGATCCACTTAGGTATCTTTCAGGAGCCAAGGTCAATGGGATATAACAAATAAATAAAATAATTTTAAAAATTAAATAAATAAATAATAAAATTATTATTTAAATTTATTATTTAAATAAATATTTAAAATTATTCAAAGTATTTAAAATTATTATTTAAATAATTAAATAAAAATAATAAAAGAAATAAATAAAACCAGTGTCAGGACTATGAGCAATGAGATTGCCCCTTTTCGTTTTGCATATTTCCTTAATTTGATTGGCCAGCTGCAAGACACCTGCAATGATGGGATGAGCCATTCTGCGCAGCCGCGGAAAAGCAGGCTTGTCCTCATGAGATTAGCAGTTCGGATGCAGGGGCGGTTGCGGATTCCTACCACGTGACGATGTTATGTACCAGCAGGATTTGGTCTGCATCTGAGGCCTGCAGCAGAAGCAGACTTTAAAAGCAGCAGGGACAGCCAGGGTCCCGCTGCTTAGGGACCAAGCCTCATACAGGCAAACAGGCTTTTTGTCCAGTAGCGACTCATCACAATTTGCACTTTTCATGCATCTAGAATGGGTCAGCTCTGCTGCCCTGGGAAATTCTGACTTGTACTCTTGAATTATGGAAATTATATTAGATAGGGGAATAATTTTTAGGAGACCAAAAATCTCCAGTGGCTCAAATAAGAATAGAAGCTTTGGCTGGGCGAGGTGGCTCACGCTTGTGAGCCCATCTCTACCCCATCTCTACTAAAAATAGAAAGGAATTAACTGGCCAACTAAAAATATATAGAAAAAAAATGAGCCAGGCATGGTGGCGCATGCCTGTAGTTCCAGCTACTGGGGAGGCTGAGGCAGGAGGATCGATGAGCCCAGGAGTTTGAGGCTGCTGTGAGCTAGGCTGATGCCACGGCACTCTAGCAGGGGCAAGAGAGTGAGACTCTGTTTCAAAAAAAAAAAAAAAAAAAAGAAGTTTCTCTCACTAGCTGCCCAGAGGGAGGTGGATGGTCCAAACTCCACTCCTCCAAACTGTCCAGGGACCAAGGTTCTTTGTACCTGTTGCTCCTTCCTATCAGAGAAGACCACCGGCAGCACGACAGTGCTCCAGCCTAGGAAAGGGGTAAGGAGAGGAAGTGGGGGGCAGGCACTACCCCTTTAAGGATGGGACGCCCAGGCGGCTCACGGTGACCTCTGCTCACATTCTCCTGGGGACCAGGACATCACAAAGTCACACCTAGCTGCAAAAGCCAGCTTTGAGGTGGAAGTCCCAGCCCAGTGCTCTGCTGAAACTGGCGGGGGTGGGGGTGGGGGTGGGAGGGAGTCAGTTTTGTCACCAGAAGGAAGAAAAGGAGAAAGGACTCCAGGGAACAATGACCAGTGACTGCCACAGGGAGGATTCTCTTTCACAGAATTAGCCAGAGGCAGTAGGGCCTGGCAGAAAGAGCCCAGGCTTTTGGGGGAAACAGACACCTCTCATTCTTGTGCCTCTGTGTGATTTCGAACGTGTTACTCTACTTCAATGAACTTTAGTCTCCTTAAACCACAAAATAGGGATAATAATATTAATGCCACAGACCCACGCAGATTAAGTAATTACATGTTTACAGGGCCTGCTACATAGGAAAAAAAAAGTGTTGTATGTGTATATGCTGTATGTATAAATTTTTTTAAATGACTTTTACCAGGTTATGCAAGGAAGAAAATGCAGAAAAGATAAATGCTCACGATGGCATTGACCTTGAAACCTGAGTTGAGAAATGAGATCAAAGTTTCCCTTGTAGAAGTGCCATTTGGTCTGTGTCCTTAACTGGAGGGCACATTCATTTCTGAGAAGGAAGAGACAAAATGCTTCCGCTCTGTTAATAAGCCAGTGCACCTGCAGTCGAAGACCCTGTCTAATGACGAATGGAGAGCGAGCAATGTCGGCCAATGTCACACTTAAAACTGGGGACAAACCTTCACCAGGAATATTAAGAGTTTGAAGTGACTAATTTTTTTTTTCTCTCTGTGATTTATTTTATCTTCTCTGATTTTCAGTATCCTACGCCTTCAATGTCAAGTTTAGACACTGACTCCTCCTCCCCCAAGCCTTACCTGTTCCCTCCCCGGCAGAATGAATTGCTCCTCCCGCTGTACCGTGTTTCCCCCAAAATAAGACAGGGGCTTATATTTATTTTCCCTCAAGAAGACACCGTAGGGCTTATTTTCAGGGGATGTGTTATATTTTTTTAAGTACAGTACAACATCTCCATTGATTCAAATAGAGTTAAGTCGTCTTGTTCTGGAACATCATCATCACTCTCCAGACCCCGAATCCCATCCTGAATGTCTTGCGACTCTATTTCCTTTAGAACCATCGGCCTCGATCTCTCCTGTGGAGCACTAGAGCTCTCACGGGGCGGATGAGAAGGGCTGCTCGTGTTCCTTCCCACTCCGTGACAACATGCATGGGTTGTGCAGATGCGCTGCGCAGCCACGCCCGTCACTAGGGCTGATTTTCATAGCCACGCCCACCACTAGGGCTGATTTTCATGGCCACGCCCACCACTAGGGCTGATTTTCATGGCCACGCCCACCACTAGGGCTGATTTTCATAGCCACGCCCATCACTAGGGCTTATTTTCGGGGTAGGGCTTCTATTGCGCAAATGCTTAGAAATCCTGCTGGGGCTTATTTTCTGGGTAGATCTTATTTTCGGGGAAATACGGTAGTCCCCACACTGTGGCTTCTGCCCCTTTCAAGCCCTTCTGCCTTATGTGATCTTTGGTGGCTTCCATCTCTGTGTCCTCTAGATCTGCAATCCCCAACCCCCCGGGCTGCAGACCGGTACCCGTCTGTGGCCCGTTAGGAACAGGGCTGCACGGCAGGAGGTGAGCAACAGGTGAGCAAGGGAAGCTTCATCTGTATTTACAGCCGCTCCCCATTGCTTATCCCACGGCCTGAGCTCCTCCTGTCGGATCAGCTGCAGGAAAACAAGCTCAGGGCTCCCACTGATTCTGCATTATGGCACATTGCATAATTATTTCATTACATATTGCAACGGAATAATAATTGCAATAAAGTGCACGATAAATTTAATGCATCCTTGAAACCATGGAAAAATTGTCTTCCATGAAACTGGTCCCTGGTGCCAAAAAGTTTGGGGACTGATGCCCTAAAAGACTTAAGTAACTTGAGGTCCTATTCATCATTGTTTTTCTTCCCCTTAAGCCCCCAGTACAACATTTTGCACACTGCACGTGCAAAATAGTCGGGTTGCTCCACGAATACATGAAGAAATTCCTCTCTGGCCACACCAGCTCAACGTCCAAGTGACTGTGTCTTCTGAATAAAAAATTAAGGGTTGTTATCCGATAAAGGAACATATTGAGGATAGAGAACAGATTGTTTTAAATCTTAATTGTTCTGAAGAAATTGGAAGCATTTGCTTATTTCAAAATGCATGCATCTACAGCCAAAGAAACTGTCAAGAGAGCAAACAGACAACCCACAGTGTGGGAGAAAATTTTCACAAGCCACACATCTGATAAAGGGCTGATAACTAGAATCTATTTAGAACTCAAGAAAATCAGCAAGAAAAAAAATCAAACAACCCTATCAAAAAGTGGGCAAAGGACATGAACAGAAATTTCTCAAAAGAAGACAGATTAATGGCCAACAAACATATGAAAAAATGCTCAACATCTCTCTAATCATCAGGGAAATACAAATCAAAACTGCAATGAGATATCACTTATCTCCAGTGATAATGGCCTTTATCAAAAAGTCCCCAAACAACAAATGCTGGTGTGGATTCGGAGATTTAGGAACACTCCTACACTGCTGGTGGGACTGCAAATTAGTTCAGCCTCTGTGGAAAGCAATATGGAGATACCTCAAAGTGATACAAGTGATTCTACCATTTGATCCAGCAATTCTAATACTGGGCATCTACCTAAAAGATCAAATGACACTCTACAAAAAAGACACCTGCACTCGAATGTTTATAGCAGCACAGTTCACAATCGCAAAGGTGTGGAAACAACCCAGGTGCCCGTCAATACATGAGTGGATTAATAAAATGTGGTCTATGTACACCATGGAGTACTATTCAGCTATAAGAAACAACGGTGATCTAGCACCTCTTGTATTTTCCTGGATAGAGCTGGAACCCATTCTACTAAGTGAAGTATCTCAAGAATGGAAAAACAAGCACCACATGTACTCACCAGCAAATTGGTATTAATGGATCAACACCTAAGTGGACATATAGGAATAACATTTATCGGGGGTCGGGTGGGTGGAAGGGGGGGCATGGGCAATATATGTAACCTTAACATTTGTACCCCCATAATATGCTGAAATAAAAAAATAAAAATAAATGCACGCATCTCTCAGTGAGTTAACACAGCTCTAAGTTTTGTTCCTCTTGAGTAAGTCACTTAAGAGATGAGATAGCTTCTCGTTCTTCCTTAGACCGATGCAGGTGATAATAATTGATCTGCCTACTGCACAGGGTTGCTGTGATGATGAACAAATGGAATCATGATGCAGGTGAAACCTCTTTGGGAGATTCTAAATGACTGCAAGATCTGAAGTCACAGGTGTAGAAGTGGCTTTCCATTTTATGGAACATAAAAGTTAAGCTCCCAGTTTTGACCTTCTGGCCCCATAAGCTACATAATCCTTCCCGGCCCAGGCCAGTGTTCCTTCTTGCTCGAGAATAGTAACCTCTCATCTCTCATAGCTGAAAAGTTCCACGACTTGGAGGTCACTCCAAGTCCACCGGGAATATACAATTCTGAGTTACTCTAGTGAATCAAAGAATTGGATGAGCTGATTGGACCTCTCCTTTTGCCCCTAGAGATAAGATCTGCTATTTTGTTTTTCTGTTCAGGATGGACTCTCACTTTCTGCCCTACAACGTACAATCATCTACCATCTTGAAAGGAAATTCTGCAAAAATAAAGTCTAACTGAAATGATGGATGAGGGCCACCACCCTCGCTGTTAAGATGGTAGGTTTCCACAAAGCAGAGCAGACTATAAACTTGAACTTGAACAGGGGGGTAGCATCAGTTCGAGATACGGTCTAGTTTCCTAAGGCTATAATCTACTAACGTTACAAAGAGAGTCTGATTGAGGACTGGTTATATGGTTTCAGAATTATGCCAAACGGGAGGAAGGAAGGAGCCGAATCCTGCAGGAAACAGGCGGAGGCGTGGAAGATCAAAGGCTCTTGTCCCCGAGGAAGGCTTTCATTATTCATTTCCAGTCCTTTTGGAAAACCCAAAAGAGTTCAGAGGAAGCACAGAAGATAAGTGATATCTGAGTAAGGGAGCCCTCCTCTTGTGTCTAAACAACACAGAACACAAAGAGCAATTCAGTGAAGAATGGAGGCTCGCTGCTGGTGGGGGAAGGAGGGGTGGGGACACCCCAAAGCCAGGAAAGCCTAGGGACGTGATGCATTTCTACTATTTGTCTAATATTTGCACATTTTTTCAGAGCAGGGTCCTCAAGTTCTGGAGTCTTGACATTTTGAGCCGCATTGTTCTTTGTCGTGGGGGCCGCTCTGTGCATTATAAGTATCACTGCCTTCTACCCCCTAGATGTGACATCTTCCTTGCCTTTTTTTTTTTTTTTTTTTTTTTGAGACAGAGTCTCTTTCCATTGCCCAGGCTAGAGTGAGTGCCGTGGCGTCAGCCTAGCTCACAGCAACCTCCAGCTCCTGGGCTCAAGCGATCCTCCTGCCTCAGCCTCCCGAGTAGCTGGGACTACAGGCATGCGCCACCGGCTAATTTTTTCTTTATATTTTTAGTTGGCCAATTAATTTCTTTCTATTTCTAATACAGACAGGGTCTTGCTCTTGCTTAGGCTGGTCTCGAACTCCTGACCTCGAGGAATCCACCTGCCTCGGCCTCCCAGAGTGCTAGGATGACAGGCCTGAGCCACCGCACCCGGCATCATCTTCCAAGCTGCAACAGTGAAAATGTCTCCAACATTGCCAAATGTCCCCTGAAAACAAAATTTCCTCCGTTGAGAACCACTGAGTTGAAAAGAAGGTATTTCCTTCCTTCCTTTCTCTTTCTTCCTTTCTTTCTTTCCTTCCTTCCTCTTTCCTTCCTTCCTTCATTTCTTTTCCTTCCTTCCTTCCTTCCTTCCTTCCTTCCTTCCTTCCTTCCTTCCTTCCTTCCTTCCTTCCTTCCTTCCTCCCTCCCTTCCTTCCTTCCTTCCTTCCTTCCCTCCCTCCTTCCCTCCTTCCTTCCTCTTTCTTTCTCTCTCTCTCTGTCTGTCTTTCCTTTCTTTCTTTCCTTTCTTTTCTTTTCTTCCCTTTCTCCCTACAACTCTCCTGACTTATTCCCGTGGCGTTCTCTTCCTTTTAGCACCTAAGTCAACAAGCAAATATTTTACGAGGCTATCACTTTTCTTTTCTTAAACCGCACCCAGCAACCTGTGGGCATGTCTCCCAGACCACCCGAGAAACCGACACCATCTCTCCAAAGTACAACTACTTCGGTCATGATGTGTTAAAAGGAATTTAATTAAGCAAAAAAGAAAACCCCATGCACATGTATTCTGCAACCAAGCGTAGCAATTTAAAGTCCTACTGTTCCTGATGTTCTTTATTTATTTTAAGCAGAGCTTTAGTTTCTGCATCTGTTAAAAAATAAAAATAAAAAAAGAAGCAGATCCATTCACCAAAGCCGATCCGACAAAAGCCAATTCATTGAGTTTACTTGCATCTTTGAAATGCTCATAGAACGTGCAACGCCATTTCTTAATGTAAGGCAGCTTTGGGCAAATCACTAAAGTCTCTGAGCCTCGGCTTTCCCATCTGTGCGTAGGGTCAAGGGTGCCCAGGCTCTGTCAGCAATGGTCAAGTTCAACGCCAGGGGAGAGAGTGTGCAGCACGGCCTGGCCCACGTAGAAACTCGATTTACTTTAGTTCTTGCTGCTGTCCCGCTTGACGATTAAGTGACCCACCCTGGATTTCCTTCTCTTGAGTTCCGCCCCTACTTGCCTGCCCCTGATTTACATAGCACGGTTGTCCGGGAGTGCCAGCTTTCTGTTCTGCCGTACTTCTTGGCGAGAGCACGCAAACACGCTGCTCCTGTGTGTGAAACACGTCCCGCCACCAGCCGCCAGGTCTCCTCCTCTCAAACAGCATCTTAAGAAACAAGATCTTAAGAGATCGCGTCTTAAGAAACTCTCCTTGAGCCGGGCACGGTGGCCTACGCCTGTCATCCTAGCTCTCTGGGAGGCCGAGGCAGGAGGATTGCTCAAGGTCAGGAGTTCGAAACCAGCCTGAGCAAGAGCGAGACCCTGTCTCTACTATAAATAGAAAGAAATTAATTGGCCAACTAATATATATATAGAAAAAATTAGCCAGGCATGGTGGCGCATGCCTGTAGTCCCAGCTACTTGGGAGGCTGAGGCAGGAGGATCGCTTGAGCCCAGGAGTTGGAGGTTGCTGTGAGCTAGGCTGACGCCACGGCACTCACTCTAGCCTGGGCAACAGAGTGAGACTCTGTCTCAAAAAAAAAAGAAACCCTCCTTGGCCAGGTCAGGGCCTCCCGTTGAACCCTCTCTCGACACCATGCGTTTCGCCTTCACAGCCCTTAACACAGTTGTGATCAAGGCATGGGCGCGGTGAGTGTCGCCTGACATTGAAGCCGAGAGCTACACGAGACTAGAGGCCCTGTCTGTCCTGTTTGCAGTTGTATCAGCAACACATACGACACGCTCACAGGCATGCCGATTAAATGATTGAGCCCCCAGTGCCCTGCCAAGCCTGTCTCTGTGGGAAGCAATGGGGAGAGAACTTAAAGCGATACAAGTGGATCTACCATTTGATCCAGCAATCCCACTACTGGGCGTCTACCCAAAACATCAAATGACACTCTATGAAAAAGACACCTGCACTCTAATGTTTATAGCAGCACAATTCATAATCGCGAAGATGTGGAAACAACCCAAGTGCCCACCAATACATGAGTGGATTAATAAAATGTGGTATATGTACACCATGGAGTGCTACTCAGCTCTAAGAAACAATGGTGATCTAGCACCTCTTGTATTTTCCTGGATACAGCTGGAACCCATTCTACTAAGTGAAGTATCCCAAGAATGGAAAAACAAGCACCACCAGCAAATTGTAATCACCAGCATATTGGTATGTAATCACCAGCAGATTGGTATGAACTGATCGGCACCTAAGTGGACATACAGGAGTAACATTTATCAGGTGTTGGGCAGGTGGAGGGGGGAGGAGGGGATGGGTATATACAAACACAATGAGTGAGATGTGCAACGTTTGGGGGATGGTCATGCTTGAGGCTCTGACTTGGGGTGAGGGGGGCATGGACAAAAACGTAACCTTAACACTTGTACCCCCATAATACGCTAAATTTTTTTTAAAAAAGAAACAATGGTGATACCTCTTGTATTTGAGGTACTTGTATTAGAGGTACTAACAAGTACTTTTTGTGTTTTCCTGGCTAGAGCTGGAGCCCATTCTACTGAGTGAAGTATCTCAAGAATGGAAAAACAAGCACCACATGTACTCACCAGCAAATTGGTATTAACTGATCAACACCTAAGTGGACACATAGGAGTAACATCTATCGGGTGTCGGGCAGGTGGGAGGGAGGGGACAGGGATATACATACACAATGAGTGAGATGTGCACCAACTGGGGGATGGACATGCTTGAAGCTCTGACTTGGGGGGAGAGGGGGGCAAGGGCAATATACATAACCTTAACATTTTTACCCCCATGATATGCTGAAAAAAATTAATTAAAAAAAATAAGAAAATAAAAAGAAGTAAGCTTTAGCTTAAAACATGAGTGTCCCTGTAAAACTGCCTTGGCCCAGGCAAGAGGGTCCCCTGCTTCCAAGTGCCCTGCTCTGTCCACCGGCAAGGAAGCCTGGGCCAAGAGGCTGCGCCCACGGACCCTGTGCTCTCAGCAGTGGGCCAAGCTGCAGTGGGTTTGTGCCCCTAGACCAGGCGTCCTCAAACTACAACCCTCGGGCCACATGCCACCCACCGAGGACATTTATCCGGCTGGTCAGGTGTTTTTGCCATCACTGCCTGTCCTGCTTAGCAGCCGGCTGGTCCCGGGCCCACAGTGCGCATGCGTGGAATGTGCGCCCCACTCTCCAACGGTCTGGGGGACAGTGACCTGGCCCCCTGTTTAAAAAGTTTGAGGACCCCTGCCCCAGACCAAGGAGCCACACCCAGGAGCAGCCAAGAGGCAGCTGTTGGTAGCGAGATGACCGGGGCCCGGATAGAAGGGTTGGGGTGTGTGCTGTGGGGGTGGGGCTGGGAAGAAAGGGGGTGCAGCTGCAGCCTGTGAAGGAGAATTGATCATCCATGCCGGCTGCCACGTTGGGGCGTAGCCGTCTGAGGAGTCTGGGAATTGGTAACTCAAACCTGGCCTTCCAAAGGCATCTTCACAAAGACGTATTTGTGAAGGTTGGGGGGATACAACATTTTATTTAACGGCTCGTTCAGCTGATTTTTAACTTTGAAGTGTTTAGACTGAAGACATGCAAACCTCCCTTTGTACCTGGCCCTGAGTTCTGTCCAGGAACCTTCTGGGGCTCCTTCCTGTCTTCTTCATTGTCTTGGACCTCCCTCCCCTGGCCCCGTGCCCTGTTGGGCAGCGGTCGGCCACGGCCCCTAGGGGCTCTCTCCTTTCCAGTTTCCTCCGAGGTGGGGAGTAGAGCCACGTTGCCATGGCAACCTACATGCTCCCTGAGCCATGTCCTCATCATGGCAGGGGGAGCCGGAAAGTGGGGGGACGTGGGAGGCCATGTGAATGATCACCGGGAAGCAGGAGCCACTGCCTGGAATCCTCAGCTTCAAGAGAGCTCTGTGTGTAGGTCCGGGGCCTGACATATAGCCCTTCTGTCTTGCCTGGACACACAGAGAAAAAGGCAAGACCTTATTTTCATGCACCGAGCACCAATCAGAGAGAAAGAATTCTACAAGACCATCCTCAATCGTCAACAGAAGTGGCCAGAGCTAGCTGCTGAAAGTCTAGGAATAAAAATCAGGTTTCTAGCCAGGTGCAGTGGCTCACGCCTGTAATCCTAGCACTCTGGGAGGCCCAGGCGGGAGGATCGCTCAAGGTCAAGAGTTCGAAACCAGCCTGAGCAAAGAGCGAGACCCCGTCTCTACTAAAAAATAGAAAGAAATTAATTGGCCAACTAAAAATATAGAGAAAAAAAAATGAGCCGGGCATGGTGGCACATGCCTGTAGTCCCAGCTACTCGGGAGGCTGAGGCAGGAGGATCACTGGAGCCCAGGAGTTTGAGGTTGCTGTGAGCTAGGCTGATGCCACGGCACTCTAGCTCAGGCAACAGAGTGAGACTCTGTCAAAAAATAAATAAATGGGTTTCTGTGAAATTCATTGAATGTGAAACCCACTGAGAAGATTCTGTGCATGTAGTTAGGTTTAGATACAGGATTAGCAAAACTGACACCAAGATGATTTGCCTCTTAGCGAATCAACTTTGAGAATTCAACATTTATTACGTATTTTCTCCTGAAAGTAGACTTGTTCTCATGTGTTTAATGTGTCAAGGAGCCAGATCAGCTAATTCCTGGTCACGTGGCCCCTTGTCTGTTACATTTGGGTAGTGGAAGGACTGAGAGCCCTACTTTCTCTGGCACTTGCATTTCTAGAAATTACTAGAAAGAGCCTGCAGCGGTCTTTCCCTTACAGAGGAGTTAATTGGCTGGTTACTAGGTTGACCAGAATGCTACAACAGCAGCCAGCTCAGCCGATGACCTTCTGGCTTTGCACGCTGAAACTTCTGTTTCTCCTGCCTTTGCCGAGATTAAGCTACATTTGATAGAAAGTAGAAGGAAGAGGAGGAAAGAGAGAGGGAGAAAGAGACAGACAGACAGACAGACAGAGAGGAAGAAAGAGAAAAATCTCTATAGCCATATGAGAGATGGGCTTTAGAAAAAATACCCTTGTTGGGGGATGGACGATTCTAGAAACTCTCCTACTGTTAGCAAAAGTTTGTGGGCTTAGAGATTTGGTTTTTACCATCACTATAAACTGTGCCTTTATTTTTCTGAGCTTTAGCTATAAAACACTGTAATTCATCCATGTATCCAAATTGCAATGATAGCATTTTTTTTCAGGCCTCCAAGGAGTTTATTTTCCTCTCCAAACAATGTGATTTTTTTTTTTTTTTGAGATAGAGTCTCACTTTGTTGCCCAGGCTAGAGAGCCGTAGCGCCAGCCTAGCTCACAGCAACCTCAAACTCCTGGGCTCAAGAGATCCTCCTGCCTCAGCCTCCCAAGTAGCTGGGACTACGGGCAGGTGCCACCATGCCCGGCTAATTTTTTCTATATATATTTTTAGTTTTCCAATTAACTTCTTTGTTTTTTTTAGTTCTTCTTTATTTTTAGTTCTTTATTTTTTTTAGTAGAGATGGGGTCTCACTCTTGCTCAGCCTGGTTTCCAACTCCTGACCTTGATCGATGATCCTCCTGCCTCAGCCTCCCAGAGTGCTAGGATTACAGGGGTGAGCCACCATGCCCAGCCTAACAATGTGATTTTTAATTCTTTTGCTATTACAAGATTTTCACAGCCATAATTAATGTTATGTATGCTAAAGTACGTGATGTCTGCAACTTCCTTCGAAATGCATTGAAAAATAATACGGATTGATGAAGGCACAGGGGATTGGCCATCTGGGCAGAAGTGTGATAAATCTGGTTTAGGAAAATGCTAGTTGTAGAATCTAGGTGTTTCATATTTTTTACATTTTTGAAAATTTTCATAGTAAAGTATTAAGTAAAATAAAAAAGACTTTCACAAGCCCCCTGATCGTGAACAGTACAACCATTCCCTCAGTCAAGGCATCAGAACTGTTATTAACCTCAGATTCTAGTGTGCAAATAACAAGAAACAAACCAAAAAAGTGTGAATATTTGTGTCTGGTTTGCAAGAATTAAAACTGACATTTTGATTAATCTTTTAATAAAGGAACATTGGAACACTTTTACTAAGTCAAAGTATGTGATAATTTTACAACCTCAAATGATATCCTCACAGCTATGGTATTATAAACATCTTAAAAGCAAGGATTGCTCTAGCAGAAGAGGGGTCATGTTCTATACAGAGTGGTCTTATATTACCGTGTTTCCCCGAAAATAAGCCCTACCCATAAAATAAGCCCCAGCAGGATGTCTAAGCATTTGCACAATAGAAGCCCTACCCCGAAAATAAGCCCTAGTGATGGGCGTGGCTATGAAAATCAGCCCTAGTGATGGGCGTGGCTACGAAAATCAGCCCTAGTGATGGGCGTGGCTATGAAAATCAGCCCTAGTGATGGGCGTGGCTATGAAAATCAGCCCTAGTGGTGGGCGTGGCCATGAAAATCAGCCCTAGTGATGGGCATGGCTATGAAAATCAGCCCTAGTGATGGGCGTGGCAATAGGTGTCGTCGCGGAGCGGGAAAGAACACGAGCAGCCCTTCTCATCTGCCCCGTGACAGCTCTAGTGCTCCACAGGAGAGATTGGGGCCAGTGGTTCTAAAGGAAAGAGAGTCACAAGAAATTCAAGATGGAAGTCAGGGTTTGGAGAGTGATGATGATGTTCCAGAAGAAGACAACTTCACTCTATTTGAATATGTGTAGATGGTTGTACCGTCCTTAAAAAAATAACACATCCCCTGAAAATAAGCCCTAGGGTGTCTTCTTGAGGAAAAATAAATATAAGACCCTGTCTTATTTTCACGGAAACACTGTAGATAACATGTATAGATTTCCAAGACAATGGTTTCAATAATGTAAGTCCAGAGAAGTGATAGCCTACATTGCTTCATTAATTTCCTTTTCCAATATCTGGCCTGCTTTTAATCATTTAACATTTTAAAGCTTACCTATAAATTATGATTTATAATCTTTTATAATTTTCTCTGTTCAAATTTAAATATTCTACATTCATGAGACGACAGATGAAGATTTGACAATCAAACTACCATATATTAATATATTTTTATTTCATTGGCCTTCTTGTCACTTCTCTCAACCTAAAAATCATAAAAATCTCAGTTCAACTGAGACATATTAAAAGGGAAATCACTTTTAGTTCCCCACATACTTTCAAAGTAAAACTTAGTTAGACACAAAAAAACTAAAGAGGTACCATGCCCCCAAAATGAATTTCTCTTTTGTTAAATGCATAATTACTTGATAACTTTTCTTTTTTAAGATGGCCTTAAAGTAATTCAACTGCCTATTTAAAAGTTTGATTAAAGGGGGAAAACACCAGATTCAAAAAAAATGAAAGAATACATTTTCTTTGGCTCGAACTTATTAAGATACAATTGATGTATTTTTAAAAGAGCAAAGGCCATTTGCTCTGCCATTTGTTAAAAGTTTCTTCTGCTCGTTGAAAGCCATTAGATTCAGACCTGACAGTTTTGTTTGGTGGAGAGAGAAAATTACACCTATTTAAAAATCTGATTCAATTAATTTAGCCAAGAAGAGTTAGTGAACTGAAACAATACCCTCCCACTCACAATGTCTGTATCGTTCGTTAAGTGAGTAGCTTTATAATACTGAGGAGCCTGAAAGCTACTTCATATGAAGATACAAGCAAATCCAACACACATGCACACAGGCGATCACATGTGTGTTTTGGGCATGCTACATGCCTTCTAAGAAAGGGAGGTATATATATATATATATATATATATATATATATATATATATATACAGTGCTTGCAAGTTACCACTAATAACATGTTTTCCAAGATAATTGGGACAAGATAATTTGGGACAAAAATTGGTTGCTCGGAATGAGGGGAGCAGGAGATGGTATAGAAAAGGGAGAAACTTTTGACATATTTCATTTTCATTCACTACTAGGTATACAGTAGGCACCCAATAGACAGTTATTAGCTGATATGGAATTTCATATTCAGTATAACACTGACACTTTCCCTTTATTAACAGTCAGCTCATTTTCAGCTCTCCATTCCCCCGTGGAAGAAATCATCGCTTTGTTTTGGCACTTCTGAAATGACGGCAGGCATTGCGAATGCAGGGGCAAGAGCAACAGAATGGAAAAGAATTATCACAAGCGAGCTTTCTGGTGTAGGTGTTGAAAACTAATGAAATGCTGTATTATTCTGTGTTCTGCTCTAGCGAACTTTCTATATTCTTCTTCTTTAGTTAAATTTGACTCTGTTACTTATTATCATGGCAGAAGCGTGAAGAATAAAAAGTTCAGAAGCCATTTGTGTTCAAATAGAGTGCCATTAAAAAGTCCCAGGCAAGCATTTATAAGCTCATAAACAAGAGAGCTAGCAAGGGGAAAAAAAATCAAGAAGAAAATGTTGAAGTGAGTTATAACCTGGTAGATATGAGAAAGGCAATATAAAACCAGAAAGAAAAAGAAAGAAAGAAAGAAAGAAAGAAAGAAAGAAAGAAAGAAAGAAAGAAAGAAAGAAAGAAAGAAAGAAAGAAAGAAAGAAAGAGAAAGAAAATAGAACAGCGTGTCCACTAATTAGCATATGGGAAAAGACAATCAGAGTCCCCAAAGGAGGCTGAATTATTAAAAATGCTACTTCATTTTCAACAAAGAAATTCCAGGCAGTGACAAGTTTTTGAATTTATAATGAGGATTGATGCACAAAAGAGAATGGGTATCAGGATATTTCAGGGAACAAAGAGATAAATGAGTTGAAGCTACAATTAAGAAAAAGCTACTGGACTACAAATTTCCTACCCAAGATAAAATATGTCACTGTACCCTCATATTCTCCTTGGTGCTTCCACACCCATTTTGATTCTTCCTTGTGGGACTGTCAGACCCTTGGTAAATGTTTCTCCAGAAGTTGCTGTTTTTTCTACTTGTTAGGGCACTGCTACCCTCTGTATCCACCTCCTCAAAAAAAAATACAGTTGGTCCCCCCTTATCCCCCGGGAATACTTTCGAAGACCCTCAGTGGATGCCTGCAACTATTTTTCCTATACATACGTACCTGTGATGATGTTTAATTTATAAAGTAGGCACAGCAAGAGATTAACAATAATAATTTATAGGAGAACAATTATAACAAGGTGCTATAATAAAAGTTATGTGACTATGCTCTCTCTCTCTGTCTGTCTTGGAATGTCTTATTGTATATACCGTGTTTCCCCAAAAAATAAGACAGGGTCTTATATTTATTTTTCCTCAAGAAGACACCCTAGGGCTTATTTTCAGGGGATGTGTTATTTTTTTTTAAGTACGGTACAACCATCTCCATTGATTCAAATAGAGTGAAGTCATCTTCTTCTGGAACATCATCATCACTCTCCAAACCCCGAATTCCATCCTGAATGTCTTGCGACTCTATTTCCTTTAGAACCACTGGCCCCGATCTCTCCTGTGGAGCACTAGAGCTGTCACGGGGCAGATGAGAAGGGCTGCTCGTGTTCTTTCCCGCTCTGCGACGACACGCATGGGTTGTGCAGATGCGCAGCGCAGCCACGCCCATCACTAGGGCTGATTTTCATAGCCAGGCCCACCAGTAGGGCTGATTTTCATAGCCACGCCCATCACTAGGGCTGATTTTTGGGGTAGGGCTTCTATGGCGCACATGCTCAGAAATCCTGCTAGGGCTTATTTTATGGGTAAGTCTTATTTTTGGGGAAACACGGTATAAAGAGTTATAACAGTCTGTTTATAGACTGAATGTCTTTGTGCCCCCTAAAATTCATGTGTTGAATTCTAACTCTCAAGGTGATGATATTAGGAGGTGGAGTCTTGGGGGAGGGGTGATTAGGTCATGGGTGTGGGGCCCTCCTGGATGGGACCAGTGCCCCTATAGAGCAGGCCCCAGAGAGCTCTGCAGCCCCTTCTGCTGCAGGAGAACACAGCAAGAAAACAGCCATCCATGAACTAGGAAGCAAGCTCTCGCCAGGTACCCAATCTGCCAGCGCTTTGCTCTAGGATTCACAGCCCCTAGAACCGTGAGAAGTAAATGTTTGTTGTTGAAGCTCCTCAGTCCATGATGTTTTTGTGACAGCAGCCTACATGGACTGAGACCCTGTCCAAGGCAGTGGGTAAAGGGGCACTCGCCATTGCAAAGGTGACAATGCCACTCGAGTTTGGGAGGGCCCCTGCGGAAGTGGCCTAGGAGGAGAGTGGATTGGTGAAGTGAGGTACAGCGGGGCTCTTCTGTTTTGGCTGAAGACTCTGGAAATCTGCCATAAAAATTGATTGTGTGATTAATTTTATTCTTTACCAAAGGATATGGTCATGGTGATGGGGGGAAGAGTGGATATCCAAGAAGGGGACTCCACTAGCAAAGAGATCCAATCTGTGGGCTGGGTTTATCACCACAATTTTAAAACTCTCCTAGTCATCTAAGGAAAAGTATATCTTAAAATTACAATGTGTGAAAAATGAATTCCTAACAAAGATAGTGAAAATAAATGTCTGCATAACTGGCTGACAAAAGCTGAACTAAAAGATGGAGTCATTGGCCCTGGCCCAGCCCTTCTATTGAAAACAAGTCTAAAACTGGAAAAGATGCATGAAACAATGATTTTCTTGAGTGTAGGAAGCACAGAACTCTAAGTGCAATGAAGTAGAAGAGGTGAGCCCATGGCCAGCGCACAGAACTTTCTGGACTGTGGCACAGACAGGAAGAACCCTAATGGTGACTGGCCATCTTGGTGAGGTGAGAGAGGAGATCAGAATTCAGATGCTGAGTTCCCTAAGGTTGGTGGGGCCTCATCTGCTTCAGACTGCTTGTTGCTTTATCCCTTGTCATAGCCTTCCTGGAGAGGCTTGTGTGTGACAACTCAGTAGGGTAAGGGATAAAACCTATACCTGACTATAGTGTGCAGTACTGGCTCCAGAGTACCCTGCTGGGTTGGCCAAGGCTTGTTGGGCCTTCATTGAAATTTAACTTTTACCTGCATCCAATCTTTCTTCTTTCCCTCTCCCTTTATAGATGTTGATCCCTACTAAACATCTTTTGCCCCCAAACTGCATCTCAGCATTTGCTTATAGAGAGTCCAACTTGCTACACTGGTGAACTCTATCAAACATTTTAGGAGAAAATAATATTAATAACAATCTTACACACTCAGAAAATAGAGGAGAGAATACTCCTAACTTATATGGCCAGCATAACCTGATGCCAAAATCTTACAAGGACATTACAAGAAAACTGAAAAATCAATATCCTTTACAAACCCAAATATAAAAAGGCTTAACAAAAGAACTGGTAAAAACAAATCCAAATCCAACAGTTTATAAAAAGGAAGAAACTGTATGTCATGATCAATGGGGTTTATACTAAGAATGCAAGATAGAATTATCTGAAGAATCAATCATGAGGAAACACTCCAGGACATTGGGCTGGGAAATGATTTCTTGAGTAATACCTCAAAAGCACAGGCAACCAAAGCAAAAATGGGCAAATGGGATCACATCAAGTGAAAAAGCTTTTGCACAGCAAAGGAAACAATCAACAAAGTGAAGAGACAACCCACAGAATGGAACAAAATATTTGCAAACTACCCATCTGACAAGGGATTCATAACTAGAATACGTAATGAGCTCAAACAACTCAATAGGAAAAAAATAATCCAATTAAAAATTGGGCAATAGATCTAAATAGACATTTCCCAAAAGAAGACATACAAATGGCCAACAGGTATATGAAAAATGCTCAATATCACCAATCATCAGAAAAATGCGAATCCAAACCACAATGAGATATCATCTAATCCCAGTTAAATTTTTTTTTATCAAAAACACAGACAATAATGAACACTGGCAACAATGTGGAAAAAAGTGACTCCTCATACACTGTTGGTGGGAATGTAAATTAGTGTAACCACTATGAAGAATGGTATAGAGGTTTCTCAAAAAACTAAAAATAGAGCTACCATTCAACTCTTCACTTCCACTGCTTGGTATATATCTGAAAGAAAGGAAATAAGTATATTGAAGATATCTGCACTCACATGTTTATTGCCGCAATATTCACAACAGCCAAGATTTGGAATCAACCTAAGTGTCCATCAATGGATGAATTCATAAAGAAATTGTGGTACATACACATGATGGAATATTATATACCCACAAAAAGGAATGAAATCCTGCCATTTGCAAAAATATGGATGGAACTGGAGAACATTATGATGAGTGAAATAAGCCAAGCACAGAAAGACAAATTTTGCATGTTCTCACTCATATGTGGTAGCTAAAAATTAAAACACCTTATCTCATGGAGACAGAGAGTAGAATGATGGTTACCAGAGGCTGGGAAGGGTAATGGGGTGGGGGTGGGGTGGGATAAAGTGGCAATTAATGGCACAAAAATACAGTTAAACAGTTAGGTAGAATGAACAATATTTGATAACAAAACAAAGTGACTATAGTCAACAATAAGTAACGGTATACTTTAAAAGAACTGAAAGAATAGAATTAGAATGTTCCTAGCACAAAGAAATGATAAATGCTTGAGGTAATAGATACCCCAATTACCCTGATTTGCTGATTACACATTGTATGCCTGTATCAAAACATCACTTATACCCTACAAATATATATAACTATTATGTACCCATAATAATTAAAAATTTAAAACATTTTTAAAAAAGAAACATAAAAGAAGAAAAAATCAGTGTAATTTACTGTATTAACAAAACAAAGGAGGAAAATCATATGATTATCTCAATAGATGCAGAAAAGACATTTGACAAATTACAACATCCCTTCATGATTAAAAACTCAACAAAATGGAAATGGAAAGGAATATTCTCAATCTGGTAAAGGGTATATATGAGAAATCTACAGACAATTTGTTTTTGGTAGAGAGAAGGACTTACTATGTTGCTCAGTCTGGTCTTGAATTTTTGTCCTCAAGTGATCATCCCACCTCAGCCTCTCAAAATGCTGGGATTATATCTGTGAGCCACCATGCCAAGCCTATTTTTAATTTTTCTTTTAAGAGACAGGGTCATGCTCCGTTACCCAGGCTGGAGTGTAATGGCACCATCGTAGCTCATTGCAGCCTCAAATTCCTGGGCTCAAGCGATCCTCCCACCTCAGCCTCCTGAGTAGCTAAGACCACAGACCTAGACCACCACTCTTGGCTAATTTTTAAATTTTTTTGTAGATAGGGGGTCTTGATATGTTGCCTAAATTGCACACTTTAAATGAACTGTCTGATACTTGAATTACATTGCAAAAAACTGGGTTTTTTAGTAGTATAAAAATTTAATTGGTACAAATTCCTAAGTCATTATCAAACCACAGTTTACATTAACTCCTTGTGAAAAGCCATTGTACCATGATTTAATTTTTGGTACAGAAAATATTATCATTGTATGCACCAAAGTTATAATGCTTTTCAATGTCTGTTTCAGAGAGAAATCAACTCTCCCCTTCTACCCCCACACAAGGGAGAATGGGGCATGGTATTACTTAAATAAACTCTGCCACGGCAAGAGGTTAATTTATTTTTGAGCTTAGACAACTCAGATCTGGAATTGAGTCTGCTTAATGCAGAGAACTTACAGTGTTTCTCTGTTCTAACACTGTGTTTTTACTTTGGTGATGTTGGCATTTGCTTGTGGAATTCAATCACCAATTCAGCTACCAGACAGATCTCAAAGGATGTTCTGTTCTGGCACTGACCATTAAACTAGCAAGATGTGTTTGTTTTCCACGTCTTTCCATCATTTTATTGTAGAAAAAAAAGCTTCACGTGAAGACTGAATTTGTGTTTCACGGTTGCTATGGAGATGATACAAATAATAAGAAGCCTAAGATGAACTTCACACGAGAAGCAGCATAAATAAGCCTTTTGGTAAAACACAGGGTGTCTCCCTCTATCGTGTGACCCGAAAGAAAAGGAAACAGTCAGTGGAGAGAAAGTTAGACTGATTGTTGGATGACCTAGATCTAGTCCTGAATTCGTGGGCACCTAATCTGTAGGAGCCACTCATGGTTCTGGGCCCCAATTCTCCCATCCGTTACATGTAGGAATTAGATCAGTGGCTTGTGGGTTGTTTGTTTAACTGGTGTATTAGTTTCAAGTGAGTTTTCCAGAGAAACAGAACCAATAGGCTGTGTGTGTGTGTGTAACACAGAGAGAGAGAGAGAGAGAGAGAGAGAGCTTTAGTATAAGAAATCCAGGATGACAGCAGATTGCTTGGTGGGTACAATGTGCATTGCCGCAGTGATGGATACACTGACGGCCCTGACTTGACCACGATGATGCAATAAATCAATGCACCCAATTGCATTGCACCCCATGAATATATACAAAATAAAATAAAAGTTTTAAAGCAGAAATCAGCTCATGCAATCACAGAGGCTGAAAAGTCCCAAGATCTGTAGTCAGTAAGCTGCTGACCCAGCAGTGCTGATGGTGTCATTCCAGTTCTTGTGGGCCCCACAGACTCAATACCCAAGAAGAGCCAATGTTTCAGCTGGAGTCCAAATGCAGGGAAAAAAAACAATGTCCCAGCACAAGCTGGTTAAGCAGAAAGAGGTTCCTTAGTGGAAGGAGAGTCAGCCTTTTTGTTCTATTCAGGTCTTCAATGGATGGGATGGTGCTCACCCACTTCAGGGAGGACAATCTAGTTTACTCAGCCTACCGATTCCGAAGTTAGTCTCATCCCAAAACACACAGACACACCCCACATAATGCCTGACCAAATACCTGGGCACCCTGTAGCTCAGTCAAGTTGGCACATACAGTTACCCAACACAACCAGGTAACCCTTTCTTCAAGTAGTATCTTATGCGGGAGTCACATACGTGAAACAAGTAAAGAAGATGCTTAGGCACTTATCAAAGATTTAATGTAGGGTCTCCCCTACACCACCTCCTCATCCCTGTAGTGATCCCAAGGACAGATGCAGAGGAAGAGGCAGGTCAGTCACATGCCCAAGTGCCACTCTCTTAGGGAGAACTATAGAATATCATAGGAGAAATGTATAACTGAGGCATCAACATCTATCTTTCTGTCTTCCACAGTGATTTTTTTTTAGTGATTTGTTTTGAGGATAAGGCCACTCTGAATAAAGACTATATTGCCTAGGCAGCCTTGTGACTGACTGTGGCCAAGAACTGGCCAAAGGGATGAGAATTAAGTAATATGTGCAACTGTAGGTCCTGCTCTTAAAGGGAAAGGACAGATCTACTCCTTCCTCATTCCCCATTCCCACTGACAGAGAGACAAACATGGTGGTGAGTTGTCTTGGGCCATACGAATGACAGCTGGAAGGACAATAAGAGAGAATGAACCTGGCCTTCTAGTGATCTTGCAGAGCAAAGCTTCTACACCAGCACAGATCTTTACATGAGAGAAAAATAAACTATTTCATGTATGCCATTGTGATTTTGTGTCTCTGTTACATGAGTTGAATTTGTATCCTAACAGAAAATATAGATCTATCAGAATTTTTCTGTGGGATAATATGTGTGTTTAGAAGGAATATCTTGGCAAGCTACTTGGAGTACAGAAGCGAGGTTCTTAATAAAGAGTATGATTAAAGGAGACATTTTATATCTGTGAGGTAGGTACATTGGGTCACTGCTAGACTCTTTGGTTCAAAAGAGGGAAGTCTAATAATGATCATCAGTCATTCTCCATCCAACACAAAGAACTGTGTCCACTTTTTTATCCAAATAAATTTAAACAAATATTTTCAAAATATCATTATGAAAAGGGGTCACTTTTGAAATCCTGTTGTGAACCACATATATGTTTAATATTCCTTCTTTGATGAATTAGTCCTCTTGCCATCATAAAAGTCTTTCTTTATCCTTGGCAATACCTCCTGTCTTGAAGTCTACTTTGCACAATATTATATAGTCAGATTAGCTTTCTTATTATTAGTATTTATATGGTATTTTTCCATATTTTTACTGGCAAACTATCTTAGTCTTTATATTCAAGGTACATTTATTTTCTAAACAACATATAGTTAGTTCTTTCTCTTTTATAAAAATGAGCCTGACAATCTCTGCCTTAAATCGGAGCATTTAAACAATTTACATTTAATGTAATTATTTATATGGTTGTGTTGACATCTACTGTCTTAGTTCGTTTTGTGCTGCTATAACAAAATACCATAGACTGGGTAATATATAAAGAACAGAAAGTTATTTCTCATAGTTATGGAGGCTGAGAAGTCTAAGATCAAAGCATGAGAATCTAGCCAGGGCCTTCTTGGTGTGTTTGCGTCATCCCATGGGAGAAGGTAAGAGGGTGAGAAAGATGCACAGTATAACTTGCATTAACATTATAGCATTTAATGTGTGATATAAGGATCTCACAAATAACATTCCAACTCCCTCTTGCATTTTATGGCATTATAGTCTTATGTTTCACTTCTATATTTGTTATTAACCTCAAACGACGTTATTATTATTTTTGCTGTAAACAGTCAATTCTCATTAAAAAGAATTAAATAAATAAGATAATCAAGCAAAAAATGTTTTATATTCATCCACATGTTAACTATTTACAGTGCTCTTTATTGCATCTGAATCAGCAGTATTGTTTTCCTTCTGCCTTGAGAACTTCCTTTAGCATTTATTATATTATAGTCTTCTGGCAAAGAATTCTCTTAGCTTTCGTTTTTCTGAAAACATATTTATTTCACCTTCCTTATTGAAGACTATTTTAGTAGATAGAGAATTTGTAGTTGACAGGCTTTTTGCCTTTCCAGACTTTAAAGATGTTGTTCCATTGTCTTTGGTCCCCATAGTTTCTGGTGAGAAGTTGGCTGTCGTTATTATCACTGGTCCCCTGTATGTATTATGACTTTTTCCTCCTCCCGTTTTTAAGATGTCTCTTTCTGTCTTTGGTTCTCATCCATCTGCCTACAGTGTGTCTAAGTATGGTTTTCTTTCTGTTTGCCTTCATTTGGAGCTAATGAGTTTCGTGGTTGTATGTTTTGACGCTTTTCACCAAATATGGGTCACTCTTTTGCTATTATTCCCAACACATTGACCTCTTGGCTAGTTATCAAATAAGCCAAGCTCTTTCATAGGCTTTACCGTGATGTTCAGTTTTTCTGGAATGTTCATTCCCCAAAATGTTTGCATGGATCACTGTCCCAGTTCATGCTGATCCCTGATCAAATATCATCTCCTCAAAGTGGCCTTCTCTGGAAGCCCTGTCACTCTTTAACCCCACTCTTTGTTATTTTTCACAAGCTATTTTCCCATTTAACATTATGTTATGTATTTATTTGTTTGCCATTGGCTATTAGAATGCAAGCTTCATATGAAAAATGGCTCTGTCTTATTTATTAATATCACTGTATGATCTACAACAATGCCTGCAAAGCACTAAGTAGTCAATAAATATCTGTTGTCTGTTGATTAATACCTTAAAACAAACCAGTTCTCTGACTGATGTAATATGTAACAACTTAAGTCTCTTCAGGAGATAAATTCCTTTGTGCTGAAGAATTTTTAGAGGCCTTTCATCGTGAAAGATGGAAACATCTCTGTAAATACTACTGGCTTCTTTCACTGTGATCTTTAACACTGGATGTGATTTTATAAAAGAAAATTTGCCAAAGATAAAAGAACTGGGATAATTTATCTGGAAAATTTCTTGAGAAAATATACCCATACCTCCTTCTACTAATACACTCATGAGTCTATTAATCTATAGCCAATGAAAGAGAGAGGAAAAAATATATATTTCCGAGAGCTCTTGTATTTTCCATTAGGGTAGAGATTTCCAGTGTTTAAAAGATAAATACGGCTGAGTGTGGTGGCTCACGCCTGTAATCCTAGCACTCTGGGAGGCCCAGGCGGGAGGATCGCTCAAGGTCAGGAGTTCGAAACCAGCCTGAGCAAGAGCGAGACCCCATCTCTACTAAAAATAAAAAGAAATTAATATGTCCAGAAGGCTGGCCAGTTTATGCCTACTACCCTCATGCAGAGAGACAGCCAATATAAAATGACTTTCAAGAATTAATTTGTAACGAGGTGAGACATACTGCCATAAATTCCCCCATTCCCTTCTTTAGAGAAAGAAAGAGAACTTTCGGATAACTGAAAATAGCTCAACTCAATGCAACTTAAAAAAAAAAACAAAAACACTTCTCAAACAGCCACTGTGCAGTATGCACCATGGAAGAAAATGGGACAGAAATGAATATCTATATCATGGTCCCCAACTGGGTTTGCACTGCAGTAGACTAGTCCAGTCTAGTCTAGTCTAGTCTAGTGGTATGGCCTCGTTTAAGCGAAAAATGTGTTTATTTTCAACTCTACTACACTTCTCATTATCTTGGATAGGAAATAGACTCTTTCCCCCAATTTGGTGATGTTTTGGTACATTTCAAAACAAGCTTAAATGAAATGCATCTCTTTTCACACTGGCAGAGTATATTATAACGACTCTCCCGGAGTTATAATACTCTATTGTCCCCTTTTCCTTGCTTTGTGAAAACATGCTATACTTTCACTGGGGACATGCAGAAAAGGCCTCCTGAAATCCAGCCACCAGGATCTAACGTGGCTGTCAACTTCAATAGAGCTTGTTTGTTGTCTCAGTCTCAGTAATTACAGAACAACAGCTTTTAACAATCCCAGTGGAGGCAGCGTCTTGTTCTGGCCTTTTTGTTTCTGCCTGTTTCCTCGCTGATAAGAATGACAAATTAGGTTTACAATTAAGACGGAGCTCTACTTCATTTGGAAAGGTTATATATCCCAGCCAAACCAAGGGCCTGAAGTTTAATTACAGAGTTAAGAAGCAAAAGGGCTTGTCATTGTAGTTTGCATGCCTGCAGTTTACTGCTGACATTGGTACCACGCCAGAGTGAGGATAACTCCAGAAACATGTTGACTCTTTTTGAGACATATGAGGTACCCTCGTATTTTCCATTAGGGTGGAGATTCCCAGTGTTTAAAAGACAAATACAGGCGGGCGTGGTGGCTCACGCCTGTAATTCTAGCACTCTGGGAGGCCGAGGCGGGAGGATCGCTCAAGGTCAGGAGTTCGAGACCAGCCTGAGCAAGAGCGAGACCCTGTCTCTACTAAAAATAGAAAGAAATTAATTGGCCAACTAAAAATACATAGATAATATAGCCGGGCATGGTGGCACATGCCTGTAGTCCCAGCTACTCAGGAGGCTGAGGCAGGAGGATCACTTGAGTCCAGGAGATTGAGGTTGCTGTGAGCTAGGCTGATGCCACGGCACTCACTCTAGCCTGGGCAACTGAGTGAGACTTTGTCAAAGAAAAGAAAAGAAAAAGGAAGAAAGGCAAGGCAAGGCAAGGCAGGGCAAGGTGGGGCAGGGCAGGGCAGGGCAGGGCAGGGCAAGGCAAAGCAAAGCGGAAAGGAAAGGAAAGGAAAGGAAAGGAAAGGAAAGGAAAGGAAAGGAAAGGAAAGGAAAGGAAAGGAAAGGAAAGGAAAGGAAAGGAAAGGAAAGGAAAGGAAAGGAAAGGAAAGGAAAGGAAAGGAAAGGAAAGGAAAGGAAAGGAAAGGAAAGGAAAGGAAAGGAAAGGAAAGGAAAGGAAAGGAAAGGAAAGGAAAGGAAAGGAAAGGAAAGGAAAGGAAAGGAAAGGAAAGGAAAAAGTAATGAGTTCAGGCACATTCAGGGTGGTATGGCGGTAGATGGAATTTGGAAATTAATGAAAAGAGAAACCTCAATCCACAGCCCCTAGAAGGCTTGGCTGTGGCCGCGACACACTCAAATGGCAGGATCTGGAAACCATCAGGCCTCGAGTGTTCAGCTGTCAGAGGTTCTAGTTTACTTAACCTTCCGGCCTCTGCCAGTCTCTTTTGTGCTTGAATGTTCGGGGATTCAGTTGCCCTCAAGTTCCTTCCCAAACTGGGATGTCTCTTGGGGTCTGTTCAGATTGAGAGTCTTCATCCTTTCACTCAGCTGACCCAAGCCGGGGGCCTGCTCGCTGCTGCTGCTCTTAGCCTGGACAAGACAGAACTGGGCAGGCAAATCTGTTTCCCTGCCATGCCTTCAACACCCACTCCCTTGCTTCTGAAACTCCTCCCTCGCTTGGTTTCTCAGATGCCGGGACCCCAAGCGAGTGTTGCATGAGAGCAAAGACAAATCTGGGTCCAAATCCAGGTCTGCCACAGGCTCACTGCAGGACCTTTGCTGAGTTACTTACCCTCTCCAGGCCTCTATTTCCCCATCTGTACAATGGGCATAATACGCATTTCATAGCAGTTTCACTGTTGTGAGAACCAAACCGTATACTGCATGAGAAGGTATTTAGCAGAGCACCAGGCATATAGTAAATATTAAATAAAATGCAAACTATTCTTACACTCCCCTGGTTCTCATTCAGACTCTGCAGCCACCCTGTTCGTTGCATTGGCTGGCTCCCCCTTCTCTCTCTGTGCCTTTAATGTCAGGGCTATTTCCTCCCCAGACACTGTCCACCTACCCATGGGGATGTCACCCAGTCCGGTGACTTTCACTGCCACCAACCATGCACAGCACTCTGAGCCCAGCCCTAATCTCTTATCCAAGTTCTGCATTTGCACTTCCAACTTTCTATTTATCATTGTTGCCTTAGCTGCCCCATAGGCACCCAAAGAGAACCCACCACCCTCCTTCTCTAACCCATTTCGCCTCCCGTCTGCTCAGGCACACGTAATGGGTCCATCTCCCAAGGCAGAAATTGCAAAGACAACCACAACCCCTCCCCGTCCCTCCCCAAGCCCTGGGGTTCGAAACCGCCTCCTGGCTCCAGCCCTTCCCCTGGGGCCCCACCTGCCACTGCCTGGGTTCTTGTCCCGTTATTGCACCCTGGACAAAGGGGACGGCCTCCTGCCTGCAGCCTCACCCACCAGCTCTCCCCAAAGCTACCCAGCCTCTAGTCCCACACTCGACGAGCCAAGGACTACAAAGATATTCTCTAAACATGGGGGAAAGAGAACATCTTAACAAATATTTAACAGTGAAATATTGGGGGGCATGAACATTAAAGTCAAGAAACAATCAAAAAAGATACCCAAGGATATCATTATCATTATTATTATTATTTCACACGGCTCTGGTTTCTATTATTTGACATATTATTTAAACACCACCCCGATAGAATTATCTGGTCTGTCCTCTGGGCTCCCCCTACATCTTCTCTGTAGGTTTGCATCAGCATTTAACATCTGCCTCTCTCTGCTTAACCCATATCATTTCCATCTTTATATTCCTAGAATCAAATATCACATCTAACATATAATCCCAGCTCGCTAGCAAATAGCAAACAATCTCATAGTTGACTTTTCATGCTTCCTTTTAGAAGAAAACACAAGTGAAGTTTTTCTTGAAGTCACAGAAGCATAGCATCATTTTTCGAAATATCAACTATTACTATTAATATTTTTCCTTTCTTGATCATGCAGGGTTTCCGTTTTTGTTTTGATCTCTTTTTTTTCCCCTTCCACCTTCTTTAAGACTAGGCTCCAGGAATGAAAGTCAGATTCCACATATAATAAAGAAGCCATTGCTTAGCTTTGGGTTTCAAATGAGACTTTTATTTAAGGTAAGTAACAAGAAAGTCTTGCAGGAACCGAAATTTGAGGATGGGATCATAGCGTAGACTATGGAAGAAGACACTTAAGGGAAGTTTCCAGAGATAAGAGAAAGTCCATTTTTCTACTTTGCACGGCTTGAAGTTCAGTGCTATTGGAGCACGCAGGACAATTAAAGCTTTGGAGACCAGGCTTCACCCTAATTAAATTCACAAGAGACAGGTGCATAAAGCACAATGTCAATGTTTTATAGCTAATTCACTCATTTAATGAAGAAATGCAACATGAGATTAAGAATGCCAGCTCCGGGCCGGGCGCGGTGGCTCACGCCTGTCATCCTAGCACTCTGGGAGGCCGAGGTGTGTTGATCGCTCAAGGTCAGGAGTTCGAGACCAGCCTGAGCAAGAGCAAGACCTCATTTCTACTAAAAATAGAGACAAATTAATTGGCCAACTAAAAATATATAGAAAAACAATTAGCCGGGCATGGTGGCGCATGCCTGTAGCCCCAGCTACTCGGGAGGCTGAGGCAGGAGGATCGCTGGAGCCCAGGAGTTTGAGGTTGCTGTGAGTGAGGCTAAGGCCACGTCACTCTAGCCTGGGCAACACAGTAAGACTCTGTCTCAAAAAATAATAATAAAATAAAATAAAAATAAACCAGCAGGTGTAGCAAAGCGTGTTCCTGACTTCTGTGAGGCATCCTAGCAAACTGCCAAACCAAAGGAGGTGGCGGGTTTCTAGCTGGTGGGTCGGAAGCAGGGGAGGCCTGGACCCGGCGGCTGGCATCTGAAAGAGAGGACAGTCTCGTGGGACAAGCCCCTCGCCCGGGGGGCTGCCCCAACCCTGCGCAGCGAGTGTCAGATTGCATTGACCGGAATCAAACACCCAGTTGGTGCCCAGAGAGCTGGCTGTTGATGTGAAAACCCTCGCAGACTAACACACATGCACACACACACACACATACACATGTATGGTGTCGGAAGTGTGCCAAGGACGGCTGGACGTGGCACATTTGTGACCTTGAAGTTTCTGTGAATGAGGAATCTGGGAGCAGCTTCCCTGGATGGTTCTGGATTGGAGTCTGGATTGGAGAGGGCGAGATCAAGGCGTCAGCCCGGGCTGGGGTCATCCCAAGGCTCGAGTGGCCTGGCAGGGTCGCCTCTGAGTGGCTCGACACCTCACCACCCGGCGGGCTCAGGGTGCCGGCAGGAGGCCTCGGTTCCCCACTTGGGGCTCCCCCAGGGACATGGTGGCGGGCTGCTCCCAACCCCGAGAGCCCCAGGGAGCAAAGTGAAAGCTGTCGTGTGTTCTACGTCCTAGCCTCCTAAGTCCCCGCCCAGTCATCTCGGCAATGTCCTGTTGGCCACCTAAGTCAGCCCCACGGATGACAGGAGGGAATCAATCACACAGGGGCATGGACATCTCCAAGGCTGCCAGCCACCGTTCGCGATACACCTTGCAAATGAATGAATGAGTCGTTTCATCCACTCCACGCCCTCTGCCCTCGGTCTATGTGCATCTAAGCCAAGAGCTCGGGCATCTGGCTACGTGCGACTTTTTCACGGGCCTTCGTGTTTTCCCTCTGGAGGACCTCGGACGAATGATCTACTTTTATAATGTCTCGAGTCTGAACGAGGGACTTGTAAAATCACCATGAAATTAAATAATTCTAGAGCCATGGAGAATGTTCATGATTAAAACCCTCCCGCAGGGCTGGCCCCAGCAAAATTATGAAGCCAGAGAGGCTTGCCTTTTCCGCCCCGCCTCTGCCCAGCCCCTGCACCCCTCCCCGTGGGTCCCCGCCCCCACCTGTGCGCTGTTGGGTTCGATGCCCACAGACACGTGTTTTTGCAGGATTTGCTTTTATGTACCTTGGGAAAGTACCAGTTGGAGATAATAACCGTGTGTGTGTGCGTGCTTCAGTAAATTCAATAAGGCCAATTCTTCCTCCGGCTTTAAAACACATCACCAAACCTCTGTTGAACATCTGATGCAATTACTGGCTTACTATGAGGAGTGGAGGTGTAGAAAAATCTTGAACAGTGGAGACATTCGCTGGGGAGAGAGAACCAAGTATGGAGAGATCTGGAAGGGGCAGGACAGTGTTCGCTTGTCTGTTCACTTAACAGGCATTTTCCCAGCACCTCTTTTTTTTTTTTTTTTTTGAGACACAATCTGACTCTGTTGCCCAGGCTAGAGTGCTGTGGCATCAGCCTCGCTCACAGCAACCTCCAACTCCTGGGCTCAAGCGATCCTCCTGCCTCAGCCTCCCGAGTAGCTGGGACTACAGGCATGCGCCACCACGCCCGGCTAATTTTTTCTATATATTTTTAGTTGTCCAGCTAATTTCTTTCTATTTTTTTAGTAAAGACGGTCTTGCTCTTGCTCAGGCTGATCTCGAACTCCTGAGCTCCAATGATCCTCCCACCTCGGCCTCCCAGAGTGCTGGGATGACAGGCGTGAGCCACCGCGCCCGGCCTCCTCCCAGCGCCTCTTTTGTGCCAAGCACTACCCTAGGTGTTAACCCGCCATGACTTCAGACCTTTGCTCAAATGTCACCTTTTCAAGGGAAGCCTGGCCTGGCCATCGAGTTGAAAAGTGACGTTTCAATTGCTCCTTTCCCATAGCCCTTTCTCTGCTCTACGTTGCCTTATTTCCTACCGAGTGTTGCCTGCTAACATGCTATAAGGTACTTGCCTCATGCCTTCTGTCGCCTTTTTCCTTCACGGTGTCCCCGTGCCAGAATTTCAGCTCCGTGATGGCAGGAATCTTAATCTGTTTTTTTCTCTGATACCGTATCTGGCTCATAAAAGGAATCAAATAGTTGGTGAATGAACCGAGGCGTCCTGGCAGAACAAGAGTGAATAAAACAAGTCCGGGCGCGGTGGCTCACGCCTGTAATCCTAGCACTCTGGGAGGCCGAGGCGGGCGGATTGCTCGAGGTTGGGAGTTCGAAACCAGCCTGAGCGAGACCCCGTCTCTACTAAAAATAGAAAGAAATTAATTGACCAACTAAAAATATATATACAAAAAATTAGCCGGGCATGGTGGCGCATGCCTGTAGTCCCAGCTACTTGGGAGGCTGAGGCAGGAGGATCGCTTGAGCCCAGGAGTTTGAGGTTGCTGTGAGTGAGGCTGACACCATGGCACTCACTCTAGCCAGGGCAACAAAAGTGAGACTCTGTCTCAAAAAAAAAAAAAAAAGAGTGAATAAAACAGATCAAGTTATCTATCTTCTACAACCTCCATCTCTCTCGGTCTCTCTCTGTGTCTGTCTGTCTGTCTGTCTGTCTCCATCAACACAGACAGTTGCCCTTCCCAGCGTTAAACCCAGCTGTGACGCTAGCACGCTGTCCTGACCTACAGATGTCACTTCCTGCACATGGCCCTGCAATCTCTGGCTTCTCCCCAGAGCAGCCCAAGTGGCCTTGCTGCAAAGCCTCCATGCCCCCAGGGCCCCCCATTTTCCCAATTTCCCACTTGTTTTTACGAAAATAAACTTTGCCTTTCAAATGTAAATGCTTCCAAGCCCCAGTGAGGCTTCCTGAACTGGGCACAGCGGGGACTCCGGGCTTAGGGGAGAAAACATATTTGTTTTTCCTCTCTGATTGGTCCAACAGAGTCACAAAGCTATTACACACTTTTGACCATAAAGTGAAGATTACCGCCACCTCCCTTTCCAAACTCTGAAACGGACAAAGCTCATTACTCTCCAAAAGCCACAGAAAAGCAAAAACATTCCACCGACGCTTTAATAAAAAACAGGACATTGCCAAACAGGAAGGGTACAGAGAATGCCAACTGGAATTAAACAAGGGTTAGGGGACAGATTAAAGATTCTCAATGCACACAATCAACAAGAAGAATGGTTAAAGGAGGATTTAATTAAAGCGCATGAAGATGGCAACCGGCTTCTGTAAGAGCTACAACTTTTTGACACAGATAACGGCATTAGTGTATGAGATACAGATTGGACAAAAGAAACTGGTTTTTCTCCAGCTAGAAAACAAAATGATTCACTAGGGTCTTGATTGCTTAAAACAAAAAAAATAAATAAATAAAAAAAAAAAAGAAAGAAAGAAAACAAAATGGGAACAGAAAGCATTACGTGTCAAGACCAACTGCGCAAAAAACCAGACAAATGAAAACAGTGTGGGAGTAGAAGGAGAAAGTTGCTGAAACCAGCAATCAAAAGCTGTCTCAGGAATTTAAAGGAGTGTTTTGGTGGGAGGCTTGGAGCCGGGAGGGATACACGTACACACACACACACACACACACACACACACACACACACACAAACTTTGTGGCTTTGTTTTTTTTGCTGAAGAAAGGAAGGCCAGTCGTAGTTGGTCTTGCAAAGTGGAACAGAATTGCCAGACCTGATCCTCGAGGCTGAGCTGTCTAACGAAGCAGCTACTAGTCACTCGTGCTGTTGAAAATTAAACCTTCCATTCCGCATCAAGAGGGCGGGATATGTTTCCCCTCCCCTTGCACCTAGGCTCGTGGGCTCACGACTGCCCTGACAGGAGGGCAGCTGTGGTGACAGGTGACCCCCGAGGCTGGGTCGTGAAGGACTCAGATTCCTGATGGCTCGCTCGCTCTCTGTCTCTTAATTTTTCTATATATATTAGTTGTCTAATTAATTTCTTTCTATTTATAGTAGAGATGGGGTCTCGCTCTTGCTCAGGCTGGTTTTGAACTCCTGACCTCAAGCAATCCACCCGCCTCGGCCTCCCAGAGTGCTAGGATGACAGGCGTGAGCCACCGCGCCCGGCCTACTCTCAGTCTCTTGAAGGGCACAGCTTTGGGTCCCTCAACCACCCGGTGGAAGCCCAACTGCCTTGAGGGTGCAATAAGCATTTACTCAACTACCAACGTTGCTTGGTGCTGGGCAGACGCCCAGTGGGGCCGCACTCTGCTCCGCCCGTGGGCTCCCCGGCCACTCCCTGGGTTTGAGTCCTGCCCCGTAACGGGCTGCCCAGCCCGGGCGGGCAAGGGCCCGGTGCATGCTAGAGAGACACACGTTTGGTCTGGTAACAGAAAAGGGGGAGAGACAAGAGTGATGGTCACACTGCTTCCTCCTCCTGTCCCGCAGCCTAACCCTCCCCCTCCCTCTCTGACACACGCCCGTGGATGGTAAATCTTATGTGTCACTCAGATAGGCCACGGTACACACATATGTGGTCACCCATTACTCCAGATGTTCCCTGGAAGGTAGTTTTTAGGTGGTACTCACGTTTAGAGCGATAGACTTTGAGGAAAGCATAACGCGGGTGGGCCTCACCTAACCCGGTGAAGGCACCCACAGAACAGAGACAGACACCCCTTCCCCCACCCCCCAGAATTAGCAGGGATTCTGCCCGCGGACGGCCTTTGGGGTGCAACTCTCCCCCGGGGTCTCCAGCCTGCCAGCCACCCTGCAGAATTTGAACTTGTCAACTTTCGCTATCACGTGAGCCGATGCCTCAGTCAATCTCTCTCCCTCTCTCTCTCCCTCTTTCTACCCCCCACAAGCACCCACACACACTCCTCTAAGGCACCAAATTCTTTTTTTTTTATTTTAGTGTATTATGAGGGTACAACTGTTAAGGTTACTTATATTGCCCATGCCCCCTCCCCCCTCGAGTAAGAGCTTCGAGCGTGTCCATCCCCCAAACGTTGCACATCTTACTCGTTGTGGTTGTATGTACCCATCCCCTCCTCCCCCCTCCCTCCCTCCCAACCCCCGATAGATGTTACTCCTATGTGTCCACTTAGGTGTTGCTCAGTTAATACCAATTTGCTGGTGAGTACACGTGGTGCTTGTTTCTCCATTCTTGAGACACTTCACTTAGTAGAATGTGCTCCAGCTCTAGCCAGGAAAACACAAGAGGTAAGGCACCGAATTCCTACTACTTAGTTCAACAAGAAAAACTTGGGATTCTTGCATTTATCACTCACCATCCGTGAACCGTCGTGATGGTCGTGGCTCATCCTCCGTGACGAGGAGTCCCTGTCTTGAGGTGACCTTGTGGTGACTAAACGAGTCCCCAGCCCAGGGCCGACGCATTCATGTCCCTGGTGCCTTGGGGTGTTGGCTGTTGACGGCTCTAGTTCTGTCTTCTCGAGCTACTGAGAATTAGCCCCATCCCTACTGCGTGGATTATGCTTTTAGTATCCGTGGCCCTTCCCTTCCCAGACTGGGCCAACCCCTTCCTCTGTAGTCTTTAGATGAAACGTCGGGATACTTTATCAACACATATGAAATGTTTTCCCAGCGAACAGTGTTTATAGGAAACCAACAGTTTGGTCTCAGTTTGGTCTTAGTTTCAAGATCAAGAACTGTGTGTTCGTTGCACCTTTTTGTAGCCACGGCCCAGCACTCGGTAGATGTTCAGGTTAAACTGCTTTGGCCAGTCTTTTAGTATAAATGTGGCAAAGTAGGCCGGGCACGGTGGCTCCCGCCTGTCATCCCAGCACTCTGGGAGGCCGAGGCGGGAGGATCGCTCGAGGCCAGGAATTCGAAACCAGTCTGAGCAAGAGCGAGACCCCTGTCTCTACTAAAAATAGAAAGAAATTAGCTGGAAAACTAAAAATACATAGAAAAAAAATTAGCCAGGCATGGTGGCCGCACATGCCTGTAGTCCCAGCTACTCGGGAGGCTGAGGCAGGAGGATCGCTTGAGCCCAGGAGTTTGAGGCTGCTGTGAGCTAGGCTGATGCCACGGCACTCACTCTAGCCTGGGCAACAGAGTGAGACTCTGTCTCAAATAAATAAATGTGACAAAGTGAGCATCACTCCACTAAGTCTTCTGTGACATCACCCTTCCTCAACCCCGGCCCTGTGGGAAGGGAGTCAGCGATCCTTTGTGTACTTTCGTGGCACTTTGTAGGAACCTACTCGAAAGTGCTGAGTGACACGGACCCCAGTGAGGGGCTTCTGTCCAGCTCTGTTTCCCCACGGGACTGGAAGCCCCTCGAGGAGGGCAGGGTCTCGTGTGTGATCGTATCTCCCACACCCAACACAGCGCCTGGCACGTGTTAGGCATTCAATATCCACGGCGAGTCAGGGCGGTAGAGTGTCCAGACTAAAAACATCTCATTTTTAGGAACTGTAAACACAATTCCTTGTCCCATCCATTTTTAATAAAGTGATAAAGTTCTGGCTTTGCCGGGCCATGTAGAGGCAAGACAAGATGTACTCTTGGACGCACTGTGCTGTTTAGCTGTCTCAGGTCGTTGGAAGGAAGCCTCGTTGACCTTTCGGAAGAAAAGATACGTGTTTTGTGCTTCTGCAGAATAAATTTATAGAATTACGGGGGGTGCCCAGAATTGAGTTCAATCACAATTATTTCATCCAGGGCGCTCTGAAGTTCCCAAACACAATGTCCAGAGAGTAAAAATACCCCCCCTTGCTTCTTCACGGCCACCTCCGTGGCAAAACAGTCATCCAAGTCAATGCTCCCCCTGGGGTGTGACAGCTTTAGAAGTCAACCGTTACAACGAAATTTTTTCTTTTTCTCTTTTTTAAATTTATCTCCATCATCTCTGGTAATCTTCTTTAGGTATCTAATGGCTCGGTGGGTTAGAAGTCGAAAGCCATGACAGAACTTCCCTGAGAGGTGTCTTCGGCAGCTCTGATGAACACGGAAGTGTGTGCGCTGGTGGTCACACGCACTTCAGGGCAACTGCAGGTAGAACAACAACCTGTGTGTAAAGTTTTCCGGCGGTGAAAGAAACAGACAGACAGAGAGAGAAAGAGTGGGGCCAAACAACGTGGCTTTATTGTGCGCTCCCGATGAGGTTCATGGGTCCCAAGAGAGAGAAGCCCGAGAAGTCGCATCCATTTGGAGGGTGTGCGAGCTTTAATACTGTTTGGGCCGGGCTAGGGACTTTCGGCGGGAAGAGCTGGGGTGACTTTCGGTGGTCATTGAGAAATAGGAAGAGCTGGTGGTATCTACGGAATCCAGAAGACAAAACTTTCTTATCTGGGTGGATATCTAGGTGTGGTTGTTCTCAGTG
Source organism: Microcebus murinus (assembly GCF_040939455.1). Taxonomy (NCBI): domain Eukaryota; kingdom Metazoa; phylum Chordata; class Mammalia; order Primates; family Cheirogaleidae; genus Microcebus; species Microcebus murinus. Next base: position 16,702,696 of record NC_134129.1, on the reverse strand, counting down.
GGGCCTGGCAGTTTGTCCTTGGTGTGTCTGGTCTCGTGAGCCTTTTCTTTTTGATCTAGGGAAGGGCGAGGGGGGACCGCCACCAGCCTTACACTGTGTTTACTGGAGTTCCATTGAGATGCTCTTAAGGACAGACAGACACTGAATCTACAGAAGTGGGATCTTTTTTTTTTTTTTTTTTTTTGAGACAGAGTCTCACTCTGTTGCCCAGGCTAGAGTGAGTGCCGTGGCGTCAGCCTAGCTCACAGCAACCTCCAACTCCTGGGCTCAAGCGATCCTCCTGCCTCAGCCTCCCGAGTAGCTGGGACTACAGGCATGTGCCACCATGCCCGGCTAATTTTTTCTATATATATTAGTTGGCCAATTAATTTCTTTCTATTTATAGTAGAGACGAGGTCTCGCTCTTGCTCAGGCTGGTTTCGAACTCCTGACCTTGAGCAATCCGCCCATGTCGGCCTCCCAGAGAGCTAGGATTACAGATGTGAGCCACCACGCCTGGCCCAGAAGTGGGATCTTGAGGGAGATTCCATGGCAACCATCACTAGGGCGTAAGGCTACAAGAAGAGAGAAGACCACTGCCCCTGCTTCCTTGTTGGAGTCATCCAAAGAACAAGCCAAATCGGTGGCCCACCCTAAGCCAGTCTGAGCTGACATCTTGTGCACAGTCTCTTTGCTGCCACCATTTCCCATCTTTATGATGGCCTTGGAAGTCCTCATCAATTACTTTCGGAACAAAGCGAGGAATCACTGAAACCCTGCATGCACGGGGCTTGCTGACCGGTGAGCTTTTTGGTGGGGGACGGATCAGGCTAGCAATGGCTAAATGATGGCGCCATGTGGCCAGATACCGCTAACTGTTTTCTCTTGGGCTGATAGGTTTTGCCGGAGAGAGATCTTCCATGTTCCTGCCTGGAATAGAGAACACAGCTAAAATTGAGGGAAGAGAGCTGAAAGACGGAGAGAGAGAACAGGTAAGAGGGAAGAGAGATTGGATCCTGGTGACATTATTCCAGCTCTGGATGAAATTGTGCTTGAAGCTGGAGATAGAGCCCTGGACTTTGCACCTGGGTGAATCGATAGTCTCCCATTTTCGCTTAGGCCCGTTTGCATTACATTTACTGTCACTTGCAAAGAAGCAGCCCAGTTGGTAAACTAGTGTGTCTATCACCAGGGAATAAGGGGGAAGGGACACCTTGCTGATGTGACTTGAGGGACCAACAGACTGGACGGGACAGACGTGCAAGTGACAGGTCCTCGTGGTCTCTCTCCGGGGACTGGGACTGCTGAGAGCTCGGGAAGAGGACACCACTGCTTGTGCCAGGTAATACCGTGCCTGTGTGTTTATGAATTTGGGCAGCACGTGTGATTTGAGTGACCGCAATTAGGACAATAACAAACTGTCCACTAGGGTAGATTTCCTAGGCCTCTCAGATTCCAGAAAGGAATGCGATCCTCCCCAGGGTTTGACCATTTAGGTTCATCTGAGAATTCTGGGGCAAAGGAGGGAGCCAGTTCCTGCATTCTAAATCCCCAAAAACTCTTTGTAAACTGAAGTCTGAAGCAAACCACCACAAGGCTGCAGAGATTCAGAGGGCTCCTGACATATAATATTACTGCTGTTTACATCTCATGCTATTATAAACCCCTTTCTGGTCTTTCAGAGGCTTCTGTGGCAGTTTGGATGGCTCAGATTCCTGACCCTAAAATCTGCACCCTCTCCCAAAACTGGAGTGCCCCTGTTTTCACAGAATGGGCAGTTTTCATTCTGTGTTTTTCTTCAATTCCAAGTTTGAGCCTGGTGCCTGAAATGGACATGCTGCCCTTTGCTCGGATCACGGTGACCTTCTAAAGGGCTCAGCCAGGAGAGTAATCCCGGCTCATAGCAGAGCCCCCTGCTGCCAGAGCTTAGCCTAAACCACATTCCACGAATGACACATCCCTGGGGGGAAAGACCTCCACCCTAAAAAGATGATTGCACTTTTTGCTTTTCAAATACAGCCCAAGCCCCCCCTGTCCGTTTTATCGGGGATTCTCCACAGGATAATGAGATTTGGGAATAGGATTAATACCGGCGTGTCTATAGCCCCAAAGTTTCAAAGAATGATTATTCCTTAAATCCTGTTTTTCATTTTGCCAGAAAACGAAGTTAAAGGGACAGCAAATTATTTGTTGGCTTGCTTGTTAATCAAAACAACACGGGGCAAGAATTCCGTCTTCGGTCAGCATTTTTTTTTTTTTTTTAAAGCATTCTGTACCCAACTGATGTCCTCTTGAATTCCATGGTGTAGATAGATCTCTGTCTGGTCTGAGCAAAAAAAGTAAAATAAGACAAGAGAGGACAAAACTAGATATATATTGTCACTGCTGTAGCAGGGTGTGACCCCAGTCTTTGTGGCTTGGCTGCTGAGAGCTTGGGAAGAGGACGCCACTTCCCAATTCTCCTGACGTAAGACAGTCGTGTTGTGGGGTTTATGTGAGGCTCCACCGGCTGTGGGGAGGCAGTCTCGGGGGCCCAGTGTCGCCCCACTGAGTCCTGGGTTCGTCCACGGACCCTCTGCGTCCCTCTGGCTGTCGGGCCACGACGGAAAGGAAGGAGCGGGGCCCACACAAGGGGCAGACCGGAAGTGCTGAGCATCATGGCGGCTCCTCTGACCGGAAGTCAGCCGGGGGTGGGGCCCTGCCAACTGCAAGGGAGGCTGGGAAATGTAGTCCTGCTCTGCTCCCACGACGAGGAGGAGGACACAGGTTTGCCGGGCCTCCCTGCCTCCCGCGCACGCGCACTGTGCTAGGCACCTGGGCACCGATACAGAGGACAGAAGAGGACAAGGTCAGTTCCCTCAAGGGGCTTTGTGTTTGTCAAAACCTGGAGGCCCTGCTGAGGGAGACACACAATCAGGCGTGTGTTGTTAACAGACTGTGCCGGGCTGCTGTGTGTGTAGTGAATGGGTGTTGGGGACCATTTGGGGGGCAGCGACCGTCGTCAGGGAGAGAGAGGATGGTGGCTTGGACCACAGAGCGGAGACGGGGACAGAAACAGGCGGGTCGATTCGAGAGACATTTGAAAAAGGTAACGTCTGTAGAACTTGGTGATTCCTTGAAGGTCAGGTGAGGGTGCTGGAGGTGTCACAGGGGCTGTGGCTTCAATGTGTCCCCTTTGAAAGTCCAGGTGTGGCCAGTGTGACGGTGTGAAGAGGTGGCGCCTTTGGGAGGTGATGAGGCCAGGAGGGGGCCCTCCCCCGAGGATGGCATTACCATCTGCCTGCTCACCCTTCTGCCCTTCCCCCACGTGGGGACACGGCGTCCCTCCTGTCTGACAGTGGCAGCAGCCAGGTACCACCTTGAGAGCAGAGAGCAGCCCCCACCAGACAACCAAGCCTGCGGGCGCCTTGCTCTTGGAGTTCCCGACCTCCAGAACTGCGAAGATAAACTTCTGCTCTTTATGAGTTACCCAGCCTGTGCCGTTTTTTTTTTTTGTTGTTGTTGTTGTTATAGCAGCACACACAAACTAAGACAGCAAGTAGCTAGCTGCCTGGTCTCCGGAGATATGAAGTGCCTTCTGAGTCACCTGAGCATGGTGACTTTATGTGCAAAATGCAGTTCAGATGTTTAGATTCCGTAAAAAACGTGGATATTGTGACATGTGGCGCAGTAGTTAACCAGAACTTGCACTTTTCCCAAGTACGTTTAGTTTAAGATAAAATACAGAGAGGGAGGTATCTGTACTGGCAGAAGGTGGGTGTCTAGATCTACATCTAATTTCTTTGGTTTCTGATTTAAAAATAAATGTTCAGGCCGGGTGTGGTGGCTCACGCCTGTAATCCTAGCACTCTGGGAGGCCGAGGTGGGAGGATGGCTCAAGGTAGGAGTTCCGAGACCAGCCTGAGCAAGAGCGAGACCCCGTCTCTACTAAAAATAGAAAGAAATTAGCTGGACGATTAAAAATATATAGAAAAAATTGTCCGGGCATGGCGGTGCATGCCTGTAGTCCCAGCTACTCGGGAGGCTGAGGCAGGAGGATCGCTTGAGCCCAGGAGTTGGAGGTTGCTGTGAGCGAGGCTGACGTCACGGAACTCTAGCCCGAGAACAGAGCAAGACTCTGTATCAAAAAATAAAAAAATAAATGTTCAGAATGTCCTTTATTATCACAAGGGTTGTATTTGTTTCCTAGGGCTGCCATGACAAATCACAAACTGGGGAGTTTAAAAATGATAGAAATTTATTCTTTTGCAGTTCTGAAAGCCAGAAGTCCAAATTAGTGGGGTTGGTTCCTTCTGGAAGCTCTGAGGGAGAATCAGTTCCTTTCTTCTCTCCTGGCCTCTAGTGATTGTCCCCTGTCCTTGTCACTCCTTGGCTTGTAGACACAGTGCTCCAATCTCTCCTTCAGTCTCTACTGGTTTCCTCCTGTGTCTCTCTGCATCTATCTCTCTTTTTCTGTCTCTTATAAAGACAATAGCATTGGATTTAGGGTTCATCCTAAATCCAGGGTGATCTCAACTTGAGAACCTTAATTATATCTGCTAATATCCTATTTCCAAATAAGTTCACATTTACAGGCATCGGGGATTTAGGACTTGGACATATCTTTTGGGGGAATACTATTCAACCCATTACAATGGTATATATGAATATATAAGGGTGTATATATATATATATATATATATAAAACCTCTTATATATTAGAAAATATGATTGCAGGAAACAGATTTACAGAGAGATTTCTGGGTTTTAAGGGTGTGCATAGAAATATGTCAGTTTCCTGTTTGTTGCCAACCTTTAGTTACTACAGTCTTTTTTTTATTCCTGAAATGCCCTAGAGGAGACCAGAGGTTTCAGTAGTTATGTCCCGAAGTTTATGTATAAACAGAAGAAACAAAGGATTTGTTCCATTGTGCATGGCCTTCGAGATAAACACAGATTCTTCCAAGCTGGGACTAATTATTTCGTTGAAAGGCTGATAATTTATTTGCCAAAGAGTCAGAAAATAGCCAGAGATTAAAGAACAGCTGTGGATGAATTAATGTTATCCCGATCACATGAGTAAGAGCTGGAACTGTACCAGGAGTGAAAGCAAGTACATTGATCAAAAATCCTGGGCATGTGCATTATTAGACTTAAGCTGATCGCTTGCAATCTATTCTTCTCAACCAAGTAATCTGTCACATGGGAGAGGAGTGGGTCGTGCTTTCCAAGCGTGTCCAGTTCAGAAAGGTTTATTCTGAGTTTTGGGTAATCTAAAAAAAAATAGGTATCTATAGGGGTAAAAATTTTCTTAACAAAATTCACCTTGCAGTTACTTCCATTTCAAGGTAATGGCAATTCCTCTCTCTCTCTCTCTTTGTCTCTCTCTCCTCTCTCTCTGTCTCTCTTCTCTCCTCTCCCTCTGTCTCTCTTCTCTCCTCTCTCTCTCCTCTCTCTGTCTCTCTTCCCTCTCTGTATCTCTCTCCTCTCTCTCTTGGTCTCTCTCGCTCCTCTTTCTCTCCTCTCTCTCTCTCTCTCTCTCTCTCTCTCTCTCTCTCTCTCTCTCTCTCTCGGTGTCTCTCTCTCTCTTGGTCTCTCTCTCTCCTCTCTTTCTTGGTCTCTTTCCTCTCTCTTCTCTGTCTCTCTTCTCTCTCTTCTCTGTCTCTCTCTTCTCTCTCTCCTCTCTTCTTGGTCTCTCTCCTCTCTGCCTCTCTTCTCTCCTCTCTTCTCTGTCTCTCTCTTCTCTCTCTCCTCTCTCTCTCTCTGTCTCTCTCTCCTCTCTCTCTTTGTCTCTCTCTCCTCTCTCTGTTTCTGTCTTGCTCCTCTCTCTGTCTTTTCTGTCTCTGTCTCTCTCATTCCTGTCTCTCTGTCTCTCTCTCTGTCTCTCTCTCTCTTCCCTAGCTCAACTCCTGGGGAGTCTGACCTGCTCAAGGAACTGAACAAAGCCCAGCGTGGCCAGAGCGCCATGCTAAGCGGCAGAGCAGGCAGGAAGCGGAGGCCGGAGTGTGCAGGACCTTGGTATCTCTACGAGTCGCCACTGGGGGGCGCCACACTGAGCAGAGGCGTATCTGACTCACCTGGCTCAAAGGTTCCTCTGCCCCCTCCCCATGTGACTGAGACCGACCCTACCCAGAAAGAATCGTCTGCATTATCTCATGAGGAAACCTCAGATGAACCCAAGTGCAGGAGAGTTCTATAAAAACTCCCCCTGCACGCTTCAAAAATCTTAACGTGACAAAGGACAAAAAAAGCCTGAGACCAAAGAGGGCTGAAGACACGTGACCAGCAAATGTCTGTCTAGGACTGGATTCTGGAAAGAAATAATTTGTTCTACGAGACATTTGGGGGACTCTTGGTGAAATTTAAACGTGGACTGTACATTAGATACCAGTACTGAATTCAATGTCAGATTTCCTGAGTTTGATCATCGTGCTGCGGTTACAAAAGAAAATGTCCTTGTTCTCAGAGGACACAGAGAGAAGTACTTAGGAGTGAAGGGTCACGATGTCGCCAGTGTACTTGCAAATGGATCAGCAAAAATAATATAACAATAGTAATTGTAATCATGAAAATATAAATATTTACAGAGAGATAAAGATGACATGACAAATTATTAAAATCAGTAAAATCTAGGTGAAGGATAGACAGGTACTTATTATTCTGTTCTTGCAACTTTTCTGTAGGTTTACAATATTTCGAAATAAGATAAAATACCACAGGCCAGGCGAGGTGGTTCACGCCTGTAATCCTAGCACTCTGGGAGGCCGAGGCAGGAGGATCGCTCAAGGTCAGGAGTTCGAGACCAGCCTGAGCAAGAGCGAGACCCTGTCTCTACTATAGATAGAAAGAAATTAATCAGCCAGTTAAAAATATATAGAAAAAATTAGCCGGGCATGGTGGCGCATGCCTGTAGTCCCAGCTACTTGGGAGGCTGAGGCAGGAGGATCGCTTGAGCCCAGGAGTTGGAGGTTGCTGTGAGCTAGGCTGACACCACGGCACTCACTCTAGCCCAGGCGACAGAGTGCGACTCTGTCTCAAAAAAAAAAAAAAAAAAATTCTGCACTTATGCTGGTGGCTAGATTATTTCAAGTTAGAAGAACAACAAAATAAGTACAGACTCCCTTAGAGCTGGTTGTCAATCTAAACCGTATTAACCCCTCATACGTTTGTCCTTTATGGATTTAGAGATCTTGACTAGCTCAAGGCTCGTTAGCGTGGTGATTTTCTAATACTACCTGAAAATTCTATCCGTCACAAACAAGGTTGGCCACAGTTAAGGCTCAAGCTTAGTGCTGGGTTCATGGAGGTTCAAAGTGTTCCACTCTTTCTACTTTTGTACATGTTTAAAATTCCCTGTAATAAAAAGTTTTTTGAAATAAAATATATCTGCCTTCCCTGAAGTCTATTTTAAAATAAATCCTATGAGGCAGCTTCATCTAAATCTTAATGTGACAGAAGTCACTCACTCACCAGCCACACCTAAGAAGAAAGCAATTAATTCCCTTCACCTCTGCTCTGCAGTCTTTCTTTTCCCTTTTCTTTTCTTTTTTTTTTTTTTTTTTTGAGACAGAGTCTCACTCTGTTGCCCAGGCTAGAGTGAGTGCCGTGGCGTCAGCCTCGCTCACAGCAACCTCAAATTCCTGGGCTCAAGCGATCCTCCTGCCTCAGCCTCCTGAGTAGCTGGGACTACAGGCATGCGCCACCATGCCTGGCTAAGTTTTTCTATATAGTTTTAGTTGGCCAATTCATTTCTTTCTATTCTTAGTAGAGACAGGGTCTCCCTCTTGCTCAGGTTGGTCTCAAACTCCTGACCTTGAGCGATCCTCCTGCCTTGGCCCCCCAGAGTGCTAGGATTACAGGCGCTAGCCACCACGCCCAGCCTGCAGTTTTTCTTTATAGAATATTCTTCTCACAGGTCCATCACTCAGTCACAGGTCCTGTTCTCAGAATGTCACTACACACTTTCCATCCAATATTTCCCTCCATATATGCAAACGAAGAGAAAAATCCTGTGTCCAATGTAATTCAAGTTCTATTACGTAGCCTATAGCTTGGGTCAGCAGACATGATTACAAATAAATGCCTCTAGGCTGGGCGCGGTGGCTCACGCCTGTAATCCTAGCACTCTGGGAGGCCAAGGCAGGAGGATCACTCGAGGTCAAGAGTTGGAAACCAGCCTGAGCAAGAGTGAGACCCCATCTGTACTAAAAAAGAAAGAAATTAATTGGCCAGTTAAAAATATATAGAAAAAATGAGCCGGGCATGGTGGCGCATGCCTGTAGTCCCAGCTACTCGGGAGGCTGAGGCAGGAGGATCGCCTGAGCCCAGGAGTTGGAGGTTGCTGTGAGCTAGGCTGACGCCACGGCACTCACTCTAGCCCAGGCAACAGAGTGAGACTCTGTCTCAAAAACAAACACAAACAAAAAACCAAGCTAGTTAGGAATAGGAGTGGCCTTGCCTCTCTTCTCTCTCAGGTTTCAACACTCTAGCACCCCCTCCCCCACACGCACACCATGTGACGCTTTTGTTTTCATTCAACAACCCTTCAGAGGCCCAAGCTTCAGAGGTGGGCAGGACGGAATCTGCAGGCAGCTCATCTCTCCTTGCACGATCTCTTGTGCCACCGCCCCGCCTTGCAGGAAGGTGAGGACCTGTTTTGACTCCAGCCTTGGATTGGATTCAAGGTCACTGTTGTCAGGTTTAGGGGTTCCCTTTTATTTCTGTAACCAAATCCACAATGTATATTAAATTAAGAGCAAGACTTGCTGCAGCCCATCTTCCAAGACCAGGTGGGCGTTTTTTTTAACCCCTGCCACTAGAGGGCACCAGACCCTGCGCCTGGGTCCTCAATGGCCTCCATTGTCACCTGCCCTCTCCACCTCTTGAGACTGACCACCTGGCCCTCCCCATCCCTGGGTCTCCAGAAAAGCTCTTCAGCACAGAATGTTGTCTCCGGCAAGGTGCATCAGGAGAGAGTGTGGAAGACAAATACAGCTGAGCAGGATCACAGGAGGAGGACTTGGTTAAATATATAGAAATGGCGGTGGCTTCAACTATCAAATTATTTTGCTTCCAGCCAAGTCAGATCCAAGTCTCCGTTTTCTTCTGGAAGCTTCCTACTACTACGAGGAGGTAAGAACAAAACAGAGTTGCAACCTGCAGCATGAGCGCCCAAACTTCCTACCCAGGGAGAGCTTCTAGAGAATTCCACGTTGCCTTACCTACATCCTATATGACCACTCCCGGGAGAGAAAAAAGTGCAAGATGCATCTGCATGACTTACAACTTGAACATGATACTCTTAAGGGTGTTAATAAATACATACTTGCTTATGATTATGTGAGAAATAAGCACAATAAATTGGGAGTCCTTTTTGCAAAAGCTATTGTCATTTCTGACTCTGATGTCCGACAGCCTAAAAACTCTCGTGCCCCGGCTTACTCTGTGAAGTCTAGATAGGCTCTAAGTATTTGGTAATAATGTAAACAGACCGTTTAGAAATCACAGATATTTGATGCATAAAATCCACTGTTAAAACTTTCAACATACCGGCTCTTTGAACATGAGAATTAAAAGGCAAAACGTGAAAGTCCACTGCTGCAACTTGATGCATTTACGCTTTGCTTCTAAAATGGCATCGTCCCCCTCTAGAAGGAGCTAGAAGGCAGGCTCAGCAACACCACCGAAAGCAGCCAGGGAAGAAGGTGGGGTTCCCAGCAAAAAAGGGAGGGGCCTGCTTTATCTGACAGTCCCACTTCGGAGCTGACCACCAAACAAGTTGCAAAGAGTTGCAAAGAGCTGCCCAGACTCGAGCTATTTCCGCAAAGTGAATGTTACGTTTCTTCCTGACGCAGGCTTTTCTTCTGAGTCAAGAAATGATCAGAGGGGCCGGGTGCGGTGGCTCACACCTGTAACCCTAGCACTCTGGGAGGCCGAGGCGGGCGGATTACTCGAGGTCAGAAGTTCAAAACCAGCCTGAGCAAGAGCGAGACCCCGTCTCTACTATAAACAGAAAGAAATTAATTGGCCAACTAATATATATGGAAAAAATTAGCCGGGCATGGTGGCGCATGCCTGTAGTCCCAGCTACTTGGGAGGCTGAGGCAGGAGGATCGCTTGAGCCAGGAGGTTGAGGTTGCTGTGAGCTAGGCCGATGCCACGGCACTCACTCTAGCCTGAGCAACAAAGTGAGACTCTGTCTCAAAAAAAAAAAAAAAGAAAGAAAAAAGAAATGATCAGAGGGACTCTGACCACTTCGCCTCTCTTATGCTCAACTCCTATCACGAAGCCTCACACACAGCAGGCGGCACATGTTAATTAAAAATCCCTCCGCATGCCTGGGGGGTATCTTTAGGAACCGTCTAAGTGGGTTGTGTTTAGTGCTACCCTCACAGTGACAATGTCCCTCAGGAAAACAAAAAATGACTCAGCAAACATTTTTATCTTCATGCAAATACAAAGCAATGGGAACGGAAGGCTGCATTTCCTGTTCAAGGGCTTTTTAAGTATCAATGAAAAGAGAGGGAAATATTGGAGAAATGAGCCCCTCTCGTTCCCCAGAAATGGTGTCACCCTGGCAGTGACAGGCCTACTTTGTGACCCTTATTTGACAGAGGGAGAAAATGAGGCCTAGAAAAGGGAAACACATTCCCAAAAAGGTCCATGCCATGGCAGAGGTCAAGTTCAAGTGCATTGCCTGGGGAGAAGACGGACAGGAGCCAGGAGACCCCACTTGCAGGCACATTTCCCACTCTTGGTCTGCAGGGTGTGGTCCCCACAGTCGGGCCCGGGCATGTGTCCAGATGACAATGTCCTGTCCACCCACAGATGCGCTGGGGTGGCCAGCTGGGGAAAGCGGCCCTAACTGGGTAGCTGTGGGCTTCTCTGAGACCACAGGGCGTGGCCCTGCATCTGTGCCCTTCCAGGGCAAGGATGGTGTGATCCCGGCGAGGGGATTCTCGTAGCTGGGGGCCTGCACAGCCCAGGAGCTGAAGTCAGCTGTCACGGACACCAGGACTGGACCACGCTCCTCCTCCTTCCTGGAAACCGCCAGATGCTGACGGGATCCCAGAGCTGGAGCTGCTTCCTTGTGGCAGGATTGGATCTTTCATCTCCTGACTGGTAAAGGGGCTTGGGGTAGTCTATGCAAAGTCCCAGACAGGGAATTAATTTCCCGGTGAAGCCTAGTGAATGGCACCTAGCTTCTTTCTTTTCACCAATATTCTCAACTTGCTATTCCCCAGATTATCAGTTTCTGGGTTAATTCTGTTGATCTTTTCCACTCAAAAGACTGGTGAGCTATCGCCAGAAGATTAATTGTATCAACCTGGATAGTAACGCTGTCTTTATACGTTACAATGACCAGAAGGTTCTTTGCATTTTCACTGCTACGAAATGAAGTTTGTAATGAATACCTGGATATGAGACTTGTCACTGACTCACACTTTATAAATAAAGGATCTGAAGTTCAAAGGTGTAGCATCGCCCAGATATAATTCTCTAGGAAGAGAATTCCTATTTTTTTTTTTATTTATTTTTTGCAAACAATTTTAGAGGCAGGGTGTTAAACTGATTGAAATTTCACAAGATTGACATTATTGCTTAAAGTGCTTGAATTGGTTACATTAAAAAAAAAAATGAAGGTACAGATTATTTTAAATAAAAACTACAATGTTTTTGTAAGCAAGAAAATAGTAAGAATGCCCCACAAATACAGTAACTATTTTGGTAACACAGAAAATGGAAGCCAAAAATAAATTAATGTAATACTGGAAAACAGAAATTTAATTAGGCAGAAAAGGAGGAAATAATTTTCCCTGACCCATGCTGTTCACATGAGTTAATCACGACAGTGCTGATAAATGCCTTGACCATGAAATAGCAAACGAAGGGCAAAACATTTAGTGCACAGTATTTTTATACGCATGAACATACAAAGTCGATCAAAACGCAATGTTTAAAGATAGAATCCATCTGTAATAAAGCTACGCTCCAATATCTAAAATAAGCCCTAATCTCCAGTTAGAACACAGTTCATTATGAGGCATGCCCATGAAATTAAGGGTTTCCATGAAAATAAATGCATAGGGACCACTTTTGGCATTTTTTTTATTTTTCCATTTCACCTTAAATGCAAAATAGACGGAGGCCACAAAAATCAAATCTGATTGGCTTCCTGTTCAGACCAACGCCGCGATTGCATTGGTTCCCTGCTCTCCTCAAACCCGCCCACCTCCTACTGCCTTGGATTGCAAAATGCATCAAAATAACAGGACTGGATGCCAGCATTTTACCCAAATTTGCTCTGATACAAATGACTTTTCAGCATATGGTACCGTTATCTAGATGCTAAACTAGTTAAGTAACCAATAAAGCAGATATTTCTTTTGTTTGTTTATTTTTTTTAACATGTAAAATGCTGTAACTTGTTTTAAAACACCCAGCGGTTAAAAGCAATACAGCAGGCCCCCTTATGCCTGCCGGGAAATGACACACAAGCCCCTTGCTGAGCCTTTGTGCTACTGTTGACCTCAGAAAGGTCTCAGATCTCCCACGCTGTCCCCTGCTTTGCACCGTAAATGAAAAATAAAGACACCTTTGCATGCTATTGTCTTTACATAAAGAGAAATGACTGGGGTCAGGATGTAGCTGCCTAGTGTTTGTTTCATTTGTTGAAGAAGAGGGGGAAAAAAAATGACCAGATAGCTCTAAATTTTTACAAAAACTGATGGGAGTTTTTGTGTGCTGGGAATTTTTGTGTGATGGGAGAAGTGTGTTTTGGTCTTTTCCCAATCTTCTTTTCCTGTATCACACGATCGTTTTAACGTCTTTGCAATATTTTCCATGCTTATCTTTTTTTTTTTTTTTTTTTCCCAAAAATCTACCCATGAAGACTGAATTTTAGCGAACTATGAAAAGGAATGACACTTCGGTTAAGTCACTGGGAAAAACTTTTGACACACCCAAGCAAAAGAGAAATGTCCTAAACGACTTAGAATTTCAGTATCACTTCAACAGGCTTCCAATGGAAACTTTTTAAAAATAAATTAGTTTCAACAGTTGTTTCAAAGGTAATTTTAATAGTTTTCTTGTGAATCAGTTCCAAATATATTAGAGATCAACCATCATTTTCTCAAACTTTGTAACCTGCGGTCAAATATATGGGTTATATATCATACAAACATTTCCCTCTAGCAATTACCTTCCATTGGAAAGTGCCTCTCCTTAAAATAAAGAATAAAGACTCACCTTCCAGGTACTGCGTTATGTTTCATGGAAGAAAAAAAAAAAAAAAGACAAAAATATTTATAAATATGAATTTGCCTCTAAACAAGGCAAAGTACAATTTTCATCACTTGTATAAAACAATAACATGAAGATCACCCTGTTTTGTCTTCTCCAGTGAAAAGTAAAATGTTTCGCTTCGAGCATGAACAAATGAAATGCTGGCATGCTTGCTTAAATTCTGAGCGACAGGTACGGCTGAAGGTATTTCAAAGACAAGAAATCCAGTTTCCATTCTAGATTAAAGTGCTATCCTCTTGCAAGATGGCCACGAACAGCTTCGATTTCAGTTCACATTGTGCCGAAGGTTTTGCATGTTCGCTGGCAGATGCTTTAGGTAACAAAATAGCATGTTCACAGTATAAACAGAGGTGTGTGTGGAAGTCAGGTGATTTCCCCAAAGGAAGCCAAGATCTGCGACTTGTAGTATTTGCAGGAAACCAAGAACCAGCCCAGGGGGGGCAAAAACAGCAAATTGACCCTTTTAATAAAAGGTACCAACACTCAAATGCTCTTAATAAATACATACATAACACAGGTGAAAGAAAAAAGGTAAAAAGTAACTAGAGTGAGATGAGGTTCTTCCAAAAAAAAAAAAAAAAAAAAAAAACACACTGTCTTCTCAAGCATTCTAGGAGTCTGAGCCAAGTGACTGCTGCCGTTTTGTCCACCCCTCCTGGTGCCTACTTCCTCTGCCCCATGTCACCACGCCACACCCAGCTGCCCTCAGCAACCCGCCCCACCCTCTCCTTCTCGGAAGGTTCTGGATTTGCCCTGGGACTTCGCCGGTAGGGGGGAGGGGGGGCTAGGAAAACAGAGTCATGTTTAAAAACGTAAGTCGTGCCGTGCGCTGGCTGTCGTCGGGGCGCAGTGCCTTGGTCGCTCCTGATGCAGACAGATGTCGCGCTGCCGCCTGGCCGAGGGGGCGGCTTTGCCAAGGACTGCGGGGACGGCGGCAGGACTGGGAGGACGCCTTGAGAAGCTCAGCGGTGCCAGACATCCCGGCACAGATATGCCGACTGGACTCTCGGGGCCTTAACGGAAGAAAAGCGTCCCTACAGAAAGCGACAGTTACAGAATTCTCTTCCTGAAACTTGGTTTTGGTAGAAAGATTAAGGAGAGCACTTGTCACTGTGCACAAAAACTTGCTCCTCTTGGCTCTGCCCGCCCTGAGCTTCCACACCTTTCTCAGGCCCCGGGGTCCTACCGGCTGGGACGGCACGGCGAGGACACCAGCCACCGACGGCCACCACCACCACCCCCAGCTCCTCTGCACCCTGTTGCGCGTGGAGAATGCTGCTTCTGTAGCCTTGAGGTCGCTCGCTTTGAACACATTTTTGCCTGCACACACACTTAAAGCTATAGTCAAGCAGCCCTAAAAGGTGAACAGCTACCCGATTCTCTGTGCCTGGGACAGCCAAGGGGCAGAGAAGCTGAAAGCAGGTGGCAAGGCTTCCAGGGGGCAAATTAAAGGAATGCATGGCAAGGAGACCCCTGGAAGCCACTATTTAGAAGTTTAGCAAACACCCCCCAAAGTACGCTGTAGACACTCACAGCAAATGTCGCTCTAATTCAACCAGTCGTCTCTATCGGCACACCCTTCACCCAATCCTAAAATCAGTTAACTGTTACTCATAGAAATCGTCCTACTATATCTGATTGCAGTTAACTACCTTGGACAGAAATAAAATCAAGAGTAGCGCTGCGTGTACAAAAAAAAAAAAAAACACAAAGGGAGAGAGTTTAACACGGCCAGACCATTGGGACTTGGAGTGACACCAGCAGTGGCCCACTGCAGAAGAGGCAAGTCTGCAGAGAAACCGGGTAATAGTGCTTTCAACGTTTCCCCCCCGCTCGAATGAGTCCCACGGTTCTTTAAGTTATTCTCTTGACTGATAGAATAAAATATATCCAGATTCTGAATTTTTTGATATATCTGATGTCAGACCATAGAATTCTTCAATAGCTTGAGCATCTATTTTCTGCAATAAAGGAGAAATAGGAGAATACAATTATTTAACATGATTCCAGGGGAAAGGGAAGAAAAGAAACTAATGGAGCATGCGCTAAAATGCAAGGACCACTATTTATTATCGAATCGAGATTGGGAACATTTAACAGCAAATGGATCATTCCATAGACGTAGGCGGAGGGACATCGTTTCGTAAGTGGCAAAAGGCCACCCTTTCCTCTGCCAGCGACTGTATGTTGGCACTCTCTGAGGAAGCCAAGACTTCTGTCTTTCAAACTGTAAACTGGAGGGTCCTGGGAATTAACCTGAATTGTTTCAAGCCACCAGAGCTCATTTCCTTTTGTGTTATTCCAGCAAAACAGCCTAGTGGGCTAAACAGATCGTGTCTCTCAGTGTACAAGTCACTCTGTTAGCATTCCTTTGCAACAAAAGTCAATGTATGGGATGCTTTGGTATAATATTCCTTTACAACAAAAGTCAATGTATGGGATGCTTTGGTATAATATTCCTTTACAACAAAAGTCAATGTATGGGATGCTTTGGTATAATATTCCTTTACAACAAAAGTCAGTGTATGGGATGCTTTGGTATAATATTCCTTTACAACAAAAGTCAGTGTATGGGATGCTTTGGTATAATATTCCTTTACAACAAAAGTCAATATATGGAATGCTTTGGTATAATTAATATTCCTTTACAACAAAAGTCAATATATGGAATGCTTTGGTATAATTAATATTCCTTTACAACAAAAGTCAATATATAGGATGCTTTGGTATAATATAAAGATTTCCAGACCCAACAGGCTGCAAAGAAGTATTTTAAATAATAATTGATATAAGAAAAAACCGTTACAATAATTCTATTAGAACTCTGAGGTCTTATTATTTGCCCTGTACCGGACAGGTAGGAAACAGGACTCACACATCAACGGGACTGATGGTGGCACAGAGATCCGTGGACAAGAACACGGATCTCATGAATCCACGATCACGCCTCCCTCCCTCTCCGTGGAAGTTGTTTTCAAGTCAAATTATGGGGAGACAGATCTATTTTTTAAAAATGCTCACACACACACACACACACACACACACACACACACACACACACATCTCCCCAAATACTATCCGCGCCCTGCGCCAACTGCAGAAGGACCCGCGCACCAACCTCTACGATGTCGTCATCAAACAAAAGCCAGAAGCCGTGGCTTTTCACGATGGTGATGTAATGCCCGCGATTCGGACCGCTGGAAAAGAGCGAACAGAAGGAAGTTTCCAAGTCAGCGTCTACTTCTTTATAAAACTCCTCCAAGCTCTTTATACGCAGCGATTCTCTAGGGTAAACTCTGTGTCATCAGCACAAATAAGTGGGTGTAATTCGAGTCTCTGCGCGCGGTTTCGAGAGGAGCAGCAGGCGCTGGCGGGGTGCTGGACTTAGGGAGCACAGGGGTGCGCGGGGACGTCGTCCACGGACTCAGTCCCGTGGGGAGAAGGGACGCTCCAACTCAGCAAACACGAACGAATAATTCCTGTCTGTGCCCGGCCCTGGCCTGGCTGCCAGGGGAAGACGCAGTGAACAAAACCAAGTCCTCACTTGCACCTTGGACTGGGGGTGGGGGGTGGGGAGCCGATCAACTAAACATACAAACACACGTGGAGCCGTGGCAAGTGCCAAAGAGAAGCTGAGGCCGGGCGCGGGGGCTCACGCCTGTCATCCCGGCACTCTGGGAGGCCGAGGCAGGAGGATCGCTCAAGGTCAGGAGTTCGAGACCAGCCTGAGCAAGAGTGAGACCCCATCTCTATTAAAAAATAGAAAGAAATTAATTGGCCAACTAAAAATATATATAGAAAAAAATGACCCTGGGCATGGTGGCGCATGCCTGTAGTCCCAGCTACTCGGGAGGCTGAGGCAGGAGGATCGCTTGAGCCCAGGAGTCTGAGGTTGCTGTGAGCTAGGCTGACGCCACGGCACTCACTCTAGCCCGGGCAACACAGGGAGACTCTGTCTCTAAATAAATAAATAAATAAAATCACAGTATAAGCATTTATTTCAAACTCCTCATAAGCATCATTTCTATCCAATGGAAATTTACTATCTCCCTCATGATAGAACGTTTAGACCAGGGGTCCTCAAACTTTTTAAACAGGGGGCCAGGTCACTGTCCCCCAGACCATTGGAGAGTGCGCACTGTGGGCCCGGGATGAGTCGGCTGCTAAGCAGGACAGGCAGCGGCGGCAAAAACAACCAGCGGAGGCCGGGCGCGGTGGCTCACGCCTGTAATCCTAGCTCTCTGAGAGGCCGAGGCGGGTGGATTGCTCGAGGTCAGGAGTTCGAAACCAGCCTGAGCAAGAGCGAGACCCCGTCTCTACTATAAATAGAAAGAAATTAATTGGCCAACTAATATATACAAAAAAAAAAAAAATTAGCCGGGCATGGTGGCGCATGCCTGTAGTCCCAGCTACTCGGGAGGCTGAGGCAGGAGGATGGCTTGAGCCCAGGAGTTTGAGGTTGCTGTGAGCTAGGCTGACGCCACGGCACTCACTCTAGCCTGGGCAACAAAGCGAGACTCTGTCTCAAAAAAAAAAAAAAACAACCAGCGGGCCGGATAAATGTCCTCGGCAGGTGGCATGTGGCCCACGGGCCGTAGTTTGAGGACGCCTGGTTTGGATGCTTGCTACTGGAGTGCTGTTTATCTGCTGCACGTCTACGGGAATTTTCCTATGCATTTTGAGACGATCAGTAAGAGTCTGGAAGAGATTCCCAAACGTGCTGGACGCCACGGCCCCGGGGAGGGTGCGGCCGGGTCTACTTCGGCCAAGGGACGACCGTCGCCGCGCGCTCCCGGGCCCGGCCTCACCTGCCACAGTGCACGACCACGGCGACCAGGTCGTACATGCGGTCCAGGTTGACGGCGTCGCTGGAGGTGTTGAAGAGCCGCAGCTCCAGCGGGAAGACCACGCGGTAGGACAGCTTGGTGTACCTGTGCAGCTGCTCCATGTACTTGAACCGCTTCAGGTGCAGGGCCAGGATCATGGGCAGCTTTTTCACTCTCATCCTGCGAAACCACGAGACGGAACGTCAGCTGCACCCCGGCACCCGCTGGGGGGGGGGGGACAGAATAAAGCCACATGTCGTCCCCGGCACAAGGGAGAGCAGGAGGGAGCCTAACAAACTCCAAACCGGCAAATAACCAGGCGGTTTTGCGAGGGGACAAGCTTGCCTGCTTGGGGACAGCTGGCTTGTGCCACAGCCCTGGGGACCCGGAGCGTGGCCAGAGATGGAAAAGTGCGAGGGTGTGTCTCTGGCCAAATGAGATGTCCCAGAGTTTGTGTCCCAATAAAAACAGGCTGTGCGGCCGGGCGCGGTGGCTCACGCCTGTCATCCTAACACTCTGGGAGGCCGAGGCGGGAGGATTGCTCGAGGTCAGGAGTTTGAAACCAGCCTGAGCAAGAGCAAGACCCCGTCTCTACTATAAATAGAAAGAAATTAATTGGCCAACTAATATATATAGAAAAAAATCAGCAGGGCGTGGCGGCGCATGCCTGTAGTCCCAGCTACTCGGGAGGCTGAGGCAGGAGGATCGCTTGAGCCCAGGAGTTTGAGGTTGCTGTGAGCGAGGCTGACGCCACGGCACTCACTCTAGCCTGGGCAACAAGAGTGAGACTCTGTCTCAAAAATATATATATATATTTGCTGAATGAATAAACGAACAGCAAACAATTGTTCAAATGGACAACTCTCCAAGGTCCGCATTCTTCGCCCGGTTTTACTGGTGAGGCAGGTAACTGACCTGCCCAAAGCTCCACGGCCACGAGGGCCAAGAGCTCAGGTTCAAAGCCAGCCCTGGTGGGCTCCCGTCTCGTGCTTTCTCACCGCCGGAGCCCAATCTGTACGTACCGTTTTTGGGCCTCCTGTTTGCTGCAGCACGTTTCACAATAATATTTCTGTTCACTGCACAGTGTTTCTGTGTTGCTGAAGTCTCTGTAGAAAAAAAAACACATTTTCAGCTTTACAAATGTCCAGATGTACTTGGTTTACCATTGTTTTAAACCCCTTTACTCTCCCGCAGGGTAATTCTTAAGTCAAAGCAAAGAAAGAAAGAATGACAAAAGATCCCTAGACTAGGTGCTATCGTGCCATTAGAACGTGTCCACTGTGCATGTTCTTTTTACTGAACATGAGATTTTCACCATGAGAGATTTTCAAATATAGCTTTATTTAATGGCACACAAACAGATAAAAACTAGGGTTTCCACTGATTTGGAAAAAATATCAGGACTTAACAGAGAATACCTGTAAGTTGGAAATTTAAAATTATAACAGAAAAATACAACCTACTGTAAAAGCCCACCATGACAATATAAGCCGGGTCCAAAAAAGTCAATCACGTAACATGCAAGGTGTGACACTATTGCACAGTAAATGAAAAACAGTGCATCTCAGGTAGTCTATCGTTTCAAAGAGCACAAAAGTAAAGACAGTGAGGCCAGGCGCGGTGGCTCACGCCTGTAATCCTAGCACTCTGGGAGGCCGAGGTGGGAGGATCGCTCAAGGTCAGGTGTGTGAGACCACCCTGAGCAACAGCGAGACCCTGTCTCTACTAAAAATACAAAGAAATTATCTGGACAACTAAAAATACATAGAAAAAAAAATGAGCCGGGCGTGGTGGCACACGCCTGTAGTCCCAGCTCCTCGGGAGGCTGAGGCAGGAGGATCGCTTAAGCCCAGGAGTTTGAGGTTGCTGTGAGCTGGGCTGATGCCATGGCACTCACTCTAGCCTGGGCAACAAAGCGAGACTCTGTTTCAAAAAAAAAAAAGTAAAGACAGTGAAACTTGAACCAGACACACTTGAACCAGGCCCTTTTGTTGGACTAAGAACAAAACGTAAACTATCAGCCCGCCCCCTCCTCCCCAGCGCCACCCCTCCCAGAGGATGAAACTTGAGCCTGCCTCCTGTTCAGAACAAAAGCCACTCACTGTGTTTGTCATCAGAGGATTTGCCTTATCATGATGTTTCACTATTCTATTTCGTGTTTTCATCTTTTTTTTTTTTTTTTTTTTTTTGAGACAGAATCTCGCTTTGTTGCCCAGAGTGAGTGCCATGGTGTCACCTAGCTCACAGCAACCTCCAACTCCTGGGCTCAAGCGATCCTCCTGCCTCAGCCTCCCGAGTAGCTGGGACTACAGGCATGCGCCACCACGCCCGGGTAATTTTTTTCTATATATATTAGTTGGCCAATTAATTTCTTTCTATTTATAGTACAGACAGGGGGTTCGCTCCTGCTCAGGCTGGTCTCGAACTCCTGACCTTGAGCCATCCTCCCGCCTCAGCATCCCAGAGTGCTAGGATGACAGGCGTGAGCCACCTCGCCCGGCCCCCAGTTTTTGTTCTTAGCCATGTTACACCATTACTTTTATTTATTTATTTTTTTAAATTTTTTTGAGACACAGTCTTACACTGTTGCCTGGGCTAGAGTGCCGTGGCGTCAGCCTCGCTCACAGCAACCTCAAACTCCTGGGCTCAAGCGATCCTCCTGCCTCAGCCTCCCCAGTAGCTGGGACTACAGGCATGTGCCACCATGCCCGGCTAATTTTTGTATATATATTTTTAGTTGTCCAGATAATTTCTCTCTATTTTTTTTTTTTTTAAGTAGAGACAGGGGTCTCACTCTTGCTCAGGCTGATCTCGAACTCCTGACCTTGAGCCATCCTCCCACCTCGGCCTCCCAGAGTGCTAGGATGACAGACGTGAGGCACCGCGCCCGGCCTCTACTTGTTCTTACTTCCTGAAATGAGTTCTCTGAAGTATTTGCAGACCCTGCTAGGTAGAGGGCCAAATTTAAAGACTCGCTTTACAAAGAACCACCGTCCTGCCCAGCCCACTGGCCGCAGGCCACCGAGACGGGGCGTCTCTGGGGCAAGAATTGGAAAATGACGGTGAATTAGGAAAAGGAGATGATCCCCGAGGTGGAGTCTGAGGCAGAGCAAGTCTGTCAGTCAGTGCCATGCAGTCGCTGGAACAAAGTGGCCAGGAAAGGTCAGGGAACCTTTTCAAACAGAAAATCAAAGGGACACTTGGGATAAGTTACCCAAGCACAGAGCAGAGGTTGGAGGAAAGCACAGAACTCTATTTCTTTAAGAAGAGCCAAAGCATCCGTCTGTATTAAAGATTAAAATTTATTTTTAAACATAATGACTAATGACTTCCACTTCCATCCTCTCTTTTCTCAGCGGGACTCTTCTCTAGACCACATATACTTATTTTTAAGCTCTCTTGGGAAAAGGAGAAATAGAAAATAATAGAATCGTATTGGTCTAAGAGAAAGGAAGCTAAATCAAAGACTCAATATCATTCATAATAGCCACAAAGGAAGTAAAATACCTGGGAATATAATTAACCAAGGAAGTGAAAGATCTCTACAAAGAGAACCACAAAAAAATGAGGAAAGAAATCACAGAGGACACAACAAATGGGAAAATACATCATGCTCATGGATTGGCAGAATCAACATTGTTAAAATGTCCATACTACCCACAGTGATTTATAGATTCAATGCAATCCCCATCAAAATACCAATGTCATACTTCACAGATCTAGAAAACATAATTCTATGCTTCGTTAGAGCCCAAATAGCCAAAGCAATCTTAAGCAAAAGAACAAATCTGAAGGCATCACCTTACCTGATTTCAAGCTATACTGCAAGGCTACAATAACTAAAACAGCATGATATTGGTACAAAAACAGAGACATAGACCAATGAAACAAAAATAGAGAACCCAGATATAAAACCACCTACCTACATCTAACTGATCTTTGACAAAACAGACAACAACATACATTGGGGAAAAGAAGCCCTATTCAATAAATGGTGCTGGGATAACTGGATAGTCACATGCAGGAGAATGAAACAGGACCCCTGTCTCTCACCACCCTCAAAAATTAATTCAAGATGGATAAAAGACTTAAATGTAAGGCAGGAAAACATAAGAACTCTAGAAGAAAATGTTGGAAAAATTCTTCTAAATATTGGTCTAGGCAAAGAATTTATGAATTAGACCCCAATGGTAATCACAGTAACAATAAAAATAAATGAATGGGATTTGATTAAACTAAAAAGCTTCTGCACAGCTAAGGAAATAATCAACAGAGCAAACAGACAACCTACAGAATAGGAGAAAATATTTCCATGCTATATATCCAATAAAGGGTCAATAACCAGAATCTACAAAGAACTTAAGCAAATCAGCAAGAAAAAAACAAACAATCTCATCTCATTAAAAAGTGGGGAAAAGGCATGAACAGAAGCTTTTCAAAAGAAGGTAGACAAATGACCAAGAAACATATGAAAAAATGCTCAACGTCACTAATCATCAGGGAAATGCAAATTAAAACCATGATGAGATATTACTTTACCCCTGTTAGAATAGCTTTTATTAAAAAATCTAAAAACAATAGATGCTGGTATGGATACAGAGAGAAAGGAATGCTTATACACTGTTGGTGGGGCTGCAAATTAGTACAACCTCTATGAAGATTCCTCAAAGAACTAAAAAGTAGATCTACAGTTCGATCCAGCAATCCCACTACTAAGTATCTACCCAAAGGAAAAGAAGTTTTTGTTCTTAAAAGTCACCTGCACTCAAATGTTTATTGCAACATCATTCACAATTGCAAAGATGTGGAATCAACCCAAGTAGCCATTAATTCATGAGTGGATTAACAAAACGTGGTTTAAGGATATCACTGAATGCTACTGAGCCATGAATAAAGATGACTAAATGCCTTTTGCAACAATTTGGATGGAACTTGAGACCATCCTCCTGAGTGAAATATCTCAAGAATGGAAAAACAGATACCACATGTACTCATTATTAAGTTGGAACGAACCAATGAGCGCACATGTACACGCAGAAGTAAAACTCAGTGGAAACCAAGCAGGGGGGAGGGGGGAAGGAGGGAGGGGGAGGGGGGAAGGGAGAGGGGGAAGGGGGGGAAGAGCAAAAACCTACCTAATGGGTACAGTGAACACTATCTGGGTGATGGGCACACAAAAGTGATCCATGTAACAAAAAACATTTGTACCTGCTTAATATTTTTTTTTTATTATTTTTAAGATAGACCTGCTTAATATTTTGAAATAAAGAAAGAAAGGACAATAAAAGGAAAGAAAGAGAGAGAAAGGAAGTTTATCTCCTGAAGAAACACAGGACTTCCCCCCTGTTTATTTACTAGCATGTTCAACAGCTGAAACCACAGCAGAGCTCACGAGGTTACCTTAGACAGTGGGTAATGGATGTGTTCTGTTCCACATCAACAGAAAGGTCAAGAAAATCTTCATCTTTGCTACTAACCTGAAGCAAAAAAAAAAATGGAAAAAAAAATATTAGGCACAAAATACACAGTAGACCTAACGCATACAACTTTGAACATTTATAGGGAATCATAAACGGCAGCAAAAATCACAACTGCAGTTAACAGTCGTGTGTGGCTATATATACTCGCTGGTAACCAGAGTTACCCAGAGAACAAGCCAATCCAGAGGAAAATGCCGATGCTCGATTCGACCTCATCCCTATCCCAGTTTTGATTCGGAACTTCCAGTAATAAAAACTCCACCAGATTTCTCTCCCTGTCCATGCACTTCCCCTGCTGTTTCAAAGCATCAAATATCCATATGGCTCCCCAAGACTGACAGGGTGATAAAAAAGGAAATCGAAAAAGGACTAGAGACTTAGAAAACCTAACCGCGACATGATCACCCCTTTGTTGAGTTGTTTTCAGTTTCCTTGCCAGTCCCTCTGAAATCACTCCTCCCTCCCATGACCCGCCATCCAAACCACATCTGGGCCAAGGAGCGTATTTTCTCCTTAATGTTTTAGAAATATTTATACTTCTTTAAAGGTAAAATTATGACACTTCCCTGTAGGGTTTATATTTTATATAAATATAATATATATGACAACTATATATGTATTATATTATTAAATAGATTATTAAACATTATTGATTTAATATATTTATATGACTATAAATAAATATACAATATAAAATATATATTACATAAATATATAATATAATTATAAATGAATATAATAATTATATTATATTTAATAATCTATTAAATAGATCATTAAATAATAGATTATTAAATATTTTATTACATATTTTATTAAATATTTATTATTTATAAATATTTAATAAAATTATAAATTATATAAATAAAATTATATAAATTATATTATTAAATATTTATATTATGATAATATAAATAGATTATTAAATGGATTGTGAAAAGTGAAGAATGTATATATTCGAATGTATATATTTATATAATATAACTATAAATAAATATACAACATAAAATATATATTACATAAATATATAATATAATTATAAATGAATATAAAATAATTATATTATATTTAATAATTTATTAAATAGATCATTAAATAATAGATCATTAAATATTTTATTACATATTTTATTAAATATTTATTATTTATAAATATTATTTATAAATATTTAATAAAATTATAAATTATATAAATTAAATAAAATTATATAAATTATATTATTAAATATTTATATTATGATAATATAAATAGATTATTAAATGGATTGTGAAAAGTGAAGAATGTATATATTTGAATAATCCAGAAAGAAAATTCAGAAGAGGAGAGTCACAAGAACCCAAAAAAAAAAAAAAACCAAAAAAAAAATAGAGGGAATAAATAGAAAACAAACAATAAAATCACAGCCCCAAATCCAACTACATCAATAACTACAATAAACATAATTGGACTAATCATCCCAAATAAAATGCAGAAATTGAAGAAAGAATTTTTTTTTTAAAAAGCCAGACCAACTGTACGCCATCCACGGGAGCTACACTTTATATATGCGAAGACACAGATATGTTGAATGTAAACAGTTAGAGGAAGACACACTCGGCAAAGCGTTAGCATAAGTATGTAGAGGGCTATCAGATAAAATAGATTTTAAGACAGAGCTATCATGAGAAATAAAAGAAGGCATTTTCTTAATGACAAAAGGGTCAATTTATCAGAAAAACATATCAAACATGGAGCCCCCATCGAACAGAGCCTCAAGAACACAGGGAAGTGGAACACTACCCACCGACAGAAAGAAATGAGCGGCTTACTGACACACGGAACACCACCAATGGTGTGCACTGGTGTACAACATTCAACAACGTCATGCAAGCAAAAGCCACCAGACAGCAAAGACCACGTGTCGTACGGTTCCATTTATAGGGAACCTCCAGAAAAGACAAGTTTGCAAAGACAGAAAGTGGATCAGCAGTGACCCGGAGCTGGGAACAGGATCGACTGCCGGATACAAGGGATCCTCCCAGTGGTGTGATGCAAATGATCTAAAACTGGGCTATGGAGATAATCGCACACTCGGCAAACTACTAAAATCACTAAATGGATAAATCTTATGGTATATCGATTATACAGCAGCAAAGTTGTTTTTAAAAAGTCAAAGAGTGGGCCAGGCACAGTGACAAACGCCTGTAATCCTAGCACTCTGGGAGGCCAGGGCGGGAGGATCGCTCAAGGTCAGGAGTTCGAGACCAGCCTGAGCAAGAGCGAGACCCCATCTGTACTATAAATAGAAAGAAATTAATTGGCCAACTAAAAATACGTAGAAAGAATTAGCCGGGCATGGTGGCGCATGCCTGTAGTCCCAGCTACTCGGGGGAGGCTGAGGCAGGAGGATCGCTTGAGTTCAGGAGTCTGAGGTTGCTGTGAGCGAGGCTGACGCCACGGCACTCACTCTAGCCTGGGCAACAGAGTGAGACTCTGTCTCAAAAAAAAAACAAAAAAAAACTGCCAGGGTTGGAAGGAGAAAGAGGACAATCCCACAGAGAGCTTTTAACCTCCCTTTCTCAGCAACTGATAGAAAAGCTGGGGCGAGTCAACAGGCCTAAAAGATCTGAATAACTGTATCAACCACCACACTTAACTGACGATTAGAGAATACTGCACCCGAGGACTGCCAAATACACATTCTTTTCAACTCTGTAGTTCTCAACGGGAGAAGTTTTGCTACCTGGGGACATCTGGCAATGTCTAGAGACATCTTTCATTGTTATATCCTGGGAGCTGCAACTGGCATTGAGTGAGTACAAGCCACGTCTGCTGCTAAGTGAACATCCCATAATGCACAAGGCAGACCCCACCATGAGGAATCACCTGATCCAACATGGCAATAGTTTCGAGGCAGAGAGACCCTGTTTTCAAGTGTAGACGGTGCATTTAAGGGATAGACCATATATGTTAGTGGATTAAAACATACCTCAATACATTTAACCCTTTGCACTCGGATGTCAAGTGTGACTTGACACGGTTAGCAAACATTATAGAGATTAATATTACTCTCTGAATGTATCAATCGTTTGAAATATAAAAAAATCCAAATAAGTAAGTTTGTATGAAAAGAAACTCCGGTTTTTTATTCTACTGCCACGCTTTGTAAAATCTGGGGTATTTAAAAAATTAAATCCCGAGTAGAATAAAGGAATCGAGAAAAAAAGCAAGCGAGTGCAAAGGGTTAAAATAACTGGAATCGTAAAGAATAGATTCCCTAACCATAATGGAATTAGAAACCAATACCTTTAGGATATGTAGGAAAATACCAAATATTTGGATTTTAAACAACATACTTCTAATTAATGCATGGATCAAAGAAAAAAAGAACCACAAGAGAAATTAGAAAATATTTTGAACTAATGGCAAAGAAAACACAATATCAAAATTGTGGGATGCCAGGCATGGTGGCTCACTACCTGTAATGCCTGCTTCTTGGGAGGCAGGGTGAGGCGGGAGGATCACTGGAGCCCAAGGAGTTTGAGACCAGCCTGGGCAACACAGCAAGACCCCGTCTCTTAAAAAAATATTTTAAAAATGAAAAATTTTTAGATTTTTAAAAAATAAGAAAAATTGTGGGATGCAGCTAAAGCAGTGCTCAAAGGGAAATTTATAGCTTTATATATAAATATTAATAAACAAAAGAGCAGGGATAATCTTTTCTATTTTAACTGCTATATCTCTAGTACATAAAATAACTCCCAGCTTTAATAGGTAGTTAATAAACATTTACTAAATGAATAATAATTAAACTAAAGACTGAACAAATAAGAAGATATCTAAATGCCAACAGCAACATCTGAGTGGCAGAATTATAAATGATTTATTTTTTTATACATTTGTTTCTGATTTTTTTTAATAATCCACAGGGAGTATATTTTTTAATTAGCAAAACTTTTTTACTTAACCCAAATGGCCCTTCTCTGAAAGGAAACAAGAGGAGTGCAACCAACTGAAATCATAAATAAATTAGTTAGCTATGATCAGGTTCCACCCAAGCTCTTATACAAAGGAGGGGAAAAAACATTTTGTTCTCTGGAATGCAGACTTTTCTCTACCTAATGATTTCAGGGAGAGGGAGAAAAAAAGCTAATTTATTAGCTGAAGAACGTTACTGCATCTTTCACAATTCTAAAATGCAAACTGCTTCTAGAATTAGAGGATGAGAAAGCATTGCTCAGGTGAATCACCTATATGGGACATCAAAACATGGCACTAAACCTTTCCATGTGGATTTTTCTCTCCCCTTGCCCTAGACTGACATGGTCAAAGGCAATGAATGACCATGAGATTCATTTTTCTGGGGACGGGGTGGTTGGTTGGAGGTGTTTTTTAATTTTTTTTTTTTGCATCTCTTTCTTCCAAGAAAGCTGCCAGAAAAGAAAACCATGTTCTTCCCACACACACACAAGGATCTCATTCTGGTCTAAGTGAAAATACAGCTTGTCTCCAAGGAAACATGTCTCACCGAGAGACTCCCATATTCTCAGCAAGCACAGGATACATCTTATTCTCCTTTCTTTGCCCTCAATCCTGGGTGATTTTGTGAACCCCCAAAACCCCAGTTTAAAAAGGCTAGAATTCTGAGGCTCTACCTGCTGTTCTTCTTCTTTTTTTTTTCACTTTTTTTTTTATTTCGGCATATGTCTTCTTTTTTAAAGTAATTAATTACCAATCAATTAATGGAACAAATTAATATATAGGGCATACATAGAAACCATGAGCCTTGCTAAAATTCTTAAGTGATGAAAGTCACATGCAAACGTGCTTCTAAATCTCTGGATTCCTTTCCTGGGCTTAGAAAAGGTGGCAGTTCTGGGCTGCTCAGCCATGAACTGACAAGGTGCTGGCTCCGAGCGGCACCAAGTGGTGGGCTTGGTCCAATCGCTGGGACTCAGCATCTCCACCGAGTGCCTGATCTCCCCTTCCCCCAGCCCCAGCCCCACTCCTGCCTCTGAAGGCCACAGCTCTGCTGGTCGATGGGAAACTCCGCAAACAAAGCAATTAAGGACTGTAAAATTGGTACTTCATAAAGCAGTTCTTAAAACAAACTTTTGGTTCCAGTAACGACTATAAAAGCCACTGAGAAGCACTGAAAAAAAAAAAAAAAACACAGATCTGCAGAGCAAAAAACTCAACTCGAATAGACGGGGAGAAAATTAAAATAAACAACAACAAAATTAAGCTCCAGCTGGCCTAACAAATCTCATGAACCAAAACAAAGGAATAAGCAAGGGAGCACTTAGGCTAGAGTGGAAAATCCCCAAGCCCCAATTTCTGAAGTGCCTTTTATCAAGGCTATCTGGAAAAGTCAGCAATGAATCACCCCCAAAAATAGTCTCTCCAAGCCTACTGCAGAACGAAACTGCTTCTCTCCATTAATCTCTCGGTTGACATTTGCACTACAATCGTAACATTTACGAAGGGCGAGACCCAGAAAAGGAAAATCACTGTTTTCTGAGACCATGAAGGCTGGCAGGAAGATTGCCCACAATTGGAGGATCTGGCAGCTGAGACAGCGACAATGGCAAGAGGGCCCCCAGGGGCCAATTTGGGGATCTACGGCAGTTTAATCCCACCAGGAGACCTGGCCATGCTGACCCAGCACCTTTACCCAAAGGGGCTCCATGGTTCTCGAGTAACCCTGAAGGAAACCTTCCCAGTTAGGTCTCCCTGCATGCACCCTGAGGCCTCAGCATTTCACAGTACCAGAGAAAGCCTGCAGGCTATGTGTTTTCTTAGAAAGCAGGGAGCTTTCTAACAATTAGAGCTTTCTAAAAATGGAATGCATTGCCTTGGGAGATTGAGTTCCCGGCCTCTGGACAGGGTCCATCAGTCGCTGGTGACGGACTGGCCAGGACATCACAGAAGAGACTCAGCGCTGGTAGAAAACCAGATTAGAGGACTCCTACCGTGTTTCCCTGAAAATAAGACAGGGTTTTATATTTATTTTTCCTCAAGAAGACACCCTAGGGCTTATTTTCAGGGCATGTGTTATTTTTTTTTTTTAAGTACGGTACAACCATCTCCATTGATTCAAATAGAGTGGAGTCGTCTTCTTCTGGAACATCATCCTCACTCTCCAAACCCCGAATCCCATCCTGAATGTCTTGTGACTCTATTTCCTTTAGAACCACCGGCCCCGATCTCTCCTGTGGAGCACTAGAGCTCTCACGGGGCAGATGAGAAGGGCTGCTCGTGTTCTTTCCCGCTCCTCGACGACACGCATGGGTTGTGCATGGGCCATGCGCTGGGCAGCCACGCCCCTCACTAGGGCTGATTTTCATAGCCACGCCCCTCACTAGGGCTGATTTTCATAGCCACGCCCATCACTAGGGCTTATTTTCATAGCCACGCCCACCACTAGGGCTTATTTTCATAGCCATGCCCATCACTAGGGCTGATTTTCGGGGTAGGGCTTCTACTGCGTACATGCTTAGAAATCCTGCTAGGGCTTGTTTTATGGGGAGGCCTTATTTTCAGGGAAACACGGTAGGATCCTGCCCAGTTGAAAGATCTAAGAAAATGAAGGTGATATCCACATAACTCCAGGGAAAGAACACTTGGACCTCAAATCATCTACTCATTTCAGCGGGAACAAATGTAGGATTTTCAGATCACCCCATCTGCCAGAGAGACACAGCGACACACTTGTACCTGCTTCTGCAAACCAAGTATGAACAGCTGGAATCCCACCATAACAAATACTATGGCATCATCCAAAATTTTCGGAGGAATCTTTGGGCATAGGCTTCCTATGGACGGAGAAGTCCAGGAAATAAAAAGCTAGCTAATAGACCCTCCAAGAAATATAAAGCTAGATAATAGCTTTTGCTTGAGGATGCAATATTTGCATTTGTTGGAGTCAGCTGACCTGTTCATATACAACAAAGTAACCACAGATGTGACTGAGCCAATCAAGGGGTCCCCAAACTATGGCCTTCGGGTCACATGCGGCGGCCGAGGACATTTATCCGGCCCACTGGGTGCTTTTGCCGCCGCTGCCTGTCCTGCTTAGCAGCCGACTCGTCCTGGGCTTGCAGTGCGCATGCGTGGAATGTGCCCACACTCTCCAACAGTCTGGGGGACGGTGAACTGGCCCTGTTTGAAAAGTTTGAGGACCCCTGAAAGTATTCCTGGAAATCCACAGGGAATACCACAACATGGGTTAGTAAGTATTGATCCACAAAACTGAAGGTAGCAGATACCTCCAAGGTAAAGGGTGAGAGGGAGAAGAAATTTAATTTGTAAAGAAGCACGCAGGGGGTTTCAGGGTTATCGGTAACATTCCACTTTTTAATCTAGGTGTTGGGCATATAGGTATTTCTCAAGCTATTCTTTAAAATGCATATATTGCCCATACCCACACACTTTTTTTTTTTTTAAATATTTTTTACTTTTTTTCTTTTTTACCGTACCCATTAGGTGTGAATACACACTTTTTTATAAAAATATTTCCTAATTTAAACAATAGTTTCAGGACTACCAGTCTAGACCAGGCTTTACTACAAATCATTCCCCAATTCCGGCTCATGAGATAAGTCAAAATCTTTTCTCATAGTATACAGTTTTCCTTATCAAGAAACATGATGAACATTTTCTTTTCTTTTTTTTTTTGAGACAGAGTCTCACTTTCTTGTCCAGGTTAGAGTGAGTGCCGTGGCGTCAGCCTGGCTCACAGCAACCTCCAACTCCTGGGCTCAAGCGATCCTCCTGCCTCAGCCTCCCGAGTAGCTGGGACTACAGGCATGCACCACCATGCCTGGCTAACTTTTTCTATGTATATTAGTTGGCCAATTAATTTCTTTCTATTTATAGTAGAGACGGGGTCTTGCTCTTGCCCAGGCTGGCTTCGAACTCCTGACCTTGAGCAATCCGCCCGCCTCGGCCTCCCAGAGTGCTGGGATTCAACTGTTTGTTGAATAATAGCTACAAGCCAAATGCTATCTTGGCACCAGAGAAAGAAGTCACACAGATACTATCCCTGCCCTCCTTAATCTCAGTAAGGAAGATAGATGCTGAATAAAAAACACATACAGATAAATATGTAAATATGATACAACTACAAATATGGAAATATTATACAAGTGTTACCATAAAAAAGCAGAGTGTTGTGAGAGAAAACAAGGAGACTTCATTAAGTGGGGGGGGGGGGGTTCCAAGACGGCCTCTCTCAGGACTGAACACAAGCCGAAACCTGAAGAGGATTCAGCCAAGCAAAGGGGAGAGATGGTGTACACTCCGGACAGAACATGGCACGTGCAAAGGCCCTGGGGCAGGGTAGAGGCTGAAAGACTTGAGAAGCTACAGGAAAGCCAGAGTCAGAAAGAGAGTGACAGCACGGGATGGCCCTGCAGGGGCAGATAGAGCCAGATTCCGCAAGAACCTGTGGGCAGTGGTATTTTCTATGAAACTGGAGGCCACTGCTGTACTTTGGGTAGGACAGTACCACGGAGGAGGCAAGAGAAAAAGCCAGAAGCCAGTAAGAAGCGACTGTAGGAGTTCAGCTGACGCTGTCAGCCGGGCGTTAGGGGTGGCCCGAGCCAGGGTGGGAGCAGTGGGGACCGAGAAGAGGGAGATGGAGACATTAACGAGAGACACGCCCAGACAGAATTCAGCGACGGAACAGACATAAGGTGAAAATGGTGCCAAGGAGCACACCCTAGTTAAAACACAAAGACTGCTGATCTGTAAATCATAGTGTTTACAATACAGTCCTAATTTTCACATTTAAAAGTACATAAAGTGGCCGGGCGTGGTGGCTCACGCCTGTAATCCTAGCACTCTGGGAGTGCCAAGGCGGGTGGATTGCTCGAGGTCAGGAGTTCGAGGCCAGCCTGAGCAAGAGTGAGACCCCCCTCCCCCGTCTTTACTAAAAATAGAAAGAAATTAATTGGCCAACTAAAAATATATATACAAAAAATAGCATGGCATGGTGGTGCATGCCTGTAGTCCCAGCTACTCGGGAGGCTGAGGCAGGAGGATCGCTTGAGCCCAGGAGTTTGAGGTTGCTGTGAGCTAGGCTGACGCCACGGCACTCACTCTAGCCTAGGCAACAAAGCAAGACTCTGTCTCAAAAAAAAAAAAAGTACATACAGTTATTCTCAAAATAAACTGAGCATCAAAAAGAATGAAAAACTGCAACGGATGAAAACACATGAAATATGTTAAAATTCATGAGTTCATCACAAAACAATAACACAAAAGACAGAGAAGGAGATAAAGTGTATCAAAGGCCCTAACATTGTTGGACAAGTGGTAAAAAAATGAACTAAGTCAAGGACACATGTTGTCATCTCTAAAAGAACTGCTAAAAGAATTTGGAACTGGCAATATGACAGATATCCAAAAATTTTTTTGAAAATATTTCATTGATCTTCAAAAGAAGGTAAGAGAAAAATGAATATAAAATAGGTGGGTTACATAAAAACAAAAAGTACAGAGGTAGAAACATACTGCCATTTTACTGTCTGTGTTAAACTACAACACCAAGGATGTTTCCAGAATGTGGGAAATTCCACAGGACAAAGAACCTGATTTCCTCAACCAATGAATTGCAAGGGAAAAGGGTAGATTAGGAAACACTGACCAAATGCAATGTGCGGACCATGTTTTGGATCCTGACTTGAATTAATCTGCTAAAAAAACAACATGACATATCAGAAAAACCTGAACCTTGAGCGGACAATAATTTAAAGGAATTGTTTTTAGGTGTGATAATGGTATTACACTTGTTTTTCTTTTTAAAAGACTTTTTATACGACTTTTAGAGAGAAATAGCAATGTAATGAAGAGATTACAAATGACAAGACACGTTATCTGGGGCCGGCTTACTAATGAATCCAAGGGCAGAGGGGCGTGGGAGAGAACAAGGTGGGTCAAATTGTTAACAGTCACCAATCCTGGGAAAATACACACATGGGATTTACCATGCTTGTCTCTCTACTTTTGTATTCCTTTGAATGTTACTGGAATATAAAGTATTCCAGTAAACAGAGGGAGAAAGGGAGGGAAGGAGGATCTCTAGACAGGTAAGTATATGCAGAAAATGTTTTGCCAGGGCAGATTTTTAAAATGTTCCAGTGGGTTATATCTGGGCTAATGTGATCACAGTTTTTAGAAAACGTTACAAATTCATCATCTCTGGGTGAGAAGATTACTGGTAATTTTTAGTCTCTTTTTGCTTAGCTATGTTTTCTAATTGTTTCTATAATGAGCAAATGAGAATGTTGATTCCAAAATTGTTTAAAAAGATAAAAGGAAAACTGCCCAGAAAAACTAAAAAGCCTCTCTGGTTACATGGATGTTGATTGTGTAAATCCACATTTCTTAGCCATTTCTGGGTCATGGTTGGCAATGGACTGAACGAAAGTCTGTGTCCTCCCAAAATTCACAGGTTGAAACCCTGATCTTTAGTGGGATGGTATTTGGAGGTGGGGCCTTGGGGGGGTGATTAGGTCGGGAGGGTGGAGCCTCATGATGGGATCAGCACCCTCATACAGACAGACATGAGAGTTAGCTCCCTCTATCTCCCCCGGGGACATGGCAAGCAGGTGCCCACCCACATAAGAGAAGGCCCTCACCCCAAACCACACCCTCCGCTCAGACGTCCAGCCCCCAGAGCCGTGAGAACGGAATCTCTGTCGTTTAAGCCACTCATTGTCACCCTGTGTTATGACGAACACACAGGCCTCTTGCAGAATCTGATGAAAGCCACTCTTCCCCGAAAAATGCATCATTTTTCATGAGATGTCAAGAAGCTGAGACCCCCTAATGAACCTATATGTTGTTAGTAGTTATAATAAATGACAATAATAGCTGACGTCTACTGCATGCTTGCTGTGTGTGTCAGCCACGGTTCTAAGTGTTTTACGAGTGTGGGTTCATTTAATCCTCCCCCCATCCCTACGAGATGGACACTCTCATCATCACCTAGAACCAACCACGGTTCTAAGTGTTTTACAAGTGTGGGTTCATTTAATCCTCCCCCATCCCTACGAGATGGACACTCTCATCATCACCTAGAACCAACCACGGTTCTAAGTGTTTTACAAGTGTGGGTTCATTTAATCCTCCCCCCATCCCTACCAGATCGACACTCTCATTGTTCCCATTTTACAGATGAGGAGAGTGAGGACAGAGAAGATGAGTAATTTCCACTGGGTCCCACAGTTACTGAATGAAAGGGCCTGCTGACAAACTCAGGCAGCCTGGCTCCAGAGCTCGGCTCTTGACAAGCCCAATGAAGGCCACCCATAGAGTTTAAATTAAATATACCAAGCAAATATGACGTCCTGAACCATGCTCTGGAGAACGTCTTCAAACTCAATTAACACTAAGCGCCTACCAGATGCCAGAACCATCGAAATACATCGGCTCACCAAACCCTCGGACAGCACTGGGACTCGCCCCAAACACCCAGCTACCTGTTGTCGTATAAAAATGAGACTCATCAAACCTGTCTTCCGACTTCAACATCCGACAGCCGCCTCCCTCTGAGTTGGGGTATACGGTCTAAGCCACACATGACCTCCTCATGACCAAAATCTTTTCAAGATAACTTGTCCAGGTTTAACCCAACAGTTCTATTTACGAACCCTAAAACTTGGCCATGGTGCAAAGCAGTTCAGCATTTAAGGGGGTTTCCCTCCGTGACCCTGCTCGGGCCCACTGAGACATCTCGGATGGATGCAAGCTTGCAGAAGTTTGCCCTTGAGTTCCGCATGCATGAACAGGATTGTCCACCCATCCTGAAGGCAGTTGCTACGTGCAATAATACCACATCGCGCTTGCATGCAACCCAGCCTGTACAAACATGCACACGTGAGTGACACGCGAGCCCCCCCCCACCCCACCCCCAAATACTTACAGTTTCACAGTTCAAGCATCGAGTTTCATTGGTGAGCGTTCCCTGAAAAATCTCATGAACCCAGGTGAGTTCTGGTTTGTTATTCTCCGCAGGTTCGTTCATGTTGCCATTTTTGAGTTTTCCGTTTTGTTTTTCCTGTTTCTTCTCTTCCTGCAGGATGTCCGCGATAGTGTTCAGCAAATAATTTAAAAATTCGTGAGCGTCCTGCTGCATGTAGTTATCAAAGAGATCTGGAAAGGAGGAGGTGGCCACGCTTCAGTCTCCGGTTCTCGAAAAGCAAACGCACATGCTTCGTTTTGCGGGCCATGCCTCGGTTTTTATACTGCATGGACGGGCGGGTATGGGGTACAAATATTTGCATTTCTACTACGTGGCTTCGATAAGTAAGTTCCAAAGGCATTTTTGTTGGTTTGCATTTTCTGCCACCCACCCAGGACTCAACTTCCCCATCTCCCTAAAAGTCATCATGTTTATAAAAAGCCACCCAAAAATTTTGATCTGTTCTACAAAAGAACAGGAATTCCCTGATAAAATGTCAACTTTTAATGTGATGTAACCACCCATGATCGATTATTCATTGATTGGGTAATTTATCTAGAGCAACTGGGGTCTCTTCTCGAAGATCATATTAAACCCTAGACCAACCTGCAAGCAGCTTAAAAGGAAACACACAAGGGAGGGGAGGAACACGTATGAGCGGGTTATCTATCGGCAGTGTGTTCTGAAACCAAGTACAGAAGATTCCAGAAGCCCATTGCTGGTTCCCTGCTCTCAGGACAAACAATCAAGAGATGAATGCGGCTGTGAAACTTCATTATTAATCACATCCACAACTAGAGAGGGAGAGAGACAGAGACAGAGAGCTCTGCTTCCTTCACTACTCCAATTATTTTTATCCTGCCATGTTAAACCATAACGACTTCAAAAGACAGCAATCAAATTAAACAAGACTTTATAAAACAAACATCTGATTAGCTGTGTGCAAGTCTGGTGGAGTCCGGGTGGATCCAGGATAAACACTGGCTGCCGTAATCAAACAGTTTCACGGTCATAAAAATGACCAGCACGAAACTTCTGGAATGCACACCTCGTTTCTATCACCACCACCCCCAAAAGAAGACAGAAAGGCCAGAAAAATCAGGACATTTTTTTTTTATCATACAAAGCTATCAATTTGATATCCTTCAATTATTCTAATAAAAATCAGAGGTATTATTTTTAAAACAGCAGAGGTGCTGATTAGATAATACGAGATTACTTTGATCACTCACGACAAGTCTAGAAAACAGAACTATTTTGTTCCATTATTGCACCCACCTATTTACTACAATGAGTGTCTCATTCAAGAAGGCTGCCCGGGACAATTTTTTTCCTCTGGCAATGACCCTATCCAGAAGGCAGCAAATAAAAAGATCATTCAAAAACTGGGATGACAAATGTGCCTTTTAAAGCCTATTTATTCACATAATCCAGTTTTGCTGTACGCATACTGGGTAGAGAAGAGATAAATGTTTTTTTGTTCTTTTGTTTTTGTTTTTTAAATGATACTCGAGTAGTTGCCCAAACTTATTTCCTTTTCAAAATAAATAAATAAATAAATAATGGCTGGGCGTGGTGGCTCACGCCTGTCATCCTAGCACTTTGGGAGGCTGAGGCGGGAGGATCGCTCAAGGTCAGGAGTTCGAAACCAGCCTGAGTAAGAGAGAGACCCCCGGTCCCTACTATAAATAGAAAGAAATTAGTTGGCCAACTAAAAATATATATAGGCCAGGCGCGGTGGCTCACGCCTGCAATCCTAGCACTCTGGGAGGCTGAGGCGGGCGGATCGCTGGAGGTCAGGAGCTTGAAACCGGCCTGAGCAAGAGCGAGACCCTGTCTCTACTATAAAAATAGAAAGAAATTAATTGGCCAACTCATATATATATACATATATATATATATATATATATAAAAAACGAGCCAGGCGTGGTGGCGGCATGCCTGTAGTCCCAGGTACCCGGGAGGAGGCTGAGGCAGGAGGATCGCTTGAGCCCAGGAGATTGAGGTTGCTGTGAGCTAGGCTGACGCCATGGCACTCACTCTAGCCCGGGCAACAAAGCGAAACTCTGAAATAAATAAGTAAGTACGTAAGTAAGTAAATAAATAAATAAATAAAATAATAAATAAATAAATAAATAAAAGTAATAATAAATAAATAAAAATAAATAAAATAATAAATAATAATGAATAAATGATGAAAAATAATAAATAAATAAAAATAAATAAATAATAAATAAAATAATAAATAGTAATAATGAATAAATAATAATAAATAAATAATAATAATGAAAAAATAATAAATAATAATAAATAAATAAATAATTTAAAATAATAATAAATAAAAATAACAATAAATAAAATAATAAATAAATAAAAATAATAAATAAACAAAATAATGATAAATAATAAATAAATAATAATAAATAAACCCAGCTGTTCATTTCGAGGGCACGCAGAGCACCCCGCTAGTTTCCCTTGGTTGGGGGCAGCCTCGGGGCGGGCGGGCGCTCCTCACCGTTCTCCTTCCTCAGGCGGGAGATGAACTTCTTCGGGGGGATCACGCCGACCTTCTTCTTCTGCGTGGCGATGCTGTGGAAGAGGTCGGCCAGGCAGGTGAGCAGGTTCTCCTTCTTCTTCTGCTGGGCCTTGTAGGCCAGCACGTTCTCGCGGAACGGCCGGCAGAAGTACAGCGCCTGGAGCACGGAGTTGCAGTAGCACGTGTTCCCGAACTGCCAGAGGACGACAGGGGCGGCGGGCACGGTCATCTTCTGGGGACAGGCGGGGAGGGCAAAAAGAGAAAAGGCCACCCCCCACCCCCGAGACCCGGCCCAGGGCTCCCCGCACCGGGGCCCGGCCCGCCGCCCTAGGACACCAGCTCCCAAAGGGCCGGTGACAATCTGGTCGGCAGGGATGACAATGGGCGAACGTGCCACCCTGCTGCTTCTGCAGCCCGCGGAAGTCTCTAGAAGGGTGACGGACACGCTGGCTGCCTCCTCGAGGAAGAGTCTAGAGAGACCTTCTGGTGCTTATGAAAGGGGAGAGGAAACAGCTCCAGAATAGGAAGACCCAGGGAAGCAGCTGGCTAAAAAAAAAGGAGGCCATCCATGGCTTCCCTTAATAGTATGTCTGAAAAATAAAAAAATAAATTTAAAAAAAAAAGAGAAAAATATTAAAAATAATAATAATAAGGAAGCCACATTTGCAAGACATCAAAACTTCCTGCGACACAGAAAATACAAAATCCAAGTCAAAGAGAGACCCAGCAACTAGGAACCCCTTGCTCGGCTAGAACCAGCCTGAATTTGGCAGGGGACCAGTCTCCCTTTTTCTCTCTTGCCAGCTTCCAAGTGACCCTGTCCCCTGGGCTCAGACCCCACCTTCCTCAATTGTCCCAGTACGACAGAGGCAAGAAGAGACCTCCCCATGTCCCCCCCTACCATCCCGCCCCAGCTTCCCACCGTCCCAACCTCCAAACTGCCCTCGATCTTGTTTCTGCCCAGGTGACAACTGTCGCATGAACGAGGCCACCCAAATCCCTAGCGTCCCACCATGGGACCTCGGCCCGCACGGTGGATGCTGAGACCGCGGTGACACAGGGAAGAGATTTCACTGGTTTTCACTGGCTGGAAGACCAGCTCCGTGGGGCAGAGACCGCCACGGTGGGATTTTCCGTGCACGGTGAAATGCAAAGATTGTAAGGGAATAACGAGATTAGCACCGCATGTCACAAAATGCTACGTGCGGTGCAAGCACACCTTGCACACCTTCTCAAATCCGGTTGTTGGCTCGTGTGGCGTTCGCCCAAAAGCACACAGATGCCACGCCATGCTTAACATGACATTTCTACACGTGCTAAGACAGAAGCCGTCCTATTTTTAGATTTTAATCTGCTCTGACACAATTATGTAACAGGAGGCAGACCTCTTTTTACAGAGAAGCTGGAACTTTGATAAATCCCCACCCTCAAGGGAACAACCCAAATGAAGCTATTAATAAATATAGATCTCGACGATTCTTTCCACCAACTAGCAAATGGCCTTAATGCTTTTTTTTTTCTCTGCAACCTGCACTGGCGTTTCCCTTAGCCAGTGCAGAATTCCCATCGAATAACTATCTTCACAGCGCTGAGCAGAGGCCTGTGCATACTGGTTAAAAAAATCTGTATTAAAATTAGAAGTACACGCCTGTCATCCTAGCACTCTGGGAGGCCGAGGCGGGAGGATCGCTCAAGGCCAGGAGTTCAAAACCAGCCTGAGCAAGAGCGAGAACCCGTCTCTACTATAAAAATAGAAAGAAATTAATTGGCCAACTAATATATATAGAAAAAAATATCCAGGCATCGTGGCACATGCCTGTAGTCCCAGCTACTCGGGAGGCTGAGGCAGGAGGATCGCTTGAGCCCAGGAGTCTGAGGTTGCTGTGAGCTAGGCTGACGCCACGGCACTCTCTCTAGCCTGGGCAACAGAGTGAGACTCTGTCTCAAAAAAAAAAAAAAAAAAAAAAAGAGTCACTGGTGATGAGCTGGTAATGCCTAAAGATCCAGGTGCAACGAAGCACACTACAACAAAGACTGCCCGAAGAGTTCATCCAAGAGAACACGTAAAAGAAGATCTGGCTAAAAAGCCTGATAAAATCACATTCGAGTTATGTATCCAAAGGAAATTCCTTAAAGCACAGGGGAGAAAATGTGAATTCGGCCCCAATAATGCAGTAATTTACACACTGACTGCAGGTGAGTTGTATTTAACTCAGGCTGGTTATGAGCCCAGGGCCAGGTGAGGCAAAACCCTGCAGCTGTTTCCCAAAGTCCTTCCTTGTTGATGTTCTTATGGTTACAGTTAATATCGACAATTTCATCCTAAAAACCTGGACGGCACTGCATATAACTCACACAGAGAAAAACAATAAAAATAGGCCTGATGCCACATTCATGTTGCAAAAAAACAAAAGAAAAGAAAAAATATTAAAGTATTAAAGAATAAATATTAAAGTAGAAAGAAAGAAAGAGAGAGAGGAAGGAAGGAAAGAAGAAAGGAAGGAAGGAAGGAAGAGAGAGAGAGAGAAAGAGAGAAAGGAAGGAAGGAAGGAAGAAAGAAAGAAAGAGAGAGAGAAAGAAAGAAAGAAAATAACAAGTTAGGATCATTTTGTTTTAAGGGAACATCATGGCCACAAGGAAAAAGAAAGAAAAGAGAAGAGAAGAGAAGAGAAGAGAAGAGAAAAGAAAAGAAAAGAAAAGAAAAGAAAAGAAAAGAAAAGAAAAGAAAAGAAAAGAAAAGAAAAGAAAAGAAAAGAAAAGGAAAATAACAAGTTAGGATCATTTTGTTTTAAGGGAACATTGTGGCCCCAGGGAAAACATTTTTTTTCTGTAAGCGTGCCAGTCAATGGGCTAAATCCTTTTTTGCTGGGACAACTCACACTTTGAAAAATAGATTGAACTGCCCCCTCCCTCAACACCTGCCACTTCTACGAACTGAACGGCACGGCCGATTCTTCCAAAATTGGCAATGGTGAAAACTGGCGACGGGGCCGCACAGCAGGAAGCCGGGGCGACTTCATCTCTGTTGACAGCCGCTCCCCGTGCCCGCATCCCCGCCCGAGCCCCGCCCGCCCCGCTGCCCCCTCCGCCCTTCCCCAGACAGAAACCATCTTCCGCGAGGGCGGTCCCCGATGCCAGGGAGGCTGGGGCCACCGCCTGCTGCCCTCAAACACTTGATGGAGAGGGTACATTTTTAAGTACTCACGTTGACCAATCCAAAGTAGTGCTCATTGATCGGAAACTGCTCTGGACCAATGTCTTTCTCCAGAGCAGAGGCATTGGTGCCCTGAAAGAGGAAAACAGCAAAGGTTCAAGTTGAGCTCAAGAGAAGCAGGAAAAGCAAAATGACCCTTAAAGAGAGTCCACCGCTGGAAGGAGCAGGTCCCCTGGTCACCAAGGTGGTGCTGGTGCAGAGAGAAGCAGGGTCAGGAGCAAACCAGAAGGGGAGCTAATAGAGTCAGCCCCGTTCCTCTCCTAAGCCAACGTAGTTATTTACGCCCCCCCCACCCAAACCTGTTCTACCTGCCTTCAACGCTCTTCTGTTAGGAAAGGACGCTTAGGACGGGCAAACAAAGCCAAACGAAACTTCCGAATAAATAAAGCACTGCCATTTCAGACAGCTGCTGCAGCTTTTGCACTACTTAGTGGCACAGAGAATCACATTACCAGCCGGGCAGGCGGTGGCTCACGCCTGTGATCCTGGCACTCTGGGAGGCCGAGGAGGGAGGATCGCTCAAGGTCAGGAGTTCGAGACCAGCCTGAGCAAGAGCGAGACCCACTGTCTCTATGAAAGACAGAGAGAAATTAATTGGCCAACTAAAAATATATAGAGAAAAAATTAGCCGGGCATGGTGGCGCATGCCTGTAGTCCCAGCTACTCGGGAGATCGAGGCGGGAGGATCGCTCAAGGTCAGGAGTTCAAAACCAGCCTGAGCAAGAGCGAGACTCCCGTCTCTACTCTAAAAATAGAAAGAAATTAATTGGTCAATTAATATATATAGAAAAAATTAGCCGGACATGGTGGTGCATGCCTGTAGTCCCAGCTACTCGGGAGGAGGCTGAGGCAGGAGGATCGCTTGAGCCCAGGAGTCTGGGGTTGCTGTGAGCTAGGCTGAGGCCGCAGCACTCTCGCCTGGGCAAAAAGTGAGACTCTGCCTCTAAATAAATAAATAAAATAAAATCTAACGGTTCCCAGGTGCATCAAATTGGTCAGCCACACGAGACTGCACCATGATCATAACGACAGCTACTAGGTGCTCTTACTATGCGCTATTTATTCTTACAACAATCCTGTGAGCTAAGTACCATCATTTCCCCCGTTTAGCAGACAAACTACTTAAGACTCAGAAGGACTGAAGAACCTGTCCAAGGTCCATAGCCAGTAAGTGGCAGAGCTAGGACTTGAACCCAGGACTCCGACCTGGGTTCCCACGAGCTTAACCAAATGCCATGCACAGGGATGCCAACTGGTGAAACCACTCACTGAGCCCCAGTAGGGGTCAGTTCAGTGGCATCTGATTAGTGCGACTCCCCAAGGCCCGGCTGAGTCTGCTGCGATGAGAAAAAGTGACCAGCGCTCGGTCCAACCAGGGAGGCAGTTTAACAAGTGGGTGGCA
Organism: Microcebus murinus; assembly: GCF_040939455.1. NCBI lineage: Eukaryota > Metazoa > Chordata > Mammalia > Primates > Cheirogaleidae > Microcebus > Microcebus murinus. The sequence goes on along the minus strand of NC_134129.1, from coordinate 16,660,028 downwards.
TTAGGCTCTGTCGTCGTGTAAGCGAAGTCTCCGTCTATACTGTCACACCTTCTCCGGCTCTCAGGGAACACGCACAGGTCACAGAGACCAAAGGATTCGGGAGACAGGTGTTTTAAAAGGAATAAGATGCTTACGTTGCATTTAAAAAAACAATCTACTGCTACTACGTACGTAGTCTTGACTGTCATAATTGGCATCTCATCTCCGTAGGGTGAGAGCCTGGCAAAACGGCCACTTGTCACCAAGCAAACATGAAAATGCAAAAGGACCCGACTCTAGGCAAACAGAACTATAATAAAAACTTGGCACACGGCATGGCCTTATCACAGCACCCTCTGTTTCCACTTGTTTTCCTAAGTTCCTTTACTCTGTTCCACCAAAGTAATAAACTCCTTTACCCGTCGCCTGAGACTTCGGGTTTGGTGATCATCTGTGTGGGGGACAGTCTCAGCCTCTTTTCCGCAGTGTGCCTGGGAGGGTGGGGGTGCGGCTGGCTGCCTCCCCAGTAATCTGACTCCCCCTACGAGGCTGGATTTTTGAAATCCATCAAACTGCTGCAGGTTTTTATGATAGAGAAAAAAAAATCGCTTAAAAAAATTCCAATAAAGTTATACCTCAGTCCATGAATCCGTGTAAACGGCGCATATTAAATACACCTGTGGCCATTTTTCGAGCTAAATTGGAAAATGTGGCTCAGAGCCTGGGAGGGACGTCGTCAGATGTCAAAGTATATCTATCGCACACGGAGATGGACCTCATTTAATCTGTGGCCACATATTTGAGTCAGTCCATGGTTGTTTTTTTTTTTTTTTTCCATCTTAATAACATGTTTTTTTTTTTCAATTTTCTACCGGATTTATTTATTTATTTTTAATGTTTTCTTTTTCTTCATTTCGGCATATTATGGGGGTACAAATTTTAAGGCTTCAAAAAATGCCCTTTCCCCCCCTCCCCCCACAAGTCTGAGTTTCCAGCTAGTCCATGGATTTTGCCATTTGGAAATTCCGAGGTTGAGTCTACTTTTCCCTACCTCACTACTTCCCACCGTTTGACTCTCGAGAGCGGAGGACAGGGGCCCAGGGGCCAGCGTCCCCGAGCAATGCCCTGGGAACAGAGGCAGCGGCCACCAAGATGGCCCGGCACAGCGGGGGAAGAAGATTAGCTGCGTCTGCAGGGAAACGTGGTGGCTCTTCCCGGGGTCAACGCTCCCTCGCCACCCTCCAGCTCGAGCCTGCTCGGCCCCTGGGTCTGGAGGGGTGCGGAGGAGAAGCCGGCAGGGCCCCCGATCCTCGGTGCTGCCCCCAGCCCACGACACTGTCACCCTCCTGTCCAAACAGCCCCCTTGCCAAGGCTTCATGGAAGACGTGCCTTGACCCCACAGCTCTTGTCATCCTCCTGGGTGGCCTCCACGTCTCCGGGACGGGCCGTCCCACAGTTGCGCCCGCAGCAGCTCCGTGTCCCATTTTCCAACTGTCATCTGTCCCCCTCCACTTCCGCTGCCCACTCCCCAAGACACCCCCAAGTCCCGGCACAGCCGGCATGCCCGCCTGCAGCTGCCACGGCCGACCAGGCTCAGCCCTGCTTGCTGCCTTCCTCTCGCCCCCTCCTTGCACCCACATGCGGGTCCCGCTGCCTTCTTCTGCCTTCTTTAGTTAAGCATGCCGACAGCCGGGTGTGGTGGCTCATGCCTGTCATCCTAGCACTCTGGGAGGCCGGGGCGGGAGGATCGCTCAAGGTCAGGAGTTCGAAACCAGCATGAGCAAGAGCGAGACCCCCGTCTCTACTAAAAACAGACAGAAATTAATTGACCAACTAAAAATATACAGAAAAAATTAGCCAGGCATGGTGGTGCATGCCTGTAGTCCCAGCTACTCAGGAGGCTGAGGCAGGAGGATCACTTGAGCCCAGGAGATTGAGGTTGCTGTGAGCTAGGCTGACACCACGGCACTCACTCTAGCCAGGGTAACAGAGTGAGACTCTGTCTCAAAAAAAGAAAACAAAAACAACCGTCTGTTCTGAACATTTGCAGATGAATCGGATGATTTCTGAGATTTCAGACAACCGGGTGGCGAGGGGGGGGAGGTCGTGCTACTGAAGCTGAGCGCTGCTGAGCGGGGGCTCTTCGTGCTTTTCTGTGTCCACTGGCACGCACGGGTGAGTGGGGGCACGGGAGGCTCGGAGCCAGTGAGCAGATGTGACGATGGAAACGGAGGACAGCCAGGGACCCTGCAGACGCCACGCAGGCGACCTTGACCATGGAGACAGGGCCGTGCGCCGAGGAGTACAGGCAGCCTCTAGAAACCAGAGGAGGCAAGGAGACGGATTCTGTCCTGGAGCTTCCGGGAGGTGTGCAGCCCGGCCATCCTGCATGACCCTCAGAACTGCAAAATGACACATCTGCATCGGTTCCAGCTACTAAATTTGCGGTGATTTTTTTTTTTACAACAGTACCGTGTTTCCCCCAAAATAATACGGGGTCTTATATTTATTTTTCCTCAAGAAGACACCCTAGGGCTTATTTTCAGGGGAAGTGTTATTTTTTTTAAGGACGGTACAACAATCTCCATTGATTCAAATAGAGTGAAGTCGTCTTCTTCTGGAACATCATCATCACTCTCCAAACCCCGAATCCCATCCTGAATGTCTTGCGACTCTATTTCCTTTAGAACCACTGGCCCCGATCTCTCCTGTGGAGCACTAGAGCTCTCATGGGGCAGATGAGAAAGGCTGCTCGTCTTCTTTCCAGCTCCGCGACGACATGCATAGGTTGTGCAGATACGCTGCCCACACCCATCAGTAGGGCTGATTTTCATAGCCACGCCCCTCACTGGGGCTGATTTTCATAGCCACGCCCCTCACTGGGGCTGATTTTCATAGCCACGCCCCTCACTGGGGCTGATTTTCCATAGCCACGCCCCTCACTGGGGCTGATTTTTCATAGCCACGCCCACCACTAGGGCTGATTTCCATAGCCACGCCCATCACTAGGGCTGGTTTTCTGGGTAGGGCTTCTATTGTGCACATGCTCAGAAACCTTCCTGGGGCTTATTGTATGGGTAGGGCTTATTTTCAGGGAAACACAGTAATAAGAAACTAACATCCTCCCTTTCCAGCCTCCGTTCCCCACTGTGTCTCCCTTACCCACCCCACTGCTGTTTACACGATTATTAACATCTGCCCCATCCCCTGGACTAGACATGTCATGGGAGCAAAGGACACGTTGCACTGCCCAAGCCCGCGCCCCTGCTGGCTGACACGCGGCAGCCCCACCACGCCTGCCGGATGGCGGGGAGGGTCGAGGCTGTCCGAGTAGTCTACCCGTGTGTGCTGATCGGGACACAGACGTGTGGGCTCTCCGGGGAGGCACAAGCGGTACCCTACCCACCTGCCCGCCTCCCCTCCCTTTTACAGACATGCTCTCTGAGAACTGGTTTCCATGGATACAGAATGTCACTGGCATTGACATCTGGAACCAAACTCGCGCTTCATCCGCATGCTAGCGTTTCCCACTGGTGGTGCCAATCTTCCCGCGTCGCTAACAGACTTGGGGATTAAGTATTTCACACGTAAATGTGTTTTCATGATACAAGAGCACAGGCACGGCGGGGGGGCGCTTCCTGAGACGAAGATGATGACCACTGTTGGGTCCGGGCGCGGTGGTGACTCTCGCCTGTCATCCCAGCACTCTGGGAGGCCGAGGTGGGAGGATCGCTCGAGGTCAGGAGTTCGAGACCAGCCTGAGCAAGAGCGAGACCCCCTGTCTCTACTAAAAAATAGAAAGAAATTAATCGGCCAACTAAAAATACACAGAAAAAAGTCAGCCGGGCATGGTGGCGCATGCCTGTAGTCCCAGCTACTCAGGAGGAGGCTGAGGCAGGAGGATCGCTTGAGCCCAGGAGGTTGCTGTGAGCTAGGCTAACGCCACGGCACTCTAGCCCGGGCAACGGAGTGAAACTGTCTCAAAAAAAAAAAAAATTTAATAAATTTAATAAAAGTTTAGTAAAGGAACATCCTGCGGACCCGGCACCTAAGGCCCTCAGGGGTGCATTTTGGCCACTTTTCCTCCCCAGGATGAACTTGGCTTTGATCCCAGCCTCTTCACCTCCCTGGCTGCGTTTCTGGTGTCCAGACTGCCTATTCCTCAGGGAGGCCAAGTGAAGGAAGCGACAGTGGGGCTGCCATCAGCACGACAGGAATCACAAAGCGCATTGCAAACCCAAGAGATGACAGTCCTGTCGCTAGCACCCAGCGTGCCACCAGGGGCGATAGGTGTGGGGGGGAGGGACTGAAAACTAACTGTTATGTGACCAGATGCAGAACAAGGACGGCACCTCTGCGGGTTTTAAATCACAGGGCCCGGGAGTGTAAGAAATAAGGGCTCTCATTTCCATCAGTAAAGAACGTGGTAACCTTTGAGAAACAATGCAGCCAACTTTTATTAAAAATAGCAGCTGAGCTGGGACAAGTTCCAACAAGAAGACTGTAATGTCAGCTCTTCAAAGCCCCCCGGAAAGCAATTCTGTGACTGCCAAGGGCCGCTACCAAAACACGAAACGAACAACAACAACAAACTCCCAGGAAGCATGAATCATAAATGCATAAGATGGGTATAGGAAAAAAAATCCATTTAAAAAGCAATTTATAAAGAAAACAAGTTAGAATTTATTCCTTGTGGGGGGAGGGGGAGGATAGAGACAGATCCTTGCCCAGGAGGAGGAAATAACTGAAACAAGGGCCTTACTGGGTCTGTAAAAACCAACCAGAACATTGCCATGCTATGGGTAAGCCTATAACAGAAACATGGGCACCGGGTAGGGTCCTTGGAGAACAGCTGGACCACGTTGCAGATAAAATTTTTTTTAAAAAGTCCCAGAGCAGGCCGGGCGCGGTGGCTCATGCCTGTTATCCTAGCACTCTGGGAGGCCGAGGCGGGAGGATTGCTCAAGGTCAGGAGTTCTGAACCAGCCTGAGCAAGAGCAAGACCCCCATCTCTACTAAAAAAAATAGAAAGAAAGTATCTGGACAACTAAAAAAAATATATATATATATATAGAAAAAATTAGCCAGGTATGGTGGCGCATGCCTGTAGTCCCAGCTACTCTGGAGGCTGAGGCAGGAGGATCGCTTGAGCCCAGGAGTTGGAGGTTGCTGTGAGTGAGGCTGACGCCACGGCACTCTAGCCCGGGCAAGAGAGTGAGACTCTGTCTCAAAAAATAAAAAAATAAAATATAAAAATAAATAAAACTAAAAAGTGCCAGGGCAGTAAACCGACTTGCCCAAGATCTCCCCAAAGTGGCTCATTTACCTGGGTCCTAGGACAGGCACCTTGCTTTCAAGTTTGTGCAAAGCAGAGAAGGGACTCAAGAAAAGCCAGAGATGACATGTAAGAACTTCTAAGTAAACACAGAATAAGTCATTAATTATAGACATGAATTAAAATAGATGACAGGAGAGGTGAATGTTGCTGCTACCGCCACATTTTTTAGGTCTGCGTTCAAAAGGCTGCTTTACTTACCAAAAATGTTTTCAAGGTACAAAAAGAACATAAAGGACTAGGTTCCAAAAGGACCAATGTCCCCAGACCTCTGATGACAAAGATCATTCCTATAGTCTTGTGGAGAAAGTGAGGCAAAAATGAGGTGATGCAGCCCAAAAATCTCAGGATGGGTCCGGAGTCACCTGCCAGGGTTCAAGGGTAGTTACGGGGGAATTAATAATGGACAACTCATAAATAGCATTTACTATGTGCAGTCACTGCTTCAAGTGACTTTATGTGTATTTTACTCACTTTAATCATCATAATAAACCCTATGAGGTAGATGTCATTACTGTCCTTATTTTAAAGGTAAGAAAAGTGAGTGGTGGGTAAGGAACTATTCAAGTCCACACAGCTAATGAGTAGTGAAACCCGGCCACATTCGTAATCCCAGCACTCTGGAAGACCGCTTGAGGCCAGGAGCCCAAGACCAGCCTGGGCAGCACAGCAAGACCCCACCTCTGCGAAAAATTTTAAAAATTAGCCGGGCGTGGTGGCGCATGCCACCTGTAGTCCCAGCTACTCAGGAGACTGAGGCAGGAGGATCCCTTGAGCCCAGGAGTTCAAGGACCCATGAGCTGTGACTGAGACGCTGCACTCCAGCCTGGGTGACAGAGCAAGACCCTGTCTCTAAAATTAAAATAATAAAAAATAAATGAGTAACTAATAAAATAAGCAGTGGGACTGGTGAGCAGTTGTGGCTCGCCAACTGTTTTTGCAAACGCAGTTTCACCGGAATACATCCCCGATCTTTCATTTACTTACTGCAGCCACTTTGGCAGGACAGGGTCTCGCTGCACGCGGACTGGCCACAGAGTGTGTCCCCCGGCCGCTACGGAATGCTGACTCTCGGGGAGGCCCAGCCTCCCGGGAACCACAGAATTACAGGAACTGAAGAGCGGAAGCGGTCACGAGGTTGCCCAGGAGAACCCCAACCGGCTTCTAAGGCATCCCTTGGAATGTTCTAGAACACACACAAGTAAAACCTCTACAGAGCACCGCAAGCCCTTTAAAGGGAACGCAAAACTGAGGTTGGGGAGTCAGGGGAGACGTGAGATGTGCAATCAACGGAAAAAAGCAGGTTTTTTATTTTTTTTTCCAAAACGGTTCTGAAGGCTGCAAAATCTTCATCCAGACGAGTAAGAAAATAACGTCTAGTTTTCAAAGGCAGAAAGAGGAGACAGTATGGAAAAGCAAATCTGAAATCTAAGCAGTAAAATACCGTCTTGCACCTAATCGTGAAGGAAGGTGCAACGGTCCCCAACCTCTCCATTCTTGGATGGGTGCCGACAAGGACACAACAAACACAACGGAACAGAGAGAGAGGAAGTAGCAAAAGCGTGCAGAGCAAAACGTGTTAATGCATTAATCCAGTTTATCTCTTGGCACGGGGATTACTGAGGGGAGAGAAGGGGGGAGGAGGACAGGATCGGCATGAACTATATGGAGGAAAGAAATTGGTTTTTCGACCCAAAGAAAGCTGCAGAATATCTGTTTTGCCTTTAAAGGACGCGAATGCAGGTTGTGATCCTGCCCTCCAGAGCCGCCCTATGGCAGGTGCACTCTTCCTCCCCGCCCCCACCCCACCCCACCTCACCTCCTCCTCCTCACCATATATGGGCTTCAGTGTCCCTTCTTCCAAGCCGCCTTCCCCGACCCTTCCCTCCCACAGGAAATCCTGTGCTGTCCCTTCATAGCACCGAGCAATCAATTCTTAACAAGAGTAATTATTTGTGATTTATTTAACGCCTGTCTTCCCACCAGACCACAGGTCCGCAAATCGCAGCCCACGGGCCGAATCTGACCCGACCACTCGTTGTGGATAAAGTCTTCTTGGAGTGCAGGCACGGTCACACATTCGCAGCTACGCTCACAATGCAATAAGAGGTGCGTGGCTGTGACAAAAGACATCGTGGTCCACAAAGCCTAAAATGCTGACTTCCTAGCCCTTTAGGGAAACGCTGGCCAGCGCAGACCCCAAGCTCTGCGAAGGAGCAATCACGTCCCATGCACGTGCCCAACACCGGGTAGAGACTCTGGTGTGTAGATGGCACTTGATAAATGTGGCACTTGATATATGGCACTTGATAAATGCTGATGGAATAAACTTGAACAGCCTGGGAAGGGCAAGCAGTATGTCCCACTCACTCAGAATGTCGCATCTATACATTGATTCAATCTTGCCCACTGAGCCAAGGCAGATTACTCTGTTTTCTTTCCTTTTTTTTTTGAGACAGAGTCTCACTCTGTTGCCCAGGCTAGAGTGAGTGCCGTGGCGTCAGCCTAGCTCACAGCAACCTCCAACTCCTGGGCTCAAGCGATCCTCCTGCCTCAGCCTCCCCAGTAGCTGGGACTACAGGCATGCGCCACCATGCCCGGCTAATCTTTTCTATATATTTTTAGTTGGCCCATTAATTTCTTTCTATTTTTTTTAGTAGAGACGGGGGTCTCGCTCTTGCTCAGGCTGGTCTCGAACTCCTGACCTTGAGCGATCCTCCCGCCCCGGCCTCCGAGAGTGCTGGGATGACAGGCGTGAGCCACCCTCGCCGGGCCCAGATTACTCTTAATGTTCCCATCCTACGATGGGAACGGAGGGAGCCCACGCACGCTGGCCCGGCCAGCAAGCACACCGCTGGGATCCGATCCCATGTCGCCCGGTGCCTGAGTCCGAGCCCGGGACCACGAGTCCGGGGATGGAATCTTCTCACTCACGTTTCCAGTCATCCGCTGGCCGCAGATGCAGGGACTGGGCAGACAGCCAGCACGGTCTCTGAGCGTGTCCACTCTGGCTGCTGGCCGTCACTCGAGACCTCACCCAGGCACCTGCCCGGACAGGTCTCCCTGCCCCGTGTAGCAACACCGCACATAATAGCCGTCCCTGCCAGATAAATCACCGATGGGGGCCCGCTAGTCCCATTTCACAGGGCACGGAAGTGAGGTCGACCGACCCGACAGGTCACCCAGTGTGAGTATGAGGCAGGCGGTGACCCTGTGACCTTATTGCCCCTCCTCTACAACCCCAACTCTGAGTTGCACCGCCCATTCCTCTCCAGGCTCGAACAGAGAGGCAGCCCCCCCCCCCCCCCACAAGAAGGCAGCCAAAGGGCATTTTCTCTCTGCGCCGTGAAGGCATGTCATCTCCATGTTTTACGTGACACTGAATAGGGAAAAATAAATGGAAAAACACCTCAATATGACTTCATTTAATAACCGTAAACAGGCCGGGCGAGGTGGCTCACGCCTGTAAATCCTAGCACTCTGGGAGGCCGAGGCGGGAGGATCGCTCGAGGTCAGGAGTTTGAGACCAGCCTGAGCCACAGCAAGACCCCGTCTCTACTAAAAATACAAAGAAAATTACCTGGACAACTAAAAATATATATACATACAAAATTAGCGGGGCATGGTGGCGCATGCCTGTAGTCCCAGCTACTCGGGAGGCTGAGGCAGGAGGATCGCATGAGCTCAGGAGTTTGAGGTTACTCCCTGGGCGACAGAATGAGACCCTGTCTCAAAATAATAATAATAATAAAGGCCAGGCGCGGTGGCTCACGCCTATAATCCTAGCACTCTGGGAGGCCGAGGCGGGCGGATTGCTCAAGGTCAGGAGTTAGAAACCAGCCTGAGCAAGAGCGAGACCCCGTCTCTACTATAAATAGAAATAAATTAATTGGCCATCTGATATATATAGAAAAAAAAAATTAGCCGGGCATGGTGGCGCATGCCTGTAGTCCCAGCTACTTGGGAGGCTGAGGCAGGAGGATCGCTTGAGCCCAGGAGTTGGAGGTTGCTGTGAGCTAGGCTGACGCCACGGCACTCACTCTAGCCTGGGCAATAAAGCGAGACTCTGTCTCCAAAAAATAAATAAATAAATAATAATAATGATAATTATCAACATAAGCCAAAACTTCTGCTACTAAAGAAAGCTGGCCCCAGGGCACCTGGGTGCTGCTGATACCAAGTCACCACAAGAAGGGACATTAAAGAATAGCTAGAAAGCAGCTTGTACCGGCAAAACAACTTTGCACGTATTTAGAGACAACACAATGGAGTCTTCGTATTATTAGCAAAGGTAAAACCTTCCACCCGAGAGCAGAACAAAGAACGCTGGGCCCGTGTCTGTTTCCTAAGTCTGCAGCCGCCGACTCCCAGGCTGGGGACCAGTGCCGGCCAGTGCCCTGTTTGTTAGGGGCCAGTGCCCTGTTAGAGCTCTGCAGCCCTGCCCCCCACCCCCTCATGCGTGGAAAAACTGCCCCCCATGAAACTCAAGAGGGGGCGCACAGCAGGAGGTGAGCGGCCGGCCAGCCCGCAAAGCTTCCTCTGTATGGCTGGCATCACCCTCTGCCTGTCCCCACGCCCTGTGTGAGTGAGGGGAAACTTTCTTCCAGGAAGCCAGTCCCTGGTGCCAAAAAAGGCTGGGGACCGCTGTTCTAAGTCACTCACAGCCACTGAACTCAGCGATCTAGAAGCAAGAACCTCATTCCCAAGTCCACGTCCTACAAAGTCACCAAGATGCGTCCTGATCGGGCCCTCCCTCGGGCTCCCAGTGTACCTGGGGGTACACTTCCACTTCCCATCCATTGCAGGAAAGGCAGCAGGGGAGCCCGGAATCCTGGCAAAGCCCCCAGGGCAAACAGGCCCACTCTGCAAACTTCACTGACAGGGTGACTCCATCCTCCCAGCCTCCCATCCAAGCTGGAAGTCCTCGTCATCAGTGAAAACCATGCCACCAGCCCCTGGAACCCCAGCCCTCCTGAATCAGCACTGCGCCACCAGAGATGCAATGCTCTGCTTAACGTGATGAGAGCATCCTGCAATGTACTGATTGTGAAACACAAAATATAAAACTCTGTGCTCTCTCCTCCCACTCCCAAACAGGGTAGCGTCCTCAAACTGCACCCCGCCGAGGACATTTATCCGGCCCGCCCCGTGTTTTTGCCGCCGCTGCCTGTCCTGCTTAGCAGCCGACTGGTCCCGGGCCCACAGTGCACATGTGTGGAATGTGCACCGCACTCTCCAACGGTCTGGGGGACAGTGACCTGGCCCCCTGTTCAAAAAGTTTGAGGACCCCTGGTGTGGATGTTCTGCTGGGAGCTAAGTCCAGAAACCGAAAATGGGGAGATATCATCAGCAGACGGAGCAATTCTGTATCTGTCCAGTTTAGTAACAAAAAAATAAGCAAATAAATAAAAATTGAGGTTTGTGATTTTTGGGTCTTTTTAAATTCCATTCTGCTAGTGATTCCTTTTTATTGTATTTTTTACAAAAAATACTGGTCTGAGACAGACTGAAAACAACAATAAAACTGGTCTTTCCCTACAGACTCTGGAAATAATTGCCGACAGCAAAACATTTAAATGAGATTGGGTTTGTTTTCCTAAACATGGGAAGAGCTGCCGGAGCTCCCTTCTAGTAAGAGAAATGCAAACTGAAAATATACGGAGACACCGTCTTTGCCCTGGGACGGCAGAGATCAAAAGGGTTTTGGATAGCAAGCTGGCCTTGGCAAGGCTAGTGGCGGTGACAAGAGTCAATCGGATCGCTGGTGGAGGGCAACCTGGCAAAATCCATCAGGGTTACCAATGCAAATTCATTTCCAGGAAGTCAGCAGACAAATACGCTCCCAACATGCGGACACATGTGCTTGCTCCTTGCAGCCTTGTTTGCAAAACCCAAAGACTGGAAAACTACTCAGAGTTGTCCGTGCAGTCAGTGGAGACCCGGTTAAGTGAATTCGATACATTCAAGCAACTGAATACTCGACAACTATAAAAAATGAATGAGGATGCTCTTCACGCAGACCCTCCTCCAAGATACAAAAAGCAAGGGGCAGATCAGGACAGATCAGTATATACTATACATACTATCCGTGCTCTAGAAAACAAAGGAAACAGAATATAAACAGAATTGCTTGTGTATGCATAAGATACACCTAAACGGAAGCATAAGAAACGGTAGATATTGGCAGATGCCAGAGGTAAGAACTGGATAGTGGGTCTACCGTATTTCCCAGAAAATAAGACCTACCCATGAAATGAGCCCTAGCAGGATTTCTAGGCATTTGCGCAATAGAAGCCCTACCCCGAAAATAAGCCCTAGTGATGGGCGTGGCTATGAAAATCAGCCCTCGTGGTGGGCGTGGCTATGAAAATCAGCCCTAGTGATGGGCGTGGCTGCGCAGCGCATCTGCACAACCCATTCATGTCGTGGCAGAGTGGGAAAGAACACGAGCAGCCCTTCTCATCTGCCCTGTGAGAGCTCTAGTGCTCCACAGGAGAGATCGGGGCCAGTGGTTCTAAAGGAAATAGAGTCGCAAGACATTCAGGGTGGAATTCGGGGTTTGGAGAGTGAGGATGATGTTCCAGAAGAAGATGACTTCACTTTATTTGAATCGATGGAGATGGTTGTACCGGACTTAAAAAAAAAATAACACATCCCTGAAAATAAGCCCTAGGGTGTCTTCTTGAGGAAAAAATAAACATAAGACCCTTGTCTTATTTTCAGGGAAACGTGGTATTTTCAACATATATCCTTTTGCACGTTTTGAAATTCCTACCACATGCACTTGTTATTACCTATTCAGGAACTTTGTTTGAAAATATAAAAAAAAGAAAGAAACTGGGCTTAGCTGCTGCACATATTTCTCAGGAAGGCCTGTGTGCACCAAATAACACAAAAGGCTATGGCTCATAACCATAAAGCTCATTCCACGACAAATATCTTCCACTACTCGATGTGCCGTCAATTCTAGGGCGAAGGAATAACATTGTATCTTGACCCGTGATGACAAAGGCTTGACCACACACACCATGGGCACCGTGACACCCAAGGAAATTGCAGTCAGAAATCACAGCTCCTTCCGCCTTTTGTCCTGCAGCCAGCCCCTCCCCAAGGCCCTCCCTGAATAGCGGCCAAGGCCACCGGGCAATGCTCTTGCTTTCTTACCACTGTGCCCCAGCAGGAATGGCTCTTATTTTACACACCCCGGGAGGCATAAGTGACCTGCCCAAAGCCACTAAAGCTAGAAAGCTACTGGAGTCTGAAATTTCGGATTCCTAGCTCAGGGCTCTGTCCACACTACATTGTCTGGACTCTTTTGCTAATGGGGGAATGAAAGGGGGGGGGCACTATAAAAAAAAAAAAAAAAGTAATGAAATGATGGCCAGGCACCAGGCTAAGCACCAGATAGCAACGATTCCAATCAAGCCCCACAATGACTTAGGGAGGTAAGTTCTCTCACTGCCCACGGGCTGTGAATGAGAAGGGCATCCGTGCAAGGGTGGAGAACAGCAAGCTGTCACACCCGGCCACCAGCGGTGCAGAGAGTGCGGCCACGTCCCAGCCACGTGCCCACCTGCCTCCCGAGGAGGCTCAATGACCAGACCCATCACCTGCAGAGCGGTCTGACAATCGGTGCTCCTCCAAGAACCAGCAACCAGAACCACAAAAAAGAACCTCTTCATCCAAGCCACTGTCACCAAACTATGGGCCATCGAGACCCCAGAAGATCATTTCCCCAGATGATCTCAGGCACAAGGATGAATATCTATCTCTACCTTTAGCCACGATGCTTTTGATAAGTATTAGAAAAAAAAAAAGCATAGGCCGGGTGCGGAGGCTCACACCTGTCATCCTAGCACTCTGGGAGGTCGAGGCAGGAGGATCGCTTGAGGTCCGGAGTTCGAGACCAGCCTGAGCAAGTGCGAGACCCCGTCCTTAAAAGAATAGAAAGAAATTAAATTTTCTACTAAAAAAAAAAAAATAGAAAGAAATTAATTGGCCAACTAAAAATATATATATAGAGAAAAAATGAGCCGAGCATGGTGGCACATGCCTGTAGTCCCAGCTACTCGGGAGGCTGAGGCAGGAGGATCGCTTGAGCCCAGGAGTCTGAGGTTGCTGTGAGCTAGGCTGACGCTGTGGCACTCACTCTAGCCTGGGCAACAGAGTGAGACCCTGTCTCAAAAAAAAAAAAAAAAAGCATAAAACTAGCTAATCAAACCCATTATTGTACACAGATTTTACAGGGGACAAAGGCAACTTAAAACAAAGTGAATAGATTTAAGGAAAACTACTGAGTAAATAAGTGTAGATGCTACATGTAAGGCTGGTGGCGGGCCCCCTCCCTTCCCTAGATCAAAAAAGAAAAGGCTCACGAAGAGACCAGACCCGCCAAGGACAAAACTGCCAGGCCCCCGCTGAGAACAACCACACCCAGATGTCTACCTGGATAAGAACATTTTGGCTCCTGGATTCCACAAATACCTCCAGCCCCTCCTAAAATCCCCGGCTCTTCCCGCCAAAAGTCCCTAGCCAGGCCCAAAGAAGGGGTATAAGAGGCCTCAGCCCCTTCAAACGGTGGTGACTTCTGGGGACCCCCTCTTTTGGGGCCCCAGAACCTCGTCCAGGAGTGTATGACAAAGTCACGTGGTTTGGCCCCCACTCTTTCTCTCTCTGTGTCTGTCTTTTCTTTTCACAGTCGCTGAAAACCTTACACTGCACAGATGTAGTGACAAGGACAAAGGACCACAAACCGATATTTGAGACTGGCTGGCCTGAGGGACTGGCTCCCAGGTTATGGCTTTTTTCTGTAGAGGAAGAGCAGCCTGGGAGTAACAGGGACCCGCCCTGCCCCTCAGCATGCAATACACATGCGCTCTGAATGCCACTTTTTTTATTATTATTATTTTTATTTGCTCTCTTCTATGCCAGGATGCATCCCTCCGATTGATGACGCAGGGTCCCCTGTTGCCAAAGCATCCTGAAGCTTTGCATGTATGTGGCGGTGTCCTGGTGGGTGGAGGGGTGGCCTTAGGCTAACCCAGGTCTGGTTTGCCCTGAATAGCTCAGATCACACCTACAGATCAATTAATATCTTACTAGGGGCCGGGCATGGTGGCTCACGCCTGTCATCCTAGCACTCTGGGAGGCCGAGGCGGGAGGATCGCTTGAGCTCAGGAGTTCGAGACCAGCCTGAGCAAGAGTGAGACCCCATCTCTACTATAAATAGAAAGAAATCAGCCAAACAACTAAAAATAGAAAAACAAAAAAAATTAGCCGGGCATGGTGGCACACGCCTGTAGTCTCAGCTACTCGGGAGGCTGAGGCAGGAGGATCGCTTGAGCCCAGGAGTTTGAGGTTGCTGTGAGCTAGGCTGACGCCATGGCATTCACTCTAGCCTGGGCAACAGAGGGAGACTCTGTCTCAAAAAAAAAAAAAAATCTTAATATGATTTTGAGAATCACCTGTTCACTTTAGGAAGTATCTGATCTGGGGACAGTCTCCCCACTAGCCAGGCTCTGGCTGCAGTGCCGGGGTGATTATGGGGGTGCTGATTCCAGGGAGACAGCAAGAAGGGGCCCCTCCCATCCAGGGCACCTACCACCACAACCCTGCAGGGAACCTGGCCTCTGCTTTTGCCAGCCTCCTTTCCCGGTGCCACTCCTTCCCCAAATGCCCCACTAAATGTAGACGCTGATCAAAGCAGCATTTCATTGGACCCTGCGACACCAACGGCGTTAGGCTTAACAGAAGGAAAATAATAATTCACTAAAAGAGAATAATCATGAAAAACAAGGGCGTCATAGCTCACCAAGTGCTTTGGTGGATCTCCTTTGAGGCTCCACAAACAAGGTACAAGGAAGGTGTTTCATTGTCTGCATTTGTTTGTTGTAAAGCAGGGGTCCTCAAACTGCCACCCGAGGGTCACATGCAGCCCGGCGAGGACATTTATCCGGCCCGACTGGTGTTTTTGCCGCCGCTGCCTGTCCTGCTTAGCAGCCGACCCGTCCCGGGCCCGCAGTGCGCATGCGTGGAATGTGCCCGCACTCTCTAACGGCCCTGCAACGGTCTGGGGGACAGTGACCTGGCCCCCTGTTTCACAAGTTTGAGGGGTCAGCTGGCCAGGCGCGGTGGCTCACGCCTGTAATCCCAGCACTCTGGGAGGCTGAGGCGGGAGGATCACTCAAGGTCAGGAGTTCGAAACCAGCCTGAGCAAGAGGGAGACCCCCGTCTCCACTATAAATAGAAAGAAATTAATTGGCCAACTAATATATATATATATATATATATATATATATATATATATATATATATATATATTATATTTCCCATTAGCAAAAGAGCCCAGGAGTTGGAGGTTGCTGTGAGCTAGGCTGACACCATGGCACTCACTCTAGCCTGGGCAACAGAGTGAGACTCTGTCTCAAAAAAAAAAGAAAAAAAGCTCCAACTGGTGCAAGCACTTTGGAGAGCAATTTGACACACCTAGTAAAGCTCAGATGGGCATGTCCCCTAAGACCAGTAACACTTCCACTTCCAAGATTACATCGTAAAGAAATGAAAATGTTACAAGACCTATAAAGCTTAAAAAAAAAAAAGAAACATTAAAAAAAAAAAGAAAGAAAGAAATGAATATGTGTGTGTGCAAAGAAGACACAAACAAGGACGTTCACTGCAGCACTGTTTCCAGAGAGAATATTTTGGAGAGTGTCAAACTGTCTGCAGATAAGGAAATGAATTCCTAAACCCTGGTTACAGAGCAGTGGCACGAACAAACCAGACCTCTGTGTGTGGGCACAGTCTCAAATATAAGTGTTGAGTGAAGAAGGATAGTTGCAAAAGGCTACATGGTTTTACCCACACACAAACCTTGATCTACTGCCTATGGATTCATAAATATGAAATATAAGACGTGCTTGGCAAACACCATACCAATTTCACAAAAATGGTTTGTTCTGGGAGCAGAAGAGATAGAGGTAGTTAGTAGGTATTTTTTTAAGGTATTATGTAAAAAAAAAAAAAAACTTAACTAAATATGGCTAAATTTGAATATCTACTAACCTGAAGGGTGGGTAAATATATATCAGATACATTATAATACATTCTTTTTTTCCCATACTTTTTTGGGTGTTAATGTTTTGTGATTTAATTCTTTCTTTAAATTTCTTCTAAAAGCTTCACGGGTAATATGATATATAGCTAGGGCTGGAAATCTCTGATCTAGGAGCATAAACTAATATTAATAAAAACCTGGCTACTTAATCTCAAGAAATATATCTATAGAATGGTAACAATGTATAGATCCTGAAGTTAAGTTACTACCTGAAATACTTTTACACTGACTTAAAAAATTTTTCAGGCTAGGCTCGGTGGCTCACGCCTGTAATCCTAGCACTCTGGGAGGCCGAGGCAGGAGGATCGCTCAAGGTCAGTAGTTTGAGACCAGCCTGAGCAAGAGCGAGACCCCGTCTCTACTAAAAATAGAAAGAAATTAATTGGCCAACTAAAAATACATAGAAAAAAATAGCTGGGCATGGTGGCACATGCCTGTAGTCCCAGCTACTCGGGAGGCTGAGGCAGGAGGATTGCTTGAGCCCAGGAGTTGGAGGTTGCTGTGAGCTAGGCTGACGCCACGGCACTCACTCTAGCCCAGGCAAAAGAGTGAGACCTTGTCCCAAGCAAAAACAAACAAAAAAAAAGAGGCTGAGGTTATTACCCAAGAAAAGCAATGGTTCTCCAAGTGTAGACCTCAGCTCACGTGTAACAGAATGTGGAGTAGGAAGCAGGAGGGAATGCTAATCTAAAATGCAGATTCCAAGGCCCTACCTTAGAGCTACTTAATGACAATCTGAGGGCACAGAACCCAAGTCTGAATTTTTTATAAGAGAATGTGCATGGGGGTACCATTCTTTGGTACACTGAAGAACCACTAAAGCATATTTTTTAAAACTGTTGTTGACTGTACTTTTAAACCATCCATTTCTGGGTTCAATAAGGTGGGATTTGTCATACTCTGAAGATGTAGGAAATGTACTCTTAAAATGTAGGAAATGTTTTCCAATACTTAAGACAGGAATTCCACCAACACATTCAAGCAGATCCTAATAAAACCTGATTTCCTGTGCTGTGTATCTAACCTAAAGACAAAAAGCAACGGATTTGTTTTTTTGAGACAGAGTCTCACTCTGTTGCCCGGGCTAGAGTGCCATGGCGTCAGCCTAGCTCAGAGCAACCTCAGATTCCTGGGCTCAAGCCATCCTCCTGCCTCAGCCTCCCGAGTAGCTGGGACTACAGGCATGCGCCACCATGCCCGGCTAATTTTTTCTATATATTGTAATTTGGCCAATTAATTTCTTTCTATTTATAGTAGAGATGGGGTCTTGCTCTTGCTCAGGCTGGTTTCGAACTCCTGACCTCGAGTGATCCTCCCGCCTCGGCCTCCCAGAGAGCTAGGATTACAGGCGTGAGCCACCGCGCCCGGCCTATAATAATCTTTTGAGTGCAAGTTTTCGCCTCTCCACAGTGATCTCTTTGTCATCATTCCTCTGACCTGCCTCCTCCAACCCGTCCCTACATTTCCCGACTTTTCCTCTGGTTTCCCTGATTTTCCTTTTCAGCAACCCCTTTCTCTGTTTTCAGACAAAACCGATCTTATAATCCTGACTTTCGAGCCCTAGAAAACTTGCTCCGGAGCTCAAGCTAACAAGCCAGCACAGTAACACGTGGAAAGGTATTTCGACCTCACCGGGAAACAGGGAAATTTGGGGAAACAGTGCAAATTTTAAACCAGAAAGATACAATTTCACACCGGTCAGACTGGCAAAATGTCAAGCCTTGACAACATCGAGTGGCTGAAAGCGCGCGGAGCCACTGGAACTCCCCAACCACTGGTGGCTGGAATGCAAATCGCGACAACCTCTTAGGAGAGCCACCTGGCAATTTATTTATTTATTTTTTTTTTTGAGACAGAGTCTCGCTTTGTTGTCCAGGCTAGAGTGAGTGCCCTGGCGTCAGCCTGGCTCACAGCAACCTCAAACTCTTGGGCTTGAGTGATCCTTCTGCCTCAGCCTCCCGAGTAGCTGGGACTACAGGCATGCGCCACCACGCCCGGCTCATTTTTATATATATATATCAGTTGGCCAATTAATTTCTTTCTATTTATAGTAGAGACGGGGTCTCGCTCTTGCTCAGGCTGGTTTTGAACTCCTGACCTTGAGCAATCCGCCCGCTTCGGCCTCCCAAGAGCTAGGATTACAGGCGTGAGCCACAGCGCCCGGCCTGACCTGGCAATTTATTAATTGCCATTTCCTCTGACCCAGCAAGTCCCTTCCAGGTTTACACCTCTGAGAAACTGTAAACATAGACTGTACACGGGGAGACAAGTTCACAACTCTTCACTGCACTAAAACAGCACACACACAAAACTGTAAACCTGCGTGCGCACAGCAATAAAACGAATATATTGTAGCATGGTCATAAGAAGGAATATTATATGGCGGTTAAACCAGAATTAGGTGTCTCTTAGCAGACAAACTGCAAAATCGTAATCTAAATAATAAAGGCAGACCGAGAAGTTGTACGGTATTACAGAGCACGTTTAAGACACAAGGAAAATAGGGCTGTGGCCCGTGCCTGTAATCCCAGCTACAGGAGCCTAGGGCGGGAAGATCACTTGGGGCCAGGAGTTCGAGGCCAGCCTGACCACACAGTGAGACCCTGTCTCTTATAAAACAAAACTAGCAACAATACTATTAATATATCTGGTTTATGCATGCATAAGTCTACAGTATAAAAACTCATGATAGACACCAAATGCAGAATAGTGATCTCGTTGGTGTGGGCGGCAATGAGCTGGGGAAGGGGCTCATAGGAGGTTTTAATCGTATTTGTAAAATTTGATTTCCTCGCTGTGTGGGGAGCACAGGAGTGTGTTCGTTCACTCTATTCTTTCCTGTCTGCCCAAAATTAACCACCACCCAGAAAAAGGAACCTCAGTCCGAGCTACCTTAAAGCATGGGACAGTTCCGAAAGTGGCACCAGAATTTGATGAGCAGGAGGAAGGCTGGACCCAAGAGGACAAAGTGGAGCTTTGGGAATCAATGAGGTTTTTTTCCTCCAGGATCTTAAAACTGTTCATGGCAAACAATCATTCTCAGAATGGTCAAGAAATTCCCCGTAGAGGACTTTATGACACACCCAAAATTCTAAGCCGTAATCTCAGAACAGAAACACTCCAAAAAGCCTTTGGAGTCCAGCTTGGTTGTGGATACAGAGTTCTTCTCAAGAAAGTTCTCGAAGCCGAGCGTGGTGGCTCACGCCTGTTATCCTAGCCCTCTCGGAGGCCAAGGCGGGAGGATCGCTCAAGGTCAGGAGTTCGAGACCAGCCTGAGCCAAGAGCGAGACCCCCCCTCTCTACTAAAAACAGAAAGAAATTAATTGCCCAACTAAATATATATATATATATATATATAAATTAGCCGGGCACGGTGGTGCATGCCTGTAGTCCCAGCTACTTGGGAGGCTGAGGCAGGAGGATTGCATGAGCCCAGGAGTTGGAGGTTGCTGTGAGTGAGGCTGACGCCATGGCACTCTAGCTGGGACAACAGAATGAGACTCTGTTTCAAAAAAAAAAAGAAAGAAAGAAAGAAAGTTCTCAAGGGTTCGTTTTTTGGGTGGCCTTTCCTCTTAAAAAACCAGCAAGGTTTTCTAAACCCGTAGACTAGCATTTGGTTTTTCCACAGCTGAAGGTTTATTAGAAGAAGTTGCATTAAAATAATTAGACGAGTAAAGTTAACTAGACTGATAGACACCATCTTTTACAATTCTTCCAGTCAGTTTGCTTTGGGCTGGCTTCATGGGTAGGCTAGAGAGAAAACCACCAAGGGTTACCTTCTTGATGATACCACAGAATTTAATACCATCCTAAAACCTTAACCGATTCCAACTAGAAAGACCAGGCAGGCTGGGAGAAAAAGGTGTCAGAACTTGAGAAATGTCTTCTAATTCCTAAGAGAATCAGAATGGAAAATGACTTATAATGACAACTCAAACGTACCAAAATTCCACATTAGTAACATAAATAAGTAGGTTTTATGGTACGAGTGAAT
This sequence comes from Microcebus murinus, assembly GCF_040939455.1. Lineage (NCBI taxonomy): Eukaryota > Metazoa > Chordata > Mammalia > Primates > Cheirogaleidae > Microcebus > Microcebus murinus. The sequence goes on along the minus strand of NC_134129.1, from coordinate 16,639,607 downwards.
ATGAACACATAAAGTTGACATCCAAAAAAGGTATTACCATCTTTCATGCTAACAAAATATTGGCAATTCGACTTTGTTTTCTCTTAGGATTCCAAGAAAAACCGAGAAAAATCTGCAGCCCTAATTGTCAGGTCCTGACCTAACATAAACTCCTGACTATTATTAGACCTGTGGGTCCAGAAAACAGAATTTTTTTCTTTAAACATTAACCCACCTTCAGCTCAGACTGCAGGTGGGTTAAAATCCAACAACTCTCTAAAATCCAACAACTACTATCCGAGCAGACCCTTATATAAATAAGGACTTTACTCCTAGCTGATACATTAAACTAAACTTACAGTTGTTGATTATCTTTGAGAAGGTAAAGCATAAACAACAGCAATAGAAGGAAAAGGCAAGACATCTCTTCCTCCAAATTATATGAGACCGAAAGATTTTTTAATAATTAAAACTATTTTTTTTCAGCCATTCTCAAAATACTTGCCTCAAGTAAAATTATCAGGATAAAACTATCTTCATAAAAATCCCCTTGTTCCAAAATTTACTAAGTTTACCTTCATTTCAAGGTAACTTCGTTTATTTAAAAGACCTCAAACATAGTACTCAAACTTGGTTTCAAGTATTATTCTGGGACGGTTGCAGAGATATGCTAAAATGCTAATATTTGGTAAGCTCAACACCGTTTTAAACAAGGTAGTTAGGGAATGAAGCGGTTGCTAACTAATTAAGAGATGTCAAATTTTATAAAGGTTTTATCTGACAACTACTACTAAGAAGCTCTACATGCCCCATTCCAAAAAAAAAAAATCAGTTTTACAAGATGAGAAAAACTAAGGTCTTCAGAAATATAACAATTTGCTCAAAGACACGCCATCAGACTCCTGCTTAACCGGACAGACACGTAAGGTACAGATCTCAGTTTTAATTCACACTGACTACCGTGTCCTCCTATAAAATAAAAGCCATAGGTAGAAAGAGTATCCAATTCTCCAAAGAAAATATGTTAAAGACGGCCAGGCGAGGTGGCTCACGCCCGCCTGTAATCCTAGCACTCTGGGAGGCCAAGGTGGGAGGATGGCTCAAGGTCAGGAGTTCGAAACCAGCCTGAGAGAGACCCCGGTCTCTACCAAAAATAGAAAGAAATTAATTGGCCAACTAAAAATATATATACAAAAAATTAGCCGGGCATGGTGGCGCTTGCCTGTAGTCCCAGCTACTCGGGAGGCTGAGGCAGGAAGATCGCTTGAGCCCAGGAGTTGGAGGTTGCTGTGAGCTAGGCTGACGCCACAGCACTCACTCTAGCCTGGGCAACAAAGTGAGACTTGGTCTCAAAAAACAAAACAAAACAAAACAAAAAACCAAAATATGTTAAAGAAGTGTCCTGTTGTGCTGATCAGTCTTTCCACTGTACTGCTGCTTCTTGCATTTTGTTCAACCTCTATCTGTGCTGGTATTGTTTCATCTTTACCAATGTCATGCCCGCAAGCTAAGGACCGGCTCAGTTCCTTAGGGAGAGGGACCCCCTTCATTCATTTATTAAGAATCTACATACAGGGGTCCTCAAACTTTTTAAACAGGGGGCCAGGTCACTGTCCCTCAGACCGTTGGAGAGCGCGCACTGTGGGCCCGGGACAAGGCGCCTGCTAAGCAGGACAGGCAGCGTGGGCACAAAACACTTGCAGGGCCAGATAAATGTGCTAGGCGGCCCGCATATGGCCCACGGGCCGTAGTTTGAGGACTCCTGACTTAGAATATACGCCAACACTAACATAGCAGGTCCTCAATAGATGGCTATTTATCGAAACAAACTTGTCATCTGTTTGCTACACGGTATTTTCTCAGAGGTGACATCTCACAACACTATTAACAAATGAAACGAAGATCATATGATTTGGACCAATTTGCAGAGGTACAAGTCACATGTGGTTTCTCCTAGCAAATGCTTCTTTCCTCTTTCGAAAATTCCTCAAATTCTTGAAACAGAAAGCTTAAAAAAAAAAAAAAAACTTCCATGTGGAGGGGGCCATAAAAATACATAGGAAGTGAAATCCACTGGTCTGGACAAATATCAGAGGATTATCAACAGGGGACATTTCCTCATGCTCTGTAGCAGCTAGTGCATTTTGAAAATTACAACATACCAGCCAAACAAGCTTCACTATCTCTGAGCCAGACACTGAAATGTGGCCAAGCCGACTTGCCCCCGAGCAAGTTGATCAAGAACTACTAGGGCAGGAATTCACACAGAAGAAGAAAGTACAACAAATGGGAACTAGTATTAAATTTCCTTTGGGTGACAGGCACACCTAGAGCCAGGACTCAAGCATTACAAAAACAATCCATGTAACCTAAAACGTATGTACCTCCTTAATATTTTGAAATTTAAAAAAAAAAAAATGTCTAATGGACAATAAAACTTCAGCAGAGTAGGGAACAAGTGGAAGGATATTTTTTAAGTCCTCCGTATCTAAAACTGGCACAAGAACTATAGGGAGGCCGGGTGCGGTGGCTCACGCCTGTAATTCTAGCACTTTGGGAGGCCAAGGCGGGAGGATGGCTTGAGGTTGTAAGTTCAAGACCAGTCTGGGCAACAGCGAGACCTCCTCTCTCTACAAAACAAAAAATTAGCCGCCGGGCATGGTGTCGCATGCCTGAAGTCCCAACTACTCGGGAGGCTGAGGCAGGAGGATCCCTTGAGCCCAGGATTTTGAGGTTGCCGCGAGCTGTCATGACATCACTGTACTCTAGCCCCAGCGACAGAGTGAGACCCTAATCTCAAAAAAAACAAACAAAAAAACTATAAGGAAAGGAGGTAGCGTTTAGTTCTCGATCACATAAAAAAAAAAAAATATGCTACAAATTTTGTTTCTGCCCTGCTGGGTCCCTTCTTGTCTGGCAGAGGAAACAGACCCACTCTTCAATGCCAGGTCTTGGTTTGCCCCTCTTATCCAGAAGGATGGTATCTTCTAACACCCTTTCTGGATACACATCAGCCTATTTTAAAATATGCTTTAAAAAAAAAAAAAAATTCAATGCCCGCTTGCTCTTCCTACAGCTACAAAAACCAGCTGGGCCCAAATGGGGTTAGGAGTGGCAAGAACCAGTAAGAGCCCCAGAGAGGAGAGGAGGGACCCAGAGAAGACCTACCTGGAAGCAATTCATCACTGAGTGAAGACACTAAAGCGGGGGTGTCCAGTGAATACTTATGTCTGATCAGGTGAAAAAAGACAGCAGGTCCCTCATCACCAAGCCGGCTCCTCTGGGAAGTGACACTCTAAGGGGCGGGGGTGACCTCAGCAGCCTTTTATAGGGGGCGGGGTCAAGCCTGCCCAGCCTTTGTGTCCTGCCAGGCGGCTGGCTTGCTTTGCATAAATGAACATGGGGGTGGCTTCCACCAGGTCTGAGAAGGCATCGTCTCCATTGTCCCTTAAACTCCAAGAAGGTGACATAATAATGAAAGATGACGCTGACACCAGCAGCTCACACCCAGTGAGTGCCTGCCAACGTCCTAGCTCTCTCTACCCCGGTAAGTCCCTTGTATCACAACGGTCAGAGGACATGGGAACCATGAGCATCTCCGTGTTATAGACAAGGAAATAAGACAGAGAGCGACCTGTGTAGGGACACACACAAAGTTCCCACCCCTGAACCCAGGAAATCTGACTTTAGAGCCTGCATTCTCCCTCTCTTGTTCAAGACAACAATGTCCCATAGGAACGGAAAACTCCCTACTTAGGAACGACTGGCTCCTCGCGTCACCTGGGTGATGGCCCTAAACTTGGTACCTTTTCGGATCTCCACCCCAGGTGTCAATTCTCCAAGACAGCACTGGCTCAGGGCCTCCCCGCGCCTTTCCTCCCTGGCTGAGTTTCACTGGAAACAGGTTGTGACATTTCAGCACAGGTGTTTCGAGGAGCCCCAAGAAGTGCTAAGAGCAAAAGAAAAAAAAAAGAAATTGGAGACTGGCTTCCTCTTGGGACATATGCTGGCTCTCAAGTCGCCAGCCCAGTCCAGTGCAGAGAGCTGTCACCGCCCCACCGAGGGCTGGGGCTGCGCAGCCCCGCCACCCTGCAGGCCTGAGGCCACCCCTGCAGGCATGAGTTGCTTCAGCTGCCCGGGTGTCACAGTTTCCCTCTGGCATGGCTGCTGCAAAGAGAACCCGAGAAGAAAGGTATCACCTTTTCACCTCGCCAAGCGACATTAATGCCCGGCTGGCTGCAGAAAGAACCAGGAAACCTGTGTCTCCATATAGAGGAGAAGGAAAGGAAAAACAAGGACAAGGAAAGGCTCCGGGAAGCACCCCCAGTACCTAACTCGCCCTGCACCAATACCTGTGCAGTCAGCGCGCCAGGAAGCCCCAGCATCTGCCCTGCTGGCCTTGGCGGTCACTGTCCCCCCTGTGCAGGGCAGCTGCAGGCCAGTGGGTCTCAAGTCCCCCCGTGAGCTAACACATGGCTCCTTAGTGCTCCTTTGCCTCGTGTTGATCTTGCACCAGAATGTGGGGCAGAGGATTTTAAAAGCCATGCAATGGGGGGAGGGCAGCCAGCTCACCTTACCCTGAGGCCTCTCCATCAAGCCTCCTTGGATGCCTTTTGGGGGCCTGGATTACTAGCTTCACGGGGCCGGTTTTCACAAACTGGCACTAACAGAGCACATGGTCCTTCCGGCTGGGGGCAGGGGGCTGGGGGCCGGGGGCTGGGGGAGGGGTGCGGAGCCCGGAGGCAGAGCGCACACCCTCCCGCCCTGCACAGGACGGCAACCCGAGCTCCCCAAGGCTCTGAGAAGCCGGGTGCCACCTGGGTACACCCTGGGGACGCACGGGCTGGAGGCTGTCCCTGCAGAAACTGAAAAGGAAAGGAAAGCAATGGGAGGAGCCCAAATTAAAGTGACCACGAGGTCGCGGACCCCAGCCCCCATCAGAGCCCAGCCATGGCCCCCGCTCTGTGGCTCTGTGTCCGGGGCCTCCGGCTTCCCTGGGCGCACGGAGGCTCGGGCAGGATAGCCCGGGGGTGGGCGGGGAGATCTCCTCCAGGCCCTCGGCCAGCCCCACCCTTCGGGCCTGCACACGTTAAGGCCACAGAACCCTGCCCCTCTCTCACAGATGGGGAAACTGAGGCATGCAGGATCAAAGTCACCGTGCTTTTCCCAAACCGGGTTGAAGTTCGCTTCTCTAAGCCACAATGTTGCACTTTTTTTTATATATATATATCTTTATCACATCTCAAATTTCTCCAAGACACCGATCGCTGCTGCTGCTGCTGCAAAGTGGACCCCAGATACGGTCGGAGGACCCGGCTCGGCGCGGGATGGGGGCGCGCGGGGGGTCCGGCCGGGCTTTATTGACCGCAAGAAAGGGGTGCTGGGGGGCCCCCCACGTCCGGCCTGTCCCCCCAGCCCCCTCCCCCCGGGACGTCCGGGTTCGGTCGCCCCCTCCCCCGCCAGCCGCTAGCACGGCAGCCCGCGGGCCGGGGGCTCGGGCCCGCCCTGCCCCGCCGCCCCCGGCCTGCCCCGCCGCCCTGCCCCGCCGGACCTGGGCGAGAGCGCGGCCCTGCCCCGCGCCGCCCGCCGCCCGCCGCCCGCGCACTCACCATATTACAGATGGAGGCGATGTTGCGGACAGTCATGGGTCTACCGGGAGCAGCGCCCGCGCACCGCCATCCTCACGAGGTGAGAGCCGGGCTGGCCATGGCGGCCCGCGGGAGGCCGGCGAGCGCGGCCCGGCCGGCGCGGTGGGGCGGGCGGGAGGCGGCGGGCGGCGGGCGGGCGGGCGGGAGGCGGCGCGGGCGGGCGGGGCGGGCGGAGGGGCCGGGCCGCGTGGGCCTGGCCGTTTGCGCCGCCCTCCGGTCCCGCGCGCCCGCCCGCCCGCCCGCGCTGGGGCCGGGCCTCGAGCCCGCCCGCCGCCCCCCGCGCCTGGCGGCGGCCTCCCCGGCCCTGCTGCGGGCCCGGGGCGCGGGGGGCCGGGTGGGGGGCACCGGGCGGAGCGCAGGGGGCACTGGGCGGGCGGGGGGTGCGGGGCGCACTGGGCGGGCGGGTGGCTGCGACGGGGCGCGGGGCACCGGGCGGGGGACATCGGGCGGGGGTCACCGCGTGGGGGTCACCGGGCGGGGGACATCAGGCTCGGGGCACCGGGCGGGGGTCACTGGGCAGGGGACATCAGTCGCGAGGCACCAGGTGGGGGGTCACTGGACGGGGGACACTGGGCGCAGGGCGGGGGACATCAGGCGCGAGGCACCGGGCGGGGGTCACCAGGTGGGGGCCACCGGGCGGGGGTCACCGGGCGGGGAGTCACTGGGCGAGCCCCCTCCGCCCGGCGGTCCCGGCCCCCACACTCCCGCCCCGCGTCCCCGCAGCGCCCGGTCCTTATCCCCCGGCGAGTGGGGGAAGGCGAGGGGCGGGGACCACGTCCAACTTCCAGCCCCTTCCGGGCTCCAGCCCCCGGGGCCCGAGAAGGAAAGCGGGGCTGAGGGGCGGAGAAGCCGGGACCGCGGGTCCCGGGCAGCAGCGGGTACAGAGGGGAAGCCCGGCCCGCGCAGGCGCTGGGGACTGCCCAAGCAGTGGAAAGAGCCAGAGCAAAACTTTTCTGCACCTTCGGGGAAAGCACGCCCCTCTCTGGGGCGCCCGGCCTCGGCCTCGAGTTTCCCAGGTGGGTGCCGCGTATGCTCGTCTACGTTTCCTGCGGGCTCAGAGCCAGCGTCTACACCACTGAGCGGATAGGTTCAAGTGCATCGAAGGAGCCGGTTTCTGAATGCATGCAACAGCCCCACGTGCGAGCTTGCAATTCAGTGCTTGCCACGGAGAAGTCGTCCGGGCGCAATGCGTGGTGAGTTCTTAGGCCGAAACAATGCCAAATTGAATTAGAAGAGAAATTAATAAAACTGAAGATCAATTTAATCCAGCCCAGGATGAAGAATTGAGGGCTGTTGACTTCTAGTGTCCCCAGGACCCGCAGTGGAGGTGGAAGACAGCTGCCCGCTGCAGGTTTGAGGAATCACGTGGCCACTGTCCTTTTGCAATGGGCACACGGAATATACTATTCCTGCTTATGTTAAGTCATTCTGTGTAAATCTTGTTTTCAAGTGCACACTCGTGATGATGATGATGATGATAGCTAACCGGTTTCTTACCGTTGTCGGTCATTGCAATCTACATTTCATGATCTTTAACCGCGGCCCTAACTATCAGGTGGTGGGTGCTATTTATTATCTCCTTTCTGCAGCCCAGTAACATGAGACTCAGAGGATCAAATACCCCACCCAGACGGTGTCCCCCAATGTCAAGCTGTTGTACTAGCCTGGGCTGGCCACACTTTGGGGGAAGGAAAAGAAGCCAGCAAAACATCCCAACTAGGACCAGCCTGGGCGCCATCGGCCTAGAATAGTTGACAAAAGATTTGTGGAATGTCACAAAGCAAGTTCAGGAACAAGCTCAGGTTTCAAACTCAGGCCTCAGGACTCAATTTCACAGAAGTCCCACCATAAAAGGCATTAATCCAGAGCTTTATTTAAATGATATGGAAATTTTATACCATAATAGAGCTCAGTGTTTCTGCCAACATTTGCCGCGTGGATTGCAAAGTCCGCAGGATTGAAAACACCATTGACATGATGAAAATGGAACAGCGTTTGATTACTGAGTGTCACGCCAGCAAGTTAAAAGGATCTTTTGCATGCCTTTTAGTGGCCCCGTAGCCTAAGACTCAAGTGCTCAATATAGACAAACATCCAGATTGAAACTCGGGCAGTGAATTACATACACAACAAATCAATTGAACATGGCAGGGCTTGTCAGACTCATGAATGATTAAATACATTTTACACTTCCACGAGGTTGGCATTCACAAGTCTAAATTGGAAAATTCTTGAGGAAGCATAACCATAACCTTAGGTTCGCTCAGTAAGGAAACATTGTTCAGAGGTGGTAAGAGGGAAAATCTTGAAAAAAGGGTGACAAGCTGAGAGAGCTCTGTGGAAAAGTGTTCCCCATGCAGAGACAAGCTGGTGTAAAGGTATAGAGAGTTAGGATTGAGGGGAAAGTAGGCAAATGGAAGGATAGAACTCTGGGAGGCCGAGGTGGGAAGATCGCTCAAGGTCAGGAGTTCGAGACCAGCCTGAGCAAGAGCGAGACCCCGTCTCTACTAAAAATAGGAAGAAATTAATTGGCCAACTAAAAATATGTAGAAAAAATTAGCCAGGCATGGTGGCACACACCTGTAGTCCCAGCTACTCGGGAGGCTGAGGCAGGAGGATCGCTTGAGCCCAAGAGTTGGAGGTTGCTGTGAGCTAGGCTGACGCCACGATACTCTAGCCAGGGTAACAGAGTAAGACCCTGTCTCAAAAAAAAACGTTATCAATGAGTGGCAACTGACAAGCTAGACTGTAGTTGCAAGAAAACAAGCTCAGGGCTCCCACTGATTCTGCATTATGCTGAGTTGTATAATTATTTCATTATATATTACAATGTAATAATAACAGGAATAAAGCCCACGATAAATGTAATGTGCTTGAATCTTCCTGAAACCTTCCCCACTGGCCCCACCCCCACTCGGGTCCATGGAAAAATTATTTTCCATGAAACTGGTTTCTGATGCCAAAAAAAGGTTGAGGACCACTGCTCAAAATCCATCTTTCCCCTGGGCACTGTGGATCATACCTGTGATCCCAGCGCTTTGGGAGGCCAAGGCAGGAGGATTGCTTGAGGCCAGGAGTTCAAGACCAGGCTGAGCAACATGGCAAGACCCTGTCTCAGGAAAGAAAAGAAGAAAAGAAAAGAAATCTTTCAATATATGCCTCCTCCCAGAGATCTTTCCAGATTCCTTTTCCCATATACTACTCTCACCTCCCCTACCAATGAACAGCCCAGGTGGCTAAGTGTTCCATACTTTCCCTTCTGTAGTTATACCAGTTTTGTGTCTGCGTCTCTCCCCCCCACCTTTTGCTGCATTAACACCCACTCAGCCTTCAGATATTCCCTGAGACAAGGCTACATGGCCCTTGGAATATGTTTTTATAGCACCAGCCATCTTCCCTTCCTGGCACCCATGTTAATAAATTTGTTTATGCCGCACAGCACAGCTCGGAGGTTATCAAGTGGGAGATTCAAAGGTAGACCCTAGTGTCAGATAGCCTGGACTAGCTGTGTGACCTTGGGCAAGTGTCTTGACCTCTCTGTGCCTCAGTTTCCTTATCTGTAAGACTACTCCTCGCAGTAGGATTTTGTTAATGTATGTAAAGTACTAAGAATATGCCTAGCACATGCTAGCCACTGTATAAGTGATAGCTGTTGGGATTGTGCATGGGATTGTTTGATGTCTGTTTCCCACCCCTCTCACATGAAAAAAACAAAACAAAACAAAAAAAAAAAACATCTGGTTTTGCTCATCATTTTACACCTAAAGTACAGTGCCTCGTCCAAAAGGAGGAGTCAATAAATTGAATATTGAATATTGCTTCCCTCCAAGTGGAGGGGAAGAAATCTTGTCTTGTGAATTAAAAAAAAATCTCATCCAGTTGCAAGCACTGCTCTTAGCACATTAATTCTTTTCCATTTTTTTCCCTCACTGCCAAATAGGCTACTGCATCTCATTTGATATGCAAATGCTATTAAATGTTGGCTGTCTGGCAAGGGAAAAATATTAAGCTGGGTGCAGACTTGAGTGAGTACCGAACTAGTTTCTGTGGGTTATATTTCAATCCTGTGCAGAACTTTATGACAGCCTTTTTTCTTAATCATCATGTGTCCAACAAGTATTTATTACAGACGTGTTCTGTGCCAGACCCCCCGTGTGAGGCACTCAGGACCCTGGGATTAAAGAAGGCAGTCCCAGCACTTGCAGGTATTAGTACAGGTATATATTATGCAGGTATATATTGCATAATATATATTAAGCAATATATATTATGCACTTGGAGGTATTATTGCAGGTATAAATGCAATATATATTATTGCAGGTATAAATGCGGCATTTATTAGCATTGTGAATGTCTTTTCTACTTTTTGTGTGCTATTAGTGTAAAATAAGGATAAGATATACTTTGGAGTGAGCATCAAGTTATAATAGAATTCCTACAACCAAAACAACATCTAAGGCCGGGCGAGGTGGCTCACGCCTGTAATCCTAGCTCTCTGGGAGGCCGAGGCGGGCGGATCGTTTGAGTTCAGGAGTTCGAAACCAACCTGAGCAAGAGCGAGACCCCGTCTCCACTATAAATAGAAAGAAATTAATTGGCCAACTAATATATACAGAAAAAATTAGCCGGGTATGGTGGCGCATGCCTGTAGTCCCAGCTACTCGGGAGGCTGAGGCAGGAGGATCGCTTGAACCCAGGAGTTGGAGGTTGCTGTGAGCTAGGCTGACACCACGGCACTCACTCTAGCCCGGGCAACAGAGTGAGACTCTGTCTCAAAAAAAAAACAAAAAACAACATCTAAGATCATGAGTGTATTTTTGGGTAGCTAAGATTCCCCAAGCCTTTGAAGCACTTGGCATATTTTGAATATGTCATTGAAGGATTTTTAAACTAGGTTGGAAGACGATGCGATTTTTATTTGGTAATACCTTTTTTTTTTTGTTTTTGAGACAGAGTCTCACTCTGTTGCCTGGGCTAGAGTGCCGTGGCATCAGCCTAGCTCACAGCAACCTCCAACTCCTGGGCTCAAGCGATCCTCCTGCCTCAGCCTCCCGAGTAGCTGGGACTACAGGCTTGTGCCACCATGCCCGGCTAATTTTTTCTCTATATATTTTTAGTTGGCCAATTAATTTCTTTCTATTTTTAGTAGAGACGGGTCTTGTTCTTGCTCAGGCTGGTTTCGAACTCCTGACCTCGAGCGATCCTCCTGCCTCTGCCTCCCACAGTGCTAGGATTACAGGTGTGAGCCACCACACCTGGCCAAAAATATTTTTGATAATGAGTCTACATCATCCTACTTCCTTTTAGGACCATCTCGATGATTAGTCTGTGTCCCAACTAATACAAAATCAACAACATAGACATGAGACGGGGCCATCCAAACCATCTAGTGAGCAGGACTCAGCTAATAGCGCCTCAAACAAAGCAGATAGAGAAATGAATAGTCAAACTGTTAACAATAACATGCATCTTTATAATCTGGTCTTCATGAAAAGAAAAGAAAAATCAAAAAAGAAAGGAAAATAAAAAATAATAATAAAAAAAAGACACAGAGGGACTACAGCCCTCTTTAGCCTAGACTGTGCGAGAATAATTTTTGTTTTAAATCACTGGGTTTTGGTACTTTGTTATAGCAGCCTTAGGGCACTAATACACCATTTTACCTCTTTAAAAAAAAAAAAACAATAACAGAGAATTTAATAAAAAAAATTTAAAATAAAAAAATTTAATTAAAAAATTTCATTTTTTAAAAATGAAATACAAAAATGTAGAATAACTGAATATTGTCATTGGGTTCATCTACTACAAACAACTGGTAGCCGAGAGAGATGACTTAGACCCACGACAGCTGCAGACGGGCCCAGAACCCGAAGTCTCGTCCATTACACCCATGGCCTTTTACAGCCTACCCAGAATTTTATTTGACATCCTTAAGTCTCAGATTTCTCTTTAAACTCAATTTCCCAAAGTTCATATTAATTTCGTAAGTGCACTCAGCCAACTCTGAGAAAGATCAGCATGTCCATGTGTTGTAATTATATAGCCATCCTTTCCCTCCCAGACTAATTAGGAGACAGCTTGACGCTGAAATCCAGCCCTAGTAGATCCTGCTATCTGCCCATCGCTCCGCAGAAAGACAAAAGCAGTCTGCCTCAATTCCCAAATGCTCCTTTCCTACCAGGGCTCAAGGCGGGGGGAGCCAGCTCCGAGACAGCTTTCTTGTCGGAAGATGTCACTTGTCACCGCTGGGCCACAGTCAAAAGAACGTGGTCTTTGGCTTGTGGCTGTGCACCAATCCATATACATTCATCCAGGGCTGGTAGGTGACAAATGGCACACAACTACAGAAGGCTAGCCTTTGGCTACAGACCAGAATCAAGCTAATTTGTCCCTGTAAGGTTTATGCTTTGAGTCTCTGCTAATGGCGTGAGCAAGGCAGCTGTATAGACTCTCATTTCCCTCACCTTGATCTGAGAAATATAAGTTCTCTTCTCTTTCACTGTGGCATTAAAGTATTATTACCCCCTAAATCAAAGGCCACGAAACGATGGCCCCCAGAAATAGCTAGTTTAACCATCGCTGTGTTTAAATCCATTGGGATTAATGCCAACATTCGAAATCCAGAAAGTTCACATACAAATTCCGATTGTCAGCGTGTCTTGAACCATCAAAAGCTTTACCCACTCAGGGTCTGCGTTCCTGTTAACCGGCCAGGTGTAGCTGAGCAGGGGGTGGCCTCCTTCAGTGGGGACAAGCCTTCCTAAGTCACCAGTCTCCTGCCCTGGAGTCTTCACTCCTTTATGCGGCTTCCCTGGCCTCCTTGAGCACTTGGGTTTACAATTCCTGCCCTGGTCAAATAGCCGGTTTTCTGCCTGGAGGCAGCCAATGCTAGGGGATTGGCAGCAATTTAAAGAATCTCAAAACAGGTTGCATATAATTGTGGTCCCCCCCACCCCCAACAGGGCCCTGCTGGATTGCCCAAAGCTGGTCCTTTATGGGCTGGATATTTTTTTTTTTTTTTTTTGAGACAGAGTCTCGCTTGTTGCCCAGGCTAAAGTGAGTGCCCTGGCGTCAGCCTAGCTCACAGCAACCTCAAACTCCTGGGCTCAAGCGATCCTCCTGCCTCAGCCTCCCGAGTAGCTGGGACTACAGGCATGCATCACCATGCCCGGCTAATTTTTATATATATATATTAGTTGGCCAATTAATTTCTTTCTATTTATAGTAGAGACGGGGTCTTGCTCTTGCTCAGGCTGGTCTCGAACTCCTGACCATGAGCAATCCGCCCGCCTCAGCCTCCCAAAGTGCTAGGATTACAGGCGTGAGCCACCGCACCCGGCTATATGGGCTGGATATTGACAAAACCCAGGACTTCACGGGCATACGACTCAGCCGGAGAGATCAGGGACTCCTGTTGTACCCCAGAAACCTGATTCCCATTCCCTCCTCCCAAACACTGTACTTGGGCAGAAAAATGCTGAGGGCTGTATTAATAGTTTAGCTTTCTCGAATCTGCAAGAAATTCAGTTGACAGATCTGCAAGTCCGATTCTACTTTTAAGCATCTGTATTCCCCACACACACACACACACACACACACGTGAGTGAGCGCATTCAACAATGCTATTTAAAATGCAATAAATAAAGGCTAATGAAATGATAAAAATAGATCATCCCTTTTATGGGAAAACCGACTAAACAAAGGTTTTGTTCAAAATGTCAAGCATTAGGGGACTTTAATAAAAATATTGAAAGTGCGTTCCCTAGGGGAGTTGAGCAATTCAAAAATAGAGCGGATGACAACAGGGCTCATTGATATCTCCAGTACGAATGGCACGCCGTGTCCTAGTGGGAGAGGAGCCGTGTTGCGGGATGAGGTGACACAAATCATGCCGTGGGAGTCTCCGGGGCCCAGGGCACAGCAGCTGTGCAGATTCTGAGGCCACAGATACAAGCCACACTGTGTCCCTGGCAATCCACAGGGAAATTAGTCCATTGCCGATGCAGAATCACGTGGTGCCGGATTTACTGTAAAACTATGCCACGGTGGCAAAAACCCGAAGTTCTAATGACAATTATTAGTCAGAACCCCAGATCGACTCTACCAAAATGCAGCACTATGCAAGGAGTCCAGCATTGCATAGCACTATTTTTCTCTGCTGGGCTCTTGCTGAAGAAACTAATTTATCTACTGTCCCTTCTGTTGAATCATCAGTGGTTGATCCTGTGAACTTATTTTGGATAAACTGCTTGGGCGCACCCCCACTCTGCCCTTTATTTGCGAGCTCTGATGAGGTTGCCCCAGGAGGTTTGTATCTATCCCACAGCCATTTTGGAAATCTCTCCCAAATTCCTGGTGGGGACCAGGAATTCACACATTAACCAGTGCCCCGCCACCAAGGACATGGGCTGTGGCCATGCTTTCAGAAATACGATGAAAGAAGTCCGATGCCAGGGTTTCATGATTTCATCACTAGCATCAATTGTAAAAGGATGCAATCTGTATGGAAATGTCAAATAAATAAAAAATCCTTGGGGTGTATACAACCACAACGAGTAAGATGTGCAACGTTTGGGGGATGGACATGCTTGAAGCTCTTACTCGAGGGGGGAGGGAGGCATGGGCAATATAAGTAACCTTAACACTTGTACCCCCATAACACGCTAAAATAAAAAAAAAAGAAAAAAAAATCCCGAATTCATAATAATGCAAAACCTCTGCCATCATTATTATTATTATTTTGTTTTTTTTTGAGACAGAGTCTCACTTTGTTGCCCAGGCTAGAGTGAGTGCCGTGGCGTCAGCCTAGCTCACAGCAACCTCCAACTCCTGGGCTCAAGCAATCCTGCTGCCTCAGCCTCCCGAGTAGCTGGGACTACAGGCATGCACCACCATGCCCGGCTAATTTTTTCTATATATATTAGTTGGCCAATTAATTTCTTTCTATTTTTATAGTAGAGACGGGGTCTCGCTCTTGCTCAGGGTGGTTTTGAACTCCTGACCTTGAGCAATCCACCCGCCTCGGCCTCCCAGAGTGCTAGGATTACAGGCGTGAGCCACCGTGCCCGGCCCCTCTGCCATCATTATTGAAGGTTGTTTTCTCCTGTGAAATTTGATAAAGAGAAAGAAAGAGAATGTATCCCGCCCTTCCTGTATAAACTGATTTTCAGAGTAACCAAATAACTGTGAGAGACAGTTCATCCTTATAGGAGTCCAGCTAATAAATGCAGAAGATGTAAAATTTTTAAAAATCACTTTTTTACAGCTACTAATGAAATAAAGGGCGTAAGGGATGAACATAAATGGACACTAAAGCCATTTAGTGGCAGGCTGATGGGTAACTTTATAATGAAGAGATCAGATTGACGCCACACAGACCCACCAATGAAGCCTAGAAAATGGAGCAAATTTGTCATGTGCCTCTATATGATATGCCAGGGAATGTGAATTTTTCCTGCCCAAAAAGTCAACCTGAAACTCATCAAGCCAGTTTATAGGAAGTGGAAGATACTGGAAAAAGAGAAATGTTAAGTAACACTAAGAGGAAGCAATAAGACAAATCCAGAGTGGAGGTCATGAGTACCATTTGGACAACTAACCCAACTTCTGCAGCCAATCATGATCAGATAAGGGAAGAGGATTGTTATGAAAGAACAGAGACGTACAGACATAACCAAACGCTATGTGTAGGTCTCATTTGGATCCTAATTAGAAGAAACTGACAGCTCTGAGACATCAGGGAAGTCAAGTAATTTTGCAAAAACTTGAGCAAAAATAAGGGTAGACAGACAGATGAAATGAGATGGGCCAACTAAAAATATATATAGAAAAAATCAGCCAGGCATGGTGGCACATGCCTGTAGTCCCAGCTACTGGGGAGGCTGAGGCAGGAGGATCGCTTGAGCCCAGGAGTGTGAGGTTGCTGTGAGCGAGGCTGACGCCCTGGCAACAGAGTGAGACTCTGTCTCAAAAAAAAAGAAAAAAAAAAAAAAAGGAATGTGCATCAACTGATGAATGGATAAACAAACGAGGCGTATCTGTATAATGCAATATTATTCAGTTGTAGAATGAAGTACTGACACATGCTACTGCATGGATAAATCTGGAAAATATTATGCTAAGTGAAAAAGCAAGACGCAAAAGGCCACATCATGAGTGACTGCATTTACTTAAAATGTCCAGAATGGGGTAGATCCCACAGAAACAGAAAGTTTGGTTGCCAGGGTCTGATGGGATGGGGGGATGAGAACAGAATTCCATTTGGGAGTGAAAATGTTGAACATAAAAATGTTCTGGAATTAGATAATGGTGATGATTGCACAACACTATGAATAATACAAAAAAACTACTGATTTATGCACTTAAAAGGGTGGATTTTATGATACCTGAATTATATCTCGAAAAACTGTTATTAAAAATTTAAAGGCATTTACAAAAGAGGATGGCATTTTTTTTTTCTAGACTGAAAGAGGCTTCAAAGAGACTTAGGAGGCATAACAACATACAATGAGCACACCTTGTTTGAATCCTGATTCAAACAAACTGTAAAATGACATTTTTAGACAATGGGAAGATCTGAATGTGGACTTGCAATTAGTGTTTAATTTCTTAGCAATCATGCTGGCATTGTTGTCAGGTACAATTATATCTTTTCTTCTGAGATGAATACTGAAATATTTAGGGATGAAATAACATGATATCTGGGAATTGCTTTAAAATACTTTGACAAGAAAGGGTGAGAGATGGAACAAATGTGCAAAATAAATGTTTTTGGTTGATGATTGTTGGCGGAAGACAAATACACAGGGACTCGCCGAACTCTCTTTTTGTGCATGTTTGGAAATTTTCATAATTTCTAATAAATTTCATAGTAAAGACTCAGAGGGCTTTAGGTTTGTTGTTAGTTAAGAATAAAGGAACTCGGCCAGGCACGGTGGCTCATGCCTGTAATCCTAGCACTCTGGGAGGCCGAGGCCGGTGGATTGCCCAAGGTCAAGAGTTCGAAACCAGCCTGAGCAAGAGCGAGACCCCCGTCTCTACTAAAAATAGAAAGAAATTAATTGGCCAACTAAAGATGTATACAAAAAAATTAGCTGGGCATGGTGGCGTATGCCTGTAGTCCCAGCTACTTGGGAGGCTGAGGCAGGAGGATCGCTTGAACCCAGGAGTTTGAGGTTGCTGTGAGCTAGGCTGACGCCATGGCACTCTAGCCTGGGCAACAGAGTGAGACTCTCTCTCTCAAAAAAAAAAAAAAAAAAAGGATAAAGGAACTCAGGCTTTCTTATCTTACTTTTTCTTATTCCAAAGATTTCAGTTGTACCGTTGAACGACAGACATGTTAGGGTGAGGTTAAAGGACAAATATTAGAAGTGGGTCCTTCCTTTTGTGCTCTTCCTAGGAAAAGGCCAGCAGGAAGAATTTTGAATACTCCATTAACTGGGAGAAATTTAATAAAATAGAAAGGCACTGGGCTCAAACCTCCCTGGTCGTTTTTTTAAAAAGAGAAAGACTACTCAAATTCTTTTCTCAAAAGCCACTTGAAATTCTAGGAGGATGAAATTATTGTTAACTAAATGTTCAGTTGATCCTTACTTTAAGCAATGAATTATTTTTGCATAAAAATAAACATGTATTTGGATGTGTTGGATTTAATATTTTACTGTAGAGGGCTTCCTATGGTGATATATTGCTTCTAGAACCTAATTGTACTCTTATAATCTTGTTAGAGAGATTTACTTTCCTTAAAAATGTACTGCTGTGTATACACAGACATATATCTATAACTTAATGCTGAATTCTTCGGCCAGGGAATTAACCCAAATTACCATATCTTTTTTATGGGAACCTACCATCTGTTTTTAGTCACTGATTTTGGTTTTGCAGTAAAATGTGGCCCACCTTCTTCATAATCAGAATCCAATTCTCTTCCCAATGTCACCTGGCCCGGCAGAGAACCCTCATGCCACGTGATAATTTGGACTTCAAAAATATTTTTGGTTTTAATTGAGTTTAATAAGCACATTTAATCATACCTACTCACCTTGCCTAGGTTACCAAAAATCTTGGACACTTGAAACCTTGAGGGATGAAAAATATCCTTTTTAGATTATTGATATTTAGTTAGTTGGTTACAGTACCCTCTTTATGAAGATCCACGGAGGAAGTTTCTTTCAGGAATATCTCTGTTTCTTTTGAGTGTCTGATTTGTTTCTCCTTTGTGATTTTTGCATTGACTTCCAAGCAGCTCAGAGCAAAATTTTGGCCTTCTTCCAACAAGTGTACCCTGTGGGTTTTATTGTGTGTACCAGTCCTGGGCTTTCTCTTCTTTTTCCCTGCACTCCAATTTCCTTACTATTTTTTTTAAAAATCTCATTGTAATATATTTGTTTTTATTATACTCCAATCTTCTTTTTTGGACTAAAACAGGGCGTAAACAATGAATAAACAAACAAACAAAAAAAATCACAAATAATTACAAACACAAAAACAAAAGAAATAATAAAAACCAGAAACAATTGCAAACACACACAAGTTGTCTCCAAGTCCCTGGTTAGCTCCATTCCACTGGTAACGTGAACTATTTCCCTCTATACAGGGATTCTCCATGTCTCTCCTGACACTTACCGACTATGAATGTGCTGGGTTTTTACCCCACAAGTGAAACGAAGGGAGAGAGGGCAGGACTCAGAGGGCTTTAGGTTTGTTATTAGGGATTTCCTATGTTGGAAAACAAAAAATGTGGCTTAAAAGAAAGTTCGAGGAAGACACTGGGATTAACATGTTTGTGTGTGCAACACGAGGAGTCTGTGATGTATGTTCATCCCAAAGAGGGTGGAGAAAAGTGGTGTTGGCAGCATTTTTTTTGTCCAGACGTCTTGGTGGCTGCTCATCACAGAGTCCAGACAGTTGCCATTTTTTTTGGTTTTTTTTTTTTTTTTTTTTTTTGTTTTTCTTTTTTGAGACAGAGTCTCACTTTGCTGCCCAGGCTAGAGTGAGTGCTGTGGCGTCAGCCTAGCTCACAGCAACCTCCAAATCCTGGGCTCAAGCGATCCTTCTGCCTCAGCCTCCCAAGTAGCTGGGACTACAGGCATGCGTCACCATGCCTGGCTCATTTTTTCTATATATATTAGTTGGCCAATTATTTTCTATTTTTAGTAGAGACAGGGGTCTCGCTCTTGCTCAGGCTGGTTTCGAACTCCTGACCTCGAGCGATCCTCCCGCCTCGGCCTCCCAGAGAGCTAGGATTACAGGCGTGAGCCACCGCGCCTGGCCACTAGTTGCCATTTTTATTGTGAATTTGTGGGTGTCAGGCTGACCCACAGTTTTGGCATCTCTGAAACTAGTCTCGTTGCACATAATGGACATTCTGGGGGGCTCAGGACTAATCTCCACCTGCGACTCCCCACATTTGGCTGAGACCTTCTACCCAGTTGTGGAAACTAGATCCATCTCCTGGTGACCTATCAGGTCACCTAGAGTCCTGCCTGTTGTCACCAAGCTGTCCCCACGGCGGAGGTCACGTTGTTGAAACTCACCTTGGTGGCACATGCCCTGGAGGGCAGGGAGACCACTGCACCAAATTCAACATCTGTAAACCAGTCCCCACCTCTGCCCGTGTCTCAGGGCTCGGTCGGTACTCCTTCTTGGGCAATCGATTGACCATCTCTGGGTCTTGGTTTCCTGTCTGGAAAGTGGGGATCACACGGCACGTGTATCTCGATGTCAGTAGGAAGAGTCAAAGAGCCAAGGCATGCCAAAAGCTTGGAACAGTGCCTGGCACGTGATAATAGGAGTGCAGGAAAAGCTGGCCACTATTCTGCTAATTAAGGAAGAAGCCCTTGTAGCACAAGCGCGGTCTCCTCCTGGGCCGTGCTCTGCCAAGGATGGCATGCAAAGGTAGCCAGAGCTTCCCCTTTCCAAAGCATCTGAGCAGCAGAGGCAGATTTATCCTAAAACTGGTGATGTAAGCTTTAGGCTTCACCTTTCGTTTTTTTGTTGTTGAGTCAGAGTCTCGCTCTGTTGCCCGGGCTAGAGTGCCGTGGCATCAGCCTAGCTCACAGCAACCTCCAACTCCTGGGCTCAAGGGATCCTCCTGCCTCAGCCTCCCAAGTAGCTGGGACTACAAGCATGCACCATCATTCCCTGCTAGTTTTTTCTATATAATTTTAGCTGGCCAATTAATTTCTTTCTATTTTTAGAAGAGACGGGGGTCTCGCTCTTGCTCAGGCTGGTCTCGAACTCCTGACCTTGAGCGATCCTCCTGCCTTGGCCTCCCAGAGTGCTAGAATTACAGGCGTGAGCCACCGCGCCCGGCCTAGGCTTCACCTTGTTTTATTTGCATGGGCCTCACCCAGGGCCTGGGAGGGATGGGTCCACTTGATTGTATATGTTTGTAAAGTGCATAAAAGTATGATATTTGTGCATTGTTTTTCTTAAGAAAGAACTCCCAAATTGTCTAAGCTTCATACCTCATCAAGTCTGGCTTAGCTCTGGTACCCAAGTCTTTGGAGCCACCAATACATGGTGAGGTGGGTGCTGACCGTCGTGTTAAATAGATTGATAAATGGATATAGAGTTATAAATATGATCTTACATGCACAAAAGGCTGATTGAAAACACTGAGTCTGTCACTCAGATGAGCTACTTTTGTTCTAAAATAAATTATAAGTTTTTGGCTGGGCGTGGTGGCTCATGCCTGTAATCCCAGCACTCTGGGAGGCCGAGGTGGGTGGATCCCTCAAGGTCAGGAGTTTGAAACCAGCCTGGGCAAGAGTGAGACCTGACTCTACTAAAAATAGAAAGAAATTAATTGGCCAACTAAAAATATATAGAAAAAATTAGCCGGGCATGGTGGCACGTGCGTGTAGTCCCAGCTACTCGGGAGGCTGAGGCAGGAGGATCGCTTGAGCCCAGAACTTTGGTTGCTGTGAGCTAGGCTGACGCCACAGCACTCTAGCCTTGGCAACAAAGTGAGACTCTGTCTCAAAAAAATATATGTATATATATATAAGTTTTCTTCTGATCTGTCTTTAGAATTGAATTAATGTTTATACAATATGCTTACGAGGCAGCTATCTAATATAAAAAAAACTTCTTTCACCGTGCTGTTTAATCACATTTCACAAACTCCTATTATTTTTGCAGATGAGTTGCTGAGCAGAATATAAACCATGTTTGGGTCCCAGGCTGTATTGCCTCCTCCAATAGCCTCCATTCTGGCGGCTTTGGGGCCTTACCTACAACCACAGCCCGCTGACTGCAGGGCTTAGCGCCACAGAAATCCCATCCCACAGCTCAGCAGAATACATTTTGCCAAGAGTTTAAAATAACCTCTCTAGGTAATTGACACATTTATTTTTCCAGTAAAGAAAAAAAATTGCCAAAACATAAAAAAGAAAAAATACAATAGCCAATATACAAAAACATTGGTTCTTAACAGAACATTTTTTTTTTTTTTTTGAGACAGAGTCTCACTCTGTTGCCCAGGCTAGAGTGAGTGCCGTGGCATCAGCCCAGCTCACAGCAACCTCAAACTCCTGGGCTCAAGGGATCCTCCTGCCTCAGCCTCCCGAGTAGCTGGGACTACAGGCATGTGCCACCATGCCCAGCTAATTTTTTTTTCTATATATTTTTAGTTGGCCAATTAATTTCTTTCTATTTTGAGTAGAGACGAGGTCTAGCTCTTGCTCAGGCTGGTTTTAAACTCTTGACCTTGAGTGATCCGCCTGTCTCGGCCTCCCAGAGTGCTAGGATTACAGGCGTGAGCCACTGAGTCCAGCCTGGAAGACTCTTGAGTTGAGAAAGAGGAACAGTAAACTGGTGTTCTCTCTCCCATTTCAACAAGAGCCTATGAATATCTGCAAGGAGGTGGCTGGCTGCTAGGATTTATTGCTAAATTTGATCTGGCAACCCAAATAAATGAGGCAAAAATCTTAATCAATTGAGGTTTATTAAGCCAAGATTTTGAGGACACAGGAAAAACACCAACCCCTGACAAGCTGTGGCTGTTAGCATTTTAAAGGCATATAGAAAGAAGGAAAAAGGCAGGGGTAGAGGTGGGGAGCTGGTGATCAGGCAGTGGTTACATTCTTGTCAGGTCCAAGAAATCTACATTTTACATAAAATAAGAGAGTGGAGGAAGCATCAATTATGCAGATGTCCCTGGGTAGGTAGAAGAATGTCTGATTCTGTCTTGTCTCCACTCCTGTTACCTGTAAGATAAACTTGTAATTCATCAGTGTGGAATTGGGATAGGCTTTAGCTTTAGGTGCTAGACATAGGTAGAATTTGTATGTCCTTGCTTAAGGGGGGTTAGCAAGGAATCTCCTTAATAAGCACTCTGTAGGCCCAGTTCTTCCCAGGTGCCTGAAGCTGTGATTTTCTTTTTACGTATCTAATTTCTTCTTCCCACCAAAATCACCTTAATCACACCCTAAACTATGCCCTACAGCAGACCCTATCATTCCCCTGTTAAAAAAAAAAACACACAGGGATGGCTTTCTATCTTTCTTAGCACAAAATATGAACTCTACCGGGGCCTTCTGCATGGTCTGGCCCCAAGCCACTCCCATCTCAGGCCACTCTACTCCTGCATCCTTAAGTTCCATTTACACTTTTGAGTTCTTAAATAGTCCGAGCACTTTCCCATTCTACCCTGGGGCTCTCTGAGAAAGCTGTTCTTTCTTTCTGCCTTCAGACTCCCAACCCCATCAGAGCAGCCTAGCTCGATCAATCAAAAACGTAGGCTATTTTTTTGGTTTCCCCTTCCCGCACTTTGAGGGGATGTCTCCAACTGCCTGGGTTCGAATCCCGGATCCACCACTTGCTAGCTGCTCTGCGGCCCTGGACCAAGTCACTCAACATAACCGTCTCGCCACCTAAAATTTGGAGGCCATAAAAGGCACTGTGAGGGTTAAATTTGGTAACAGATGGGAAGCACCTAAAACAGTAATAATAGCAGTTCTCGTTTTTTTTTTGTTTTTTTTTTTAGCAGCTACTCGGATTTTATCCCTCTTACTTGTCTGCCAAGTTCGAGTCTGTTACCATGGGAATGCACACTGGGGGGCCCTCACCCCCACCCGACCCCCAGCTGGGGAGGGTCTGCCGGCCGAACACTGCAAATGAAGGCGCAGGGAGCCCGGGGAGAGCGAGCTACGCCTTGCAGGCTTAGGAGGGGCGCGGGCGTGAGCGAGCAAGACTCGGCCCCGGAGGCCGCCGCGCGGGCGGGCACGGAACCTGGGCACACGCGGGGCCGGCGCGGCTTCAGGAGGCGAGCTCTCGAGGCCGGGGCCTGGCCCCGCAGCAGCCGCGGAGGCCTCCCCGGAAGAGCACCGAGAAGCCGGTTTGCGGAAGGATGCTCGGCGCAGGCCTGGCTCGTCCCCCGGCCAGGGCTAGAGCCAGAGCAGCCAATGGGGGGCCGTCCCGCCCTGACCCGAGACTTCCGGGGCATTGGCGGCCCGTCCCTCAGTCCTTCTCGCCCCGCCCCCGCTCGCGGAGCTCCTGGTGATTGGCTGCTCGCCCCGCGGTCTTCCGCCCGTCCCCGTCTCCGCCCAGTGTCTTCCCGGTGATTGGCTGCCTGCCCCGCGGCCCTCGTCCCCCCCCCTGCTCCCGCCCAGGGAGTCCCCGGTGATTGGCTGCCGGTCCTGCGAGCCTCCGCCCCGCCCCGTCCCCGCCCAGAGTCTTCCCGGTGATTGGCTGCTCGCCCCGCGGTCATCCGCCCGTCCCGTCTCTCGTCGCCCCGCCCCCGCCCAAGGAGTTCCCGGTGATTGGCTGCCGGTCCTGCGAGCCTCCGCCCCGCCCCGCCTCCGCCCAGAGTTTTCCGGGTGATTGGCTGCCCGCCCTGCGGCCCTCCTTGCCCCGTTCTCTCTCAGGGACTTCATGGTGATTGGCTGCCCGTCCGGCCCTCCGCCCCGCCCCTGCCCAGGGAGCTCCCGGTGATTGGCTGCCGGGCCCGCGAGCCCCCGCCCCGCCCCGCCCCGGTGCAGCCCCGTCCCCTGGGTCTGCGCGGCGCCGCGGCCGCCGGCCTCTTTGTCCCGCGCGGTTGGGCGGTGAGTGTCTCTGGCGGGGAGGGCGGCTCGCGGCCCGGGGAGGGGTCGGTCTCGCCCCGCGCGTCCCCTCGAGCTTTGCCCGCCCGGAGCTCCGCTGCTCCCGGCGGCCAGAACGGAGGGGTAGAGCAGCCCTCGGCGGCCCGGGGGGCGGGCGGGCAGCCGTGCCCGTCCTGGGGCCGCGCGAGGCACAGGCGCCGCGCCCGGCCGTCCGCAGGCCTCCCGGGCCGGGCCCGCGCGCTGACAGGCCTGCGCTCTGCTCCCCAGCACCGAGCCCAGCACCAGCCCGGCACCGAGCCCAGCACCAGCCAGGCACCCAGCCCAGCACCAGCCCGGCACCCAGCCAGGCACCGAGCCCAGCACCCAGCCAGGCACCCAGCCCAGCACCAGCCAGGCACCCAGCCCAGCACCAGCCCGGCACCCAGCCCGGCACCGAGCCCAACACCAGCCCGGCACCGAGCCCAGCACCAGCCCGGCACCGAGCCCAACACCAGCCCGGCACCCAGCCCAGCACCAGCCCGGCACCCAGCCCAGCACCACCCCGGCACCGAGCCCAGCACCCAGCCAGGCACCCAGCCCAGCACCCAGCCAGGCACCCAGCCCAGCACCAGCCCGGCACCGAGCCCAGCACCAGCCAGGCACCCAGCCCAACACCCAGCCAGGCACCCAGCCCAGCACCCAGCCCTGCACCAGCCCAGCACCAGCCCGCCACCGAGCCCAGCATCCAGCCAGGCACCCAGCCCAGTACCAGCCCGGCACCGAACCCCCGGTTTGCAGCGGGCTTCAGGCCAGCGTCCCCTGAGCTGGTGCAGCGGCCTCGGTTCCCCCAGGCACAGGTATGTCCCTGCCCCGGGGTGAAGGGAGCCACCTGGGCCGGGAGCACGTGGCCAGCGGCCACCCGGGTGTCCGGTGCGCAGGCCCGAGGCCGGCCCTGCCTTGGCAGGAAGGGAAACACCACCACCCCCCCCGCCCCCGTGCCCGGGCTTGCCAAGCAAGACAGCTGCCTCCGACGGGTGTCTCGGACTCGCTAAAGAAACGAGAGGAGCTGAGCCCCACGAGGCGCTGGCCAGGGAGCAGCAGTGCAAAAAACAGCAGCCAGCCCTGTTTGAAAAAACAGTCCCCAGCCGCCCTTTCCTGTGCCCTTTTAAAGTTGACGCAGTGCTTTAAGAGGCTAACACAGAAGGGTAAAGTAAGTCTCCATAAAACCCAGAGAAGAGATTTTTTTTAAAAAAAAAAAACACTCCTCTTTGGATCCTGTCTGGAGTCACAGCTGAACTTAGAAAATATTTCATTACAATGTAAGCACCTCTGTGATTTCTTTCTTTTTTTATGCAGTTCCTAGAATAAGTGGTACATGGAAGTCTTTTCTTTGTTTAAAGGTCACTTTAAAACTTTCCTCCCTTTTTATAGATTGAACACGACAGGCACGAGCCATTGAAACTGGGAGGCTCTGGTGCTGGTATTTCAGTTGACTTACAGGTAGGTCTGTCTGGAAGTACCCAGTCGTTAACATAATGAGAATGGTTTGTCCCATATCTGTACCCTGGCGGCCAAGGAGAGTGGGCTGCAATGCACGTGTGTGAACAGTGACGCCATCATGCTAGTCAGTCGGGTGCCAGGCACTGCTGAGTGAGCCACGTGCACCGTGTGGCCCTCATATCCAAAATGACTGAGCCAGTAGAGCAACGGGTCTGCATCAGATTTTGCGTTAAGCTTGAACGTTCCTCTGCGGAAACCGTTCGGATGATTCAGAAGGCTTTCGGGGACGAGGCAATGAGTGCAGGAAAAATAAAAGTGTGGCACAAACACTTCAAAGATGTTCGAGAATCTGTTGAGAGCGACTCACCTTCTGAAAGGCCTGCAACAGGCAGGACCCCTGAGAATGTTGAACGAGAACTGTGTGAGGGCCCAAGGTGCCTACTTTGAAAGGGACTGAGGTGTCATTGTCCTATGTACAATGTTTGCTCTTGTGTCTTCAATAAATGTCTCTATTTTTTATATTACATGGCTGCATACTTTCTGAACAGACCTTGTACACCAACTATCACGCTACAGCTAACAATAGGACAGTGCGTCTAATAAAGTCAAATATTACTAACTTGTATCAACCATGTGTCCGTGCACTGCCGCAGGAGTTAAAGCAGCAGGACAATGCCAGTGGTGACAAGGCAGTGTACAAGATGCTTCATGTTCATCTTTTCATTTAATTCTCACAACTTTGGTGGATTCTGTTCTCCTATTTTACAGATGAACAAATGTTAGGTAGTAACTCAAGTTCTAACATGCATAAGTACTTCTGCACAAGGAGCCTCACGTGTGCAACGTTTTGGTGATGTGACTTCTGGGAAGTCACTCTTCAGATTTGGTGTTCTGGTGTAACAAAATATTTAAACAGATTAGGCCAGTTGGAGGAAAGGACCACAAAAGAACTCTTAAGAATATAATAAAATCTTATGAGAAAGTATTAGAGCCGATAGGGAAAGTTTTCATATGGGAGGAAACAACAGTCTAGCAAGATGAGCTCTATAGTAAGCGCCCATACGTGCTAGAACAAGTTCATTCCTATTAACCAGTCTGCATGTCTAGCAGCTGAGATCTTCATACTAGCCTGTCGGTGAAAAATAACTCATTTTCTAGAACCTTTATTTTATTTCTGAGACAGAGTCTCACTCTGTTGCCCAGGCTAGAGTGCCCTGGCATCAGCCTAGCTCACAGCAACCTCAAACTCCTGGGCTCAAACGATCCTCCTGCCTCAGCCTCCCGAGTAGCTGGGACTACAGGCATGCGCCACCGTGCCTGGCTAATTTTTTTTGTATGTATTTTTAGTTGGCCAATTTCTGTTTTTAGTAAAGACAGGGTTTCGCTTTTGCTCAGGCTGGTTTCAAACTCCTGACCTTGATCGATCCACCCAGCCCCTCATGGTCATTCTTAATGTTTAATTTATAGAATTGTCATGGCCTTTCCATCTAAACTTGATTTCTTTTTGTATTGTTCAGCCTCATAAGTTCTTTGGGCAATGTATTCAACAAATATTGTTGGCTGGCCGTTATTGCTGGGGTGGGGGAAAGAAAAAGGAAACAAGTACATTTGTGAGGCTGGGCACAGTGGCTCACGTCTGTAATCCTAGCACTCTAGGAGGCCAAGGCAGGAGGATTGCTCAAGATCAGGAGTTCGAGACCCTGTCTCTACTATAAATAGAAATTAATTGGCCAACTAATATATATATATAGAAAAAATTAGCCGGGCATGGTGGCACATGCCTATAGTCCCAGCTTGGGAGGCTGAGGCAGGAGGATCGCCTGAGCCCAGGAGTTGGAGGTTGCTGTGAGCTAGGCTGACACCATGGCACTCACTCTAGCCTGGGCAACAAAGCGAGACTCTGTCTCAAAAAAATAAATAAAAATAATAACAATAATAAAGCACTTAACTATGGGCCAAGTATTAGTCTAGGTATTGAGAACACATTGGTGAACAGTATGCAAAAACTAGTGGATACAATTGGTTGTAACCATGTAACTGGCTACATTTCAAGTATTTAATAGCAGCATGTGGCTAGAAGCAGCACAGATACAGAACATTTGCAGTACTGCCGAGCTAGGTTTCTTTGGGTTCCTTCCTACTGATCCCTTGATGGAGGCTTCCTGGGGAAGAATGCCGGGTAGCAACGTGGGGCAGGAGGGGACGTTGTTATAGCAAAAGGCCTCTAGGAAGTGGCTTCCTCGAATGGTAAGTAGCTAAAGGGAAAGGAAATTTGAGAGAAAACAATCACAAAGCTTTAACAGGCTGTAGCAAGTTGTGGCAGAACAAGGAGTGCATGAGATCATTCACCAGCAGCAGTCCGGAGAACACGGGCCCAGGGGTTGGCAATGTTTCCCAAGTATAGTCACCATGACAGATGTGAAATCTGCAGGTGTTAAAGTCTGACTGAAGAGGCTAGCAAAGAGTTTTCCAGAATAAGTACTGGATTGACAAACTGCGCCATGTTCTACTCCAGAGTCCTCATGCCCCTTGAGACAGTTGGCCTGAGGCCCTCCATCGCCACAGATCCATGGCTCAGTGGCCACCTGTGGCTAGGGGCGGCACCAGGAACCCTTTCCATTGCTGCAGTTTTATTGGCAGTGCTGTCAGAGATTACGTGATGCAACCGCCTTGTTTTTCAGAAGAGAAAACCTGCCAGACTAGGACCTAAGTAAGGATACCAGGTCCTAATCTCCGAAACCTGCAAATGCTAACCTTATTTGCAGATGTGATTAGATTAAGGGTCTTGAGAGTGGGGGATTAACTTGGATAATCCTATTGGGCCCTAAATGCGATCGCTTAGGAGAGGGACGTTCCACACACAGGCGGTGGCTGGGTGAGGACAAGCAGATTTGAAGATGTTGGCCTTGAATACTGGAGTGAGGCAGCCACCAGGAGTTGGAAGATGCTAGAGCCTCCTAAGGGAAGATGCATTCGATTTGGCCCACTGGAACAATTTCTGACTTATGGATTTGAGGATTGAGAGAATAGATTTCTGTTATTTTAAGCCCACTGCTGATATAGGTACTAAAGCTTAAGACCACAGATATACAGCTGGGGCTAGAACCTTATCTATTCATTAGTCAGTTTTTAAAATTTCATAGATATGGCAATGGGTTTAAAGTTTATTTAGATTTTAGTCATGAGAGACATGAGCATGTGGCAAAAAAAGGCAGGATTAGCAAATGCCTCCTAATAAAGCATTAAACTAAAGGATCAGTTTATGATTTATAAATTGTCATTTATATAGTCCAAAACACCAAGTTAAATTTTTAAGACAATAGAAAAAACATTCTAATGATTATAAACTTGGCCTAGTTTGCCATGTCCCACAAGTAATAGAGACTTAAAATTTTTTTCACAAAACAACCTGTTAGTTTTGGCTCATGTTCTAAGAAACATAAACTTGGATCCCTGGGAAGTTTTAGAAATAATATAACTAATAAAACTAGTTTCAGGGTCAACTGCCACAGGGCTTGGACTTTTTTACATTGTAATTTTGGTGTATCCAGGTTGCAATACTACTACTAACAATGGGAGACCACGAGTAGTATCCTACTAGAGACTGGAAGGGAAACTGGGGCAAAGAACCTAAGATTCTGAACGAGTTCAAACTTCTTGAGCTCAAAATTGATTCTTACAGGAAGGAACAGCAAATGGTTCATCTAGCTCCTTAAACATGTTAATGGACAAAAATATCTGAAGTCCTTTTCTTTGCAAAATTTTCTAGGTTTATCAAAATTTCTTTTATTAAAGTGTTTAAGCAAAACCCAATTGACTAGACCATGATGTACTTCAAGGCTATTTGTGGCCTCATGAATATTCAAGTAATGCCTTCCCTTTAGTGAATGCTATTAAAGCTGAAGCTTAGGATATAATTAGCCATACTCAGTAATATACATGGAAAATATAAACTCCAAAACTCAATCCCTGACTGGGCACGGTACTCAAGCCTGTAATCCTACCACTCTGGGAGGCTGAGGCAGGAGGATCACTTGAGCTCAAGAGTTCAAGACCAGCCTGAGCAAGAGTGAGACCACCCTCCACCCCTACCTCTACCCAAAATAGAAAAAATTAGCCGGGCATGGTGGCGCATGCCTGTAGTCCCAGTTACTCCGGAGGCTGAGGCAGGAGGATCGCTTGAGCCCAGGAGTGTGAGGTTGCTGTGAGCTATGATGATGCCACTGCACTCTACCTGGGATGATAGACTCTCAAAAAAGAAAAAAAAATCAAAACCAAAAACTCAATCCCCTGTTGATGAAATGATTGTATGTGTTGTTTATGTATTAATCGTAGTAATGCCTTTCAAAATTTTTGAAACCAGAATCTCATGGCAAAGGAAGTTAGATCAAACTGAAGTCATTTGTCTTCTCTTCATACCAAACCCCAGACCTGAACAGTTTATATATAAAAATCCATTTCAAATTGAAATTTAGATTATATAAAGGATATAAAGTGAGATTCTGACCAAAATCAGGTCCTGATTTTTTGCAGGGTGGGAGGCACGAAAGGGAAGAGTATATTTTTACTTAAACTACCCACCACTCCTCGTTGCCTCTTCTATTTCTTACTAACAAGTGAATACTTGTTTCCAACATCTGAGCTCTATCTCCCACTCCCAAGAGGAGTTTCATTATTACGAGTCTAAATATTTCTGCCTAACCATGGCCAATCTTATTCTTTTTGAGATGTCTCCATACAAAATAACAATCTCTAGCTCCCTGTTGAAGATTTAATTACTCAGCCTGCAGGTAACTTGACTACTGAAATGAGCTCACTTCAAAGCAATAAGGTAGAAACGTTCCCACGTTTTGTTCTTCACTCTAAGGTAACATTTTGCTCCTCTTAATAACCTAGCTCTACAGGTTTCATGCTGCTTAAATCATTTCCCCACAAAGCCAATGAAAAGTGGTTGAAGACATTCAGCTTGTTGCAGCCTGAAATTTCTCCCAGACCCATGAAACAAAACAGAATTGTGCCCTGAATATACATCCAAGTTGCAGGGCCCTGTGTAGCTCTATTTTGGTTTGGCTTCTGAAGGATCGTCAACCACGATAGCATAAGATATATTCTTCCCAGCAACTTTCCTCCTTTGCAAGGTTACTTTCAGAATGAGTCTGCTTCTTAGTCCAAATTTAACTTTTCCACTGTTTTTCTCATAATTAATTGGCTATTGGAGCAAAGCAAATTTCTGGCCCTCTCAATGTTTTCATGAGTTCTGTGGGTAACTGGAGGACCACAGTGTGGATTTTTAACGGATATCATCCTGATGAAGAGCATCCTGACTTTCAAACCTTTTGTGCCTGACAACGTCTCTTGCTCTTGACATTACTTCCTCATCAGAAACTACTTTTAGGCCGGGTGCGGTGGCTCACGCCTGTAATCCTAGCACTCTGGGAGGCCGAGGTGGGCAGATTGCTCGAGGTCAGGAGTTCGAGACCAGCCTGAGCAAGAGCGAGACCCCGTCTCTACTATAAATAGAAAGAAATTAATTGGCCAACTAATATATATATTTAAAAAAAATCAGCTGGGCATGGTGGCGCATGCCTGTAGTCCCAGCTACTGGGGAGGCTGAGGCAGGAGGATCGTTTGAGCCCAGGAGTTGGAGGTTGCTGTGAGCGAGGCTGATGCCACGGCACTCACTCTAGGCAACAAAGTGAGACTCTGTCTCAAAAAGAAAAAAAAGAAACTACTTTTAACATTTCAAGTGTCTCACCTGCAGATTTATTTAACTTTACACAATATTTAATAGGAATTCTTTGCTTTAAATAATGGTCACTCATTTTTATGGTGGAAAAAAGAGTAACTCTATTTACATCCACGAACAAAGGCACCCGGCAACCTTAAAAGCAGTGTTGCGGTCAGCGGAAATATGTTATACTCTATTCCAGCAATAGCGACTCCTCTAATTTCACAAGCCACACAATGAAAAACTAGGAAAAATTTCTACAGAAGAATACAAATGATCTTTGGAGAAGAACCTTTGAGGAAAGTTTCAACACCACACCATCTCAGCTTGAATGCCTTCTATTTTCCCACCTACAAAAGGGTAGAAAATAAATCAGCATTTTCTCACTTGTCAAATGAATAGGAAAATGAAACTTGAAATACTTTAATTATATGCAAGCAGCACTATCCCCTAAAAAGAACCTAAGATTAAAAAAAAAAAATACATCCTAATACCATGTAAATTGCCACCTGTCTTGGCTATATATTTAGAATGAGCTACTTTGGAATTATGGTTTTTCTATTGATGTTGATTAATAGGGAGACTCGAATGCAAGATACCAAAATAGTCTATGTCCAAATACATAACAAGAGAATGTTGTCTCCAGCCTGTCTAATACAATATCTGTGGTTGGGTTGCTAGGAATATGTAAGTATTGCTCCCCAAATTCATCCTTCCAATGCTACCTAGCGTAATCAGCTTAAAACAAACACACATTGAAAAATACCACTTTGTAACCTTTGAACACATATTTATTTCTCATCAAGGTTTGAAAAGGTTTTCACAAATTGTGATTGTACAGTGCAGATGCTGGAATTAAAATTAAAACACGTTTTTTCAATACTTGGATATGACTTTAGATTGTATTTTTATTTATTTATTTAATTTTTTTACAGAGTCTCACTTTGTTGGCCAGACTAGAGTGAGTGCCGTGGCGTCAGCCTAGCTCACAGCAACCTCCAACTCCTGGGCTCAAGCGATCCTCCTGCCTCAGCCTCCCGAGTAGCTGGAACTATAGGCATCTGCCACCATGACCGGCTAATTTTTTCTCTATATATTTTTAGTTGGCCAATTAATTTCTTTCCATTTTTTAAGTAGAGACGGGGTCTCTCTCTTGCTCAGGCTGGTTTCGAACTCCTGACCTCAAGCAATCCTCCTGCCTTGGCCTCCCAGAGTGCTAGGATTACAGGCGTGAGCCACCGGCCCGCCCTGTGTGTGTGTTTTAAGGCTTCAGAAAAAGTATGAAAGGTTCCAATGTGGCTTATTTATGCAATTCAATACCTTTGGAGTTCCCAATGCTAAATTAGTCTCCTCCCTTACAAGAGGCTCCTGAATTCTCAGGCCTGCTTTACTCATCAAAAGGAAGTTAAGCTAAGGCTTTTTTTCTGCAGCTGTTGTTTATTCAGATGTTCTCAGATTGAAGTAGTCTTTGTGGTATTCTAATGGGCTGTTAGTCCCTTCATTGCCCCATCTGAAACTTTCATTGACAAACAGCTGTATTGAATGCTGTGCGAAGAAGACTCAGATTAGCAGTTGGGAGTTAAGAGATCTGTGAACCGCAAGAACACAGCTTAGAACAAGAGTGAATAAGCAGAAAAGAAAGAATATGAACTTATAGCCCCATGTTCTGTTGAACCAATCTCCCACTCCTGGAAATAGGTGAATGCAACGATTGTGCCTCATTTATTTGATGTGGAATGAGCTGGGGTTTTTATATGCTGTAGACTGGACATGATTTTGCCTATCTTATATACGTAGAAGCAGTATTATCTGCCAACAATTGTACAAGCTCTTCCTTGTCAGGTGGTTGATATATACAGGACATGATGATTTTAGGGTACAGAGGCTAAATTGCTAACTTTTGATTGGCATGTTTCCAAGGTCTGCATAGTGGCACTGAACCCTTGTTCCATTACTTTGGAAATGCTCAGACTTGCTTTTTCTAGATCATAAGTTCCCAAACTTGGAAAAGGGGTCCCTGTTGTCAAATTGACCTTGGTGTTGCGATACATGGGTGGGTTGTCCATGATGTCTTGTTGGCTGCATCTGTGCAGCGTTACTTTATGTATGAAGGATACCAGGTTTGTAATTTGGCTAGCGCTGAAGGTGGGAGATCCGGTGAGGGAAGGTGGCGGATACCCAAGTGCGTACACATTACCCTGACCATTTAGGTGGGAACCTTTTGTATACCTATTGCCACACAAAATAAAGAGATCAGGGTTCAAGGTCAGATTGGAAGCCGTGACCCATCAGGTCGGAGTCCAGGGTCCATTGTGACCTTTGTCATTAGTTATCTTGACATCTGCACATCTCCATTTCCCATGTGCCTAAAGTTAAGCTGTAAGAGCAAAATACCTGGTTGCAAAATACCTGGTAGAATTGTCAAAAACAGGTATTGCCAGATTTTTCCTAGAGCTCATTTTATGTTTACATTTTTATGTTTCACTTGCCCCAGAGGATTGAGGATAGCAGGCGGGGTCCGGCCCGAAACCCACTACCAAGTGGCGGATGCGCCCTGGGGAACCAGCGGGCGGCTGGGCGAGGCCCCAGGACTGGCACAGCGGGCCGCCGAGGGGGGATCCACCGCTGGGTTCCGGGGCTCCGGACGAACAAAGGTCTAGAGGACGCAGGACCCGCAGGCTGCCAACGACCCGTCTTCGCCAGAGGCCAAAGGCCAGACATACACTAACCGCTCCACCACGCGGAACAAAGAGTCCGGCAACCCGAACGCGGCACGGACACCAGGAAGGTGGCACTGGAAGGACTTCCGGGGCGGGGCGAGGCGGAGGACCCCGGGGCGGTGAGCCAATCACCGTAAAGACTCTGGATGGGGCCGGAGCGGAGAGGAGGAGGGCTCCCGGGGAGGACAGCCAATCACCGCGAAGACTCTGGGTGGGGGCGGGTCATAAAGGTGGACAGCCAATCCCCGGAAACTCTCGGGTCAGGGGCAGGACGGGACCGGACTTTGTTGCCGGAAGTCTTTGGACGGCGCGGACCCTTTCACTCTTGCTGTGGCTAGAGGACAAACCGACCCTGCGAGGAGAGTCTTTCCGGGAAACTCAGGGAGCCTGAGCGGAGAAGCGGACTCTTCTGCCCCGCCTGACCGTGGCCCTCGCGGATGTGCTTCTCCCAGGCCGACGTGCTTCCCTCGGTTCCGCTCCTGGGGTGGCCTTCTCGGTTACCCTCTCCTCACCTGGGCGCCACCATTGCACAGCATTCGCTCGCACATCCTCCTAGAATCCCAACCCTTTTATTCACTTAGTATTCAACATTGCTTCATTAAGTGCCTGCTGTATGCCATGCAAACTCTAAGCCTTAAATGGACTGAACAAAGGCCTTGCGTAGACTGACAGTGTAAGACAGAAAATCAAGACGAAATATAAAATATGTCTTAGGGTGTTAAGCGCTAAAGAGAAAAAATATAAGCATTTATTACAAATCTGAAAACCAAAAATAGTAAATAATCTTTTCTGTGAACAATTGGCCCCTCTGATACTAAGAAACAAAGAACAAAACTCATCGTGACTGGTGTCACTCTGGAAAATATGCTTCACAGCAGAAATGACTAAACAGGATGAAAGGCTCTTTACCAAGAGCCATGGCTGGTTGGCTCCTGCACACCTGAGAAGTGCCCTATTTTGGTCCGTATTTGATAATGCGGAAGAAGAGAACTAGATGGGTAAGGGCCCATGGATCTGGGGTGCAGGACACGGGTCCACAGTCCCAGTGGCCTCAGGAAGACTGTTGTGCAGTGGGGTAGTGATCTTCAAACCACTCAGCTTCCAGGTCCCCTCTCTCCCAGCCTTTTCATGGGCCTTGTAGCTTGCTTTATCTTTCCCACTGCTCCACCAGCTAGAGGTCCCCCACCTCTACCAACAATATGGCTCCCTCCCTCCCTTCCTTCCCACTGTGTTAACTAGGTTGAAGTGGAGTGGTGTGATCATAGCTCCCCACAGCCTCAAACTTCTAAGTTCAAGTGATCCTCCCACCTCAGCCTCCTGGGTAGCTAGGACTACAGGTGTGGACCATGACCAGCTGGACTGGCTGGAAACATCTTTTTTTTTTTTTTAATTTTTTATTTTTTTTTTTCTCCTAATGCTTCCATGTGGAAACATCTTTTATTAGTGTTTCTTTTTTTGTTGTTTGTTTCTGAGACAGAGTCTCACTTTGTTGCCCGGGCTAGAGTGAGTGCTGTGGCATCAGCCTAGCTCACAGCAACCTCAATCTCCTGGGCTCAAGCGATCCTCCTGCCTCAGCTTTCCGAGTAGCTGGGACTACAGGCATGCGCCACCATGCCCGGCTAATTTTTTCTATATATATTAGTTGACCAATTAATTTCATTCTATTTTTAGCAGAGACGAGGGTCTTGCTCTTGCTCAGGCTGGTTTCGAACTCCTGACCTCGAGCAATCCTCCCGCCTCAGCCTCCCAGCTAGGATTACAGGCGTGAGCCACCTCACCCGGCCTGTTAGTGTTTCTTTATGTGCTGTTTTACATACATTAGTGTGGTGAACACAGCCATCTCCTGAAATAACCCCGTTCTCAACTACAGAAGCAGTACACTTACAAAAATCCTTTATGCACATCTTTAGACACTGTTTTGCATTCATAACACTGTGGGCACCACCCCATTTGTAACTATGCTTACTTCATTGACTTCTCTTTCCCTTTTCTCCTTTTCCCAATTAAATGCACAAGCTATTTTTATATAGTAAAATGTGTATATTTTTCACTGTATAGATGAGGAAGGCCAGGGACAGGGGAACAATGACTGTAAAATAAAGTGAAAGGGAGAAATGCTCAATCCCTGGAAGCAATAGCCTCACGTTGGGATTTGTTTATTGGTTTATAGAGTTAATATGTGTTGACAACCTACCATATGCCAAGCACTGCAGTAGACCTGTAAATAAATTGTGAGAAAAAAACCCAAAACATGGGCCTTGCCCTTGTGGAACTTTTAGTATAATAGATAAAACAGGCATTAATACAAGAATCATTTAAAATTGTAACATTACCACTTAACAGGAGCTCATAAAATGGAGGTGTCAGGAACCCAACTGTGAAGTTGAGGAAGGGATAGATTAAACAGAAAATTGAAGATGAGTTTGTAAAGCCAAGGAGTGGAGCTTGGGGTATATAGTTCCAGGTAGACAAAAGAGCCTGTACAGGGTATGCTGTCTAGGAAGGAGCTCAGGGTGTCCACTGAAATGTAGGGGGGCTGCTATGGCTTCTGAGCAAAAGCCAAGTGTGGGGATGGAGGGACGTTCAGGATAAGCATGATATGGTGGCTGCCAGACCATGCTGGACCTTGTAGACCATGTTAAAAATACCCACAGATGGGCCAGGTGCAGTGGCTCAGACCTATAATCCTAACACTCTGGGAGGCCGAGGCGGGAAAATTGCTCAAGGTCAGGAGTTCGAAACCAGCCTCAGCAAGAGCGAGACCCCTGTCTCTACTATAAGTAGAAATAAATTAATTGGCCAACTAATATATATAGAAAAAAAATTAGTTGGGCATGGTGGAGCACGCCTGTAGTCCCAGCTATTCGGGAGGCTGAGGCAGGAGGATCGCTTGAGCCCCGGAGATTGAGGTTGCTGTGAGCCAGGCTGACGCCACGGCACTTACTCTAGCCTGGGCAACAAAGTGAGACTCTGTCTCAAAAAAAAAAAAAAAAATGCCCACAGATGATGTTCTTAATAATGTGCTGTATAAATGCATGTCAATTAAAAGTTGATATTTGCTACTGCTGTTGTAAAACCATTAAAAAAAAAGTAAAAAAAAAGTAAAAAAAAAAAAAAAAAGTTGATATTTTCGAGACCAGCATGTGTTCAGGCCAGCATGTTTACAGATAATAATAGTTAACCATTATTGCACACTTATTATATGCTCTGCACTCCTTTAAGTGCACTATATAGATGAATCTCATTTATTGCTTCCAACTACTCTATCCAGTAGGCACGATTAAATTCCTTATTTTGCAAGGGAAGATCCACATATTGCTACTATTTTGTGAGCGCTAGCCTATTCCCATTCTAATAGTATAGATGGCTGGAGAACATATTAGGAATTCTAAGCACGTCTAATCAGTATAGCAGCTAGTGACTTAAGTTCCACTTGTGTGCACAAACACACACATTTAGGAAATTGAAATTATAGCTGCAATGGCAAGATGGTAGACACAGGATGGCAGCATGGAATTCTCAATTTCTGTAACTCTGAAGGTGCTTTTCCTTAAAAGTGTTTGTGGGACTTGATTTAGAATGCTGTAAAATCCAGAATTATATTAAGGCAGTTATATTAGAAGTTACATGTTGACCTGAACCCAAATAATAGAACTCCCTCTCTTACAAAATTTGATTATACTGGATTTTAAATATTGCTTTTTCTTTTTAAAAAGTTCCTTAAAATGATTATGTATTATCCGTTATGCTGAGCATCCAATGTATTTTATGAGATTACTGTATAAATTACATTTGGTCGGTCAGCTAGACTAATTAGCGTAAGGTATCCAATTGAAAGTAAAGCTGAAATGAACTACTTAATTCTATTAAAGAAAATTCAGTGAGGAGATGGACCTGCTTCTTTTGTAGCATGATTTTATTGAAACTGCTTGAACTGAATTCTGTTCTACATCAAAAAAAAAGAACACAAATCCCTTGAGGTTCTATTTCTGGCTCTACCACAGGCTTTGCTATTATCCCCACAGCAAGATGGAACGTGTTAGTTTTTTGCCATCTGCAAAATGTAGGCAATGCTTTTAGCCTTTTTCACAGAAGTAGCAGGATTAATGAACACCACAAATGACTTTGACCTATTTTGTAACTGCAAATGCATTATATGGCCATGTTTTCCTGAGAAAATATGGTCCTTTTTATCTGATGAGTTAATATGAGGCTAAAACTTTAAAATCTGGACTATGTAGTTTATCAGCTTCTCTTCAAAATTCCAGTTTCCAAATTTAAACAAAAGGAGATTAAGATAAATCTTTCAAGTACTAATCAAAACAATAAGAAGGAAGTGAAAAGGTTGCATTATAAATGGAAGTCTATTCGATTTTTTTTTTTGAAAATGCACTCTTTATTTTCAGTAATATTAGTAAGAGTATCTGAAATACATTTTTTTTCTTTTTTGAGACAGAGTCTTGCTCTGTTATCCTGGGTAAGATACAGTGTCGCATTGTAGTTCACTGCAACCTCAAACTCCTGGGCTCAAGCTATCCTCCTGCCTCAGCCTCCCAAGTAGCTGGGACTACAGACAGGCACCACTATGCCTAGCTAATTATTCTTTTCTCTTTCTTTCTTTCTTTCTTTCTTTCTTTCTTTCTTTCTTTCTTTCTTTCTTTCTTTCTTTCTTTCTTTCTTCTTTCTTTCATAGAGATGGGGTCTCATTCTTGTTCAGGCTGGTCTCGAACTCTTTAACTCAAGCAATCCTCCCGCCTCAACCTCCTAGAGTGCTAGGATTACAGGTGTGAGCCACTGCACCCAGCCTGACATACATTTGAAATAAGCTTATGTTGAATGAGGCTGGTTTGCTAGACAAATAATGTCAAAAGTAAATTGGTGTATTCATGGGAGTTAACATGGTAAGCCAGTTGAAAAGTTTCTAGTAATGCACTTTATTTTCCATTTTATTTCTTTTAGAGACAGGGTATTGCCATGTTGCCAGGCTGGAGTGCAGTGGCTATGCACATTCGTCATCACAGTGCAATACAGCCTTGAACTCCTGGGCTCAAGCGATCCTCCTGCCTCAGCCTCCTGAGTAGCTGGGACTACAGGTGTGCACCACCACGAGGGGTAATGCACTTTAGAATGACTCTTTTTTTTTTTTTTTTTTGAGACAGAGTCTCACTCTGTTGCCCAGGCTAGAGTGAGTGCTATGGCATCAGCCTAGCTCACAGCAACCTCAAACTCCTGGGCTCAAGCGATCCTCCTGCCTCAGCCTCCCGAGTAGCTGGGACTACAGGCATGCGCCACTATGCCCGGCTAATTTTTTCTATATATATTAGTTGGCCAATTAATTTCTTTCTATTTCTAGTAGAGACGGGGTCTCGCTCTTGCTCAGGGTGGTTTCAAACTCCTGACCTCGAGCAATCCACCCGCCTCAGCCTCCCAGAGAGCTAGGATTACAGGCATGAGCCACTGCGTCCGGCCTAGAATGACTCTTGATCTCTCTGAGATCCTTTCATCAATCCCAGTACTGATGCTGCCTGGGTTTGGTGGTACGTGAAGTCAGAAATACTCTCAAACTCGGTGATTACACAGGGCTCCAACTAGTCAGAAGATATTCTCAACCATCCTAAGTGACTGTTACTGGTCCACGTCACCGTGGGAGAGGAGAGCTCAGTCCCTATTTCAGCAATCGGGTGAGACACACGTTGTGATTTGACTTATTTTTGAAAGCCAGAGCCCGGGTCAGAATCACAAGGAATGAAATCAACTATAGCACTTCAAAATACTGAGCTGGTTAGGGGGAGGTGTTCAACTCCCCCCTCCTATAGATTCCAAGTCGAGAAACTTCCGGTAGAATAACAAGCCTGGCTTGCCTCTGCTTCCCTTCCTCACTCTTTCTCGGGGAAGGAGGAGCATTTTCTTTGATTGGTGGCTTTGAAAAAGGAACTGAGCAGGAAGTGGCAGCCCTTTCCTGCCTCTGGGATCTGCTGACCTACAAGAGCTAGTGTAGGTTTTCTGCAACTGAGTCTATCCAGTGTATTTGCTTGGTGCTTCTGGCCGTGCTGTTATTGCTTTATCTATTTTTTTAAAGACAGGGTCTTGCTGTGCCACCCAGGCTGGAGTGCAGTGGTGCAGTCATAGCTCACCACAACTTCAAACTCCTGGGCTCAAGCCATCCTTCTGCCTCAGCCTCCCGAGTAGCAGGGACTAGAGGTGTGCACTGCCATACCTGGCTAATTAAAAGAAGTTTTTTTGGTTTTTTTTTAGATATGGGATCTCACTATGTTGCCCAGTTGCCCAGGCTAGTCTCAAACTTCTGGCCTTAAGCAATCCTCCTGCCTCAGTCTATCAAAATGTGGGGATTACAGGCCATGAGGAAGCTGTTATAATGTTCGTTATTTGAGCCCTGGGATGAATTTTACATGAAGAGTGAAGGCAATCTCTATTCATAAGAGTCACCCAAATCAACTATCATTTTTCAGTAACTCAGAGGAGAAATCACCCTCTTCATATATGCTGGTGTTGAGATGAAATTGGTGAAAATTGGTCATTGCTCCTGATCCTGTTCTTTTTTTTTTTTGAGACAGAGTCTCGCTTTGTTGCCCGGGCTAGAGTGAGTGCCGTGGCATCAGCCTAGCTCACAGCAACCTCAAACTCCTGGGTTCAAACAATCCTCCTGCCTCAGCCTCCTGAGTAGCTGGGACTACAGGCATGCGCCACCATGCCCGGCTAATTTTTTCTATATATATTAGTTGGCCAATTAATTTCTTTCTATTTATAGTAGAGACGGGTCTTGCTCTTGCTCAGGCTGGTTTCGAACTCCTGACCTTGAGCGATCCTCCCGCCTCGGCCTCCCAGAGAGCTAGGATTACAGGCGAGAGCCACCACGCCTGGCCTCCTCTATACTCTTGATAGCAGTAGCCATAGATGTGCAGAGTGAAGGGTAAAAATGTCGTGTTTTTATGCTGGACTTTTCCTACTGTTATTTCTATCAGGACTGTTAACTGTATGAGGGCATATCCTTGGATCTAGCGTAGTACCTAATGCATATTTGAAACTCCACAAATATTTGTTGAATGAATGAATTAGTAAATTCAGGGTTGAACTGAAATTATTTAAAAGACATTGTAAGGCCAGGCACGGTGGCTCACGCCTGTAATCCTAGCACTCTGGGAGGCCGAGGCGGGCAGACCATTTGAGCTCAGGAGTTCAAGACCAGCCTGAGCAAGAGCGAGACCCCATCTCTACTATAAATAGAAAGAAATTAATAGGCCAACTAAATGTATATATATATATATATGTATATTAGCCGGGCATGGTGGCGCATGCCTGTAGGTCCAGCTACTCGGGAGGCTGAGGCAGGAGGATCGTGTATATATATATATATATATATATATATATATATATATATATATATATTTTATTTTTATTTTCCCCTCCTACCCCCTCCCACCTGCCCAAGAGGAGGATCGCTTGATCCCAGGAATTCGAGACCAGCCTGAG
This sequence comes from Microcebus murinus, assembly GCF_040939455.1. Classification (NCBI taxonomy): domain Eukaryota; kingdom Metazoa; phylum Chordata; class Mammalia; order Primates; family Cheirogaleidae; genus Microcebus; species Microcebus murinus. Next base: position 16,598,518 of record NC_134129.1, on the reverse strand, counting down.
CAAGAGTGAGACCCCTGTCTCTACTAAAATTAGAAAGAAATTAATAGGCCAACTAAAAAATATATATATATGTATATATATATAAAAATTAGCTGGGCATCGTGGTGCATGCCTGTAGTCCCAGCTACTCGGGAGGCTGAGGCAGGAGGATCGCTTGAGCCCAGGAGATTGAGGTTGCTGTGAGCTAGGCTGATGCCACGGCACTCTAGCCCGGGCAACAGAGTAAGACTCTGTCTCAAAAAAAAAAAGGCATTTTAAGGTATTTCACAATGCCTTCAATCAGTAGCATAGTAAGTTACCTGTGAGTGATCTGACTCAGACTGGAGGTCTCACCAAGCTCATGTGGGGACAGACCCCTCATGGAGGTCATGGCTATGCACACCAGCCCCCCTGGGGTGCTCCCTCTCCTTCCCCAGACTCTCACTCTCAGCCACTTGGGTGCACGGTGGGCTGCGTGCCCCATCATGCGCCTCACCTGACCGCAGGTGCTTGGCTGAGCACCGAGCTCAGTGCCAGGGATTTGAAGATGATCAGAACGTGGTCCTGACTCTCAAATTGCTCATGGATGACACTCGTACAGTGAGTGACGGGGCCGAGGTAGCACAGGCACGGTGGGAGACAGAAATGAGGTGTCCAGCTGGGCTGGCCAGGGTTCCAGGAGCAAGGCTGCCATCCTCAGAGTGCCATGTTCTAGAAGAACATCTATTTATGAAGGTGCCATGGAGACTCTTGAACAAGTCCTAGACCCAGACCACAAGGCTCTGTGAAACTGAGTGTGTTCCTGGGAGAAAAAGAATAGGTAGACATGGGCTCTGGAGAGCAAAGAAAGTTCTGCAGACATTACAGGGAATGTCAAGTGTTTAGACTACTGGGCTTAGAAACAGCGTGCATGGCCGGGCACGGTGGCTCACGCCTGTCATCCTAGCACTCTGGGAGGCCGAGGAGGGTGGATTGCTCAAGGTCAGGAGTTGGAAACCAGCCTGAGCAAGAGCGAGAACCCCATCTCTAGTATAAATAGAAATTAATTGGCCAACTAATATATATAGAAAAAATGAGCCGGGCATGGTGGTGCATGCCTGTAGTCCCAGCTACTCTGGGAGGCTGAGGCAGGAGGATCGCTTGAGCCCAGGAGTTGGAGGTTGCTGTGAGCTGGGCTGATGCCACAACACTCACTTTAGCCTGGGCAACAGAGTGAGACTCTGTCTCAAAAAAAAAAAAAAAAAAAACAACAAAAAAAGGCAAAAACAGCATTCATACCTCTTTGGGATAGAGCCTTATTGGAACCCTTTTAAAATTAGTCTTAAGGAATCAGGGTTAAGTGGGAGGAAAAAGGTCCATTTAACTAATATTCTCTTATATCACATCAGGACAAAATTCTGTGTGTGTGTTTGCTGTAGGTATTTTTACTGCCATTTTGGAGGAGGTTTATGGTTTTCTATCAAACTTCCATCATTACAAAGCTCATACTTGTATAGACAAGCTGAGGGAAAGCCTGATTGACATTAATCTCAAATGTGTTGCTGGGAAGTATTTTCTTTTCTTTTTTTTTTTTTTTTTGGTTGTCTTTGAAGTGAAGATCAGAGGTGATTCTTTGTCACCCACAAAACTTTGATGTTTTCCTGAACTCTTGCTCACAGCCAAGATGGAAACGCCAACATACTCTCACAAGGTCCACAATCATTTTGTGATTAGGTGAGAAATTTGTTGGGGGGAAAATGCAATTTCTTCCTGCTCAGTTGTAACTTTGAAATGTTCCCGGGCATGCTGGAGGGAAAGATAGTTCCAGAAGGAAGTATTAACACCCATTAACAAAGTCTATTTGAACACCGGTTTAAAATAAAGGACTTTCCTTAGCATGTTTGGAGTGGGAGAGGGTGAGGGTGTCGTAGGCTTGTTGGGCTCAGGCTGGGGTATCGGAGCTGGACAGATTGAGCTTTGAGTCTCTGTCATTTATTAGCCATGTGCCCTTAAGCAGCTCACCTCCTCCATAAATAAAATGTAGACAATGATATTGTTAGGATTAAACGTAACGACATACTTAAACTGCCTAATATATCAGTCGATGCTCAAAAATGGTAGACATGTCAATCTTGAGCAAAACAGTCATCTCATAAAATTTTTACTCCTGGCAGTGAACCTGAGCATTAAGAAATGAACCCATCTATTAACAAATGCATGGGTGATTTCTGGTTATTTCTGGCTCTTTCTTACAACTACTATCCTCTCCTTAATTTATAACTTGATATGTGTACATAGAAGGAGGTGAAAGTAGTACCTAAACTTTAATCAACAGAGTGGCCCTCCAATCTGTGAGAAGGCCCCACTGTGCCACAAAGCTTCAAGAGAAGAGAATGGGGGATGGATGGTGGAGAGAAACCCCTCCCTGGACCACCAGAACAACCAAATCCACCCATCCAACCATCCATCCATCCACCCACCCACCACCACGTGCGAAGCAGTGGGGCCACAATGTTAAGTAGACGCCTGCCCTTAAAGAGTTTATAGTCTATGGATCACTGGAGTGACAGATTTGTCCACCAGATTGCCTTCACATCAGGTGAGCAAAAGAAGAACATCCCATCCCAAATAGATCCACATTCTAGAAAATTTGAAAAAAAGCACAAATAAATGAAGAAAATGATGATCACTTTTAATCTATTTCCTAGACCTAATCTCCATTAACATTTTGGTGAATTTCCTTAAGGTCTTCTTCTTCTTTTTTTTTTTTTTTGAGACAGGATCTCACTCTGTTGCCCCAGGCAAGAGTGCAGTAGCATCATCATAGCTCACTGTAACCTCGAACTTCTGGGCTCAAGTGATCCTCCTGCCTCAGCCTCCCGAGTAGCTGATAATATAGGCACGTGCCACCATGCCCGGCTAATTTTTTCTATATATATATTTTTAGCTGGCCAATTAATTTCTTTCTATTTTTAGTAGAGATGGAGTCTCTTGCTCAGGCTGGTCTTGAACTCCTGAGCTCAAACGATCCTCCCACCTTGGCCTCCCAGAGTGCTAGGATTACAGGCATGAGCCACCACGCCCCGCCCGTAATTTTTTTCATGCACCTGTAATCAGACACACATTTATGCATCTACATGCATATACACATACATACAATAATATTAAAATTTTTAGAGATGGGGTCTTGCTATGTTGCCCAGGCTGGACTGGAACTCCTGGGATCCAGTGGTCCTCTGCCTCAGCCTCCCCGGTAGCTGGGACTACAGATGTGAGCTACCGCATTTGGCTCAAATATGATTTCTCTCTCCATGCTTTCACTTCCTCTCCCAATAGGGTTCTGTCACAATTTTCAAATGAATATTCAGGATTTATTTCATTATAATTGCTCAATTTATATACCCAATTACATACTTAATTATAATGTGATTATAATAATTAGATGCTACTTACTGAGCCAAGTAATTTATCATGATAAAATTTCCTTTATTATATATTTTTACCCTTTTTTTTTTTTCCTGATGGCTAACTTTTCTGTCTTAATTCTCTTTCTCTCCTAGACATTGCAAGAATAAAGCCCTATGGAAAGGTGTAACCCTCAAATCAAAGGCTGCAATTCAGTGAAAACGTGTACTAATATGCTTGCTGCTGCTAATTGAGACTATGAGGAAAACAATTTGTTCCTACCATTATTCCTGGGCAGAAAAAAAACCCACAAAAACCAAAATAATGATTTCACATGAAAATTTACAACATTCCAACACATGGGGCTGATATGTAAATTTGTATTACCAGCATGGTGAGGAAAAATCTTGAGCTCAGACTTTATGTTATTAATAAATGGTCGCAGTTTGCAAACACTTCCTGGCATGTGGCCAAGACAGTTGCCAAGCCACTCTAGAGGGAAGAGCCCTGAACTCAGGCCACTCAGGGTTTCTGAAAATCAAGTGCAGTTGTTACTGAAAGCTCAGCACCAGGCCGAATCAGAAAAACAAGGACAAGTAGTTGGAGAGAAGGAAATAGATTATTTCTTTGCCAGCAAAGGGAGGAAAAAGGCAGACTATTGTCCTAAAATCCAATTTTTCCTCCCCCATAAGCGAAAATACAGAGCTGTTTTTTTTTGTTTTTGTTTTTTGAGACAGAGTCTCACCCTGTTGCCCAGGCTAGAGTGAGTGCCGTGGTATCAACCTAGCTCACAGCAACCTCAAACTCCTGGGCTCAGGTGATCCTCCTGCCTCAGCCTCCCAAGTAGCTGGGACTACAGGCATGCGCCACCATGCCCGGCTAATTTTTTTTTCTATATATATTAGTTGGCCAATTAATTTCTTTCTATTTATAATAGAGATGGGGTTTCACTCTTGCTCAGGCTGATTTTGAACTCCTGACCTTGAGCAATCCTCCTGCCTCGGCCTCCCAGAGAGCTAGGATCGGTGAGCCACTGCACCTGGCCAATACAGAGCTGTTCTCTGTACTGGGGAGAGTTCTCAGGTTTAGGGTGGAGTTGTGAACTGCTGCTAATGGTTCTGATGCTTTCATCTCCAGAATCTGTTGGGAGCCCCCACTGGTCTGGACTGGTGAATCCTGGGTCCTTCATCTCTTGCAAAGCAAAGAACAAAGAAAATACTTCCCTGGCCCACCCAGCTGCTGGCCTTAGGCAGGAAAGCTAGTTTTAGTGAGAAACAGAATATACACTTTTTCTTATTTGAGACAGAGTCTCACTCTGTCGCCTGGGCTAGAGTGAGTGCCATGGCATCAGCCTAGCTCACAGCAACCTCCAACTCCTGGGCTCAAGCGATCCTCCTGCCTCAGCCTCCCAAGTAGCTGGGACTACAGGCATGTGCCACCATGCTGAGCTCATTTTTTTTTTCTATATATTTTTAGTTGGCCAATTAATTTCTATTTTTGGTAGAGATGGGGGTCTCGCTCTTGCTCAGGCTGGTTTTGAACTCCCGACCTTGAGCAATTCTCCCACCTTGGCCTCCCAAAGTGCTAGCATTACAGGTATGAGCCACCCCGCCTGGCCTAAAACTTTTGGGCTCAAGCAATCTTCCCACTTCAGCCTGGTGAGTTGCTGGGATTACAGTTATATGCCACTGCTCCTAGCTAAAAAATACAGGTTTTAGTTCCCTCATTTAGTGAATAAACTATAAATTAAAAAAAAAAAACAGGCTTGATGAAAAATCAAAATGCTTTTAAAAAGAATTAATTATCCAAAGAAATAAAAGCTTATATTTTCTCAGATTTTTATGCATAGGAACATTATTACAGTTGACAAAATAACCTTAAAACGTCACATAGTTGCATGTGGTTCTTCTGCGCATGCCTGATGCCTGATTCCACCTGTGACTCACCAAGCAAGTCTGGCAACTCCTGGTCCAGACCCTGTTAATGAGATGCATCCAATAATAATTCATGTACCTAGATGTTGCAGCGACGTCAAATTGCTACAAAGTGTTTACGTTCTTACTCTCAATTTCTGTACCCGTAACAGAGAAGATGCAGACCAGGGCAGACCGGTGGACAGACTGCAATTTTAGTAGCACTAATCTAGAAAATTGCTGGTTCTGGTGACAGATGGTAAAGAGATCCCTGATGGGACATGCAGTGTCACTTAAATGCATGGTAGGCAAAGGAAGCAACAGTCCCTGTGGCCGCTGTGACCCTTGAATGCCTCTCGATGCTTCTTTTGTCTCTTGCTTTTCTCATGACTCTAGGAGACCATGCATTAATTTCTCTTGATTTCTCCTCTGTTGCATTTCTCAATCTGTGGCCTCTATGTGGCCATATAACTAGAACCTATATATTAAATATCAGTGTTTCTGCGTTTTGGTCCCAAGGTGAATATGTATCAGAATCACTTGGGAAACTGCTAAAAAAAAAACAAACTCAGATTCCTGAACCCGACCTGAAAAACACCAATTCAGCATCAAGATTCCCAGGTACCCCTGTGCAGTCTGTAGTTTGCTTTCCTTGTTTGTCTGTCTCACTAGGCCACTCGATGTCAACAATGTAGTAGTTTTCTTATAAAAGTCACTTACGAGATTTTAAAAGCAAGGCATCACCCATCTTGGTAGTATTTGTCTTCTTTTTCTGTTTGTTTGTTTTTGAGACAGAGTCTCACTCTGTTGCTCAGGCTGGAGTGAGTATCGTGGCATCAGCCTAGCTCACAGCAACCTCAATCTCCTGGGCTCAAGCGATCCTCCTGCCTCAGCCTCCCGAGTAGCTGGGACTACAGGCATGCACCACTATGCCCGGCTAATATTTTCTATATATATTTTTTAGCTGGCCAATTAATTTCTTTCTGTTTTTAGTAGAGACGGGGTCTCACTCTTGTTCAGGCTGGTTTCAAACTCCTGACCTTGAGCAGTGAGCCCGCCTGGGCCTCCCAGAGTGCTAGGATTACAGGCGTGAGCCACCACACCGAGCTGTATTGGTATTCTTTTTTTTTTTTTTTTTTTTTAGGGGGGCCAAACCACGTGGCTTTATTATACACTCGTGGACGAGGTTCTGGGGCCCCAAGAGCGGGGGGCCCCGGAAGTCGCCCTGTATTGGTATTCTTTACATAAATTATTTCACTTACCCTCCCAGCATCCTAAAAAAATAGGTTCGTATCTCCCTTTGACACATCAGAAAAACTAAAGTTCCTACCTGCGTTTTACAGGTTAAGCAAAGAGCTGCTCAATCTTTGCAGGCCAGCAAATAAATGCAAGGGCTGGGACGTGAGCCCAAAGCCCGACTCACTCCTTTGCATGCTCCTGGCTCATGCTGTGATGTGTTTGATATTGACTAGCTAACAGACATACCAGGACATACCCCACGTGCTCCTTGCAGCTACTACTCACACAGATGATCTACATTTGGGTGACTCAATATGTCGTTAATAAAAGAAATCCAGTTAATAAAACAACATGTATAGTATGATCCCATTTGTCAGCTATATTCCAAAATGTTAACAGTAGGAGAGATTATAGAATATATATTTTTGGTATAATTGTACTGCAGAAGTATGGCAGAGATGGCTGGCTAAAACTCACATTTCCCTCTTTGTTAGCTCTGAGTTACCACTTGGACAGGGGGCCCCGTCGGGGACTACATTTCCCAGCCTCCTTTGCATCCAGATCAGAACACATGACTAATTCTCACCAATGGGATGTGAGCAGGGGTGATACGTCACTTCCAGGGTTGGGCTCTTAAGAGATGAGTTGTGCCTTTTTTTTTTGGTATTCTCCTCCACCCTATCTCCAAGGAAATAGGGGCCACTGGACACACAATTTGGAGTCCAGGTACCTAAGTGACCGTGTGGAGGAACAGCCACTGGCTGAGTGAGAACACCTGCTGGAACTGTTACAGGAGCAAGAAATAACCTGTTTTGCTATGTCATGGGAATTTGGGGATTATTTGTTATAGCAGCTAGTGCTACACTACCTAATACAAGTAATATCTTCTGACTAATAATTCCACTTTATATCTTCTTCTTATTAGACATGTGTGATTTAAAAAAATAATGGTATTTGTGGCATTCAAAGTTTTTAGTGATAGCAAGGAGCTATACCGGAGTGACAAATCAGTATCTAAAATTTGGGGATCAGCTACCCAAACATTTTGCTTTTCCTTGAGTTGAGTAGCATTTTATACACAATAAGTATGTATAAACACAGGACAACTGGCCGGGCGGTGGCTCACTCCTATAATCCTAGCACTGTGGGAGGCCGAGGCAGGCGGATTGCTCGAGGTCAGGAGTTTGAAACCAGCCTGAGCAAGAGCGAGACCCCGTCTCTATTATAAATAGAAAGAAATTAATTGGCTGACTAATATATATATAGAAAAAATTAGCCGGGCATGGTGGCACATGCCTGTAGTCCCAGCTACTCGGGAGGCTGAGGCAGGAGGATCACTTGAGCCCAGGAGTCTGAGGTTGCTGTGAGCTAGGCTGACGCCACGGCACTCACTCTAGCCTGGGCAACAGAGTGAGACTCTGTCTCAAAAAAAAACCAAACCAACAAACAAAATTAACACAGGACAACAGATTGCAAAGTGGTCCTAAGGGCATCAGAAGAATGGAGAAAAGCTTTGCCCATCCTTTCTTATGATAACTCGCCTAAATGAAGGAGGCTGAATTTCATACCTAATTGGCTACAAAGAATCACAGGATTTTAGAAAAGCTGAATGCTGCCTTGGGTTTCATTTCCAGGGAGTATCTTGTTCAACGACTCATAATGAATTGCAGTAACATAATCCAAAGGCAATAAAAATGCCTCAACCACGAGGCTTGATAAGACCCCTAAAGAGTACAGCCCAGCCACATTGTGAGGGATTCTTAATAGGTTTAAGATTTCATCAAAAACTAAGAAGAAGATGAAAGAAAGTTGTGTAATTCCTGGAGGTAGCAGAAGAAATCAGAACAGTTTAATTACTTGGAACGAGAATTAAAGTACCAAATGAAGATTTGCTGATAGAGTTTAGCTCTAAATATAGGGCCATAGTTATTTTCACAGGCAGTATCAAGGTAAAACGGCGATCATATTTTGTTTCTCATGGTTTAGCGATCACTGTGTTCTTTCCTTTGGGGTCTGCATAAAGATGGATACAGATCTCTGCAGACAGAGGCTTTATTGCAAATGGATCATTTCACACTGCCTGGCTGTGTCTACACAAAACCAAAATATCTAGATAAGGGAGTCTAAAGCTTTTTTAAAAAAACTGCCCAATGATGCCAAGGTTTCAATGTTTCCAAATATCCAAGTGTTTGTACCAATCTTTCCAAATATGTAGATGTTGGCAGTTGAGTGGCCGGAACTTGGAGAAGTGCTGCATTTTTTTATTTTTTTATTTTTAGCATAACTATTTTTAGTACAAGATTCTACCAATGTTTAGTGACGGATGACAGAGGAACTGCTTCAAATTCTTGACCCCAGGAAGGACCAAGGCATTCAGGGAGGCCTGCAGAGGAAAGCCACTATGTCTTCGGACTTCTATGGGTGCCATTTTCCTGATGCATGAAACCCAGTCAATCTACAAACACTCCTGGGTTATCACTGTACCAGAGAGGCCCAGGCATGCCACAGATGTGCGGCACCTGGCGGAAGGACCTAACGTGCAGCCTGGTGCCGGCCATGCAATAAGCCCACGAGAACATCTGGAGATCAGAAGAGAATGTTCACAGTCTGCCTTTGTCACACCTGCCCACTCGCCACATGCACACGATTGTCCTGTGCTCCTGCCTAAAATCCAGCCTTCCTCTTTGCACCTAGAGCCCTTCCCTCCTGCCTACTCAACTTGTTCCAATAGTTCTTCTCTCTCCTGCATCGAAAAGTTTCCTCCTCTTCTTCGGGACCCTCCTTGTAAAGCGTACACGCCCACCATTGTTCCTTCCATTATTTGCACCACACACATTGCACCTTCCTCTGCTTGCGCTTCCACACCTGGCTGCTGCCTGATTCTTTGACAGAAGGATGTTGCCCAGATTTCTCTGTATTCTCTGTCTCTGTGCTCCCCTCGCTTTGTCTTAAACCTGCTCTGATCAACCTTTTTTTTTTTTTTGTGAGTCAAGACTCTCACTCTGTTGCCCGGGCTAGAGTGCCGTGGCATCAGCCTAGCTCACAGCAACCTCCGACTCCTGGGCTCAAGCAATCCTCCTGCCTCAGCCTCCCAGAGTATTAGGATTACAGGAGTGAGCCAGAAGCACTTTTTTTTTGAGACAGAGTCTCACTCTGTTGCCCAGGCTAGAGTGAGTGCCATGGCATCAGCCTAGCTCACAGCAACCTCCAACTCCCGGGCTCAAGCGATCCTCCTGCCTCAGCCTCCTGAGTAGCTGGGACTACAGGCATGTGCCACCATACCCAGCTAATTTTTTCTATATATATATTTTAGTTGGCCAATTAATTTCTTTCTATTTTTAGTAGAGACAGGGGTCTCGCTCTTGCTCAGGCTGGTTTAGAACTCCTGACCTTGAGCAATCCTCCCTCCTCGGCCTCCCAGAGTGCTAGGTCTGATCGAGCTTCGGATGGTGCCCATTGCATGAGGTCTGGTCGCATCAGCTGAGGCTGCAAAACCCAGCCGTCCCTTCTCAGTCCTCAACTTGATCTCTTAGCAGTGCTTGCCAGCCTGGATGATTTCCTTCTCGATCCTTTTTCTTTTTTTGCTTGGCTTCCAGGTGGTCAGCCTCCCCTTCTTTCCTCCCTACTTTACTGCTTGAGGCTCCTTAGTCTCCTTTGCTGTTTTTTCTTCTTCCTCCAACCTTTAGACACTGGAGTATCTCAGAGTTCAGTCATTAGCCCTGTTCACTGTGCAATCTAAATGCATTTTCTTGGAGATTTTATTTAGTCTTCCAGTGGTACAGTCTGAATGTTTTTATGCCCTCCTCCCAAATTTATATGGGAAAAACCTAATCACCAATGGGACGCATTTGGGAGGGCCTTTGGGAGGTGGTTAGGTCATGAAGACAGAGCCCTGGTGAATGGCATTAGTGCCCTTATAAAAAACACCTCTAGGCCAAGGCGGCAGAATCACCCAAGGTCAGGAGTTCGAGACCAGCCTGAGCAAGAGCAAGACCACGTCTCTACTAAAAATAGAAAGAAATTAGTTGACCAACTAAAAATATATAGAAAAAAGTAGCCAGGCGTGGTGGTGCATGCCTGTAGTCCCAGCTACTGGGGAGGCTGAGGCAGGAGGATCACCTGAGCCCAGGAGTTGGAGGTTGCTGTGAGCTAGGCTGACCAGCCTGGGCAGCAAAGTGAGACTCTGTCTCAAAAATAAAAAAGCCATGGATTGTGTCCTCACCTCGTATTCCTTGCACCCCACATTGCAGCCACACCCCATGGAAGTGCGGTTGGTGCCCCCTGCGGAATATATTCAGCAGCTGACTACTCGTGGCCACCTTCGCTCCTCCCAGCCTGGCGGGAGCCACCGTACCCTCACTGCTGAGACCCCTAACCTGGCTCCCGCGTCTGCCCTGCGTTCATTCCTGCAGTCTACCCCGACCCAGCCGCCAGGGCGATTTCTACACAATGTGAGTCAGATGATGTCACCCCCTGCCACTCAGAACCCTGCGAGAGCCCCTCACTGCGCTCAGAGGAAAAGCCCTGTGTCGCCCCATCCCCCTGCCCTTGGCCCCAGCCATGTCACCCGCCTGCCCCTGGGGCTGCAGGCCCGCTCCTGCTTCCGCTCCTGCTTGGAGCCAGTCCTGTTATCTGCACATCTCACTCCCTCCTCCCCCTCAACACGTGGCTTAGTGGCTTCGCTGTCACCTCCTCACTGGCACCTTTTCTGATTGTCCTTCTTAAAATTCCACCCTGTGCTCCCTGAATTCCTGAAAATTCTTACTCTGCCCTGCTCTGCCCCCCTTAGCTGTCACGCCGTTACTTGTTTTCTTTTCCTTTTTCTTCTTTTTGAGACAGAGTCTCACTCTGTTGCCCAGGCTAGACTGAGTGCCGTGGCGTCAGCCTTGCTCACAGCAACCTCAAACTCCTGGGCTCAAGCGATCCTCCTGCCTCAGCCTCCCGAGTAGCTGGGACTACAGGCATGCGCCATCATGCCCGGCTAATTTTATATATATATCAGTTGGCCAATTAATTTGTTTCTATTTTTAGTAGAGACGGGTCTCCCTCTTGCTCAGGCTGGTTTCGAACTCCTGACCTCAAGTGTTCCGACCGCCTCAGCCTCCCAGAGTGCTAGGATTACAGGCGTGAGCCACCGAGCCCGGCCTGCAGCCTCTTTTTTAATGAATTCTTTTCCTATCCTTTCAAACACATTTCACCTTGAAACCCACAAGAATGTTAAGGTTCTATCTGGGCTTCAGGAATTATATATTTTAAAAGTCACTTCAAATTGCAGGACTATTGTTGTAGAAACATTAACATTTTTTAATCTTTCAAGTTGTTCCATGAACAAATTCAAATGCAAATGTGTCTTTGTTTAGTAAGTTCCTGATCTTTCTGGCATCGTCCTTATTTCTGATGTTAAGAAAACCCACAGGACTTACTCGGACCATGTAGGTATCTGATAGCTCTCAGAATGTAGCTATCGGAATGGCTTGTAATAAAAAAAAAAAAAAAAAAGTAATGTTTTCCTAGTAAAGAAGATAATTCTCCAAGAATGGAGTTATGAGACGATTATATGTAAGTATTGCTTAGGAATGTGCTTTAATACAGTAATTTCTTAATGTGATGACACAGTGTAAATACATTTTATTTGCAATGTTCTTTAAACAACTTATGCAGGCTCTCTGTGCTATGGAATGAGATATTTCTCTCCCAGTTAAGAGAACAGAGTGCTCCAAAGAGAAGAACTTAATGCCTATTTAGAGCATATCTCAAAAAAAAAAAAAAGAAAGAAAAGCTAAACCTCATCAAAACTTTGAAAACCTAGTGCGTTTAAATGAAATGGTTCAGTAGGTTTATGAAGATAAGGATATTGCCATACAACGAGACTGTTTTAGCCTTGGATACATGAAATAGAGTTGTTACATTCTCACTTCTTAGAATCCATTTGCTATTTCATAGGGATCTAGTCTTTCAGCTATTCAGGTATGTTTAGTTTTGTCATAAAATTCATTAATATATTTTCTAAAAGGAAAGCACATTTTAATGTTGAGGCAGGGACTCCTTTTCAAGATAATTTTTGTTATTATAAAATGTCACACAAAAATTTATGACGGAGAAAATAAAATCACTCATAATCACACTATCAGGAGGCTGAGGCAGGAGGATCGCTTGAGCCCAGGAGTTGGAGGTTGCTGTGAGCGAGGCTGACGCCACGGCACTCCAGCCAGGGCTACAGATACTGTCTCAGAAGAAAGAAAAAAGAAAATGAAATCTGTATGTCAAAGAGATCTCTGCACCCCCATGTTCGCTGCGGCATTATTCACAATGGCCAAGATAAGGAATCGGCCTGGTGTTGATGGATGGATGAGTGCATAGAAAAGCGGTGTGTATATAAAGGTCACTGCTTATTCTTTCAAGCAGGTGCCCTCATGCCCTGCACAAACAGGGCCACCGCATGCTCATGGTCCTGAGTATGCCACTAGTGTTTATATTTTAGAGCAGGCATCCTCCAACTATGGCCCAAGGGCCACATGCGGCCCACCGAGGACATCTATCCAGCCCTCCAGGTGTTTTTGCCGCCGCTGCCTGTCCTGCTTAGCAGCCGACTCGCCCCCGGGCCCACAGTGCACATGCGTGGAATGTGCCCGCACTCTCCAATGGTCTGAGTGACAGTACCTGGCTCCCTGTTTCAAAAGTTTGAGGACCCCTGTTTTAGAGTATAGCCTTGCAGATTTTCTATGGATATATACATAGTTTTTGCATAATTGTTTCCATACTGTACATTCTATTTTGTAAGCAGCTTTTTCCCCCCCACTTAATCGCAACCATAAACATCTTCCCATGCGATGAAATTTGCTTCCAAAGCGTGACTTTCTGTGGCTACACTGGCATGCGTTGTCTGGCTGTGCCGTAATTGGTTTAAGCATTGGCCAGTTGCTTAGACCTATTGCCCTTGGAGTGCAGTGCATGTCTTTGGTAGATAAAATGCAGGCAAGAACAGTATGTCCTTCTTGGTGGGACTATCGAGACACGCAGGGGGGTTTCTGCATACGCATTGCACGATTATGAGGTTTTAAATTGGTTCCACCCGTTGGTTTGGGAAGACGGCAAAGGTATGCTTCCACTTAGACTCACGCCTTGGGGGGCGGAGGGAACCGACTCTTGGCGTGTTTATATCCTTGGTTCTTCCATAGTAAATAACAAGCTTTAGGGAGGAGCAGCAAGGCAGGAAAATGGAACATATTTATTAGGATGGCTATTCCCAAAGTTACACAACCAGGAGATTTGGGGTTTGGGGAGCCAACTTCAGCAAAAGGCCACAGGCTTGAGGGTTCTCTTGGACTGGCACTACTGGGTGTTAGGGCACGGGCACAGATATCTCTGGATGCAAAACCCAGCTAATTGCCTTGTAAGAAACATCACAGGCCGGGCGCGGTGGCTCACGCCTGTAATCCTAGCACTCTGGGAGGCCAAGGCAGGAGGATCGCTCAAGGTCAGGAGTTCGAAACCAGCCTGAGCAAGAGCAAGACCACCGTCTCTACTATAAATAGAAAGAAATTAATTGGCCAACTAATATATATAGGAAAAATTAGCAAGGCATGGTGGCACGTGCCTGTAGTCCCAGCTACTTGGGAGGCTGAGGCAGGAGGATCGCTTGAGCCCAGGAATTGGAGGTTGCTGTGAGCTAGGCTGACACCACGGCACTCTAGCCTGGGTGACAGAGTGAGACTCTGTCTCAAAAAAAAAAAAAAAGAAAGAAATGCTATCGGAGGATGTGTTAGTATTCTAGGACTGCTATAAGGAAATACCACAAACTGGGTGGCACAAAATAACAGAAGTTTCTTCTCTCAAGCTTCTGGAGTTTAGAAGTCTAAAACCAAGGTGTTTGGTAGGGCCAGGTGATCTCCAGTGTACCTAGAACAGGGGTCCTCAAACTTTTTAAAAAGGGGGCCAGTTCATTGTCCCTCAGACCGTTGGAGGGCCGGACTATAGTTTAAAAAAAAACTATGAACAAATTCCTATGCACACTGCACATGTCTTATTTTGAAGTAAACAAGACAAACGGGTAAAAACACCCGCATGTGGCCCTCGGGCCGTAGTTTGAGGACGCCTGGTCTAGAGGGTCCCTTCTTGCCCCTTCCAGTGTATGGTGGCTTCAGCCAGCCAGTCCTTGGCTCGTGGCTGCATGACTCTACTCTCTGCCTCTTTCCGCACACGGGCCATTTTCCCTCTTTGTGTGTGTGTCTGTGCCCAAATTTCCCCCTTATCATAGCGACACCAGTCACACTAGGTCAGGGCCCAGCATAATGACCTCATCTCGGCTTGATTACATCTGCAAAGACCCTATTTCCAAATAAGGTCACATTCCCAATTACCAGGGGCTGACACTTCAACCTGTCTCTCTAGAAGGGGGCACACTGTGGCCCACAGCCGTTGGAAAGTTAAAGGTCTGGAAGGACAGATCTAAGTGCATCTACAGCTGCTGCTGTGTGATGATGCTGAGCGGGTCACTCGTCATCCCGGGGCCCCGGGGCCCCTCACCTGTCCCCAGGGGGCCCTCACGGCCTGCAGATTCAATGCTGTTTGGACAAGAGCCCTATGTCTTTCAGATTAGTCGAAGAGAACAGACTCAGGGCAGAGAGGGTCTGCCAGGGCGGGGGCAGCGCCACAGCCCCGAGAGGCCAGAGGGGACGAGGAGGCCGTGTGACAACCCTGTCCCCAACAGACCAGGCTTCTCCCAAGTGGACAGTGAAGGACACTAGGATCCTTCCGGCAACTGGCGACGCCAGCAACCAGGCCACGAACGTAAGCGCAGCCAGCCGAATTGCCAGGCTCCTTCCCCCGGGTGCCAGGGGCTGCCAGCGCCGGGGGAGGGGACAGCAGTCACGGTGACCCGTGCTGGGGCCCAATGAGCACAGTCACCAGCTTTGGGCTTCCGGAGCTCACCATGCAACCGGCACCCGCAGGAGAGACCCAGTTGGCTCGGACTGCGAGTGTCATCGGCCCAGAGTCCAGGGGTCCTCAAACTTTTCAAACAGGGGGCCACAGGTCACTGTCCCTCAGACCGTTGCAGAGCGCGCACTGCAGGCCCGGGATGAGTCGGCTGCTAAGCAGGACAGGCAGCGGCGACAAAAACACCGAAAACGCTGGGAGCGCCGGATAAATGTGCTAGGCAGGTGGCATGTGGCCCGCGGGCCGTAGTTTGAGGACGCCAGGTCGGGACTCCATGCACCTGCCCTCGCCCAGCGCCAATATTCCGACGGCCACGCGAGTGCAAAGGCAGCAAGCGGGCCAGAGGCCTTTAGCTCAGCTGACGCTGAAGGGACTTGACATGTTATTGAATCAGGGGCCGCAGAAGGTGAAGCCGGGCTGCCACGCATTCCAGGAATGCGGATGTGGCTCTCTGCGTGTGTGTCTGAGCCGACAGGCTTTGACAGTCCCCATCTGGGAACAATAACCACGAGCCAGCCGTGCTGGGGGCCCCCTTTCCCCCTCACCCCTTCCGGCCCTGCCTCCTTTCTGCTGCTCTGCCCAGGGAGCTGGCAGAGGAGGGGCGCGTCCCAAGGTCCCCTGTGGTGTGGGGCTGCACGTGGGGCCCTGGACACGCCGGGTGGGGGGCCAGCCTCCCCGCATGCCTGCGATTCCAGGAGCAGCGGGGTGAGGACGGAATCTGCTCGCCCCTCCGGGAGATCTGATTGGAATGCCACGGGCGGGGGTGGGGGACAGGCAATTCGGGGTGCCGGCTGACCACCCGGCCAGCCAGCTGCGTGTCTCCTGGCATCGGGCGGCAGGGGGCAGCCAGGCCGGGGGTGGCACCGTGCTTACGTCACCTTCAATACCTCGGGCTGTCTTTGTGCACGAGGGGTGGGGGTGGGGGGCTTTTATCTGGAAAGTTCTAAGCCCCATTCACAGAGCGGCCTCTGCTAATGCTCATTCGGATCTGAAGGTTGTCGTGGAACTGAAGTGATGACAAGAGTCTGGAGAGCGGGCGTGGCCGGGCCCCTGGGACAGACTCGATCTATCGTGCCTGGCTCCCACATGGCCGGCAGCGCGGTGGGGGTGGGGCTGGTGCACGGTGCAGGGGGGGTGGGGGCAGGAGGGGACCCAGGGCCACATCACACAGCCTGGCCTTGTCCCTTGTCGTGAGTGCCGTGGCATCAGCCTCGATCCCAGTAACCTCCAACTCCTGGGCTCAAGCGATCCTCCTGCCTCAGCCTCCCAGAGTATTAGGATTACAGGAGTGAGCCAGAAGCACTTTTTTTTTGAGACAGAGTCTCACTCTGTTGCCCAGGCTAGAGTGAGTGCCATGGCATCAGCCTAGCTCACAGCAACCTCCAACTCCTGGGCTCAAGCGATCCTCCTGCCTCAGCCTCCCGAGTAGCTGGGACTACAGGCATGTGCCACTGTGCCCGGCTAATATTTTTTCTATATATTTTTAATTGGCCAATTAAATTTTTTCTATTTTTAGTAGAAATGGGGTCTCGCTCTTGCTCAGGCTGGTTTCAAACTCCTGACCTTGAGCAATCCTCCGGCCTCGACCTCCCAGAGTGCTAGGATTACAGGCGTGAGCCACCGCGCCCGGCCAGTAAATACGTGTTAAAGGAACGTATGAATCCTTCACTCACTATAAGCCCCGGAACTTGTACAAATCCTGATCTTGTTGCTCAGGCTGGGGACCCAGACTCCTGATTCTATTGCCCACAAACTGCCCATTTTCGCCAGCCTATTAAATCGGCTTCTGATCCCGCTGGTCTACCCTGCCCTACCGTGGGTGACTTCCCAATAACCCATGCCACTTGCTTGTTAGTCCAAAGGCACCTACCTCTCAGCTCCCCACCCCATGGTCGACCCACGCAGTCTCAGTAAAACCTTAAGATCATCGAGAGACATCGATCCACCTGCAGGTAGGTGTGATCTGCAAACCGCGTAGACGAGGAAAAGCAAGAGGCAGAAGGCGCCCAGGTGGGGCTGTTCTTCCTTGCTGGAGACAGACAGACATCACAATGTGCGACAGAAGGCCAGGCGCGGTGGCTCACGCCTGTCATCCTGGCACTCTGGGAGGCCGAGGCGGGAGGATCACTCAAGGTCAGGAGTTCGAGACCAGGCTGAGCAAGAGCGAGACCCCGTCTCTACTAAAAATAGAAACAAATTAATTGGCCAACTAATATACGTAGAAAAAATCAGCCGGGCATGGTGGCGCAGGCCTGTAGTCCCAGCTACTGGGGAGGCTGAGGCAGGAGGATCGCTTGAGCCCAGGAGTTTGAGGTTGCTGTGAGCTAGGCTGACGCCACGGCACTCACTCTAGCCTGGGCAACAGAGTGAGACCCTGTTCTAAAAAAAAAAAAATAATAATAATAAATAAATAAATAAATAAATAAAAATAAAATAAAATAAAAGTGCGACAGAGACGGAGTGGCCTGGGGCCAGGGGAAAGCTCTCTGTGTTCTGGGCTGCACTCCTGCCAAAGCCGTTGTCTGACTCACGCTGAAAGCTGATCTTGGCACGATTTCAAGACGGCGTCTTAGCGCTTGGCTCACGAGGAGTGAGTAAAGGGCTGGAGACGCGGAGTGAGACACTCTAGGCGGGGCTCCAATCTCGGAGGTTCTGCACCCTCGACTAGTGAGTGACCCAGTTCCCTCTCTGGCCTCGGTTTCTGGTCAGCAAATGCTCTTTGGTTTCAATAACGGCAGACGTTTACCACTGGTTTTCATGTTCGGGCCCTGTTCCCAGTGCTTGATTGATATTAACTTATTTATTATTTTCTGAGACAGAGTCTCACTCTGTTGCCCGGGCTAGAGTGAGTGCCGTGGCATCAGCCTAGCTCACAGCAACCTCCAATTCCTGGGCTCAAGCGATCCTCCTGCCTCAGCCTCCCGAGTAGCTGGGACTACAGGCATGCACCACCATGCCCGGCTAATTTTTTCTATATATTTATTAGTTGGCCAATTAATTTCTTTTTATTTATAGTAGAGATGGGGGTCTCGCTCTTGCTCAGGCTAGTCTCGAACTCGTGACCTTGAGCGATCCTCCAGTCTCGGCCTCCCAGAGTGCTAGGATTATAGGCATGAGCCACCACACCCAGCCTGATAGTAACTTATTAATCTTTCCAATAACCCTGTAAGATAGGCATGACTGTGTCTTATTGCTGTACACATTTTTAAAAAGAAGAAAATAGTGATGCAGAGGCCAGGTAGGATAGCTTACACCTGTAATCCTAGCACTTTGGGAGGCCAAGGCAGGAGGATCACTGGAGGCCAGGAGTTCAAGACCAGCGTGAGCAAAGTAGTGAGACCTCTGTCTCTGCAAAAATAGAAAAATTAGCCAGTTGTTGTGGTGTGCACTTGTAGTCCCAGTTACTCAGGAGGCTGAGGCAGGAGGATAGCTGGAGCCCAGGAGTTTGAGGTTGCAGTGAGCTGTGGTCATGCCACTGCACTGTAGCCCACCACACTGTGTTTCAAAAATAAACCTGAAAAAACAGAAAACCAGAGGTGCAGTGAGCCCAAGGAATTTTCTCAAGATCAAAAAACTAATCAGTGCTGGGACTTGGATTTATTTTTTCTGTTTTTTTGAGACAGAGTCTCGCTTCATTGCCCAGGCTAGAGTGAGTGCCGTGGCGTCAGCCTTGCTCACAGCAACCTCCAACTCCTGGGCTCCAGCGATCCTCCTGCCTCAGCCTCCCAAGTAGCTCGGACTACAGGCATGCACCACCATGCCTGGCTAATTTTTTTCTATATATTTTTAGTTGCCCAGCTAATTTCTTTCTATTTTTAGTAGAGATAGGGGGTTTCGGTCTTGCTCAGGCTGGTCTCGAACTCCTGACCTTGAGCGATCCTCCCACCTCGGCCTCCCAGAGTGCTAGTATGACAGACGTGAGCCACCGCACCCGGCAACCCCTTTGTATGTTTTAATCCCAACTTCTGCCTTTGCTGTAGCCCCTGTCACCGTGGTGGTGCTGACTTGTGACTTTCTCGGGGACGTGCCTGTCTGAGTCATGGCAAAAGAATGCGGCCGGGGGCTGCAGGCCGTAGCAGCTGCTGGCGCTGAACAGAAACTACTCAGGTGGGACAGGGACAGCCATAACTGTACTAATTTCTTCACTTTCGAGATAAGGAATCTGCCCTGAAACCTCGAGCCTCTTGATTCCGAACCTTCTGGAACCCACTCGTTGCCTGCGGAGTCCCACCCTTTGCTCAAGTCCCTGGAATCACTCCACACCTGCTCCAAGTTCACCGGGCTTGGTGGCCACCCTCCCCACGATCCTTTGTCTGCCCATTCTGCAAACCATAACTCCAGCCCCAGAAGGGTGGAGGTTTCCACAGTGTCCTGGGTGGGGTGAGGGGACCCTATTTGGACTGTCCCCAGGCCCCAGTGGACTGTCATTTAAGCAGAACAGAGGTCTCAAGTCTAGGGGACCAGCTAGCAGCATGGTCAGAAAGCAGCGGGGGTGCCTGTAATCCCAGCACTCTGGGAGGCCGAGGCGGGCAGATCGCTCAAGGTCAGGAGTTCGAGACCAGCCTGAGCAAGAGCGAGAACCTGCCTCTACCATAAATAGGAAGAGCTTAATTGGCCAACTAATATATATATAGAAAAAATTAGCCGGACATGGTGGCGCATGCCTGTAGTCCCAGCTACTCGGGAGGCTGAGGCAGGAGGATCGCTTGAGCCCAGGAGTCTGAGGTTGCTGTGAGCGAGGCTGACGCCACGGCACTCACTCTAGCCTGGGCAACAGAGTGAGACTCTGTCTCAAAAAAAAAAAAAGAAAGCAGCCGGGACTGGAGGTCAAGGGCAGGAAGGGGTGAGGTCTTAGAGTCCCCATGCTGCCAAGCAGCAGCAGCAGCAGCAGCAGGTTTGGATCCTTGCATGTATTTTCTTGGTCTGCAATTGCTGCTGGAGCCCAAGGGAGGTACGGACCAGTCAGCATTTTGTACCGGACACGACTGTTTCTCTCATCTAGCGCACAAAGCCTGACCTCCTCCCAGATGGCCCGCCAGAAAAATCCACACTCCTCCTAATCCTGCAATTTCCCGCTAATCAGATGTCTAGACAAGAACGGGCTCGGCCCCCTTTTTCCTGTTTGCAAATCTGCCTCGACAAGTCGTAATATCCGATGCCATTAAAATGTTCCTCATTGGCTCTGCAGGCCTCCTGGGACTGGGCTGGAAATGCTATCAGTTCCTGGATCGAGGCCGTTCTCTCTGGAAATCAGGCTTGGATATTCCCCTGCTTAAATTTCACCCTCTTGAGGGGAGTTCTGTTAAACAAGGCAATTAGTGCCGCTTTGAATATGAGTAGGGGACTGTGGGCTTTGCAGCCAGGTGGCCCGAGGGCCAAACTGGATTCAGGGTTCTGGTGGCTTTGGAGAGAAAAAGCTATTCTCACCGTAGCTCGAACCCGCTCAGACAACACAATGCGCTTCTTTAATTCGGTCAGGAAAATGGTGGCGACAGGGGTTTCAATTTCCAGCCATCCATTAGAGACCAGGAGAAGCGATCATTTCATTTCTCCTCCTTGCTATGCCCACTCCTATCTAGCAAGAATTGCAAAATCACATAACCTGGGTTTAAAGCAAGATCTAATTTACATACAGCACAGTTTTTTTTAAATTAGCAAGAGAATGATGAGGATAGAGAGCTGTCAGAGGATGACATCCTCAGCTTCTTATTCCTTTTTTTTTTTTTTTTTTGAGACAGAGTCTCACTCTGTCGCCCAGGCTAGAGTGAGTGCCGTGGCGTCAGCCTCGCTCACAGCAACCTCCAACTCCTGGGCTCAAGTGAGCCTCCTGCCTCAGCCTCCTAGTAGCTGGGACTACAGGCATGCGCCACCATGCCCGGGCAATTGTTTCTATATATATTTTTTAGTTGGCCAATTAATTTCTATTTTTAGTAGAGACAGGGTCTCACTCTTGCTCAGGCTGGTTTCGAACTCCTGGCCTTGAGCGATCCTCCCACCTCGGCCTCCCAGAGTGCTAGGATTACAGGCATGAGCCACCACCCCCGGCCTGTGTTCATTCTTTAAAAGCAGCACATGCATAGAGAATTGGATTTTGGAGCCTCTTTACTTGGGTTCGGGTGCTAGAGGTATAACTTCTGTATCTCAGTTTCCTCATCTGTAGAATGGTCAGCATATAGCTCCTACCTCGTAGGTGTGGTGAGGATGAAGTGGGTTTATAAATGTGGAGAGCCCAGAGCAGTACCTGGTATGTCATCCGTGCTAAATTAGTGTTGGCTAGAGTACTGATCATTTTATTAAAATTTTAAAATTCAAGCATTACAAATGGGTAGACAGTGAAAAGTCAATGTTCTTTTTACCTCTGATCTAGTTTTCCTCTCCAGATACAACCAGTTACCAGTTTATTAGTGATCACTCGAGGCCGGGCGCGGTGGCTCGCGCCTGTCATCCTAGCACCCTGGGAGGCCGAGGCGGGAGGATCGCTCAAGGTCAGGAGTTCGAGACCAGCCTGAGCAAGAGCGAGATCCTGTTTCTACTAAAAATAGAAAGAAATTCATTGGCCAACTAAAAATATACAGAAAAAAAATTAGCTCGGGATGGTGGCGCATGCCTGTAGTCCCAGCTACTTGGGAGGCTGAGGCAGGAAGATCGCTTGAGCCCAGGAGTTTGAGGTCGCTGTGAGTGAGGCTGACGCCAGGGCAACAGAGTAAGACCCTGTCTCAAAAGAAAAATAAAAAAAAAAGAAATAATCCAAAGGTTCTCTGGGAGGCTGCTTGGCCATAATCAAAGGTCACGGTTGCAGCTGCATTTGGACTCCAGCTGACCGTCCCGCCACTTAGGTGCCGTGACCTGGGCCACTTGACCTCCATACACCTCAGTGATCTCATCTCTGAAATGGGGGTGAGGAACACTCTGAGGGCCAAGTGAGAGGCACGGGGGCCCCTCGGTTGAGCCGGGTGGGTGGCGAGTGCTCTGTGTCCCTCACCGGCAGTGCTGGCATGACTGTCCCCAAGCTCTTCCAAGCCCAGGGTGACAGAAAATACACCGGGTGCCCTCCGTGGTCCTCTGGTCCCAGTGGCTTGGGCGTGATGGGGCCAGGGGACCCGATCCCACGAAGGGCCGGCGTCTGCGGGCTTGCTGATGTCTGGGCGGCCGACACGGGTCGCGCCGTGTGGTTCTCATGTCACCGGGCTTGTCTGGACGCCTGCGGGCGTCCTCGCCACGACCCCAGCGCAGGGGAAGGAAGTCGTGAAGGCGATCCCAAGCCAGCTGCACGTGCAGAGGCAGCTGGGGGTGCAAAGCCAGAAAAAGTCGCCTGTCCCCTGCCCCTCCCGGTGGCCGTCTCCTCGCTCCCCCGCCCGGGCCCCAGCCTCTGGCACGCGCTGGCCTCCCAGGACTCCGTGCTGTCTGTCTGCTCCTTCTTCCCCGAGGAGCAGGAAGGCGGGAGAGGGATTGCTTGGCAGGCGGACAAAAGCCATTAGCAGCGTCTGGTCTGGCGGAGGTGGCGGCTGCGCTGGGGGCGGCCCCAGGCTCTGCTGGGCCTGGGTGGGCGGGCTGTCCACCAGCCACCCCTTGACAGTTGCACCCTGCGTCCCCTCCAATTTGGGCGACCGGGTCGTCCTGCAGCAAAGATGGGTGAAGCATGGCGGGGCGCGGTGGCTCACGCCTGTCATCCCAGCACTCTGGGAGGCCGAGGTGGGCAGATTGCTCGAGGTCCGGAGTTCGAGACCAGCCTGAGCAAGAGCGAGACCCCCGTCTCTACTAAAAATAGAAAGAAATTATTTGGACAGCTAAAAATATATAGAAAAAATGAGCCGGGCATGGTGGCGCATGCCTGTAGTCCCAGCTACTCGGGAGGCTGAGGCAGGAGGATCGCTTGAGCCCAGGAGTTGGAGGTTGCTGTGAGCTAGGCTGACGCCACGGCACTCGCTCTAGCCCGGGCAACAATGCAGGACTGTGTCTCAAAAAAAAAGAAAAAAAAGAATGTTGTCTTGGGAAAGGACCCAAACGGTGGGGAGGAAAGTCTGGCCCTCGTGGAGGTGGAGGTCACTCTGCTGGCAGGCCACAAGACCGAGGTGGCGTTGGTGGCTCCAACCAGCAGTGGCAGGTGGCCAAGTGGTGGCAGGAGATTTCACCAACGCTGGAGAACAGGCCTTGGCAGGGGCCGGGAGCAGGAGGAGGGGCATGGGCGCTGCACGCAGGGCTTCCTGTCCCTCCACCTCCCTTGGGGTGGCCTCGCACGGCATCTGTGGCTGCTTCTGTTTTTGTTTTGTTTTTTTCCCCATAGTGGCATTTGTAACAAATGCAAAGTCCCCGGAGCGCTCGGTGTTTGCCACTCCCTCCCACCGGGCGAACATTCTGGAACATTCTCTGCTGTTCACAAGGGCTCCTCTGGCTCACACTGGCCACCTCCAAGCTCAATGTCCCCTGCGGAGCCTCTGCAGCCGTCTGACTTCAACATGTGGGTGCAGGCGTGACCGTGACCTTGCCCATGGGGAGGCCGTGACAGGAAGGAACTCGCCAAGACATCCATCCTGGGAGGCAGCCGGGCTCCTTCTAATTGCCGTGCCGATCGCTCAGGTGTTGAGCTGCAAGGTTCATAAATATTTTGAATAATCATCTTAAAAGTTAATTTTGATGTATTAATAATATTCCTACACTCTGGGAGGCCGAGGCGGGAGGATCGCTCGAGGTCAGGAGTTCGAAACCAGCCTGAGCAAGAGTGAGACCCCATCTCTACTATAAATAGAAAGAAATTAATTGGACAGCTAAAAATATATAGAAAAAATTAGCCAGGCATGGTGGTGCATGCCTGTAGCCCCAGCTACTCGGGAGGCTGAGGCAGGAGGATCGCTTGAGCCCAGGAGTTGGAGGTTGCCGTGAGCGAGGCTGACGCCACGGCACTCACTCTAGCCTGGGCAACAAGCGAGACTGTCTCAAAAAAAAAAAAAAATATTCCTAATGAGTGCTGCAAAAATGGCTGTAGGCCTATTAAAGTTACCTTTTCAACTTAAAGATAGTTTTAGAAAGAAATACAAATTGGCTTTCATCTCGCAAACAATCTTTTTTTTTTTTTTTACTTCATTTTCTTAGTTTCCTTTGTCGTTCATAAAAAGGAAACCATGCTAGTCTAGTTGTAAACTAGACATTGTAAACTTCTTTGTCGTTCATAAAAAGGAAACCGTACTGGTCTAGTTGCAAACTAGACAATGAGGAAACACTTGAGGCTTCTGCTGCTGTATGTTTTTTTGTTGACGTTGTTGTTGTCGTCACCCTGGTAACTGAATATTGTTTAATGTGTTGTGAGACATCGTAGAGTTTATCTCAAGCTGTTTAAGATGGTAATGTGCACATGCGAATAGACACTTATCTATACTATGGGTAAGTTTTCTTTAGCCTATAATAGATGTTCATAAAAACAAGTGAGGGGGAAAAATATATATATATATATATTTCGAATATCAGCCCTGGTTTAAACAGACTTGCGAACTCAGCCAAGCAGTACTTGGCCCCTTAAGCCAAATGTCACTTGGTGCCCCTCCGGGACGGGGTCCCCGACGACGGGAGTCCTTAGAACCCTAGCCGCTCCCCTCCAGGGCCCTTGCTCCCACACTGGCCTGGTCCGGAGTTCGTCACAGAATCAGGGGACGTTAGAGTCCTGAGAAGGCCTTAGGGACGTTCTAATCCAACAGAAGGGAAAACTGAGCACAGAGAGGCAGAGCAACCTGCCCGAGGCTGCCAAGCTGGTCAATGGGACCAGTATCTGTGTCTCTTTATCCCCCGATCTCTGTCACCCCAATGTTATCTCTCTGTTGTTTTTGTTTTTTATAACCTGAGTCCTGAGATTCAAATGAAAACTAGAGGCTGTACCGGTTTGAATTGCACTTGGCGACATTCACTTAAACTGAAAGGACGTTTATTTATTCCTATTTACTTACAGGAAGGCTGGAAGAGTGGTGACTTCGTGTTTGTGTTTTCACTCACTCAGAGCTATCAACGAAAAACCAGGCTTCTGCATTGCCACCAACGTGGCTTTCTATCCTCATGGTCACAAGATGGTTGCCGCAGCTCCAGGCATTGTCTCTTCACTTCAGCATTCCAGGCAGAAAAGAATGGGGAGAAACAAAATCATATTTCCTTTTACCTAGCTAAAAGGTACTTTCCAAAAGTTTCTTCCCCTTATATTTCAGTGGCTACTTCTGTGGCAAGGGTGGCTGGGAGAGAAAATATCTAGCAAAGGAATATGAGATAGTTATGGTTGGCTTAGACCGATCATGATCCTAACAAGAGTTGGTTAGGAAGAAAGGATGGTGGGGAAAGGCGATGGCTTCTAGAGACAGCCTACGATGTCTGCCACAGAGGCTGCTCAGCACAGTGGAGGGAATGCAAGCCTGGGGACTGAAAAGACCTGGGTTCAAGTCCTCGCTCTACCATTTCCCAGCTGGGTGGCTGAGGCTAAGTTCCTTACCCTCCCTAGGACTTATTTTTCTTAACTCCAAAATGCAAGTGATAGGAATGACACATGCATTGCCTGACACATAGCAGGGGCTCAGAAAATCATAGCCATTATTATTACTACTAATAACCCAAGACCTTTCTTGTAGCTTTGAGTATTCCCATCTTCACCGAAGTCATTGAGGTAGGGAGTATACAGAAATTCCCGTCTCGGCCAGAGTAAACAGACTCTCAGAAACATTTTTTTTTTTTTTTTGAGACAGAGTCTCGCTTTGTTGCCCAGGCTAGAGTGAGTGCCGTGGTGTCAGCCTAGCTCACAGCAACCTCAATCTCCTAGACTCAAGCGATCCTCCTGCCTCAGCCTCCCGAGTAGCTGGGACTACAGGCATGCGCCACCATGCCCAGCTCATTTTTTCTATATATATTAGTTGGCCAATTAATTTCTTCCTATTTTTAGTAGAGACGGGGTCTCGCTCTTGCTCAGGCTGGTTTCGAACTCCTGACCTCGAGCAATCCGCCCGCCTCGGCCTCCCAGAGTGCTAGGATTACAGGCGTGAGCCACCACGCCCGGCCTCTCAGAAACATTTTTTAAGATCACATGGGAAGTAGCTGGAACTCAGACCCGGAGGTACAAATTCCCACATACCTCATTCTCCACCTCCCCATGGAGTTTTTTATTATTTTGAGACAGAGTCTCACTCTGTTGCCTGGGCTAGAGTGTCATGGCGTCAGCCTCACTCACAGCAACCTCAAACTCCTGGGCTCAAGCGATCCTCCTGCCTCAGCCTCCCGAGTAGCTGGGACTACAGGCATGCACCACCATGCCCGGCTAATTTTTTCTATATATTTTTAGTTGGCCAGTTCATTTCTTTCTATTTTTAGTAGAGACGGGGTCTCGCTCTTGCTCAGACTGGTCTTGAACTCCTGACCTTGAGTGATCCACCCGCCTTGGCCTCCCAGAGTGCTAGGATGACAGGCGTGAGCCACCGCGCCCGGCCTCCCCTTGGAGTTTTCATTCTCCAGTGCACGTGGGTCAGCCGTTGGACATGAAAGCCATCATAGAAATACCTTCTAGACTCCATTTTCCAGCCTCGCAGAGGGACAAGACACACTAAACATGAGCAGGAGAAGCAGAGAGCTCCCCAAGGGCTCCAGGACAGCAGAGCCTGGTGCATGCAGGCCCCTATTTCAGTATTGTGAGCCAGGGCCCCATGCAAGTCAGAAGACTCCAGAAAAAAAAATAATGTTCATTTACACATGGGAGAGCATGAGGTGATCTGCTCTTTCATTATACCTGCCTGACATTCACCTCCCATTTATAACCATCCTGTTCTCACTCCTAGTCCAATCGGTACAGGGGGCGGGGGCTGACCTCAACTTCTCTGCTTCCGGGTTGGGCGCATAATCTAGACCTGGCCAATTAGCATTTTCCATCCTTTTGACCAAGATGATTGGCTCCGGGATGAACACGTGACCCGAGCCAGCCAATCAGGTTCAGTTCTGGGACTTTTGTTGCCTCTCCTGGGAAAGAGGTCTTCTCTTTTGGCTGGGAGTTGCTAGCTGTGAGGCTGACATAATCCTGGAACTTCCGAGGACAACCACCTGGTCAGAGCCTGCCTGAGAATGGAGACGGGAAAGAAATGAGAAGCAGGCCTGAGACATATGGACCTAGGTGTATCCTCGGAGCCCATAAACCCAGCTGTGCCTGAACCCACTGAATCCACCTTTAGATTTTCCCATTAAACAAGCCCCTACATTATCTATTCAACTATTATTATAACATATCATCATCATAATTGTAATTATTATTGTAATTATTTAAATCACTTGCATTTTAGAGTTAAGGAAAATGAGCTTTGGAGAAGGCAAGGAACTTAGCCACAGTCACCCAGCTGGAAATCAGAAGGGTTAGGATTTGAACCCATAAATTTATTTGGAGCCTTAAGCCAGCTTGAATTGAGTTTCTGTCTTTTTTTTTTTCCAGGAAGTGTCCTGACCAATTTGCAAAGAAAGATTCTTTTCCTGTCTTTCTTAGAAATCCACTTGTCTACACGGTAGAATGAAAATCCCTCCAGCTGGGCCAGTCTGGTTGCTCCTGTGCTCTGTAGCTGAGCCAGGCCCTTCTCTCTTAGATAAAGGCATCGTGAATCAAGTCTTTAGCGTCCAAGGGTGACGCGTGGACTGACACCAGCCTGAACAACGAACCAAGAAGAGAGACAGCTATGAGCAGAGGGTCAATGCTGACCTGTCCTTTCTATGGAAATGTGTGTTCGTATTTCTAAGCAATTAGACAGCTGCTGTGACATTATGGCCCTCCTGATCCCAGATGAACCATCCACGTGACATCAGTCGCAGCTTCCCCACGGCACCCTTGTGCTCGCCGGGTGCCAGGCTTGTGACTGTTAGCTCATGTTCAGTGAATCATGCAGCCAACGAGAAGGAAAAAGTCGGAAGTTTTGCAGAAATTGGGGGCAAGGCAGTCCATAAATTTTTACCGACTTCACCTTTTCCACCCAAGTAAGTGTTTTTTAACGAGGTAGAGAGAAAGGTGTCATCGCAGGCTTGGAAATTATTCTCCACCATCAGCCTTCCGGAGGGAGGGAAGCTATTGTTCCTCGGTTCCATAGCACAGGCGTGAGAATCCTATTTCCAGCCAGTTCAGCTGTCTGGTCTGTCTCGGACAGGGCTGGCCTCCCATGGCGGAAGGAAGGCAGCCCACCTGGGGCCTCGTAGAGGGCACTTTGTAAACCTAGCACCTGGCCGTAAATGCACTTTAATTTTCACCTCTCTTTCTAGGGGAAAAGCCACCTTCAGCTTTGCTCACATCTTGGGGGGCACAGAGAGCTGGCCCAGTCCCCGTGTCTGGCAGGGTGTGTTTGGGGACCTTGTGCATGTGTATCTTGCTCTTTTGTGTTTTTGTGTTTTTTTTTTTTGAGACAGAGTCTCACTTTGTTGCCCAGGCTAGAGTGAGTGCCATGGCGTCAGCCTCGCTCACAGCAACCTCAAACTCCTGGGCTCAAACGATCCTCCTGCCTCAGTCTCCCGAGTAGCTGGGACTACAGGCATGTGCCACCATGCCCGGCTGATTTTTTCTATACATATTAGTTGGCCAATTAATTTCTTTCTATTTATAGTAGAGACGGGGTCTCGCTCTTGCTCAGGCTGGTCTCGAACTCCTGACCTTGAGTGATCCGCCCACCTCGGCCTCCCAGAGTGCTAGGATTACAGGCGTGAGCTGCTGCACCACTCACGGGCGTGAGCCACTGCCCGGCCACTCTTTTGCCTTTCTGTGTACTTTCGACATCCAGCCTTGGCTGCTCGGCTGGCTCCTACTCTTGGCTTCACCCCTGCACCTGTATTATGCACTCACGACAGTGCCCGGGGACGCACATATTGGGCACGCAAGCTGGGCTACTTTGTCTGACACACAGCTCCGAAAGCCCCACTCGTGTTTGTTCTACATGGTGCTCCAGGGGTGCCTTTTATATAAAACACAATGTACCTGGGGCCCCCTGGACTCGAGCACCTCCGTGACTATGCTCAACAGATATTGCTGGTGAATGAATGAAAGAAGGAATGAAATCCTGGTTGGGTATGCTTTGGCTTCTCTCCTGGACACCCAACGTTCTCCTTATCACTAAGGGGTCTGTTCCAGCTTTCCTTTTTCCAACATGCACCTGACACATAGTAGGCATAAAGTTTTTGGTGGTTGGGAAAAGAAAAGACAGGGGGGGGGCAAACAACGTGGCTTTATTGAATGCTCCCGGGCGAGGTTCGTGGGTCCCAAGAGAGGGAGGGCCGGAGAAGTCATGCTTGTTTGAAAGGGGTGAAGGTTTTTATATTGTTTGAGGCGGGCTGGAGACTTTTGGTGGGAAGAGCTGGGGATTTTCCACTGTGACCTTTGGCGGTCATTGAGAAATAGGAGGGGCTGGTGGTATTTGCAGAATCCAGGAACCGAAACTTTCTTACCCGGGTGGACATCCAGGTGTGGTTGTTCTGAGTGGGGCCTGGCAGTTGTTTTTGGCAGGTCTGGTCTCGTGAGCCTTTTATTTTGGATCTAGGGAGGGGAGGGGGGCCCCCGCCACCAGCCTAACAGTAGGAACTCTGTAAATATCGACTAAGATGGCACCAACCTCCAGATTAATTCCGTTCCCATGTCTGTCTGCTTTCCACTGAAGCCATTTGACTGCTTATTCCAGCTTATTCTAGCTTCTGGACAATTTCTGCTCAAGAAGCGAATTCTTTAGGGTTCCTGGCCCTCACCCTCCTCCTTCTCCAGGGCTGGCCCGCACCCCCCCACCCCGGCCATCTCTCCTTTCCTCCTGCCTGATCCCGCACGTGGACTTCTGCCTCTGGGAGGTCAAGGCACTAGGATCAGTGGTGGTAGCTTCTTTGTTTTTCACAGAAGCACAAACGTCAGAAACGGACCACGATTTCACGGTTGCCTTTCACTGTGGCCCATTTGTGGGCCACGTTAGCTGTGGTCACAGTGTTTCTCACCCACCCTCGAAGGTCCAGCTCAATTTCTAGCTCCTTCAAGAAGATTCCTATGGCCAATCCAGCACTTACTGCTCTTCTTCCTTCTCCTTAAACATAATTTGGCATTATTTTTTAAATTTTTAAAAAAAATTTAAATATTTTTAAATTTCTTAAAAATTCGGCATTATTTTTTTTTATGAATGATAACACATCATCCATCCTTTTATTCTGTCGATCTTGTCCTCCTCGGTAGCTTATAGATTCCTTGGGGGTAGGGACCCTGCCAAACTACTTCACCGGCCTTCACATTGACTCACCTGCACAAGGTGACTTAAACAAATAAACCTTACTGACCCTGTTAAAACCTGACCACCTCAGTTAAATACTTTCCATTTCTGGGAAATTTTCCTTTTTTTTTTTTTTTAACTTTGAAAAAGCGTCCACTTTTTTCCACTTTTCAGAGTCACGTTGATCAGGACAATCAAAGGTAAACATGTTTGCCGAGGAGGTAGAATGAACTTTCCATCCGAGACAGAAATAGAACCCTTTCTTCCAAGCCCCTGCTGCAGCCCGTCACCTGTACGGGGTTGTCACATGGGCAGGGCATGCGAAGCCACCGAAGCTTCCGTTGATGATTAAAGACTCAAGTGGCACCGTGGCATTTGTCAACAGCCACCAACGTCTCAGCAAATGTGCTCCTCGTCATTGAAAACCAGCCCTATTGTGAGGCTTTATTCCGCTTCTGAATGGGGCTTGCATTATGCAATAATGGAGTCAGAAAAAGCAAAACACCAAGACACAGGCAAACGCCACTTTTCCTTTTGTGAGCGCCCTGCAGTGTGGCTTGCTGTGACTGGCGTTAAACTGAATCCCACTCTAGGTTCAGTCCCGAGTGGCTTCTTTTTCAGGCCTTGGGACTTTCTGGTCAAAACAAAAGAGATGGTTGAACCCAATGCTTAAGTTCAAGAAGTGAATGCTTAAGTTCAAAATTCAAGAATTCCTGCACTGCAAACAGGCTGAAGGTCTTGGTCTTGGTGTTGTTCTTCCTGGTCATGGGTCCTAAACTTCCCATGCTCCGACTCTGAATTGGCAGAAATCATGGCAAAATCGCTGTCCTGTAGCTGTGATCCGCACAGCTCTAGGGGGAAAGATGTGAGAAGTCATTTTTGAGTAGCCTATTGTTTTTTTCTTTTTTTTTTTTTTGAGACAGAGTCTTGCTTTGTTGCCCAGGCTAGAGTGAGTGCCGTGGTGTCAGCCTAGCTCACAGCAACCTCAAACTCCTGGGCTCGAGCGATCCTCCTGCCTCAGCCTCCCGAGTAGCTGGGACTACAGGCATGCGCCACCATGCCCAGCTCATTTTTTTCTATATATATTAGTTGGGAGATTAATTTCTTTCTATTTATAGTAGAGACGGGGGTCTTGCTCTTGCTCAGGCTGGTTTTGAACTCCTGGCCTTGAGCAATCCTCCTGCCTCGGCCTCCCAGAGTGCTGGGATTACAGGCGTGAGCCACCATGCCCGGCCCTCCTAGACATCCTTGATTCACTTCATAATCCCTGATTGATTTGCTTCAATGCCAACATCAGCCACCCACCCCAGTCCTCGACACCCCCGGCGCTTGGCTCTTTGAGCGTCTGCCCCAGCCGCCATGTGGCTCCTCCCTCGGAGAGGCTGTCGCTGCTTGAGCTCCCGATCCTCCATGCCAGCGGGTCCTCGGGTCCTTGCTGAAGCATTTCCGTGGCCACAGCCTGCCCGGCCTGTCCCTCTCGCACCTTGCCCCGCCGTGCCAG
Source organism: Microcebus murinus (assembly GCF_040939455.1). Lineage (NCBI taxonomy): Eukaryota > Metazoa > Chordata > Mammalia > Primates > Cheirogaleidae > Microcebus > Microcebus murinus. Next base: position 16,566,347 of record NC_134129.1, on the reverse strand, counting down.
CCTCACCCCCCTGTTCTGGGCCAACGACCTGCAGGCCACTTCCTTGAGACCCAGGAGGGCTCTCTGCGCGGTCTCGCTTCCCTCTCTAGCCCACCGTCACCGTGCACCTCAGGCTCCTGCCTTCATCCTTCTCGGGCATCCCTGGAAAGAGAGAGCCAAGGGTGAGCAGCGACTGGGGCGCCCCGAAATCCTGCCCCAGGTCACTCCCTCTGTGTCCTCATGCCGCTCTCTGTCCGCCCCTTCCAGCCCTGGCTCCCAAATCACCCACTTGCCCAGTGCCAGCTGCCTCGGGCTCTTCCCGCTGCCTCCGTTCTCAGTGCATACAGGCCGCATGGATTCACTCATTCATTCATTCATTCACTCATTTATTCATTCACTCATTCATTCACTCATTCATTCACTCATTCATTCACTCATTCATTCACTTGTTCATTCATTCATTCACTTATTCATTCATTCATTCACTCATTCATTCCCTTATTCGTTCATTCATTCACTCATTCACTCATTCATTCACTAATTCATTCATTCACTCATTCATTAATTCACTCATTCAGTCATTAATTCACTCATTCATTCATTCATTCACTTATTCATTCATTCATTCATTCACTCATTCATTCCCTTATTCGTTCATTCATTCACTCATTCACTCATTCATTCACTAATTCATTCATTCACTCATTCATTAATTCACTCATTCAGTCATTAATTCACTCATTCATTCATTCATTCACTTATTCATTCATTCATTCATTCACTCATTAATTCACTCATTCATTCACTAATTAATTAATCCACTCACTCATTCATTCACTCACAAATGCCCTTAACAAGCGCCAACGCGTGCCGCCTGCCACGTGCTCTGCTAGGTTCTGGGCGACAGAGCAATGACCACGACACGCTGTCCACCCTCGTGGAGCCTACGTTCTGGAGTGGAGCCTCGCACCACAAACACCCCACCAAATAACTCGGCGTGTCACCCACACGGGGACACACGCGGCAAGCTTGGGGCACGCGCAGGTCCGCGAGGCACTGGGCGGGGTGTGAGCCGGGGAGGACGGGCGGAGGGAAAGGAAGAGAGGTGGTCGGCGCTGGAATGGGTCGCCCTCTGGGTCAGGCTACTGCATAAAGGTGACAGAGAGACTGCCCAGGGTCCTGCTGCTTGGCCGATTGGTTCAGAAGCTTCTGGATCCCGCTGCTGGGTCCACGAGGTCGTGGGGCCTGGCGTGTGTGGCCGCCGCAGGGAGCCGGCTGCGTTCTACCCTGAGATCGCAGCCCGTCTCTGTTGACAACCCAGCCAACTTGCTCGTCCGAAAGAAATGATCCCGTCTCTGGCCCGGAGACAGGGGGCAGAGGAATGCCTTGGCTCTTGGCTCTGCTGTGTGTTTGTTTTGTTTTGTTTTGTTTTTGAGTCAGTCTCACTCTCTTGCCCAGGCTAGAGTGAGTGCCGTGGTGTCAGCCTCGCTCACAGCAACCTCAAACTCCTGGGCTCAAGCGATCCTCCTGCCTCAGCCTCCCGAGTAGCTGGGACTATAGGCATGCGCCACCATACCTGGCTAATTTTTCCTATATATATTTTTTAGTTGGCCAATTAATTTCTTTCTATTTTTATAGAGACGGCATCTCGCTCTTGCTCAGGCTGGTCTCGAACTCCTGAGCTCAAGCGATCCTCCCGCCTCGGCCTCCCAGAGTGCTAGGATGACAGGCGTGAGCCACTGCGCCCAGCCTGCTGTGTGTTTTGACAAATGAAGACAAGAAAGGCTTTAGCCGGGTCTCTCCACCTAGATCTGGGCCCAGGTAATGAGGAATTTCGGAAGAGGATCTAGGCCCAGGTAATGAGGAATTTGGGAAGAGGATTTGACAAGGTTATGAGTACACGGTCTCCCAGTGACTCATTAAAAGGCAATCCAGGCTGGAAAAACTACTCTTCATTTCACTGTCATGGCGAAGATATAAAAGTATTAAAATTTTATTATTTAGCAGGATATTTCATATGATGCATCTCATTAGATAGTCATCATATTATATGGTACAAATCTGTTACCATTTATTTATCACTGAGCTAAATATATTTTCCAGTTAGCACAGGGCACACAATCTTTGCCAAAAAAAAAAAAAAATTAACTTTTGGGCCAGGGGCGGTGGCTCACGCCTGTCATCCTAGCACTCTGGGAGGCCGAGACAGGAGGATCGCCTGAGCTCAGGAGTTAGAGACCAGCCTGAGCAAAAGCCAGACCCTGTCTCTACTGAAAAAAAAAAAAAAAAAGAAAAAAAAATAGAAAGAAATTAGCTGGACAACTAAAAATATCTATGGAAAAAATTAGCCGGGCATGGTGGCGCATGCCTGTAGTCCCAGCTACTCGGGAGGCTGAGGCAGGAGGATCGCTTGAGCCCAGGAGTTGGAGGTTGCTGTGAGCAAGGCTGACGCCACGGCACTCTAGCCCGGGCAACAGAGTGAGACTCTGTCTCAAAAAAAAAAATTTAACTTTTGTTTTTGTTATTGTTTTTTGCGTTAGGGTTAGTTAAGAGTCATCTCAGATGACTTGGAGTTTTCCTGCGTTGCAACACTTAAGGTCCTGGAGTGGATAGCTTTACATTCCAGATAAATTAATAGTAACTAATAACAGTCTTCACGCAACATTCCAAGCAGAGATGCTTTGGGATGCATACCGGCTTTCAGGTTCCTGATGCTTGGAATGTGCGATTTCTCTGTGAGCTACAATCTACGTGCAGAACTTCTATCTTGGGACCATGCTGTGTCTTTATATAGAAACCAGTCCCCTTGTCAAACCGAGCGAGTACGCGAGTCATTTGTGCATTTCCTAAAAACCATCACATCAAATTTTCCTCATCTGCTTTCCATTTTCTTTTTTTTTAATCAGGAGGAAAAAGCATTAACAACTTGCATGTATGTATCTTGGTGAAAATGCTCAATGTTCATAGACTCCTGTTACATGAAAATGTTTCTTGGTGGTGACCAGATGTCACACTCGTTTAAGAAACGATCATGTCTCCACTTGCATTGTTGCCAACCAAGTAACTTAAATACCTCTGCTAACTTGGGGCTCAACTTATATCATTGATCCTATGACCGGCGATGAATGGCTTGAGACAGTGGCAATTATTTAGAGCTTAGAAGATATTTGTGGGTAATTCTGAGAGCCAGGTAAGGCAATGAGAATCAGTGGCTTTGGCCCCAAACAAGACTGACTTCCTCACTTTGCAGGTGACTTGAAGCATGGGAGAAAACGAAGCTTGTTCTTTCCCCATATCCTAGGTGAATATTTATGAAAAACCTTGATTTCCTTTTAGCTAGGTACATCATGCTGAAGATTTGAAGCTCTCGGGAGGAGGACATTGCATTCTATGCAAAGACAAATAAGGATGCCTGAAATGTCCCCAGGTGCCTTTTTCTGCACTCTCAGGAGGTAGTTACAGGGCAAATATTAGGTGTGTCTAATCTACTTAGGAATTTGAAACTAAAGGGTTCTGTTAAACAATTGGCTCATTTATCTGAATCTTTCTGGGCCTTTTCTGCTTGTGCGTATCTTCTGATCACAGAATCTTGCCAATTATCCCAAGAGTACTGATTCCTACGGGCCCAAAGCCAACACCCATTTCTTTCTTTCTGCACCATTATCTTCCCGACAGAGGAGAGGTTGCAGGGAGAAGAGACAGACAGACATGCTTGTAGGATTCTTGTCACTGCAGAAAAGAAGAAGAAAAGGATCCAACAGAACATTGCCACTGCCTAGCTGTTATATTATTAGCCTCTTCATTTCACTAAGGGAACTTCTAACAATGGCTTTATTAATAATGCAGTAATGTCAGCTTCTAGTTCAATGTTCCAAAGGCTTTAGGGACATGGGCACTGAGAGTTTTTTTTTTTTTTTTCCTACTTCCAATTAAAACACAGTGGAAAATGACTCGTTGTTCCAAGTGAAGTTTAAACCTTGCATTTCTTCTAAAATAGGTGTTCTCTGTTCCCAGAAAAATGACTGGGGCTATGAAGGAAGACTCACACCATTGAGAGGAGAAAAATCTCAGATTTTGCCCTGAATGAAAAAGAGAATTATTTTCACCTTTGCTTTTACCTTTGTTTTTTATATTACATTGAAACAGAGAAAGAGGCTGGAGGAAACCTTCCAGAATAAGAAAGATAAGATCTGATTGAGTAGCAAGGGGCTTTAATTGTAGAACACTAGTTCTCCTTTCTTTTGAGTGTGGAAGGGAGAAAGATTGGGCCATTTTGCTGCCATAGAAACCAGCCAAGGTATGTGGGGGGGGGGCTCGTTGGAGACCCACCCTCCCCTCCTGGAACTTAAAGATCTTACTTTTCTCAAAGTTAAAGTGTTGTAGTCGAGAGGTGATCTTTCTAATGGCCAGAGCTATGTGTGTATGTTTTATTTAACTGAGTTCAATCTGCCTTCCCTCCTACTTTGCTTTTTCTTTTTTTTTTTTAAGAGTTTTTTTTTTTTTTTTTCCTTGAGACAGAGCCTCACTCTGTTGCCCAGGCTAGAGTGAGTGTTGTGGCGTCAGCCTAGCTCACAGCAACCTCCAACTCCTGGGCTCAAGCGATCCTCCTGCCTCAGCCTCCCGAGTAGCTGGGACTACAGGCACGTGCCACCATGCCCGGCTAATTTTATATATATAAATTATATATTATATATATTATATATTAGTTGGCCAATTAATTTCTTTCTATTTTTAGTAGAGACAGGGTCTCACTCTTGCTCAGGCTGATTTCAAACTCCTGACCTTGAGCAATCCACCTGCCTCAGCCTCCAGAGTGCTAGGATTACAGGCGGGAGCCACTGCGCCCGGCCTACCTTTTCTTTTTTTGAGACAGACTCTTACTCTGTTGCCCGGGCTAGAGTGCCATGGCTCACAGCAACCTCCAACTCCTGGGCTCAAGCGATCCTCCTGCCTCAGCCTCCCGAGTAGCTGGGACTACAGGCATGCGCCACCACGCCCGGCTAATTTTTTCTATATATTTTTAGTTGGCCAATTAATTTCTTTCTATTTATAGTAGAGACAGGGTCTCGCTCTTGCTCAGGCTAGTTTGGAACTCCTGACCTTGAGCGATCCTCCCGCTTCGGCCTCCTAGAGTGCTAGGATTTCAGGCGTGAGCCACCGCGCCCGGCCTAGACTTTATTTTTAAAAGCAATTTTAGTTTCAAACTCCTGACCTCGATCCTCACACCTCGGCCTCCCAGAGTGCTAGGATCACACAGGCGTGAGCCATGGCGCATGGCTTAAAAGCAATTTTAGGTTCACATCAAAATTGCGTGAAAGGTACCACGATTTCTCATTGTCCCCAAACTCCCATCCCCCGAAGCCTCTCCCACTGCCAACACACCTGCACCTGCGACTCGCACATTACTTATAGTCGGTGAACCTACATGGGCACATCACAGCCCCCCAAAGTCCACCGTTTATATTAGGGTTCACTCTTATTGCTATACAGTCCTTGGGTTTGGACAAATGTCTAGTGACATGTATCCACCCTACAGTGTCATACGGAGTATTTTCACTGCCCTCAAAATTCCTCTGTGCTCTGTCTTGGTCCTCCCTGCCTCCCCTCTGACCCATGGCAACCGCTGATCCTTTTACTGTCTTCATGGTTCCCTGCCTTTTCCAGAATGTTGTAGAGTTGGAATCATACAGCACGCACGTGGCCTTTTCCATTGCCTTCTTTCCACTCAGTGACATGCATTTAAGCGTCCTCCATCTCTTCTCAGGGTCGGGCATCCCAGGTCTTTTTCCAACGAAAGAATATTCCGTTGTCTGGATGCACTGATATCCTTGGCGATGGCATGCCAGTCTCCATAGATGGAGGGCTGGCATGGGTGGGGTGTCTGCCAAGGCGAGATAAAAGCGCTGTGACGGGCTGCTGTCTGTGATTTCTGGCAGAGAAGAAATGCTGAGCTCCAGAGTTTGGAATGAGGGGCGTTGCTGATGTCAGGGGTCAGTCTCAGTGTGGGACGTGCAGAGATCACGACCCCTCCCCAGCGTACAGAGGATGCGTGAGGGCTTGCACAGCCCAAGTGACAGAGATCCGCTGCAAACCAGCTGAATGTAAAAAGGGACTGTCGCATGGACTCCCACGACTGAGAGCAAGCCTGCATTTCCAGGCATGGCCGGACGCAGAGCCAGAAGGGAAGCTCTCCCTCTCTCTGCCTCTCAATATTGCTGTCCTGGAATTCCTTATCTTCCCTTTCAACGCGTTTTCTGCAGTGAGATTGCGTGCCCACTGCTCTGTCTCCCACGTTAAATGTAACCGCGGTGATCGTGTCTCCCTGGTTTGCCAGTGTGGACCCGGGACTCAGCACGGTGACTCGTATACCCACAGCCCAGACTTCAATAAATATTTATTGGATTTATATTCTGGGCTTCCAGAGGCTGAATTGTCTGGGCCAAGGCTCTAAAGATCAAAGGAAGTGATAGAAACTCCAGATGCTACGGCAAAATCGAAACTTGGCAAAATATTTTTCTTTCCTCCCCAAGTCCCTTGTATTTCAATTCCCCATCCTCGAGGAGAGAGAGAGAGAGAGAGAGAGATGGAGAGAGAGAAGATTAAATCACGTTGTGCCATTGCATCATATGATATTATCTCGTTGCAACCTCCTGGCTATTTAAAATATTGATCCTTTTCAGATTTGGGCTCTGTCTCTTATAGGCTATGTAACCTTGGAGGAGTTTTTTGACCTGAAACTTTGTTTTCTCATCTGTAAAAATGGATGCATGGTGAATTAAAGAAGGCCACAAATTCCTGGACACTTTTTCCATCTAAGGGATCGATGTCCCCGTGCCTTGCCCTTTAATCTGGGCGGGCTCGGTGACTAGCCTGCCCAACAGGACAGGGCAGAAGTGACATTCTCCATCAGTTTTCATGCCCAGGCCTTAAGAGACTGGCAGCTTCTACTTCCTGCCTTCGAATGCTCACTCAAAGGGAAGTCTGTCACCAGGGCCCCTGAGCTAGTCCCAGCTGTTCCGGCCATTCCGGCTGACATGCAGACATGTGAGCCAAGAAGCCACCCAGCCCAGTCGAGCCTTCGGATGGCTCCAGCCCCAGCTGCCATCTGACTGCAACAGGAGAGACCCTCGGTAAGAACCACGCGTCCCAGCCTAGTCAACACACAGAACTGGGGGCCACCAAGCTTGGACCAAGCAGCTCTAGGCAGCTGCAACTGGAAGTCACCTACCTCACAGGACTGTTGTGAAGGTAAAATGAGATTGTTAAATGCAAAATCCCTTGCCTATAGCCTGGAATAAAACAAACACTCATTACATATCACCACTTCTCCTGCCCTGCTTCCTTCCTTTTCTAAATTCCATGAATTTCCAAGAAGGGGTAACTTTCAATGTCATCATCTCAGATAGGCGGGGTGGAGATGGGCTTTATGCTAGATGTTCGGAATTTGAATAGCTCTGATTTCTTTTCTCCATCTTTCCCTTGTTTCTTTCCTCTCTGTGTTCTTCGAAGCATAGCGAGAGTACTTAGACCTAAAATAAGAATACCAAATTCAGCCTTTGTGTTGCAGACAGAAAAATCATAGGTTTGGTACAGGCTTATGGTAATGGAAATCAGGCCCTCGCAGCTAAAATGATTCAGAGCAAAATTCCCCTTGACAAATTTTGTTCACGTCTGTGTGCACGTGTGTGGGTCTGTGTGTAAAAAGGAGTTAAACAAACACTTGACCAGTCTATGGTGGGTTGTGTAATTATTTCATGATATATTACAACGTGTTATAATAATAGAAATGATGTTCGCAATAAATGTAATGTGCTTAAATCATGCCCCCCCCCACACACATCCGTGGAAAAATTGTCTTCCATGAAAACAGTCCCTGGTACCAAAAAAGTTGGGGACCGATGCTTATATAATTATTTTCCCATGTGAGCATGATAGCATTGCAGGCTTTTGTGGAGGGAGGGTTTATACAAAGTACATAGTTACCTGTAATTATACTCTTGCTAAGTTTGATTTTTATAGAACCAACATTCCAGTCTGATTGAAACCAGGAAGAAAGAGATGCGTATTGAAAATGCTCTTTTTCTTTTTGACTCCAATGGTTGAACTTACTTCTTTCTAGTGATCTCCCGGGAAGTCCACCTTTTACTATGTTTATTGTGTGCCTTGCTAATTATGCTGCTCATCCTATAAGATTTGCTGCTAAAGCAGTTCTGAGATCACCTTTTTATTTCCCCTTGAATTCCTGCAAACACCTAAACCTTTATAGAGAAGAGGGCTCATCTCAGAGTCTGACCTAGGTCCAGATCATAAATTCCGTCGAACACCCGGCCAATTAAGTCCAGGGTGCAAAGAGGAGTCAAATACAACAAACCTGCGGGTTAGATAAGGGAACCGGTTTGTTTTACTTTTACATTTTAACCTTAAACGTGGGTGTGGACACAAAGCCAGACTTCATTGTCATAGCGCCAGCCTAAAAGCCCCTGGGACATCTGGGGGCCCACAGGGTTGAGGACGGGGAGAGGGGGCTGGGTGGGTCATGGGGGTGGTGAGCTTGAGTCTCTGGTGACACACTCTGCCACCATTTCCAGCTGCGGAATGTTGCTTGCAGGAGGAATTCGACCTGCCACTGACGATGCATTCCCTAGGGAAAAAGCAGGGGGCTGGAGCTCGGCATTTTGTGAGTGCAGGAGCCACTTAACTAACTCCTGACGACCGGAGACCAAGCGTGGGCCCCTTCGGAGGTCGCAGCTGGCGCAACCGTTTTCTCTCCATCTCACAGATCGAGGAGGAGGTGCGACTGTGTGTGAAGCTCTAGAAAGCTCCTTCTATAATTACCTCTTGATTTGCCTCCGCGTGTGCCGTGCATGCGCCCGACCCCGTGTGTGTGCACGTGGGCCTGCCGTGCAGACAGGCGCCAGAGGACGCGGGTCTGCTGCACGACGGGTGTTCTCTTCCCCCAAAGTCTAACGTCCCCATTTGAACGGGGCGGCGTTGGGGGCTTTGCGGACAATTGCAATTGTCAAATCTATGATCGTGGGGTGCCACCCTGGATGCACCCGAGTCAATGCAACCGCGCCCCAAATTAAGGAGCCAGGCGCCACGCGGGGCGGCAGAGCCCGGGTGGGGGTGGGGAGGCAGGCGGCTGCGGAGGGGGCGGTGGGCCGGGGGACCCGCGGGGCTCTCGGAGACTGGGGCCGAGCCCCCTCCCCGGGACCGAGACACCCCAGCCCCGCAGCCACACCCCGCAGGAGCCCCAGCCCGCCCCCCGCTCCCGCCTGCGCCGGCCCCGCACCGGCTCCGGACGCCCCGGGGGACGCCGCGCGCTCGGAGCAGCGCCGGGGGCGGGGCCTCGCGCAGGGCGCCCCGGGATTGGCCGAGGGCGGAGGGGGGCGGGGCCGGCCCGGAGAAAACAGCGCGCGCGCCGCCCGGTTGCACCACCAGTCCGGAGCCCAAGCCCTGCGGAGCAGCGCTGCCGGGGGCGGGGCCTCGCGCAGGGCGCCCCGGGATTGGCCGAGGGCGGCGGGGGGCGGGCCCGGCTCCCCGAGCAAACCGCGCGCGCGCCGCCCGGGTGCAGCCCCAGTCCGGAGCCCGAGCCCTGCCGAGGAGGGGCCGGGGGCGGGGCCTCATACAGGGCGCCCCGGGATTGGCCGAGGGCGGAGGGGGCGGGGCCGGCTCCCTAGAAAACCGCGCGCGCGCCGCCGGCGGCAGCCCACTCCGGACCCCGAGCCGTGCGGAGCGGCGCTGCCGGGCTCGCAGCCGCGCGCGTCTTTTGTTGCCGGGACTCCCTCGCCGCGCGGCCCGGGCCGGAGCGGCCATGCGCCTCATCCAGAACATGTGCACCATCGCCGAGTACCCCGCCCCGGGCAGCGCCGCCGCCGCCGAGTGCTGGCCGGGCGCCGCGGGCCGCCGCCTGGTCAAGATCGCCGTGGTGGGCGCCAGCGGCGTGGGCAAGACCGGTGAGCGCCCGGCGCCGCGCGGCCCTCCGCGGGGGACGTGGCCGCCGCCGCCGCGCCCCTGCCCTGCACCGGGGACACTCGGCCCGGGGTGGCCGGGCGGCGCCGCGCGGCGGGGTTCCGGCTGGGGCTTGGGGCCTGCGGCGGTGCCTGCTGCAGAAAGGGGCGTGCGTGCACCCAGCCCTCCTGGGGCTCTTCTGGTTTGGGGAGGACTTTGCCCGCTGGAAGGCTCGGGTGCGGCCCCGCCGGGCTCCGGGCAGGGGTGGCCAGATGGCCCTTCCAGCCGGGCAGAGCCGTGGCTCGCCGTGCCTTGCAGCCCCTCCGCCGGGCCGGGGAGGAGAGGGTCAGGGAGCGCCAGGGTAGGAATTCCACTTGGTGGCCATCTAAGGCTTGCTCTGCCAGAGTCGCTTCCAGGCTGGGGGCGGGGTGGGAAGCTGTCTCCCTTGCAGGGCTCACTAACCCCCTTCCCTTTCTTCCCTCCGCCCTGCAGCGCTGGTGGTCCGGTTCCTCACCAAACGGTTCATCGGTGACTATGAAAGAAATGCAGGTGAGCCACACTGTCCTCTTGTAGGAGTACTGCCGCTCCCATTTTTTTTTTTTTCAGTGCCTGCCAGGCAGGTTCCTTCAGAGTGACAGTCTGAGCATCGGGATCTTGCCACTTCTCCCCCCAACCCCCCTCTCCACCCAGCCCACAACTGCCATCTGGCCTCATTCCATTCCAAGCCCATTCATCATTTTATCAAGTGCCTGAAAGTGTTCCCCTTGGTATGTTTTAACTGGAGGGACCCCAGTTGGAAGCACCCTTTGTCCTCCAGAGCCTCTCCCCTTCGAAACACTCCTGCAAAAGTCATAAAAAGAAGAAAAAAAAGATGACCAGCTCCTCCCCCCCCTACCCCTCTGCTTCTCTGCTGGCTGCTTTTCAGAAGTGACCTTTCAAAGCAAAGGCCAAAGGGGAGCAGTTGTAAACCCAAAGTTCTCTTTTCTGAACAAAGAAAAATAACTAGATGGTCCAATTTTAGGAGGAGAATTCCTGAATAAATGAGAGGAAAAGTATTTCAATCCCTACGATTAAGCGTAGCCACTGGGGAGGCTTAAGAGGTTTCTAGCTATGTGCTGTTAGCAAATTGCTCGAATCTGTAGACCATATGAAGTACCTACAGGGGATTATTTGAAATGAGCTGTATAGGATAAGACGTGGTAGCCTTCTGCTTTGATGTAGGGTAGATGATCATTATGTCACATCTTCATTCCAACTGATAATATTGGCAGTGTGTTTACTAACAGTATTTGTCTACAAAGCCATTATATTTAATGGCCAAAATATAAAGTTATGGTCCAAGAATGCTAAAGTGCCAAAATAAAACAGAAACCTCATACAGTCTAAGAAAATTTGCATCAAGGGAGGAGTGCTCTAAAAATAGAAACTATGTTTAAAAATAGACAAATAAGTATCCAAAACTTGCAAACTTTGCCCTAGTTTTAATAAATCTACTAACATGGGGTTAAGATTACAGTTGGTTTTTAAAAAAATATCTGAAGTAAGCCCATTAAATAGAAATAAGCTATAGCTTCTTTTTGTGCATTGGTGTAGGTTACATTTTTTTTTCCCCTCTAACTTAAAAAAAAATCCACAATGTTTAAAAGTACAATAAGGAAAAATGTAACCTTTTTTCTTTGCCTTCATAGGTAATCTCTATACCAGACAAGTTCAGATAGAAGGTGAAACCCTAGCCATTCAGGTTCAAGACACCCCAGGTATCCAGGTGAGATGCTTTGAGATGCTGGGTAAAAGGGGAACCCACATGGCTGTGGAATTGCTCTCTTGTTCTCGAAGTTTCTTGTGCTGAAAGAGGAGAGAAATCTGGGGAGTCAAGTCTAGACTTTTAAATGTTTGACACTTTACTTGTATCTGGCCCTTGGTCAATCTTAGCCTGGCTCAATTTGGGAGATTTGGCTAAGGGACAGAAATCTTCCCTTAGAAGGATTCAACACAGCAAGAAAGACCAAACCAAACACACTTGGAACTGGCAGTTTCCTTGCTATAGTTAAGAAGGTTGGCTTTTACATATGTGTCTTTGGCATTAAAAACCGAACGTCTAGGCATAGTCTCCAAATACTTGGAATCGCTTTTGTATTGTAGAAAGTTGCTCTTTGGACAAAAGAGCCATGCTAGTGGGTTTTTTTTTTTTTTTCCCTTCCTGAACTGGGCAGTTATCCAGGTTTAAATGCTTCCAGCTCCTATCTTTACTTCCCCAGACTTACTGTCTAGCCAGTTAATTTCCCATTTTGTGCAACTACAAAGTCTCTCTGCGTGGAGTTCTCTGCAGGTCAATTTTCCACTTGAGTGTGGCGAGCTGCACTGTTATTTATTCCAACTCTCTGCAGCTGGATCAACATATTGTCAAGAAAGCCGAAGCGTGTGGGGATATAACCTGTTCATGGCCTGCAACCCAGCATTGCTGTGAACGGCTCTTTGGGAATCGAATCCACCCGAGCCAGGGCTCTTTGTGTGACTGGCTGTCACCGTTCACCTTGCCATTCTTTACCTGTCTGTTTCAGGTCCACGAGAACGGCTTGGGCTGCAGCGAACAGCTGAACAGGTGCATTCGCTGGGCAGACGCCGTGGTGATGGTTTTCTCCATCACGGACCACCAGAGCTATGAACTCATCGGCCAGCTGCACCAGCACGTGCAGCAGCTCCATCCGGGCACCCGGCTGCCCGTCGTGGTCGTGGCCAACAAGGCCGACCTGTTGCACGTCAAGCAGGTTGACCCTCAGCTCGGACTGCAGCTGGCCAGCATGCTGGGCTGCTCGTTCTACGAGGTGTCCGTCAGTGAAAACTACAACGACGTCTACAGCGCCTTCCATGTCCTGTGCAAAGAAGTGAGCCACAAACAGCAGCCCAGCGGCACCCCGGAGAAGCGGAGGAGCTCCCTCATTCCCAGGCCCAAGTCGCCCAACATGCAGGACCTGAAGAGGAGGTTCAAGCAGGCGCTCTCTGCCAAAGTGAGGACTGTCACCTCCGTCTGAGACAGCGGCACTCCAGGGGGGGTTGGTCTTTCCAGGAAGACGGCCTGAGGTTCTTCCCGCGCAGGGACATTGAATGCCGGCAGCAATTCACGGCTCCAGAAATGTCTGGGGCAGAAAGGCCAGGAGGGCTTATGGAACCGCCACAGAAGCAGCAGCGTTGCTCCAAGCAGGGGACAGAGCTGACGAGGCTTGAAGGAGCCACTCTCTGGATATGTGAACTGCACCCCCGTCTTTTCCTTTGCAGTGGGGAAGGGTGTGATCGCTTCGGTTCTTGCTCCCAGCCACCTTGTGAATGATGGTCGGTTGTAGTGTCACCAAATACATCAATGTGATTGATTTACAGTGGGGATGAAAGAACAGATTAAGCATTCACAGATTTTCTTTTTTCTCCTTTCTTTTCTTTCTTTTTTTTTTTTGCTTTTCTTTTTCCTTTTCCTTTTTTTCCCCCAAGAGGAAGAATTGCATTTCTCAGTACGTTTGAATCATTCTGGAACACTGTTCTTACAGAACACCTTTCTTTTCTTTTTTTTTTTTTTGAAACAGAGTCTCACTCTGTTGCCCAGGCTAGAGTGAATGCCGTGGTGTCAGCCTCGCTCACAGCAACCTCCAACTCCTGGGCTCAAGCGATCCTCCTGCCTCAGCCTCCCGAGTAGCTGGGACTACAGGCATGCGCCACCATGCCCGGCTAATTTTTTCTCTATATATTTTTAGTTGGCCAATTAATTTCTTTCTATTTATAGTAGAGACGGGGTCTCACTCTTGCTCAGGCTGGTCTCGAACTCCTGACCTCGAGCAATCCTCGGCCTCCCAGAGTGCTAGGATTATAGGCGTGAGCCACTGTGCCCGGCCCAGAACACCTTTCTAACCTAAAGGTTGAGATCCACATTTCTTGCTTTAAGAATAAGAAGGAAAATGCCCCTTCCCCCCCCCCCCAAAAAGGTCAAGTTTATGGGCCACAGTATTCTTTAGACAGACACTGATGAGCTGGCATGGTTGGCAGGAAGGTGCCGCGTCCTCCCGACAGGGCAGATTAATGCTCAGTCGTTGGGTGTGTGTTGAGTGATCTGAACTCACAAACTCTTTGAGCCCAGGCTTTGACTAATTGTGCGACTGTATAGTTTGTTCTTAAAACTGTTGCATCCGGTACAGAAACAAGAAGTGTGTCCACGGATATTGGTGTGATTTGTGTCAGTGGCTCGTGGCCATGACGTTGGGTTGCTTCCTGGGCCTGGCGGAGTCGAGCCGGTGGGTGGCAGACATACAAAGTCACCATCTCATGCCAAGGAGCAGAGAGAGGCAGGGGCTGCCTGCCGAATCCCCCACACAGATGCACTTTACAAAGCCACTCCTGCTTTGGCTTAAACTGTAATTAATTTATTTTATGTACAATAAATCTCATTTTAAAAGAGCAGATGTCTGACTTGGTCTTTATTGAAACGTTAACCTTCTGCCCTTCAGAATCTTCTAGCGTCTTGTGTTGATTGGGCAAGTTGAGGCAGGCATGATGCCTTCCAGGGGTTAGTATGTCTCAGGTTCTCACAAACATCCAGGGAGGTGCATTCTGTTATTATCTCTGTTTTGCAGAGGAGGAAACGGGCTTTACAGAGCAAGTGAAATCACTCGCTGCTTTGCATTCGAGAGCAGCACATCTGTTCATTTCCTGCGTGGTCTTCCAGAAACCCAAGGCGAATGTCTGGACCCACCCCTCTCCCAGCAACGCCGAGGGCATTAATGCTTCTGCACAAGCCTGCTGCTGCTTTGTACATGTTTTGTTTGGCAAACCTCTGCTTCGGGCGTGCTGCTTTCAAAAGATTCACTTTATTCTCACTGTAGGAGCGCGCAGCCATCGGTTGATCCGGGGCTGTTCCGGAGCTTGTCCCACGGAGGTTTTTGTCACACGTGTCTGTGCTAAAGCTGCCAGAAGCCCCTCACCTGCTCCATCTGGGGCTGGAAGACCTTTCAACTCAAGCTGAGCAAGCCACCGTCTTTATGGGCAAATAGTCACTCTTTGCATTTATCTGGGCGGCGCTGTCACATACGTGACCTCATCCAAGCCTGCCTGGAGGGCGGGGACGGTCCTGACCCCACTTTACAGAGGAAGGAAACAGGCTCGGAGTTGTGAGCGATGGCTTCAAGTTCACGGGAAGGACTTGAGCCAATGTCTTCTGACCATACTCTACATTCTTGTTCTATTATAACATCTAGATTCTATTCTAAGATCTAGAATCTGTAACATCTAGATTCAACATCTTATTCTATTATAACATCCAGTTGTGAGCCATCGCTCACAACTCCGAGCCTGTTTCCTTCCTCTATAAAGTGGGGTCAGGACCGTCCCCGCCCTCCAGGCAGGCTTGGATGAGGTCACGATGTGACAGCGCCGCTCAGATAAATGTAGAGTGACTATTTGCCCATAAAGACGGTGGCTTGCTCAGCTTGAGTTGAAAGGTCTTCCAGCCCCAGATGGAGCAGGTGAGGGGCCTCTGGCAGCTTTAGCACAGACACGTGTGACAAAAACCTCCATGGGACAAGCTCCGGAACAGCCCCGGATCAACCGATGGCTGCGCGCTCCTACAGTGAGAATAAAGTGACTCTTTTGAAAGCAGCACGCCCAAATCTAAGTAAGATCGCCGCTGCGTTTAGGAAGCAAGCCAAGGTGACCAGCCGGTGAGAGCCAACGGTGGCATGGTGCTGGTGACACCCCAATCCTTCCAGCCATGCAGGTAATTTTCTGTCTTTCCAGCCTGACCTCACCTCCGAGAAGGGTGTGCGTGTTGGGGGCAGGGAGGGAAGGGACACAGAGAGAGAGGGAGGGGACACACACAGAGAGGGAGGGGACAGAGAGAGGGAGGGGACAGAGAGAGAGAGAGAGGGGACAGAGAGAGAGGGAGGGGACACAGAGAGGAAGGGGACAGAGAGGGAGGGGACAGAGAGAGGGAGGGGACACAGAGAGGGAGGGGACACAGAGAAGGAGGGGACAGAGAGGGAGGGGACACAGAGAGAGGGAGGGGACACAGAGAGAGAGGGAGGGACACAGAGAGGGAGGGGACAGAGAGAGAGGGGACAGAGAGAGGGAAGGAGGGGACAGAGAGACGGAAGGAGGGGACAGAGAGAGAGGGAGGGGACAGAGAGAGGGGGAGGAGACAGAGAGAGGGAGGGGACACAGAGAGAGAGGGAGGAGACACACAGAGAGGGAGGGACACAGAGAGAGAGGGAGGGGACACAGAGAGAGAGAGGGAGGGGACACAGAGAGGGAGGGGACACAGAGAGAGAGGGAGGGGACAGAGAGAGGGAGGGGACACAGAGAGAGAGGGAGGGGACACAGAGAGGGAGGGGACAAAGAGAGAGAGGGACGGTACAGAGAGAGAGCGAGGGGACACAGAGAGAGAGGGAGGGTACAGAGAGAGGGAGGGGACACAGAGAGAGAGGGAGGGTACAGAGAGAGAGGGAGGGGACACAGAGAGGGAGGGGACACAGAGAGAGAGGGAGGGGACAGAGAGAGGGAGGGGACAAAGAGAGAGAGGGAGGGTACAGAGAGAGAGGGAGGGGACACAGAGAGAGAGGGAGGGTACAGAGAGAGGGAGGGGACACAGAGAGAGAGGGAGGGTACAGAGAGAGGGAGGGGACACAGAGAGAGAGGGAGGGTACAGAGAGAGAGGGAGGGACACAGAGAGAGAGGGAGAGGACACAGAGAGAGAGGGAGGGTACAGAGAGAGAGGGAGGGACACAGAGAGGGAGGGGACACAGAGAGAGAGGGAGGGTACAGAGAGAGAGGGAGGGGACAAAGAGAGAGAGGGAGGGTACAGAGAGAGAGGGAGGGGACACAGAGAGAGAGGGAGGGTACAGAGAGAGGGAGGGGACACAGAGAGAGAGGGAGGGTACAGAGAGAGAGGGAGGGGACACAGAGAGGGAGGGGACACAGAGAGAGAGGGAGGGGACAGAGAGAGGGAGGGGACAAAGAGAGAGAGGGAGGGTACAGAGAGAGAGGGAGGGGACACAGAGAGAGAGGGAGGGTACAGAGAGAGGGAGGGGACACAGAGAGGGAGGGGACAGAGAGAGGGAGGGGACACAGAGAGAGGGAGGGGACACAGGGAGGGGACACACAGAGAGAGAGGGAGGAGACACACAGAGAGAGAGAGAGGGAGGGGACATAGAGAGAGAGGGAGGGGACACAGAGAGAGAGGGAGGGGACAGAGAGAGAGAGAGACAGAGACAGAGACACACAGGCTCCCAGAGACAGAGCGAGTCCCAGCTGGAAGCCACCCAAGCCCCAGCTCTGTCCACCGTCTCAGGCTGCCTTGACTATTTTTTTTTTTTTTTTGAGACAGAGTCTCGCTTTGTTGTCCAGGCTAGAGTGAATGCCGTGGCGTCAGCCTAGCTCACAGCAACCTCAAACTCCTGGGCTCCAGTGATCCTTCTGCCTCAGCCTCCCAAGTAGCTGGGACTACAGGCATGCGCCACTATGCCCGGCTAATTTTTTATATATATATCAGTTGGCCAATTAATTTCTTTCTATTTATAGTAGAGACGGGGTCTCGCTCTTGCTCAGGCTGGTTTCGAACTCCTGACCTTGAGCAATCCGCCCGCCTCGGCCTCCCAAGAGCTAGGATTACAGGCGTGAGCCACAGCGCCTGGCCATGCCTTGACTATTTATAGATCTGGAACACACACTGTTTTCTTCTTGTATGTTTTATTACTTTAGCTCATCTCTTTCATTATAAGGATCGCTTCCTTTAATCCCAGTTTTTGTTTTGTTTTGCTTTTTTTTTTTTTTAAAAAAACTTCTGACCTACAACCATCTGGCAGGGAGGAGCGACCATCTCCCGCCAGGGCCTCCCGTGCCCCCCAGGATGTGCGTCTGGGGCGCAGGAGAGCGGGAAGGGGGCAGGGTTAGAATTTGTTGAACATTTACCACGTGCCCGATGGGACATTATCTCCTTCAGTCTTTTGAAGAATCCCGTGGGAACGGTGAACAGCACTTCCATTTTAAAGATGAACAAACTGAGGCCCAGGGAGATGAAATTACCTGCCTAAGCCCGCACAGGTGGTAACAGTTATTGTTTCCATTCATTGAAAATCTGTGTGCCAGGCCCTGGAGGTCAGGAGGTGTTTTTTGTTTTGTTTTGTTTTTGAGACAGAGTCTCACTCTGTTGCCCAGGCTAGAGTGAGTGCCGTGGCGTCAGCCTTGCTCACAGCAACCTCCAACTCCTGGGCTCAAGCGGTCCTCCTGCCTCAGCCTCCCCAGTAGCTGGGACTACAGGCATGCGCCACCACGCCCGGCTAACTTTTTCTATATATATATTTTTTAGTTGGCCAATTAATTTCTTTCTATTTTTAGTAGAGATGGGGTCTCGCTCTTGCTCGGGCTGGTTTCGAACTCCTGACCTTGAGCGATCCTCCCGCCTCGGCCTCCCAGAGTGCCAGGATGACAGGCGTGAGCCACCGCGCCCAGCCAGGAGGTGTTTGAAGTAACTGATTTGGCCACAAAGCGTCCACTATGGAGAAGGCAAAGGCAAAGGCAGGCTGGGAAGGGTTCAGCGGCTGGCCCAGCTCCCTGGTGGCAGGTCCAGGACCCCACCCAGGTCTGTCTGATGGCACCGCCTAAGGCCCGGGTGATGGGCCTGGCTTCTGGGCTCCCCGCCGGCCCCACCTCGAGCCCAACCCGCCCTGCTCTGCACCCCTGCTCTGCTCGGCTCTCGGCCACCCTCCCCCACCCCTGCCACCCGCCGCTGCCATCAGCCACGGTGCCCGGCCTCCTCCAGGCTCCGAGACCCCGACGCCCGCAGGGAGGGTGGGTCAGCTTCCCTGTCTGGCTTTCCTGTTCCCTCCCGGCCACAAATCAAAACCACCCGCCTGGCAGCTCGGGGCTCCCGCATTTGGGAGGCGCCGCCTGCGGGTCGCAGCCCCGCCAGCCCCCTAAGCCCAGGTGTGGCATGGAAGGCTGTATTCCTAGTGATCTGGGTTTTGGTGAAGAGTGGGAGAGGGAGCAGTTAGCTGGTGACTCTGTGGTCCTGCCCGTCTGCCCCGAGGGGCAAGTGCCAGCCACCGCGCAGTCCCCTCGGGACTCAGGAATCCCCCCCGCCCAAAAATCAGAGAGCTTGGCTGTCGGTAAGAAGTGACCCAGGAAAGCTGGTGTTTGTTCTGTGCACCAGCTTCAGACCTTTACAAAGTCTAAAAGAGAGATGGTTCCAGAAAGTTCCAGAAAGTTCTCACTGTCCTCATTACCCTCCTAAATTTGAGAACAGGATTAGGGTTATTCCTGATGGTGACAAGATCCCAGCCACCCCTACCCCCTATGTTTCCTTCTCAAATAGTCCGCAAACCCTCCGCCATCTGGTTTTGTCTTTTTAAATTCCGTTTAAAACAGAGATGGAGCCCCTTGATGTTCCTTGGGCCGGCCAGCAGACATTTGTGATACTGGATTATTTGTTGTTGAGATTCTGTGTCTGGTAACCAGGGGGAAATAAATACTAGTGGCCTTGCGGAGAGCTGGGTGGGATTCTTTGTGAGTGGGATCCCGTTGTAGGGAGGGGTGGCCCGGCAGAGCCACGTGCATAGGCCTGGGCCTCTTTGGGGCCGCTGGGCAGATGCAGCCTGGGGCACTTCCAGACCCTTAGCCGCGCCCGCTGTGTTTGTTGGGAAGTGGGCTCCAGAAGAGAGTTTACAAAGGCAGAAGTCGATTGCTGCAGAGCATTCACACCTCCGTCAGTTGTGTTTATAAAGAGGGTGGCCTTTGGCAGAAGGTCCGCATGCGTAGGAGCTCGCTTTGGCTCTGGCCAAAGCAAAGAGTCTACGTGGCAACCGCTCGGTACCCAGGCCTCTGAGGCAGGGGACACCAGCATGGCCACTCCGCTTGGCCTTTTAAGTCACCTCGAGGTGGCTGACATCTGGGGCCCGTGGGTGGGGAGGAGGGAGGGGGTCCCTTTGCAATGGATATGTTTGGATGAGACGGAGATGGTAAATCAGTGCGTGCCGTGAAGCGCTTTACGCGTGTTAACTCTTAGTTGTCACCAAACCCAATGTGGCAGGTCCTCTTTCATGGTCCACGGAGACCCGGAGAAGTGGACTAAGAGGTGAAAAGGGTGGGATTGGAATCCAGCCATGGCATCCGGCTCCAGACCCTGCTCCTGACCTCTGGGCTATATTGTCTTGGAAGTGTGTTGGACCAACGCGTTATTCCTTCTCCACTTTCTTATCTCCTGGTGGATCCCAGGAGCACCTCCAAATCCTCTCTTCATTTAATGTTATTCTCCTGTTGACAGGTTATCGTTTTCAAACTTCCTTGGTGTCCTCAGCATTAAAAACCCTCATTCCTCGGGAGTCCTGGGCTGGCCACCGTGTTTCGGTGGCTCTATAGCAACCCTCCTATGAGGCAGGTGCCATTGTTCTCTGAATCTTCCAGATGGGGACACTGAGGCTGGGAGAGATCCGCAGTGCTCCGATGGCGGAACTGGGATGCAAGCCCACGGCGCCTTCACAGCGGGTGGAAAGCGTGACTGGCTTCTCTTCCAGCCAGAGAGCTTCTAGAAGGTTCTCCCAGACAATGCTCCATGTCCTGAGCCTCTTTCCTCTTCCTCCTTATTTGTTGGAGGCCCTTTGCAGGATTTGTACCAAATTTCGATTATGTTCCTGCTTTTTAATCAAAGAGCAGTGCTGTGTCCTGTGCCTTCTGCTGCTGCTTCTAGCCAAACTCTGCTTATCAAACACTCCTTCCAGCTCGCCTCTTCTCCCAAGCCTCCTACTGCCTGCCTGCCTGCCTGCCCGGCTCAGTTCCTGCCGCCAGCCACACGGAGATGACCGGACGCCAACCCCGTGACATTTCTCCCACTGCTCAGAGCCTGCCATTGGCCATATTTACTACAGTATTGAGAGCATGTTCGAGACTTAATAACCATTGAATGATAACATTTATAATCAAGAACTTCCACCTTGGGCCGGGCGCGGTGGCTCATGCCTGTAATCCTAGCACTCTGGGAGGCCGAGGCAGGTGGATTGCTCAAGGTCAGGAGTTCGAAACCAGCCTGAGCGAGACCCCATCTCTACTAAAAATATAAGGAAATTAACTGACCAACTAAAATATATATATACAAAAAATTAGCCGGGCATGGTGGCGCATGCCTGTAGTCCCAGCTACTCGGGAGGCTGAGGCAGGAGGATTGCTTGAGCCCAGGAGTTGGAGGTTGCTGTGAGCTAGGCTGATGCCATGGCATTCTAGCCTGGGCAACAGAGTGAGACTCTGTCTAAAAAAAAAAAAAAAAAAAAAAAAAGAAATATTGGGCTTAATAGTCTCATGGAAAAAAAATATATATAAAAAATGGAAACAATACAGAAATATATTGGGACCGAGACTCCCTCTTTCCTTAGCCTCTCCTTTGATCCTCCCTCCTAGAGGTAACCAAGGGGTCTGGTTTTTATATTTCCAGGCAGTTTTCTTTGTGTGTGGGCGTATGGTTTACAACTTAACCTTCGGTAGATGCTCACACAGGGCCTGAGCGTGGGGACAGCCACCGGCTGTCCACTCTGAGTGCCACAGAGTCAGGGACATGTCTGGCCCATTCACTGCACCTGCCCAGAACCTAGCAGAGTTCCTGGAATGGGCCAGGGGCTCGCTCAGTATTTGGGAATGAATGAATGAATACAGATTTGAGTCACATAGTCGGTTACTTTTAATTTATTTTTATTTTCGAAAAGAGTAATCTCTGCTTTAATTTTATTTTGGATTTTTGCCATGTTCTTCCTTATTTAAATTCAAGACTTTAAGAGTAGTTGAATGAAACAAGCATCTGAGGTCTCCTTATAGTTCAGCACCATGAAAGAATCCATGTTTGTGGAAAACATACTTGGCCAAGAAAAAGAATGCCCGCGTCCACAAAAACCCTGCTTTCGTTACATCTCAGAATAATTTCCAACTTTACAGTTACTTTTTTCATAAAATGACAGTGTTTTGCAGAGAACCAAAATGCAGAGACAGGTGTTTTGCTTTGCATTTTATTTCTTCCACCTGTATAATCCACACTAGAAACTGTTTTCCAGTTTTACCTCTTTCTTGTAGCTTTTAGAGATGCCAGAAATTTCCAGCAACCAAACACCTACAAATATGTGGGTTCTAAGCAGTTCATTTTTTCCCCAGGAGAAATATTTATATGTTTTTATATTATATATTTTTCTTATATAATTTAACTGGGTGGGTCACGGTTTTCCTGCTATGGTCAGAAGGAAAATTTAAGCTTACAGAAAAGAAAGCTTTCTATTTCAACAGAAACTTGAAATCACAAAGTCCACAGGGGTTGCCATTTACAATTTAGACCCCTGGGACCAGTTGTCTTGTACTGGGGCCTTCCTTTGCAAGGGAGGAGACCTTTTGTAGGCCAAGATGGCATTGCAGTCCACCTCTGTCCCACCCCCATTCCAAGCAGCTTAGCAGACCTGGCCCCTGAGCAAGCTGGGACAACGCAACCCTTCTTCATGGCGCAATGATTTGGGACACACACACACACCAGCCTTGTCCTGGCCGCCACCCCTCCCTGCCCTGCCTTTTCAGAAATGTTCCAGATCAAGAGAGAAACAAAGCCTCAGACCCTATTTGCAATGCCCCCTCCTCGGTTATACAATCTTAAGGCGCATCAAACATTCCTCAGGCTCATCATTCTAAAGCATGGCTCACCTCTTGAGCAACTTCAGATCAAAAGACTTGTAATCTACCAGCACCTGCCAACAGGCTTTTATTTAGAATTAATGAAACTTGCAGGAGGGAATCAGGAAAATCACAAAGGGAGGGTTAGGTAAGAATGGAAATTATCACTACTGAAGCCAGCTGAAAGACAGCTTGACACCTTTAGGAAAATGAGAAACACACTTTTTTTTTTTAAAGAATCACAGAAATCCAACCTCACTGTGTGGTTGGTTATTGGGACGCTTTGGGTGAAATCCAGTCGTATCCGAAGTTAGTGGCGGGGACGCTGGCTTTGGAGGCGTGTCTGGAATAGACGATCCGATTGGTGTTTCCAGCGAGGCTGGGTCTTGTCTTCTTAGCTCAGATGCCAAGGTCTGGGTGCAGCCGATCGGTGGCAAACAGCAGCTCGGGAATGTTAAGTGGCTTCAGGAGGCGCGTGGACAGCACGATGACCTGACGACAGAAGGGGGCAAACACACCACAGGCAATTAGGGAAGCCAACCCCGGGGGGACGAGAAATAAAATGCAACAAATCTCTCTGGGGGAGGGGACGCGCACTGGAGTCCCGAGAAGCAGAGGCGGAAGGCGGCCGGCCTGCTGGACGTCACCTGTCGCTGGTGTCCTGGAAGGAGGGGTGCACGGTCCGGGGAGGGACGGCCTGAAGGGGACAGCTGGGCTGTGTCTACTGACCTTTCACAACGGGGCACGAGAGTGGCCGAGACCAACACTGTGTGCTGTGCTAGCACTGGAGTCGCCCAGTCCGGCCACCGCCCTGCTGCTGAACTGACCGCGTCACTCGCTCGCTTTGCCCTGCGGTGATGTGACCCCGATGTCCAGGTCTCTCCCCCTTCCAGGGAGCCCTGCGCCCCTCCAGGGAGCCCGAGAAGGCTCACCCGGGAGGCGGGTGCTGTCGGCGGTGGTGATGACTCTATTAGTTCCCTAGTACCACAAGCTGAGGGGCTTAAACCACAGAAACCTGCTGTCTCACGGTTCTGGGGGCTGGAAGTCCAAGTCCAAGTTCAAGTTCAAGGTGTTGGCAGGGTTTGTTCCTTATTCTTCACACTGGGTGCCCTCTGCCAGCGCCTGTTGCCGTGTCCAAATTTCCCCTTGTTTTACCGTGTTTCCCCGAAAATAAGCCCTACCCATAAAACAAGCCCCAGCAGGATGTCTAAGCATGTGTGCAATAGAAGCCCTACCCCGAAAATCAGCCCTAGTGATAGGCGTGGCTATGAAAATCAGCCCTAGTGATGGGCGTGGCTATGAAAATCAGCCCTAGTGATGGGTGTGGCTATGAAAATAAGCCCTAGTGATGGGCGTGGCTATGAAAATCAGCCCTAGTGGTGGGCGTGGCTATGAAAATCAGCCCTAGTGACGGGCGTGGCTGCGCAGCGCATCTGCACAACCCATGCATGTCATCCCAGAGTGGGAAACAACACGAGCAGCCCTTCTCATCTGCCCCGTCGTGACAGCTGCTATCCCAGAGGTGACGGGAAAGGTGCGGGCAGCCCCACCCACAAGGTCGGCTCCCCTGTCAGGTCCCGTCCATCCTGTGTGTGCTGCAAGCTGAGGCTTTGAGGGGAAAATAACACATCCCCTGAAAATAAGCCCCAGGGTGTCTTCTTGAGGAAAAATAAATAGAAGACCTTGTCTTCTTTTCGGGGAAGCACGGTCCATACGGACACGGCCACACTGGATTAGAGTCCACACTAAAGACATCAGCTGCAACTACCCTGTTTCCAAATAAGGTCCTGTTCACAAGTAGTGGCCGGGGTGGGGTTAGGACTTCAACATCTTTTATTTATTTATTTATTTATAGACAGAGTCTCACTCTGTCACCTGGGCTAGAGTGCCGTGGCATCAGCCTAGCTCACAGCAACTTCAAACTCCTGGGCTCAAGCAATCCTCCTGCCTCAGCCTCCTGAGTAGCTGGGACTACAGGCATGTGCCATCATGCCCGGCTGATTTTTTACTATATATTTTTAGTTGGCCAATTAATTTCTATTTATAGTAGAGACGGGATCTCGCTCTTGCTCAGGCTGGTCTCGAACTCGTGACCTCGAGCGATCCTCCCGCCTCAGCCTCCCAGAGTGCTGGGATGACAGGCGTGAGCCACCGCGCCCGGCCGACTTCAACATCTTTTAAAGGGGACACCGTTCAACCTGTGACAACGATGGGGATGACAATCATAGCAGCTAATATTTATTCGTTTTTATGGTGTGCCAGGTTCCGAGGATTATGTCATTTCGTATCGCTGTGACCCTGTTAACAACCTTGGGAAATAGGCACGTTTATGACTCCTATTTGGAAGATGAAGAAAATTAAGCACAGAGAGGTTAAGCAACTTGTCGCAAGACACAGAGTAGTAAGAGGCTAAGCGATGACTCCCAAGCAGGCGGCTGGCGCCCGCGTGCCAGCCCCTCACCCTCCGTCACCTGGGTCCCCTAGCGCACCTGGGCTTGGGTCACTCCCACATCTTGTTGGTGTCCCTTCCTGCTTCTGCGAGGGGAGAGCTTGTCCCCGGGGCGGGGCTGGGTGTGACGGGCTTTGTAAGGGCCCGGGGAGGTTCTGCACCCACAGATGAGGGGTGACTACGGGAAATGAAGAAGGCGGTCCTGGAGTCAGACTGCCACAGCCCACGACGGCTGAGAAGGGGACCCCAAGGCCAGTGGCAGGCGTGACTGCCGCCTGCGCTTCTTTGGCGTGGCGAGGGTTGGCCTGCACCCTTTCCCACCCCCCCCCACACCCCAAAGTCGCCCCAGGGGTAATCAGATTAGAGAATTAACCAACTCCCACTTCAACCAGCTCCTTGGTGAAAAGACCAAAGAGCCTACATGCCCCTGCAG
Organism: Microcebus murinus; assembly: GCF_040939455.1. Classification (NCBI taxonomy): domain Eukaryota; kingdom Metazoa; phylum Chordata; class Mammalia; order Primates; family Cheirogaleidae; genus Microcebus; species Microcebus murinus. Next base: position 16,540,869 of record NC_134129.1, on the reverse strand, counting down.
GGGGAGAGGGGAAGGGCCAAAGTTCAGGGAGGAGAGGAGACAAGGAAGCATTTTATACTTCTGTTGTTAATGAAACAACTTTTAGGCTGAGTGTTGCGGCTCACGCCTGTAATCCCAGCACTCTGGGAGGCCGAGGTGGGAGGATCGCTCAAGGTCAGGAGTTCGAGACCAGCCTGAGCAAGAGTGAGACCCCGTCTGTACTATAAATAGAAAGAAATTAATTAGCCAACTAATATATATAGAAAAAATTAGCTGGGCATGGTGGTGCATGCCTGTAGTCCCAGCTACTCGGGAGGCTGAGGCAGGAGGATCGCTTGAGTCCAGGAGTTGGAGGTTGCTGTGAGCTAGGCTGACGCCACGGCACTCACTCTAGCCTGGGCAATAAAGCGAGACTCTGTCTCAAAAACTACAAAAGAACACACACTGGCTGACTGTGAGACTGCAGCCACCAGTGCCGAGGAACCAAGTCCCTCCAGCGGCCTCCAGGGCCCTGCAGTGCTCCTCCAGCTGGGAGAGGGGCTGCCCAGGCCATCCTTGGGGGTTGTGCTCTGGCCTGAGCTGCCCAGCCCTGGGGAGCGACCCAGCCCTCCGGCCTTTCCGCTGCTCGGCCACCGCTGCAATTTGCAGAGGCCAGCGTCTTCCTGGTCTATTTCTGCTGAGCACGGAGGAAGCAGGGAAGTCCAGGATTTAGATTCCATAACCCGCTGATTTCTAACACTGAAAATCAAAAGCAGCGAGGGGGACATTTGTTTCTCCTTTTTTTCTTTTCAATTTGGGAGATTCTTCCCCAAAAGTAACCCACATAGGCACCATCGTGCATATCCATCCATGCGATGAGCTGCTTTGGAGCACTTAGTATATACTGGAGGTGCTATCTGAGCCCTCTTGCACACGGGGTGCAATGCACACACGCACACACACACGCACACTCACGCACACTCACACACACTCACGCACCTGTGTTGAACATAAGACGTTTGGATCGTCCAACCAGTGGGACGATGGTCCCCTTACTGACCCCCTGTGAACCGTGTGACCTGTCTCTACGTTGCTACAGAGTCAGCGTGCTGTGCTTATAGGCTCAGAAGAACTGGGAGCGTGAGATTTTAGGTCATCTGTCCTTTTTTTTTTTTTTTTTTTTTTATGAGACAGAGTCTCACTCTCTTGCCCAGGCTAGAGTGAGTGCCGTGGCGTCAGCCTAGCTCACAGCAACCTCAATCTCCTGGGCTCAAGCGATCCTCCTGCCTCAGCCTCCCGAGTAGCTGGGACTACAGGCATGCGCCACCATGCCCGGATCATTTTTTCTCTATATTTTTAGTTGGCCAATTAATTTCTTTCTATTTATAGTAGAGACGGGGGTCTCGCTCTTGCTCAGGCTGGTTTCGACCTCCTGACCTTGAGCGATCCTCCCACCTCGGCCTCCCAGAGTGCTAGGATGACAGGCGTGAGCCACCGTGCCCGGCCTAGGTCATCTTTTCACTTTTGTCCTTTCTGGTGTTTTGTTAAAGTCACTCAAGTCCTCTCCCATCAATTTTAGAATAACCTGGGGGCAGGTTTTAGAGCCAGGATTTCGGAATCCCTGACCTTTGAAAGTTGTGTCCAAAACTATGTATGCAAGAGCATATTTCTGCATCTATTTTTTAAAAATGATGTCGTCACTAAATATTCAATTCCAGAAACGTGGAACGACACGGAAGCGTGGGCCGACAGCAGCACATGCCTGTCTATGAGAAGCAGTGGACGGGGGTCAGCTTGCCCGCTGGGCGTCCTCTTTGTCCTGAGCTGCCCGTGCCCTGTGTTTTCTGGAAGGGTCCCTCCCTGTCATTTTCTTCTCACAATCACAGGCTTCTCCCGGCCTCTCGGCCACCATCCAGCTGCCAGAATGCAGCCGGCCAGGGCTGCCCGGCCACGGATTCCCGCACCAGGCAGAGAAAGAGTGAGGACTGAGGCTCGTGTGGGGCACACGTGCGCAGGGTGACAGGAAGCCTGGAAAGTGACCCTCGGGGTGCCTGTGGCTGCTGGGGTAGGGTGGGGGCATTGCCGTCTTGATCCTATTTTTTTTTTTTTTTGAGACAGAGTCTCACTCTGTCGCCCAGGCTAGAGTGAGTGCCGTGGTGGCGTCAGCCTCGCTCACAGCAACCTCCAACTCCTGGGCTCAAGCAATCCTCCTGCCTCAGCCTCCCGAGTAGCTGGGACTACAGGCATGTGACATCACGCCTGGCTCATTTTTTCTATATATTTTTAGCTGGCCAATTAATTTCTTTCTATTTATAGTAGAGACGGGGGTCTCGCTCTTGCTCAGGCTGGTTTCGAACCCTGACCTTGAGCGATCCTCCCGCCTCGGCCTCCCAGAGTGCTGGGATGACGGGCGTGAGCCACCGCGCCCGGCCTTGATCCTATTTTGTAGTTAGGAAAGAGGACCTTCTCCGACTTGCCATGTCACTTATCAGCACACCCCCAGCAGCCACAAGCAGTGAGAAAACACTCCCGTTTTGGAGGATGACAGCCTCAACGGACCAGCAGGTGGGAATGTGGTCTCTGGTTTCCCTGGGCTTCATGCCATCCTTACCATTTTTGGTGAGAGTTCATTTCTGCAGGTGCCTTAAATGGACTCTATTTGAGTGGCGGATCCCTGAATGCTTTGCAAATCTCAGATCCAGAGCCTTCTCCGTGAGGAGTCCGTAGTGTAGAGAAACCTCCTCCTCCTGGCTCTTCCCACTGTAGAACCTTCTATGCTGCTGTCTGCTGAAGTTTCCATGATTATTGCTAGCCACTACCTGGTAGGATGTAAGTGCCACGAAACCAGAATGTGTCCAGCTTGGTGGCTGCTCTGACTGTAGCTCAAAGAGCAGTGCTTGGCACAGAGTGGATGCTCAATAAATGCTTGTTGAATAATCAATTAATCCAACTTAATAGGCAGGATTGTAAGTTCCTGTACTTGGGTTCAGAAAGCACCTGCCATAGCAAGAAAGCAGGGAAGATATGGACCAATAGCAACAGATACAAAAGACAAAGAGGTTTAGTTGCCTGTAATCTCAGTATCAACCCATAGGTTGGTGTGGTTTGCGTGGTCTTTTCCAGAAAATCTATTTCTCGCCTACACTGCAGTGTTACAAGCAAAGTTCCTGGTGTTCAGTATTGGACATTCGATGAACATTCACGAACACCCCCTAAAAGGCAGGGCCTGATCGAGGGGCTGGGAATAGAATAGTCAAAACACGCAAGGCCCCAGGGCTGGAAGGGCACAAGTAAGGAGAAGAGTGGCCAGAAAAGAAGCCCCAAAGATGGGGGGCGTTGGGCTCACGTGTGGCTTTGTAGGCGGTGGCAGGGACGGGGCAGAGGGGACCCCAATTTCTCTCTACCGATCAGTCCACAGCGGTGGGAGTCGGGTGACTCTAGGAACCAAAGATGATCAGTTTGGAGGAAAGAGACCCGCGGGAAGGACATGGGAGCTCTCTCCGTTTGTCTGCAGAACTGTCGTGCGGAAGAGGGGTGAACCATACTTGGTTTAAAATTCCGTGTGGCCCGGGAGCTAGAACCGGCACTGATGAGTGACAGTGCCCAGCAGGCAGACTTGGGTTTCATCTAGAGGAGATGTTGGCGCTTAGAGCGAAGCCCTCCAAGACTCAAGAAGGCTGCAGTCGGGGGGACAGGGTGGAACCTCGTCCAGGGAGACGGCCAAGCGCAGCGTGAATGGCACAGACAGAACAGCGTGTTATATCGCTGTTTACACCGATGATCACAGGAAGGTCACTCTTGGTCGCCAGGCGTGTCTCAGGTGGTCTGCCTGTTGGGCATAGATTCCACAGAAACCGGCTGGGTGCGCTGGCTCACGCCTGTCATCCCAACACTCTGGGAGGCCTAGGTGGGAGGATCGCTCGAGGTCAGGAGTTCGAAACCAGCCTGAGCAAGAGCGAGACCCCTGTCTCTACTATAAATAGAAATAAATTAATTAGCCAACTAATATATACAGAAAAAATTAGCTGGGCGTGGTGGCGCATGCCTGTAGTCCCAGCTACTCGGGAGGCTGAGGCAGGAGGATTGCTTGAGCCCAGGAGATTTAGGTTGCTGTGAGCGAGGCTGATGCCACAACACTCTAGCCTGGGCGATAGAGTAAGACTCTGTCTCAAAAAAAAAAAAATAGATCCCGTAGAAACTGTTCCCTTGGCGTGGGTCACATGTGTTCCCCAGCAGAAGCCTGAGTCTGAGCCAATGATGGAACTGAGACGTGTGCACAGCTCTGGCTATGACAGGCGTGATTTGCACTCAGCTCTCAAAGTGGGACACTGGCCCGTCTCAGACCTGCAGTTAGCCATGGGCCAGGGTAGCCGAGAGCCTGTCCAGGTCTAAGAAAGGGAGATCCCCCTTGGCAGGTGTCAGGCCAGCAAACACGGCCACCCCCTTGCAAACACGGGGCACGAAGGGCAGGCAGGAGGACAGATAATCCCTCCCCTGTTTCCCCGGCTGCATTTGGAATCTTCCAGGAGCCTGTTAACTCTTCCGGGGAGGTTTTGACGCGAAGGACTAGCAGCAGCCCAGGCTGAACCGTGAGGCCCGCCTTCGTTGAGAAGGGCTCTCTGCAGGTGACCGAGCACGGGGTCAGGTGGCAGCTAAGCCAGTGTAGACGCTGGGTCTCTGTGTTGCCAAACTCGGGTCACACCGCTCTGAAAACGTCTGCATTTTATCCTTTTGGAGCGGGGATTGGCACGCCTGTCGGGCTGTGACGACGTGTTACTGTTCTGAAGAGCTAAGCGTTCGGCTCGCCGTTTTAGTGTGCTTTTTGATAAAAAGAAAAAGTCTTGCTCAAAAAGGCGATCGGTCATTAAACAGAACCTTAGCACTAAGGGTGTTACATGAGGCAGCATTTACTGATGCAGCAGAAATTTCACCTGCTGGGACTATAACAGGTGATAGCAACAGCAGAAATAGTCATGGCCAAAGACCGGTCACTCCCCTGCTCAAGAACCTACTGTAGCTCCCTAGGTACCCAGGTCCCATTCCTCAGCTGGAGAGCAGCAGGGACCCGGCCTCCTCGACTGGATCTGGTGGTCCAGACACTGCAGCGACTCAGGCTGCTTCCCCCAAGCCAGTGCTCTCTGAGTCGAGGTTTACGGAGCCCCAGCCGTGTGCTCAGGCCTGGTAAGTCTGTCCCCAGGGACATCACATCTGTCGGGGGGACCAGGCCGGCAGACGCGGAGCAGCCAGGGAGCAGCGGCCCAGGCCCGCACCGGCCAGGATGGGATGTGGATAGGAGCAGAGACTCAGGAAGAGCTTGGAGCAGAGGGTGGGACGTCACGGAGGGGAGGGACGGGGCCTCCCCAGGCTGGGTGCCAGGACTACGCATCAGTGGGCAGAGGTGGGAGACAAGGGCAGCAGCGGCCAGGACGGGCTGGGACCCGCCGCCCTCCGCCCACCTGCTTTCTGGGCAGCGGGGTTGCGCAGTGCCCTGCACCGGCCACCGTCCCGCCTGAAGCCCCGCACCTCCGCTCTGCTCCCCGCAAACCCCGCGAGCTGCTCAGCCGCACGCAGCCGCCGGCAGGACAAGGCCCTCGGGGGACGTCCCAAGCAGGCGGGACGAGAGTGGAGGGGAAGGTGTCCCCGGCTCCCTGTCCCCCCGCATGACAGTCCCCAAGCACGTGATAATGCCAGCTCCTCGAGAATCACGGCCCCCACCCCGGCCCGCTCCCTAAACGAGGAACCTGCGGGCTTTTCTCTCCCGGGTCACCTGGCTAAGCAGAGGCAGAGGTAGGATTGGAACTCAGGCCCGTAAGACTGAAAGGTCTGGGTTCTTAACCGCTGGGCCCCGGGGCCGGCTCTCCTGTGTGGGGACTGGGCGGCAGGGCTAGAGGCTAAAGACACGGCCGCTGTCATTGTTGTGACGATGTCCCTTCCTCTAAGGTGGCTGCTGGGAGGTGCACCCTGGGGTCGCCCTCCGATTATTTGAAGCTGGAGAGCAGGGAAGACTCTCGAGTGATTAAGCGGTCACTGGACACCAGAAAATATAAGCCCTTCCGGAGCCGGGAACAGGGATGACAGCGCCCGAGCCCTTGGGGCCCGGAGGTGGGAAAGGACAGTAAAAGGAGAGCCCCGCCCCCGCCCCACCCATCCCCCACTTGCAAAGAAGCTTAGTTTGCAAAGAACGGAGTTTCCATTTAGGCTCATTTCCTTGGGGTCACGAGGACCGTGACAAAGTGGCCCCACCATCCCTCACCACCGGGAGCGAAGCACTGCGGGTCGGGTTGGCGGGGTCTGGCGCTGGGGAGGGACCCTGGACCCGCGCGTGGGGGACCCTGGCCCGCCCTTCCCCCCTGCCGCCGCTGGACTGGGGCTCGCGTCCCCGGGGGCTCAGTACCTGGGTTCCCGGCTTCAGGGAGGCCACCAGGTCTTTGACCATTTTGGCTTCGGAGACTGTGACTCCGCCCACCACGAAGAGGATCAGGAGCGGGTGGTCGCTGGGCAGGGGCCGGCTCACCTGCGGGACAGAACGGGCGTGGGTGAGGCCGGGCGCAGCGGGGCACCGTCTCCATCCCACGGCCGGGGGGACCGGGGCTGCCCCCCACGATGCAGGGGAGACAGCCCTGAGACCAGGGGGCCTCAAACTTTTTAATCAGGGGGCCAGGTCACCGTCCCCCAGACCATTGGAGAGTGCGCACTGCGGCCCAGGACAAGTCGGCTGCTAAGCAGGACAGGCAGCGGCCGCAAAAATACCTGCAGGGCCGGATAAATGTGCTAGGCGGGCCGCGTGTGGCCCACGGGCTGTAGTTTGAGGACCCCTGCAGAGAGATGGTGACTTGTCAGCTGTCAGATGTGCTAGCGATTTGGGAACTCATTGACCAGGAAAATGCAAAACATATCCCCACCTCATTATATCCCTTTATTTTATTTATTTATTTATGTATTTTATTTATTTTTGAGACAGAGTCTCACTCTGTTGCCAGGGCTAGAGTGCCGTGGTGTCAGCCTCACTCACAGCAACCTCAAACTCCTGGGCTCAAGCGATCCTCCTGCCTCAGCCTCCCAAGTAGCTTGTGCTACAGGCATGCGCCACCATGCCCGACTCATTTTTTCTATATATATTAGTTGGCCAATTAATTTCTTTCTATTTATAGTAGAGACGGGGGTCTGGCTCTTGCTCAGGCTGGTCTCGAACTCCTGACCTCGAGCGATCCTCCCGCCTCGGCCTCCCAGAGTGCTAGGATTCCAGGCGTGAGCCACCGCGCCCGGCCTGCCTTCTCCTTTTCTGATTGCTTCTTCTCAGACTTCTCCATAGGTCCCCTTCTTGGTCTGCCCCTTCAAATGCTGACGTTGCTCTGGGCTCCAACCTTGGCCTTTTGTTCTTCTCCCTCAATGGGACATCCCCAAAGGACCTCGTGTTCTCACATGCCTTCGACAGTCTTTTGTACACATCCCCCGTCTCTAGCCCCGTCTCTCGACTGAGCTCCTGTGGACGTCACCACCTGGATGCCTCCCAGGATTTCCAAACTCAACAGCTTTCAAATCTGATGCACGATCCTACCCCCAAAGCCGTCCCTTCTCTGGAATTTCTAGTAGCATCACCACCTTGGCAGTCTCCCGAGCCGGACACGGAGATCATCTCAGACTTTGCTGTGCCTTCCGCCTCCCAAATCAAGTCCTGTTAACTCTGTCCCCGTAAAGCCATCGCTGTCTCCTTGTCACCCGCTGCACCTCACTTCCTCACTGCATCGCTGTTACGGCCTCTAATCTGTGTTCCTTCCCAGTCTGCCCACCCCCATCGTTCTCCTCATTTCTCCATAGCAAGCTTCCTAACATACAAATACTCATTATTGAACACAGTGAGTACTATACTAGATATTTTTGCACACTATCTTATTTCATTCTCAAAAGATCCTTAGAAGGAAAACAAAATTATGAGGGTATTTTGCAGATGAAAAGATTGAAGATGAAAAGATTCACACACAGTCACTAAATCACGGGGACAGGGGCCAAACTCCAGTGGCTGTACTCTCTTTTTTTGAGATAGAGTCTGGTTTTGTTGCCCGGGCTAGAGTGTCGTGGCATCAGCTTAGCTCACAGCAACCTCCAACTCCTGGGCTCAAGCGATCCTCCTGCCTCAGCCTCCCGAGTAGCTGGAACTACAGGCATGCGCCACCATGCCCAGCTCATTTTTTATATCTATTTTTAGTTGGCCAATTAATTTCTTCCTATTTTTAGTAGAGACGGGGGTCTCACTCTTGCTCAGGCTGGTCTCGAACTCCTGACCTTGAGCGATCCTCCCACCTCGGCCTCCCAAAGTGCTAGGATTACAGGCGTGAGCCACCTCGCCCGGACTGATTTTTTTTTTTTTTTCTTTTACTCCACTATACACCTGGGAGATTTTCCATATCAGTAAGAAAGATCTGTGCCCGCAGGCACTGGTGGGAACCACACCAGAGGGTCTTCCCCTCCGTTCCCACGACACTCTGGTCATTAGCGGTTCGGACATTCTCATCACACTGTCAAACTGCCCCGATCTCACCGCCATCTCCTCTCCTCGACTAAGCTCCTGGCGGGCAGGGGACAGAATATTTATGCTGGCATGTTAGGCACTGAGCACAGTACTCAGCACCCAGCAAAGTTCAGTAAAATGTTGCATGCATAAAACAGGTAAGCGAATAATCGAATCAGATCCACGGGGTAGCAGAAGATGCCCTTCTTTTCTTAGAAATCTTTTAGAAACTCTCCTTTTGCTTTGCCCTTAGTTCTGGCTGACTAACTAACTAACTAACCCCGTGGTTCCTTGGAGCTATCCAAACAATTATTGTTTCTACTTAACCCTGGAACACAAATAAACTGGCTGCAGAACTTGAACGCGGTACGATATGTTCCCAAAGACATATGCTTTCCATACGAGGAGAGTCTGGACTCCCAAGAACATTTTAAGAAAATCTTGGAGGGATGCACTGAAAGATGAAAAGGAGGAAAAAAAAAAAAGACAAACAGCAACAACATAGAACAATGCCCAGGGCTAAGGGGTGCAGGCAACCGTTGGTTTTGGTCCAATTAATGCGTGTTGGTGTTTGCTATTTTGGTTTCTGTTTAGATTTATGTTTTGATACCAGACTTGCCTTTGGGAGCCTGTCAAGCCAGCAGGCTATCGGGGAGGCAGAATCTTTCTAGTCTTTTCCATCAGAGTAACACATTCCTTACGATCAGCCATACATGACGGGGCCGTGTCTGCGTGTTAGTGCACGGTAGGAGGCGCTTTGAAGATGAAAGATCGGAGCATAATTAACTGCCACGGCAAAGGCACAGATGAGTGAAGCAAGTTCGAGTCGCTGCTCTGCTCTTTCTTTTATCTTCTAAACCTTTGCTGGCGGAGAATACAGTCTCCTCCCGCCGTTCCAGCACAGGCCGCCGGGACAGCTCCTCTGCAGGTGTCACCCCGAGACGGCTCTTTCTGTCCCCACCTACTCCAGGAGTTCTGGGACCCCTGCTGCCGATCCCTCCCCCACCGGCTCTCTGTACTAAGATGACACACTTGTCCCTAGCACAGGCAAGGGTCACATCCCCATTCCCCAGCCGCGGGCAGAGCCTTCTAGAAGGAAAAATGTGCAACACCCTCAGGCGCCCAGGAAACACCCACGCTGACTTTTAAGACGGTCCTTGGTAGTGGATTTTCTTTTCTTTTCTTTTTTTTTTTTTTTTGAGACAGGGTCTCACTCTGTTGCCCAGGCTAGAGTGCTGCGGCGTCAGCCTAGCTCACAGCAACCTCCAACTGCTGACCTCAAGCGATCCTCCTGCCTCAGCCTCCCGAGTAGCCAGGACTACAGGCATGCGCCACCATGCCCGGCTCATTTTTTCTATATATATATCTTAGCTGGCCAATTAATTTATTTCTATTTATAGTAGAGACAGGGTCTTGCTCTTGCTCAGGCTGGTTTTGAACTCCTCATCTCGAGCAATCCTCCCACCTCGGCCTCCCAGAGTGCTGGGATTACAGGCGTGAGCCACCACGCCCGGCCTCGTTTTTTCTTACATGAATAATAAGGAGTTAGAATAGATGACCGCCAAGGCACGCCTAGCTCTCACCGTGCAAGGATCTGACACCAAACTCCACCTAAAGCCTATCATTTTGCCCTTCATCCCAAAGCATCCTTTACCCCTGTTCTAGATGCTTCTGTAGGGCCCTGTGCAACACACAAGCCAACAGTTTCCCCTGGCCGCGTGGTCATAGTATGGGTTCCTCGCAGGCATGTCCCTACAATGTGATCCTGCTCTTCTACCACTGCTGATCGGTTTTGGAATGGGGCCCTGACCCCGACTGGGCCAACTAGAAACCCTGCCCTGAGAATCAGGGCTTGATTGAAGATAGATGAGGCTTAGCCAAAGCGAGGCTGTTAAGAAGAGCCGAAAGCCCTGGCATAGCTACTCAGCTGTTAGTTTAACTAATATTTACTGAGCATCTACAATGTGCTGGGCCCTGTTCTCAGCACCTGGAGGGCAGAGTGAGTCTCATTACTCCCTCACCACCCCAGCTTCTCAGAGCCTGCGGGGCAGTTGTTTCATCTCTCCTCGTGGGCTTGGTTTGCACCACGATCTATTTCCCTAGGACTTAAAAATCCTGTTTAGCTAATGTTAAGACAACAAATCAAACCCTACCTCGTAGTATAGTGCCCGATGGAGAAGAAGAAAATACAAACGATGGTTATAATGTTGCAAAGAGGAACTGTACTCAAGCGTTGTATCTTCTGTGAGTCTTTCTCAGCAATTTCTTATTTTTTTTTTCCCCACTAAGCATGGCCCCTTAAGAAATGGAACAGCAAAAAAGAACTTCTCAAAAAGCACACATAAAAAGAGGTAAAAGGGGCCTCATGCAGTTTTATGAGATAAAACCCACCGTCCCCATGCCAACTCCAGCAGAGGAAACATCTTGACAAATCATGTCCTTTAGTCAAAACAAGTTGAGGTCCAAACACATGGAGTAGATATAAAATATATTATTTTCAGAAGGCTGAAATCCAAACCACAAATTCCAGAAATGCACTTTCAGAGTACTGCCTATTAGGCATGCTAGTTTTAAATTAAATTAACATTCTAGTGAGAGGGGTAAGGTATGTTTTGATTTATTTATTAGATCACTATCAAGCTTTCCTCTAAGGAACTCAAGGTGCTCCCCGAGTAGGGTTTTGGAGAGAAGGCTTGGCTGTTGGAAGAATGTCAGGTTCTGCCAACGCTGCCTCTCCCCAGTCCTACAGGACCACCCCTCCTGGGCTGCACGCATTGCTCTTTGCAGCCGACAGCTTTATGTGGCTAACCACAAGTCTGCCCTCTGGTTGAGAACTGCACCCAGTTGACTTGAAACACTTTCTCAGAAGTGCAAGAAGAATGATCTAGTGGGTCTACCTGCCCTCTTCTCCAACTTATCCGGTTTACCTTATAGGCTTTGATGGAGCAAACTCGGGAGAGGAAAGTTCCGCAACTCAAGTACTTTTTTTTAGATTGGTATTATTAAAAAACATGACAGACGCACAGCAAGCAGGCCTTTCATTATCAAAACTTTTCTGGGCTCACTTATTTTGAAATCAGAAGTATGAATGATTTTTCTGTCCTCTAGATTGGAGGGAAAACTCCTAGGGTCAGCCCAACACTGCCCCTGCCCAGCTGGGCAGCCCGGCATGTATTTAGGTGAAGATTGTATCTTCCAAAAGTGGCCATGATGATATCTTCTGCTCCTCCTGCTCCTGGTTCCTTTTATTTTTTAAGTTTCTTTTTTCTTTTTTTTTTTTTTTTGAGACAGAGTCTCGCTTTGTTGCACAGGCTAGAGTGAGTGCCGTGGCGTCAGCCTAGCTCACAGCAACCTCAAACTCCTGGGCTCAAGCAATCCTGCTGCCTCAGCCTCCTGAGTAGCTGGGACTACAGGCATGCGCCACCATGCCCGGCTAATTATATATATATATATATATTAGTTGGCCAATTAATTTCTTTCTATTTATAGTAGAGACGGGGTCTTGCTCTTGCTCAGGCTGGTTTTGAACTCCTGACCTCGAGCAATCCGCCCGCCTCGGCCTCCCAGAGTGCTAGGATTACAGGCTTGAGCCACCGCGCCCGGCCGTCCTGGTCCCTTTTAAAGAGGAAGAGTGTATGTCTCCTCCCCTTGACCCTGGGTGGGCATTTGTGACAGCCTGAGCAGACAGAGGACAGTGCTGGGCAAGTGATGCTATGTGACTTCTGGGGCTAGGTCGCAAAATTGAATACACTTTACACCTGGCGCTCTCTCTTAGGGTGACTGCCCTTGGAACATAGCTGTCATGCTGGGAGAAAGCTTAGGCCACATGAAAAGGCCCACAGGCCTGGCTGAGCTGCCAGCTGACGTTCAGCACCGACTTCCTGATTATGCAGATGAGCCATCTAGGAAATGAACCATCCCTGCTGAGCTCTGCCTGACCGTGCAGATGAGCCATCTAGGAGATGAACCATCCCTGCTGAGCTCTGCCTGGAGTGCAGATTCATCAGCAAAATAAATGATCAAATATTGTTATTAATTAATTAATTAGTTTTTTTTGAGGCAGAATCTCGCTCTGTTGCCCTGGCTAGAGTGTCGTGGCGCCAGCCTCGCTCATGGCAACCTCAAACTCCTGGGCTCAAGTGATCCTCCTGCCTCAGCCTCCCGAGTAGCTGGGACTATAGGCATGCGCCACCATGCCTGGCTAATTATTTCCATGTATTTTTAGTTGGCAATCAATTTCTTTCTATTTTTAGTAGAGACGGGGGTCTCACTCTTGCTCAGGCTGGTTTCGAACTCCTGACCTTGAGGGATTCACCCACTTCAGCCTCCCTGAATGCTAGAATTACAGGCGTGAGCCACCGCTCCTGGCCAATCAATATTATTTGAAGCCAATGTTTTGGGATGACTTCTTATAGAGCAAGAGATAACCAGAGCTGTTGAGGACAAAGACTTCCCAGGACAATCTGATTTCTACAGGAAAGCAAGCCGAAGCACCACAAAGAAAGTAATCTCAACGCGTCACAGTGTAACACAAATGAAATTCTGACTCTAGTAAGGGCAAAATCCGGCTGTCTTGGCTGCCCTGCTCCCAGAGGCTTCGTTTGATGGGGAGAATCTTAGACACACAGGGACTTTTCTGAGCTTTTGCTGCCTGCAGAAATGCATACAAATAAGATTGAGTTCTATGAGCCGATCCCGGGGCCTAGAATGGAAGCTTCCATGTCCCTGTAGCGCCGAGACTGCCTGAGGAGCAGCAGCAGACGCTGGGGGAGCAGAACTCTCGCTGTCTCCCAGCACGTGGACACCACGCTCGTGGAGCCAGGGCCTGCGTCCTGTTGGGGTCCCACCTCTGTGCTCTGGGGAGCAAGGGTCGAGTCCTGCTGGCCTCTGTTCCCTCGGTCCATCTTGCCATGGTCTGTGCACGTACAGAATTTTCACTGGCTCCCTACAGTTTTGCCCAAGAGGGATAATCTATGTCCCCCAAGACTGAGGAGCTCAACAAGCTAGGCTCACAGCGGAGAAGGGAAAGGGAGTCTGGAAAAACACACCACGGCCTTATCAACATGGCTTCCCACAGGCACAAGAAAAGAACGCTCAGAACGCCATGTCTTTATAGCAGGAGCAAGGCAACCGTGAAATACGAAACGCTTATGACTTCTTCTCAGGGCGGGTGTGTGTCTATTCTCTTCCACTTAATTCCCTTGTTCACCCAACAAATTAGGCTGAGTGCACCAAACCCTTGAGCACTGGCTCTGTATAGGGACACAAATATACTCAGGGTGGCTCTTTTCTCAAGATTCGCAGCCTGGCATGGGTCTCAAACTTACATTAATAAAAATAATAGGCTGGGTGTGGTGGCTCACGCCTGTAATCCTAGCTCTCTGGGAGGCCGAGGCGGGCGGATCATTTGAGCTCAGGAGTTCGAGACCAGCCTGAGCAAGAGTGAGACCCTGTCTCTACTATAAATAGAAAGATATTAATTGGCCAACTAATATATATAGAAAAAAATTAGCCGGGCATGGTGGCGCATGCCTGTAGTCCCAGCTACCTGGGAGGCTGAGGCAGGAGGATCGCTTGAGCCCAGGAGTTGGAGGTTGCTGTGAGCGAGGCTGACGCCACGGCACTCACTCTAGCCTGGGCAACAGAGTGAGACTCTGTCTCAATAAAATAAAATAAAATAAAATAAAATAAAATAAAATAAAATAAAATAATAATAGCAAATACTTACATTGCACTTATTTTAGGCCACTGTTCTGAGTGCTTCATGCACAGTCACTCCTTTAATTCTCGTAACAGCCCAGTAAAGTAGGTGCTATCATCATCCTCATTTTACAGATGAGCAAACGTAGGCACAGAGAGGTTAAGGGATGTGCCCAAGGTCACAAAGCCGGTCACTGGGGGAGCTCAGGTTCTAGCCCAGACAGCGTGACTGCAGGTGGGTTACTATTATTCCCCGCCTCATACAAACAACTACAGACGGTAGGATGCAGGGAGTGCGGCTAGCATAGCGGATACCAAATGGCACCAGGAAGGAATATAGAGAAGAGATAGCTAGCTGTAATTTACAAAATCAAACAGAAAGAAAATAAAGACATTAAAAAAACAAGAGAGAGGACGCCCTAAATTCCCCCGGTATCACTCACCCTCCTATCTGACCGTCTATTAGGGTGTTTCTCATTCTCCTTTAATTTCTCACTCTATAAAATTAGCCCCTTTGCTTTTGTCCTGTTCTCCACAGGGACAGAGAAGCTGGGGGAAACAGATTTCCACATCGTTGGCATGGAGAGGGGAGGTCAGATTTCTCCGACAGAGGTGCAGGCAGGCCTCGTCTCCCCTGCACGTGGGCGCACAGTGGGTGCGGGGAGCGGTGGGTGCTGCCTGGGGGTTACATAAGGAAGAAGCAATGGCCAGCTTGGTCTCGCTTAGTATTTTCTGGAAAGAAGGGTCAGGGCCTTTTTTTTGGGGGGGTCACTGGGGCTAACGCCTTCTGTCCCTCGTGAAACCGTTGAAAGCGAGCTCCTGGCTTAAGGGCAGTCGCTGGAAAGAGGAAGCAGTGAGTCGAGGCAGGCAGTGCTGCTCTCCGAACGAGCAGCGGACCAGCTCTGCTCTGACCACCTGCCCAGCGCCCGCTGCGTGGGAGGCCACACACTTGCGAGTGCTGGGGATGCTGGAAACAGAACCAGACCCAGTCCCGCCCCCCAGTTCTCACCGCCACGGCTTCCACGTGCTCTTGACGGTGACCTACAGTAAGCAAAGCATGTAAATCGTATGCGCGTGCCCAGCGCATGGGTACGTGCACCTGGGTCATGCTGTTTGACCTCGCTGGACGCGATGGACTCTGACCTAGTCCGTTCTATTATTTTTCTTTCTTCTTCTTTTTATTTTTATTTTGGCATATTATGGGGGTACAAATTTTAAGGTTTCAAAAAAATGCATTTTCCCTCCATCCCCTCACAAGTCTGAGTTTCCAGCATGACCATCCCCCAGATGGTGCACATCTCACTCATTATGTGTGTATATACCCGCCCCCCTCCCACCTGCCCAACACCCTATTACTGTAGTTCCTATATGTCCACTTAGGTGTTGATCAGTTAATACCAATTTGCTGGTGAGCCCATGTGGTGCTTGTTTTTCCATTCTTGGGATACTTCACTTAGTAGTATGGGTTCCAGCTCTAGCCAGGAAAATATAAGATGTGCTATATCACCATTGTTTCTTAGAGCTGAATAGTACTCCATGGTATACATATACCACATTTTATTAATCCATTCTTGGATTGATGGGCACTTGGGCTGTTTCCACAGCCTTGCAATTATGAATTGTGCTGCTGTAAACATTCGAGTGCAGGTGTCTTTTTTGTAGAGTGTCATTGGATCTTCTGGGTGGATGCCCAGTAATGGGATTGCTGGATCAAATGGTAGATCCACTTGTATCGCTTTAAGGTATCTCCAAATTGCTTTCCACAGAGGTTGATCACAAACCACTGGACTGATATCTTGATTCACCAATGTGCACCAGGTCAAGTTGCATGGTTAGAAAACACCTAAAGAAGCAAACACGAGTCTGGGAAAAGACACTTAACAGGTCTAATTACAAAACGATGTATGAGCGCAGTCACAGACGTGCACGAAAAATATAGAGCCCTGAAGAAGACACTCGGGGCAGGACAAGTCTTTCTATGCCCCTTCCATCACCCCCACGAGGGACACACGGCACGTCCCGGGGAAATCCCTGCTGGCTCCGTTTCCCAGCCCCTCTGCCACGGCTTCTCGGTCTGTCCTCATCGTCCGGGCAGTCTGCAGACGCTGCCCCTGGTGGCCCTGCGTCCTTGTCACCGTGGCCCTTCTCGGAGCAGGGCAGGGCCAGCTTCGGGACTCAGTTTCCCCTCCGGCCCTTGAATTCTCGCTTTTGTAGAGCGGCGTCCTACACGCCGGTTGCCTTCCGCAGGGACAGCTTCATTCACCGGCGCCTGCCTTTTGGCTTCTCTCTGGCTCAGCACGGTGGGTCTTGAGTGAGCCAGGTGGGAGGGGGAAGATTCTAGAACAGGGCAGCGAGAGGCAAGAAAGAAACGAGCCATCGCTGTTGGCGGCTGGTCTAGCACGAAGACGCGATGTGTAGTGGCAACTCAACTCCAAGGCACAGACGCGACCTTCCGGGGAGTGTCGCCCAGGAGTCCTGGGGCCAGTCCCAGAAAAGCAGGCGGGGCACCAGCAGGTGACCCCCGAGAGATCTCACTGACACTGGCCGTCTCGAAGGCCGGCCAGGCGAAGATTTTACTCACAAGCTGCACAGCTAGCAGAAAGGGAAAGCATTTGTGCTCATGCACAGTCATGAAAACTGGAATTAGTACCATAGGGATGGATGGACATTGAACTTCCAAGCAGACGCCTGGAGACAAGAAACGCTGTAGTTAATTAAGAGCACGGCTTTGGGACAAGAGAGACTTGGGGACAAAGCCTGGCGTCAGCATCTCCTGTGCCCTCTTTGGAAAAGACCAGAGGGGAAGGGTGGAGACTGAGATCCAGCCCTCGCCTTCTGGAAGGTCATGCCTCCGGCTTAACCTTTCTGGGCCTCAGTTTCCTTTCTGGCAAAATAGGGACGATGACAGTTGGTTGTCATGAGGATTAACGTGAGAATGGGTGGAAAGGCACTGGCCACCGCTGTCTGTGTGGCTCTGGGTGGTGAGAGGCGACAGAGACGCGACAAGGGGGCTGGGACCGGCCCTCTGAATCGAGCGCCCTCCACGCCCGCCCAGGGGGGCCTTCAAGCGAGATGGTAGACAGACGCCTGTCTTGGTGGCTTCACCTCCATGTCAAGGGAGTGGCTTTTTAGGAAGTTACAGTTGGTTCCTCTTTGAGTTTGTGCAAATTTTGTTCGAACCCTGAACACATGTGGAGTCACCTTCTTTGCTGAGCTCTGTGGATTGGCGGGAAGAGCCAGCCCATCGGGAAACAAATCGATGTGACTCTCCCTGGGGGCTGGGGGGGACAGGGCTTTGCTGCCGGCCCACTGGGCTGTCCCCACACCCTGTGCACAGAGGGGATGTCCCAGCGACTGAGAGCCCGGGCCCCACCCCTGCCGCACAGCTGGAGGCCGCAGAATGGATCTGACAGCTGCCTGGGGAAGGCAGATTCCTGTTGCTCAGATCCATTTCTTGGAAACCTCCCTTTCTGGGGCATTTCTTCACCAGCCCTCACTCGGGCGGGAATGGGGAGAAAGAGCAGCCCCGGGCTGGCTAGGCAAAGCCACTTCGGGACCGTGGAGCAGGCAGAGAGGGGAAAGCACTCTGCTATGTTTCAAAGGTTAATTGACGGCCGGGCGCGGTGGCTCACGCCTGTCATCCCAGCACTCTGGGAGGCCGAGTAGGGAGGATCGCTCAAGGTCAGGAGTTCGAGACCAGCCTGAGCAAGAGCGAGACCCCATCTCTACTAAAGACAGAAACAAATGAATTGGCCAACTCAAAATATATAGAAAAAATTAGCCGGGCATGGTGGTGTATGCCTGTAGTCCCAGCTACTCGGGAGGCTGAGGCAGGAGGATCGCTTGAGGCCAGGACTTTGAGGTTGCTGTGAGTTAGGCTGATGCCACGGCACTCTAGCCTGGGCAACAAAGTGAGACTCTGTCTCAAAAAAAAAAAAGGCTGATTGACACATGCGACATCTCCTCGTTTCGTGAAGCAGTGACAGGAAATGCAAACGGATAGTGCCCACGCGGCGAGACTCCATTCCGTAAGACATTCTATATTCTCGGCCGCAAGACTTGCAAAGTCCATTGGCATATTAGAGGCTCTGTGATGTTGGACCACAAAGAAACAATTAAACTCATTGTTTAACCCAGTGACTCCAAAACATCCGATCACAGAACCCTTCTGCTGAGATGTCAGCGAATTTTCTGGAACCCCTTTGGAGAGAGAGCAGAGTCGGGGGCTCCTCTCGCCCGCACTGGGCCTCTTCGAGTGCAGGGGGATGGGGCTTTCATTCGTCCCCCCGGCCAGACCCCCCTTGTGCAGGGCCCGGCTGCACGACAAAGACATCAGCCTGTCTGGGAAAGGACACGTGGGCGACCCGGCCATGCTCAGACCCTCCTGACCGGGTCCCGAAAGGCCACACTTGTTACTGTAGTCTCTCTTCTCAGTTCAAGCTTGGGAACGGAGCTTCCTTGAGAAGGTGCACGTGGAAACGATTGGAAACCATGTATAGTCTGGAAGTTTCTGTACCAACCAGCCACCATGAAGGGCTACTCAGGACGCCCCTGGCAACTCTGGATTCCAACTCAACACAGGAGCCCTTGAACACTTTAAAGAAACTGATCTGCATTGCTTTATTTAAAAAAAAATTCTAAAGAAGACAGAAGAATGGCCAACAAACATATGAAAAAATGCTCAACATCTCTAATCATCAGGGAAATGCAAATCAAAACCACAATGAGGGCCTGGCGTGGTGGCTCACGCCTGTAATCCTAGCTCTTGGGAGGCCGAGGCGGGCGGATTGCTCGAGGTCAGGAGTTCGAAACCAGCCTGAGCAAGAGCGAGACCTCGTCTCTACTATAAATAGAAAGAAATTAATTGGCCAACTAATATATATATACAAAAAATTAGCCGGGCATGGTGGCGCGTGCCTGTAGTCCCAGCTACTTGGGAGGCTGAGGCAGGAGGATGGCTTGAGCCAGGAGTTTGAGGTTGCTGTGAGCGAGGCTGACGCCTCGGCACTCACTCTAGCCTGGACAATAAAGTGAGACTCTGTCTCAAAAAAAAAAAAAAAAAAAAAAAAAAACACAATGAGATATCACTTAACTCCAGTGAGAATGGCCTTTATCAAAAAGTCTCCGAACAATAAATGCTGGCGTGGATGCGGAGAGAGAGGAACACTCCTACACTGCTGGTGGGACTGCAAACTAGTTCAACCTCTGTGGGAAGCAATATGGAGATACCTTAAAGCGATACAAGTGAATCTACCATTTGATCCAGCAATCCCATTACTGGGCATCTACCCAAATGATCCAGTGACACTCTACAAAAAAGACACCTGCACTCGAATGTTTATAGCAGCACAATTCATAATTGCAAGGCTGTGGAAACAGCCCAAGTGCCCATCAATCCAAGAATGGATTAATAAAATGTGGTATATGTATACCATGGAGTACTATTCAGCTCTAAGAAACAATGGTGACATAGCACATCTTATATTTTCCTGGTTAGAGCTGGAACCCATACTACTAAGTGAGGTTTCCCAAGAATGGAAAAACAAGCACCACATATACTCACCAGCAAATTGGTATTAACTGAGCAGCACCTAAGTGGACACATAGGGACTACAGTAATAGGGTATTGGGGGGGGGGCCGGGTATAGACGTGTATAATGAGTGAGATGTGCACCATCTGGGGGATGGTCATGCTGGAGATTCAGACTTGTGGGGGGAGGGGGAGAAATGGGCATTTTCTTTGAACCTTAAAATCTGTACCCCCATCATATGCTGAAATAAAAAAATAAAAAAAGGAAGGGAAATGCCCCAGCCAGGCATTGCAACAGAAAGTCGGTGATAATTGAGACCAGCAGGAAGGAGACCCTGCGTGTCCGCTCCAGCCAGTTTATTGCTCGGGTTCCAGTCTGCCTGTCTGGCGTCTGTCCTCTGGCTTTTGGAGTGGACGTGTTTTCCTGGAATATGCATTTATTGAATTCTGCAAGGCCAGATCGCCCATGCAGATTAATTCATGATTTCAAAGACGCTTTGAAGCTGGCAAAACATTCTGTTATTTCCAAGAGTTATTACGACTGAAATCCTGACACAGACCGAGAGTTCAGCCCGTAATCTTATTTAGATCCTTTTAAATTTAGAAACTCTACAGTGTGTTAAAAATAGATCCCATTTGTGTACTTTTTCCTCCTTTCATCCCTACTTCAAGGGGCTGTTCGGTCATTTTGACCCACCCCCAGATAGTAAGTAGCCAGAGAAATTCTCACACTTGTCACCTAGGAGCCAGCTGGTCTAAAACCAAAGTCATTTCCAAGTGGGTTTTGGGGTGAAGGTCGTCATAGGACTAAAGCAGAGTTGCTTATCATCCTACATAGTAAGTTCTAGAATTAAGAGCAAAAGACTGTCACTAAGACCAGTTAGTAGTGCGCAGATTCATGGTAAGTGAATGGGCCACAGGAGAAGTTTTCAATCGCGCTATCCTGGAGGGCTTGTGTTCTCCACCCAATCAGAAAAGATCACAGTGCTCAGGGCAGAGGAATCTGCACGAAACTAGAGGGTCAGGCTGCTTTATCACCAAAAGGTAACTAAAAATTGCCCCAATTTTAGAAGAGCCAGGATTAACACGGTGCCGGCATTTTCATGCCCAGCAAAGAGAACGTTATTACACTCGGGATTACTTCTTCATGGTTACTTTACCTTCATGAACATGCTAAATCCAGTTTTAAGGAGATCAGTGAGGCCTGAAGACATGTGTTCAATATCAACGGGATCCGGCTTCTCGGGATTAAATATTTCCTCCACAATCTGCTTCAGCAGTGGCTTATAGGATGCCTGGAAAGACAGAATATTGTGTTGTAAGTAAGAGGGTTGGTTTGGATTGTCTGGGGAGAGGACAGCTTTATCTGCACCAAAGGAAGCAAAGCAATTTTGTTTTGATACTGAGAAATGGCTATGAGCTTGTGTGTGTGTGTGTGTGTGTGTGTGTGTGTGTGTAAAGACAATATAACAACACTGGGCTTTTTGATAAACTTTCACCCCAATCCTTTAGCACTTTTTTCTGCTTCTCATACTGCCTTTTATAAGCAAATATCTCCTCCCAGAGCTACAATCGTATTATAACTAACTTTCCAATCTAGATTTATTTTTATTTATTTATTTTTTTTGAGACAGAGTCTCATTCTGTTGCCCAGGCTAGAGTGAGTGCCGTGGCATCAGGCTAGCTCACAGCAACCTCAAACTCCTGGGCTCAAGCGATCCTCCTGCCTCAGCCTCCCAAGTAGCTGGGACTACAGGCATGCGCCACCATGCCTGGCTAATTTTTCTATATATTTTTAGTTGGCCAAATAATTTGTTCCTATTTTTAGTAGAGACGGGGGTCTCGCTCTTGCTCAGGCTGGTTTTGAACTCCTGACCTCAAGCGATCCTCCTGCCTCGGCCTCCCAGAGTGCTGGGATGACAGGCGTGAGCCACTGCACCTGGCCAACATTGGGCTTTTTGATAAACTTTCACCCCAATGCTTTAGCACTTTTTTCTGCTTCTCATACTCCATTTTACAAGCAAATATCTCCTCCCAGAGCTACAATCGTATTATGACTAACTTTCCAATCTAGATTTATTTTATTTATTTATTTATTTATTTTGAGATATAGTCTCACTCTGTTGCCCGGGCTAGAGTGCCGTGGCATCAGCCCAGCTCACAGCAACCTCTAACTCCTGGCCTCAAGCGATCCTCCTGCCTCAGCCTCCCGAGTAGCTGGGACTACAGGCATGCATCATCATGCCCGGCTCATTTTTTTTTTTTTTTTTTTTTTGAGACAGAGTCTCGCTTTGTTGCCCAGGCTAGTGTGAGTGCCGTGGCGTCAGCCTAGCTCACAGCAACCTCAAACTCCTGGGCTCGAGCGATCCTTCTGTCTCAGCCTCCCGAGTAGCTGAGACTACAGGCATGTGCCACCACGCCCAGCTAATTTTTTATATATATATCAGTTGGCCAATTAGTTTCTTTCTATTTATAGTAGAGACGGGGTCTCGCTCTTGCTCAGGCTGGTTTCGAACTCCTGACCTCGAGCAATCCGCCCGCCTCGGCCTCCCAGAGAGCTAGGATTACAGGCGTGAGCCACCACGCCCGGCCCCGGCTCATTTTTTCTACATATTTTTAGTTGGCCAATTCATTTGTTTCTATTTTTAGTAGAGATGGGGTCTCGCTCTTGCTCAGGCTGGTCTCGAACTCCTGACCTCGAGTGATCCTCCCGCCTCGGCCTCCCAGAGTGCTAGGTTTACAGGTGTGAGCCACTGTGGATAGCTGGTATCTTCCTCAGGGATAGGATGTAGAGAACACAGCTGCTAGCTTTAGTTGGGGATTCCATCCCATTTATGTTTATTAGTCAAATGAACCATTGTGTGCCCAGAGATCTCACGGTTAAATGGCCACAAAGGGCAAAGCAATGAACAGAAACACTGATAAGACTGGAATGTTCTTTTTTTTTTTTTTTTTTTTGAGACAGTGTCTCGCTTTGTTGCCCAGGCTAGAGTGAGTGCCATGGCGTCAGCCTCGCTCACAGCAACCTCAATCTCCTGGGCTCAAGCGATCCTCTTGCCTCAGCCTCCCAAGTAGCTGGGACTACAGGCATGCGCCACCATGCCCAGCTAATTTTTTTCTATATATATTAGTTGGCCAATTAATTTCTTTCTATTTTTTTATAGTAGAGACGGGGTCTCGCTCAGGCTGGTTTTGAACTCCTGACCTTGAGCAATCCGCCCGCCTCGGCCTCCCAGAGTGCTAGGATTACAGGTGTGAGCCACTGCGCCTGGCCCTGGAATGTTCTTAAGGCTATGGACCAACCTTGCTCATAATAAGAGAAATTCAAATGAAAGCTATGCCAAGATAGATTTTTTTTTTTTTAATGTATCACACTGGCAAAGATCCAAAAGTTTGAAAATACAGTCTTTTGATGAGGCCATGGGGTAAGAGGCCCTTTCATACATTGCTGGTGGAGAGTTGATCAATGCAGAGAGCAATCTGGCAATACCCATCAAAATTATAAATGCACTTGACCTAGCAATTGTATTTCCAGTAACTCACTCTTTGGATATATGCATGCATGCAAATGAGATCCATGCACCGCTGTTTATGGTTTGTAAGAACAAAATATTGGAAACCACCCAAGTGCCCACCAGTAGAGAGCGTTTAATAAATGGGGCGCATTCACACAACAGCAAGAAAGACCACTTTGCATTTGTTAAAAATTAATTATTTATGCATGGGAAAAAAAAGTTGGGGTAAAGCACACCAAAATGTTAACTAGGGTTACCTCTAGGTTCAGGAAGTAGGACATATTTCTTTTCCTTTTTTTCAAATTTTCCAAAATTAACAGGTCTACTTCTGGACTCATAAAATAATTCAGTAAATATTATTTTAAACATTAAAAAGAAAAAGGTCACGGAGTGGCTTATGAAATCTAAAAATACTCTTCTCTGAGTAAATGGTCTTGAGAGCACTTTTATCATCTTAGCCTTTCTGGACATTTATTCGTTTAAACTTTAATCTCTTGAAAGCTTTTTCCCCGAGGAGAAGTCCTTCGGCCAGTACTCTGCTACCTCACCAGCATTATCATCAAATATTAATTGGCCTCTTCCTTAGTAATAGACTTCAATTTTCAGCTAGGCATGTTATCAACTGGCTGAAAGATCACATTATCCAGCCTTCCTTGCAGCTGGGTGTAACTATGTAACTAAGGTCTGGGCAAATGAGATGCAGATACAAGAGTAATGTGGGACTTTCAGAACTCTTCTTTTTGTTAATAAAATGGAAGGGTACACTCTCCTCCCATTTCTCTGTTCTGCTCCCTGGAATGCGGAAGTGGTGGCTGGCGCTCCAGCAGCCACGTTGGAAGGCAGGGCCATTCCGTAGCTGGTGGAACCCTGGTTGGTAGGGCTGCTGTTAACCATAACCCGGACAGGCGAAGTCAGGACCTCTCTATATGACAATAGAAAGCCTCGTAGGTTTAAGCCACTATCTCTCAGATCTCTGCTACTAAAAAACAGATTGAAATTCTGACACAAATCACGAAAGGAATATAAACACGAAAAAGGTCATTCCTTCCTCCCAAGAGCTTACGGTTATTTTTTTTCTATCGGCCTATATACAAAACTAGTTACATAAAAGAACTTTCAGCAGAATGACACAGATAGGCTGTCATATTTAAGAGAGTAGAAAATATACCCTTCAACCTACAAAAAATAAGAAATCTTGTTGCCCTCCATAGAATACACCTTGTGTAAGAGGGAAGTGTATTGATTCTGAGAAGAGCTTGGACACAGCACAAGGGTGGCTCTGTCATCAAGCTAAAACACAAGGCACAGTGTCCCCAGTGTGACAGGTGGTTCTCTGGGCTCTGGAGGCCCCAGTGTAGACTGGGACGAGAGGGAGAGAAGGAGGTTTAGAGGAGTGAGGGAGGGCAGGGACACTCGGATCTCCCTTTACTCCTAGATGCTGTTCCTCCAGTCCCCTCCTCAAAGGGCCAGAAACGTGCTAAAAAGGCCCAGGGGTGGGGTGGGGGGATTAGTCATGTGATTTCGTTCCACATTAAGAGGGTAAATCATGGGAATTTCATTTTCCTAATCCAACACTCTCTACCAGCTCATCTTACTTTACTTGGGTTAAGGTTTGGGGAATGAAGCGCCCGGAAGCAAATAGCTCTTCCCTGCCTTGACACCTTCATGCTTGGGACTTTGTGTTTTTTTTTTTTTTTTTTTTTTGAGACAGAGTCTCACTTTGTTGCCCAGGCTAGAGTGAATGCCGTGGCGTCAGCCTGGCTCACAGCAACCTCAATCTCCTGGGCTCAAGCGATCCTTCTGCCTCAGCCTCCCTAGTAGCTGGGACTACAGGCATGCGCCACCATGCCCGGCTAATTTTTTATATAGATATTAGTTGGCCAATTAATTTCTTTCTGTTTATAGTAGAGACGGGGTCTCGCTCAGGCTGGTTTTGAACTCCTGACCTCGAGCGATCCGCCCGCCTCGGCCTCCCAGAGAGCTAGGATTACAGGCGTGAGCCACCGCGCCCGGCCAGACTTTGTGTTATTGAGGAAGATCGGAAATCTTTTTTTTAAATTTTATTTAGAACGAGAAAAGAAATCACAATTTAAAATACAGGAAAGTAATCGATAGTAAGCAACGCACATAGTCCAGAAAAATAACTTAAATCTTCTTACTCATTAACTACCTGACATTTTTTTTTTTTTTTTTTTGAGACAGAGTCTCACCCTGTTGCTGGGGCTAGAGTGAGTGCTGTGGCGTCAGCCTAGCTCACAGCAACCTCCAACTCCTGGACTCAAGCCATCCTCCTGCCTCAGCCTCCCGAGTAGCTGGGACTACAGGCATGCGCCACCATGCCCGGCTAATTTTTTCTATATATATTTTTAGTTGTCTAGCTAATTTCTTTCTATTTTTTTAGTAGGGACGGGGTCTCTCTCTCTTGCTCAGGCTGGTCTCGAACTCTTGAGCTCAAACGATCCTCCCACCTCGGCCTCCCAGAGTGCTAGGATCACAGGCATGAGCCACCATACCTGGCCTGACATATCTTTATGATTGTCATTTCTTAGATTTTTTGGCTATGTTCTCTCTGATTATCTTGTCATATGACGACAGTTTTGAAATAGCATTTTGTATGGAACTGTGATAGTTGGGAAGCCATTATTGACTCTTGCTCTGAACTCATTCTAGGCTCAGTTCTGCCATGCTGGGCTGAGCCTACAGCCTGCGCTGTTAGACTCTGCCAATAGGGGGCACTAGGGGGAGACCGGAAGACAGGAAGAGGGAGCAAGAACTGGCTCATTTGCTCTTCCTGCCACCGTCCCCCTGGCCATGGCCTCTCCCCACTTGAAGTTGTCTCTCCTCTGAATTCTAAAGTCACGGAGGATCCGATAAATCACCTTTCTTACTTAAGCCACTGAGAGCTTTTTTCTTTTTCTGTTTTTTACTTGTGACTAAAAGCACAATAAATCATATATTATTAGTTTTAAGAGAAGTTGATAGGTTTTCCCACTTAAACAGTGCACAGGAAAAAAAACCCCTCTAAATTCTCTATTATAAAAACTAAATATAGGCCGGGCATGGTGGCTCATGCCTGTCATGCTAGCTCTCTGGGAGGCTGAGGCGGGAGGATCGCTCGAGGTCAGGAGTTCGAAACCAGCCTGAGCAAGAGTGAGACCCCGTCTCTACTGAAAATAGAAAGAAATTAATTGGCCAACTAAAAATATATAGAAAAAATTAGCCGGGCATGGTGGCGCATGCCTGTAGTCCCAGCTACTCGGGAGGCTGAGGCAGGAGGATCGCTTGAGCCCAGGAGTTTGAGGTTGCTGTGAGCTAGGCTGACGCCATGGCACTCACTCTAGCCCGGGCAACAGAGTGAGATTCTGTGTCAAAAAAAAAAAAAAAAAAACAGAAAAAAAACCTAAGTACAAAACAACTAAATAACATTGCTGTCATTTAGAGAGCACAATTTGGGAAAAACTTTCCCAGGTGTAAAGTAATATATGCTTTTTGCTTTCTTAACAAAAAAATTTTTCCACTTAGGGTTTTAATGATGAGAACCTTTGGTCTCTTAGTTTGGCCACTTAGTTTGGATCATTTTGTGCCTCAAATCATGGCACTGAAATCTCATTTGAATGAACCACTTTGGAAGAAGCTTCTTAGATAAGAACCCTCTGCCTCCCATGGAACGTTCTATTCAGCCAGGAGCTGCCCACTTCTCAACAAAGGACGATGTAGAAGGTGACAACAGGGGAGACAGACGTTGTTCCTCCAGTCCCCTCCTCAAAGGGCCAGAAACCTGCCAGGAAGGCCCGGGGTTGGGGGTGGGGGTGGGGGTCAGTCATGTAATCTAGTTCAACGTCAAGAGGGCAAAGTCATAGGAATTTCACTTTCTTAATCAAACGCTCTCTGCCAGTTCGTCGTTCTGGGGCGTTGGGAGAGGAATTAAAACCTCACAGACAAGTCCGTGCTTTCCTTTTCTTGCTGGTCATTGATTTCATGCGTGACTCATACCCAGCTGGGGTTGGCAGTAGGGGACCTATGCCCTGAACAGTCACTAGAAGAAAAAGAAGTGGAGTTTGGTCTCTGCTAAGTCTCGAATGAAACATTAATGTCACTATTTCCTTAACAATTGGCGAGCTGTGTATGCTCTGGACAAAGGATTACTAAACCCCTTTCCCCTTCTGCATAAGAATTTTTTTTTTAATGTTTATTTATTTATTTATTTATTTTATTTCGGCATATTATGGGGGTACAGATTTTAAGGTTTCAATAAACGCCCATTTTCCCCCTTCCCCCCAAAATGCATAAGAATTTGACCTCTGGTTAACTTTCGAGCTCCGTTTTCCTGGAAACCTGATAAAGGGAGAATGCCAAACTATGCAGCCAGGCGAGATTGCTTATGACAAAAACGACCCCTGGTTGGTGAGTTCCATTAAACCGGGAGAACTATAAATATTTGATAGAAGCTCAGTGCTCTGGGCTTCTCTGAGTATGATGACTCTTGAATGATAATTGGGCATGTCCCTTGCAGGAATGCCGGAAGTCAGGCCTCTGGAGTTGGTACAGAGAAATTAGCTCCTTTAGGATATGAGGTTTTGAATCTGGGAGACCCCTGCTCACACCTGATAGGAATCTAATTCTCTCTCTCCTGATCTCTCCCTGGGAACCAATCCAAATAGCTCCTCAGTAGCCGTGTGGACTGCTTCGTGCTTTGTGGATAGTCACTCCTGGGAAGAAATATACCTGATGTCCCCCTGCTGCTGAGCTATGTTTCTGTCCTGGGCAGACTTGTGTCAATCGAGGTTTATGATCACAGAGCTCATTAGTCTGTTAAGTACAAAACACACAGTGCCTTTGGCCCACACTACTTTTAGGGCCCTAAGAAAATGCATTCATTTTTGTTGTTGTTGTTGTTAATCAGAAAAAAAAAAAAACTTTTAAGTCCAAGTAATGTTTTGATATGTAATATTAATATTTTATACCAATGCAATTAGTTGTACCATACACTTTTAAGTATTTCTTATTTTTGCAAAGGAAGGGGCCCATGAAGGTCACCATGAAGCCACTTGGGGGTCTCATGAGGCTGCTTGAAGATTTGAGAGAGCTTAAAGACACCCCTTCATGGCTGTTACACACGAAATAGCTAATGCTTCAAAAAATTAATCTTCTGCATTAAAAACTCTCTTTTTATTCCCCTTCTTTTTTTTTTTTTTTTTTTTTTTTGAGACAGAGTCTCACTTTGTTGCCTGGGCTAGAGTGCTGTGGCGTCAGCCTAGCTCACAGCAGCCTCCAACTCCTGGGTTCAAGCGATCCTCCTGCTTCAGCCTCCCGAGTAGATGGGACTACAGGCATGCACCACCATGCCCGGCTCATTTTTTCTATATATTTTTAGTTGGCCAATTAATTTCTTTCTATTTTTTAGTAGAGGCAGGGTCTCACTCTTGCTCAGGCTGGTCTCGAACTCCTGACCTTGAGCGATCCTCCCGCCTCGGCCTCCCAGAGTGCTAGTATGACAGTCTGTGCCCCAGCCTTCCCCTCTTCTTTAACCCTTTGCACTCGCTTGCTTTTTTCTCGATTCCTTTATTCTACTCTTGGGATTTAATTTTTCAAATACCCCAGATTTTACAAAGTGCGGCAGTAGAATAAAAAACTGGAGTTTCTTTTCATACGAACTTATTTATTTGGATTTTTTTTATATTTCAAATTATTGGTACATTCAATGAGTAATTTTAATCTCTATAATTTTTGCTAGCCGTGTCGAGTCACTCTCGACATCCCAGTGCAAAGGGTTAAATGGTTAGCATCCCTTCCAGAACAAAGTGGGCTTTAAAAAAATAGCACACTTACACAAAGTACGATAAATAAAATGCTTGTATCAATGTCTCTGGTTACTCTTTTGTGCTGGAGAGAGGTGTGGTTGAGTCTAAGAAACTCTTTTATTGACCTGAGCTCTACTTCTGGAGGAAAAGTACTGAGGACAGCAGCAGCTTCTAATATTACACATAAGCTAGAGGCAATTCGGAGAAACTAGTGCAACTACAACATCTTCTTGAACTTGGTGCGCCTTAAAGATGGCGCACCTCGGATGTCAGTTTCCAAGTTTCTAACCTGAAGGTCCCATCCCATCGGTTTGGGCTGCTGGCCTTGTCTTTGCCGGTTGGTGTCGGTGTGACCAGGGCCTCTGAGTCCTGCTGGCGAAGGTGCTCGCTTCTCCCTTTCCTGCAGAATTGACTCTGAACAACCGACTTTTCAGGAAAACCAGGCCTGTTGAGAGGGACATCATTTCGTTTCCAAGACTGCACTGATAAAGCAGCTGTCCAAAACTGTTCATGGCTTGTTTAGTTTTGTTGTTTGTTATGCTATGACTGATTTCTTTCTCCTTTCATCTTCTTTTTTTTTTTTTGAGACAGAGTCTCGCTTTGTTGCCCAGGCTAGAGTGAGTGCCGTGGCGTCAGCCTAGCTCACAGCAACCTCAAACTCCTGGGCTCGAGCAATCCTTCTGCCTCAGCCTCCCGAGTAGCTGGGACTACAGGCATGCGCCACCATGCCCGGCTAATTTTTTTTTTTTATATATATATCAGTTGGCCAATTAATTTCTTTGTATTTATAGTAGAGACGGGGTCTCACTCTTGCTCAGGCTGGTTTTGAACTCCTGACCTTGAGCAATCCACCCGCCTCGGCCTCCCAAGAGCTAGGATTACAGGCGTGAGCCACCGCGCCCGGCTTCCTTTCATCTTCTTAAAGGAAATGGTTTGCTCACAGATTTAAAAGTGGTTCACTTATCTACTCATCCATGCATCAATCCATTCTTCCATCCAGAAGCAGATTATTTTTCAAAAAATTCGAGTATAGTCCCTTCAACTTCCGTCATCAGGAAACCAAAGCCCGAAGACACTGAGGAATTAGCTTTGGTCCACACCAGCCGGTTAGAAGCAGGCTACAGGACAGAGCCACGTGTCCTGGCTTTTGGTTTAGTCCTAGCCCACGCTGATTCCTTCCAAAAGGGCACTAGCAGGCCTGGAGTTAGGCAGGTACAGCCAGGAGGAGGGACAGAGTTCAGCACTTGGAAAAGAACAAGGAAAAGGGCTGGGGCTTGCTGGCCAGAGAAACCGAGCCTCCAGACAGCTCAGGGAGCTGTATTCCACTGGGCACGAGATCAATCAAGTCTCCTTGGGCCCTGCCAGTCCTAACTGCCCTTGTTCAACATGCCAGAGGCGCAAACGCACACACATCTGGAGCAAGTTTTCCCCGGCGCAGCGCTGCTCTTTCGAGACTCACGCCAAAGCAAGTCATGCAAAGAGACACACGGTATTTCGTCTGAAAGGTCCCCTAAGCCCCTGGCCCTGCGACATCTGCCTGATGTTCTGCAGCTGAGGAACAGCAAGCAGCCCGTCAAACTCAGTGGCATTAGGCAGCGATTAAGCCTCCCAGTTAAACTGGAACATGTGCAGTAAGGGACCGAAGGGCAAGACGACTTGCTGCCCAGCCATGGTGGTGGGGGCTTAGGTTTCCGGTGAACAGAGTCAAACGCAATCTTTCCAACAGACGGTGCCAGCAGCAAGCCTCTTACCATTCACAGCAGCTAGCAGGACACTCAGCTTTAGAAAGACACCCTTATCCAATGCCTTGCTCTCCTCTTTGCCCCTTCTCACGACTGCGCTTGACCAGTCTTAAAAAAAAAAAAAAGCAAGGTCTGGGCAAGGTGGCTCACGCCTGTAATCCTAGCACTCTGGGAGGCCGAGGCGGGCGGATCGCTCGAGGTCAGGAGTTTGAGACCAGCCTGAGCAAGAGCGAGACCCCCGTCTCTACTAAAAAAAAAAAAAAAAAAAAAAAAGAAAGAAATTAGTTGGACAATTAAAAATATATAGAAAAAATTAGCCGGGCATGGTGGCGCATGCCTGTAGTCCCAGCTACTCGGGAGGCTGAGGCAGGAGGATCGCTTGAGCCCAGGAGTTGGAGGTTGCTGTGAGCTAGGCTGACGCCACAGCACTCTAGCTTGAGCAACAGAGCCAGACTCTGTCTCAAACAAAAAAGAAAGCAAGAAAGACAGCCTTTCTGTGTAATCACATCCTAACAAAGGAAAATAAAAAAATGCTGCAAAGGAGACGAACAGAAGGCCTCCTTTGTTCTTTACCATTGCCACGGCTGTGATAGCAAATACTTACATACGGTGCTGTGTGGCAGATACTGGTCTAAGAGTTTTATATGCATTAACTTGCAAATCATTACAGAGCTGCTATTATGAGCTCCTTCCTCTTCCTCTTTTGTTGTTTTAAAGAGACGGAGTATCACCCTGTCACCCAGGCTGGAGTGCAGGGGCCGGATCATAGCTCCCTGCAGCCTTGAACTCTTTTTTTTTTTCTTTTTTTTTGAGACAGGGTCTCACTCTTCAGTCTGGGCTGGAGCGCAGTGGTGTCATCATATAGATCACAGCAACCTCAAACTCTCAGGCTCAAGCGATCCTCCTGCCTCAGCCTCCTGAGTAGCTGAGACTTACAGGCACCACCTCGACTGGCTAATTTTTCTAGTTTTTTGTAGAGATGGTGTCTCACTGTGTTGCTCAGGCTGTTCTCCAGCTCCTGGCCTCAAATGATCCTCCCACCTTTGCCTCCCAAAGTGCTGGCATGACAGGCTTGAGCCATTGCACCTGGCCCAGAGATTTGGTGTGTATTTAATTCCTTGTACTGAATCATATCCTCCTTAAAGTGACTGGGGTGGTGTCTGCTTTCTGCGTCTGAACTGTGACTAACACATTTTCCTAAAGGAGGAATGGACAGAAATGAAATAAGAAGCACTCCTAGTGCTGGCAGAGAGGTAGCCGTGGCTCTGGCAGGCGTGCATCAGAGCAGGAGGGAGGGCGCCGGGGGGCAGGCTGGGGCCAGCGGGGGCTCGAGTCGCAGGGCAGAGAGCCCAGACGTGCGGCACAGGTCGGACCCGGAGGGAACCCAGGCCCGGGCCAGGTCTGGTGCCTTCCCGGGTGCCCCAGGGAGCCCAGGACACCTCGGCTAGCTTCTGTGTAGACACGACATGGGGTTGGATAGAAAGCACATATGTCTTCTGGGGCCAAGGGGCTGGGGACCAAACTGGGAGAAGAGATGGACAGAAAATTGTCCAGCCAAGGATCGTTTTTCAAAACCAGACACGCAGCTGGACTGGGACTCCAGTCTGGACACTTGTACTTTCCTATTTATGTGTACTCTGTGTCCCCAATAAATCCTCTGATCTATGATAAAGATGTAAGTATTCTATTTAAAATGTACTTAACAGTATAGACATACATAATGAGTGAGATGTGCACCATCTGGGGGATGGTCATGCTGGAAACTCAGACTTGCGGGGGGAGGGGGAGAAGGGCATTTACTGAAACCTTAAAATCCCTTAATATGCCGAAATAAAAAAATAAAATAAAAAAAATATTATAAGTCTGAAAAAATAAAATAAAATAAAATAAAATAAAATGCACTTAACCAATATTACTAAGCACCCAGCCACTCTGTGCAAGATGTCATTCTAGACACTGAGAATATGGCAGGGGACAGAACAGATCAAAATCCTTGTTCTCACAGGGCTTATACCTGGAGTTTGAAAATTCTTTACATTTGAGAAATACTGAACAATCCTAATAGTCAAAATGACCCAATGATGTAGTCTGGCTAGAGGTCCCCTCTGCATCTCATGTTGAAATGGGATCCCCAGTGTTTTGGGGGGGTAGATCCTCACGAATGGCTGGTGCCCTCCCCGCGCTGATGAGTGAGTTCTCATTTTATGAGTTCACGCGAGAGCGGGTTGTTTGAAAGCGCTTGGCACCCCCTGCCCCCTCTCTTGCTCCTGCTCTCGTCCCGCGACACTCCTGCTCCCCCTGCACCTTCCGCCTCCATTGGAAGCTCCCCGAGGACCTCACCGGAAGCAGATGCTGGCATGATATTTCTTGGACAGCCTGGAGAACCGTGACCACATAGATCTCTTCCCTTCATAATTTACCCAGCCTCGGGTATTGCTTTACAGCAACTTGAAAGGACCAAGACACTCATCATCCCACCGAAAGGTCGTGCTCTGTAGCCGTAAAGACAGAGCGCGGAGTCAGCCCTCCTCTTCGCCCATCCAACCCGTCCCATCCCCCACAAGGTAACAGTAAGGCTGGTGGTGGGCTCCCACCCCCTCCCTAGATAAAAAAGAAAAGGCTCAGGAGACCTGACCCACCAAGGACAACTGCCAAGCCCTGCTGAAAACAGCCACACCTGGATGTCCACCTGGATAAGACAGTTTGGGTTCCTGGGTTCCACAAATACCGCCAGTCCCTCCTATTTCTCAATAACCGCCCAAGGTCACAGTGGAATATACCCAGCTCTTCCCACCAAAGAAAATCCCCAAACCCATTTCAAATAACATAAAAGCCCTCACTCTCTTCAAACGGGCGCCACTTCTCGGGCCTCCACTCCCTTGGGACCCGAGAACCTCACCCGAGAACGCTCAATAAAGCCAAGTTGTTTGGCCCTATTTTCTCTCTCTGTCTGTCTTTTCTTTTCGGCACCACCAAAAACTTTACAGCAACCATAATCAAATTCTCCTAAAATTTCAAAGACATTTTAAAATATATAATATAAACTCAGATCATTTAATAAATTTTTATTCTATTTTTACAAAGATAGAATCATGCTTCACAGAATGATCTAGAACATGTTTTTTGCCCCACCCCATCGATCCTGAACCTCTGCTTTAGTTTGAGTTCCCCAGGAAGCAGAGACCCTGGGACAAGGGTTCCAATATGGTCCCCACCCAGCATACTAGATCTACTGCATCCACTGCAATAAATAGCTGCAAAACATTTCCCCACATGTCTGTGGCATCATTTCTTTAATCCTGCCAACAAACACGCAGTGTCCCGCCCCTCCCCACCTCCCGCCCTCCAGCACTTAGGAGTTTTGATGTTATTGACTCACTAGAAGGCGAAATATATGCAGTTAGGGGAAAGTCCATTTTCCAAAGGTAGTAGCTACAGGACAGGGTTCTGAGGCCCAGAGAAATTGCAGTGTTGGCATTATAGAGATAAGGTCTAAGAAACTTATCATTGTCCTTATCACACTCAAGATTTATAGCCGACATGTTTACATGAAGTTGGCCAGACCCGTCACAGTGATAATCATAAAATGGAAAAGATCCCATTAATATTGTGATTTATTTTCTTTTCACCAGCTATAGCGGCCACTTGCTTCTTGACATTATTTGGCCTGAATTTCATCATCTATCACCAGTTTTATCATGTCTTTTGGAACTAGCCCCCCGCCACAGTATTTGAGATTGCTGATTTTTTTAAAAAATGACAAAACGACGTATGATTAATTATCTGAGTGATTTGTCTGTAGTTTGTGGTGGGGGTGTTCTCAGATCTTTGAAAAAGGATGGGAGTCTTGATGTTTCTGAGTACCAGTTTCGGAAGTCTTTAGTGTCTTGGTGGGTGATTTCAGATGCCCATCAGCACCACCAATCAATGCTTCTAGAACGTCTATGAGAACCACAATACAGTGGAAGAGGAGGTTTTAGGTTGGCAGCAAAGACTTGGCATCTACCCCTGGCTGTCTATGTGCCTGTGGCATGTCCCTTGGACTTCCTGGATCTTGGGATGATATACCTCTCTGGCTTAACTTGCTTCGGGAAGCAAAGGAAAAACAAAATGCAGAAATGTTCTTCAGGTATCAGCTGCTATATGCATGCTGTACATTGGAGGCAAAGCAAGGATTTTCCTAGGCTGTGGTGGTAGCATGAACTCTTGTCTCTCTGCTTAAAAAAGTCAGCATCCTGAAGCCAAACCACTCACTGTGCCCTGGTCCCCACTAACAGCACATTCTGCTCTCCAAAGAGCCTTGATAAATAGAGTAGATTTTACCAAAGATTTCGTGCGGAGTTGGGAAGAAGATTCCCCACAATGAAACTCTGTGATCTTTAATCCTGCCAGAAATATCTGCTGTTGCCCAAAATCTCATCGCTGGCCACCAAAAACCTGAGTTCTGTCCCCGGCCTTGTCCGGCAGGGACTCTGAGCCTCGATGGCTCTTTACTCCTTTACTCTAGATTCTCTTTGGGTCTTTCTATGCATTCTTCCTCTCTTGAGTTTTCACAGAGGAATCATCCCTTTAATCTTCGATTTTTACACCATCTTTCCAATCAACGGTCAAAATGTCCTTCCTAGCTTCTCCTACCCTCCTTAGAAAGCAGTGGGGGAATTTTAAATAACAAATGTTTTTATTGTCACAAACTTTTCCCCCTTGTTCTAGTATTATTAGGTACTTGCAGTATTCTAATTGCTCAAGATGTGTTTACATGGCGTATGCCCATAAACTTGGGAATCACTTAAGGCTGGCCCCTCAGTACCTGCAGTGACTGGGGGCCCAAAGAGGACAGGGGCCTTGCCAGGGCTGTCTGGGACCAACTCTTCATAGCACAGAGGACAAAACTGAAACTTTTCTTATAGTTGTGGTCCCCGAATCCTAAAAGCACAATGGATTATCAGAAGGTGACTTTAAAACAGATACACTTGCCTGGTGGGTATGGTTCCCGGGAACATACACGGACTTAAACTGCTTCATGAGATTCCGAGCTCCAGCGATATCCCGGAGTGAAGCAAAGAGTTCATCCGTGGCAATTTTGGATTTCTGGAATGTCAGGTTAATGGAAGAGTCACAACCTGAAAGAATCCAGAGATAATTTCTTGGGTGAGCAAGTCTTTAAGTTTTCATCCTGACAGTTTGAGTTCAATGTAACGCAGTTGGGATTTTTATTTATTTATTTTTTTTAACCCAGTTTTTCGCTGGCTGTTCACCAACTGGGCCGTTGCAGTCGTCTAAGAGCTATGCAACGTATTGAGGATAAACGCCTTTGACAGAGGAAGAGCTCGAAATTGCCTGGGATTGCAGCCACGGGCTTCCACCCCTAGACTGCAGAGGTGCCACAGAAAGGAAGCCCCCAGGGCCTGTGCTGCTCAGAACACAGCTTTGGGAAAATATACAGAGACACAAAAGAGTGTGTTATGATCAAACACGAGCGCGTGTGATGATCAAACTCCCGTGCTGAGTCCCACAAACAATTTCCATAAAGTAGGACAGCACGAATGGGAAAGACTATAGAGTTTCTGCGACAACAGAACTTGCCAGGATGGGCATCTGTCTAAAGTGCCAACAAAGCATATGGTACCTTCCAGAAGGCAGCCATTCCAAGCCCATAAAACACAAGGGACCTAACGAGATGACTGTTCTCTGCTATCATTCTATTTCTTTTTGAAACTTATAAATAGACTTGCTGTCTGTTTCGTTAGAAGCTCATTCAGAAGAGAAATAATCATGGATAAGTTGGAAGTCAAAAAAAAAAAAAAAAGAGAGGCCTAGAGCGGTGGCTCACGCCTGTAATCCTAGCACTCTGGGAAGCCGAGGAGGGCAGATCGCTCAAGGTCAAGAGTTCGAAACCAGCCTGAGCAAGAGTGAGACCCCCGTCTCTACTATAAATAGAAAGAAATTAATTGACCAACTAAAAATATATATAGAAAAAATTAGCTGGGCATGGTGGAGCATGCCTGTAGTCCCAGCTACTTGGGAGGCTGAGGCAGGAGGATCGCTTGAGCCCAGGAGTTAGAGGTTGCTGTGAGCTAGGCTGATGCCACGGCACTCACTCTAGCCTGGGCAACAAAGTGAGACTGTCTCAAAAAGAGAGAAAGAGATTTAAACTGTGCCTTCTTGATTCACTTAAATATATCAGATACATCAACACATTAACTTTTGTGTCACCCTTATGGGGTAGGAGCTGTTGTTTTCCCCATTTTAAGGAGGTGCAGGTTATATAGCACTCCTGTCCGCAGACACTGGTTGTTTTTTTCTTTTCTTCCTTTCTTTTGCTCGGGCTAGCATGCCATGGTGTCGGCCTCGCTCACAGCAACCTCACACTCCTGGGCTCAAGCGATCCTCCTGCCTCAGCCTCCTGAGTAGCTGGAACTACAGACATGTGCCACCATGCCTGGCTCATTTTTTCTACATGTTTTTAGCTGGTCAATTAATTTCTTTGTATTTATAGTAGAGACGGGGGTCTCGCTCTTGCTCAGGCTGGTCTCGAACTCCTGATCTTGAGCGATCCTCCCTCCTCGGCCTCCCAGAGTGCAGGATTACAGGCGTGAGCCACCTCACCAGGCCGACACTCATTTTTTAAACCAACTGTACAAGACCAACTTCTGTCCAAACCATGAACTCTCTCCAACCTGTCTGTTATCGTCAAAACAAGTATTCTTTGATGCATATGTTTTTGGGACCCCAGGCTAAAGGGGACCCATTTTTATCAGTCTTTAAGCATTTTTTTCATAATCATATCAATCTTCCCTGAAAGAGAGATTTACATTCATTTACACAAACCCTAAAATGAAAGTTACACACACACACCCTTATAAATACAGATCAGAGAGGATCAATGACTTGTGCAAGATCACATCACGTCACTGTCCCTGTGCAGAGCCAGGGTTCAAAATGTCCCTGTGACTGCAAATCTGAGCTCCTCCGTGCCCAAGTCTCATCTGTGAACGCAGCTCATTCCAAACATGTGCTACGAGTTCTAGATAAGAGGGAATATGGGTACAAAGGCTGTTAAATGGGATAAATTATTAATATTTTCTGTGATAATAGCAATACCAATAATCTCTGAAAGCTCGCTCTACGCCAGCAGCTATGCTAAGAAGTTTGTACATATTATCTCATTTAATCTTCACAGAAACCTAGTGTGGTAGGGACTAGTATCATTCCCCTTTTACAGATGGGGAAACTGAGCCCTGGAGAAGTTAAGTAACACAAGTATGCTCAACCAGTAAACAGGAAAGCTAAGATTCAAAAACTCTTGCATTCTAACTCCAAAGTCAGTCCTGCTAAACCTGACATTCTGCTGTCTTTTCTATGTGCTAAGACCACGCATATCAATTTAATTCCCCTTTAAACTGAAGATATGCTTTTAAAATGGAGGCATTTGCAAAAGTCATCCTTCTTGGGAAGCCCTGGGGTCTGTCCCTGGGTTCCATGCTAACAGTGTGGTTTGCAGCCGGACCCTAGAACCTTCTTTTTTGGCCACACAAGGTGTGAGGCACATTCTGGGCCCAGCTGCTCTGTAGGGCGCTGTATTCGGTTACTTCCATTAAGCCAGCTTGGGAGGTAACAGCCTTTTGTGAGGGAGTTCTAAGTGTACGGTTCCAGTCAATTCTCATTTAAGCTACTTAGTTTGAATAGACAATAAACCAGAAGCTGATCCTAGCCTTTGGCCGAGCTGGGTCTATGTACCCCAGCTGTCTACTTTTTGATAAGGGAGGCCCCCAATGCCCTAGGGCACACCTATGTTTTTCCAGAATGGGGGGAATGACTCATGCCCCTGCGATTTCCTGCTCAGGAAGGCTTGGGGTCTCCCGGGCGGGGGTCTAGTTACTCCTCAGAGCAACCAAATAGGGGTCCTGTGTCCTCAGCTGCCAGCCCTCCGTCCCCTGCTCACCCTTCTCCACTTACTGAAGTCCTTTCGCCTCTGCAGAGTGAGACGAGAGGTTTCCATGGCTCTGCCCACCGCGGGGACCCACATTCCCAGCCCCAACAAAGCGACAACGGGGACAGAACCCAACAGCCCAACCGGCCTCCAGGGACGGCTGCAGGGAAGCAGCGCCCCTGGCTCCGGCGCTGCCCTTCTGGCAGGTTCTCTCAGCGGGTGGCCGGAAGCTGCCTGGCATTTGGGGCCTCTTTTCATAAGAGCCTGGTCTCCACAAGTTGGGTTTTATTCCTTGGGTATGCAGGAAAATAGAGCACCTTGCGTCGGAAGGTGCCTCGGTCTGAACTGGAGCTGGAGTGGCCTTGGAGAGACACACGCGCACACGCATGCAGGCCACGCACGGAGCATGTCACCTGCGGGGCGGGGTCAGCCGGGGACAGGAGGGCACGGCTAGAGGAGGATTTGGGACGCCTCCCTGTTTATAGATATTATTCTCCTCGTGGTTCTAAAGGCCCCTCAGCCTCCTCACGCGCGCTTGGGAAAAGCCAGGGCCGTAAAATATACTGTAAGTCTGGTCAAGGGGCCATGCTGTCACCTGGCCCAGGGCTGGTCCTCGTGCTCCTCGCGGCCTGGGGTGTGAGAACATAAGGCCTGATTGCTGTCTCCTCCGATTTGCTCCCGCTGGCCTGCCTCTCGCGACCCTAAGCGACAGGCGGCCACCTCTGTGGGCTGCTGGGGGGTGACACGGCCAGGGGACAGTGTGCGCGGGTCAGGCCCCCTCACCCATCCACCCGTCGGACAGGCCTTTGCTTGCTTTTCAAACACCTGATTTTCTTTTCTTTTTTTTGGAGACAGAGTCTCACTTTGTTGCCCAGGCTAGAGTGACTGCCGTGGCGTCAGCCTCGCTCACAGCAACCTCAGACTCCTGGGCTCAAGTGATCCTCCTGCCTCAGCCTCCCGAGTAGCTGGGACTACAGGCATGCGCCACCATGCCCGGCTAAGTTTTTCTATATATATATTAGTTGGCCAATTAATTTATTTCTATTTATAGTAGAGACGGGGTCTCGCTCTTGCTCAGGCTGGTTTCGAACTCCTGACCTCGAGCAATCCTCCCGTCTCGGCCTCCCAGAGTGCTAGGATGACAGGCGTGAGCCACCACACCCGGCAACACCTGCTTTTCTAATGAAGTCTTGACATACTACGTGGTAATTTTGACATACTACGTGGTCCACCTAAAGTAGAACTAGGAGTTAAAGTCACCTGCAGTACAATCTGTGGGCAGAATGCTTCTAGATTTTAGTGTTTTTCTTTCAATCTTTTCCATTTGCCTTCATACCTAATTCAAAACCATTTTTAAAATGACTTATCTTTACTGAGTCTTTTGAAACCATTCAATTAGGTTTTCACCGAAACAATTTTCAGTAACAATTTTCAGTGGCTCTCAGTAAATGTTTGGCAAATGAAAAGAAAGCACAATGAAAAGCAAATAAACCTTATGAGCTACATATGTTAATGTTAGAGAAAAAGAAAAAAAAAAGAATAAATAAAAATACATAAAAAAAAACCCAAAAACAAATAAACCTTAGCAAGCGGCATCACCAGTGGAATCTTCTAGCGATGCTGATTATATGAAACCACTCTTAAGGAGGGCAGCCCTGGTGAGGTAGGACATGAATGAATGACAATAGAAGCCTTCTTTGCAGATGTGCTTGGGACAGAATGATTAGAAAAGTCATTAAAAGAGAGGGATCATGAAAAATAGATCTCTGTCTCTCACACGTGTCTATATTCATCCATCTACAAATCCACATAGCCACCTATATGTATAAAGACATGTACATTCAAACGATGTGTAAAAAAAAATAAAGACATATACATACACATTTAATTTTGTTTTAAATTAAAATATACATGTGCTCTCATTCCCTAATTTTCTGATGAACGACCAAGTCTTTTCTTTGAGTATTGTCTGCCGATTAGAGTTATTTTTTTTTGTTTTTGAGACAGAGTCTCACTTTGTTGTCCAGGCTAGAGTGAGTGCCGTGGCGTCAGCCTAGCTCACAGCAACCTCCAACTCCTGGGCTCAAGCGATCCTCCTGCCTCAGCCTCCCAGGTAGCTGGGACTACAGGCATTTGCCACCATGCCCGGCTAATTTTTTGTATATATATTAGTTGGCCAATTATTTCTTTCTATTTATAGTAGAGACGGGTCTCGCTCTTGCTCAGGCTGGTTTCAAACTCCTGACCCCGAGCAATCCTCCCGCCTCGGCCTCCCAGAGAGCTAGGATTACAGGCGTGAGCCACCGCGCCCGGCATAGAGTTATTTTTAAAAAACCATTATTTACCATGTAGAATTTCTGACATACTACGTGGTCCACCTAAAGTAGAACCAGGAGTTAAAGTCACCTGCAGTACAATCTGTGGGCAGAATGCTTCTAGATTTCAGTGTTTTTCTTTCAATCTTTTCCATTTGCCTTCATATCTAATTCAAAAGCATTTTAAAAATGACTTATCTTTACTGAGTCTTTTGAAACCATTCAATTAGGTTTTCACCGAAACAATTTTCTTTTCGAGTTCATATTTCATGGGTATGTGAAAACATGTAATTAAATGTTGCAACTTAGTAACAAGTACAACTGGCATAAGCAGGTTCGAGAACAAACAGAGCTGACTCTTGGGAAGCACATAACTCCACTGGGAAGAGCAGGTGTGCATGGGCTCAGAGATATGCTTTAGAACCACGAGGGGGGCAGAGTTATTCTTATTCTAATTCATTATTCTTATTTTATAAAAGGATTGCAGGCTGAGCACGGTGGCTCACACCTGAAATCCTAGCACTCTGGGAGGCCAAGGCGGGAGGATCGGTCAAGGTCACGAGTTCAAAACCAGCCTGAGCAAGAGCGAGACCCTGTCTCTATTAAAAATAGAAAGAAATTAATTGGCCAACTAAAAATATATAGAAAAAAATCAGCCGGGCATGGTGGCGCATGCCTGTAGTCCCAGCTACTCGGGAGGCTGAGACAGGAGGATCGTTTGAGCTCAGGAGTTGGAGGTTGCTGTGAACTAGGCTGACGCCACGGCTCTCTAGCCTGGGCAACTAAGAGAGACTCTGCCTCGAAAAACAAAGCAAAACAAAACAAAACACAATTGAGGGTGGGATTACCTCTGGGCAGGGTGGGAGGCTGGGAAGAGGTATACGAATTGAAAGCATAGGGTGTGTTCATGGGTATTTATTATATAGGTATGTTTTATAACACATGGATCATATCATCTTTTATACATATCAGCTGTCATCTTGAAAAACATAACAAAAACCAGTTCTACTCCTTTCTAAAGCCTCCAGCAAATTCAGGTTTTTCAAACAGCTGATTAGAGGCACAAGTGACAGGTGTTGGATGAGAGGGGGACGTGGGAAGACGAGAACATTCGGGAGAGGCCGTGACACAGTTGCACGCCCCTGCCCAGAACTCTAGCCCCAGCTCTGAGGCTTTTTGTGGGGAATCGTGTGATAGGGAAGCCCGAAGGAAGGAAAATCGCCAGGAATATGC
The DNA here is from genome assembly GCF_040939455.1 of Microcebus murinus. NCBI lineage: Eukaryota > Metazoa > Chordata > Mammalia > Primates > Cheirogaleidae > Microcebus > Microcebus murinus. Next base: position 16,498,636 of record NC_134129.1, on the reverse strand, counting down.
TTTAGAATTTGCACTTTTTTTTTTTTTTTTTTTTTTTGAGACAGAGTCTCACTGTGTTGCCTGGGCTAGAGTGAGTGCCGTGGTGTCAGCCTCGATCCCAGCAACCTCCAACTCCTGGGCTTAAGTGATCCTCCTGCCTCAGCCTCCCGAGTAGCTGGGACTACAGGCATGCACCACCATGCCCGGCTGATTGGGGTGCAAGGTCAAGTTGCCAGAGGGGCTGAGGAAGCAGAATTCCGGTGGGGACGCAGGCAGCTCCTTGATCCTGAATGTCTGTGCTGCTTCTGGAAACATCGGGAGTGAGCAAAACAGACACTCCTAGATCATCACAAAAGCAACCAAATAACCCCAACTATTTCTAAAATATCCTCTGAGATGCCTGTGGAAATCTCTCCGAAGCAGCTCTTCTGGCTGCCATGGCTGCACGAAAGCAGCTTCTTGATCTTAAGACGTTATGGGTTCAATAAGGGAAGCATCAAGGACTTTGTAAAGAATGTGCTACTGTAGCATAAGAACTAATGCAATTTCCTGCAGCGGTTGCTATGTGGTCTATGAAATCGATCTAAATACACTGCAGACAAAGAGATCCTGAAGTCCAGCCTCCAGGGTGATTGAACTACAATGTTTCAGGCTATTCCTTTAAAAAGGTAGGCATTGGATTTTTTTTTTTTTTGAGACAGAGTCTCGCTGTATTGCCCAGGCTAGAGTGAGTGCCGTGGCGTCAGCCTAGCTCACAGCAACCTCAAACTCCTGGGCTCAAGCGATCCTCCTGCCTCAGCCTCCCGAGTAGCTGGGACTACAGGCATGTGCCACCATGCCCGGCTGATTTTTTCTATATATATTAGTTGGCCAATTAATTTCTTTCTATTTATAGTAGAGACGGGGTCTTGCTCTTGCTCAGGCTGGTTTCAAACTTCTGACCTCGAGCAATCCGCCCGCCTCGGCCTCCCAGAGTGTTAGGATGACAGGCGTGAGCCGCTGCGCCCGGCCAGCATTGGATTTTTGATCAGTTACAAGATATCTTCTATTAGGAAGCTGTCACATGAGAAAATCAGATCTCACGGCATTTAGACTTTGGGCCCCTTTCCCAGCACTGAGACCTGCCCCAGTGGGGGAAACGCCCAAATGGTCACTTTGAGCAGGCTCAGGGTCACAAACCTTCCTGTCCCAGGGAGGGCGGCACGCAGGCTCCTACCACTAATCGCGGCCAAGTTCAAGTGCTTCCTAAACGGCGGGTTGTTTTTATCCAGTCGAATTAATTCTATTGGGTTACAAACTTGCCATTGATACTATCGTAAGCCCCCTTCCGAAGTGTGTTGACATTTCTGGTGCTTCTGAATAGCTCAGAAGGGTTGGCTGGACTCTCAGAGCCGACCTGGGACATTATCTGAACGTGGCTGTTTTCAAACAGCTGTCAGGTGGTGGAGCCCGGGGGGAGCTACACTGCCACTTGGAGGAGAACAGGATGTCACCGCTGCTGTCGCTTTGATCTTCTGAACCAGGAGCAAAGGAGGCACACACAGGAGTCACCACACCATGCTCACAAGTGAAGCACACAGCTGGCCGTTTTTATGTTGCTATTTCCTTATCTCTTGTGATTTTTTTGGGAGAGAGGGGGGCTACAAAAGGTGAAGCAGCAACAAAGAGAAAACACAGGGATGGATGGACACGTATGGTGGGAAGAATTTGATCTGCTCACTTTATTTTCTTTGAATTGGGAAGACTGGGGTGGATTCTACCCTACTGCACAGCTGCGGCAGATGCCCCGGGCTCCTCCGAGAAGACCACCTGGAAGGCTTCCTGGAGGAGGGGGCCAAGGAGGGAGCTGGGAAGGACCCTAGCAAGGTGCACTATGCTTGCTCCTTTCCGAATCTTAGCCCAAGTCCCCTCTGATTGCTAGTTTTAAAAATAGCACATGAGAATTTTTTTTTAGGAGATAAGGTTGTACTTTATTTTAGAAATTCCTAAGAAATTGGGGTAAAGAGTGTGGGAATGACACGGTTTCCCCGGCTAGGGTGCGCGGCGGGGAAATGCCTTCGTACCAGGTTACAGAGAACATTCCGCTCAGATTGTAGTTTGTCTGCTAATGACACAAACCTGCGCTGCAGCTCATTGTCTGTAGAAAAGGGTGAAATCTAAAGTCCAAACCACAGCATATTTAAAAGCCCTTCAAATGACTGGCTGGCCCTCTCCCGCCCTTGTTCTCACTGTCATTTAGAAGAGTTCTTTAAAACCTTTCTTTTTCATTATGTTTCTTGAGCACCAGCCTTCCTGAGCTCATTATCAGGAGTTTCTGGAAGGATGGGGCGACAGGAGTGTCTTTTTTTTTTTTCTTTTCATATTTTTTGGGGAGGGCAAGCAAGGTGGTTAGTTCATAACGTGGGATCATTTTCTGATCTATTTCAGAAATAAAGGAAAGAATGAAAGGGAAGCTTATTGGCCTAAAGTTTCTTTCATCCCTTTTGTTTCTTAAAAGAATAGAAGGGCAATCGGAGTTGATTTTTCTTCCAGTCGCAGACGGATCGAGTGGCCCTTACGCCCTCCCCGCCCCCCAGCACACAGGCAAATCGCTCCCTGCCGGGTCTAAGGTTCCAGTGCACCTGTCGCTGCAAGTCCCCACTGAGCCAGGCCAGGGTCGCTATGCCTGAAATCTAAGCTCCCGCGAAATGAGGCCCCTCGTCTCTCACTTTTCTGTATTTTCTTGTGGAGGCAGCATGAATTAGCGTGTGGGTGAGCCGTGCCTGGTTCAGAGATGGGATGAGGGCCAGAGAGGGCTGCCCGTGGGCTTTGGCAAGGAAAAAAAGGGGACACACACATTGCTCTTGGCCAGAATAAGCCCCAGGAACAAACGCAGAGACATCAGGAAAGCTTGCAGAGTTGCAAGGCGCCTGCCTCCTGCAACGCAGGGCTCAGAGCGCATTCAAGGCGCGTCGCAAAGCAGGGCGAGGGGCTGGAAGGGGCAGGACGGGAAACTAACCCCGAGGACAGAGGACAGAGCGAGGCTTCTTGCTGGGGTTCAGAGGACAGCTGTCTGCAGCCCTCCAGGAACCCCATGCCTGGCCCAACCCCCACCCCCAATCCAGACTTAGGCTCCTTCGGGAGTCTCCTACCTATTTCCTTCAACTTCTGGTGGAGGTAACGAACGAGAATCGCATTGTCTACAGGACGATTAAAACTCTCGACAAAAATGAATCATCATAGAGATTTAGGGGTTCGAGGTTTTCACGGGCTCGTGTGCGGGGACATTTGCAAGCACACCGCTGTTTGCCCAGGTACTCCGCGTCTGCCACGAGTCACGGAGGACGCGTGTGGGCGAGTGGGTGGTTCAGAGCCTGTGTGGTTCGGTACAGTAGCCACTAGCTACCTACGACTCTTGATCGCTTGAAATCTGGCCAATGTGACCAGTGTGACTGGGAATCTCAACTTTATTTTTTTAAATTTTTTTATTTATATATTTTTGATTTTTTTCCTAGCTCACAGCAACCTCAAACTCCTGGAGAGCTCAAGCGATCCTCCTGCCTCAGCCTCCCGAGTAGCTGGGACTACAGGCATGAGCCACCATGCCCGGCTAATTTTTTCTATATATTTTTAGTTGGCCAATTAATTTCTTTCTATTTTTAGTAGACACGGGGTCTTGCTCTTGCTCAGGCTGGTCTTGAATTCCTGACCTTGAGCGATCCTCCCACCTCGGCCTCCCAGAGTGCTGGGATGACAGGCGTGAGCCACCGCGCCTGGCCTAAGTTGACTTTAAATCAACTCATTTATTTATTAGTTGTAAGCTGATCTTCCTCCCTTTAAGCAAATATTGAATGTTACCTCCTTGCTAGGCACCAAAGGTATAGTGTCTGTACTCATGGGGGCCTATACTATACTTCGGTGGAAGGAAACAGGCATAGATAAGCAAATACGCAAACAAATAACTCGCAATGGGTCATTGGAGATAAGTGCTCAGAAGAAAAGTGGAAGCAGGAGATATTTTAGATATGGCTGAAAAGAGCATCTTGGAGGAGATGGCATTTTTTGAGACAGAGTCTCACTCTGTAGAGTGCTGTGGCATCAGCCTAGCTCACAGCAACCTCCAACTCCTAGGCTCAAGCGATCCTCCTGCCTCAGCCTCCTGAGTAGCTGGGATGACAGGCATGCGCCACCATGCCCGGCTAATTTTTTTCTCTATATTTTTAGCTGGCCAATTAATTTCTTTCTATTTTTAGTAGGGACGGGGTCTCTCTCTCTCTCTCTTGCTCAGGCTGGTCTCGAACTCCTGACCTCAAGCGATCCTCCAGCCTCGGCCTCCCAGAGTGCTGGGATTACAGGCGAGAGCCACTGCGCCCGGCCAGGAGATGGCATTTTAAGAGAGACCATTTGGAAGTGAGCACGTAAACGCTGCAGATACCCGGGGGAAAGCCTTGTTGGCAGAGGGCTAGCAAGTGCAAATGCCCTGAGGCAGGAACGTGCTTACTTAGGAGGTTCCAGAAAAGCAAGGAGGCCAAGTGGCTGGTGAGGGGGACAGGGAGGCAGAGCAGGTAAGAGGGAAAGGCAGGGCCAGATCACATGCAGCCTGCAACACAGAGTCGGCAGACAAAGGCGCAGGAGGAGAGAGCACACGCGCGGACAGAGACGAGAAAGGAAAGAGCGCCCACGCGCCCAATGCCGTCTTACGCCAGCGAGTGGACGCCAGCAGATGGCATGGGCCTGGGGGAGAGGTGGCCATCTGGAAGGAGCCGTGGTAGAGAGCATACAAGCGCTGAATGTCACACGCCCGTTTGCGGCGTGTCCCCAGCCCTTCCTGACAGTAAGAACACAGTGACACTCGATGGGGCAGAAAGTCACATCAATGTCCGGGCTGCTACGGGAGGAGGCTGACATGCTAGGGTGGTTTCACGGGCGCCGGCCTCGGCCGTGAGAGGCTCAACGCTGGAACGCCAGAGTCCCTAGCTGAGGTGGCGGAGAGGGAGCGAGCGAGCAAAGCCAGGGCTTGGCATCTCAGCCAGGATCTGTTTGGAAGCCATCTGGCTAAGCCAGGGAGGGCAGTAGCCGGTTCACCCTGGATCCCGAAAGTTCAAGGTTGGTCCAGGTAGCTTCAAGAGCAGAGAACTCTCTCACTGTTGCAAGAAAGGAACCAAGGATTAAGATTACTTTTAAATTTCACGAGGGTAGAGCCCATGCACCGATTCACTCTACAAGTATTTCTGAGCACCAGCCATGGAGCACTGGTCTAAGCATGGGATAGACCAGCAAACAACACGTAAACATCTCTGCCTGCATTAAACTTCCTTTGTATTTCTCCACCGTGCCTAAAAATGATGACAACAGTAAACGTTTATTGAATACTTACTATGTGCCAAGTACTATTCTAAGTACTTTACATATATTAATTCATTTAATCCTCTGAACTGTTCTACAAAGTAGATACTATCATCACTCCCATTTCATAGACGAGAAAAATGAGGCACAGAGAGGTCAAGTAACTTGCCCAAGGCCACACAGCCAGTTAATAGCAGAACCTTTATTTGGATATAGGCAATCTAGACCCAGAGATGTTTTTACCATGGCAGGAAATCAATAAATACCTGAATGATGATGATAAAAAAAGTACAGCATAAATACTGTAAAATAGTTCAAATTTAAATAAATAGCTTGGAGAAAAATCAGTGTAAATTATGATAAGCCTAAATCATGAGCTATTTAGAAAGAAATGTACTTTTATCACCTGCAAGTAAATACCGATACTAGAGCTAATCTATAAAATACTAACAAGCAGAGGTTTCTGCTGCCTGTTGTGATGAGCATTTAAGACCAGATTGTAGCTCAAGTGCCTTATAACTAATAACTAACACTTAATATCCTTAAAATAACTTGTTCTCTTGAGAAGTCTAAGCAGTTGCCATTACAATTTTACTGATTTTACTCATTTGTGCAACAATCCTTCACTCTCAGTCAAGATCAGGGTAACTTAAATGAATCAGATCTCCTTGTACTTCAGAGTTAACTCATCTTAAATACTGCTGGGGCAGCCACTGGTGTTCAACGATCTCCCAGTTCTCCTCTTTCTCGTGTGTGGTAGGATTTCGCTCTTGCCTGAGTGAGGGAGGACCATGCATTAGGCAGTAAAATATGAATGGCAGTGACATGCGCCATTTCTGGTCCACCTGCCCCAGTGATGATGGAAGCCAGGCACCCTCTGGCTCTCGGGCAGAGACCCCCAGGCCTGAGGTGGACGCAGAGCACAGCAAAGAAACTAACCATCGTTGTCCTAAACTACCAAGATTCTGGGGTTATTTGTTATGAGCACAACCTAACTGATACAAATACCAACCCTCCAAATTCTCGGTGAAAGAGAAGAAAACGAAATAAAGAATCTACATAACCAATTAGAAAAGAAATGAAAGCAACCTTTCATTGACTATTATTATGTTTTAGATATTTGTAAGTCATCACACCTGATCTTCTTGGTAACACTAAGAGGTAGGTGTTATCTCCATTTCATTCACGTGGAAACTGATGTTCAGAGAAGAAAGGTGACTTAGCCAAAGTGATTTAGCTAGAAAGTGACAGAGATGAGTTTCAAATCCAGGTCCCTCTGACTTTGGTGACTATACTATGTTGTCTATGAAAAGCACATGCAACTAGATTACTCTAAGGGCCAAACATACAACACCAGGTGGGAAAGGCATTCGGACATTCCCCAGACACGTGTAGCGAGCATACTTCATGCCAGGCCCTGTGCTCGGGTCCTCAGAGAGAGCAAGGCAGTGTTGTTGATGAGCTGACAGTCTAGCGTGGGCTATGGACAAGTACCGTGTTTCCCCGGAAACAAGACAGGGTCTTATATTTAGTTTTCCTCAAGAAGACAGCCTAGGGCTTATTTTCAGGGCATGTGTTATTTTTTTTTAAGTACGGTAAAACCATCTACATTGATTCCAATAGAGTGAAGTCGTCTTCTTCTGGAACATCATCCTCACTCTCCAGACCCCGAATTCCATCCTGAATGTCTTGCGACTCTATTTCCTTTAGAACCACTGGCCCCGATCTCTCCTGTGGAGCACTAGAGCTCTCACGGGGCAGATGAGAAGGGCTGCTCGTGTTCTTTCCCGCTCCGTGATGACATGTGTGGGTTGTGCAGATGCGCTGCGCAGCCACGCCCATCGCCAGGGCTTATTTTCATAGCCACGTCCACCACTAGGGCTGATTTTCATAGCCACGCCCATCACTAGGGCTGATTTCCATAGCCACGCCCACCACCAGGGCTGATTTCCATAGCCACGCCCATCACTAGGGCTGATTTCCATAGCCACGCCCATCACTAGGGCTGATTTTCGGGGTAGGGCTTCTATTGTGCACATGCTTAGACATCCTGCTGGGGCTTATTTTCTGGGTAGCTCTTATTTTCGGGGTAATATGGTAGAGCGGCAATTTCATTACAGTGTGATAAGAGCTATTTGGCTAGAGTAAGGATGGGGCCGGACTGAGGCGTAGACTCAAAGGCAGGAAGAAAGAAAAAAGTAAAAAAATACCAGAGAAAGGAAAGCTAGGAAAATAAATGAGGAATAACAGCTAAATAAAGCAGCGCCATTAACGTAATTCTCTTCCTGTCCAGATTGGCGACATTCGGGAAGAATACGCCATATGTCTCGCCCTGGCACACACAGCCATGGCGGCATGCTGCCAGAGGCGGATGACATCAAAGTCACCCATGAAAGCCAAGAGAAGCCTGCCCTGCTGGTAACAGCGGCCCCTGGCCCAGCTGGCTTAGGCATTTAAACCGAGGCAGGGAGCACACATTCCTGGGGCAGCTGGCACCCCAACTCGAGAGGACCAAAGGGCAACTGCCCACTGGTCTTCCCTGCTTGTCTACGACTCTTGGTCACGGTCCCCAGAACTTCACAGAGCCTGATCTGCGACGGTCACCGGCAGAATGGACAGCCACGGGAGCAGAAAGGGGCCTGGGGGGCTCAGGGGCTGCTGAGCATCGAAAGTTCTAGGCCTTTCCACCCAGGCAGGGCCCCAGCATGGTCCGGGCTTGTTGCTGATTACACTCGGTGATGCACACCCGGATTCTGAGCTGCAGGAGATCCCTGCCATTTGGAAATGCAAAGAAACGGCTCTGCCACGTGGCAATGTCTCAGAGCAGGGGCTGCTAGGCCATACTCCAAAAGTCCCTTGGGGTCTAAGCAGAGAAACAAATCCTATGTTAGAAACTAAAGGCACAGTTCCTGTCTTCGGATGCTTTGACAATCTAACTACAGAGAGGTTGATGCATTAAGTAGATTAGAAGACGAGCTGGCAGGGCTCTTTTTTTTTCAGACAGAGTCTCGCTTAGTTGCCCATGCTAGAGTGAGTGCCGTGATGTCAGCCTAGCTCACAGCAACCTCAAACTCCTGGGCTCAAGCAATTCTGCCTCAGCCTCCCAAGTAGCTGGGACTACAGGCATGCGCCACCACGCCCTGCTGATTTTTTCTATATATATTCGTTGGCCAATTAATTTCTTTCTATTTATAGTAGAGATGGGGTCTTGCTCTTGCTCAGGCTGGTTTCGAACTCCTGACATCGAGCAATCCACCCGCCTTGGCCTCCCAGAGTGCTAGGATTACAGGCGTGAGCCACCGCGCCCGGCCAAGACTGGGTTATTTATAAAGAACAGAAATTTATTTCCGCACGGTTCTGCAGGCTGGGAAGTCCAAGATCAAGGTGCCTGGTGAGGGCCTTCTTGCTACATCTTCCCACGGCAGAACCAACAATAGCATCTCTTTGGTCAATATATAGTATTAACATGGTCTTCAAGCACTCGCCATGCGGTGGGTAATTTGGGCCCACGTTCTAACTTTGTGAATTTCCCTCATCTGTACCAGGAAGAGCAAGAGAAAACCAAGTCCCCCGTGAGGTCCCTTCAGAAGGGCACCTAACACCATTCATGAGGGAGGAGCCCTCATGGCCTAATCATTTCGCGAAGACCCAACCTTTTGATACCAACACACTGGCCACACCTAAACTTTGGAGCGGAGACATTCAAACCACAGCAGTATGTGAACCAAAACCTAGCATGCTGGGCTGACACGAAGAGACACCCTGAGCTCACAGTAGCATTGACTCTCTATGACCACTCTTGGCTCCCTTGTTCTCTTCCCAACCCTTCAAGATGCCTAAAATAGAACCATGTGGGAGGGGTGAATTCAGACACACAGCATACCTTTATTCTTAGCCCACTGGGAACATTCTATTTACCAAAAAAATCTAATGAAATGAAAGCCTAAACATAAAAGCTTCAAGACATCCAAATGTCAAATGGGCACACAATTATTTAGCAGATAAAGCCTTAGAAATTGACAAAGATCATAAGCACTAAAAATAGTCTCGATGGGCTTTATTGAATGATAGGATAACATTTATAATTTTAAACACATTCTGTCTCTTTGAATCTGGATTAATATAATTATAGCATAAGACCTATTTTATATCAATGTGGACTAAGATCGAGAATTCTCTTGTTATTTCTTTATTCATACAAATGACATATTACCACTCATCTCATTTCAAAAAAAACTGTTTCTGTGCTGCAAGAATGTTGAGTTCTACAGGAGAAGATCTGTGGTCAGGGAAGGAGACATTGAAAATGATACTGCTTTTATAACAACCATTTCTAAGAAATATTCCTTCTCATGCCCAAGTATCTGGAATTTAAGAGCAGAACCATGACAAGGAGGATTACACACTAAAGGAAGAGACCATAGGACAAAAAAGAATAATATCTAACTACACTATCCCAGTCCTGCCAGAGAACTGTGCAACACTGTAAAAAGACAGAAGTCATGACGTTTATTTTTATTTTTTTATTTTATTTTTTTCTTTTTTCTTTTTTCTGTTAACCAGAACATGTGGAATGACGTTTATTTTTAAAAACTTAATTGCATATAGCTGTTGTTCTAATGACACATTTATCACCTACACTTTGCTGTCAAGGACGTGACTGGTTAGTCTCTTTTCTCATGTGTCTTTGTTAATATCATAGATGAGCTACTTCAACTTTCTAATCTAGTTTTAAATAAATCTATTCATTTTTTTATTTTTATTTTTTTATTTTTTATTTTTTATTTTGGCATATTATGGGGGTACAGATTTTAAGGTTTCAATAAATGCCCATTTCCCCCCCTCCTCCCACAAGTCTGAGTCTCCATCATGCCCATCCCCCAGACGGTGCACATCTCACTCATTATGTATGTTTATACCCGCTCCCCTCCCCCCTCCCCCCTGCCCAATACCCTATTACTGTAGTACCTATGTGACCACTTAGGTGCTGTTCGGTTAATACCAATTTGCTGGTGAGTATATGTGTCGCTTGTTTTTCCATTCTTGGGAAAATAAATCTATTTAAATAAATAGATCTATTTAAATAAATAAATCTGGCCACTGTTACCTAATGCTTGATCAGAGACACCCTCCTGGGCAGAGCAATGGGTAACCTCAGGGTAACCTCTAGGTCAATGGGGGACAGGGGAAGGTGGCCTCCTTTGATGTCCCTTCCTGCCATTTTTTTTAACACCTCTAAGCTAACCACGAGTAATCTAACCTTCTTGTGTCTACCATAGCTGCAGTTATTTCTTGACCACTTCTTGCATCAATGGGCAATGGTTAAATTAATAATGTGGAATATTGTGCAGCCATTAAAAAGATTTATAGGGGTTGACCTGAAAAGAACTCTAAGATATATGAAGTGGAAAAAGCAAGTTGCAGAACAATATGTAAGATATGACGTCATATATACTTTACAAAGCTCTATGTATTGCTGCTTATTAGCACTCCTTTGCATATACATTTTGTGTGAATTCTTAAAAGAGTGTAGAAAACTTTATCCAAACTGATGATGGATCAGGTGACTTATGGAAAGAGGAGTGGGGATTATAAAACAGGTGATATCAAGACTTTTATCTATATTGTTTAAGTTTTGTTCAAAGAGACTCTATATTCATATGTTGTAAGTATTATGAATCTTATTGAATTACACATTTAACTCACTTCCCTTTAGAGAACTAAAGGCCTATCCCAGAAAATCTGGCTGCTTCCTTATTTCTGTGGTCCCAGTCCCCACTTAAGATTTTCTTTCCCCAAATCCTCTTCCCTTTACCACATACATTTGGAAATTAGTCTGGCCAAAGCATCCCATATCTTTGTTATGGCAATAAATATGAGGATGTAACTCTGATCTTTTCACAAATGTTTCTTTTTTTCATCAGTGCTCAGTGTTACTCCACAGGAAAGTGAGTTTTTCTTTTGCTAAAGTCAAGGGCAACCCTCAGATTCAAAAACCATCACCACCACCAAGAAAAAAAACCAAGGGAGACAGAATTCCTTATCGATAGAAAGTTCTAGCTCCCACTAGAACACAGCCTTCCTACAGGTTTCAGTTATCAGATATTCCTGGGCTTCCTTTCCAAGCTATGCAAAAGAACACAAGTTTCCAATGGAATGACTCTTTCACTGACTTTAACTCTATATTTTTCTTTCTGCAATCTTTTAGCTACAGAGAGACCCATGAGAATTGTAATATTCCTTTCTCTTTTTTTTCAAGAAGGAATAATGAGTTTAGGATTTATACATCAAACTCTTTCTGGTCTTATTCTTAAATTAAATGGATTTTAAAACCAAATGCTCCATCTTTTTAAAATCGTCTTCTGGCTCTTACAATTTCAGGAGAAAATGAAAGCATGTGGATTTAGCATGATTTATGATCATGGAAAAACAAATTAGGTTACTTGGAAAAAGTTGAGAGAATAAGAGGCTATCTTCAAAAGCACATAAAATAGTCATAGATGGTTAATGAATCTCTTGATGGGATCTGTGTTTTTAGTACCACAGTTGGTGCTGATGGTTAACCAGCTGTATTGGCCTGCTTGGTATTAAAAAATGTATCATTTAAAGCTGTGATTATCAGTCAGGGATATCATAGGTTTATCTCTGAAGGTCAAAAATATTCTCAAAATCTCATAGCAAAAGATTAAAATTTTTTCCATTGAAAAATAAATATATTCCATTAAATACTTTTAAAAGAATAGGGAGCACCATGTATCAAAATTATCAAAGACTAGAGTATTCCAACTGTACAAAAGTTAGGAATATTTGCCTCCCCCCACCTTTAGTTCTTCTAAAAAAATGTTTAATGTATATACCTTAAATTCAGTATTCCTTCTTATTCTCTTTTTTTTAAATATTTTTTCTTTTTTAAATTATTATATATTTTTATTCTTTTTTTACTTTGACTAATTACACTATCATTTACACAGTATTCCTTCTTGAACAAAGGAAAAAGTATTATTAATATAATGCTCATGAGTCTTTCTGTAATTGGAAATACAAATGATTTACCATGATAGTGGCTATGATTAAAAAGTCATGAGCAATCACTACTGTTTTTTATCTCCCTAACCAAAACTATCATTTATGTTTCTGTAGTGTATCATAACACAGCTACTTATTTTAATTTCTAGAAAATACTAAGAGTTAAAGGAAATAGGCTTTCATCCTTGAAAAACCTTCATTTGCCATTACTGTAGCCTTCCAGAATAAAGGATTATCATTATGACTCTTCAGATCTCAGGGATTGTTTTTCTTTGAGTCTTAGGTATTTATGGTTGGAAAGCTAGGAGGAACAGGAAAGTAGATGTCAGAAAAACAGGGTAATAATCTTTGGAATGAAATTGGCTGGACTGTGTCAAACTCAGCAGGCTTGAGAACACTATTCTATTTTTGAATTCCTGTCTTGCTGACAGTTTCTAGCCTGTGCAGACTGCTCACTGTGCCCGGGTGTATGTGAGCGCTTTCATCTGGGCCATCTCGGGGACTCAGCTGTCACAGCTGAGCTGGCCCTTGAACTGTTCTTACAAGCTCTCTTCTCCCTAATTACATATATTTGATCACTCAGCTAGAAAAAAGAATCTTGGCAAATTGCATTACAATAATAATTTCTCCCCTCGGCTCACCATCAAGAGAAATATCTGCTGTAATGAACCCAATGTTCAGTCAAGGATGGCCACTTGGAAAGAGCTTTCCAGTCACAGGGAAACTTCCAGACAGAAGCCAGAAGTCGTTTCATTATTCAGAGCGAGCTCTGGCCTTCCTATACCTATGGAAACCTATACCTATGAAACTCAAGTTCCATCAGGGATTAATACTGTAAAAATACCGATTCTCTCCAGATTAGTCTATTAATTCAATACCATTTCAATGAACATCACCAAGTGAAGTGTATGTATGTGTGTAATTTAAAAAATTGATTTGAAAATGCCTATGGGAGGGCGTGGTGTTAAGAATAGCCCAGACCAATCTGAAGAGGAACAGACTCATTAGACATATACAGTAATTAAGACAGTGTGGTACCGGCACAGGGATAGACAAAGAGATGAATGAAGGGAAACACAGGCCCATTAGCAGTTCCACACACATATGGAAGCTTAATGTGCAACCAAGATGGCACTGAAATTTGGTGATTTGGTGGGGGAAAGAGTGAGGTACTCAGCAAGTGGGGTTTGGATACAACCAATCTAAAATTTCATCCCTATATTACAAATTACATGAAAAAAATCCAGATGTATTAATGACACAAATGTGAAAAAAAAACACAAAAAACAAAATTTTAAATTGTTTTGAAATTGAAAGATACCAGGAACAAAGTGAAAAGAGAAACCTTAAGCGAGTATACGATGTTTGTGATGAAAAACCAACAAAAGATTACATAAGCAGATGGGGAAATCAATAAGAAAATTTAACAGGAAAAATACAAACAACTGGGTGGAAAAATAGGCAAATCACAGAAGAAATTCTGTGAACTGCAAAAAACACATACAAAAAAATCTTTACACAGAATCAGGGAAATGAGAATGACACAGATTTAAAAGTCGGACACCACCCAAGTCCATCAGGGATACAGCAGAGGCCGGGATCTCTAGGTGAGTGCATCTCATAAAGCAGAGATGAAATGAGATCAAGGATCTGACATGCCTGGAACATGGCCAGGGCTCTGTAAATGTGCCTTCTCCCCTCTCTCTCGTCCCCTGGCTGCATGGGTCTCGGCAGCCCTCTCACAAAAGTCCATGTCCCCCTAAAACACGGTGAGGTCACCTCAATGCAGCTAGCAGTGCTGGAGAAGGAACAAGCCATTCAGAGTCAGAGGACCTGAGATTAACAGCTACAGAATTTTGGACAGATTCTTTAACTCTGAGACTCAGTTTCCTCTTTGGAAAAGAGAGAGAACTAGAACAGCCTCAGCTGATCTTGAAGATGTCAACGAGTTAGTGCAAGTGCAACTTAACCTGCAGAGAAAAACACAAGTGTAAATCAGTGCTAATGTTCCAGTGGTGACATGCCAGGTCTCTTCACTGCAACCAAAGCTTCCGGCTCCTACTTACATATAAGACGTGCTAACCCCCGAGAACGGCAGCCACCCGCATGAGTAACCAGTAGAAGAACATGCTGCATCCTCTCTTTTTCCTGCCAGCGGGTAACCTTCCTGGGGGTGGACAGGCTAGATTTAAAACAAAGGGCGGGGTGATTCTTTTTCTGTGTCTATTCCGGGGTTGTAACGTACATTCCCTTTCTCCCACATCCTGCCTTCCATTTTCTTCCCCCTACACAAGCACTTTTAATACCAATTAATTAAAAGCAGGCATCTTAAGGGATGGCTTAAAAAGACTCTTGCGTCATCAGACTGAATTAAAATTCTGAGTTTAAAGGCTTCTGGAGGAGAAACACAGGACAGGCGGCCAGAAGATACCAGACTTTACAGAAACTGCTGGAACTCTCCGTATGACCCGAGACAAAGCCTTGTCACCTTACTGGTGTCCCATGTTCTCATTGTAAGTTCTCATAGGACACTAAAATATTCTCGGAACACCAGTTTACTAAACACACACACATATTTATTTTTATAAATAATTGTATTTGCATATTCATGTTTTATATTTACATATTCATATTTTATGAATATTTATTCCTATTATATGAATATATTTGTATATTTACATACTTGTATATAAATATATTTACATATTCATATTTTAACAGTGGGATCTTTCCCAGTATGTGCATTATAAAAATCTGGTTCAGAGTTCACAGCCAGGAACCCCGGGACTGCACAGGGCTCCTCTTTGGGGTGCGCTGCATTCACCTCCAGCAACCATTTGTAGATTCAGCTGTGTCTGAAAGCAGCCACTCTTGCTTTTGATGTCTGAGGTTCCTTACTTTCAGGTTTGACTTAACCAACAGGTGTTCTCTCTCGAACTCTTTTCTACACGAGCTGTCTGCCCTCAGGGCTCCCAGGGACAGAGTTTCTCCTACAAGGTGACTGCAAGGCACAGAGAATTAAACGCCCCCGGTCCCCTGGCTCCGCTCTAAGAGCTGCAGGCTGCTGCGACCGCCCTAAGTCTGGACGTTTCCCACTCTCAGAAGATGAAGGGACACGTGCATGAACCACAGGGGCCAGACTTAACGTGCGGCATGGACGCAACCAAAGTACAGTCTTTCGTCCTTTTGATGTAGGGCCTAAAGGAGCCAGGCCTTTGCCACCAAAATGTCAGAATGCATAAGATGCCTTTGAACCTTGGTGCGAATCTGGAAGAGCAGAGAGAAGCGCAGGGTCTGGCGAGGGTCTCACGCAGGGCAGCTGCCACCTGGCAGTGCAGCGGGCATCTCACGTGTGCTGTGCAAAGCTGCCCGTGGCCTGCTCTGGGGAGAAAGGTGGACGGATGTCACCCATAAACACGTCTGACCGCACAACAGGACTATTGTCCAGCGGACGAGAGTGGACAGGGTATGAGACAGATGAAGATGCCCTTTGATCAAATCTGGGGACAAAAGAAGAAATAGGCCACCCTGAGAGTGAAATTAGCATGGCAAGACATTATTTTAAAATATTAATGGATTTCAATGACATTTCTTTTGACTGTGCACCCCCTCTCCTCTCAACCAGTTTAGGTGCTCAATTTTTTTTTCTTTTTCTTATTTCAGCATATTGTGGGGGTACAAATGTTAAGCTTACATACATTGCCGTGGTCTCCCCTCCCCCTTCGAGTCAAAGCTTCAAGCGTGACCATCCCCCAGACGGTGCACATCTCACTCATGATGTATGTATATACCTGTCCCCTCCTCCCTCCTCCTACCTGCTCCACACCCGACGACGAATGTTTGTTTTTCTTTTTTTCTTAGCATTTTGGTTGCATTTTATATCTTTGCCTCTCGATAGCAAGGGTTAGAGGTATGCCCTTCCCCTCCACAATGCTCCCCACATCCCTCAGATGTGGGACCACCCCCCCAACCCCCAAATCCCTGGTGAGCACCACCACCCTTTGAGCACCATAGTGTTAATCAGTCAGTACCAATTTGATGGCAAGTGCACGTGGAGCCCATTTTTCTAATCTTGTGTCGCCTCACTTTGGATAACGGGCTTAAGCTCAATCCAGGATAATATAGGCAGTGCTAGCTCGCTGTTGTTTCTTAGAATTGAGTAATATTCCATTGTAAACATATGCCAAATTTTAACAATCCACTCATGAATTGGGGTGTTTAATTTTTGATGTTAGGTCCCAAGGATGCTCAGGGGATTGAAAGAGGAAAGGGAGGCTTCTTGCCCCCAAGACTACAGAAAGGTCTCTGGGTTGAGCGTGGTGTTGGGTGTGGTTGGGGTAGAAGGAGAGGAGAGCTGATTGGGAAACAGAGAATCAGCAAATGTTACAGATTCCTAAGAAAAGGGGGCCCTGTCCCTACCCAGCAAAGCTTTATGGGGAGAGGAGAACTTTCAGACATGTTTGCAGGTTTATAAAGCAAAGGGGGGTCATGCTTCACCTCTTTTTTTTTTTTTTTTTTGAGACAGAGTTTCACTCTGTTGCCCGGGCTAGAGTGCTGTGGCGTCAGCCTAGCTCACAGCAACCTCCAACTCCTGGGCTCAAGCGATCCTCCTGCCTCAGCCTCTCGAGTAGCTGGGACTACAGGCATGCACCACCATGCTCGGCTCATTTTTTATATCTATGTTTTTAGTTGGCCAATTAATTTGTTTCTATTTATAGTGGAGATGGGGTCTCGATCTTGCTCAGGCTGGTTTTGAACTCCTGACCTTGAGCGATGCTCCCGCCCAGGCCTCCCAGAGTGCTGGGATTACAGGCGTGGGCCACCGCGCCCGGCCTTGTCTGTAGGTTTATAAAGCAAAGGGAGGTTATGCTTCAGCTCTTGAACGAAGCCCAGAGAAGAAATGACTGTGTCAGGTGTCGGATGAAGCCATAGAGTTTTCCATGGCCCAGGACTGCATATGGCTCAGAGTGACAGGGCTGTAGATGAGACCTAGAGAGACTCTCAGAGTTCCCTGGGCTCCCTGGCTGCAGAATGCTTCTGTTGACCTCCTAGAGTTCAAAGAGACTTGAAGGGACAATGAACTAGACTCAAAGAGGCCTTTCACAAAAGAGCTAGGCACCACCTGCCAGGGTCTTCAGACTGACAGAGGGTGTCACGGAATACCTGTGGACCAGACAGCACTGTGGACCAGACACCAGCTCCTTGGAGCCTTGGCCTCCAGAACTTTGACGTGGCCCTGGGAAAGGGGGGCGAGGAAACCGGAATTGCCAGCCAGCAAGTTTCCACCACCAGGGGGAATGGGAGCAAAACATATAAATTAAGGATATTACAGAAAAAAAAAATTTTTAAGTTGCGTTTGTTATTCACCTAAATGTTCATCCTGAGATTGGTGCCCACTACACTTATCAAAACCAACCCATAATAGATTGAGTTTAGTTTAGGACTAACCCATTGTAAGAGGCAGTTTTGATTGATTGATTGATTCATTCATTCATTCTCTCCTTCCCTCCCTTTCTTCCTGATTCACCAAATAGCCAAGTATTATGTTGAGCACTAGCAATACCTTTATTTTAAAACTCCAAACATGTGTCTTTTGATCTCATGATTTAGAAACTTAGCTAGGATGGGGAGAAGCAGAAGCAGAGACACTGACAGTTAAATCTAATGCCACATGGCAAGGTCTACATAGCATGCCCACTACGCAGTTTGGGAGCAGAGGCGAGGGCTTGAGAAGCTGAGACTGGGGAGCCTTTGAAAACTGACAACTCCTATTAGCTCAATGCTCTTAGAAAGAGTAATTTATGATCAGAAAGCTGGAATCTACTCAGTTGTATTGAACGATGTGTGTGTGTGTGTGTGTGTGTATAGTGACAGGTGCATACTGACTGTGCATGTGACCCAGCTCATTTTCCAGCCCCCTTGCAGTGAGGAGGGGCCATGGGTCTAGTTCTTTCTAAGAAGCTGTAAGGAGGGAAACACCAAAAGCTTGCACGAGACCCCCCAGCTCAGCTCTTCTCGTTCCCCACCATGGCGTCTGCGGAAGCTTCCAGATCGGTAGCTTCAGGATGTCCAAGCCTCCACCAGCCTGGGTCTTTGAGAAAACATGCGGAACTAACTATAAACCCCACTTGGCCGCATCAGACATGTCAAATGAGCCACAAATAAGGTCTTCATTGAATGAAGTCCCTGACCTTTTCAAGTTGATTTGTTACCGCAGCAAAACTTAGGCTTTCCTGACTCAGGATGATGATAGAGGGTGACAAAAGGGAGTTATTTGAATGCATTCCAACAGTGTTCGGAGGAAAAGGGGCTCTGCCCCCCAGGGGACCAACATCTTAAGAACAAACTCCCGAAAGAGATGGTGGAGTGACAGGCAGGGACATCTGCACACAGAGGTACCGGGAGAGGAGCTCAGATGCCAGGTTGGTAGCGAGAAGCCTGAACCGAGGCAGAAGACAGGAGCAAGCAGGAAGCCACGCTTCTACTTCTTTCTGTCTGCCTGTCTAATGGCCAAAAGCCACCCCCTTCCCCCGCTCCCCTCCCCCACTGCCCTCCCCCACTCTGCCCCAGATGGTCCCATGTGAAGCCCAGGCAGTCAGGGCGCAATATAAAGGCAGCTGCTGATCTCTCTGCAGTCCCTTGTGGCTTAAGACTTGACACCTTTGAAAGGCTCACAACACCTGGGAGGGAAACCGAGCAAACAAGTTAAACAAGACCAGTTTAATTTTACTCTGGAATCCAGTTTATCTTTTATCCGTCCCAAGAATACTAATCAGAGACTTTAATATTTCCGTTGCAACTGCAATGGTTAATTTGAAAATATCTTTTGAAATACATAGTGACCACATTTGGGCAACGTCTAGGTGACTGAAGCAGCACGAAGCCTCGGTACAGGTTGCTGAAGGCCTTTTTCTTTCCTGATATGCAACTCATGATTTATTGCCAGACAGGAGGGTTTACAGCTTCACAAGCTGCTAGGGCTATGGGGACACATGCTGGCAACAGGTCCCTTAGAAAAATGATAATGTTTTCATTTCCTAAAATGTTCCTTTAAACTCTCCCCTACTTTTTCCCAGATAAAAATAGAAATCTTCATGGGACCTAACTCTTCCCTGGGAAAGTCACTCCATAGCAGGGAACCGGTGACCAAGTGACAGCTAGCCTCTTGAAATCTAGTACAAATGTCTTTTTAGTAGCTACAGAATAGCAGGAAAGTGTTTATAACTTTATGATGTCCCATAGGACTAGCAATTTACTAGTGCTGGTGAGGTTGCATATAAAGGCTTGTTAGAAAGGAGCAACAAACAGTAGCAACAACGACAATAATCACAATCGCTACATTATCTGAGAGTCTGCAAAGGCCAGGTCTTGTGCTGCAGCGTTACCTTTGGTGCTCACAAGGAACCTTCGACAGGGTGACAGTTATTGCCCCCACAGGGCAAATGAAATGCTCTAAAAGCAGCCATTTAACCACAATACCGTGTTTCCCCAAAAAATAAGACCTACCCATACAATAAGCCCCAGCAGGATGTCTAAGCATGTGCGCAATAGAAGCCCTACCCCGAAAATCAGCTCTAGTGGTGGGCGTGGCTATGAAAATCAGCCCCAGTGGTGGGCGTGGCTATGGAAATCAGCGCTAGTGATGGGCGTGGCTATGAAAATCAGCCCTAGTGATGGGCGTGGCTATGAAAATCAGCCCTAGTGATGGGCGTGGCTATGAAAATCAGCCCTAGTGATGGGTGTGGCTATGAAAATCAGCCCTAGTGACAGGCGTGGCTATGAAAATCAGCCCTAGTGATGGGCGTGGCTGCGCAGCGCATCTGCACAACCCATGCGTGTCGTCGCGGAGCGGGAAAGAACACGAGCAGCCCTTCTCATCCGCCCCGTGAGAGCTCTAGTGCTCCACAGGAGAGATCGGGGCCAGTGGTTCTAAAGGAAATAGAGTCACAAGAAACTCAGGATGGAATTCGGGGTTTGGAGAGTGAGGATGATGTTCCAGAAGAAGACGACTTCACTCTATTTGAATCAATGGAGATGGTTGTACCGTACTTAAAAAAAAAATAGCACATACCCTGAAAATAAGCCCTAGAGTGTCTTCTTGAGGAAAACTAAATATAAGACCCTGTCTTATTTTCGGGGAAACACAATAATTACCAGTGGGTTTTTATTAGAGTTTATCCAGGAAAATGACTTCATCCAAGCCAACAACACCAGGATATCAAAAAAATGAAACGGCTGGCCAGGAGTGTTTGATTTATCACAACATTAGCGGTCTACAGGGAAGGACAGGTGAGCACGCATGGACTACTGGATTGTTTGGTCACAACATTTTGTAGGATCATGGACTCGTGAGCCAGGAGGTCTGGGTTCGAATCCTGGTTCTGCCACCCACTGGCTGTGTCACTGTGTGGGTGAGCTGCCTTTCCTCTCTGTGCCTCTGTGCCCTCATGGCAGATGGGGTCACTCCAAGGACTGATGCCTCGGGGTTTGGGATCTGTAGGGGGGTCTAAGGGCAGCTCAGAGCAGTGCCTGGCACAGATCGCTGCCATCTAAGTGCGAGCTGCTCACACCTCCACTCTCCCTCCTTGATTGATGGCTAGCCCGCTTGCTGTCACTACAGAGGACTCTTCAGTGGCAGGTACTCAGCACAGGTGGCTACAGCCCAGCTGCCTTGGGAATTTACAGTCATAATCCAAACTTGAAAATATTCAGTCGAACCATATGAAGCTGCTGTTTCGGCAGGTCAAAAATGGCTGAAAACCAGCAATCCCGGACACTTGAACCTAATGCACACGGGCAGACAGATCAGAGGCTCAGAAAAGCAGCGAGAAAAAGGAGCAAGCAGTCTAGCAAAATCCACAAAGGGGGAGTCTGAAGAAAAGTAAATAAAATAACCATGGCTTACACAGCTGCAGAGCCATCAAAGAAATGCATAAATTAAGGCCAGGACCTAATCGTGTCCTGTAGGCACAAACATTAGCCCGAGGAGCTGGTGGGTTTGCAGATGTGCACATCTGACTGAGAAAAGAAGAGGAGGGATCCTTGGGGGCCATGACAGAGACATGCAAGGGCTCTGTCCTGCCTGGAGGAGCTCACTCTTTTGTCACCTGCTGCTTGTCTTCCTGGATCCTTTTGACCCGGAAGAGAACCTCAGCCCACCCCTCCTGCCCCTGACGTCACGCTCCCCCCAGGCTGTTCCCTATTCTTGGGACCTCCCTCCCTCCACCTGGAGGCTGCTCCCTCCCTCCTCCACACGTCACCTTCCGTCCCCTCGCCCACAGCAGCCCTGCTTGGGACGAAACGGAAGCAGACAGTGGCCTGAATTTGCACAGCGGCAGCTGGTTTTCCCGGATGCACCCTTTATACATTTGCTTTATTCTCACTCTGAGACTTTATTTGTACCATTTAGATGATTTAATTTTTTCTTATTATGGGTACTTATAGTTGTATATCTTCATAGGGTACATGCAAAACTTTGATACAGGCATGCAATATTTAGTAACCAAATCAGGGTCATTGGGGTATCCATCACCCCAGGTATTTATCATTTCTTTGTGTTAGGAACATTCCAATTCCACTGTTTTAGTTATTTTATTTTATTTATTTATTTTGAGACAGAGTCTCACTCTGTTGCCCTGGCTAGAGTGCCGTGGCGTCAGCCTCGCTCACAGCAACCTCAGACTCCTGGGCTCAAGTGATCCTCCTGCCTCAGCCTCCCGAGGAGCTGGGACTACAGGCATGCGCCACCATGCCCGGCTAATTTTTTTCTATATATTTTTAGCTGGCCAATTCATTTCTTTCTATTTATAGTAGAGACGGGGTCTTGCTCTTGCTCAGGCTGGTTTCGAATTCCTAACCTTGAGCCATCCTCCTGCCTCAGTCTCCCAGAGTGCTAGGATTACAGGCGTGAGCCACCGCGCCCGGCCTGTTTTAGTTATTTTAAAGTATACCGTAACTTATTGTTGACTATATTCACTTTGTTGTGCTTTCAAATATAGTTCATTCTATCTAACTAACTATATTTTTGCACCTCTTAACCATCCCCACTTTATCCCACCCTCCCTCTACTACCCTTCCCTGCCTCGGGTCACCATCATTCCACTCTGTCTCCATGAGATCAATTGTTTGAATTTTTAGCTCCCACATATGAGTGAGAACATGTGAGATTTGTCTTTCTGTGCTTGGCTTACTTTACCTAACACAACATTCTCCAGTTCCATCCATGTCATTGCAAATGGCAGGATTTCATTCTTTTTATGGCTGAATAATATTCCATTGCGTAAATGTACCATATTTTCTTTATCCATCCATCCATTGATGGACACTTAGGTTGAATCCAAATCTTGGATATTGTGAATATTGCTGCAATAAACAAGGGAGTGCAGATATCTTTTCAATACACTGATTTCCTTTCTTTTGGATCTATACCCAGTAGCAGGATTGCTGGGTCATACGGTAGTTCTATTTTTGGAATCTCTTTCCATTGTTTTTGTGTGTGTCCTCTTCAATTTCTTTCATCAATGTTTTATAGTTTTTTTTTTATAGAGATCTTTCATTTCTTTGGTTAAGGGTATTCCTAGGTATTTTATTTTATTTGTAGCTGTTGTAAATGGGGTTGCTTTCCTGGTTTCTTTTTTGGATTGTTCGCTGTTGGCATATGGAAATGCTACTTATTTTTTGTATGTTGATTTTGTATCCTGCAACTTTGCTGAACTCGTTTATTAGTTCCCACATTAATAGTTTTTTGGTAGGCCCTCTGCACATGCCTCGGACAAGAGGGCTCAAGGCAGTGGGTTTTCGTCACTCCTTTCTGCTCAAGTAAGAGGTCACACTGCCATCTTTCTCTTCCCGCACTCCACTGGTCTTCTTTCTATCAATTTTGCCAAGTTCCATTTCCCAGCAGAAGAAAAAGGACCATGATATAAGAAATGGATCCCATAGGCTCCACATGAAATGACAATTATTATTATTGCTAATATTTATTCCATGAGTACTAATGTGATAGGTAGAACCCATGGTAAGCCCTCCATGTCCTTTATGACATTTGACCCTCACATTTGACCTCTATAAAACAGGTGCTATTACTATCCCCAGTCTTCACACGGGGGCACTGAGGCACAGAGGGGTTAAGAGACTTGTTTCAGGGGACCCCATTGCAAGTGACAGAGCTAGAAGTCCAACCAGGCAGTTGGACGCCAGAGCCCCTGCTCTTGGCACCTTACTCTAAATACTCCTGAAAATAGGTCTCGTTTTTCCATAACCTTGTAGGACATTCATCAAAAGACCCTGGCAGCAGATTCTAGCTCAGCAATTTGGAACATAAAAAAATAATATATTTATACACAGAGAAACAGGAAAACATTAGCTTTTCATGATGAGACTTCAGGACAAAGGCAGTGGGCAATGATAATGACTTAGGGCAGAGAGAAATGCCCCTTGCATTGCCTAAGGTAGAAGGCTGTGACTCAAGGAAAGGTAGCCCTTTGGCTGTGGGACACTTCCCAAAGACAGAAGCAGATTAATGACATTAACCTGGTGTCCCACAATAGATTGAGACACTTGGTCAGCGTCACTGTGTAGGCTTCACTGTGGGGACTTGAGGCTTGTTGGGGAAATGAAGGCCACCATGGGTCCCGATTTTCCTCCCAACTTTGGGGTCTTTGGGATGTTACATGTGGAGCTACCTGTGGAGCTTAAAGAAAGTCACTGTACGAAAAAGACACCTGCACTCGAATGTTTATAGCAGCCCAACTCACAATTGCAAAGTTGTGGAAACAACCCAAGTGCCCATCAATTCATGAGTGGATCAATAAAATGTGGTATATGTATACCATGGAGTGCTATTCAGCTTTAAGAAACAATGGTGATCTAGCACCTCTTGTATTTTCCTGGCTGGAGCTGGAACCCATTCTACTAAGTGAAGTGTCCCAAGAATGGAAAAACCAGCACCACATGTGCTCACCAGCAAATTGGTATTAACAGATCAACACCTAAGTGGACACATAGGAATAACATTTATCGGGTGTCGGGCAGGTGGGAGGGGGAGGAGGGGGGTATATTCAAACATAACGAGTGAGATGTGCAATGTCTGGGGATGGTCACTCTTGGGGCTCTGCCTCGAGGGGGGAGGGGAGGCATGGGCAATATACATAACCTTAACACTTGTACCCCCATAATACACTAAAAAAAAAAAACTATCGTCCCTAGAGCAGGTGGCTATCTCCCAGCCAGCAAACCAGAACCACCTGTCACACCTAGAAGGAACATCTCCTTCCCCTTGGAGGCTGGAAGAGCCATTGCCAAGGGACCAGAGGACAGAGGTGGCTTCCTAACAGAGGTCACGTGGGCTGCATTCGATAGGACTTGATTGCCAGTGACAGAAATCCAGCTTAAATTATCTTAAGGAAAACAGGAACATTTATTGGCTTAAGTAATGGAGCTGAGGAAGGGCAGGTGGCCCTGTGACAGTGGAATGGGGCCCTGGGACCCAGCAGGCCCTTTCTGTCTCTTGTGTCTTCTTCTCTCTGAGATCAGCTTAATCCTCCCGCCAACTGGGTGCTTCCATGCAGTGTTTTTACAAGTGCGGCCGCCAACAGCTCTCGTGAGCACGTTTTCCCAGCTTCATGGCTAAGGAGGAGCTTTCTTCCCTTCACTTCAGTTAGTAACGTCCTAGACGGACACCCAAATGGCCCGATTCTGGGGGCAGAAAGGTGGGAGGTGCTCTGGGAGTCCCCACTGAAGCCAGGTGGAGGAACGGGGAGTCTCAGAAGGAGGCTGAGTGTGGGGCAGGCAACACCATGGATGGCCACCGAAGAAGGATCTTGCAGTCCTGGGCCACCAGGTCTCTGCGGTACTATGGGACCTGCCCCAGGGTGACCAGCCGGAGGGCCACCAAAGGGAAAGAGACATATATCAGGGCTGGGCTTGCTGAAATCCTAGCAAACTTCAAGTGGAGGTCAGGATGAGACACTTTGTCGCGTAACCCAGCCCCTCAGTGCTCTGGGACACTCGTGTGGCCTGGGAGACTGAAGTCGCATAAGAGCGGCGGGCCAATAGATCAGAGACACCCGACAATGCCAGGAACCATGCTGGGCTTCGAATGCGAATGTCACCACCGTGCCATCGTGTGGGGTTGGACACGGGCTCAGTCCCTCCACCCGAGCCCGCGGCGCTGCTGTGACAGCCGGTGACACTCGCACCCGGGCCTGCGAGTGCGGGGCGTGCGATTCTACTGAATCAATGACCCGGCACGCCGGCTACACACAGACGGACATGAAAGCCGCAACATCTGGGGAACTGTCACCATCTGCCACTCCGAGAGGAACGTTGAAAGAATCAGCAGGATGGGAGCAGTATGTGGTCTGAGATTCGAAAAAAAAGCGGGCAGCTGCCGCCAGCCATCAGTTGCTGAGAACAGCAGCGGCTCTTCCTGACACGGCAGTTTATGGGCTGTCACAAATCCCGGGTGACCCTGCACAAAGGCTGGGGCCCGCAGACCAAGCGGCTGCGATGGCCGTCACTCAGCCAGCAGTCTCTGGGCTTTGTTCTGATCTCTGGCCCGGCTCACAATGGCAGGCGCTCACCAGGTCCCCGGCCGGAGAGAAAGAGAGGGGGCTGCCGTGGAGACCCCACAAAAGTATTCTCCTTCTGCCTGACTCCTTTATATTTTTTTATGAGACAGAGTCTTACTTTGTTGCCCCAGCTAGAGTGCCGTGGCGTCAGCCTAGCTCACAGCAACCTCAGACTCCTGGGCTCAAGCGATCCTCCTGCCTCAGCCTCCCGAGTAGCTGGGACTACAGGCATGCGCCACCATGCCCGGCTCATTTTAGTTTTCTATATTTTTAGTTGGCCAATTAATTTCTTTCTATTTCTAGTAGAAACGGCATCTCGCTTTTGCTCAGACTGGTTTCGAACTCCTGACCTTGAGCGATCCTCCCACCTCGGCCTCCCGGAGTGCTAGGATGACACGCGTGAGCCACCGCGCCCGGCCTGCCTGTCTCCTTTGCCTCAATCTTTGTGTGATTTCCGGCCACAGTGGCAAGACTTCAACATGCAGCTCTAAGTGCTGGGCGAGGTGGCCCAGGTTTAGGTGAAAACCTAAACCCAGCAGAGGTATGTGTTTACATCAAACCACGCTTATACTTACATTTTCATTTGTTAATATAAAATCTAAGTTAACCACTTCAAGCACGACTCAGCAAGGGCTGTTTTGTATTAACTGGCCGGTCATTGCTGTTTTTAAAAAGAGTACCATTAACCCTGACACACGGCCTCCTTGTGCAATTGAACAGTAAACGTAATTACGATCCCAACTGTCATCTCTAGGCACTCCTTGGAACACAAGATCTTTGTATGTGAGAACTAAAGTCAGACACAAAGGAAAAAAAGCCTCATTTTCTCTTATTGCATCAAAATTGCATTAGACAGAGCAGGGCTATTTTTACTCCCCAAGATGAGAAGAAAAAACAATGACACTTTAAGTCCCATTGGAAAATACACCCAATGTATAAACATTCGATCCTGGTCTTTATTACAAGCTCACAAACTTGTGCTTCCATATTAAAATCGGACTGAGCTGTGAGCCCCTTTTGTTAATGCTATAAGGCAGGCTCTATGTGTTTGTTTATTTCTGGCCAGGAAGGGAATTAACTGGGCTCTTATCCTGGCTCTGTCTCGAACCAGGTACTTTTCTCACTTATTAAAAGAGGAGGGGAGGGTGAAGGACAAGATGTTTCCTGAGGTTCCTTTCAGTGCTAGCGTTCTATAACATGGTGACATTTTTTGTGTGCTTAAGGAGTTCTCATTGGTGACCTTTCACTATGGTTTTACCAACAGCTGATTTTTGTCACTTACCATCAGATTGAGCATCTCTGTGTATATAGATAGCCCTCCTCACATCCACCACAGGCACAGGGACAAAGGAAAAGCCCCAACGTGGGGACAGGTGAGTCCCAGATTAGCCACCCAGGGCTAAAACTGCATGAAGAAATGTATGGCTAGAGCTGATAAAAGCTGCCTCCATATAGCTCCGGAGAACATTTCTTGGTCCCCAGAGATGTCTTGCTGCTACATCTCAAATGGCTCTTGTACTTTTTGGAAAGCTCTGCACGTCAACGTAGTTCAAGCACGGAGATCATTTACCGTAAATAAGAACAATAAGCTGATAATCACACTTAAGCATCGACCTGAACTTACTAGGCATAGGCCTGATGCAAAGTGCTTTACATGTATTATCATATGTGATCCTCCTAATAACCCCTGGAAATACCGTGTTTCCCTGAAAATAAGCCCTACCCACAAAATAAGCCCTAGCAGGATGTCTAAGCCTGTGCGCAATAGAAGCCCTACCCCGAAAATCAGCCCTAGTGATGGGTGTGGCTATGAAAATCAGCCCTAGTGATGGGTGTGGCTATGGAAATCAGTCCTAGTGATGGGCGTGGCTATGAAAATCAGCCCTAGTGATGGGTGTGGCTATGAAAATCAGTCCTGGTGATGGGCGTGGCTATGAAAATCAGCCCTAGTGATGGGCGTGGCTGCGCAGCGCATCTGCACAACCCATGCGTGTCGTCGAGGAGCGAGAAAGAACACGAGCAGCCCTTCTCATCCGCCCCGTGAGAGTTCTAGTGCTCCACAGGAGAGATCGGGGCCAGTGGTTCTAAAGGAAACAGAGTCGCAAGACATTCAGGATGGGATTCGGGGTTTGGAGAGTGAGGATGATGTTCCAGAAGAAGACGACTTCACTCTATTTGAATCAATGGAGATGGTTGTCCCGTCCTTTAAAAAAACAACACATCCCCTGAAAACAAGCTCTAGGGTGTCTTCTTGAGGAAAAATAAATATAAGACCCTGTCTTATTTGGGGGGAAACACGGTAGGTAACATTCTTATCCCTACTTCGCTGAGTGAGAAACTAAGCCTTAGAGAGGTAAGGTAACTTGTGTGTAGGGTCGCTTGGTTTGGAGGTGGTCGAGTTGGCATTTGAACCCAGACAGTCTGATTCTGGAGACCATATTCTGAGTAACCACTGTGCTATGCTGCGTCTTCCAAGAGAGGTGGAGCCCAAGGTCTGGACAGGGTGTCGGTTCCAGCCTCAGGCTCTGATGGCCGTGTGATGTGCCCCAGGCCACTTCACCACTGTGGCTGCGTTTCTTCCTGCCTAATAACAGGAGGCCGGGCGAGGTCAGTATCTCCCCAAGAGTGGCATATGGGCCTCTGTCACCAGAATCAATGGTGTGCTTCTCTGGGCTCCGATCCGGGTCTACACAGTCAGGATCCCTGGGGACAAGGCCTGGGAATCCATCTGTTGAACAAGAACCCCAAGTGCTTCTTAAGCAGATGGAAGTCTGAGAAACCTGTGTATACGATTCCTAAGTCTCATCTGGGCTGTATTCCAATGAGCCTTTGTTATGTTAGAGACTTCAAGAATGCAAGCCTTTCTCTCTCCTTGGGCCCAACATTAACCCCAAACACCCGGAACATCTTCTTTAGATCAGCTTCCGACGGCACGAGATCTCGCTTCATAAATAACACAAGCAAATTCTTCACTCTCTAAAATGTTTAGACCTTCGTACCAAACAAATTCCTCCCATTTAAAAGGAATGCAAAAACAAGAGGATAGGGCCTTAGCGAAAAGAACTTTCTTAAAGTTGTTTTGCAAATAGACGTGACTAAACATATGGAGCTAGTTACTGAGGAAACGGCCACTGGATCGGAGAACACTGGTAGGACAAATGAGAGAGAGAGAAAGAGAGAGAGAGTCCAAACTGAAACACACACACGTACACATAGACACATACACACACACACATGAATCACACAGAAGAAAACGGGTAAAATTAGGCTGTAAGTGAACAATGAGAGAAAATTGGCCTTATTTTTACTGACAAAATTAGGTTTTGTCACCTTTGGCCATAGTCTTGCCTTTTTTTTTTTTTTTTTGGAGACAGAGTCTCGATTTGTCGCCTGGGCTAGAGTGCCGTGGCGTCAGCCTAGCTCACAGCAACCTCCAACTCCTGGGTTCAAGCAATCCTCCTGCCTCAGCCTCCCGAGTAGCTGAGACTACAAGCACACATCACCATGCCCGGCTAATTATTTCTATATATATCAGTTGGCCAATTAATTTTCTTTCTATTTTTAGTAGAGACGGGGTCTCGCTCTTGCTCAGGCTGGTTTCGAACTCCTGACCTCAAGCAATCCGCCCGCCTCGGCCTCCCAGAGTGCTAGGATGACAGGGGTGAGCCACCGCGCCCGGCCAGTCTTGACTTTTTATCCTAATTTATGTCCTTATTTTCCCCTAAGAGTACCCATCTTAGCCCTTTATCTTCATTCTTTCCTCTATTTTACCTCTTGGCCTATTTATTTTTGTGCCTTCCTGCTAATACTGAAGTCAGAGTGACCAAGTACCCTGCCCCAGCGCCAAGTGACTTCATCATCTTCCTGCCCAACATTAAGGACGCAAATCTGCCCACATCTGAGCCCCAGCCCTGGCTGCGAAGGTGGCTGCTGGCCTGCGCCGGCCATGCAGCCACCACCAGGCCCAGGGCTTCCTGCCGATGCTTCCATAGGATGCACATCTTTTCCCGTGTACCCCAGCCCTCTCTGACAACACGCATGCACACCAAGATTAGCAAAAGTCACTCACGACAGCAAAAATGTATGACACATCAATTATGCAAAGCACGGTTCCAGGTGCTAAGAGGCAAACCAAGATGAAAAGATGCATAAGATGTGGCCTCTGTTTTTAAGGACCTCAGCACCTAGTTTTAGAGACGACGAAAGCTCCAGGAAGCAAGTGTGGTAGGACTTGAAGGTCACAGTGAGTTGTCTGGTTGCCCAGTGGCCTCCTGGGGCAAGCAGGACCCGAGCCGGACCCTAAGGGGAGCCGGCAGAACGTTCGGGTGCGGGGAGTGACTGCAGTCGCCATCCCTGCTTTGTCTGGTAACAGCACCCTGGTTGTCCTTAACTTTACCCTCAGCTCTTGTGATTCTGAACTTGACCTTGTAAAACCAAAGCACCATACCCATCTGGCCATTCAGAATAGGCACATGAGCCAGGTCTGCCCAAGACAGGATCGTGTGAGACTTTTGCTGGAAGCGTGGGCAAAGAGAAGCTCTCGTTTTTCTGGGGTTGCTTGCTCGGAGGATATAATCCCACACGGAGCTTACTGCTGACCATTTCCCTACCACGTGGAGAGGGGTGACCCAACGGCGAAGCCAGCACAGACAAAAGCAGCGACAAGATAGAGACGGACTCCAGAGGACAAAGACTGGGGAAGCCAGATCTCCCCCCAGACCTTTCATTTAATATGAGCTGCTTATTTTATTTCACCTTTTAAAGCTGGCCTGAGTTGATTAGCTCTGATCTGTAACTTGGGGACAGAAATGCTGTCAGGGTGTTCATGGAACAGTGGGAAGACCAGCCTCACCGGTGAATGTTGGTGAAAGATCAGCTAAAAGAGTGAGCTGGGGCCAGACCTGGCAGAGGATGGAAGGGCAGGCATGAATGCAAAGCTAGAAAGAAGAACTTTATAGCTTATAGGCAAGAGGGCTTGTGAGTAAGAAAATACTGATGAAAGAGGAAATGTTTTTAGTAAGGGTTCATGCATGACAGGAGGGTAGAGCAAGGCGAATTCTCGGGTTTCTTTCAAGCTTGAGATTCTGTGCAGAAATTGAGCTGAAATGGTCTTCCCCATAAATTCAATCCATTGTTCTTCCTGAAGGTGGCACAGTTAAGAAAGTCTAGCTGGGCCGGGCGTGGGGTGGCAGAGGTAAGTCCCCGCGATCACATTCTCAAAACGTGGCCATCCTCCCACCTATATTTTCTTTTTGAAGTAAGATGTTAAAATGATGGTTGTGTTAATGCTATGATGAGAACAGTCTAGGGAGTGGCACGTCCACAGGGTAGACCAGGAAAGTAGACGAGAGTTGGATCTTGCCGCCTGCCCCGCCCTGTGCTTTAATCAGAGGTGGGAAGCCTGTCTCACCCCCAGGCTGGCTCTCCCCATCGTGAGATTTGTCCCTTTCCAAAATGAAATCTGATCCCTTTTACCCAGGACAGCTTATCCAATATTTTACTAACATGCTCATTGCGAATCTTTCTTTTCCAGATCGATTCTCTCCAGGGATGGCATAGTTGAAGTTCTGAGCTTGGATCAGATCCCAGAAGGAGAGAGACTAGAAAGCAGGGCCAAGGCCTCCCAAATCCACACAAAAGTGACTTGTTTATATATAACCTCCTTGATTTCCTTCTTTCTCCTCTCCTCCCCCCCCCTCACCCCTGCACAACACACACAAATACTGGCTTTGTTTAAATCAAGAATTACTAAACAAACACAAGTTTGACCAAGTTGAAAGTCTCCAGAAGTACTCTATTACTACTAAAGCATTTTAATCACCCTCTATTAAAAAGAACAAATATATTTTGCTAAGTTTGCAACCTATTAGAATACCCCACTCATTAATTAAGAAAAAAAAATTACAAGTGAGATTACTGTTAGCAACATTTGGGTTCATCTGCTTTCTGATTAAAAAAATAAAATAAAACATTTCTCTCCATTGTCATTATTTTTGCTGGTGTTGTTTTCTTCTGGTACAATATAAAGTTAGAGGAACAGTGAGAATATTTGGGGTCACTCGCCCTACTGCTTTAAAAATGTTCATAAATATTTAATTCCTTTGCATTAAGAATTTGTTGTTAAGGTCCTTGAACTGCCTTCCCTTCCCCATTTCTTGGAGCAAGGTTCTGGAAGGCTATCTCAGTCTTTCTGGGAGTGTCCATGTTCTTGACTTGACATTTTGGTTTTTTACCCACCCCCTGTTTTTGCTTATGCTAAATCGAACTATTTCAAATGTAAGTATCTAAGGTACAAGTTACAAACTCAACTGTCTTTAAAAGTCTCTTCATCAAATGAATTTAAATTCCCTCTCTTCTAGCCATGATTATCTACTTGGTTTTCTCAGGAATAAGGGGAAAAGAACTTCTTGGAGACACGTGTCTATATACCTCATGGGTAGTCTGTATCTCTCTCTCAGGCTCAGCTCTGTCCCCTAAAAGATATCCTATTGATAATAACAGAGGTGAGGAGAGAAGAAAATTTAGCTTTATGATTTCCTAAGTTGGACAAAAAACCCAAAAAATGACATAGTAACTATGCGACTTTGAAGTTCCACATTGCATAGTTAATCTGAGCAGTTAATCAAATACGTGGAAATCAAGAGATGCATGAGAAAAATTAGAAGCATGAGTGAAGGAATGGTCCTACATTTGTCCTTCCCAAATTATATTTTTCTCTTTTCATTAATTGGGAGAAAGAATAACACAAAGATTTTATCAAATTATTTCCATTGAAAAGCTCAATGCCGGATTAATTAAAACCAACACAGCTTTCCCTAAAGCGGGCCACTTAGCAATGTTCTGGGCACCAATCTTAGAAATGGAAAGACTCCAAGCCGTTATGTTCCAAGATTTTAAAGCTAATTAGTGCAGAGAAATTATTTTTATCCATGCATCATGTAAAGATTCAAAAACTGGGTCACGAATTTTTTTTGCCTATAGTAAGTTGTTAGTTGTTGAAGTTCTGGACGGGGTGAGCTTAGCAGAAGGGTGAAGAGGAATGTATCACAGGCTGCCTATGACCTAGTGTTAAGTCATTAGCAATAGCTGCTAATTGCTTTAGCCAACAGGTCTAAGATTTCCCGAATAGGAAAGGGAGACATTTTATTATACCAAGAGAAACCTCACATTTTCCAGAAAACAATGTGTTTTCCAATGGCCCTTACAATACTCTTATCATGCCCACCCATCTTTCCAGGCATATTCTTTTTTTTTTTTCTTTTTCTTTTTGAGACAGGGTCTTATTCTGTCACCCAGGCGATAGTGCAGTGGAACAATCATAGCTCGCTGCAGCCTCAAACTCCCAGGCTCAAGCCATCCTCCTATCTCAGCCTCCTGAGTAGGTACACACCACCATGCCTGGCTAATCTTATTTTTTGTAGAGACAAGGTCTGACTGTGTCATCCAGATTGGACTCAAACTCCTGGCCTCAAGCAATCCTCCTGCTTCAGCCTCCCAAAGTGCCAGGCACCTTCTGCAAGAATTGTACGCTGAGTGGCTTGAGTTTTTCTTTCACTGAATGAATGATTCAAGGCAAACAAAATTGGTTTGCAATGTGAAGGAAAAGCAAAACAAAACAAAACAAAATAGTGGACTCAGAGTCAGAAGGGATCCTTGAATCTTTTGGTTCCAAACTCTCAACAAATGCTTGGTTACCCAGCTTTCATTTGAGCACTTCTAAGAATGCCAGCATAAAATAGGACAGTCTAAGATAAGTATATGAAATAAGATAACACCATGTTGCCATGTTAGCTTAGTCTGTAATTTAGAAAACTGTATTTCTGCACATAAACAATGCCTGTGAAATGAAAAAGAAAAATAAAAAAAACGAAGTAAAATTTAAAATCAAATTAAGAAAAAAAAAAACAAAAAACTGTATCATTTGAGCTCCCATCCCACAATGGGAAAATCCTTACAGAAGCTGTGAAGAGTTGCAAAAATGACATTAATTACATGATTCCTGATCTGAAAGGCAGAATGTATGGTTGTAACTAAGTGAATAAAACAGAAGACACATAGTAATCGAGGTTGCATGAACACACACACACACACACACACACACACACACGGAGTGTTGCTACCATCTATTCCATGATCACTCATTATGAAAGCATTTATTGAACACCTACTATATGCTGTAGCCATTATCATGGGTGGAGGCCAAGCTGGAGAATGTCAGATTTCATGGCTAATCTTCCAATGTCATGTCTGCATGTCTTTCCTTTTCTGGGGGTCATATTGAAGACACCCCAATAAACTCAGTGGACTGTAAAAGCTCAAAAAATATGAGGAGTCTAATATGAATCTGACTATTGCAGATAGTAAGTGGAAGTGGAAGCACACAATATTTTTGTCCTTTTGTTTCTAGCTTACTTTAGTTGGCATAATGTCATCAAGTTTCACCCAAGTTGTCCATCACCTGCATCTTTAACCAACTTCAAAAAAGGCATGTCCCTGCACGTTCTAGATCTTTCTACCATGGTTTCGCTCTTCCTTCTAACGAATTCTCCGCTCTGGAGTCAGCCCTCTTCTTCATGGAACCCCGGCTTGCCTCTAGTTCTGAGACTAGATCCCATCTTGCCTAAATCCCATCCTGCCTCTGGGACTTAAGAACCCCTCCCAGAACTAACATTTTTAAAGCACCTATTCCCTGGCAGTTCTTGTAGTCCCTAAAGAACTTTCTATACGTTCTCTTGTTTAGTCCTCACAATGTCCCTTTGGTGTAGGTACTATTATTAACGCCCTTTTACAGGCTAGGAAACTCGAGCATAACTTGACAAAGGAGTACAGTTAACCAGTGGCAGTCCCAGAATCAGAAGGGAGGCGGTCCCCAATGCCCTGTATTGTCTCTTCGCTCCTGCTGGTCCTGGCTTTCCTTCCGTGGGGGAGGTGGCTCAGTTCTCCGCACTTCTGACATGTTCCCAAACGGCCACATCTCCTCATGCGACTACAGCTGCTGGTGGTGCCACGTGGGCTCTCTCTCCATTGCCCTGGCTGGCCAGCGAGGGCTTGGTGGGGACAGTGCTCCCCCGAGCCGTGCCCGAGCGGTTTCTGCCCTTTGCCCACCTCTGGGCTCCAGGGCCTGTGCCTCCAGCCCCGATCTGCAAGATCCTGCCCCCTCCCCAGCTCCAGTAGAACGTCAGCCGGAGTCCTCTGGGTCACTCGTTTTTTTAGGGAAATGGAATTAGGCAACTACCAGCTATACCACTCCCATTGTATCATCTAGAAGGTTTGCAATATGCAGCAACTCAATTCAAAAGCCACGGCAGTCCTTTGACCTGGCTTAGTGGAGGGCATGTCACAGTCGGGAAACGCCACCGCCTTCGCAGGGAAGACGCAACTGTCAGCGCTTCCTCCTTGTGTCTTTGAGCTCACCTCTGTTCTCATTGGGACGCGGACGGCCGCCTGCGGGGCTGCGGAGGGCTGAGGATATGGGCACTCGGCCGGGCGCAGAGGGCTCTTGCTTGGCATTCCCAATGCCGGGCACCCAGGACTTTCTTGGTCCAAGGCACAAAGTCAGAGGCTGCAGCAGGGAGGAGACAAGGTACCAAGGACAACACCCTGCGTCTACATCGGAGGAGTCTAAATCTAAACATCTGCTTCCATGGTGGAGTTGGGCTTTGTTAGTGTCTGCTCTTCCAATCTGGGGCCCTAGGTGTGTGCGCGTGTGTTTGCGTATTTGTGTGTGTGTGCTCAGCATTTATGCAGTTGCAACTGGCTGACATGGAAGATAGACACTATTACAAATACTTTTTTTTTTTTTGGAGACAGAGTCTCACTCTGTTGCCTGAGCTAGAGTGCCGTGGCATCAGCCTAGCTCACAGCAACCTCAAACTCCTGGGCTCGAGTGATCCTCCTGCCTCAGCCTCCCTAGCAGCTGGGACTACAGGCATGCACCACACTCCTCAGCTAATTTTTTCTATGTATTTTTAGTTGTCCAGCTAATTTCTTCCTATTTTTAGTAGAGACAAGGTCTCGCTCTTGCTCAGGCTGGTTTCGAACTCCTGACCTTAAGCGATCCTCCCACCTCGGCCTCCCAGAGTGCTAGGATTACAGGAGTGAGCCACTGTGCCCCGGCCCATAAATTCTTTACTGCAAAAGAGGAAGACTGCACAGAGGTGGCTAGGAACTTAGCCACAGGGAAGTGGGCGAGACAAGATCTCTGATTTGTACCTCCACAGCTCTAAGACAAAATTAGACCATGGTGAGGAAGCTGCTGGTGCTGGTAGCAGACTGTGTATGTCTGGGTGAGTGTGCATGTGTGTGTGCACGTGTGTGCATGTGTTCAGCGTGCACAAACCATCTCACGTGAGTGCAGCCAAATGTTACTTGGTGATGATGCCATAAAACACATTCAAATGCATGACAAAGATCCTTTGTGCTTGGCCAAATTTTTTTTTTCAGACTTTTGCATCTTCTGAGAGGCCCATCTGTGCACTTTCTTGTAAAATCCAGTTTTAGCTAAGTCAGTTTCTCAAGAACCTCTCATCCTCAATATCTGATTTGGTTCCTTCACCACCCCCTGTCTGATCACCTTGGCAAGAATCCTGTTAGATGCATTTAGGCAGAATCCCCTTCCTCCCTGTCGTCCTATCTGAGCGACTTTCCATCCGCTGAGCTCTGCACTGCTTGCTCCTTGGCTATCAATTCCCACTGGCGCATGATGTCTTTGGAGTTGAGCCCAAATCTCTCTCCACCACTGCAAGACCCGTGGTGGCGGTCCTCTATACCTTTCATGATGGTCCTGAATAGTCTGCCTTTCTGTGCTTTAATAAGTGTCACTGCATGATCTTTTCTTTTGCAATGTGCTCTAAGATTATATATAAACTCGTTGCTTCCGGCCCAAATATCCACTGGCATGAAAATGGTTTAGTAAATTACAGTCCATGGTAGAATGTAACATCCTTATGGAACTCATAAGGGCGATTCTCAAATATTCCATCGCTTCTTCTTCCAGACACATGGTAGATGTTCAACGCTACGCCCCCTGAAGTTGGCTTGCCTAAGTGACTGGCTTTGGCTGGTGGAAAGTGAGCTGATACGATAGGTGTCACTTCGAGGCAGGGCTTTTGGGAGGAGGCTGTGTGCTGTGTGCTGTTTCTCTTCGCCCTGCCTCAGCGATTGCGGAAGTGTGTGTGTCCTGATCGGGTGTGACCCCCGGGTCTGAGTTGGAGTGACTATGATAAGCAGAGCCCTCAGAGGTGCAGCATGAGTGAGATGAGAATCCGAGTTGTGTAGAGCCCCTGGGATTTGGGGGTGGTGTTACTGGATCAAAACCCAGCCTCTCCTGACTGATACGAACCGCATGGACCATCATGGAAAACATTAATGGTGCGAGACTGAGCTGGAAGATACCACGCAAAAATCAAAATCATTGTTAGCTTTTCTAAAAGGGGCAGTTTTCTTTAATATAGTTATAATTTTTCCACTTATACAAATGTTTAAAGAGTATAGAATGCTCAAGAAATGTGGAAGAAAACAGTTGTTTCTAAGATTCTAGTCCTGTGCAGATGTGAACTTATGGCAGGAGGATTTAGAAAAGAAAGCACCGAGGGTGGCGTTTAGCTGTTGCTGCTATTGTATTTAAATTAAGCAATACCTCCCTGGCAGGTTACCCGTGACTTTGATAAAGGAAATCTGTTAGGGGAGGCATTTCTCTTGTCTTCCAGCCTCAAGCAGAAAATGATTCCCTGCTTTGAAGTCATGGGAAATCGTGGCTCTCCTGCCCCAGCTTTCTCTTTAATTAGAAGTGTCACCTCCCAGGGCTCCACCTCCTGACACAGTGGGAAATCTGGTGGAGCCAAAGGTGAACTTGAACTTGACCAACCATAGAAAAAGGTGGGCTCAGGAAAGTTGGGATGGCAACAGACCCCTGGCACTGAAGGAGCCGACATTCCCAGTGACCCAAACACCTGTGACGTGTGACAATCTGCCCCTTTACCGAGGCATCGGTTTGAGGGCCTCCCTGAGGGTCACAGGTGTGGGAGCTCCCCCGACAGGTGACAGGTGACAGGTGAGTGAGCCCAGCCACCCTCCCAGCATCAAGACCTCGTCACAGCTCTTTATCGTGACAGACAGGACAGAGTTGAGATCGTGGCACTGACTCTGAGCACAGGCGGCCTCGATCTGAATCCTGGCTCCACCACTTACGAGCTGGGCAACGTTGGGCCACTTACATTACCTCTCTGTGCTTTCGTTTTCTCATCTACAAGGGGCACCAGTCACACTGACCCCAAAGCGACGCGTGTCCCCTGGAGTCGGCAGTACGACAGCCGTGCCTCCAGCCCTCCTTCACCCTGCCCTCTTAGCCACCTCTGACAAAGCAAATATAGTAACGGTGTCCCATTTCTTAAAATCTTAAAAACTAACTAAAATGATGATGTTGACAACAGCAGGCATGTGCCATGGGCCGTGTAGAGCGCCAACGAAGCATTTTACATGTCTTAGCTTGTTTAGTTCTTGCAACAATTCAATGAGGCGGGTACTGTAATCATGCCCATTTCACAGATGATGAAATGAAGTTCAGAGCTGTTGAGTCATTTGCCCAAGGTCACGCAATTTCTACGGTTCTTTTCTCCTGGAGGCCGAACAACAGGGGTTTAGAGTAGGACTTGAGCCGTGGAATCCCATCGGCCGTTGAAGGATTCCATGGGTTCTAGCATGCAAAGTGGACTTAGTGAGGATTCTTGAAGTTAGCTACTGTTGTTGACTAAGTTAGCTGCTGTTATTTTTTAGTAGTAGTATTTCAGAATACATTTCCAACCCTTTGGAGAGAATGCAGGACATATCAGGTCCTTCATGACATGGCGCTTGCCTCTCTTTCCAGCTCTTTATTATTATTATTATTTTTTGTTTCTTTTTTTAATTTTTCTTTATGTTTTACTTCTTTTTCCCCGATGGTTCCTCACTATCTTTCCAGCTTCGACTCTGGACACAGATCCTCTTGAATTCCCGCCGTTTCTCCAAAAGACACTCCAGATACACCTCTTGTTTCTGCACACCTGACTCCTTTTTCGAGAACGCTGTTTTCTTCTTTGCCAGGTAGGAGCTACTCACCCATCGCACTTTGCCTAATCTCTCCACGATGACAGAAACACTGTGTCACCCCAGAGCACGCAGCACTTTCCTCTATTACCTTCCCAGGTTTCTGACCTGATTTTTTTTGCCTATGGTTCTTCCTGCTGGACTGTGAGTCCTTTTGCGAGCCGGGCTGGGATCTCCCGACTGCATAGCCTGTACTGGAATGGCGCCTGGGATCCGATCTGGTACAGACTCAGCAAAGCGTGCAGGACTGGCTCGAACTGGGGTGGGGTTGCTGCAGTTTATAAATAAACATAGTTCAAAATTCACCTGCATTTCCTGTAGTAGACTGATTTAAAGACATCCAATTATTTATTATCTGCTATGAGCGATGGGAGAATTCTGGTTTGGGCGCCTGACAATCCGAAATTGGAGACCTGACAACACTGTCCTGTTGATGAGAAGAGAATAAACCTTGAAAACACCGTTTTAATAAAGGTTAAAAGTGCTTTTTCATAGTTAGAATGCCTATTTGGATATAACCCACATGCAACCGGTGCATTCAAACAGAAACTAGTGAAAGAGCAGTAAATTTACTTTTTAAGAAAGATGAAGCCTGCTGTCCTGCTGTAATTTTAGGCTGCAAGGCTTTGCACACAGTATAAACATCTCCCTGTTAATTGAAAACATTGCCGGTTAATCTACACATCTCCATTTCAAAGCATTTTATAGTCTTGCACTACGCTTGGAAAATATTTTTCCAATGTGGTTAACCTCTCAGAGCATTTCAGGATCAGAGCTTGGTAGAGGGTTATTAAAAGATATTCAAGAGAACTGTTATTATTATTATTATTATTTTTTGAAGGAAACAGGGAGGTCATTGCTAGGATGCACCAAGCTCCCTGTTTGGTGTTTCTCTCTATTTTACAGAGGAGAAAAGCAAGGCCCGGAAGGTTGAGTGACGTTCCCAAATCACCCAGCCTCCTGAGTCAGAAAGAATGTTCGAGTGGGAGCAGGACGAGGGAGGAGAGATGGTCAGGGCTTGGCGGGCCACTGTCAAGGGTTGGGGTTGCATTCCAGGGCGGATGGGCAGCGGGCGAATGCTACGATCTGATCCATGTTGTCACATATCCATGTCACCCTGCCACTGGGGGGAGAAAGACCAGTTGGAGGCGCTCCCCATGGGGCAGGTGTGAGACGATGGAGGCCCAGGCGACAGAGTGACAGTGGAGTTGGAAATAAGGGAGTGGATTAGAGATATATTTTATTTTATTTTTATTGAGACAGAGTCTCACTCTTGTTGCCCAGGCTAGAGTGCCGTGGCATCAGCCTAGCTCACAGCAACCTCAAACTCCTGGGCTCAAGCGATCCTCCTGCCTCAGTCTCCCCGAGTAGCTGGGACTACAAGCATGTGCCACCACGCCCGGCTTGTTTTTTCTGTATATTGTTAGTTGGCCAATTAATTTCTTTCTATTTATAGTAGAGATGGGGTCTCACTCTTGCTCAGGCTGGTCTCAAACTCCTAAGCTCAAGCTATCCTCTGGCCTCAGCCTCCCGAGTAGCTGGGACTACAGGCATGCACCACCATGCCTGGCTAATTTTTTCTATATATATTAGTTGGCCAATTAATTTCTCTCTATTTTTAGTAGAGACGGGGTCTTGCTCTTGCTCAGGCTGGTTTTGAACTCCTGACCTCGAGCAATCCTCCCGCCTCGGCCTCCCAGAGTGCTAGGATGACAGGCGTGAGCCACCGCGCCTGGCCAGAGATATATTTTAGCATTGGGATTAAAAGAACCTGTGAGAGTATGGAAGAGGGAGGGATCCATGGTGACTCTTACGTCTCTGGCTTGGGTGGATGGTGCTACTATTTATGAGATGGAAAAACATAAGGACAAAGAATCAAGAACCTGGCTTTGGACATGTGGCTATGGGAGACTAGAAATGAAAGCAGTACGATGTTCGCATTGCATGGGTCTGGCCCAGAGTAAGCATGGGGGTGGTGGTGAGGCAAACATGATGTTATAATGTTAATATCACTGCCACTGTCACTACCACTCAAGTAGAGCTGCTAAGGGAAACAGAGCAGAATTCTGACGCCATTTGTACAAAGGCTAGTTTGACTGCATAATGACAGACACATTTATTGGTAAATTAATGCAAATGTCTTGAATGTTGGGCATTCACTGAAACTACATTGAGTTTGATGACTCTTCTGTATGCCTGGTCAGCGGCCTGCTTTGAATTATAGCTATTACTGACGAGCCAAAGCTTGTACAGAATTTGTTACTGATTTTTTTCCACTCTTCCAAAGTAAATAGCTTTAACTTACAATAAGGAAACAGTTTATCAGTATAAATACTAGCATTCCTATTTGACAGCTTATTGCTCAGATGTTATTTACCCACTATTTAAAAGTGGATGCATTTGTAACATATTTCAAAGTCTTTCACTGTCAGTGGAAAGTGAACATGCTCTTAGGAGAATACGACTTATTTTGTTTGCAAGCGTCTTGTGCCAGCTATGCGCTCAGACACCCCTCTACTGCCCTCTGCTGTTCAAAATTATTCAGCAGCTCTCTGAAGTCTGCACACATAGCAATCAAGACACCGGACAAGTAGCAACCTTTACTATATCTACCTATGCTTCATCCCAATTTATTTTAGGGAGATGTACATGGCATAAATAGTCAAAATAATGATCCCCATGGAGCAAGAAATACTTTTGGAAGATCCATTCTCTTGCTTGTCCATTGGGCATCATTTCCAATCAGCATTCCTTATTCTCGCAGAGGTTATTTTTGTTGAGCTCCAGTGAGAACTGCTTGACCCCTTGCTTTCCTGCGATGGCTTTTGACAGTGTTATGGTTAGATCCACACAAGGTAAAATTGTTTCCATGCCTTCAAAATAAGACCCGGATGCTTGCTGGACAATATAAGGTACAAAGTTCACAAGTGAAGGAACAAAAGGGCACCATAACTCTGCCGAGCCACGTAAGAACACCAGCTCCTATGAGACCAGACTCAGTGTTCAGTATAAGCGTGTGTCATTTCCAATGCCCATCGAATCGGTTTTAGGGATGGATACATCTAAAATCACAATACATGTTCTGAAGCTTCGTGTTTGGCAAAGAAAAATAAAATAAATAAATAAAAATTAAAAAAAAATAAAATCACAATACAGCAGAGATTTGAAGTAACATTTATGACTCTTTTATTGGCGTTAAAAGTTTGAAAGAGGCAGGGCGTGGTGGCTCACACCTGTAATCCTAGCATTCTGGGAGGCTCGAGGTCAGGAGTTCGAAACCAGCCTGAGCAAGAGTGAGACCCTGTCTGTACTAAAAAAATAGAAAGAAATTAATTGGCCAACTAAAAATATAGAGAGAAAATTAGCCAGGCATGGTGGCGCATGCCTGTAGTCCCAGCTACTGGGGAGGCTGAGGCAGGAGGATCGCTTGAGCCCAGGAGTTTGAGGTTGCTGTGAGCTAGGCTGACGCCACGGCACTCACTCTAGCCCAGGCAACAGAGTGAGACTCTGTTTCAAAAAGAAAAAAATTTGAAAGAGGTGAAAAGCCACATTTTAAAGTGGCAAAACAACTTTAAAACTGTAATATTGTATGTGTGTGTGTATGTATACATGTGCGTATAAATGTTCAAAGGAGATGTATTTACCCTAGCTTAGTGGGTACATTAAGTTAAACTGCTTGAACAACCTATATTTTCTAGACAATTGCTATTTTTCTTTATCTACAGAATAAAGTGGCTTGTAGAGAGGGTCTGTTCTCAGTTCCAGGGGCTGAGGGCTCGGTTTCCAGGGTCCCTTCAATAATTCGTCTGTTCTAATTCACGGAGCCTAACAGTTCCTAGGTCTGGGGACTTTGAAACCCATCTAGACCATGAAAATGGCGCCCTCTGCTGGAAAAACCAGGCAGAACTCGAATCACAAATCCTCCCCCTTTTTTTTCTGGTTTGGTTTCATTCCCTAGACTATGGAAAAAGAAACATTTATATTTGCTTTAGGAGTACATCTAATGTCCTTGTCTGCCGGTAAATAGGCCCTCACTAAGACTGACGCCCCATATGGTATCTTCTGTCTGTCCTAGAGAGTGCAGACTGTTTTGTTGGCCATCTCTTTTCCTAAGAGAACGCCTCATTCCGGATATTGACTCCCCGTAGTGTTCTGGGTGAGTGAATAGGGTTATCTGTTCACCACTTCTTCTCTGCAAAGCAGCTTGTGCACACGAAGGAAGATATAAGGGAATTGCAGACCGTCCAAACAGCATAGTTCAGGCCTACCCGTTGTTGCCTATGCAGGTCCCCAATTGGCAAGTCAATGAAATGGGTGCAAACATGACCCCAATGGGTAAATTCCTCCAAAGGCAGTTTTTGTCAAACTCTAACTCTGGGACAGGCGGAGGCTATGTCAGATATATTCATAGTGAAACAAAAGCATTGATATTGAAGAACACGTATACTATTAAAATCACTGACGTTAACACATTAAAGAATTCGAGTGCTGGCTTGTCTTTGCGAGTAACTTTTTTCTGCTGCTCTATAAAATCACGACCTCAACCCGGTGCCAGGAGGCCACCATTGTCAAGGGTGTCCTGCGAACACTGCCGTGAGGATCCAACCCAGTTTTGATTCTTTATCGGGGAAACAAAAGAACCACGGGGTGATTGACGCTGGAATGGATTGCTTTCCAATGGGACTAGAGTCACAAAGGAACTTGCAAAGGCTGAAGCTGCTCTGACACCAGCGTCACCAGGGGGTGTACAGGCCCTAAGAGTGACCACTCTATGACCATTCGTGGTGTGAATGGATGGGAAATTGCCTATACACTCAGAATGCTAAACAAGGCCAAGTAGATCTTCTTGTTGCTGAATCATCAGTGACAAACTTGGGTCAGCAATCGCCTAAAGTCATTTATCATCATAATATAAGAGGAGAGAGGCACACAGAGCCATGTGTGATGTTTAACCTTAGGTTCCAAGTTTTTAATCTCGAGTCCTCTTTAACTCATGGCTGTCTTCAACTTTCCAAAACAACTTTAATGAAACGCAGCTGGATTTTGTACCCTTCCCAATAATGTAGGAGATGGGGAAAACAATCATTTTGCTTACTTGCCTACACCTTTTATAAGCTAAAGTGTGAATGAACTATCAAAACCTTCTGAAACTTATTAAGCTGAATTCTGTCGCCAGGAACACATTTTATAGCTTTAAAAAAAAAAAAGCTGTAGGGAATTCTGAGCAGGACACGAGGATTTAAAAACACAACTCACTCATTTAATTGGGAGCCATATATTTAAGCTGCAGACAATTTAAGTTTTAAAATTTCTCCTGGGGTTTAAAGGGTATCGATCATAAAATACTTATTTAATATTGTTCGACTGCAAGACTGCTCCGTGGCATTAGGGGTAATCCTTGCCTTGCTCCCACCTGGGTCTGGAGACCTGGACATGGTATTGAGCATGTTTGAGGGAAAATATATGAACACATGTAGCATTCTTCAGAATATAGTTTTACAGGCATCTCAAACTATGGCCCATGGGCCACATGCGGCCCTCTGAGGACATTTATCTGGCCCGCCCCCTGTTTTTGCCACCGCTGCTTGTCCTGCTTAGCAGCCGACTCCTCCTGGGCCCACAGTGGGCACTCTCCAACAGTCTAAGGGACAGTGAACTGGCCCCTTGTTTAAAAAGTTTGAGGACCCCTGGTTTAGAACCTTCCCACTACAGCAAAGTCATTTTATTTATTTCCAATAAATATTTATTTCACTGGGCATGGTGCTTAGTTCCTTATTTTATTAATTAGCATCATGTTTCCTTCTAAATACTAAAATAGAAGCCTTTCAAGTTACTGAGGATGCCAAATGCATTTATAATGAAATGCTAACATCATCTTTGTGATTTGGGGGATTTGAGGATTGATAAATTTGAGGGTGTTTTGGAGAGGTATCTAGTACCACCTAGAAGCATATT
Source organism: Microcebus murinus (assembly GCF_040939455.1). NCBI lineage: Eukaryota > Metazoa > Chordata > Mammalia > Primates > Cheirogaleidae > Microcebus > Microcebus murinus. The sequence goes on along the minus strand of NC_134129.1, from coordinate 16,453,697 downwards.
ACAAAACCCTGGCAGTTTTATTCTATTAAGAAATCACACCCCAAAAAGTGTCTGGAAAACTTCCTTTAGAAGATTGCAAAATGCCAGATGCAAATTTTTTGCATTTAAAAAAAATGACCAGGCGCGGTGGCTCACACCTGTAATCCTAGTACTCTGGGAAGCTGAGGTGGGCGGATTGCTCATATCAGGAGTTTGAAACCAGCCTGAGCAAGAGCGAGACCCTGTCTCTACTATAAATAGAAATAAATTAATTGGCCAACTAATATATATATATAGAAAAAATTAGCCGGGCATGGTGGCGCATGCCTGTAGTCCCAGCTACTCGGGAGGCTGAGGCAGGAGGATCACTCGAGCCCAGGAGTTGGAGGTTGCTGTGAGCTAGGCTGACGCCACGGTACTCACGCTAGCCTGGGCAACAAAGCGAGACTCTGTCTCAAAAAAAAAAAAAAAAAAATTAGTGGAGGAACACAAATATCAATCGTTTATGATTTTAGAAGGTCCAAGTGTCTGCCTGGAATTCTGGGTCAAAGTTACCAGGCTAGGATGGAGCTAGGTTTTAAAAAGTTTCTCCAAATATTCAACAGATGCCGCTCTGCAATTCCAGCTATGTTCACCCATTCTAGAACAAAGCCCTGAACACACTTGGGAATTTCCAATCAAATAAGGAAAATACCAAAGACAGTGGATGGATCGGTGAGGGAGACAGGAGGTGGAGATTTTTTAAAAAGTGCTGTGCAGATCACCAAGAAATAATTTCTCCTAAGACACTGCCCTCCCTTCCCTGGGCAATTGAAAGTGAAAAAAAGTATGAAGTTTTCTTACAGTTGCTGCTCACATATAAGATTTTTAAACTACTTGTACCTTCCACTTTGTGCATCAAGGGAAAGCTCAATGATAAGAATCTAATTCTGCCCCTTTTGTGACTGATAATGACGGCACAAGTTCCAGCATGACTCTGAATTTTTGATAGAAGTTCATGAGTGTTTTCTCAGCAACTACTGTGTGCCAGGGCTGCAGAGCATGCCAAGATAAGTCAGATACCATTTTTCATCTCAAGAAGCTTCGGATCTGGCCAGGGGATTATAAAAGTACCTAATTTATGTTTTTAAATTTCTAGACTACAAGGAAGAATTCAGTGTTTGTGATAAAAGAGTTTTTTTTTTTAAAATGTAAACCATATGAAATTGCCAACATTGGAACATTTTTATCTATAAAGTGGGAATTTCATCTGGCTCAACCTAATACTTCGTGAAGATTTAAAGCTTGACATATGATGTGTTGTAATTTTTAGTTGCAAACCAACAAGAGTTTGAAAGGATTTTAAAATGAATGATCTATGTATCACTCCTTTCCCCCCTTCATCGTGGCTATGATTTGTCTTTCTAAAATGCAGATGAGCAAACTCCTGTTTTCAAATGGCCATGCCTTTCTGCACAAGCTTCTTCTCTTTAAGACAACACTTTTCTAGATCTTTCTCTCCTTTTCCTCTCCTTTTTCTTGACGTCTCCAGAGCACAGGTCCCTAAAGAGTTTCTCTTTAAACGGAGTTCGTGGAAAGGCGAGTCATGTCATCTGAGCAGGGAGACAACTGCGGACAGCCATCTGCCACTATCATCGGAGCGTCTTGCAAATCAGAATAATGGATAAATTCTTCACCAAACTAACTCTAAGCAGGAGTATTCCTGTTCAGATTCACTCATCTCTGTTTTTTCATTTACTTGACTTACTTTTCATGCTTTTTGCATGGTTCATTGAGAAGGTGATGGCACACACAACTGCTCTGCCACCCACAAAAACCAAACAACACATAAACACCACGATGCAATGCTCTCTCATCAAACCGACCAAATGCAATAGGCAGAATAGCCTTCTCCCACGTGGAGGGCACTGCAGGGGAGAGATCACGAGGAATGGGGTGTCTCAGAAGGCCCCACCAAAGTGCATTTGCAGAGAAAGTGCCAGGCGGCATCATCTGCCTGGACAGGACAGCACGACACTAGCTCATTCCAGCATCAGAGAAGTAAGAACTTCCCTGCGCGTCCCTGCTCTTTTCTCTCCAAACTCTGACCGGTCAGGGCTGAGAGGCTACAGTTGTTCAGCTGTAGGGGGAGGAGAAGAAAGCTCACGTGAGGGAGAGAGAAGAAGCCAGGGACGTCTCCTGTCTTCACCTGCAGCAGGTGCAGGTTGGGACAGAGAAAAATGCCCTAACTTGAAATGGCACTCAAAGCTTTGACAATGACAGGGACATGCAGATCAATAAATGGAGGTTGCTTGTATTTCCTAAGAAAAGTGACACACTTGCCCAAATAATCATCCTAGGATAGGCAAAGACTAGACTCCACTGAATCATGTAAAGTGAGAAACAAAATAAGGTTGCTTCCTGATCTCATTTTATGAGCCGTGTCTGTCCGACGGGACTGGTTCCATAATTTAGAAAGCGTCTGTGTTCTTGGGGTTCTAGAAAGGACATAAGCTCAGGGAGACTGCTGCTGATGTCAGGTCTGTCAATGTCCAAAAATCAGCCTTCGTTCTGTCACTTTTGTTTTTATAGTCTGGTTTACCCTCAATCCTTACCTTCACCTTAAGGTACAGATAAAAACATCTTCTGAGGGATGCCAAACCTCTATTTTAATAGCATTTCATGACGTCTGTGGCTGACTTTACTCCATTTCTGTACTTATTTTTATGGAGGTACGCTGACCAGAGGCACTAAAGGAATACATTGCCACTTTACTGCATGATAAATCTCTGGCATGCTTTTCCATTTGATTATTTTCCTTTCCTTTCTTGATTTAATCTTCCTGCCCCACACCTCCCCATTTTGGCTAATGCAATGATACTTTTTCTTGATTCCAATGGTGTATGTTACTATTTGCTGTTGCAGGAAAATGGTAATAGCTACAAAGTATTAACCATTTACTTGTTACAAATACTTTGTCTAGTTTATCTCTAATAGTTACAATCATCCTGGGGGGAAAAATGTCACAATGTTCCCATTTTACAGGAAGAGAAAATGGAACCTCAGAGAGGCAAGGTTAGTGGCTCCAGTTTATAAAGTTAACACAGGAGGGAATACAGACTCCCACCTGGGTGTGCCCAAACCCTAGTCCATTTGTTCTGGAAGATGAACAGGGTGGGCGATCATTTTAAGAGTGAAACAGGAAACTCAGATGATGTCCCTAGTTATGTGAAGAATTTATGGACTTTTTGGCTAGTCCTTTAATCTCTTTTGGTGAAATCAAAACCATGCTAGAACCATCTATTATCTTAAAGGGATGTTATGAGACTGACATGGCACTATGGATATAGCAGACTAAGCAGAGGCGACATGAATAATCCTAACAGCAATTTATGTACAGGATAATTTCCTATAATATAATATAATATTTATTATATTGTAGTGTTTCAGTATTTAGGACATTCTTTAGGTTTCCCAAGTGTGTCCATTTCAAATATAATGCAGCGAAAGGATAGAAACCCCAATGGAATGCTTACAGTAGTGACTTCATCAGACAAAACCCTGGCTCCTTTGTTTACATAAAACAGGCGTAATCTAATAATGTCTGTTTTCCATTTTGGCATTGGATTCCATTCATCCTGATTTCTGTTTTCACTTCTTTTGTTCTCCTATCTTCCCAATCTGCCTGATGCATTTTGGTTTTTTTGAAATTCTGCCTTTCTGTTGGTGGCTAATGAGTTGTGTCCCTCTGCCCCTCCCCTCCTCCCTCCCACCCCACCTCTGCTCCCAGTCTGGCTGCTCCCCCTCCCCCTCCCACCTTTAGGTTTCCTTCTCTGACCCTCTCTGCCTTCACTCTTCACATTCTGGCACCCTCCCTCCCATCCTTCGTGCCTCCTGCGGCTTGTCCTCAGTTTTGCTGCGTGTATAAACAGACTCAAGGCAATCCGTCATCAATCCAAACACTCTTCGATGATCTCCTTCCTGCTGCATCTCACAGACAGGAGTTACCCGCAGCAGGCAGAAGTCACATGCTCATTTATTACCCTCCAAGAAGGAGTGCTGAAGCGGGGGTCAAAAATGGAAGAGACATCTTCCAGAATTCAGAGGCTCCTGAAGGATGAACTGCCCATAATAAGGAAGCTGTCCTCTTACGTTTAAGGTCAACTGCAAACATGTTCCTAATGAGACAAAGCTGCCGCAAAAATATATAAGGCTCTGAATGATTTCGGCCTCCGCATGCCCCGTGTGTTTCCATTAGTCTTGTTCGAGCATCACGATTAATAATAACTCATGACTGTGCACTTATAATGCGCCAGCCTTTCCACTGCTACTTTTTAACTATTTAAAGTGAACGATCTGGCCGGGCGCGGTGGCTCACGCCTGTAATCCTAGCACTCTGGGAGGCCGAGGCGGGCGGATTGCTCAAGGTCAGGAGTTCGAAACCATCCTGAGCAAGAGCGAGACCCCGTCTCAAAAAAAAAAAAAAAAAAAAAAAAAAAATAAAGTGAACGATCTCATTCGGGGCTCTTCCTGCGGTTGCCTGGTTTGTGTCCTGCGTTAAGGAGACCAGCCGAGGGGGAGAGTTGAGGCAGCTTGCCAAACCACAGGTAGACGCTATCCATTATTCCCATTTTTCAGATAAGCAAAATGAGGTGCACATGGGTTAAGTAACTTGCCCAAGCAGAAGAACCAAAAAAAAAAAAAAACCACTAAAAAAACAAAGAGCCACATGCTCCACTGGGATCGCAGGTGGGGGGGGGGGGCCTGCACTTGGACTTCAAAGTTTTGCCCTTCCTCTGCCTCGCTCTACATGCACCCACTGTCATCAGCAATGGAAGTCCTGTCTGCTGTGAGATTCCGCGGAGCCATTTAGACCGACACAATTTCTTCCCTCGCTGTTTCCAAATGCAAAGAAACTCACTCATTCACAATAGGAACGAGTGAGAGTATCTGATTCTGCATATTCTAATAATGAAGTGCATTTATCATTCTCATCATCGCCATCACCTTTCTAAAAATAACTTTACCAATACGTGCTGTGTTCATGACACCACCACCATCCGTGGCTGAAGAAGTTGATTTATTATAAATAATATCGATTGTAAGAGAGGAAGCAAACAGATGCCATAACCTGACTATTACGTTTCCCTGTGTCTCTTCTTCTAGATTCAGTTTCTCAAGAGCAAGAGCCGAGTGACTGCTGTTGGACTGGCACTGAGCAGCATCCTGCAAGGCCTCGGCAAGACAGACAGAGACATGAAATTCACAGACAATCCGAATGCTTTCCATCTCCTTCGGCAGCTCTTCCACCAAACCTCTGTTGAAGGCTGGTGTTGAAGTCCTGGCTGCTTTGAGGGACTAAGGAAAGGGGCCGAGAAAGTAGCAGAGGGAGAGGGACAGAGGGGAGGGGTGAAAGCTCTAAGAGGCAGGCAGTTACGAGTGGAGCGTGGCGGTCTTCCACGTGCATCACGTGCTGCTCTGTCTCCCACGCAGGAGCCCGGGGCTGCCCCATTCCCCTCTGCTCTAGAATCTAGTAAAGCACAAGAGTCCGGAATCAGCCTGTGCCCCCTCCTTGGTGGGGAAGAGGAAGACTGACCCTGCTGATGGCACTAAAGAGACTGAGCTGGCTTTTCCCGCCATGCGGGGTCCAGCCAGGGGCGCCCTGTGGCTGGCCAAGATTACACGAATGACGGAAATCATGGGCCTGCCTTTTGAGTCATGTCTCCTCCAATCTCTAGTTCAAAGAGAATTATCCTCGAGCCAAGGGTCAGTGTGATATGGCAGCATCTGCTCACACATGCCCACCCCCTGAGTCAGACGGGGACCAGACACATTTGAACTTAAACGTGGAAGGAGACGGAGGGACGCCCGAGGTCGTGGCGACATTCCAGCCCCTAGAGCTGGGGCAGGCAGGTCTTGGAGATCTGACGTGCAGATGATAGTGGCGCAATGACAAAGTCCCTCCGGCTGGACCTGCCACCCCTGCGTGTCACTGGAGCAGGAGCCCTGCTTCCTGCGTGGTGTGTATTGGAAACACGTTGCTGTTTTATGTCGCAGCTTTCAAGCCGCCCTGGCTTCTGCATCGCTGCATCTTCACGTAGCGACTCAACCTGCTGCATGTTTGCTCAAGAGAGCTGTCCCCCTCTGCCCCTCCTAAGGCATGGACAGGAGGTCGCCAGCGTAGGGGCTGAGCAGTCTGGGGGTGGGGGTATGGGGTTGGGGGTGAGAAGAGGGAGAACAAAAGGAGAGTCTAACTAATTTGGCTCATCTCATCTCAGAAACCCAGAGCTGTAGGGATTATTTACGATTCTCCTGACCCGCACAGCAACGCAGGCTGCGGTTCGTGCCAAGAACCGGTGAGGCTGTCTGCATCTGCTCCTCCTCCCGATGCGGGAAGCCTCCTTGTGCCAGCAAGCGGCGAGGCCAGCAGGCAGGACAGGGACCAGCCCGAGAGAAGGAGAGAAGGCTGCATGCCACGGTGACTCGGGGGACTGCTGCTCATTGGAAGCATGATTTGATCTTTTTGCAAAAACAAGAACCAGCACTTAGTTGCACTGGTGCATCTAAAATACTCAGAGGCCGGGCGCGGTGGCTCACGCCTGTAATCCTAGCACTCTGGGAGGCCAAGACGGGAGGATCGCTCGAGGTCAGGAGTTCGAAACCAGCCTGAGCAAGAGCGACACCCCGTCTCTACTATAAATAGAAAGAGATTAATTGGCTAACTAATATATATATAGAAAAAATTAGCCGGGCATGGTGGCGCATGCCTGTAGTCTCAGCTACTCGGGAGGCTGAGGCAGGAGGATCGCTTGAGCCTAGGAGTGTGAGGTTGCTGTGAGCGAGGCTGACGCCACGGCACTCACTCTAGCCTGGGCAACAAAGCGAGACTCTGTCTCAAAAAATAAAATAAAATAAAATAAAAATAAAATACTCAGCATAGCAGCGCCATCGGGCACGTTTCAGTGTTTACCTTTCATCTTGCATCAGGGGGCGTGATACTGACTAGGCTGGGCTCGAAGCACTTAATGGGATGCGGTCAACGATTATTACCCAGAGGAAAGAGGAACTGGTGATAGGATTTGAAATGTGATTAGAAGCTGTGATGTACATTAGGTCCACAAAGGCAGCTTGTTACAATTCTAAGGGGACGGCAGTTAGAAAGGGGGTCCTTTCAAAGTTAAATCACAACTTTAATGACGGCACTCACTGGTCAGATGCATCTTCTGGGATGGGTGGGCTGAAATGTGGGGGAAGAGGGGGGAAAAAGGGCACAATGATAGCTTTCGAACCCCTAAGGAATTCTCATTAGGAGGAAGTAAACAAAAAGAACAACTCTCCTTATTTTGGGAAATAAACAGTTTGCAGTAAATGTCTGGAATAGTCCTGGTTCTTAAGAATGACTATGTTCTTCCAAATGGATGCTCTGGGAGGCCTCCCTTTTAATCAGCAAACACACTGGCCAGAGCCTTCTATAAAAAGAAGCAGTACTTAGGTGTCCGTTGCTCGGCCGCAGAAGGAAACTGAGTAACAACATGCACACGCTCTGTGGTCAGGGAGGGGCCTCTGGGCTTGGACTCAGAACGGCTCCAGTCCAGAGCTGACCAGCCCAGTGGGCGACCCGGCTACGTGAGAAGCAGGAGGTTGAAGAGCATGGGAAGGAGCGTAAACAAGTGCCACGTGGAGGCCACAGAAGGCCACCTCCGATCACCAACGTCTATATATAAAGATAATTTATGCAATTATCTTGCATAAAAGCGACCTGGTGGCCGGCCAGACAGCCCCTGTCCTTGTCATCAGAGCAAGTCCCACAGCTAACACTGAGAGAGCTCTTACACATGCCAGACATTGTCGGCGTCACTGAATTCCTACAACAGCCCCAGGAGATGAGGACCCTTACGATTCCCTTGGACAGGTGAAGGCACAGAGAAGTTAAGCGACTTGCCCAAGGCCACCCAGCTAAGCAGTAAGCGGTAGAGCTGGAATCTGAAAGTATTGCTTATGTGCCAAGTGTGGTTGGAGACAAAGGGGCCAAAGGAGGAGGGTATCGCGGGAGGAGGGTTCAACACTTGCATATACTGTCGCCCGAGGCATCCTAGAAACTTCCCACGGTGAGTCCCCTGCCTGGCGATCTGAGGACAGGCCGTGCATGACCAGAGGGAGGAGGGTGGAGAGTCAGGGAAACTGCTCACGGTTAGGGGGTATTTTTAGGAGGTAAGTAGCCTTTTATTTTTTATTTTTTTGAGACAGAGTCTCACTCTGTTGCCCAGGCTGGAGTGAGTGCCGTGTCGTCAGCCTAGCTCACAGCAACCTCCAACTCCTGGGCTCAAGCCATCCTCCTGCCTCAGCCTCCCGAGTAGCTGGGACTACAGGCATGCGCCACCGTGCCCGGCTAATTTTTTTTTTCTATATATATTAGTCAGCCAATTAATTTCTTTCTATTTATAGTAGAGACAGGGTCTCGCTCTTGCTCAGGCTGGTTTCGAACTCCTGACCTTGAGCGATCCTTCCGCCTCGGCCTCCCAGAGTCCTAGGATTACAGGCCTGAGCCACCGCGCCCAGCCATAGCCCTTGTTTTTAACCCAGGAAAGCTCACTACTCTCGGAGAGAAGGAAATTTTTTACTCTTAACGTTGGCCATTGCTCCATCCCTTAGGTTCGTGGAGACAAGGCAATAGACAAAGAGATCTGCACATTCTGTACTTTTCCACGAAGTTCCAAGGGGAGGAAACAACAGTGACCCACCGCTGCTGATGTCTGCTGATGGGAAAACCCCTGGCCGGCTTCCTGGAGGTCCGGCAGCTGACCCTGCTCGGCCGAGACCAAGAGTCCCGAGTCTCGGCCGACTGGGACCCGGCCACTTACAGTTTTTCATAGGGAGAAGTTTGTGGGGTCTCCCCCTCCTCATATCTAAACTGAAGGAAGCTGCAAGCCCTGCAAGATCTTCATGTCCCTTCACGGGGAGGGATGGCAATTATCCCGTTACAAATCCACAAGCCCCTGTCCTAGGAAAGATGATTTATTTTCTTAAATGTGCATCTATTTCCTAAAGTCCTTTGGCCCCCAAAAGAAAGGTCAAGCTCTAATAAGATGGAATAAGATAACCTGGCATCAAAGAGATCCAAAAGAGTACTGCATTAAAAAACAAAACAAAACAAAACAAAAACCAGGAAGGCTGGCCAGGCACGGTGGCTTATGCCTGTCATCCTAGCACTCTGGGAGGCCAAGGCGGGAGGATCGCTCAAGGTCAGGAGTTCGAAACCAGCCTAAGCAAGAGTGAGGACCCCCCCCCCATCTCTACTAAAAATAGAAAGAAATTAATTGGCCAACTAAAAATATGTAGAAAAGATTACCGGGCATGGTGGCACACGCCTGTAGTCCCAGCTACTCGGGAGGCTGACGCAGGAGGATCGCTTGAGCCCAGGAGATTGAGGTTGCTGTGAGCTAGGCTGATGCCACGGCACTCACTCTAGCCTGGGCAACAGAGTGAGACTCTGACTCAAAAAAAAAAACAAAAAACAAAAACGTAAGGCTTATGTGCTCTTACTATGAGTGAAGCAAGCTTCATGGTTGTGCTTTCTAGAAACATCCAGATTCAATGGAAACCTCCTACACTGTGTGTGCATTTGCTGAAGTAGAAGGCATCTCCCAGCCTCAGGGCGTCCTGCTGCACCCTTCACAGCGGGAGGCCTTGCCTCTGAAAAAGCCTGCTGGGTGTGGTGTTCTCCACCCCAATCCCAGCCCACACCCCAGGGGAAAAGGGGGAGGGGGCCCAGAGCTCTGTGCGCCCCAGGCAGAATCTTTCCCTGCCCCCACCCCTGCCCCTCCGTCACCACTCACAGCCTCACCCCACGATCCGCTTGGGGACCCTCGGGACAAAGCCCAGCAAGTCCGGCCTCCCTTTGTGTGTCTGTTACCCAGAGCTCCCAGTAGGTCCATCGTCACTCCTGTCCCCAGTGTGGCTCGGCACCTCCCTCCTCTGCCTCCACGTCCCCCTGCCCAATGTCCAAATCTCTGTGCCTTTGGGGACTCAGGTCCTTTATCTGCGTTCCTTCTCCTACAGCCGCCCCAAGCAGTGGTTGTTTTGTCTTTCTGCAAACTTCACCCCACCAGGCCTGGGGGTGAAGTAGACACCCCGCTTCAGTCAGAGCGGTAGCGACAGTGCCAACAGCAGCTGGGCTGCAGGAATACTCAGACACTGTCCTGTCTGGCTTTAGATGCAGACTGTTTTAAGGGATTAAATCCAATCCAAGAATAAGGATAATCCCCCGTGCTTGCTAAGTTAACTTGCTAGCTTACTTCATTAACTTAAGCAAGTTGTTTTCTTCAAATCCACAGGTTTTTTTGTTTGTTTGTTTTGAGACAGAGTCTCACTCTGTTGCCCGGGCTAGAGTGAGTGCCGTGGCATCAGCCTAGCTCACAGCAACCTCCAACTCCTGGGCTCAAGCGATCCTCCTGCCTCAGCCTCCCGAGTAGCTGGGACTACAGGCATGCGCCACCACGCCCGGCTAATTTTTCTATATATTTTTAGTTGGCCAATTAATTTCTTTCTATTTTTAAGAGAGACGGGGTCTTCCTCAGGCTGGTTTCAGCAAGCACTTTGTAGGACAGGTGTGCTGCAGAACACACCTTGGAATCTGAATTGCAAAACAAGAAACTGGGGTCCAAAGAAATGAAATGTCTTGCCCAAGGCTTCACAAACGATGTTCCAGTCATACTGGAACTTAGTGTTGACCTTTTGTCCGACCTTCGTTTGTAGACATACGTAGTCTCAACTTCCATTTTTACAGACTGAAGAACGCCAGCCTTTTTGTTTTTTTTCCTAATACAGCATCTGTCCTCTCTCCCTGTCACCTCCTGTAGCCCTTAATCATTTTAATTGCATTTCTCGGAACTTGCCTAACTCCGAGCTATCTGTCTGGAGGACCAAGGCCGGGAACAGCATGTGCATTCCAGGTGGGAACGTGGATGGCCCTGCACATGTTTTCAGTCTGGTTTCCTAGAACTTTCCCAAGGCCCCTAGCATCTCGCCGGGCCTCTAGCCTATAGGAGGAGCTGGGTGCTCTCTGCTCTTTCTTGGGCTGCAGTGATAGCCCGGAGCACAGCACCACCTAAGTCGAGGGTTTAGGTTTCATTTCCTCCCCCAGATTAGGCAAGAAACCATCTTATCCTACCTCATCTCCCCCACAGCGCCCAGCCTCCCGTGATCGCTGAGTCCTCAAAGGCCTTGCACTGGCTGCGTTGAGCTGACATTTTAGAAGTTTCTTCCCTAATTAGTATCTTGCTCTAGCCTCAAAGAAAACGCATTCACCAAATTCCTGTAGCTTTCTGCAAGATCTTCCTGGTGTTTACCCCTGACAGTTAACTTCAGAATTACTCCAAATCTACAGTGACTTTCTTGAAGTCACTTAAGATTATTTTCTATAAACTGTTTCTTAGGGCTTTGCACTGCTTCTTCAAGATTGGACAGAAATATATGTCCAATTAGAAGATTGCCTTTAAAACAGATGGAGGCTTTTACATAATAGCAAGGATGTTGGCCATGAAAAGAACAGCCAAGCAAACAGGTTTGTGCTTTTAGAGGGAGACGCCCGAGCTCTGCCGAATGTCAAGGCCAACTGGGGATCCAGCTGCTTTTAACACTACAGCGATGAGGACAGAACATTCTTGGCAGGAATCCCTGTCCTTGTGGGCAAGTTGCCTTTAAACGAGACCTCCCAGAACCTGGCACCGTTCTAGGCTCACCGTAGATGTTCAATGAACATATTGTAAAGGAATAAATTATTCAATAAGGGAATGACCCAGTGAACAAGGAAACATTCTGGAAGAGAAACATCTTCTTAGGTGTGGCATTGGTCTCAGCGCGTAAGCAAAAGTTTTGAGATCCTTTTGCTCCTTTTCCCATTCTTTGAGACCCAGCCCCTCCAACATATGTTTTTATCCTCTGAGGATGTTCCCCAGATCCCAAATACAGAAGGAGGTAGTCTAGTCGGTGGTGTCCTTAGAATAATGAAAATTCAACATTTCTACACCTTTTTTATTCCAAAGAGAATTAATGCTTTAAAAACATTAATGGTTGGCCAGGTGTGGTGGCTCACACCTATAATCCTAGCTCTCTGGGAGGCCCAGGTGGGCGGATTGCTCAAGGTCAGGAGTTCGAGACCAGCCTGAGCAAGAGCAAGCCCCCCCCCCATCTGTACTAAAAATAGAAAGAAATTAATTGGCCAACTAAAATATATATAGAATAAATTATGTAACAATCTTATGAGTTTAGGATTGAAAAAAGGAAAGAAAAAATAATAATGAAAATTTAAAAAAAGAGAAAAAAGAAAAAATTAGCCGGGCATGGTGGTGCATGCCTGTAGTCCCAGCTACTCGGGAGGCTGAGGCAGGAGGATTGCTTGAGCCCAGGAGTTGGAGGTTGCTGTGAGCTAGGCTGACGCCACGGCACTCTAGCCGGGGCAATAGAATGAGACTCTGTCTCAAAAAAAAAAAAAAAAAAAAAACACCAAAAAACATTAATGACAAACGCTTCAAAATGCCTCCAGGAAAGAAAAGTGACATTTGTTTCTATACAGTACCTTGAAAAAACATCCAGTTCAAACACTATTCTAATGCACTAAATGTGTCTGATTTCATATTTTACATTTGGATTCTGTTTTTCCCTCTAAAAAAAACAAAAAGGCAAAAAGACAGCAGAATAGTATGTTTGCCAACTCATGGAACAATTGTTACTATTCTGCATTTATTTCTATGAGGATATTGTTGCAGGGCCGTGCTCATAATAAAACCTTCATGCTAAATCTCAGTGCACCTTATGAATTTCACTCCATCTTAGGTTTTTTTTTTTCCCCAAAAGAAGTCACTCAGGTTCCCTTAATAAGACCAGTAAAGAGCTCCAGCCTTCCACAGCTGCAGAAGTTTGCTGTCCTGAGAGATTTTCAACGTTACAATTCATGCTTCCAATCAAAACAGTGACAGAGTGGACATGATTTACTGAGAGGGACTTTGATTAGGGACAAGCCCACTACTGAGCGAATACTAAACAACTGTGGGGAATTTTAAATACGCAACGCTCTCTCTGTGCACAACAAAAACAAGCCAGAAACAATTTCCTGTGCTATGGCTAAGTGAAGTGGGAGCTTGTTTTTAAGGTTCCTTGTAGCCTGTTGTACACATTTCAGCTACGCAGACTTCACCTAGGAGAGGCACCGGCTCCTTAAATAACTCCATCCTTCTTATTGCAAATGGGACCCAGCTGCTCTTCTGAACCGTAACAAGAACACCTAGCCAGGAGGAAGACACCTCACTGCGAATTGCTTCAAGTTTCTTTCTCTGGGTTACAAGTCTGGTCTTCAGGGAACTGTCAGAGACAACCTGTGGCCTGGAATTTCATTCCTTGACGCTTTCATACCAATATTATTTTTTCCTCTCTAGACGATAAATAAACACATAATATACTACGAATCGGAGGCTGAAACAGACATTGATTAAGGGGAGAGACAAAGATTCTGGGAAGACAAATCTGGGGATTTTTCATTAAGAATAAATAATTTTGAAACACCAGTTTCAGATCTTTTTTTTTTTTTAATTTTTAAATGGCTTAACTCCTTCTCTGGTATAATTTTGGGAAGACTCCATTCCCCTATTCTCTATCCTTAAATTTCCAAAAATAACAGCAAAAAAGGTCCTGGCAGAAGTCAAGGGGTCAATGGATCCTAAATAGTTTTCAGGTTCCAGCATGCACTATCAACAATGAGAAAAGCCCAGCCACGTGGTAATGAGGCACCCCTTGACAAGAGATTCCAAACCATAACATTGAACAATTGCATATTTAACCCTATGAACTGCATAACTTACAAATCTCGGGGGGAGGGGGTAAATTTTAGACTGGGGAAGGCTGGAATATCTTATCAGCATAAAATCACACACACACACACACACACACAAGCATGGCAAAGGCAGGGGAAATGGAGGCAGAGACTGCCCTGTGACCCTGGCCAAGTACACTGGTCTTCTGTGATGTGCTCCATAATTCTAGAAGAATCCAGGGCTATTTGTCTGGCCTGGGGGCCTGTTTGATATAGTTTTCCTTAAAACCAAATTTGAAAAAGAATATTCTTTCCCTCTTTCATGCTTTTGTTCACGTAGGATAAGATCCTACTTCATTTTCTTAGCACTGCAGAAGAGATGAGCTAGCCCCTTTCTGGTTCTGCTTATAAAAGCGTGTTCTAGCCAGTCGGCAAAAAACACACCTGCGTTTGTGGAGTTAATTGACATCTCATTATTAATAATTTGCTCAGATTCTCTCTCCTACCTCCCTCCCCCTCCCTCTCCCCTTCTTCTTCTTCTTTTTTTTTTAAGAGAGAGAAAGCTAATCAAAACCATGTTTCTGTGCTCAAAGGCACAGAGGAAATTCATTACTCTGAGGAATAGCACACTCCACAAGTGAAATGAAAGTAATCTTATTTATGACAGGAAGGGGCCCGGGCGAGACTGAACTCCACCGCACTCATGATCTGCCACACAGCAGAGAAGCCGCACAGATCCAGAGCTGGTTCCAAATGGCAGGCTCGGTGACAACGGGCGCATTTGCAGTCCTGTGTTTGCAAACCGTTAGAGGCTCCAGAAAAAACAGCCACTGAAGAGAGACAAGGGAAGGAGATCTGTGCCGAATGGACCATTCTTCCAGTATGTTCCTGGGACTCCTTGTTATTAAATTTCATCAAATCATTATTAGTCCATGACATTTCCCCAAGTACTAGCCTGTAAATATAGCTATGCTAGTTTTATGGCCTTGATTCTCTTATTTAGAAGAGTTTTTCACTGTAAATTCACGGGTCCTGTCGCATGTAATTAAATAATGGAGCTGCTTATATAACTCCTTTCCACTGTAAATGTCAACTTGTGTCCTTGCACACAATTCTCCCTTTCCTTCTTGAAAGTTCCATCAGCAGTCTAAGTGTATTTCCCTTTTGACTGTTTGGGTTTTTTTTTTTTTCCATATGGTTTTTTTTTTCTCATTCATTCAGTTAGTGAACAAAAAGCCTTTAGCTCTCGTGTGCTAGAGGCTGTTGGGGAGATAGTCTCTACACTTTTCCTTCCAAGAACAACTTCTGCTGGAAGGTTCTCTAAGACCATCAGTCCCATCCTCTCATTTATAAATGAGGAAACTGGCTCAGGAGCAGATCCTAGACTGTATACCTTCCTTTTTATTTAAGAAAATATACTTTTTTTTGAGACAGAGTCTCACTCTGTTGCCCAGACTAGAGTGCCGTGGCATCAGCCTAGCTCACAGCAACCTCCAACTCCTGGGCTCAAGCGATCCTCCTGCCTCAGCCTCCTGAGTAGCTGGGACTACAGGCATGCGCCACCATGCCTGGCTAATTTTTCTGTATGTTTTTAGTTGGCCAATTAATTTATGTCTATTTTTACTAGAGATGGGGTCTCACTCTTGCTCAGGCTGGTTTCGAACTCCTGACCTTGAGCGATTCTCCCGCCTCAGCCTCCCAGAGGGCTAGGATTACAGGCATGAGCAAGAAAATATACTTTTTATACTCTAAGAAACTTGCCATGTTTATCACTGAAGTTTCGAAAGGGTATTATTGCTTGGATTCTATACAGTGAGGGGTTTTATAGCTCCCCATATCTTATGAGCACTTATCTCTACCTTCAGCGTAACATAAAAAGGGTCCAGTAGTCTGAAGTCATATCCAGTGATACCATACCCAGAGAGCCATTGGAAATTAAATAAATTAACTAATTTGAGCCAACGCATCTTGATTAAGCCCTGAGGTGCCAAGCAAGTGCTAGGCGCTGGGAAAACACACACACACCCTTTGCCAGGTGTGGGGGAGGCAGGGAGGCGAACAGGTGGACCTGTCACATTCTGATGTGGCAGGTGTTCTTTTTTTCTTTTTTGAGACAGAGTCTCACTTTGTTGCCCAGGCTAGAGTGAGTGCCGTGGCGTCAGCCTAGCTCACAGCAACCTCCAACTCCTGGGCTCAAGCGATCCTCCTGCCTCAGCCTCCCGAGTAGCTGGGACTACAGGCGTGTGTCACCATGCCCGGCTAATTTTTTCTGTATATTTTTAGTCGGCCAATTAATTTCTTTCTATTTTTTATTAGAGACAGGGGTCTTGCTCTTGCTTAGGCTGGTTTTGAACTCCTGACCTTGAGCGATCCTCCCGCCTCGGCCTCCCAGAGTGCTAGGATGACAGGCGTGAGCCACCTCGCCCGGGAATGGCAGGTGTTCTGATGTGGAAGTCCAGGGTGCTGGGAGAGAGAGGAGGCTGCACCCAAGGTGAAAGGGGTTGGTCTGGAGGGGGAGGGGCCATGATTGTTCCAGGCATAAGAACAACTCACATAGAATAAAAGCCTGGCAAAGAAAGTTTCAGGATTTTTGCAAAAGTCAAAGTCAGTAATCCCCACCGGACAGAGGTAAGACAGGGGTTATAGTCACTCTCTGATTTCCACCGGCCACACCTAAAATCCAAGCATTCTTCACTTGCCTTGTCCAAGTGAACATTTTTAAGAGTGGTGTGTAATGTTACGTGTGCAGCTATTCTTGCTTGTCTTCCAAGATGCTATTCTCAGTTCTGCTTTGCGATAACCAAAGGTGATCCGCTTACCGTGAGAAGGGGCTGTGTTCGATTCACGCAGCATTTACCAAGCACCGTATTCAGATGCAGTGCTCTCTCCACTGCCAGCTCAGCTCTCTGCGTGCATTTCTCAGTCACAACACAGAGCACACTGGGGCTCCCTGCGAGGTCCAGGAAGGACTGTCTTATCTATTTCCATAACCCTAATATCACACCAAGCACATAGCTGATCAATAAATGTTTGTTGAATGAATACATGTTTGGCGGGATACAGCTCAAATCTCAAATGTGTCTTGAATAAAAAGTGTTCAATGGCCGGGCGCGTGGTGGCTCACACCTGTCATCCTAGCACTCTGGGAGGCTGAGGCAGGAGGATCGCTCAAGGTCAGGAGTTCGAAACCAGCCTGAGCAAGAGCGAGACCCCGTCTCTACTAAAAACAGAAAGAAATTAATTGGCCAACTAAAAATATATATAGAAAAAATTAGCCGGGCATGGTGGCGCATGCCTGTAGTCCCAGCTACTCGAGAGGCTGAGGCAGGAGGATCAATTGAGCCCAGGAGTTTGAGGTTGCTGTGAGTGAGGCTGATGCCACGGCACTCACTCTAGCCTGGGCAACAGAATGAGACTCTGTCTCAAAAAACAAACAAAAAAAGTGTTCTACATAACACATTTTGATGCACATGGTAAGGTGACAATCAAAAACTTGTCAGGGATCCCTCCTCTGTGACAATGCATAACTCAGCATTCCCTGCCGTTAGGGTACCTAGGAATATTTTTGCTCCAAACTTAGAGTAGCCACTAGAAAATGTTATTGGTATAGGATCTGGTGGCAGATGTTTTGAATAAAAAGTAGACATTACAAACTAATGATTTAGCAAAACAAACCGAAAGCCAGCACATCAGGAGGGAGGAAAGGAGCTATGTACAACGTCCAGCTTTATCACAGTGTCTGCTATGTGCTGCCTCAGTTCCTCATTAAGCAAAGCTCACTATATTTAAGGCAATTTTAACAGTTAAGTACAGAAAAACACAGTAATAAAGGCTAACCATGTACTTGGATGGTGGGACACAGGCCAAGATGATGGATCTTATGCCTCTGATCCATCTCAGCCCTGGTCCTCGCACACCCGTCTTTCCTCCAGCACGTACTGGGGGTGACTGGAGACCTACTATGTGCCAAGCACTGTGCTGCACATTGGGAATACAGAGGTGGCTTTGTGGCCTGAAAGAATTTATAGAAAGGGATAACCAGAAAAGCCAGGAAAAAAGAAGTTACAACTAAACCAGCCTTGGGAAGCAGCAGCAGGAGAGCTCCCCAGGAGAAGCCAAATCTCTCAAATGCACGTTGGCAGTCGTCACGTGGTTCAGGCAAGACTTTGAAAACTGATCAGCGGCACGTTTTCCATCACTACTAGAAAAATAACTCAAGTAGAGTGCTTCTCACCCCAGCTTATCTTCCAAGATGGTCATACAGCTCCAGGTGCTCCCAGGAGATTTGCATCAGCACTACATCGCCAAATAATATATTTATTAAAATATATTGGCCAGCGAAGTGGCTCACGCCTGTGATCCTAGCACTCTGGGAGGCCGAGGTGGGAGGATCGCTCAAGGTCAGAGGTTCGAGACCAGCCTGAGCAAGAGCGGGACCCCGTCTCTACTAAAAATAGAAAGAAATTAATTGGCCAATTAATATATATAGAAAAAAAAAATTAGCCGGGCGTGGTGGCGCATGCTTGTAGTCCCAGCTACTCAGGAGGCTGAGGCAGGAGGATCCATTGAGCCCAGGAGTTGGAGGTTGCTGTGAGCTAGGCTGACACCACGGCACTCACTCTAGCCTGGGCAACAGAGTGAGACTCTGTCTCAAAAAAAAAAAATAAAACTGGCTGGGCATGGTGGCTCACGCCTGTAATCCTAGCACTCTGGGAGGCCAAGGTGGGTGGATTGCTCAAGGTCAGGAGTTCAAAACCAGCCTGAATGAGACCCTGTCTCTACTAAAAATAGAAAGAAATTAATGGACCACCTAAAAATATATACACAAAAAATTAGCTGGGCATAGTGGCACATGCCTGTAGTCCCAGCTACTCGGGAGGCTGAGGCAGGAGGATCGCTTGAGCCCAGGAGATTGAGGTTGCTGTGAGCTAGGCTGATGCCACGGTACTCACTCTAGCCTGGGCAATAAAGTGAGACTCTGTCTCAAAATATAAAATAAAATAAAATAATAAAATAAAATAAAATAAAATAAAATAAAATAAATTGTGCTTTAAAAACTTACTAAGTTTGGGGAGGGGAGGAATGGAGAGCAAGTCAACAGGGCACCTCTTATGTAGTAACCAAGTTAGGCCACAAGGAGGCGCTCTGGACTAAAGAATGAGTGGGCTCCTCTTTGCACATGCTGTTTTCCATGAGAGGCTTTCAAAGAGCAAAATGGGTTTATCTCACATCAGGAAGGCCCGCAGCTCTTGCAGGAAGGCAGATGTTTGTCCAGCACAAAGTGCAGATGTTTCTGACTGAAGTTCCAAAATAAATCCTACTTTTGTGATGGAAGAATTAAAAGAAGGCGGCGACTGCTTCTCAAGAGAGGGGCTTCTAACACTAAAAATAACCCTTTTCCTACCCAGCCATCTGGGGTGGGGAGATAAATAAAACAACACACACAAAGTTAAACACAACATACACAAAATTAAAATATTCAACAACAATTGCCACCACTAAAAACCCCTCGTAAAATAAAACAAAGCTCTCTGGATAATAAGAACGTTCTTGAAAACGATACTCTGCTCCAAGCAGCTCTGGTAATAATACTCCCTTGGGTGCTGGTTTTTGGACCGTCCCATCCAACAGGAATCTTCCTTAACTTGCAAGCTGAACTAGCCAATAATCTCATGTTTGCAGCATTTACAGTCAGGAGCCATGGCAATGAAACCGTGTCACAAATGCAGCTTTTTTGGTTACCACTCCTAGAACATACAGGAGCAGGACGCAGGAAAATCGTCTCTGTCCCGTACGATTTCACTTTTCAGGGGTCAAGGAGATTGGGAAAAACTGGACAAACTGCATACTGTTACAATAAGAATCTTTAAGAAGCTGTCAAAAGCTTTGTGCAGATTTTCAAAACTCCAGTGCTTCAATATTTTCATCTACCTGAACCTCTTGAGCTCTTTAGCTGTGAGTTTTCTAAATCCTGTTTGGACTAGACAAAATAAATGAATTGTGCAAGAGATGAGGAAGAGGTTCGAATTAGAAGAGAGGTGAAAGAAAACTTATCCTTCTCCCTGTTTGTAACATGTATTAGTAGTTTTAAACTGCGTTTGTATGGATTTTTTTTTTTTTTTTTTTTGAGACAGAGTCTCGCTTTGTTGCCCAGGCTAGAGTGAGTGCCGTGGCGTCAGCCTAGCTCACAGCAACCTCAAACTCCTGGGCTCGAGCGATCCTTCTGCCTCAGCCTCCCTGGTAGCTGGGACTACAGGCATGCGCCACCATGCCCGGCTAATTTTTTATATATATATCAGTTGGCCAATTGATTTCTTTCTATTTATAGTAGAGACGGGGTCTCGCTCTTGCTCAGGCTGGTTTTGAACTCCTGACCTTGAGCAATCCGCCCGCCTCGGCCTCCCAAGAGCTAGGATTACAGGCGTGAGCCACAGCGCCCGGCCTTGTATGGATTTTTTTAAAAGTCTCTTAAGAGAGCCTAAAAAACATTCATCTTTCCCAAGATTTTCCAAGTATTCCAGGCCATTAAAAAAAATGATCAAAATCTTATCCTCCCTCCAGTTCTCATCCTCATTCTCTCCCCTAAAAAAGAAAAGCAGCAAAAGTTCTTGCCATAATAATCACTTTTGGGTGGGCACCAGTGACTAATTATAACACAATAGACTATTTTCTGCCTCCCCCAAAATAAGGGGGGTGAGGATCCAGGGTGGGCGTGGTTATGCAATGGCAACACATGGACCACACTTCACCCACTAGAATAAACGTGCAAAACGTTTCAATCACATAGAAAAAACAAGGAGAGAGAGAATGAATAAAAACAAGCTAAATATAATAAAAACATGCTGTGTGAAGCAGTGGGGTAACTCACCCACATTTGGGATGCTGCTGTTTTACATCTGTATTTAACGTGCAAGATGAGATAGCAGGCACTATACGGGCTTCACAAACCTAAGGAAAACTGTTTGAAAGTATTTGACCCAGCTTTGTTTTATTTTTAAAATGTAAGCTATTTAAATTCCATCAGAACATGGACTTCGAAATATCCAACATTAGTAAAATTAATTTGGGGGAAGAATAATAAGCAATTTGTTGTAGCGTAAAGAGCGCTAGGCTGGGAATAGGGGGGCGGGATTCGAGATCAGCTCTACAGCCATGAGTTCGAGCCCCGGGGGGGTCACTTTATCTCACTGGTGGGTGTCTGACTCTTATCTGGAAAATGAAGAGGCCGGACCAGATGACTTCTAAGGCCCTTCCCAGCTCTATCAGACCAGGCTTTTAGTTGTTATAACTAAACTCTTAGAGATGTAAAGTACCTACATGGCAAAAAAAAAAAAATCAGCCAAGAGCTATGGGTTGAAGACCAGGGAGGCAGCTGGCTAAAGGGAGATTTGAAAATAATTTCAAAACTAAATTTTAGGCTGCACGCAGTGGCTCACGCCTGTAATCCTAGCACTTTGGGAGGCCGAGGTGGGCAGATTGCTCGAGGTCAGGGGTTCGAAACCAGCCTGAGCAAGAGAGAGACCCCGTCTCTACTATAAATAGAAAGAAATTAATTGCCTAACTAATATATATATATGGAAAAATTAGCCGGGCATGGTGGCACATGCCTTTAGTCCTAGCTACTGGGGAGGCTGAGGCAGGAGGATCGCTTGAGCCCAGGAGTTGGAGGTTGCTGTGAGCTAGGCCGACGCCATGGCACTCTAACCTGGGCAACAGAGCGAGGCTCTGTCTCAATTTAAAAAAACACAAAAAACAAATGTCTCCATCAAATAGGCATTTCCTGACCATCCCATATGAAATAGCAAGCACCCTCTAAACAGCTCTGTGCCCTCCCCTGTCCTTGTCCTCACTCTATTTTTCTCCAAAGCTAATATTACTATTATCAGCATGGGACACGCTATGTATTTGTTTGTTGCCTTCCCACATCAGAATGTCAGCTCCATGAGGGCACAGGTTTGTTGGTTTTATCACTATTTTGACCCAGGGCACTCATATTTGTTGAATGATTCAATTAATTCCTGTAACACTATCAAGCACCTAAGAAAAAGCTGGTTGAAGTTTGATATTGTTACAGAATAAACCAAGCATTACAAACTATAACTACTAGAAATTGTATTGTTCATAGTTGACTACAACGAAAAAGGAAATAAGTAGAGCATGTACACTCAGAGATTCCAGCAAATCCAATATTGCTCCAAATAACATGAGATCCAAAATAAGGCAAAAAAAAAGACAATGCAATCCTCCTGACAAGCATTGCTCCTGACGGCAATAATCCGATGCTCTTACACTTCACAGGCCAATTTCCTTCTGGTGATTTCTCTGCAATTCATCCTGAGTGGACAGAATCACTCAAGTCACAGTGATTTACATTTAGTCAATCAATTCTCTGTCAGCAGGAAAACGCCACTGGGCCCGTGAGGTGTGGTTTTCACGCTTGGAGTTCCCTTTATGGCCAGACAGACATTTCTGGGACAGAGACCCAGCACATCAGCTCTGGGGACCAAACACAAAACCCTCCCAAAGGATGCGTGGGACGTCTAAATGGGACAAGACTCACACCAGCTTGACCTCGTTCACCAAGAACAATGTAATGCGTGTGTTAACACAGGACGCACGTTGGACAGTCTGTGTACACCCTTGTCAGCCTTTAGCCTAAGGACAGCCACAGTCCGGTGTGCTGTCATGGCCCTTCATAGCATGCATTGGAGATGGCCAGCTCTTAAGCGCACCAGCTCATAAAGCTACAAGAGCTCATAGCGCGTCCAGTTCCCACTTGGTGAGCAGAGAATAATGCTCAATGTTGACATCAGTTTGGTCAGACAGGACTCACCTACCCAGAAGATGAGAATAAACTGTAGCAAATTTCCCGGGGTCCAATGTGACCCACAGATATCAGGAGCCTTAAAAAGGATTATAACCTTTGACCTCGTAGTTTCATTTCGAGGAATTTATCCTAAGGAAGTCATCAAAGATAAGGATAAAGATTTATGCACAAGGGTGGTCAAAAGCTAGAAACAACCGAAATGTACAAAAATAGGAAAGTGCTTAGATAAATAATAGTAAATCTCAGAATATAACTCTTAAAAATAAATTTTTGAAAACAATGAACTTGGGAAGTATAAAAGGTTAATTTGTATTTAAAACCTTGATTATTTCCATCCAAGTTGTTACAAAAAAAAAAAAAAAAAAAAACCTTGATTATGTCGGTATATGTATATTCTTATATATTCATGCCTGTGAATTGAAAGAGACATGCCAAAATGTTTACAGTGATTTACATCCAGGTGATGGTATTAAAGTTGATTTAAAATTTTTGTTTTCATGGTTTTCTACCAAAAATAGATATGACTTAATTTTTAAAAACATCGCTGGCCTGATTATAAAAGGACACATCACTTCATCATCGGGAGAAGAAGTAAGTAGTAAAAATTTCACTTGCATTCAAAGGGGTTTGAACAATCTTGGCACATGGGAAATGTGTGATCATATCGATGTTGCTGAAATTCTCTCATTTTATCAGACACATCACTTAAAAAAAAAAAAATCACCTCCGAACAGACTTCCAAACAAACAACATACACGGAGTTGTGCGGTTGCATTTCTCAGTTGCACACTGTGATTTTCCCAGCGGGCTCTCTGGTGGTCACTTCTTGATTTAATTTAGATTAATATGGTAGGTCTTAGGTGACTACTCTGGTTTGGATCCCAAGCAGTGCTAATTATTATCGCAAAGGACGAGTTCCTCGGGAGGTTTAAAGTTCAGGCACAGAGACCTCTTTCTCCATTTCTGTGCTTTGGCTCACCAAAGCACAAGAGTCTGGTGAGTCAATCTGAAAGATTCCAAACACAAAGGTCAGCGCCGGGCTACTGATCTTTCTGACCCCACCTCGGAGCCAAGAATTGCAATGCCGTCCTCTGCTCCCACGCCAAAACCATTAGCAACCAGCCCCGTCCCGGCTCATTCTTTCCTTTTCCAACTATTTTTGAAGAGGTAATGGCTCTTCCGGTGCCCACACACGAAATTAGCATGTCATTTCATGACTTTTAATGGGTCTGGAACAGTACTGGGCTTGCGATGTTAATTCACATTAATTAGATGATAGATATTCTCTTTCAAATCAGACTGTGGTCCCTCTGAACATGCATACAGTCTAGAGGGGATGTGAAAAGCCAGTTAGTTTACACACATCTTGTGAGTTAATGGGTCCCTGTTTCAGGAGCTTTGCAACAGACAAACTAATCAGAGCCTCATCAAGTTGCTTTATAGAAATGATTTGCAGAGCGGCTTGGAAGGACAGAGACAGGGAAAGGTCAGGAAACTGTCAGTGCTATCATCTGTCTTCCTACTCCCCCATCCGATCAGTCCCTAAATCCTGCTCCTTCAAATAGCTCTGGTGTTTGAATCTTCCAGTCCACTCCCACGACTCTATGCATGAACAAAGTTTCCTAAAAGATGACTTCAAATCTCGAAGACTAGATACCTGTGCACCAGATCCTTTCTTCTTCTTCCTGGGCACACGGCTAGCCCAGGTTTCCAGCCTCCCCTGCAAATAGGAAGGGCCATGTGACTGTGGGTACAAGTGACATGAGCCACGGCCACATCTGGCCCCTGAAGATGTCCCACGTATGGTTGTAGGAACCATGCATTAAAGAAGATGGAGCTTGCCTGTCTAGGTCATGCTCAGATGGGAGCCAATCATGACTACCTGTTCCTGCCTTTCTTTTCTTTTTTGAGACAGAGTCTCACTTTGTTGCCCAGGCTAGAGTGCCGTGGCGTCAGCCTCGCTCACAGCAACCTCCAACTCCTGGGCTCAAGCGATCCTCCTGCCTCAGCCTCCCGAGTAGCTGGGACTACAGGCATGTGCCACCATGCCTGGCTAATTTTTTCTATATAGTTTTAGTTGGCCAATTCATTTCTTTCTATTTATAGTAGAGATGGGGTCTTGCTCTTGCTCAGGCTGGTTTCGAACTCCTGACCTTGAGTGATCCACCCACCTCGGCCTCCCAGAGTGCTAGGATTACAGGCGTGAGCCACCGTGCCCGGCCTGTTCCTGCCTTTTGATGTAAATTTGGTGTGGGGGGGTCTTAATGCCAGGTGGATGGTTTGGCTTTTGTTCAAGTCAAATTTTTGCCCCAGATACTCTTGCTTCTACTGCCCCTGCAGCTACCTCATCATTTCTCCCTAAACTGCCCATGTCAGCATCAAAGCAATAGGTTAAAAAAAAGTCTTACAATCTTTCAGAAATAATTTCTACCATGACTAAGTATGTACATCACTTAGATGATGATATACTAATAATGTGAAATTTTGAAACCCATTCTAGAAAGATAAACATGAACTAATTGGGCCATTTAATTGATGATGGAGCTGTCAAGTGTCTGGGGGTCAATTTTAAATGATATTGAATAGTTTTAAATATCTTGCTGGTTTCCAACAACAAAAAATTTTAATTGTTCTTTAAAATGATATCCTAGAACCCAAAACACTGAACTTCCCATTCCTAACGTTTCATAAAAGGGAAAAACATTTTTAACTACTACAATTTTTATAATAGTAACTTTCAACAGAATTTATTCCTGTAGGTTTAGTTTAAAACTAACAGAGATGGCTATTTTTTTTTTTCTAAACTTGCAAATCATTTCCTGAACGGAAATATACTGTATGTTATGAACTTTAAAAGATACTGTGCCTGCTCTCGTTTGAAGAGTTTACAGTCTAGTGGGGGAGAGGAAAACACAAATAAATAACGGGGGTGCAGTGCAGTAAGAGACAAGTTCTCCAGGGTGTTGGGAAAAAAGCTCCTTAGAGAAGGTGACATTTAAGATCTATCAGGGTTTGAAGATGTGGGGAAAAGGTAAAGGAAGAGAGATGGCAGGGAAATGCATTTCTGAACCTTCGATAGACTTTTTTTTCCCCCTGGTAAATTTCTTTTTCAGCAAACTCTTGCTTTGCTCCTGTGAAGTAAACCGTGTTGACGGAAGAATATGGGAGTTATCTTCTGTAGCCCCTCTAGCCTTGGCCCTGGGGAGCATAAGACAGAACCCAGGTGACACTCTCTGGCGACCGGTGCCAAGCCAGCAGATGGAATGCATTACCGAGCTGATTCCACCCGGGCGACTGGATGCCAGCACCCTGGCGTGAAAAATGAAGAGGGGTCACAGGTCCATGTGTCACAGAGCGCGATGGCTGATGCCACTGGGGATGTCGTGCAGTGATTTGTGGGGTTGTCACGAACCCTTCTCCTCCTAGCGTTTCTTGTTCTGTGAGCTTTGGGGGTAGGAAAAATATTAACCCTGGTAGGTTGGGAAAGGAGGTGGAACTGCAAAAGAACGTCAAATGTTAACTAGGGAGAGATGCACGGAAAAAGGAACAAACATTGAAAAAGGTTATTTTCTTTTACAGGGGGCACTGAATTTTTTAAATCGATGGTGACAAGGAAAAAGGACACAGTATCTTTCCGTCCTTCTTGACCCATAAGCCTCACCCACAGTCTCCAAGGCCTGTGGAAACTCACAGGAAATCAGGCAGTTGTCAAAACAAAAAACAAACAAAAAAAAACCCCTGTATTCTGATTATTCCTCCGTTTGCTTAGTTTTCTAAGAAATCTGAGTATCTATATCTATAATGTCATAAAAAGCTGCTTATCTTTTCCCATCCAGCAATTGGGAGGTCAGAAAATAAAGTGAAAATACCTAATTGAGAGAAGGGTCTAACAGAGAAGGGTTGGGTCTTGGAGTTAGCAGACCTGGTTTTGAATGTCCCTCTGTGTGACTGGCAAGTTTCAACTTTTTTCTGATCTCTAAAGGGGAGGGATCAATCCCTGCCAAGCTACCTCATAGAGCCATTGAGAGATCCAAACAGAAGTGAGATAATACTTAAGAGACAGATTGGTCACCTAGAAAAAAATGCAAGGAAAGTTTTTCTTCTTAATGTTAAGTAACAACGACAAAACAACAATTATAAGCTGTGTACGTGTCGAGATTTTGCTATTTTTATTCACTGCTTTATCCCGAGTGCCTGGCATAAAGTTGGAATGTGAGAATTATTTATTGTTTATTATTATTATTTAGTATTAGGTATTGTATGTATGTATTGTATCGAATGAATGGGGTGAGGGTAAATCTATAGATTAAGCAGTACTTCTATAGGCTTTTTGGAAATTATCCGAAAGGCTAAAGAAAGCCACATTAAACCACTTTAGTGCATCATAGGCAATTGATTTAATTTTTGGTGCACATGGGTAGTGTATCTTTTTGAGACCTTCATGTATAGAGAAGTCAGTAAATACTAAGAGTCATGGGCACATGGGTCTAAATGTTAAAACTAGACTCCAGGGAGAAAAAGTGCTTTCCTGTGATGCTGCGTGTCATTCTGGAACTCCCAGTCCACTTTCCTATCGCTCATTCCTCCCTTCTGATCTGAGGTTGCTCCCCAAAAGATGAGAGTTGCTGAGATGAAGGGCTGACACCCACAACTGGATTGTGCCTCCGATTCAATGAATTCTCAACTCCAACACTGCACTTGGGAAAATTAGGATACTAGTTTCCAAAGGTACACTTTTTGGGGGGGGGTAACCACAGGAACCCATGTGACCCTGGCCCTAAAAATATTGGTATGACTGCAAGAGGTACCAAGAATCCAGCAGGCTTAGCTCCTACTTAAAAAGGTGCAGTCTTAGTGGGGCAGAATGCTGTGACATTAGTCCCCTCCCTCTGTCCCTGATCCCAAATCCTAACTCTTCTCAGTTCCCTCTTTTCTTTGAATGCTAGAAGCTCTGTGGCCAATCTCAACTATGCAGGACCTGTGGCTTTTATTTTGTGTTGTATAATTATATCCAGTGATTCTCTTCATCATACTTTTAGCTTCATTTTATTTTCCACCCTTGTTTTCTTTTTGCCCTGCTAGTATCACTCTTTTTAGAGTATGCTTCTCTGCGAACCACTTCGGAACTCTTCTGGAATGAGGCACAGTGTTGATAAGTGCAACTCCAGGTGCCAGTCTGGGACGTTTCCAGAGAGAAACCCGAGGAGGATGAGCTCTCTCGCTATAGCACACTTTTACCACGTGAAGTTAATCGTGTGAGGGAGCACTCCATCCCAATGTGGGGAACATCTCAGTATCTTGGGTGGGCGATCAGAGGTGGGGGACGCCCTGCTCCTCACAAGCCGGTGACACTGTGATTCCAGTTAGTCCGAGGCTGGCTTGGAACATAAACTCCACCGTCAGCACAAGTCCTTTCCTTGGGCATCTGGAAAAAACCAACCAAAGGTGGCTGTGTTTCTAATTCCCCTAATGGCAAGTCCCAGCCGTCACAAGGAACTGGAAGACTTCAAGACTTTACTCATCTCCCCAGTAAGAAGGACTCTAGGCTAAATTTTAGCCCCTGAAAAGTGTTCTACAGAGGAGATGCCTGGCTCAATCTTTTCTTATTACACTCAAACTGGTTATCAAACACTGAAAGCAAAACCAAAGTCTTTTCATCCAGCTTGTTCCAATGTAACAGGTTAACAGATGAGATTTAAACTCTATTTTAAAAATGGCATGATTGATTTAGAGCAAAGTGTTGAAAAAAAGGTTGGGGGGAGGGAAAGTAGGTTGAAGGGAAGGGACATAAAACAGGTAGTCAATAAATAACCTGATGGATGGATGGCTGAATGAGTCAATGGTAGGCTAAGACACATCAGTTCTTTATAGATATTTGGTTTGACCTGTTTTGAAGACCTGCTATCCAATGCCGAATTTGAGACCACTACTTTCTGCCAACATTTAAAAAAAATAAAAATAAAAAAATTATGTGAATTTTTCAGCCATCACTTATAGTATTTTTTTTTTGAAAGATTACTTTTAATGGCCCCAGCCATTTCCTTTGTTTCAGCCACTCTGAATAAAGTTTTGAGCTGACCCATGGAAGGAGGTTACTGGGAAAGGGTCCAGTGTCCCTTGAACTCTGTCCTGCTACCACCTCAATGTCAGACCGTGGCCCAGATTGTCCCCCAAGGCCCAAGCAGTTTGAAGAAGGCAGGCCCTGGTAAGCTGGAGACATTGATATAGCTTCTTACTTGTTTTTTTTATTTTTCCCTCCAGAATATCAGCTTAGGCTTTGTGAGTGTCCCTTCCATTGGGCCACTGGTTGTACTGTATCTTCTCTATTCATGGCCACCTGGGACACATGTGATCAATCCAACCTGTGAGCATCTCTGCAGCCCCTCTGTGTTGCTCTGCTGTATTGTCGTTGGGAATGAAACAAAAAGAAGATAGGGACAGAGTAGAGGGGAGCGTGGCTTAGCCTTTCTGGGTGGCCACCTCTATTTTTTTTTTTTTCTTTTTTTAGATAGAGTCTCACTCTGTTGTCCATGCTATAGAGTGCTATGGTGTCAGCCTAGCTCACAGCAACCTCAGACTCCTGGGCTCAAGCAATCCTCCTGCCTCAGCCTCCCGAGTAGCTGGGACTACAGGCATGCGCCACCATGCCCGGCTATCTTTTCTTTTTTTATGTATATATTTTTTTAGTTGTCCAGTTAATTTCTTTCTATTTTTGTTTTTTAGTAGAGATGGGGTCTTGCTCTTGCTCAGGCTGGTCTTGAATTCCCGAGCTCAAATGATCCTCCCGCCTTGGCCTCCCAGAGTGCTAGGATTACAGGCGTGAGCCACGGTGCCCGGCCTGGGTGGCCACCTCTTAAATGGAAATCTATACTCACTCATATAAACACCAGGCTAAGTTTTTCTGATTCCCGAATCACATTTAAACACTTAAAAATATCTTTATTTCCAAGTGGTTGTAGATGAGGCACAGATGGTGATACCCATTTTACAACAAAATTAGAAAATCAACACTGAAGCAAACATATCTGTTAATCCATAAAAATATTTTTGAAGTCTAATTGATGCCAAACAGCAGAGACATCCAAACCAAGAAACACATGAAAGAAAACTGAATATTCTCTGTGCTGCTCATGGAGAATGTATAGTAAGAACAATTTAGAGATCACGCTTCCAGTAGGCAGAAAGTTCTTTCCTAATTTCTCCATCCTTTAGGTCAAAGCACAAGTTTTCTCTGCCAAAGGAGACCTTTCAACTTTTATGTCTTCTCAGCGTGTTCTATTGTGATACCAACTGTTACTCAAGGGCAGAATATCTCCATTATAAATACTAAAGACTCCTGTTAAAAAAAGAAATTTTAAAAAAGGCTACTCAATTCTTATAGGAAAAAATGACCACCCATGAGCTCCTTGGGACAAGAATCATGTTCTATTTCCCTCTGGTGGCCCAGTTGGCCTGCAGCATGGCACACAGAACATGTATTTCACGGAGTCCTATCACTGATCTTATGGGCTGAATTTTTAATAAAAATTTGTTAAAATCTACCCTCTATTCAATCCACAAAACTAACATACTTGATTTACACAAAGGACATTTTCAAATGTTAAAAATTTCAAAAAATCCTTTTACTTAGATTGAATTATGTTCTTAGAATCTATTCAACATGGATATGTAAATGGCTTAAAGTTTTTTTTGTTTGTTTTTGAAACAGAGTCTCACTTTGTTGCCCAGGCTAGAGTGAGTGCTGTGGCGTCAGCCTAGCTCACAGCAACCTCAATCTCCTGGGCTCAAGCGATCCTCCTGCCTCAGCCTCCCGAGTAGCTGGGTCTACAGGCATGCGCCACCATGCCCGGCTAATTTTTTGGATATATGTATTAGTTGTCCAATTAATTTCTTTCTATTTACAGTAGAGACGGGTCTTGCTCTTGCTCAGGCTGCTTTCGTATTCCTGACCTTGAGCAATCTGCCCGCCTCGGCCTCCCAGAGTGCTAGGATTACAGGCGTGAGCCACCTCGCCTGGCCTAAAGTTTTGAATTTTATCTTTCTCCTTCTCAGGAAAAGTTCCATAAAATTTTCCAAAAAAGTAAGCTATCACCCCCAGAAAAACAACAACTCCCCCAAACCAAAGTTCTTTCTGTTAAACTGTTGTTGCGATGAATTTCTTCCATACTGCTTGAGTTGCTCGTCAGTTCCTCTCACAGATGCCAGGGAACTCTCTGCTTTCAGGATTAGAATATTCCAGTTGTAAAGGACCCATGGAGAACATCCAGTCCAAGTCCTTTCATTTACAGACAAGGAAAACCTGCCCAGAGCTCACTGCTAATTAGAAGCATAACCGAAGCTCCACTAGGGCAGGGGCTATCATTATGCTTCTAAAGACTAGCACAATCCCTGCTCCATAGTAGACATTCAGTAGACATGTTGGATACACAGACGACTTAACATCAATTAGAAATGCTGTCTCGAAGCTCCTAGTTCAGTCCTTCTATAGACTATGGCCAAGCCACAAGACCATTTTGCAATGATGCACTGAATGGGAAATAAGGGTATCAGGGTGCATGCTTGGAGATGGGCACTTTCAGGACTGAATTAACCTTGTCAGTTGCGGACCCCTAGATAAAGCTACAGTGAGATTCCTATAAATGCATACTGGCTTACCATCAAGCTGTTTTTATTTTATTTTATTTTATTTTTTTCCAGCATATTGTGGGGGTACAAATGTTAAGGTTACGTATATTGCCCTTTGCCCCCTTCCCTCCTTGAGTCAGAGCTTCAAGTGTGCCCATCCCCCAGTTGGTGCACATCACATTCATTATGTATGTATATGCCCAATCCCCTCCCCTCCACCTGCCCGACACCTGATAAATGTTACTCCTATGTGTCCACTTAGGTGTTGATCCGTTAATACCAATTTGCTGGTGAGTCCATGTGGTGCTTGTTTTTCCATTCTTGGGATACTTCACTTAGTAGAATGGGTTCCAGCTCTAGCCAGGAAAATACAAGAGGTGCTAGATCACCGTTGTTTCTTAGAGCTGAATAGTACTCCATGGTGTACATAGACCACATTTTATTAATCCACTCATGTATTGATGGGCACTTGGGTTGTTTCCACATCTTTACAATTGTGAATTGTGCTGCTATAAACATTCGAGTGCAGGTGTCTTTTTCATAGAGTGACTTTTGTTCTTTTGGGTAGATGCCCAGTAGTGGGATTGCTGGATCAAATGGTAGATCCACTTGTCTCGCTTTAAGGTATCTCCATATTGCTTTCCACAGAGGCTGAAC
This sequence comes from Microcebus murinus, assembly GCF_040939455.1. Taxonomy (NCBI): domain Eukaryota; kingdom Metazoa; phylum Chordata; class Mammalia; order Primates; family Cheirogaleidae; genus Microcebus; species Microcebus murinus. Next base: position 16,421,823 of record NC_134129.1, on the reverse strand, counting down.
TGGTTTGCAGTTCCACAATCAAGCTGTTTTTTAGGCAATCGCACTGGGAGCCAGATCCTTCTGGATGTCTGAATCACTCCATAACTTCTAGGTTACTAGCGTGGTAGCAACTGCTACTACTTAAAGACAATTCAAATAGAGTGTGGTGCAAGGCAAGTAGAAGAAACGTAATAAAATCCAAACTTTTAAATTTAAACCATTTTCAAAAAAAGGGAAAAGCAAGGAATGAACAAATTTCGGAGTTGAAAACGGTTACTAACTCTTCCAGATTTCCCCTACTAGTAAAAGCGTGAAGTTATAAAACAACTTCTCTTGTCAAATGATATGTGCACGATTTGCTGTTTGGAAACAGCAATGAATTACCCATCACCCCAGCCACCTGCCAGAATGAACACACCCCAAAGTAATAGATCCTTTAAGTTCCTAAGTGACTGCATTATCGGTCAGAGGACCTGTCCCTGACTGAGCCAGCCTTGTCCTAAGAACCACAAGCTAGTTTCCCTGGAGTATTCTAAACTCGAGAACTCTGCAGACACATCCTCGCAGCTCTCCCTCTTCTTCCCATCTTCCCAGGCCTTGTGTGCCTGCCCCCTTCATGAGGCCTGCTCAGTTGCCCAGCCCCACACGCCTCTTTCCTTGGCAACTGTCTTCGTGCTCTCGGGCAGTGAGTCCCAGGAAAGAGCTAGGCCAGCTCTGAAGTGTCTAGGGCAGTGACCTTAAGTCAAGTCAGCTGACCTGCCCAGGGTTGGGTTCCCAGCAAGCGTGGGCCCTTCCCAGGCCCAATGTCTATAACTGCATGTACTCTCTGCATCGGCCACTTTGGCAAGTCTTTAAATTCTTCACCTGGAAGTCTGGGGGATGATTTGTAGAAGAGAATGAACAATTGATATGCAAACGGGAAATGGAAGGTAAGGAAATTTGGGGGCTAATTCAGAGCCCATTATTTTCTTCATTGTGGGATAGCCTAGTGGTAGTGAGTATTAAAGTTTAAAGAAAAATATATGAGAAATGCTTAAAGTTTTATCCATTAACTTCTTTCTTTTGGCAAATTAGACAAAAGACTAGCAATATATATATATATATATATATATTTTTTTTTTTTTTTTTCTTTTTTTGATACAGAATGTCACTTTGTTGCCCAGGCTAGAGTGAGTGGCGTCAGCCTAGCTCACAGCAACCTCCAACTCCTGGGCTCAAGCGATCCTCCTGCCTCAGCCTCCCGAGTAGCTGGGACTACAGGCATGTGCCACCATGCCCGGCTAAGTTTTTCTATATATATTTGTTGGCCAATAAATTTCTTTCTATTTATAGTAGAGACAGGGTCTCGCTCTTGCTCAGGCTGGTTTCAAACTCCTGACCTTGAGCAATCCGCCCGCCTCGGCCTCCCAGAGTGCTAGGATTACAGGCGTGAGCCACTGCGTCCAGCCAAAAGACTAGCAATATTTTTTTTATTAACAAATATTAGTGTACCTTGGTGAAAGTATATTTTGCAGGATAAATCTCTGCGAGTCATACTCTAGCATCATTTGTGTCGTGTGGATCTCTGTTCTCCGTTCCATCAGGGAGGTACTGTCATATTCCTTCCGTCATTCCCTCATAACATGGCTCAGTGGGACCTATTCCACATGGATGGAAGACGAGAAGGGAAGGAGGCGGAGACAGAGGGAGGGGGGGGGGGAAGGTAGAAGGAAGAACATTCTTCTCCAGGATTCTAAGTTTTCTCCAGTCAAGGATTTTATGAGTTAGTTATAAAAGAAGAGTGCCTGTCTGGCTCTTTTCAAGTTTGCTAAAATAACTTTTTCTCTGAATTCTTCTACCACAAATTTGATTCAGTTAGTTAAGAAAATATCCTCAGGACTTATGATGGTTAAGTAGGACCACTGTATAGTAAGTTGACAAACTGGAGATGAGAGAGACAGGTAGGCAGGCAGGTTATTTTCTGAACCATATCCCTGATAAATGCATGTTCTATAACATATATTTTATACCTTGCTTCGAGATCCTGCCGGTTGAAACCAAAAATATGGCAGTTTCTCATACTCTGTTCCAGTACAAGAAGAAAGGCAAGCTTTTTAGCAATAAAAAGAATTCTATTATTTTGGGCTTAAACAAATATCAAATGTTTTTGAGCTATAAAAATTTCCTTCTGATGTGTGATGTGTGTATATAAGGGAAAATCATTCTGTAAGTTCACACTTTCTCTATTAGGAAGAATCTGGAAAAGTTTAACACCAATCTTCATTTTTGGGAAAATCCTACCAAAAAAATTTAAACCAAAGTGTGTACACATTGCTTTTCATTAACTTTGTTCTTCCCACCCTGTCCAACCCTGTGAGTACCACATCCTATTAAACTACTCCAAGAGGCAAGAGAACAAGGCAAGGCCTTCTGGCAAATAAGTTGTCAGAGGCCCAGAGAGCAAGAATGAAAGTTCTAGTATTTTCTTTCATGCCCCTTTGAATCATCTTGTGCATGCACCCCACTTTGAAGATCTGTGCCTTAAACAATTCAAGTTGTTATGACTTGAGTTTAACTATAAAATGTGTTCATTTTGACTTCATTAAGCTATAAACAAAAGTGTGGTGTAAATGGGATTTGGAAGTTTCATTTCTCGGGATAAATTTAGAAGCAGTTGAGAGAAATGACAAACACAGGCTGGGAGAAAATATTTGCAAAACAAAATCTGATAAAGAACTGGCATCCAGAAAATACAAAGAATTCTCAAAACTCAATAGGAAGAAAACAACCTAATGGAAAAATGAGAAAAGATTCGAATGAATATTTTACCTAAGAAGATACATCAATGGCAAATAAGCAAATGAAAAGTTACTCAACATCATTAGTCACTAGGGAAATGCAACTTAAAATCACAATGAGATACCACCACATGCCTATTAGAATGGCTCAAAAAACAAAACCAAAAACCCCTGACAATACCAAATGTTGGTAAGGATATGCAGGGCTGGAACTCTCATACATTAGTGGTGAGAATGCAAACTGGTAAAGATACTTTGGAAAAAAAGTCTGGCAGTTTTTTATAAAGTTAAACATACACTTATCATATGACCAAGTAGTCCTAATCCTGAGCATTTACCCAAGTGAAATTAAAGTTTATGTTCACACAAAAGCCTACACATGAATATTTATAATGGCTTTACTTATAATTTCAAAAACTGGCAGCAACCCAGATGTTCTCCAACTGTCTAAGGTTAAGTAAATTGTTACCTCCACACAATGAAAGTCTGCTCAACGATAGAAATAAATGCCGGCCTTGGTGGCTCACACCTATAAGACTAGCTCTTTGGAGGCTGAGGCAGGAGGATTGTTTGAGGCCAGGAGTTGGAGACCAGCCTGAGCAACATAACAAGATCTCATCTCTACAAAAAATAGAAAAATTAGCTGGGTGTGGTGGCATGCACCTACAGTCCCAGCTACCCAGGAGGCCAGAGCAGGAGGATCACTTGAGCCCAGGAGTTTGAGGTTGCTGTGAGCTATGATACCACTGTAGTCTAGCCCAGGTGACAGAGTGAGATCCTGTCTCAATAAACAAACAAACAAACAAACAAACTACTGATGGCTCTCAAACACATTATGCTAAGTGAAAGAAGCTATATTCAAGAGGCTACATTCTACACGATTTAATTTTTATGTCATTCTGGAAAAGGCAAGATTATAAGAACAGAAAACAGATCGGTGATTGCCAAGGGCTGGTGGTGGAGGAAAGGGTTGATACAAAGGGACAGTATAGGGAAACTTTTGGGGTGACGAAACAGTTCTGTACCTGAACTGGGGTGGTGGTTACATGACTGTATTCATTCATCAAAACTCATAGAACTTTACACAAAAAAGTGAATTTTGTTGTATGTAAATTTTAAAATGAATAAAAAAAAATTAATGTCTCATATAAATGCCTATCAATAAAGCACTGTCTAGATAAATTATGGGCCACTCAACAAAGGAAATATAATATTCCTGTCAAAAAAGAATAAGGTAGGTTTGTATACAACAGCAAGAAAAGATGTCTAACAGAGAAAAGTGAGTTGTAGAAGTTTAGGTATACAGTGATTCCATTTTAAGGAATATATGCATATGTATGTTAGTTAACTATGTGGGAAAAAAGTATGGAAAAATATTTCCCCAAATAGTAAGATATTTTCTGAGAAGTTGGGTGACAAGGGACTTTCATTTTCATGAGTTACATATTAAATTAATGTATGGAGCTCTTAAACAAACAGGTCTTTCTCATAATACAAAATTATAAAGACATAAAATATATGTCTCAAGCTGAAGGCATTATATATTTTCCAATAAAAAGACAGAATTTAAGTGATTTCATGCCAGGTACTTAAAAATGGGTTTTATTTAGCAATAATTTGAAATGGAAGCTTGATTCTGAGTTTAGAGTCAGATTTGAGGGTAAGATTGGCAGTTTCCCCCTCAGCCAGTATTTGTATCTCGTTTAATGAAACCCAACCCAATAGTACATTACAGAGAAATTTCCATTGCCAATCAGCAACTGCCTGCCAAATTAGAGCATTTTATGTAACCAATGAAAAAGGCAAACCTATATGAGACACACCCTGGATACACAAGTGCATATAAAAGCAAAACCTTTCACAGCCTCCAAACCTTAAGTCTTTTTTTTGAACACTTACATTCTCTTGGTTCTGAAGTTATCTTTTCACAGAAAAATGTCTAATTGCTTTAATTATAGGTCAGAGAATTCATCCTGGCCAAGCAAGGCCAAGGGAAAAAAATGTATGATAAACATGATAACAATGCAAAAATGATCATAATGTCATAGTTCAACCCAACCCTGAGAAATATAGATCTTGACTATCTGCTTGGAACATTAGACTTCATGGTAAGCCAGAATATGGACATTTTTATGAAGATTACATTCAGTGAAAATAAAATAGTGGTGCTACAGTTCTTTTTAAGAGTGTTGGCCAATGTTAGGCAGTAAGTGTAATATTTTCTGAAAATTAATTGGAAACACAAATTGACTCTTGAGGGGCCACATGGTTCCGAGAATTCTCCTTAATAAGAACAGCATGTTGAAGAGTTACTTCTGAAAAGAAAAATGAATATAAGTCTAGAAAAAGTCATGCTGTCTGATTTACTGAGCTATTTACTAGCATTGACTGGAATCTAATAGAACTCCAGCCCTTCAACCCTTTTATGAATCTAAAGAGGGTTCCATGGACCAGGAGGTCTGTTGGAATGAAATCACCTTTCCTTGGCCCACCCTCAACTGTAAAAGCATTTTCTCGGATACAACTCTTGATGTTGATAATTGAGCTCCTGTATACTTTCTTACAGATGTTCAGAGGACAGTTTGTTTCAAACAGCTTTCATTGTAAGACAGTTTGGTTTTAATGAAAGCAGATTTTCGTGGAGAATTTCATGAAGCAATTATGCCTCATGTCTGTTTTACTCTAAGTGCAAAAGGATAGGCAGAAAGAACATGGAAAAGAAAATGCCGGGGTGTTAAAAGAAAAAAATACACACATTTATAGTATTTTAATACTGACAAAAATGTTCTGTCAAACGGAATTTGAATTCTGAGATTTCCTTTTACGAGCACCATATATTTTCCTCTCAAGATGGTAGATTGGTTTCTCTGCTGTAGTCCCTTCGGAATTCTGAAAAGCCCTTCTGTGTTTTCACTTTCCATTTTATCAAAGAGGAAGAGAAATTGATTTTTGCTTTGTGGGAAGCCCATTTGGGATCAGAATTGGGCTCTCAGGCCATGGTCAAGACATAGATAAACCGCATATGTTCAATAAACGTTCATTCTCTCTTTCTCACCCTTTGTTCTTGACCCCCTCATTTCCAACCCAGTTTGTATATCTGATTATCAGATCAGAGTAAGAGCCTTAAAATATCAATTTCATTAGGTGACTTCCTTGCTCAAAGTCTTCCAATGACTCCCAACTGCCCATCGAGCGTAGTCTTCCTGGCATTCAAGGGCCTCTGTAATCTGACTCCTATATACTTTAAAATTCTCTAGCACACTTTTATTTTATTTTATTTTATTTTATTTTATTTTATTTTATTTTATTTTTGAGACAGAGTCTCACTTTGTTCCCCGGGGCTAGAGTGAGTGCCGTGGCGTCAGCCTAGCTCACAGCAACCTCCAACTCCTGGGCTCAAGCGATCCTCCTGCCTCAGCCTCCCAAGTAGCTGGGACTGCAGGCATGCACCACCATGCCCGGCTCATTTTTTGTATATATGTTTTTAGTTGGTCAATTTGTTTCTTTCTATTTTTAGTAGAGATGGGTGGGGGGTCTCGCTCAGGCTGGTTTCGAACTACTGACCTCGAGCGATCCGCCCGTCTCCGCCTCCCAGAGGGCTAGGATTACATCTAGCACATTTTTAATACAAAATTCTAGTGGCCAACCCTCTGGTCAGTTCCTGCCTTTAAACGCCAGACCCTAATCAAATCTTTCACTGGGTGCTCAAGTTCAAGCGTGTCTTTTGCAAGAGGACTGGCTGCCCTACCTGTGCCCTGGTCACAGCAGTGACAGTAATAGCCACCATGGAACGGGAGCCTCCTTATACAGCAGGACACACCATGTACTTCCCACACGTTATCTCATCTCATCATCATGACAACTTGTAAAGGGGACATCCTGATCCCCATTTTACAGATAAGGAAGTCAGAGCTCAGTGACATAGACCATGACGCTGCTATGAAGTGGTGAAAACAAGATTCATTTCTAAGACTGTCTGATCCGAGAGCCACTGCTCTTTTCCTGCCTCTATCCTGCCTTTATCTAACACTTAGGCTCTGAACCTTGTCCAGATTTATCTTTGGCATCACTTATATGACACTCAAACCCTCTCTGCCTTGCGCTGCTCATTACGTGATTCACGTGTGCTTATTTTCCCAATGTGACTATTTTAGGAGCAGTGTCTTGGCCGGGCGCGGTGGCTCTCGCCTGTAATCCTAGCACTCTGGGAGGCCGAGGCGGGAGGATCGCTCGAGATCAGGAGTTCGAGACCAGCCTGAGCAAGAGCGAGACCCTGTATCTACTATAAATAGAAAGAAATTATTTGGCCAACTAATATATATAGAAAAACTTAGGGCCGGGCGCTGTGGCTCACGCCTGTAATCCTAGCTCTTGGGAGGCCGAGGCGGGCGGATTGCTCAAGGTCAGGAGTTCAAAACCAGCCTGAGCAAGAGCGAGACCCCGTCTCTACTATAAATAGAAAGAAATTAATTGGCCAACTGATATATATATAAAAAATTAGCCGGGCATGGTGGCGCATGCCTGTAGTCCCAGCTACCCGGGAGGCTGAGGCAGAAGGATCACTCGAGCCCAGGAGTTTGAGGTTGCTGTGAGCTAGGCTGATGCCACTGCACTCTAGCCTGGGCAACAAAGCGAGACTCTGTCTCAAAAAAAAAAAACTTAGCTGGGCATGGTGGCGCATGCCTGTAGTCCCAGCTACTCGGGAGGCTGAGGCAGGAGGATTGCTTGAGCCCAGGAGTTTGAGGTTGCTGTGAGCTAGGCTGACGCTACGGCACTCACTCTAGCCTGGGCAACAAAGTGAGACTCTGTCTCAAAAAAAAAAAAAAAAAAAAAAGCAGTGGCTTCATGCTTTTAACAAAATACATCTGTTAGCATCTTGCACAGCGCTACGGGCATGGCATGGATGCGTGGGTAGGTTCTGAAAGCATACTTGTATATTTCTTTCTGAGTTAGATTCTCCCCTTAATCTCCTATTGTTGTTTAGAGCACTGTGGCTGTTTGCTGAGTTAATGTTATCAAATAATGTAATATACATCTTTATCCGAGGCCATGTAACTACAGGAGGACGTGACTCATAAAGGATAGGAAGGAGGGAGATGAGCTTGACTCAAATAGCAATTGACTGGAATTAATGAAGCATTAATGAATGAATAAAGTTAAGGGAATCATCTGAAGGACTTTTATTTATAAACAATCCACGCTGGAATTTGATATTTTTTTTCTCTAACCACATCTCAATTTCATAAGATGGGGTTCATTCAAACAAAAATTTAGTTTTCTACAAAGCAACAGAAATGAAACAATTTGAGATTTGGTATGTTTTATCACAGAAGCTTACTAGTGTGTAAAATGGAAAGTATGTAGCAAAGTTTAACACAGACACTTTGCTTTGCTCTGACTACTTTGGCTGAAAATTTCTTTAAAATGCTTTAACGTGCACACTGATAAATATCTGTACGCTTTGGGTTTCCTATCTTTTCTGCAATCTACAATTATATCAAGTTCTTCCAATGCACACTGTTTACTCATTGCCTCTTAGTATCAGTTCATTATGGAGTTTCTAACATTGCCAATAAGCATTGTACTTCTTTGATGGCTCCTACCTTGCTGATAAATTTTGTGAAAGATCTTTACCAAGAGTGAAAATAACTAACTTTGAAAATGGAGGTTAGAAGATTTTAAACTTGTGAATACAAAATCTTTCATGATTGAGACAATACCTTTGCTGAACTTAAAATAATTGGTCAAGTTTTAGATGTTTTTATGCATTTCCCTCATTTGGTGAAGAAAAAAAAAAAAGAAAACCACAGGGACTATTCAGTTTATAAATCAACTACTACACATATGCTGTGTGTATTTTCATAAAAACTTTGTGGCTATTTTAGGAGCAGTGGCTTGGCTGGGCGCGTTGGCTCTCGCCTGTAATCCTAGCACTCTGGGAGGTCGAGGTGGGTGGATTGCTCGAGATCAGGAGTTCGAGACCAGCCTGAGCAAGAGCGAGACCCCATCTCTACTATAAATAGAAAGAAATTTATCGGCCAACTAATATATATAGAAAAACTTAGCTGGGCAACTAATATATATAGAAAAACTTATGTGGCCCTTAAGCAGCATATCCATGCCATATGGGTGGACTGGAATATAAAACACATCTCTCAGAAGAAGCTATTATTGGGTCAATAATATGCTAATTTTAAAAGTTTATGAAACCATCTGTGGGATTCCCCAATGGTGGAGGCTTGTTTCTAGAACCATCTAGAACCATCAGTGCTGCTACACCTTATGTTACGTTTAATGGATGCCTGAGTCATCCTCACTGATAGGGATGGGAACAACGGTGTTGGTGAACCTGGTGGATTCATAAGGTATACTTTATAATTAATAGGGATTTATAATCATTACACACAACTTGGTAGACTTCAAGAGTTTCTATGGAGTCAAGTTGCTCTAAATGCAATTCCGTGCAGAATGCATCAATATCACATTATATTTACCGTACTTGTGCTCAGTAAAACAGCATTTAAATAAGAAGATGAGATGCCTGGTGTTCATAACTAAGTGAATAACTGCGCGTCCCAGGCTCCAGGTTTTGGGAAGTGTAAGAATTGTGTTTTGCAAGAGTAAGTATTGGGTGAGGATGGGAACAAACAAGAGAATGAGCCACAATGTCTCTGCTTTTGAAAATGGAAGAGGCCACTTTGGACCTATGGTTTGGGGTCGATTTGATGTAGTTCTGAATAAATGCACAAATTATAGCTTCAGAAACCATGGTTCTATCACTGTTTCCATGGTAACGCAATGACTTACAACTGTTGGTGCTAAAACAGTTGAGTTTTATTCTTGCCGGGCGTTCTGTAGGGTAGCTGTGTTTCCTGGGGCATACCCAGCTCTTCATTTCTGTCGTCTGCTGCCTTCGGGAATTTCCTTATCTTTACATTTGTCCTCTTTTCAGTATAACAGAATGGAGCATAAATGGTTCACTTTTGACATAGACAAATAAACTATGTCAAAAAGATAAAACTTGTCTCAAATATACTTGAGCCAAGACCCGGTCTCATGGGCTAATGAAGGCAGACACTGGCTTCTCCCGGCAGAGCTGGGTCACGCTTCCCATGACGTCTGGGCCCTTTAGTAGCCAGCGACTCTGATGGGGTGACAAAGCTGGCCTTGGCTGGGATTTACACGGTTTCCTTCATTTACACGGTTCCAAACCATGGTTGTGGAATTATCATCAATTCCCCAACCTGAATTTGGAAATGCATAAAAATCACTGCACTATTTTCAACAACCTGATGCTACAGACATTGTATTTCTATGTAGGTAGTGTAAGGCTTCTCTTTAAAAAAAAAAAAAAAAAAATCAAAAGATCTGAGAACACCGGGCCCTGGTTCACACACACGGCCACAATCAGCTAGAGCCGAACAGGGATGTCCCGTCCCTGGGGTAGGACTCAGCTTGGTTCAACACATCTCCCTCCTTGCCCTTCTCAATCCAACACAGAAAAAGAAAATATGCACTGGACTCCCTAGAAACTGGAACTTTAAGGCAAGATCTAAATATCACGATAAATAAATAAAGTAACATGTCCAAGAAATGTATATGGAAAAGTTCTGGTCTAAGACAAAATACTCTCTGGGGAAAAAAAAAAAAAAACACCCAACAATTCTACATATTAAACTAGTTTTTTCTTTTTTTCCCAGCCTATTTTTTTTTACAACTAATTCAGCCATTTTATGCTATTTTCCTCCATTTATGCACATGTTAGATTTCCAAATGTAGTGACATCCTGGAGTCCCAGGATCGCCTGGAGCTGCCCGTTTCTTGGTGCAGACTCCTGTAGATTCTTTTTGGGCCGATGTGATTACCATGCAAATGCTATCCCCACCTTCTCTTAGAGCAAGGTTGTGCTGGATCTTCACAGCTGTAGGTATGAGGACTTATTCTGTCTTTAGGAATGGAGAAACCACAAAGCACCCGGGCTTTATAAATTAGAACAATAATGGGGCCCCAGGCACGATGTATTTCTAAAAATAAGCACCACCTCACCGTTCCTGACCATGGTGGTGGGTTTAGCTATCAACAAAATCCAATTAAATTATAAATTAGTCAAGTGGCTTCCTCTTAAAGAAAGGAGGGGAAGGAGGCTAAGAAAACATCTCCATAAAGCCCTGCTTCAAAATGCTGACGGCCACAGCGGATCATGTGGAACCAGGAGGGCGCTGTGGGGCATCGGGCAAAACCCACACAGTGACAAGTGTGTGTGTGTGTGGGGGGGGGGAGTGATGGCTTAGAGCCAAAAGGGGGCAGGAAACAGATGGCAGCAAAATTAAAGCATCTGATTAGGCTGGAGATCTTAGGCGACTGTCAACTAACAAACATAAATAAATTAGGACAACTCGACATAGAAGAAACAGCGTTAAGAAAAGAAACCAGCCATGCTTAATTCCAAATAATTGGTGACCAGGTTGCTGGGAAATTTCATGCACGTGTAAACAAAGAGTAATTGAACTGAAGAACAATTAAGTGGAAAAATAATAATTTTCTGGAACACAATTTCTAGATAATTATGACAAAACATGAGAGTCGGAGCAAGAGACAGGTGTTGAAGTGTGCTAATGGTGTTGTTGAATAAAAAAGCAATTTGCAAAATAGTATTACTTTTAATATTGCTCCACTTTTATTTATTTTATTTTATGTGTGTGTGTGTTTGTGTGTGTGTGTGGTGTGTATAAGAAATGGCTTTGTGAGGACACAGACCAGATTTTTCAAGTGCTAACTAGGAATAGAGGGGGAACATTTGGGCAATTCTGTATTATTTAGTTTTTTTTGAACACCAACTCCTTTTCAAATATACTGTTATTTAAAAAAAAAACTTTAAAAAACAATAAATTTCCCAAAATATATTTTCAAAATATGGCATCTCTCTTATTTTTTGACGTTGGTATGCTGATGATATGCTTCGTGCCTTCGGTAAGTCAAACATGTCACAGTTAATGTTAGACGTCGAGGCAGCCCTGGAGATCTCGGTTTAAGCCCCTTCAAGAACGAACTTGCCTCTAAGCTGCGAGGAGTGAAATTAGTGGACAGCAGCCAGCTGTCACCCCAGTGCCATCCTCCTCAGCTTTGGAGCCCAGGCCAAGGTCCTCCTGGGCAGTGCCAGGCAGTGGCGGGACAGGGCCTGGCCATTTCCTCCTGATGAGTCACCTCTAACAGGTGATCTTCACTGCTGAATTCGCCCTGGTGTAGGTACAGGTGTCAGACCTGCATTAGGGTCTGAGCCTGCCCCTCCCCAGTCCTTCTTCCAGCTCTGTCCTTTCACAGTTGCCAGAGCTACCGTGTTTCCTGAAGATAAGCCCTACCCATAAAATAAGCCCCAGCAGGATGTCTAAGCATGTGTGCAATAGAAGCTCTACCCCGAAAATCAGCCCTAGTGGTGGGCGTGGCTATGAAAATCAGCCCTAGTGATGGGCGTGGCTATGAAAAATCATCCCTAGTGATGGGTGTGGCTATGAAAATCAGCCCTAGTGATGGGCCTGGCTATGAAAATCAGCCCTGGTGATGGGCGTGGCTATGAAAATCAGCCCTAGTGATGGGCGTGGCTATGAAAATCAGCCCTAGGATGGGCCTGGCTATGAAAATAAGCCCTAGTGATGGGCGTGGCTATGAAAATCAGCCCTAGTGATGGGCGTGGCTGCCCAGCACATCTGCACAACCCATGCGTGTGGTAGCGGAGCGGGAAAGAACACGAGCAGCCGTTCTCATCTGCCCCGTGAGAGCTCTAGTGCCCCACAGGAGAGATCGGGGCTGATGGTTCTAAAGGAAATAGAGTCGCAAGAAACTCGGGATGGAATTTGGGGTTTGGAGAGTGATGATGATGTTCCAGAAGAAGACGACTTAACTCTATTTGAATCAATGGAGATGGTTGTACCGTACTTAAAAAAAATAACACATCCCCTGAAAATAAGCCCTAGGGTGTCTTCTTGAGGAAAAATAAATATAAGGCTGTGTCTTATTTTCGGGGAAACATGGTACATCATAGCTGAAGGTTTTGCCTGCCTAGTCCTGCTCCCTCCCTTTTCTCTTTCAAAGCCTTTACCCCCGCCCCAACCCTCCACAAAGCTCTTGCATTTCTAACTCTATCTCTGCACCTGCTTTCTGGGGGCCTCAACCAACACAGACAACCTTTGGGCTTCTGTTTGCTTTACAGGCACTCTTGCCCCAACCCCCCTCTCTTTTGAGAACTCCTCTCTCCATCCCCCCCCTGTAATTCCTTACCAAACCTTTTTTGTTTGTTTGTTGAAATCATATAACTTTGTCCGGACATTATTGGCTGTGTAGGAAGCAGGCACGTGATGCCCAAGCTGTATCAATCACTATTGCAACCTATAATACGTTCTACCCTATCCGATCCTCTTTATGTTGTGTACACGAGCTCAAGTACATTCCCATTACTTGTAACCACAATTCCTAATGAATACATTGAATGCCTTTAATGATCGGGTCTCCCATTTCTAGTATACCCGTGCACTGTTCTTTATTTTAGGGAGGTTCCTGAAAAGCAAGCTAAAGAGAAAGTATCTCTAAAGAAAACAATATTTTCCCAGTGATTTCATAAAAAAAAAAAATGATAAGGTTACACCTTCTAAAAATGTGATTCCAAGAAATGAGAATAGTGTAATGTTACGGATTAAGCAATGATTTTGAGTCTGAAAACCCCGTTTCAAATTCTAGTTTTGCCATTAACTGGGTATGTGCCACTGGGCAAGCTGCCTCACTTTATTGGGGCTTGATGTTGAGATTTGTAAAATGTGCAGATTTTAGAGTGACTTATTGCCAAGGTCCCTTCCAACTCTGGAATTCTGTTACGTGCCGAGCACAGCTTCTCCAAAGTCTAGGCAGCACGTGGCTCGTGGTCTCCGCCCAATAAATATCTTCTGAACTCAATTAATGAATAAGCAATTAAGAACTCTGAGGATATTTTTGAGTCTTTAGAAGCAAGTAAGTGAAAATGTTTAATCTTGTAGGCAAAAGGAATATGATTGATTTTTCTTTCTTCTTAAAACTTTTCTGTAGTTTCTGGGATTTTGTTTTTTCCCCGTCTCCAGCTCAGGCCTCAACATTCAATATGTTAGCTCCTCTTGCCAGCACACCCACCCTTGTCACTACCCTCCCCTGCTAAACTTGAACTCAAGTTCCTACTAGGAACTGTGAAGGGAAAATATACCATGTTTCCCCGAAAATAAGACAGGGTCTTATATTTATTTTTCCTCAACAAGACACCCTAGGGCTTATTTTCAGGGGATGTGCTATTTTTTTTAAGTATGGTACAACAATCTACATTTACTCAAACATAATTAAGTCATCTTCTTCTGGAACATCATCATAACTCTCCAAACTCCAAATTCCATACCGAATTTCTTGCAACTCTATTTCCTTTAGAACCATCGGCCCCGATCTCTCATGTGGAGCATTAGGGCTCCATGGGGCAGATGAGAAGGGCTGCTTGTCTTTGTGACAAAATGCATGGGTTGTGCAGATGTGCTGTGCAGCCACGCCCATCACCAGGGCTGGTTTTCATAGCCACGCCCATCACCAGGGCTGATTTTCATAGCCACGCCCATCACCAGGGCTGGTTTTCATAGCCACGCCCATCACTAGGGCTTATTTTTGGGGTAGGGCTTCTATTGCGCACGTGCTTAGATATCCTGCTGGGGCTTGTTTTATGGGTAGGGCTTTTTTGGGGGGAAACATGGTATATACATCTCCAGCCATTTTTTCCTGGCTTGCTTTCCTGCAATGGCTCACCACTCAGGAGTCTTGCCGTTGATGGTCCTCATAAAGATTCTTAGCTTTCTCCACTGCTCCCATTGAGAACATCACCCTTGTGAAGCCTAAGGCTGGCTTCTGAGATATGTTCCAGACCCCACATTCGGGTGGAAGGGCTGACCACCCGGACCAGGGGCCTATCCCGAGGAGCTGACTCAACTGGCATTGCGACCCCCTCCCAAGAACCAGCTCAGCAAAGAAGACAATTTCCACACCCCTATGGTTCCAACCTGAACCCAGCCCATTAGCAGACCCAACTGCCCAGGCTTTTGGCAGACAAACTATCTTAAAAAACCCTTTCTCCCAGATTTTGTGGGGAGATGAATTTGAGAACTTCCTCCCATCTCCTCACATGGGGCCTGTGATGTTAAACTCTCTCTCTCTGCTATAACCCCTGCTGTCTGTCCCACTATATTGGCTTCCTTTTGAGCAGAAGGCAATGAACCCGGTTGGGCTGTGACACTTCTATCCTCCTGTCCCAGGTCAGGTCTGCTGAGCTGCAAACATGAAAAGTACCGTGCAATAATATTGCATGCATGCATTTATGTGTGTCTTCTGTCTTCTGGAAGAGACCTCCATGAAGCCACGGGTATTTGTCTATTTTGTTCACTGCTGTCTTTCTTGTGCTTAGAACAGTACCCTGTAGTTAGTAGGTGCTTAATAAATATTCCTTGAATGAATGAGTGGTCACTGTCAATACGGGTTTGGGCTATAAGGGCTAGAGATGCAAATTTGAGAATTTGGAAAAGGGCAGACAGAGTGCCAGAGGAGGGAGGGACATTTGTAATTTTAAACAGGCCAGGAGGCATTCCAGAAAAGACCTGAACAGGTGAAAGAAGGAGCTATTCTGTCCCGTACCAAGGTCCCTGGGTCCTGTGCTTGGCTTGGACATAGGCCAAGACAACCACCAACAACCTTCCACCCCTCCCGGGGGCAGAGAGAACAGCAAGTGCAAACCTTCTTCGGAAAAAATCATAGCATGAGGCAAGTAAAAGATCAGAGAGGTCTCTTAACCACCGAAAGGTCACACAGCTACTAAATGGCATAAGTGAGCCCAGAATCTAGTTCTCTAGATTTTCAGTTTAGTTTTTATTTCTCTTCTACTACAAGGTTGAAAAGTTTATGCTAAAAAATCTTTTCAGAACAAATCTTCAGGACTTAATAATGATGGAGTTAGCGATGGCATACATTTTAAGTATATATCCATTTTTTTCTTTTTATAAAGAGCACAGATTTTTTCTTGTGCTATCCAGAAAAATCTTAAAATAAGAACAAGTCCTGGAAAATAATGTTTCAAAAGCAACTAGAAAGTTCTGGTTTCAATGGAAACTGACACTCCCACTTCAGCAATGCTGAGTTTTTGCAACCATGTGTACGGCAGTTATTTCCCCAAATTTTGAATTCTTTTCATATTCCATTTGACAAATATTTACTGAATGCCCACTATATTTCAAAAATTGTGCTACAACTTGAAGATAGTGTCTTTTCTAAAAAAAAAAAAGACAAATTTCCGGCTGCCCTGCTATCCTCAAAAATGTAAAAACACAATTCTCTTCCTGAGTATTTTCTTTACAGGTTGTGTCTTCTTGACCCCTGGACTGTCTGTTCGTCCCCCTGTCTTCCCCTCATCTGTACACACCCACAGCACACGAATGCACATGTACACACACACACACACACAGACGTATACACTCCAACCAGGGCACTGAGAAGCTGCACCTTCTCATAGTTTTGAAATTCAGAATGACTACAACCTTTTCCCAAATTTGGCTTTGTGGTTCCACTTAGGTTGTCTCTATCCAAAGAACGCTATGGGCCGGGCACGGTGGCTCACACCTGTAATCCTAGCACTCTGGGAGGCCGAGGCGGGAGGATCGGTCAAGGTCAGGAGTTTGAAACCAGTCTGAGCAAGAGCGAGACCCCCGTCTCTACTAAACATAGAAAGAAATTAATTGGCCAACTAAAAATATATAGAAAAAATTAGCCACGCATGGTGGCACATGCCTGTAGTCCCAGCTACCCAGGAGGCTGAGGCAGGAGGATCGCTTGAGCCCAGGAGTTTGAGGTTGCTGTGAGCTAGGCTGACGTCACAGCATTCACTCTAGCCTGGGCAACAGAGTGAGACTCTGTCTCAAAACAAAACAAAAAAAAGATAAAAAGAAACCATCAAAACACTAATCTTGGGGAGCTATTTTTTAGCTTGCAGAGTACATCAGATGAAGAGTGGGTGGGAATTAGAAAACATGTCCCAAAGAATGAGCACCATAGAATGGTGTACCCGCTTTCAACCCGATTCAGTTTATTTAACACAAGAAATCCCAGCATTGCCATTAGAAGTCTCGTGCCATGGGACCGTGGCTGGCACTCTCATGACCTTAATGCAGGTAGATGATGAGGACGACTGTTATAGTGGCCCGGGTGTAGAATGTTGGTAGTCATAGTAACAACAGTAATAACAGCAAACACTTGCATAGTGTATACCATGGTCTATGCGCTATGCGCTATGCATTCTTGACACCCTGTAGTAACTTATCCAATCCTTACAACAGCCCAGATGGGAGGACGACCAAGGTTAAATCACTTGTGCAAGTAACACAGCAGAACTGGGGTTCACACCTAGGCAGTCTGGTTTCCTGGCGCTTTAAACAATATTTCACTCCCATTAGCCACCCTCTCCTCCTTATTTTGTTCCCAAATGACAGAATGACATAGGAAAGTGAGCAGAGAGACAGGAGGGTATTGTGGATGGAAGGAATGTATCAGCTGGAATCCCGAATCTTGCCTGGTTCTGTCCCTTGTACCGAGCTGTCTAATCTGAGTCTGAGTTTAGCTCTTTAAAAAATGTCTAATAATAACAATGACTATCTCATATCAGAATTAGATAAAATATTTTAGGAAAAAGGTCATAAAAATGTTTCTCTAGAAAAGCAGGATACAGGCCAGGTGCAGTGGCTCACACATATAATCCTAGCACTTTGGGAGGCCGAGGCAGGAGGATTGCTTGAGCCCAGGAGTTTGAGACCTATCTAAGCAACATAGAAAGACTCCATCTCTACAAAAAAAATAGAAGAATTTAGCCAGGTGTGGTGGCACGTGGCTGTAGTCCAAGCTACTCAGGAGGCTGAGGCAGGAGGATCGCTTGAGCCCAGGAGATTGAGGTTGCTGTGAGCTATGATGATGCCACTGCACTGTAGCCTGGGCAACAGAGGGAGACTCTGTCTTAGAGAAGAAAAATAACAAAATAAAAAATAAATAAAAAGGAAAGAAAAGAAAAGAAAAGAAAAGAAGGATACAAAATGGTCTATTTAAAGTGTAAATATACACAGGTGAAATGCTATCTCTCAGTGGAGGAAGGTTATAGATCATTTTGTTATTGGTAAGTTTTATTGGAACTCATTTTAATTTTCTTCTTTTGCCTTTTCAATATTTTAAAAATTCCTTTGATTGACATGTATTATTCATATATTCATTTACTCAGTCAACAAATATTTATTTATTCCTGTTATAGGCTACAGAGGTTAGAAAAGAAAAAGTGCAATAGAAGATATTTTGTTATGTATATATGTAGGTCCACAGACACTCTAATTTGATATATGAAAGCAGTTGTATAAAAGAGGTAAAAATTTGTTTTTCCTTTAAAATTCTAACCTTAATATTGTTTCAATGGCCACTTTTGAAGTCTTTTTTTTTTTTTTTGAGACAGAGTGTCACTCTATTACCTGGGCTAGAGTGCCGTGGCGTCAGCCTTGCTCACAGCAACCTCCAACTCCTGGCCTCAAGCGATCCTCCTGCCTCAGCCTCCCGAGTAGCTGGGACTACAGGCATGCACCACCACGCACGCCTGGCTAATTTTTTCTATATATATTAGTTGGTCAATTAATTTCTTTCTATTTATAGTAGAGACGGGGTCTCACTCTTGCTCAGGCTCTCCGCAGCCTTTATTACAGTTGTTTAATTAAATATTTTTTGTGTGATTATTTCTTCCCATCTCCTTCCTAACCTGCAACTTCCACAAGGGCAGAGACCACATCTGTCCTGTTACCGGCTGTATTCCTTGTGCCTGGTCCACTGTGGGCATTTGTGAAGACTTCTTGAATAAAACAATGGATAAATATAATTCTTTTTTTTTTTTTTCTTTTTTGATTCAGAGTTTCACTCTGTTGCCCAGGCTAGAGTGCCGTGGAGTCAGCCTCACTCAAAGCAATCTCAAACTCCTGGGCTCAAGCGATCCTCCTGCCTCAGCCTCCCAAGGAGCTGGGACTACAGGCATGAGCCACCATGCCTGGCTAATTTTTTGTATATATTTTTAGTTGGCCAATTCATTTCTTTCTATTTTTTTAGTAGAGACGGGGTCTTGCTCTTGCTCAGGCTGGTCTCGAACTCCTGACCTTGAGCAATCTTCCTGCCTCGGCCTCCCAGAGTGCTAGGATTACAGGCGTGAGCCATTGTGCCCGGCTCCAGAATCTTACGTGTTCCAGCTACTGACAGATCTTTGGTCCTTTAGGTAGGACAGTGGGACAGTCCTTGACTTAAAGCCCAAAGGGAAACTGAGACTAAAACAATGAGCATTTTGTAATAAGAGCAAATATGAAAGTGGAGAAGGGGTCCATTCTTAGTCCCCTCTAAGGTCATTTTAGATCAACAATGAAAAAAAAAAATTAGTCACAAGTAACCCCAGAGGTGTCCTCCCATGATGTCTATAAAACAAAGCTACTATTGTGTGCAACAACATGATGGATCTCCCAGACAAAATGCTGAACGAAAAAAGCCAGACATGGAAGAGCACACACGTAAGGATTCCAGTGACACGATGCTCAACACGGGCAAAACAATCAGGTGGTGGCAGAGGTCAGAATGCTGGTGACCTTTGGGGGGGACTGACGGGAGGATGTTCAGGAGAGATTCTGCGGTGCTGGGAATACTATGCATACATGTGGTGCATACACATGAAAAGGCCATCAGGCTGTATACTTATGGTGCGTGCGCTTTACTGTAAGAAAGGGGCAGTTCAGTGAAAAAGAAAACAGGAACTCTGCTGCAATGGCTCTTTCACAGTGGAGGGTCAAGTCTAAATTCTCAGCAAGGGATACAAAGCTCTTTGCAATCCACACGACCCACCCGCCAAACCTCCGACTTGCACACCATGCTGCAGTCACATGGTCCTCTCTGAAATTCTCTAGACATGCCATTCCATCATTCACCGCCACGGTTTTGCATCTGCGCTTCCCTCTGCCCCCAGAGGGATCAGCCTGCTGTCTGCCCGACACCCTCGTATTCCTCCCGGAATGACCCCACTGGGCCCCCGCCGCCCTGGGCTGAGCATCTTCTCCTTGTTCCCTCTGTGTATTTTTCTTTTCTTTTTCAAATGTAATTTTATTTTTCTTTTCTTTTTTTAACGTAATTTTATTTTTCATTGATACATAATAGATGTATATATTTTCAGGGTACATGTAGTAATATGTCCCAATAATTTGTAAGATAAAATCAGTGTAATTGGGATATCCATCACCTTAAGTAATTGTCTTTTTTAATGCTAGAAACATTCAAATTTACTCTTATCTAACTATTTTGAAATATACAATAGACTATTGTAGGCCGGGCGCAGTGGCTCACGCCTATAATCCTATCACTCTGGGAGGCCAAGGCGGGAGGATCGCTCCAGGTCAGGAGTTCGAGACCAGCCTGAGCAAGAGCGAGACCCCTGTCTCTACTAAAAAAATAGAAAGAAATGAATTGGCCAACTAAAGATATATAGAAAAAATTAGCCGGGCATGCTGGTGCATGCCTGTAGTCCCAGCTACTGGGGAGGCTGAGGCAGGAGGATTGCTTGAGCCCAGGAGTTTGAGGTTGCTGTGAACTAGGTTGATGCCATTGCACTCTAGCTTGGGCAACAGAGTGAGACTCTGTCTCAAAATAGACTATTGTAAACTGTAGTCATCCTACTGATCTATCAAACATTAGGTCTTATTTCTTCTATCAAACTGCATAGTCGTACCCATTAATCAACCTCTCTTCATCCCCTCCTCTCCACTACCCGTTCCAGCCTCAGGAAACCACTAATCTACTCTTTAGCTTCCTAAGATCCGCTTTTTAAACTCCTATTTTTGAGTAAGAACATGCAATAATTGTCTTTCTGTGCTTAGTTTATTTCACTTTATATGTGACCTCCGGTTGCATCCATATTGTTGCAAATAACAGGATTTCATTATTTTCATAGCTGAATAATATTCCCCTGTGTATTATTCATACCTGGTATAATTTATGACAATCAGCACTCGGTATTTTAGTACACTTTCTACACGTCTGCTTCTCCCACTAGACTAAGGCTTCTACAGGGCAGACTCTTGTATTAATCAGCTCTGTGCTTTTAGCTCCTAGCTCCTGGTACCTTTCACAGAAGATGCCTGATAAATAATTGTTGAACTTGAATTGAAAAACACACAGTAAGACATAAAACAAATGGCAAAGGACGAGAGGGCATTTTAACCCATGTTTAGTTGAAAGAAACTAAAGCCTTTTAGAGTATTAGAAGCCAGAGATAGGTGAAGTAAAGAATAGCTTAGTCATCAAAAATGAGGTTTTTTTAAAAATATTTTTTAAATCCAACTTTTGAAAGTTAAATTTAACAGATTAAAGGGAAGAAAGCAGCAATGAGAATAATTAGAGGGTTTCTTATTTTTTTTCTTGAGACAGAGTCTCGCTCTGTTGCCAGGGCTAGAGTGAGTGCCGTGGCGTCAGCCTCGCTCACAGCAACCTCCAACTCCTGGACTCAAGCGATCCTCCTGCCTCAGCCTCTCCAGTAGCTGGGACTACAGGCATGCACCACCAAGCCCGGCTAATTTTTTCTATATATTTTAGTTGGCCAATTAATTTCTTTCTATTTCTTAGTAGAGACAGGGTCTCGCTCTTGCTCAGGCTGGTTTCGAACTCCTGACCTCGAGTGATCCTCCCGCCTCGGCCTCCCAGGGTGCTAGGATAACAGGCATGAACCACCGCGCCCGGCCTAGGGGGTTTCTTTTTGTGGGTATAGAGCATGAGATAGGTCAGGATATTTAGAGCAATTGCAGCAATGACAGCTAGTTGAGGTATCTAACATTTATTGAGCACTTACTATCTACTAAGCACTTTGCGTTCATTATCTGATTTCATTTTCATAGTAATCCCCCGAAGGCCTGCCATCATTCTCCATTTTACATATTAGGAAACTGATGTCCCCAAAGGGCAACTCGCTAGAGGTTACACAGACAGGATGTGGCAGCGCTGAGATTCTAACCCAGGCCTGGGAGACTCCGGAGCCTGGGACCCTCTCCAGAGAGCCCCTCGGAAGCCCACATCGTGGTGGATGACGGGCACGAGGTGGCACGGCCCGTGCCCCTGTGTCCACTCACGGCCCACAGCCAGAGAGCCACCCTGGGAAAGGACGCCTGGGAGTCCCTGGGTTTGGAGAGTCGCCTACAAACAGGCCCATGACAAAACCACATATGAAGCCGCGTGGCGGTTTCCTACAGGAAAGGTATTCACGCCAGAACCTCCCAGGAGAAAACAGAACCACCCTGGAGGAACCCACAGGTTGACAGATCTGAAGAAATGGCTACTAATGGCCATATGCAAAAAAAAAAAAAAAGAGAGGGAGAAAAGCAAACACCAGGACTCATCTCATAAGAGGCTTATAATGATTGCAAAAAATAAAGAAATAAAAAAGCTTATGATGCACACACAGGTCCCGCGACAACCCGCAGCAAGCATTATAGTGAACGCCCCGGCAAGCCAAATACCATCATCCGGCTTATTCTGGGCAGTGCTGGGCACAGTATATTCACTGTGGCTTCCTGGGGTTCTGGGCAGTGGAGTTGGTGCACCCCTTGGCTTGGCCCCTCTCCGGGCTGGCTGCAGTGAAAATGGCCTCTCCGGCCACAGCAGACCCCCGTCAGAAGAGCCACCAGCCTTTTACAGGCTCTTCATGTGGTTCACTCCCAGCCCCAGTACTTAACCGAAAAGGCAGGATAATAAAGGACCCCGAAATGAACATGTGTAGCCCTGGCACTTTCACCAGATTATCCTGCCAGATTTTTTATATGTTATACCTCAAGGTACTTTCCAAAAGCAACATTTCCAGGGTGTCCTGCTACTCTGTAATGTAGCTAATGTGATTTTTTTTTTTTTCCAGGTCATAGGGGAAGGCAAACAGACACATTTTTTACATTGACAGGCCTAGAAAAATAACAATGCGCTGCCTGTGTGATACAATGGGGCCTTGTAATTTTACAGCTAAACTGCATTAAAATACAGCCAGTGGACCCAGACTAAATCAATTTAATGACCTCAGGTGAGGACCCGGAGGATGTCCCTTCTTAAAGCAAATCCCGACCATTCAGCCTCAGCCACAGTTTAGCAATGGGCCCCCTCCATGTCTCTAAAACGTTAACGTGAAATGTAGGTGTTTTGCCTCTCAAAGAAAGAACAGCCCCTGGACTTCAGGAAAGTAAAAAGTAAATTGTGCAGGGAAATGCTCATTCTGTTTTTATCCACAACAAATGGATTTATTTACATCTAACATTTTTTCTAAGTATTATTCAATCAGATTGCAGAACCATACACGAAATACAATTTAGACACTAACAATTAGAGAAGGGTGAACTGTCATGACTTCATCCTAGAAATCAGATTTTCCGTGATACATTGTCTCTTTCTGATTGTTTAGCTTCTCTAGTAAAAGGAAAGAACCACTTTCAGCCACCAATAATTTACGTTTCTACATTTCCCCCACGCCCTCCTTAAGTTTTAGATTTTTTTATGTATTGGAAAGGGGAAGAGGAATGGGATGCTCAAAGGGGAGATTAATAGATAAAGAAGAAACAGGAAGGCCAGGCTCGGTGGCTCACGCCTGTAATCCTAGCACTCTGGGAGGCCAAGGTGGGCAGACTGTTTGAGCTCAGGAGTTCAGGACCAGCCTGAGCAAAAGCGAGATCCCATCTCTACTAAAAATAGAAAGAAATTAATTGGCCTCACCCTGGCAACAGAGTGAGGAAGAAGAAGAAGAAAGAAGAAGAAGGAAGAAGAAGAGGAAAGAAGAAGAAGGAGGAGGAGGGGGAGGAGGAGGAGGAGGAGGAAGAAGAAGAAGAAGAAGAAGAAGAAGAAGAAGAAGAAGAAGAAGAAGGAGGAAGAAGAAAGAAGGGAGAAGAAGAAGAAAGAAGGGAGAAGAAGAAGAAGAAGGAAGAAGAAGAAGAAGAAGAAGAAGAAGAAGAAGAAGAAGAAGAAGAAGAAAGAAGAACAAGAAGAAAGAAGAAAGAAGAAGAAGAAGAAAGAAGAAGAAAAGAAGAAGAAGAAAGAAGAAGAAGAGGAAAGAAGAAAGAAGAAGGGAAGAAGAAGGAATAATGAGGACGTGGAAGGAGACACAGGGAAAAGGAGAAAAGTCAAGTACAGCTGACAAGACAAAAATGCCAGGACAGAGTACTTGCTCATAAGAAGGAAGTAGGCAAGTGCCATTCAGAGTTGGGAGGGTAACCAGAGGCCTCTCATTCTGTTTTCCAAATGTGGTAGTGCAAGATATTGGGCTATAAAGACAATGGACACCTTCCAGCTTCTGTTTATTGCTTATTTGCTAACCGCAAGGCATTATGAGTACATTATGGGATGCAAAAGAGAAAGACAAAGAACGCAGAAACCGGAGTCTCTCAGCTAAGACCCGGAACAGGTTAGAACCTATCAAGTGCAGAATAAAGTAAGAATCACTGTGGGGGCGGATGCATGACCAGTGTGTAAACAACTTAGCTATAAAAGGGTCACTAGCACACAAAGGGGGGGTCCCTGCCGGAAGAAGAGGCCACTGCGCTGGCACTCTGGGGGCTCAGACCCTAGCTCGAGCTAGACAATAAAACCCCTGTTAATAATTACAGCCTCGGTGACTCTGTCTCTCTGTCCTGTGGCCTTGTAAATCTCGAATATAACAGTAGAGCCTAAAAATGCAGCCTTGTATGTCTTGTGCCGTGTGAGCAGGCAAAACGTGAGGCTATCGACACCACTACTGGGCGGCTGTGGGGCCAGGCAGAGACAAGATGGCAGGAACAAGATGGCGGCCCAGAGCGTAGGAGAGCACTGAGCGCTCTCAGTGCAAGCCGGCTCAGAAAGGCAGGAAGAAGCAAACCTCCCCTTCACCCTCGGCATACGATTTCCCAGGGTGAGTAATGCTACCAGATAAAATCTGACCGTTCAATGGGCAGCTGACTTTATTACTAACTTACCTAACTGCAAATCTATTAATAATTACAAATCTAATGAACTCTAACATTCTACCTCAAGTAACCATGCCAAGACAGAGGCGGCAATTTTAGTATTCGGGGCTATTATAGAGATTATTTAAATAAGAATCCGATTTCAGTTGTAATACTTTACTAGTACATTTCCACATAATTGTGGGGAGCAGGAGATTTTATTTATTTATTTATTGATTGATTGATTGATTGATTGGAGACGGAGTCTTGCTCTGTTACCCCAGCTAGAGTGCAGTGGCATCAGCCTAGCTCATAGCAACCTCAAACTCCTGGGCTCAAGCGATCCTCCTGCCTCGGCCTCCCGAGTAGCTGGGACTATAGGCGCGCGCCACCATGCCCGGCTAATTTTTCTATTTTTTTTTGTACAGACAAGGTCTTGCCGTTGCTCAGGCTGGTCTTGAACTTTTGAGCTTAAGGAAATCCTCCTGCTTTGGCCTCCCACAGTGCTAGGATTACAGGCGTGAGCCACTGCGCCCAGCCCAGGGGATTTATTTATTTTAAGAAAATATCTGAATTAATATTTTATTTAGCAAAACAAAAATAACATATGCTTTCAATATATCGGTCAGTCAGAGAACTGCATAGAGAGTTACCTGCATCTTCAGCTGAAATTGCACATAAATGTCCCGGGGAAAATGGTTACTTGAAACACACACAGAATTTCAGGATGGAAGTACTTGTAGCAGGGGACTGGCTGCACACTGGTGACACTGGGCGGCTTTGACAGCTGCTATCCGTAGGCCACACACCCCAGGCCCTGACACCAGGCTCTCTGGAGTTGGGCCCAGGCACTAATAGTTAGGAAGACCCACAGGTGATTCCAGTTTGCGGTCAAAGTTCAAAACCATTGTCAGAAAAGGAAAGCAAAATCGCCCCTGACAATCTGCCCTTAACTGAATCTTTCAGCGTGTGTCTTTGCTTTTGGATCCGTCATCGATTGCTTGAGACATCATGGCTGAGAGCTTCCAGCGAAGCGTGGAAGATTGAATGTGCAAGTTTATACCTGCTTATACTCCAAACCCCTAAAACTGATAGTAAAGCGGTAAAAAAAAAAAAGGTACCAATCCATGAAATACAAAGAAACTATGGCAAATGAACCTGGTGCAAGATAAAAAGAGACTTTTGGAAGGTGGGAAGCACACAGACAAGGGTTAAGTGACTTATTGCTGAGAAAACCCCCGAGTGGCGGGCCACCCAGTGCCATGGTATCTGAGACGCTCAGGAATTGGGGTACCAGGAACCGCCGTGGGCCAGGGTGTAGAGTACAGCTAAGTAGAAGTGGTTGAAAGTTTGTACCAGGAGCAATTTAGGACATCAGATTTCTTCTCCAGATGAACTCCAGCCAGGTGACCCCCCTGTCCCTTGCCTCCAAGGAAACAGGCAGTCAACTCTGGATAAAATGAAAACAGAGAGAGGGTCCCCAGAAGCAGGGACCCAGAAACAGCGAAGGGTCGTGCTGGTTAGATCCTCCCACGGCTATGAACGGGAGTTGTCAATCGCCCCATTTTACAGATGAAGAAACATAGTGGAGCGCAGAGTCAGCATTTAGAACCACCACGGGCCCGGCACAATAATATCTTGTCTCGTTCAATCTGCAAAGCCACCGTACGAATGAGGTATTTTTAGTGCCATTTTAGAGATGAGGAAACTGAGGTTTAGAGAGATTAAGTAGCTAAGACTCGGTATGCACCAAGTAGGGACGGGCTCTGGTTGTGTCTGACTTCAGAGCCTGAGCATTTAATACTAACTTAGGCGAAAACCTAAAGCAGAGCCCAGTTTACTGACACGGTAATTCATTTTGCACATGTCTCCTGGAAAAATCTCCTTTTTCTCTTTTTCCTGAATCTGAAATTTCTAAATTTCAGTAAGAAATTTCTAAAGCCACAGTAATGAACAACATAAAGCAATTTCTTTATTTGTTTTAAATGATAACCTTCTTACTTTAAATAATAATATTAGAAATATAATGTAAATATTTAAAATATGCCATAATTTTTACAAACCAGTTTTGACATTTCTTTTTTTTTTTTGAAACAGAGTCTCACTCTGTTGCCCGGGCTAGAGTGTCATGGTGTCAGCCTAGCTTACAGCAACCTCAAACTCCTGGGCTCAAGCAATCCTCCTGCCTCAGCCTCCCAAGTAGCTGGGACTACAGGCATGTGCCACCATGTCTGGCTAATTTTTTTGTACATATTTTTAGTTTTCCAGCTAATTTCTTTCTATTTTCAGTAGAGATGGGGGTCTCGCTCTTGCTCAGGCTGGTTTCGAACTCCTGAGCTCAAACGATCCTCCCACCTCAGCCTCCCAGAGTGCTAGGATTACAGGTGTGAGCCACTGCACCCAGCCGACATTTCTTTATTTAAAATATGCTAACAGCTTACAAAAACATCAGGTCTTTCTTGAGTTCTGAAGGCCCATTTGTGAAGAAAACACAAAACGGAACTCATATTTTGGCATTTACTATGTGGCAAATACTAATGGCTAATATTTATGGAGCTCTTATTCCGTGCAGACCCGTTGCTAAGAGCCCCAGAGTCCCTGCAGCAGCGCTAGGGGATGGCAATGAAGCCCAGAGGGGGTCAATGGCTTGCCCAAGGTCAGACTCCCGGTAAATGGCAAAGCCAGGATTTTCTGGATCCAGATTCTCCCTGCTCTGCTCCTCCAAGCACACACCATGATCCTCCTGGCCCCTGCTGTCCCAGGGACCTTTCTATCCTGCTTGCTAGAACGGAAGGCATTCCGAGTGCAAATGAGGAGAGGGAGCGTACAAACCAGAAAGGCTTTAAAAGGCCTGATGGGCTCTTAATGTAAATGTGGTCCATGGTCCTGCCTGCTGTTCCCTTACATTGCGAGTCCCGCGCACTGCAGCTGTGTCATTCATTCATTTAGAAAGTAACACCCTGTGTGCAAAGTGCTTCAGGGCCGGGAGATCACATGGCAGTTTTTAAGGACTTTTCCCTGGGAAGGTGTGTCATAAGAAATGCTCATAAAGGCACTATGTCCCCTATTTCCGTTATGCAAACCTGATTGCCTTACTCGGTTTAACGTTGGCACCTTAGAAAGAAAAACGTGGTACTAGTAGACAAGTTGGTACAAGAGAAAAAACAAGAAGTCACTTAACCCAAACCCAGGCTGGACAGAGGGTGAGACAGCCGGCTGGCCTGATGTTACTACCTCCAGATGTGCTGCTGGCCTTTAGTCCGGGGAGGTGACAAGATGCTATTAGGTGATGTAAAATACATATAATTACTACTGTAATTATATAATATAGTATGCAACATAACAACAGTAGTAATAATAGTAAGAGTTGTAATCTCTGGTGGAAGATTTTTGTTTTCTTCTATCAGGCCCCTACTTCCTTATTAGACAACAGCTGATTTAGAATATTCCCCTGCATTTCTGTTCAAACTCAAATCCTAGTTATCAGAGAACCAAAGAATGATAGGTATTTTTGTGTAAGTATAAGGACATGCATACCTTCCAGCAAAAACATTATTTCTAGTCAACTGGGGGACTCAGGAGTGGGGAGAATGGTACTCTGATTGATAACCAAACTCAGGAACTCTTCCTACCTGCATACATTTTTAATAATTTGCTTAGATTTTACAACTTTTTATCCCATCAGGATATAAATATAACACCAGGATAAAATTATGACTCAACAGTGACACACAGAAAAAGAAAATACTTTCACTTCAAGTGAGAGGAGATGCAAATCACATCTGTGATTAGACACAAGAAAACTTGCTTTTTCACTACCTTCCAGGGATTTGGTCTCTGGAGTAATAAGGCTGGCTTTATTAAATGGAACCAAATAATTTAATAAGTACACAGTGATATGAAAACACTCTCACAAAGGTGAAATGACCTTGCCCTACCAAAAAAAAAAATTATTCATCTACTCATTTCCTGAGTTCTTTTCGCATTGAGATGACAAAATGGAAGCATCAATTATAAAAATATATTTTAAATATCTAAGGCAAGGTCCGGCACATAATAATAGGAGCTTAACATATGCTTGTTAATAACGTGATGAAGATTAATTTAGCAATTTCATCTTCTTCACTGGAAATAGTATTTGGAATAATGTCTTTTTTATGCTTTTTTCACAATTCATTTATGAATACTGATCTCATGACTTTCAACTTTCATTGCACAAAACTATATAATCTATCTTCGTATTATTAATAGAACTTCTAATTTTAAAAACCCAGAGCAATTATTCTGTATACAATTTATCCCCCAGTGTAACAATTCTCCAAAGCTAATAAAAGAAGCACAGTTCCTTAGAGGAAAGGTATCAATACATTTAAAATAAAAATCACATTTTAAAAAGAAATAAAAATGGAAGGAAAGAGAGATCCTTGATTTCACTTTCATCAAATCATGTAATGATCCTAAAGAGCAAATAGATATTATCACTCCCTTTAACAGATAAGGAAAGTGAAGCCCAAAGTCTTCAACCTAATAAACAGGGAAGTTAGGATTCAACCCCAAATCTGTCTGACTCTACGACAATAGTGCTTATCTCTTATTAAATGAGAAAAGTGAAAGACCACTACATAATTTGAATAAGACTCACTATTAGGCGAGTGAGTGGGAGGCTCATTTTGGGAGGCCGAGGCAGGAGGATCGCTTGAGCTCAGGAGTTTGAGACCAGCCTGAGCAAGAGCAAGACCCCATCTCTACTAAAAATAGAAAAATTGGCCAGTATTGTGGTACGCACCTATAGATCCAGCTACCCAGGAGGCTGTGGCAAGAGGATCTCTTGAGCCCAGGAGTCTGGGGTTATAGCAAGCTATGATGATGCCACTGCACTCTAGCTGGAGTGACAGAGCAAAGACTCTGTCTCAAAAAAAAAAAAAAAGGAATCACTGTTATCTGATGAAGGTACCCAGAATTTATCCAAGTATTCTTCATCTCAAATGACTTTCTTAATTACTAAAAGTAGATTCACTTGATTAAAGTAACTCTCTAGGACAGGGGTCCTCAAACTATGGCCCACAGGCCATATTCGGCGGGTCAAGGACGTTTATCCGGCCCACAGGGTGTTTTTGTCACCGCTGCCTGTCCTGCTTAGCAGCTGACTTGTCCTGGGCCCACAGTGCGCATGCGTGGAATGTGCCCACACTCTCCAAGGGCCCTCCAACGGTCTGGGGGACAGTGAACTGGCCCCCTGTTTAAAAAGTTTGAGGACCCCTGTTCTAGGGCCTCTGCAAATGAACATGACCAGCTCTTGGAAAAGGGTACCTCTGGCAGATTCTGTGCTTATTAGAATTTTATTCTAGCTAAGCTCAATGTATCAGCTGTCTATCTCTTGCAGTTTGTGGCTGATTTTGAGGCAAACTGCAGTCTCACACTCCCTTTTCTTTTCTTTCCTCCCCTACCCCTTTTCTTTCTTTCCTTCCTTACGTATTTTATATAAAGTTTGTTCTTTATGTAAAATATCAGTGTTATCTCAAGTTTACCTTCATTCTTTGGGCAATGGCTCCCAATGCATCCATTTTTGATGCAACATTTGAATGCAATAGGAAGGCTGCTATTTAGAGAAACTGGTACCCTCCTGGTAATGCAAATGATCTTTTGGAAATTGGAAATAGACAGGGGTATTTATAACTTAAGTAAATGTCTTGAACATGTGATACAGCCCACTTGTGCCTCATTTTCAAAACTACAGGCAGCATGATATACTTTCTGTACCAATCTCTGGAAACTCTCAGGGATAGTCAGTGACAGTCCTAGGTCACTGAATGTCTTTTAAAGGGGAGAAGAGACAGTAAGGCAGGACGGCCGAGGGCAAAGGCTCTGCTATTGAGTAAGCTCACTTTCAGAAGATACCCTAATGCAATGAAGTGTGGCAGTATTTATCAGGAAAAAGAAAAAATAACCATCTTAAAATATGCCCTTATCAGGTGTGAATTCCAGTGTGACCCCTTACTCTTTATGAGAACTTGGACAAGTTTCTTAACTTATTTGAGCTGCAATTTCCTCATCTGAAAAAATTAGCTTAAAGAAAAGACACCGATTTCATAGGATTCGATGAGATAATCCAAGTAAAGCACTTAGCTTAATGCCTGGCACTTAGAAAGTAATCAATCATGATTATTGATCATCTACAATTTTGGAGACATCTATAATTTTCCACTAAAATGTGTGCTTCTAGAAGTTTACTTATGAAAGCACGTTGCTTTTTAGAAAAGAACCAAAGTTTTTTTCCAATAGTTACAGATGACAAAAAAGGAAAATGTGTACAAGAATCAGAAAAA
The DNA here is from genome assembly GCF_040939455.1 of Microcebus murinus. Taxonomy (NCBI): domain Eukaryota; kingdom Metazoa; phylum Chordata; class Mammalia; order Primates; family Cheirogaleidae; genus Microcebus; species Microcebus murinus. The sequence continues at coordinate 16,390,704 of NC_134129.1, read as the reverse complement.
TATAGAAAATAGAGGGGAGACGACTCTGTCATGGCAGCAGCTACCTTAAGGGTCACAAGGAAACTTTTAGCAGAAGATCATCTCAGTAGAATAATATTTACACAAATGACGGGCATATAACTAGCAGTGATCATAGATTACTTATACCAGTTAGCACAATAAATTCAATATGGCTCTTATGAGTTAAGAATATTTATATTATATATAAATTTCTTCAAGGATATAGACCAGGGAAGTAACCTGGAGAAAAGGAGAACAGATAAACTTTGGTCTAAATATGAAAGGAAATCTGGAAAGAAAATGAATATTTCTACTGCAAGAACACTTAAGATACAGATAACAAGTCAGATGTCAGCTTAGGAGAAAGCAAGGAAAAATCTCTGCAATCCTGCTGAAAAACTATCATAGCAAACCATCAATAACACTCTTGTTCATCTAAAAGAATTATTTTTCTTAAACTGTAGTCATCTTAAAAGACATTAATTGTTATTCTGTTTTTATATTGATAATATCATACTTCAAAGTATGTCATAGTATTTTTTAGGTCAACATTATTCAATAGCATTACTATTCTATTCTAAAAAGTTTTGTAGTAAAAGAAAAATTCTGTAATATTTTTCTTTCTTTCCACTTGGTTTCTGTTACTATATCTTATCAAAATGAGAGTTTGGTTTTTTAACTTAAGAAAATTAAATACACATAATGCTTCCTGTTGCCATTCCTCTACCATACTATATGTCCGTCATTTTCAATAGTTTTAACACACACATTTTCAATAGTTTTTACACACCGTGTGGTACAATCGTGTATTTTGGAGAAATGAATAAGATTGCTGACTGAAGGTCTAAAAAAGAAAATGACCAACCGAGCCCTTGAATAAGAGCATATGTTTTTCATCCATCTTCTCGCTACTGTATTCATTGAACAACCCTTGTAATAATAAAACTTTAAGGAACATGAACTTGTGGTGAGACCAGACAGAATATTCTGGAACTATGCTTTGAAGTGAAATCATTCACTCAACATTTGAGATATAATACTACCATTTCACTGTGCAAATAATCACAGGTGAATGTTCTGCCCAGGTCCAATGGTCTTTGAAGTTCTCTAAATTCAAACATTAAAAACAGTGCTTGACAAAACTACTCACCTTATCACAAAATTACAAAGAAAACAACATACAGGCAAGACTCAGTCTATTTTGGCTTGTATCCAAAATCAAAGCTGTAACTATAAGCAAAATTAAAATGTGTACAAGATCATATTATTAAGACAACCTACATTTAAGAGCCCAACCTTTGGTCCTTATTTTATAGTTATCAAGGTGACAAAATAACTGCTGGGTGACAGTAGCCATTTAGTAATCAATGTCAGAACAGTCAATGTGTGGGCTGGTTCCATGTGATCATTTTATGATATGTGTTCAAATTCTGTACCTCAAAGTGCAGCTGTAAAAACAAATTTTATAGCTGATACGAAACACAAGAAATGAATATCCTAGGTTCAGAGAAACATTCGCTTGCACGTGGATGGGTCCTTGGGGGTGTCTGGGAGTTGGAACATTAAAAACTAAAGGCTTTTCTAAGCGATCTGGCTGTTCCTTCTGCCGGGAAAACCTTTCGCTCTCCCTGTTCAGTTCACTCGAACACAGCCTTCAGATCTTGGCTGTAGTGTTAGTTAGTTCCCTGGAGTCTTTCCTGACTCCCCAGATTCCAACTCTCCCCAGAGTATGTGTACCTCTCCTCCACAGCAGTGCGTCCCCGCTGCAGCTCTGTGCATTTATGCGTGCTCATCGGATTGGTTCCCATTCCCATTGGCATGTCAGGCTCACAAGGTAAAGGGGTCGTGGATGCTGTTTAACAACCGCAGCACCTGGTGCCTAGCACCTGGGCATGCACTTAATGCTTGCTTATGGAGGGACAGAAGGGCAGGGAAGAAGTAGACAGGTAATTGCAGTTGGCTGGTTACTACTGGTTGGTTAGGTAATTAACGACGAGTAGAATTCTACCCCAGGCCAAGCACAGAAGAGTGGTGTCCCTTCCACCAACCTGACCTGGTTCCCATCTACCTCCTCTCTTCCTTCTCCCTGTAGCGTCATGCTATAGGGGACAAGGAGCAAGTGTACAGGAGTGGGAGGGAGAGCTCAGTCCTGTGTATTTCTGCCTTCTAGCTCCTGCACTCATTTCAACCATGCTTTCCTCATCCTGGACTTGCTCTGGGGCGATGGGGTCAGTATTCACACATACGCTTCAATCAATAAAGGCTCTCTAGGGGCAGGATCATAACCAGGAGGGTGGCTGTCATGGCACTGTGGCCGCCTTTCAGAACAGGCCTGTGCGTTGGACACAGCAAGGCCTTGGGGGACAGCAGTCATCACCAATACATGCAGGAACGCGGAGGGTGAACAGTCTGCGTGGGCGAGGACTAGGAGAGGGCTGAGGCCTGAGAGAATTCGGGGTTCAGGAGGCCAGGAGCAATACCAACTTGTAACAGTCTTCAGGGTACCCAGTGAGCCCTTCTTTCCAGACTACAGATAGAATCTTCTTGCTCACAAGCATTGCCCTTGTGGCTTGTTAAAACTCCCATGTTAATCTAACGCGTGCTTACTGTCATTGCTTGTGATCGTGAGAACACAAAAGATGGCCAAGCAGGGCAAATGTGAAGGGCCTTTCAAAATTTTCATCAATAGACTTATTTTTCAAGAAGTTTTAGTTTTACAGAAACATTGAGCACAGAGTACAGAGTTCCATGTGCCGTCACCCTGCCCCTCCTGCCACAGTTTCTAAGGTGTCTTTTTTAAAAATACAGATTTAAGGCCGGGCGCGGTGGCTCACGCCTGTAATCCTAGCACTCTGGGAGGCCGAGGCGGGAGGATCGCTCAAGGTCAGGAGTTCAAAACCAGCCTGAGCAAGACCCCGTCTCTACCATAAAAATAGAAAGAAATTAATTGGCCAACTAATATATATAATATAAAAATCAGCCAGGCATGGTGACTCGTGCCTGTAGTCCCAGCTACTCGGGAGGCTGAGGCAGGAGGATCGCTTGAGCCCAGGAGTTTGAGGTTGCTGTGAGCGAGGCTGACGCCACGGCACTCACTCTAGCCTGGGCAAGAAAGCGAGACTCTGTCTCAAAAAAAAAAAAAAAAAATACAGATTTAACTGCCAGAAATAAAGGCTCTAAAATCCATTCCTTTCTGTTTCAGATTAATTGCCATATTTTCTATTTCAGGTAAGTATCAGCGCTAATGAATTTATTTTAAATGACTTCAACGTTTAATTTATTTTGAAAGTAGAACATTTAATAAATATTCATAAAGGAAAGAAAGAAGGAGAAATAAGAAGGGGAAATTCAAACACAATCCTTCTACTCAAAGATAACGACAAAAAACGTTGACAGCCTGTGTATATAGCTTTCAATACATTTCCCTGAGTATATACTTTTAATTTTTAAAAACAAAACTAGGATAATATTCCACCTATTATTTTGGTTAAAGGATACTTATCCATATAATGATATGGTGTGAGATTAGCAGATGACTGCGGGGCAAATGAGTAAGGCTTTTGTGCATGTGAAAGCCAGAATAAACCAGCTATTTTATTCTGGTTTAAATAAATAAACCAGAATATTTATTTAAATTAATAAATTTAAATTTTAAAACAGCAATTTAAATTTATTAATTTAAATAAATTAAAATAAAGTACATTCTCCAATGTTAGTTTTAAAGGCAGCATACTATTCCATTTTATAGATAACCATAATTTATTGAACCAATGGCTCCTAGCTACGGGCATTCCGTATTTATTTGAGAAATTGTAGGCATCTATTTTCCCCAGTTCCTTCTTTTCCGTATCTTTAAAGAACAGCACTTTGTACGGTGGGAAAACCCTGCGGTGAAACACTGGATAATTTATTTTAATCTTTATACAAGATACTAGTGTTGGCGAGACGGGAGAGAAGAAAGCTCTTCCTATGACCCTTGTTTAACTTTAGACGGATGTGCACGCTGCAAGGCGAGCCCATTGATAAATAGGTCTTGGCAGTCCACTCTCCCTACCTTAAGTAGTATTACAGTGTGTCATTGGAGTGGGTCATTTGGAACAGGAAGCCAGGGACACTGTGTGGTGTTCTCCCAGGGTAAATTCACAGATACTCATAGAGGGCTTTGGCAGGACTCTCAGCGCTCACAGACAAGCATAGACAGTGGCTTTATTTTTAAAGCTCAGATTCGGCTGAAGGATCCGCCAGAGAATCCAGAGAAAGGGATGCCTGGGCTTGGGTTTAAAATAGCTGGTTTATTCTGGCTTTCACAGTGCACAAAAGCTTTACTCATTTGCCCGGCAGTCATCTGCTAATCTCACACCTTAGGATAATGCACACACATCTGCATTAACATCGAGGCCCCGGCTCTGAAGGGAAGGATACCCAGGAGACTGAATTTCTCATTCACGCCGAGTTACTGTGTTTTCATATTTTATTGCAATTCAATGTAGCAACTGCAATTCAGCTCACCACAGGCGATGCAAAGAAGAGTCATCAACAAAAGCAACAAGGTATCAAATTTCCTGTAAAATTTCCCAAATGCTATGCTTCAAAATCACAGTAGTGAGTCTTGAGGTATATAATTTTGCCTTCTAAGTGGCTCTTTTAGTTTTAGAGGACAGAGCTCTATGGTGGAAGAAAAAATTGCTACTTTTGTTTATAGATTTTCTTATTTCTCCAAAATGGAAGAAGCTTGCCCGTTTGGTTTTTCCCTCGGTAATAAAGTAATGCAACATGATGCTATAAAAATTCATATAATATAGAAAAGAAGCTCTAGAAAGTAGAAAAATCACCTTTAATCTCATTATCCAAAGATAGCTGCTATTACTAAGTTGGATAGCTAGTATATATTGTTAGAGATTGTTTTCTCCCAAAAACATATTAAACATACTTGCTCTGTAACTTTTCTTTACATTTTAACAATATATATATATATGCATCTTTCTGTGTCAATCAATACTTTTTACAGGTGCATAATTAACTATTTTCAATGGTTTGAAAAGTTCTGATATATTTTTACTTTGAAAATTAAATTGGTAAAACTGTTTTGGAGGAGGGGGTCATGTTTCAATGTTGACATCTGGTTTTTTTCCAAAGAGGGAAACTTCTTAGTAGACATTAATTAAAATAAATAACCCAAACATTTATAGCTACAAATTTCTGCATAAGCAAACAAAACTATGCACAATAAAAACAAAATAAAACCATTAAAATGTCTAAAAAAATTTACATTCTTAAATTTTATTTCATCAGTTGTTTATTTTTGAAATGAATTAAAGTAGAATTTTTGACATTTTATGTGTTACTCAACATGTGTTACTTAAAACTAGGTTAAAGAAAAGATCAGATGATTTGCACAAAGCAAAAGCATTAAAAGCAGAAATTCAATTAAACTAAGAAAGATATTGTTCACTAGTCTTCATTAATTTGAAATTAAATTAATTATGAAAAGCAAGTCAATTAATTCTAAAAAGAATCTTGATTAGTATCCAAAATGATGAAAGAAGAGTGTATATAAACTTTTAAATTGTTTAAGAATTTTAAGGAATAGATAATAAGTAGAGTACATGACAAAGTCATTGACTTATGATGTATGAAGTGATTTGAGGGCAAATTAAAATAATAAACAGTTATTATCAAACGGTATCTACGTTGTGTACACAACATCCCAAATCTGTGCTTTTCTGATTATTTCCTACCCTTCTGCTCACAGCACAGACAGAAGATGATCTAGAAGATACCTTTCATCTGTAAGTTCACATAGTCTGCTCTGCTTTGGAACAGGGTTTTTTCTAATGTTTATAAATTATAATACATTTCTTTAAGATTTGATGAAAGCTATATATTCTTTCTCTCTATAAAATATATATCCCATATTATTGTAGATGAACAAGATTCTCCCTTTAGGCACTCTCCCTTCTTGCTTAGGAATGGAACCCCCAGAATAAAAACTACTCATCGTAGTTGCTCATTTAGCTAGATAGGTCACGTGACTACGTTCTGGCCAATGAGATGTAAGCGTAAGTGTCATGGTCAATTTCCAGGAAGTGTTCTTAAAGGTCAGTGGCACGGCCGTCTTCCCCTCCGTCCTCCACTCCATCTGTATTGTTAGCCTGAATGCAGCAATGGCAGCTCGGAGGGTGACCTGTCATTGTGGACCACGGGAAAGAAGCCACAGGCTTGGTAGAGCAAAACAGCAAGAGAGGAGGCCTTTGGTCCATGATGGTTGTAGAACACTCTGGATAACTTATCTCTGGAGTTTGCGTATTTGAGAGGAAAATGAACTTATATTTTGTGAAGCCACAGTTATTTTTAGGTGTTCTATCACTCACAGCTGAATCAAATATTCGCTGATACAGGTATGCATATATACAAGTTTGGATATAATTTCAAGGAGGGGGCACGGTTCAGCGACCCCAAATTAAGCATATCACTTTAGAAATATATGTGATATAATGATAACCATGTAATATTTGTACTCTCTAATTAACAAAATTGTTTCCACATCCGTTATCTTTCTCAAACTTCACAATCACCTGTGAAGTAAATACTCTTTTTCTTCTTGCTTATTGATTAAAAATAAAGATGTTCATAATGGAGTGAAAACTATAACCAAGGTGAATGACTCCAATTCCCAAGCTCTTATCACTATTCCAATGATTGTAGCACATGTACAGGTATCTCTTACTTTCGTTAAAAAAAAAGATTATTAAAAACATGTAAGAAAGGCAAATGTATACAACTTAAGTGTAAGAATTATATTCTAAAAGGGGGATTCCTTTATTTATTTATTTCATCATTTTATGGGGGTATAAATGTTTAGGTTACATGTGTTGCCTTCCCCCTTCCCCCCACCCCAGTCAGAGCTTCAAGTATGTCCATCCCTCAGACGGGGGACATCACACTCATTATGTATGTATAAACCCATCCCCTCCTTCCCCATCACATCTTTTTTTTTTTTGAGACAGAGTCTCCCTTTGTTGTCCAGGCTAGAGTGAGTGCCGTGGTGTCAGCCTAGCTCACAGCAACCTCCAACTCCTGGGCTCAAGCGATCCTCCTGCCTCAGCCTCCCGAGTAGCTGGGACTACAGGCATGTGCCACCATGCCCGCCTAATTTTTTCTATATATATCAGTTGGCCAATTAATTTCTTTCTATTTATGGTAGAGACGGGGTCTTGCTCTTGCTCAGGCTGGTTTCAAACTCCTGACCTCAAGCAATCCACCCGCCTCAGCCTCCCAGAGAGCTAGGATTACAGGTGTGAGCCACCGCGCCTGGCCACCCCCCTCACATCTTCCCGACGTCTGATAAATGTTATTCCTATATGTGCACTTAGGTGTTGATCAGTGAAACCAATTTGCTGGTGAGTACATATGATGCTTATAAAAAGAGGATTCTATTCCCACATAACTAGAAAACTTTTAGATATTATAAAGTTTTTGTTTGTTTTTTTTTTCTTTTTTGAGACAGAGTCTCACTTTGTCGCCCAGGCTAGAGTGCCATGGTGTCAGCCTAGCTCACAGCAACCACAAACTCCTGGGCTCCAGCGATCCTCCTGCCTCAGCCTCCCGAGTAGCTGGGACTATAGGCATGCACCACCATGCCCAGCTAATTTTTTCTATATTTTTTTTGTTGGCCAATTAATTTCTTTCTATTTTTAGTAGAGACAGGGGTCTTGCTCTTGCTCAGGCTGATTTCGAACTCCTGACCTTGAGGGTGATCCTCCCGCCTGGGCCTCCCAGAGTGCTGGGATGACAGGTGTGAGCCATAAAGTTCTTGATGATACTAAAATGATTTCCAATTTTTTGTGCCAGGTAGTGATATAATTTGCACATGATTATTTAGAATATGAAAGGCAAAAAAATTTTTTGTTTAATGTGCAATACTTCACTGCCACCGCCACCATCCTTTCTTCCCATGGTAGATGCAACCCTCAATGGTATATAACCTAAGGCAGGCTAACTCAGGTGTTCCCACACTTTATTTTTTTTTATTTTTATTTTTTTAATATTATATAATTTTTACTTTTTTTATTTTTTAATTTTTCCTGAACCATCTGCATATATCCTTGGTATCCCACAATTTATAACTGGAGCTGGTGAGATAAACTTTCTTTTCTGGTACATGATATGAGTCCAGGATATCAGCTACCTAAAGATAACTTCATGTATAATATATCATCACCTGCATATTAGAAGAAGTCCAGACGTGAGACAGAGATGGAGAGAGAAAGGGTACTATTAGCAATTCAGGTCCTGGATTTAGACCCTAAGATGCCCAGGGCTACCCTGGCTTCTGTATTCTTTGACTGGACTTAGTCTCCTAATAAAACCACCATCTATGGGTTCTGCATCCATGAATTCAAACAATTGTGGATCAAAAATATTTTTTAAAAAATTGTATCTATACTGAACATGTGCACACATTTTTCCTTGTCATTTATTCCCTAAATAACACAGTACAACTATTTACATAGCATTTGATTATATTAGGTATTATAAGTAATCTAGAGATGGCATGTACTTTCATATGGGAGGGTGTGCATAGGTTATATGTAAATACTATGCCATTTTATATAAAGGACTTGAGCATCAGTGGATTTTGGTATCCATGGGAGTTTTTGGAACCAATCCCCCTGGGATGACTATACGTGTTATTCTTCTCTCTGGAAATGCATAAATCTTTGAAATGTTTTCACTCTCTATTGCTTGGATAAAGGTAATTTTATGAGTCTAATAAGGTTGATCTGGTCCCTATAATTGACCTGACCCATGCTTAGCCCCTAGCAGTAAATACTATCTGAATGAGGCTAGCATACCAAGCATTCCAAACCCTGCTCCCCCCTCTGAACGCTGCCTTTGGATTGTCCCTCTGAAAATGAAATCAAGATGCTGCAAAGAAAAGGTAGAAGACATTAGTTCTCCTGCCAAAAGATTTGTAGAAATGAGTAGGCAAAATGACATACAGGCATAGCTTGGAGATAGTGTAGGTTCAGTTCCAGAACACTGCAATAAAGTGAATATGATGATAAAGTGAGCCACATAAATTTTGCTGGTTTCCCAGTGCATATCAAAGTTATGTTTATACTATACTGTAATCTATTAAGTGTGCAATAGCTTTGTGTCTAAAGAACAATGCATATGCCTTAATTAAAAAATGCTTTATTGCTAAAACATGCTAACCATAATCTGAGCCTTTGGCAAGTTGTAATCTTTTTGCTGGTGGAGGGTCTTGCCCCCATGTTGGTGGCTGCAGACTGATCAGGGTGGCGGTGGCAATTTCTTAAAATAAGACAACAGTGAAGTCTGCCTCATTGGCTGACTCTTCCTTTCATGAAAGATTTCTCAACAGCATGCGAGCTACTGCATTTTACCAATGGTAAAACTTTTTTCAAAATTGGAATCCATCCTCTGAAACCCTGCCACTGCTCGATCAGTTAAGTTTCTGTGATATTCTAAATCCTTGTCATTGTCATTCAACGATGTTCAGGGCATCTCAACCAGGAGTGGATTCCATCTTAAGAAACCGCTTTCTTTGCTCACCCATAAGAAGCTTATCTGTTCAAGTTTCATGAGATTGCAGCCATTCAGTCCCATCTTCAGGCGCTACTTCTAATTCTAATTCTCTTGCTATTTCTACCACATCTGCAGTTCCTTCCTCCACAGACATCCTAAGCCTTCATTTTATTTTTTTTTTTATTTTTTTTTTTTTTTGTTTTTGTTTTTCACTCCATGGATGGTGAGAAATTTATTTTTTTTTATTTTATTTTATTTTTTTTTGTTTTTGTTTTATAAGCCTTCAAAGTCATCCATGAAGATTGGAATCAGGCCGGGCGGGGTAGCTTATGCCTGTAATCCTAGCACTCTGGGAGGCCGAGGCGGGAGGATCGCTCAAGGTCAGGAGTTCGAAACCAGCCTGAGCAAGAACGAGACCCCGTCTCTACTAAAAAAATAGAAAAACATTAGTTGGCCAACTAATATATATTTTTTAAATATATATAAAAAATTAGCCAGGCATGGTGGTGCATGCCTGTAGTCCCAGCTACTCGGGAGGCTGAGGCAGGAGGATCGCTTGAGCCCAGAAGTTGGAGGTTGCTGTGAGCTAGGCTGATGCCACGGCACTCTAGCCCGGGCAACAGAGTGAGACTCTGTCTCAAAAACAAAACAAAACAAAACAAAACAAAGCAAATCCACACACAATGTTTATCGATTAAGTTTGCTGTCTTAAGATGGGTGCTGTTCACAGCACCTCCAGAATAATTACAATAGCAACATCAAAGATCACTGATCACCATGACAGATATAAAAATAATGAAGAAATCTGAAGTATTGGGAGAACTACCAAAATATGACACAGAGACATGCAGTGAGCACGTGCTGCTGCAAAAATGGCACCGACAGACTTGCTTGATACCGGGTTTCCAAAAACCTTAAATTTGTAAGAAATGCAATAAAGTGAAGCATGAGAAAATGAGGCATGCTTGTATATGTGCAGAGATTGTTAAAAAAAAAATGAGAGAAAGCAGTTTTATAGCAAAAGGAATACTTTCTTAATGCCATTTAAAGAAATCTGAGTCGACAGGGTGGCTCTCCCTAGTCTTAATTTTCATGTATTATCAGAAAAAGCTTCTATCACAGTTGCAACTTTTCACTGGGCTATCTGGATGGTTCCTCCATCCCCTTTTAGTCTTTTTTCTAAAGAAACCTTTCATACACAAAAACATTCAGTAATCTTCTTTTGGCTAAAAAAACACACACACACACACACACAAAAAACAAAACAAAAAAAATCCAGTCTTATAAAGTAGGTGTTCTCTAATGCATCAAGGCTGATGAAAACCATCCCCCTGGACAGGAAGTTCAAAAGACAGCATGGCAGGCCAGAGCGGCCCCATCTGCTAGGGAAACACGTTAGCATTCTGCAAGGGCCGAAACCCCTGACAAGAGCGCACGTTATTTACGAGAAGCCTCTGCTCCCTGGCTCTCGTCCGGCTCCTTCCCAAGCCACGCCGGGGCTGAGCCGGCGTGCTGATATCTAGCTGGCCTTGGGTCCCCGCAGCTGTCAGAGGCAGAGGTGATAGTGAAATATTAAGAGGAAAATGAGGTGGAAGGACCAATCGGTGGCAAAAGAAGTCATACGAAAAGCTTCGAGGGAAAAGGGACCTGCCAACGCTGAGCACTGAAATATGATTCTGCATCAAACTTAATGAGCCTTGAAACGGTGATGAGCAAGAGCCACCCCCGCCCCCGCTTTTCCCTACCCTGGCCCCGAGCAGGCTGCCCCTGCACTAGCATTTACCCAGTGGCTGCTCTTCTGCCATTTGCCTTTTTCTTTTCTTGTTTTTATTTATCTATTTATTTATTTTTGAGACAGAGTCTCACTCTGTTGCCCAGGCTAGAGTGAGTGCCGTGGGGTCAGCCTAGCTCACAGCAACCTCCAACTCCTGGGCTCAAGCGATCCTCCTGCCTCAGCCTCCCGAGTAGCTGGGACTACAGGCATGCGCCACCGTGCCCGGCTAGTTTTTTGTGTATATACATATGTATATATATTTTTTTAGTTGGTCAATTAATTTCTTCCTATTTTTAGTAGAGACAGGGGTCTCACTCTTGCTTAGGCTGGTTTTGAACTCCTGACCTTGAGCAATCCTCCCTCCTCCACCTCCCAAAGTGCTAGGATGACAGGTGTGAGCCACCACACCTGGTCTTCCTTGTTTTTAGAACAAAGCATTTCTTCCTTCAGCAGCAGAATAGAAACAATAGGCTTGGTAATTGTCCTGATTTAAATGCAACAGGCCAGACAGGTGGCTCATACCTGTAATCCTAGCACTCTGGGAGGCCAAGGCAGGAGGATTGCATGAGGCTAGGAGTTGGAGACCAGCCTGAGCAAGAGCAAGACCCCGTCTCTACTAAAAATAGAAAAATTAGCCAGGTGTCATGGCGCAGGCCTGTAGTCCCAGCTACTCAGGAGGCTGAGGCAGGAGGATCGCTTCAGCCAAGGGAGCTTGAGGTTGCTATGAGCTATGATATCTGCACTGCACCCTAACCAGGGCAACAGAGCTAGACTCCATCTCAAAAATATAACATAACAAAACAAAACACAACAAAATGCACCAGAAGGCATTTTGTATACTGCTCAAAATATACCAAGAAAAGGTCTAGGAATACAGTTTAGTTATAAGGTGTGTATCATTTGAGTACACAATGGCATCATCATAGAACTTACATTTTATTTTCTTTCTGTAACCAAGAACATTCCTTTGTTCTTCCAAGAAAATCTAGCTTTGGAGGGCACATATATAGGTCATCAGCCAAAGTGTAAGCACATTTAATTTTAAGAAATCACAGTGTGACAGGAAAAATAACAACCATAGAAGTTTTCCACACGAAGTTATTTCAACATTAGATCAGCGCTTTCAAAACTTTATTGATTTGATTCCTTTAAGTGTTGGATTGTGTTGAATGGGTCATATTTCAGTTTAAGATCTAATGTTCACTTCTCTTTTTCTCAACAAACCATGGGAAATTTCAGTAATAATTAATATTTATACCCTAGTTTGACAAATGCTCAATCATCTTTGCTGAATTAAAAGCTTATTCTGTCTTTCTTGGATTCATGAGCATTTATTTCTAATGATAATAATGAATATTTAATAGGTCATCTTGTCCAATACTCCCAGGTCAAGAATGAGCCATGGAACACTTAAGTAACTTGCATTAGGCCACATAAGCTGTTGTTATTAGTTTATGGGATTTTATATCTCAGATATGCAGCACTTTTCTTCGTGATAAAACTGTTCTGGCTTGCTTTTCAGATCAGAATTCTACATGAGAGCTTGGTATACTACGATCAGCTCCAGCATATTATAGAACATCACAAAATCAATACCACTAGAATCATCATCAGACTTTGTTGACTTTTCTAAATCCTTTGCATGGTCAACCAGCAATAGCTATTGGTTAAATTATAGGAGCAGTTTTTTGAATACCATCATTTGTCTTAAACTAAGATAGACCAATTGCCATATCAGTCTCATTTTATAGACAAGGAACGGAGGCTCAGAGAGGTTAAGTACTTGCTAGGAATCACAAAGCAGGTAGATGAAGGAATACAATTTTAAAACCAGGTCTTTATATCTCCCAAGCTCATATTCTTTCTACTATACTAAGTTGCCTTTAAGCTCAATGTACTTTTTTTTTGTAGCAAATAATACAAATTACTAAAACATTCATAGGTCAGAAATCTATTTTACTTCTAAAAATGGAAAGAGAGCAGCCATAATTAATCAAGGAACAATTTGTGGCAGAGTCCAATGTTAAAGGTTTCATTTTGACAAAGAGCCAATCTATAATTTTAAAACTGCACATTATGTGCTTATCTATCTCAACAGCAGGGTATAAATTAGAAGGCCTGCCTTCTACGACAAATCAAGAAGCATTTCCTTGTGCATTTTCGTTATGTGCTGATAATGTTCTAAGTGGTTCACGTTTGTAATTTGACATAATTATGATACTAATGCGAAAAGGAAGGTATGATTGCTAGCCCCACATTACTGATAAGAATACTCAGGTACAGAGAGATTCAATAACTTGCCCAAAGTCACATAGTCAATAAACAGTGGGATCAGAATACGAACCCATGTGATCTGATTCTTGCCCACAATGCTGTACTGACTAATGCAATAAAAAGCATCAGTGTGTCCAATGGCTGGGACCCATCCTTTTCCTTGTACTCACTGAGTGTATCAGTTAGCCTTCTCCAGGGAGACAGACCAACAGGCTATATATACAGATACATATCAGAGGAGATCTAGTACAAGAATTGGCCCATGTGATTACAGAGGCCGAGAAGTCCTCTGCCATGGCAATCTGCCATGTGCAAGCTAGAGAACAGGAAAGCTGTGGTATGATTCCGTTTCAATCCGAAGGCCCCAGAATCAAGGTGAGGGATGGGGGAGGGTGGGGAGTTCAGGTGTAAGTACCAGCCTGGGTCTGAAAGGCCAGGAACCAGGAGTACCGATATCCAAGGCCAGGAGAAGATAGACGGCCCAACATGAGCAGAGAGAGGTTTTGTTCTGTCCAGGCTCTTGAAGGATTGGGTGAAGGCCACCCCGAGCAGTGAGAGTCACCTCCTTTACTCAGTCCACCAGGCCAAATGCTAACAGACAGACCCAGAAACGACTCAACCCCCCACTGCTAAATTTGACTAGAAAACAAAACAAAACAAAACAAAAACAGGAATGATGCTTTACCAGCTCTCTGGGCATCCCATAGCCCAGTCAAGCTGACACATAAAATAATCATCACACTGAGTTAAGATGGAACATAGAATGAGGTGTAAATCAAGCAAGAACACTGCATGATCTTGGGTTTGAAATGGGTTTGTCATGGGAAACCCTGCGATTGGTCTATGTGGACCATCCTGGCTATAATGCCTACAAAGAGGGAACTGGGTAGATACAGCACTGACCATTTATTGATCTCCTGTGGCTGTCCCTGCTGTCAAAGGGTTACTCCTCCTTCATCAGAAGGGGGTCTGAAGAGTCCTGATAAGAAAGTGGGAAAGGAGAGATTGTCCAGTGCATGTGGTCGTCCTACTGCCCAAAAGGTTTTTTGACAACAAGAATCCAAACTAAAAAGTAAGAGTAAGGCCGGGCACAGTGGCTCATGCCTGTAATCCTAGCACTCTGGGAGGCCAAGGTGGGAGGATTGCTCAAGGTCAGGAGTTGGAAACCAGCCTGAGCAAGAGCAAGACCCCGTCTCTACTATAAATAGAAAGAAATTAATTGACAACTAATATATATAGAAAAAATTAGCTGGGCATGGTGGCGCATGCCTGTAATCCCAGCTACTCAGGAGGCTGAGGCAGGAGGATCGCTTGAGCCCAGGAGTTGAAGGTTGCTGTGAGCTAGGCTGACGCCACGGCACTCACTCTAAGCCTGGGCAACAAAGCGGGACTCTGTCTCAAAAAAAAAAAAGTAAGAGTATTCAAAGCACGCAATAATTGCCATTATATGGGTCCTGGCATGGAGATTATTAGACTCTTACTAAATGCTTACACTCCCTTTACACTGTGCTTTATAAGCTGGTCAATTTCAACTCCTCAACCCAAAGCATGAGAAAGTCACTCTGTCTGTTACAAATCACCATTGAGCTAAGACTCCAGGCAGGGGATGTTTGATGGCTTTATGGCATATACATGTCTGTGCTATACAGAAAACACATATAAGAAGATTTATATGATGAATATACATTTTAATATATACATGAAGAAATTCCTTTCTTCACTGTGGGAATAGTTATGCCTGTTGTATCGCACCTATAGACACATGGTGAGGATTAATATATTTGTTTAAGGTGATATTGGTGAAGCTTTGCCTTTGTAAAAGGATGCCATCACACAGGACCAAGTGTTCTAATAATGAAAATTATTAGGCTTCTTAGCCTAAGTATACTGAGCTTTCATCTCACGTTTAGATTTTTTAAGAAATATCACCGTTTGTAATTACCAGGTTCACTCTGTGTTTAGGGGTAAAACAAACATTTTGTAAACTATGGTGTTATAATAATGTTTCCCCAATCTCTACTCGGAAATCTAAGACCTTCTGGTTCAAAAGGCCTCAGAGGAGATACTTGAGCAAAACTTTAATTTTGTTGTATTATAGGATATTTTGGTATAATTAGAACATGATTGAGCAATAAAAACTATTAAATTATAGTCTATACAGGGGTCCTCAAACTATGGCCCACGGGCCACATGCGGCCTGC
Source organism: Microcebus murinus (assembly GCF_040939455.1). Classification (NCBI taxonomy): domain Eukaryota; kingdom Metazoa; phylum Chordata; class Mammalia; order Primates; family Cheirogaleidae; genus Microcebus; species Microcebus murinus. The sequence continues at coordinate 16,374,903 of NC_134129.1, read as the reverse complement.
CAAGGACATTTATCTGGCCCACTGGGTGTTTTTGCCGCCGCTGCCTGTCCTGCTTAGCAGCCGACTCGTCCCGGGCCCACAGTGCGCATGCGTGGAATGTGCGTCCCCACTCTCCAACGGCCTCCAACGGTCTGGGGGACAGTGACCTGGCCCCCTGTTTAAAAACTTTGAGGACCCCTGGATAAACATTGAAGACTTTATACTAAAAGTTGCAAATGAAGATAACCTATGTATAAACAGGATTTTAAAAATGCCTGATTATTTCAAAGATCAGCTTTCTCCTTGAAGTGACTCAAAAGAACAGATGGGAATAAGCAGCTATACCACGTTGATAGGCCTTTCTTTCTCTGGCCCATAAAGAAATAAAGCAAGGCAATTAATCTTAGTACTCATAATACAAAAAGACAGGGAGAGTATGTGGGAAGCCTTCATTTAACCTCTGAGAACTACATTTTATGTAATTAGGAGATATGTCAACAACCAGGTTTCAAAACCTCAAAATAAACATATCACTGGGGGTCTACTGGCAATGATATTTTCATATAAATAGCCGTTCGGGGAATAGTAAAGTTAATTTTGTATTGCTAACCACTCGAGAGAGGCATTTAAAGCAACCACACGCAACACAAAACTGCCATATCTCATCAAACCCAAACACATCAATTGTAAAATACATCCCTAAAATGTTAATATTTGAAAAAAAAAATCGTGCATCTTAGAGTAGATGAAATACATTAAGTATGTGATAATTCCAGCTTCATGTATTATCCAGTACGTTATTTCAATTACTTATTATAAACTACAACCTACCTCCTAATATCCCAAAAATGCAACCCATGATTAAATCTACACTTGAGCACATAGGAAACAGAATTTCAGGCCATTATCTTAGTGTGTGGGTGAACAAAGTCTAGATGACTTCTGTATAATCTATCTTTCATATCCTGGGAGGAATATTTGTTGTTATAAACAACTCATATTCTTAAGCAATTTTACCTTTTTATAAGAACTTATGGGGAAAATAAGAACTCTGGATGATTATTACATTGCTATGTCAGGATGACTTTTAATTCGTTCATTGATCTTTATAAATTTTCTGTATTGATTTTTAAAAATTGAGACATAATTCACATACCATGAAATTCATCACTTTAAAGTGTGCAATTCAGTGGATTTTTATCGTATTCAAAAGATTGTACAGCTGTCACCACTATATAATTCCAGAACATTTAAATTACCCCTTAAAGAAATCCAGACTCATTGGTGGTCGTTCCACATGAGCCAATCTCTTATAATAAATCTCTGTCTGTCTGTCTCTCAATATATATCAATATATCTCCCTCCCTTCTTCCCTGCCTCCCCACCCCTCTTCTGCCCATCCCAATGCTCTGGCAACCACTAATCATCTTTCTGTCTCTATAGATTTGACTATTATGGACAATTCATATAAATGGAATCATAAAATAAGTAGCTTTTTGTGTCTGGCTTTTTTCATTTAGCATTTCAAGGTTCATCCATGCTGTAGCGTTTATTAGTATTGATTCTATTTTCATGACTAAATATTGTATGGATACAACATTCTGTTAAACCCCCATTCATTTACTGATAAACATTTGGGTTGTTTCTAATTCTGAGATATTATTTAATTTTTTCATTAAATTTTTTATTAATGTTAGATATTTATTATTTAATAATACTGCTGTGAAATTCATGTATAAGTTTTTGTATGAACATACATCCTCAGTTCTCTTGGGTATAGGAGCAGAACTGCTGGGTTGTATGGTAACCCTACGTTCAACTTTCTAAGGAACCGCCAAACCATTTTCCAAAGTGGCCGGACTATTTTACATTTCTGCCAGCAATGTATGAAGGTTCCAATTTCTCTACATCCTCATCAATACTTGTCATTGGTCTTTTAAAATTATTATTATGGCCATCCTACTGGGTGTGAAGTGGTATCTCACTGTGATTTTGATTTGCATTTCCCTAGTGGCTAATGAAGCTGAACATCTTTTCATGTGCTTCCGGTCATCTTCTTTGGAGAACGGTTGGTTAATTTTATGTGTCAACTTGACTGGGCTAAGGGATGCCCAGAGAGCTGGCAAAGCATTATTTCTAGGTTCGTGTCTGTGAGGGTTTTTGCAGAAGTGATTAGCATTGAGTTGGTAGAAGGAGTAAAGAAAACCGCCCTCACCAACGAAAGAGGCCATAATCTAATCCACTGGGGTCCGGAACAGAACAAAAGACAGAAGACCAAATTTGCTCTCTGCCTCAGCTGAGACATCCACACTCCCCTCCGGCAGACATCAGTGCTCCTGGTTCTCAGAGCTTCAGACTCAGACTGGGACTTAAACCATTGATTCCCCTGGTTCTCAGGCCTCCAGGTTTGGACTGGAATTATACCACTGGCTTTCCTGGGCCTCCAACTTACTGATAGCAGGCTGTGGGATTTCTTAGCCTCTATAACTGCATGAGCCAATCTCTTATAATAAATCTCCATCTGTCTCTCTCTCTCTCTCAATATATATCCTGTTAGTTCTACTTCTCTGGAGAATACTGACTAATATAGATTTTGGTGCCAGGAGTGGGATGCTGTTATAACAAATATCTAAAAATGTGGGAGCAGCTTTGGAACTAGGTGAGGGGTAGAGGCTGTAAGAGTTTTGAAGTGCACTCTGGAAAATGTCCAGATTGCCATGAACAAAATCTTATAGGTGATTCTGGTGATGGCTCAGAAAGAAAAGAAAAGAGCTATAGAGAAAGCCTCAAACTTATCTAAGGAGAATATCTAAGTAATCATGAAGAGCATGTTGGTAGAAATATGGATGGGAAGAGCCATTCTGCTGAGGTCTCAGATGGAAAAGAGGAATGTGTTATTAGAAATCGGAGGAAAGGTCATCCTTGTTATAAAGCAGTAAGGAACTTGACTGAATTGTGTCCAACGTTCTAGTGCTTTGTGGAAGGCAGAACTTGTGGACAATGAAACTGGATATTTAACTGAGGCTATTTCGAAGCAAAGCGCTGACAGAGAGGCTTGGCTCCTTCTTACTGCTTATAGTAAAACGAGAAATGAGAGAAATGCCTTGAAGATAGAATTGTTAAGCAGAAAAAAAAAGCAGAACATAAAGATTTAGAAAATTCTCAGCCTACTATTCACATTGCAAAACAAGAGGACACAAAGGGTGTGGCCAAGCCGCTATTTGAAGCGGAGATTAGGATGGGACAGCCATCTCAACAGAAGCCAGGAAGGATCCCCCAAGGCAATGGCAGAATGACCTCAAGGGGGATTCAGAGATCACGAGGGCTGCTCCGTGGTCTCATCACCTCACTTATAACAAGCCACATGGCTCACACCCAAAATTGTGACACCAAAGCTGTCCAAGGCCATGGGGGGACAGAGCTGCCTGAAGCCTGGGTGGCCCAAGCCCAGCCTGAGGGAGCTACAGGGGCAGGACCCCGCCCCAGGGGCCCGGAAGGAGCATTCAACCAAAGAGGATTTTTCTCAAGCCTTCAGATCTCATGGAGCTTGCCTTATAGTTTGGACTTATGTCAGATCTGTTACCCCTCTCTTCTTTCCTGTTTCTCTCTTTTGGAATGGAAATGTCTATTCTATGCCTGTCCTACCGTTTGTATCTTGGAAGCACATAACTAGTTTGGTTTCACAGGCTCACAGTTGGAGAGCAATTTGCCTCAGGATGAAACATGCCTTGAGTCTCACTTATATCTGATCTAGATGACATTTAGATGAAACTTTAGATTTTAGGGTTGATGCTAGAATGTGTTGAGACTTTGGGGGCTGCTGGGATGTACCGAATGTCTGAAGAATGTCAATTTTGGGGGCCAGGGGTAGGATGTTATAGATTGAATGTTTGTGTCCCCCCAAATTCATATGTTGAGATCCTAATTTCCAATGTGACAGTATTAAGAAACGGAGCTTTTGGTAGGCGATTAGTTCATGAGGGCACTGCCTTACAATTCTTTTAGCACAAAAGTAAAAATTTCTCTGTTTAATTCTATAGTTATAAAACCAACAAATATCTAGGAATGGGCAAATTAAAGATTTCATAGCCAGAAGACACCAATTAATTTTGTTATGAGACAAAAGATTGTTTTTTCTATACAAGTTAGGAAAAAATTGCTTGAAAAGCCATCAAAATAAATCTGACCAATTTCTTGCCAGGGGATAGAAATTAGGGCCATTTCTAGACAGTCTATCTGTCTGTAGAATTTCCATATTTTAAAATTAGTTTTGGAATCTCCATCTGTACTAGATACTGGTATTATTAATTCACAGAACACCATTGCTTGCCATCATTTCTAATGATGTGGAGTTACACTAAACATATTTCTCTTTCAGCATTTCAAAACATGCTCAACCATGAAAAGAAAATTGATTTTAAAGACATCTGTGCCAATATGTATGACATATTTGCGTTTTCTACAGAGAGCTACAACAGCCAGAACTTTGCCTTGGTAATAATAAAATATGCTATGGTGACTTCCAAGCGCTGTATGGTTTTGCAATGGAAAACAAGCTGGATAAGCTTTGAAAGTTTGTCAGAAACTGTGATGGCCGGGTGGCAAATGGGATTATACTAGTCCCAAGGGACATTGCAAAACTATCTTCCCAACCATCTGTTGCTCTGTATCTGCAGTTCTACTGGACACCAGTCAAAAAGAAGAGATGACAAGTGAGAACTATTTTTGGCAACAAAACAAAAAAATAAGAAACTCAAAACAAACATCCTCCCACAAACAGTTGGGCTTTCTGTTGAATTTAAATCATGCATGACAACAATTTTTAGACAATGCACACACTGAACTCACTGAACGTGCCACAAGAGATAGAATGAAGAATGAAAGGTAACCAGGAGGTGACATTTCTTCAGGAGGCAACTTGTCCCTTTACTTGTTTCTCCCCATAAGGTAGAAGCTCCATGAGGGTGGAGATTAAGTCTTAGCTCTGTATTGTTAGAACTTTAGTTTTGGCTAAATAAATACGTAAAAAGAGGGTATAGTAAAGGACCATAAGGTCCAGATAGGAAAGAAATGAGCTTGAATGAAAATATCTACTGCTTGTGACTTGGGATGAAGAAAGAATACTGACTATGGCAGTGGGATTCTATAATGGAGTTTTTCATAACCATTCATTCACTTATTCAACAGCTATCTGTGAACCTACAATGGGTACCTCCTTAGGTACTGAGGTTGAAGTTATAAATAAAACAGACCAGAACCCTGCTCTCATGGAACTTACAAATAGAACCTAATATTTAACAATCATGGAGCACTGAAGTGTGGCAAGCTCTGGCTCCACAAGTCCTGTATCTCCTTTGATCTTCACACCAACCCTATGGGATGAGCACTATCCTTATTCTCGTTTTACAGAGGAGACAACTGAAATTTATGTAGAGGGACTCGCCTAGGCCCAGGGGTCAGTAACTCAAACACAGGCGTGCCTAACCACCGCACCTCCAATCTTTACTATGGCCTAACCCCATCACAGCCATCATGGGCACAGAGACCATGGGCTCATGACCACTTTGCATGCTATTCATTTCTGGAGGGTAGTTACGCAAAGGTGCAATACCATCTTCTGCCATATTATGCCACTATAGTCATTCAGGGATGAGAGATAAATCTTCCAGATTTGTAAAGCTTAAAAATTCGCTCAAGAAAGGCAACTTTGTGTCTTTGATGATTTTTTAAAGCTGTGTTCCCCAACCCCTGGGCCACAGAGCTGGGCCTGTCCCTGCCCCCCAAATCCGTGGAAAAATTGCATTCCATGAAACATAAGAAGGGGTGCAGGGCACACAGCAGGAGGTGAGCAGTGGGACAGGGAGTGAGCATAGCTTCATCTGTATTCGTAGCCACGCCCCGTTGCTTACGTCACCGCCGGAGCTCCGCCCCCCTGCCCACTGCCCCATCCACTCTCAGTGGAAAAATTCTCTTCCATGAAACTAGTCTCTGGTGCCAAAAAGGTTGGGGACCACTGATTTAAAGGGAAGAGAAGAGAGCTAGGAGATACCAAGTTAAAAGAGATGCTCTTGGCCGGCGCTGTGGCTCACGCCTGTAATCCTAGCTCTTGGGAGGCCGAGGCGGGCGGATTGCTCAAGGTCAGGAGTTCAAAACCAGCCTGAGCAAGAGCGAGACCCCGTCTCTACTATAAATAGAAAGAAATTAATTGGCCAACTGATATATATATAAAAAATTAGCCGGGCATGGTGGCGCATGCCTGTAGTCCCAGCTACCCGGGAGGCTGAGGCAGAAGGATCACTCGAGCCCAGGAGTTTGAGGTTGCTGTGAGCTAGGCTGACGCCACGGCACTCACTCTAGCCCGGGCAACAAAGCGAGACTCTGTCTCAAAAAAAAAAAAAAAAAAAAAAAAAAGAGATGCTCTTAACAGTAGGCAATAATGCTATAAGTTTTTCCAAGATGGCAGAGAGCTGGCCCCCACTAGGGATAAGGAATTAACTATCAGCATCCAGGGGAAAGAGGAAAATAGGTAAAAGAAGAACTCCGGCAAACACTTCGCTAGGGTGCTATATAAATCCCAAAGGGATTATTAACAGGAGATTCAGAATATAAAAAACTAAGAAAATCATTTGAGTATATATTGACTGATGGTTTTCCAATAATCCAGTCTCTGGAAAATGCCTTATAAAATAGTAGTGTAAGCATCTAGGGATATCTATATAAATCTTATTGCTAAATAAAAGTGAATTATGACGTATTGTTCCATAAAATGTGGATTTAATTCAACCTTCAACAATTCAAATCCAGAACACCTAACGTCCCTCCTGAGTCCTGTGTCTACAACTTTCATAAAAACTGCTTAGGTGACCAGTGATATAACACAGGCAGACCTGAAGATTTCTGGAAGAGCTGCACTCTGAAGTACAGGGCCATGGAGTATGGCACTTTGCAATCCACTTTAGCTACATCACATCTTCACTATTAAGACACTCTAGGTCATGTTTATTGTCCATTTATCACTTATAGCTTTTCCCTTAAAAATAATTCTTTTTTTTTTTTATTTTTTTTTTCTTTCTGACTATCAGTTGCTATTGGGAGAAAATAATTCTTTAAGTTTATATTCTGCTAGAATATCGAAACTCTTAAAAGATGCGATGATTAAGCAATGAAAGGAATATAACTCTTCCAGAGTCAAAATCAGTATCACTGTAGGTTTTTAGGCAGGTGTGGTAGAAAAGGAGACATCAAAATTACAACAGAATGTGATGCCTGCAAAGTAATCTCACTGAATCAAAGCTGTATTAGACATTGGCATATGACATATTGTGTAAATGACACCCCATACTTGTGTTTCATTTCATTCAAAAAATATTTATAGAATATGCTATATCAGCCCTTGTGCTAGAAATATAAACACAGAGACAGAATGACAGTCTAACCTTTCATGAATTAAGATTACCTTTCATATTTTTAAATAGATTTTTTGTACACTTGGGGGTGGAGAACAAACAGGCTTAGAGTTAGAAAGCTGTAGGTTTAAGATCAATTTCAGCATGAGTAGGGGTATAACCTTAGACAAGCCACGTAACCCTTTTTAGCCTCGATTTTCTTATTTGTAAGTGGGATTGTTACATAGAGTAGCTTTACTCTTAACAAAAGTTAATCTTTCCATTGTGTGCGTTACACAATGGAAAGATTACATCCCATCCTCTCTGGTCTATTTCAGTTTGTAGTTGATATTAATTTACTAGGGCTGCTGAAACAAGAACTGCAGACTGGGTGGCTTAAACGACAGAAATTTACTTTCTCACAGTTCTGTAGTCTAGAAATAAGATCAAGTTGTCAACAGGATTGTTTTTTCCTAAGGCCTCTCTGTCCTGGACTTGTAGCTCAGGAATTAAGTTACCAAGACTCATTACCTGGGTGAGCTTGGGCAAGTTACTCAGTTTCCTCATCTATTCAATGCAGGATAATAATAGCAGCTACTTACTAGGGCTTCTATGAAGAATAAATACACTGTTTGAAATGGTGCCTGGCACAGAAATGTACAACAAATATTATCTATTATTATTTTTATTTATGTTTTAAAAATATTAGCATTCCTGGTGAGGGTACTGAGGCCATTAAGAATCAGAAATATTACCATAGTTATGAAATACTAAATAAATTATGCAAACAAAAAACAATTGTGCACACATGCATGAGTGTATGTGTGGGCAAAGGGAGAGAAAAATAGTTTCTTAATATGGTTAAGAGGCCATAATAACCATTTTCTGTCCATGCTAGATCGCAAAATTTAATTACCTTCATTAAATTAGCTGTTGAAAGATCATTAGGATTACATTGCAAATTCTCATTATTAAAAAAGATGCTTTTGTAGGTATTCTGTCATAGCATCCTGTGGGAATAGGATTTGGATGGGCAATGTATGAACACAGGCACAAGGCTCCCTATGGAATCAGCCCAAACCTAGCAAATATCAAGAGACTCTAGAAAACGAATTTCTGGTTTTATTTCAGCATTATTTTGAGTCCTGAAAATTTGCTTCCTTTTGAAGTATATTTTAGTCTCTATCTTTTCCAGTGAGAATAAGATATATCGATGTTAAAGGAAAATTGTAAAAATTGGTTTGTAAGTTTCCATTTCTACCTCATGACTATGCAAATACTCAGAACTTTTGCATAAATCATCACCACGACCCCCAAAGTAAGTTTCAGAATGAATCATGCAAACCCACAGCTGTGAGATTAAGTATAAAAAAAGACAGCTCTCCACTTCTGGCACAACTTCAAATGCCTCAATGGAGACAGAAAAATGTCAAACACAAAGATTACGGTGAAACACTGCAGCTTCCATGGACTGGGAAGAAACTTCCAGTACTTTCTGTATGGTAGAATATTTAACACACTGCACCTCTCAGGCATTATAAAAAGGATTGGCTTGTAGAAACTGAGGACCAGTGACTTTACAGGTCTGTACTAGTCACTCCTATGCCGTACAAGAAACTAGTGAATTTCCAAATGCTGATATACCAATAAGGAGACTGGGGCCTCTCTCTGGTCCCGTTCCTCTCTTTGACCCCTGTTACAACATTCCTGTTGCACCGATCCAAAGAGCATAAGTCTCCAGAATGATATTCTCATTTGATAATAGTTGATCTTTTCAATTCTAGATAGTGACAGCTTCCAGTAGATTCTAGCTCCCAGTACATGTGTGAAGCTTTAAACTTATCTACTGATACAGAGGAAGTTACTCATGGAAGAAATATCTTCAATGCACAGCCCACAGTCTGGCACTGCTGAGATAGTTGTTTGAAATGGAAAAAAAATGTAGTGCTCAGAGCTTTTAAAGGAGAAATGTAAGAAAACACTGGTTGAAGTTAAAAGATAGAATGGTAGAGAAAACCCCATTTGTAATAACAATGGAAAAAGAGATAATACTTAGGAATAAACTTTAAAAGTTTCAAACCTATATAAAAATACTTTATAAAACACTCCTGCAAAACACAAATACAGACTTGAACGCATGGAAAGACTTTCCTGGTTCTTGGTGAGGATATCTCACCATCATCAAAAGATGTTTGTGCTCACTAACTCAGCTTTGTGAAATCCCGATAAAAAATCCAATAAGCTTTTTTTTTCCTTGGAAATAAAAAATTGACTTTATCGACCCAGCAATAGCATTGTTGGGCATCTACCCAAAAGAGCCTAAGATATTCTATTACAAAGACATCTGCACCCGAATGTTTATGGCAGCACAATTCATTATTGCAAGGACATGGAAACAACCCAAGTGCCCATCAATTCATGAGTGGATAATTAAAATGTGGTGTATGCTCACAATGGAATATTACTCAATCCTAAGAAATGACAGTGAGCTAGCACCGTTTATGCTATCCTGGATTAAGCTTAAGCCCGTTATCCAAAGTGAGGCGACACAAGACATGGAAATTGGGCCCCTCATCTACTCGCCATCAAATTGGTACTGACTGATTAAAACTGTGGTTTTCAAATGGTGGCAATGCCCACCAGGGATTGGGGGTGGGAGGGAGACCCAATCTTAGGGATGTGGCGAGCATTTGAGGGGAAGGGCATAACTCTAACCCTTCTTAGGGAGAGGCAAAGATATACGATGTAACCAAAATGTCAAACAAACAAACAAAACAAAACAAAACAAAACAATGAACAGAACAGCAAGCCAGAAAGAGATTTGACCACAGATGGAAATTAGCATATGACACAGGCGTAACTCAAAATGCTGGGGCAAAGATGAACTTTTTAATAAATGGTGCTGGGACCACTGAATAACCATTTGGCAAAAGATAAATATTTTTATTTCTTTTTTTTTTTTTGAGACAGAGTCTTGCTTTCTTGCCCAGGCTAGAGTGAGTGCCGTGGCGTCAGCCTAGCTCACAGCAACCTCAAACTCCTGGGCTCAAGCGATCCTCCTGCCTCAGCCTCCCGAGTAGCTGGGACTACAGGCACGAGCCACCATGCCCGGCTAATTTTATATATATATATATATATATATTAGTTGGCCAATTAATTTCTTTCTATTTTTATAGTACAGAAGGGGTCTCGCTCAGGCTGGTTTTGAACTCCTGACCTTGAGCAATCCATCCGCCTCAGCCTCCCAGAGTGCTAGGATTACAAGCGTGAGCCACCGCGCCCGGCCAAAAGATAAATTTTGATCCATTTCTTATGCTATCCATAAGCATAAACTTCAAGTTAATCAGATATTTTAAAAACCAAACTATACAATTAATTTTAATGGGCAAATTCCTCATAATTCCTCCATCATCTGAAGGTAGGAACAGCTTTCTAACTGTGACTCAAAATCCAGACACAATTTTAAAAAAAAGTTTCATGTATTTGAATCTAAAAAACTGAACAGCAAAAATACCATAAGCAAAATCATAAAACAAAGTATAAGAAATTATTTGCAAATTTTTCATAAAGAATGAATGTCCCTAATTTATAGAGAACTTTTTAAATTTGAAGAAAAGGTGACCAAAAATACTACAGAAAAAATAGGCAAAAGACATGAATAAAAAATTCACACAACACATGAAAAATTACGTTAAAATATGAAAATATGTACTTCGCTTAAAAGAGAAATTCATATTAAAATTACATTGAACATCATTTCACACTCATCAGTTTGATGAAAAAATTAAAAGCTTGATAATACAGTCTGTTGGCAAGGCTGAACGAAAACAGGCCCCCTCGTACATGACTTATAGGAAGGCAGAGGGTATAATCCTTGCGTAGGGAAATTCTGCAGTCTAATTAAACCGTATGCATTAACCTTTATCCAGTATATCATGGCTATAATGACCCATCTAGAAGTTTGCTCCGATTGTATACCTCCAATGCATATACAAGGTTATCCATTGTATCATCGTCTGTAATCACACATATGGGAAATTACCTAAACTTCCAAATACAGGATACAGCTGAAGGAACTATGATGCATTCACACACTGAGGTACTAGGCAGATATAATAAAGAATAAGAAAGCTCTCTATGAACTGATATGGAATAATTTTCAGGATACATTGTTATTAATTTTAGAAAGCATGGTAAAAAAAGAAAACCTAGTACATATAGTATGGTACTTTTTATGTAAGAAAAAGAAGGGAATAAGAAACCATAAATTTCTCTTCTTATTGTTGCAAAAGGAAACACAGGAGGAATAAACCAGAAACCGATGAAATTGGTTACCTAGAAAGGGATAAGCTAGGAGGAACAGAGGTTGGAAAGGATAGAGTGACATTTCTGGCTATACCTCTTTGTGTAGGTTTTTTTTTTTTTTTTTTTTTTTTCTGAGACAGTCTCACTCTGTTGCCCAGGCTAGAGTGCTGTGGCATCAGCCTAGCTCACAGCAACCTCAAACTCCTGGGCTCCAGCGATCCTCCTGCCTCAGCCTCCCGAGTAGCTGGGACTACAGGCATTTGCCACCATGCCCGGCTAATTTTTTCTGTATATATTTTCAGTTGGCCAATTAATTTCTTTCTGTTTTTAGTAGAGACGGGGTCTGGCTCTTGCTCAGGCTGGTTTCAAACTCCTGACCTTGAGTGATCCGCCCACCTCGGCCTCCCAGAGTGCTAGGATTACAAGCGTGAGCCACCGCGCCTGGCCTCTTTGTGTAGATTTAAATTTGGAATAATGTTAATGTTTGATATGGCCCCAAAATACAATTACATCAATAAGCATAGGAGAAAACCCTAGAGTTGAATGCGTGCTATTGATTGAGTGCTTACTATGGGCTGGCTGAGCAAAGAGCCTACCCGCCACTCTAAGTGGGGTACTCATACGATTCACCACTCTAAGTGGGGTACTCACACCATTCTTGATTTACAAAGGACGAAACTGAGAGGTAAGAACGTGCCACGGTCCCAGGCATAGCTGGCAGGGAAACATTCAATTTTGTCTCTAGAAGACTTCTTTCCTCCTCTTCTGCATTTTAACTGCCATACTGCATCCATTTCCTCTTATAATTTACAAGGCATTTTTTTTTTTTTTTAATGGCAGGCTTTTATTTCAGTTGTATCCATGTCACATGGAGTGAGAAAGCCACTTTGGGAATGAACTCTGATAGAATTCACTGTTTCTTGGTAGAGACCTGAAAGGAATCTTTAAGTCAGCGTCAAGCAAAGGCCCAACGTAAACATTTACAATATTGCCCCTGAAATCAAGTTTCTTCCCAAAGTCAGTCAGGGGGTGGATTAGTGGGAACGGTGGTAATAAAGCCAGCTTTAAAATTCTGTGGTTTGAGGGCTTAGAAAAAAATAAAGTCTCCTTAAGGTTAGCATACAGTTAACCCTGCAAGGACTGCCAGTAAGTTTGGGATAGGCAAGTTCTGCAATGAAGTATGCTTTCATTGCAGAACTTTCCAGACTCCTAAAGAGTGCTGTAATCCCCTGTGGAAAACAGATAAATTGAGGTATTCCAATAACACAGATGAAACCCAGAACCCCGGGCCGATCAGCAGTGAGTGACATCACACCGCATTCCAAAGCTGGCCTCCGAGCACAAGTTGCTCACGCAGAAACCAGAGCCTGTTTTCCAGCAGGAATCGGGGGTGAGAAAGCGTCGGATTTTGATAGAAGAGTAACTACCATAGGAAGCCAATTACCTTCCTCAAACAGGCCCCATCTGTCTTTCATAACCAGGAAAGCAATGGACCTCTTGCATGCACACCTGAGAATTTCTTGTTTTACCAGCTCAAACTCAATCATACGTTAAGGAGGAAAAAGGTGTCCAATATTTTTGCAGTCTGGTGACAAAAAGACTAATCCTCAAAGGAATAAATGCATGTAAGAGAAAACTAGGACGCTTTAAATATGTACAATTTTTTTTTTTTTTGAGACAGAGTCTCACTCTGTTGCCCAGGCTAGAGTGAGTGCCGTAGCATCAGCCTAGCTCACAGCAACCTCCAACTCCTGGGCTCAAGCGATCCTCCTGCCTCAGCCTCCCGAGTAGCTGGGACTACAGCTGGGACTACCATGCGCCACCATGCCCGGCTAATTTTTTTCTATATATATTAGTTGGGCAATTAATTTCTTTCTATATTTATAGTAGAGACAGGGTCTCACTCTTGCTCAGGCTGGTTTCGAACTTCTGACTTCGAGCAATCCGCCTGCCTTGGCCTCCCAGAGTGCTAGGATGACAGGTGTGAGCCACCACACCCGGCCTAAATATATACAATTTTATTGGTCAATTATACCTGGATAAAGCTAGGAAAATAAGAGATAAAACTAAATCACAAAAAAAGTCTTAGAGGTTACATTTTTATAATTTAAGACATATATCACTTCTGTTCGCATTGCCACTACCAGCATAGCAGCTGTCATTTACTGAGAGGTTATGATGTCTCAGGTACTGTTCTCACAATGCTATGATCTGTGTACTACTAGGATAACCCGCTTCGCAGGTGAGAAAATTAAGACACATAAATGTGATAGAACTTGCTCAGGGGCCCATGATGAATAAATAGCCAGGATCCAAACTCAGTCTGTGGAGTGCTAGTCCTAACCACAGTGATAGGAGCATTAGTGACTGATATTTTGCATTGCAGGGCAGTTATTAACAAAGCAAGCGTTCATGGTTAACATCACAGGTCTCTGGAGCATAGAGAGACAAAGGTCCCTGTTTCATGGCCCACACTGGGAAAAATAGACAGTAACAGTTTAGAGAGACTGTCAGAACCAAATGAACCCAAGAAGACTTTTTGCTTAGATGAGCAGAAGAAAATTTATTGAAATTTTATAAGGTCACCAAAGTTTAATGGCTGCAAAAGGGCATTGGAATAAAGTGGCCAAGGTGCTCCATGACAAAATAAAAATAAAATCCTGTATTTGGAGATGTGCAACGTTTGGGGGATGGTCACGCTTGAGGCTCTGACTCGAGGGGGTAGGGTGGCATGGGCAATATACGTAACACTTGTACCCCCATAATACACTAAAATAAAAAAAAATGGAACTACAAAAAAAATCTTGTGTTTCTCGGAAATGGAAAATTTGGTAGCTGTCGCCAGACTCTTCATGTATTTACAGAATGTCATTAATATTCCCAAACTGCCCTATAATGCCTCTTCTTCCAGCCAAACAAATGGGCCTGAGTCCCCATCACTCCGGAGTTCTATTCATAGATTCGCTCATTTAATGGATGTTGGCCAAGTGGCTGCTGGTGCCATATCTGTGTCTGATACATTTCTAGGCCTCTGAGGACATTCCTAACGGTATGGAACTCCAATTCCTGTTTTTAAAAAGTGGCACAATGATAAGTGAACCATTTCCCAATTGATCAGAACTGTTGCCCCACCAATAAGGAGGTGGAGAGAGAACAGCAGTGGCCACAAACTCCACCATGTGTCTGGGGCCCACAGGTAGGACAAGAGAAAGAAGCAAGGGGTAGATTCTGGGGTGGGCTGGAGAGAACAGGGCCCTTCTAAGAGGCTGCCACAATTCAGCTCCGACCAATTCCTGCCATTCCTTACATTTTTCAAAGAGAAACAAACAAGCAAAAAAAAAAAAAAAAAAAATCCAGTTATTTATGTAAAGCCTGTGTTGTTCGTTTGAGTTCCAAATGACAGTTATCACAAACACTGAGTAGACCAAACTCAACAGGGCCCCGGAACAGCTGAGGCTTGCTGGTGACGGGTCTACAATCCGGTTTGCTTCTGAGGTGTAGAAGGAAAGCAGCTGATTGGATCGGGAGGAGGCTGTTGTAGACAACGCTTTTAGGTCCCTTCCGAGTGCACGAAAGAAGTGACACCGAATCACTGGCAGAGTTGACGGAGCGCTGGGCTTATACGACAGACCCGGTCACGTTAGAATGGTGTCCTGCCTTTTTACAGGCAAGATACGGGGAGGGGCAGCAAGGCATGTGATCTTGACTCCCTTAGTGGAGGAAAGTGACATTCTGGGCAGCCCTGCCTGTGTCTTGTTTTATATTACATACGCACAGCTAATTGGTTATGACGGCTGCGGTGATTGGAGCTGCATTACCAATGTGATTTCTTAAAAGCACACATTAATCAAGAATACTAATGCAAGCAGCTACCAAGACCGCTCTCATTTTTCTTGTCTTCTTTTCCAAAATGGGTCCCTGCTTTTAATTTCTCAGCTGCCACCATCAAATCGCCTTATCCGTTTAAGCCTAACTCTGACCTCGTGGGATCACCTAAGGAATGAGTCCCTAACATTCACTGACTTGGGTGCCAAATAATAGAACAAAAAAAAATCCAAAGGAAAAAATATCCTGGACCTCTGACCCCTGACAAGCTGACATGGTCCAGCTTCGCTCAATACAGAAGGGAAGGAACAGTCCCAGCATGAACCTTGTCCTGGCGAGAACTTCAGCCTCTAAATGGAACAGCTGTTTTGTAATAAACAATGAGGAATAAACAGAAAAATAGGTGGGAAGGAAATGCCAGAGCCGCTCAGTCCTGAATTAGTAGGCAATATGCACAGAGAAAAGGAACCTGGGCCTTGGGCTCACGTGGGCCTAAATTGAATTCCCCCTCCTTCACTTAATGGCTTCATATTACATAAGTCAATTAACCTCTCTGAACCCCATCTTTCTCATCTGTAAAACTGGGTAGTAGCACCCAATTCATAGGATTACCATGAAGATTAAATGAGAGAGAGTATGTAAGACATTTTATAGGCACTCAATAAATAAATAGTAGCTGTACTTATTTTTAACATTATTATAGTCAACTTATGACTTATAAGAAAAGCAGGACTTATTTCTAAACTGTGAGATTATTTGCGATATGCCTAGAATTCATGTACAATATTCTCTTACTGCTGCTATTAAACTGCCATAGAAGGGCTGAGGCTTTCTTTGCTGCCCCATTCTTTCCGGCCCAAATGTTCATTACAGATTCGAATTTTCAATGAAGAACAGCATGCTGGATATTTACAACCTAGATAACGGTCTTTTCGTTTTCATTTCTGCAACCTCTATTGCAAGGTGCGTTTCTGTCTCCCTATTCCCACCCTATCCAGCCCAACAGCTAGACATGAGTCATCTTGTGCAGAAATAGAACATAAAATTTGCAAATGCTTGAGCATTACGTTTAAGCAACACTAGTCTAAGCAAAAGACAAAACCACTAGGCTGTGTACATACGGAGCTAGCTTTCTCACTCCCAGACTAGGTCTAAAAATGTGTCGGGTTGGGCCAAGGAAATGAGGAGAGAGATGGAAAGCGCAGCAGGTGAACGGGAGGCACGAGCATTTCCACCGTAAGCACAGCCTGGGGACAGAGAGAGCCGAGGCAGCAGGCAAACCTGTGCCCAGGGACCACACCGCTGCTGTCATTGGGTTGGGGACCACTTCCCGACACAGCCAGCCAGTCGCCAGCTGAGTGCCTATAAGTGATGCTCAGTGATGCCCAGACTCAGCTGCTCCGAACCCCCAACTGATCCTCTCCATGGAAGAAGACAGCCCCTGCCCCATTCGGCGACTGGGACCTTGTTTGGGTGCTCCAGCAGAGGGTCTCTGGAGTGACATGCTGTCTCAGGGGAAAGCCCCTCCCGTGTCTGATCGGGGTCGGGGGTCTGATGGAACACAGTGCCCCGGTTCCATACAGGGCGCCAGACCTGCCCCCTCGACTTTCTGATTCGGTAGGTCTAGGCTTGAGGACTGCAAGGCTGTATTTTTAGCACCCATCTCACATGACTCTGATACAGCTGATGTGCAGCATAGCGCTTGAAAACTACTCACTCTAGACAAGAATTCGAACAGAGCTTCATAGGCACAAGAATCCCCATATTGGGGACAGGAGTCCAAAGGCTTTGTGTACAGTGACTAGCCTCTAGGGACAGAATATTTGGCGGGGGGGGGGGCTTCATCCTATTTGAGGGCTCAATATATTACTTTACTGTTTAGACTATGAGCCCAGTGAGCTAGATCGCCCTGCAAGACGGTTTTGGTTCTGTGTCTGGACATTTTATGTGTGTAATAAATATTAATTCCTATTAGTGCTGGATGAGATGCCAGAAACACACGACCAAGTATTTGAGAAAGAGAAACCAACTCTTTTTCTCATCTAGGTAAATGAACTAATGTCTGATAACCAAACTACACACAGTTGGATCAAAGAAAGCTCAGGATCACCCTATAAAGTTTTCTTTTCTTTTTTGAGACAGAGTCTCGCTTTGTTGCCAAGAATAGAGTGCCGTGGTGTCAGCCTAGCTCACAGCAACCTCAAGCTCCTGGGCTCAAGCGATCCTCCTGCCTCAGCCTCCCGAGTAGCTGGGACTACAGGCATGCGCCACCATGCCCGACTAATTTTTTTCTATATATTTTTTAGTTGTTCAGCTAATTTCTTTATATTTTTAGTAGAGACGGGGTCTCGCTCTTGCTCAGGCTGGTTTCTAACCCCTGATCTTGAGCAATCCGCCCGCCTCAGCCTCCCACAGTGCTAGGATTACAGGAGTGAGCCACTGCGCCCAGCCTATAAAATTTTCTTTAGAGAAAAGAAGTATAAGAGAGTAAATCCATCTCAACTATCCATAGGTTAAATGTCTTTCTCTTGTGAAGTTAAAACAAAGTATTTCAGTTCCAAATATGTATGTGTGAAAGAAAAATAGAAGAGTCAATTCCCAGATGGACAAAGTGGTTTGGGGCAAGACTAGCTAGATTCACTGCCAAGATGATGATATATCGTTACGATATTTGGCTTATGATGGATAGAAAAAAGTTTTCTGTAATATAGCAAACAGTTTTCTAAAGCAAGAAGATTTTACAGAAAATATTAATCATTATCAAATAGTTCCCTCATCAGCTAACATATCAGAAACCAGGCCTTGACCCTAAAGGGTGAGGTATCAGTCTAGCTTTCATTGAGTTCAAACAAAATCTAAGAAGAGAAAAGGAACATCATAAAAATGTCAGAACCCCATATTTGTTCTTTCCTTCAGGCAGCAACACGATTTAAAAATTGGAGCTAGGAATGCATGAGTGAATCATATACAGTCCCACCCTCAGGAGCTTGATTTAACAGAAGAGATAACAAACAACAATAATAGCAGCTGTACAAGGCAGTCCCATGAGATAGGTACTAGTATATCCCCATTTTAGAGATGGAGTAATGGAGATAAAGAGATATTAAGTAACTTGCCCAAGTTCACGCAGGTAGGAAGAACACTCAGGTACAAATTTCAACCAATACAAATACAAGTGCCCTAGGATTTGCACAAATCAATACTGAGGCAAAGGGGTCACTTTGGGTGGTGATAATTAGGAAAGGAATAAGAAAGGCAGAGACATTTGAGTTGCATCTTAAAGAATGAGTGGGAGTTTTGTAGGTAAGAATGGGGAGAAAGGAATGTATTTTAGGCATAGGAATTTGGCATTAAAATATAGCATAGTTGGGAAATAATTTATTGTAGCGATAGACTAAAATTATTTAAATCCTGAAAAAAGAATACAGAAGGGTTCTTCTTATTATTACTACATATAACATGTTAGAATATTATAATCATATTTACCTGAATCGAAAGCTTTTCTTATTCTCATTCTCCTTCACTAGCATTTTGCAATTTTTCCATTTATTACAGGCAACAAAAAATTATCAGCTCTTTTTCTACATGTATGAGAAAAGCAGAAAGTGCTCAGAAAGGCCAGTCAACTCCCTGCTGTCAAGAAGCTAGACTCAGGCCAGACGCGGTGGCTCACGCCTGTAATCCTAGCACTCTAGGAGGCCGAGGAGGGAGGATTGCTCAAGGTCACCTGAGCAAGAGCGAGACCCCGTTTCTACTATAAATACAAAGAAATTAATTGGCCAACTAAAAATACACAGAGAAAAAAAAATTAGCCGGGCATGGTGGCACATGCCTGTAGTCCCAGCTACTTGGGAGGCTGAGGCAGGAGGATTGCTTGAGCCCAGGAGTTTGAGGTTGCTGTGAGCTAGGCTGATGCCACAGCACTCTAGCCCGGGCAACAGAGTGAGACTCTCAACAGAAAAAATAGGAGGCTGAACTGAGAAGCGAGGACACACGTCCATGTTTCTATTGGTAGGTACACACGCCTGATGACAGACCTGGGTTGCACATGGACAGACAGACACCTGGGGCTGGGAGCAAAGCCCCTCCTGCCACTTTACAGCAAACACGATGTACTCGAAGCCTTCTCCTTATAAATGAAAGGCTACCTAATAGGATGCTGTGATTTAAGAATGCTATGATTGACTGGCATAGTTTGGGCCTGGTTACGAAGGGATGGGACAGACACGATTGCTGGAAGGGAAATGCATTTGCATAGGCAAGAGGTGTCTTAGGCCAAACTAAAATAACTGCCAGGTGTCTTCCGTGCGCCTTCCGGGGGGGTCTGAGTCAGCACGCACTTTTGTCACCAAGGTGTTATCTCCTGTGTGAACCCACGTGACCACGCTTTCCCATGGCCTGTTGCCACTATTGTTCTGAGCCATATGTAAGTGCTCGCTGTGTTCCTGGCCTGGCTCTTGCCATGCCACATGCCCACCCCCGACAAGAAAGAGTATGCCATCTGCCCGCTGCCACCCACCCATCTCTTCTTGCCACTCCTGGAAGCCTGCTCCCCCTTTTCCGGTACACTCGCTGGCCACAGAGCCCACCCCCCACAGATGCAAATAGAAGTTGTTCTAGAAAATGTTTCAGGGGAGATGGTTCCATCCAGTTTGGGAGGGTTTGGGAGAGCAGCTAGAAAGGCCTACAGAAGCTGGCTGCGGAGAGATTTGTCAAGAAATGTTTGCAAAGAGGCTGGAGCTGGATACTCACTCACTCCTCAACCGTGGGACAGTTGATTTGCCCACCTAATGACAGAGCATGAGCTGTGTGGATGGACCGCACCTAGAGAGAAAGAAGGCGACTCCTAGGAACCGCCATCTTGGCAGGAAGCCTCCTGCTTCACCTGTTTCATCCCTGTTAGCATCAGGCTGGAAAAGAATTTGTAGAGGTCTAGAGAGTTAAAAGATGGGTTAAAAAATCTTTTGCATTCCATGTGTTGTCTGAATGGAGTGCTCCTACCTGGCCAGGAAAACAAGATAAGGGAACAAAAGGTAAGGAGAGGAAACCAATAAAAATGAAAGAAAAATTAAGGAGAAACAGGGAAAGAAACAGCCAATTTAACCCCAAACCTCCAGAATTTAAAAATCTGGTCTTATAAAAATGTTAAAACACAAAGCAATATATCTGGACTGGCATAAGTGATGACAAAAAGAAACGAAAAAAATAAAAGAAAAATAAAAGAAAGAAAAAAACACAAAGCAACAATTCCATCATTATTTTCTGGTATTATTTGTTTTCACTGAATGAAATATTTTCTTCACTATATTTCAAACAATGGAATTTCAAAACACTCGTTTACAGCTAATGGCTTTCTTTGATGTTCCGTTTTCTTCCTCTGCCAACCTTTCTCATCTCCAAAGCTGAGTTCATCTGTGAAACTTGCAACTTATTTGCCCTGTTGTAGAATGGCAGAGGAAACCCTGCAACTGAATCAGAGCTTCCTTCTTATTCCTTCCTTCATTCAGTAAACACTTATTAAGAGCCTTCTGTGTGCCCCCAAACACCATCAGTGCTTGAGATACAATGGTGAGCAAAATTCACAGAGTTGGTGGTCTAGGAGGGAAGGCAGACACTAATCAAAATTATCACACAATTATGTATTAGAATAAACTGTGTTCACTTTAGGTCACACGATGGGGTGGAGGGGCCACTGAGCTAGACCGGAGGGTCAGAGAAGGCTGACCTCAGGATCTGAAGGGTTAACTGCGCTACGCTGGGCTGGGCAGTGAGTTGGGGGGAACTGCTTATGCAAGACCCTTAACTGAAGGAGTGGAATATATTTAAGGAACTTTACAGCCTGTGGCGGGAACGAAGGGAATGAAAGAAGAAAACGGCCTCCAGAGGGAGAAGGTGATCATGGAAAAGTGACATTCTCCTGCTCTGAAAAGTCCAGTGTGGAGGGGTGTGTCACTTGGTCCAGACACGGAGGACATGGTGGGTGTAGCACACTATTTGGTAACTGTGTCTAGCTCTTCCCTACCCTGGAGAGTAATAACCTAGATGGTTTGTTTTTTTTTTCGGCCTAATCATGTGTGTTTTTGCTTTTCTATTATTTTAAGCAAAATGCTGATTTTTTTTTTTGTTTACTGCCAAATAGCAAAACAAGAGCCATGTCCTAAAAAAACAAGCCAATTGAAAAGCCAATCTATGTATGTTCCCAGAATTTTTTTTCACATGTTGAATCTGAATTTAAAATAAATTTAGGCATAAATTGGCTCAAGAGAGAATTGCAAAGATAACAACAATAAGGAAGTAATTAAGGATTTGATATGCTGATTTTTATTTGCACATACCCTACCAAAAAATTCTAACAAATACACCCTGGTGGTTTTTGTTCTCGCTGCCCTGAATTATAACAGCTTCAACAATTCCATTCGAATATCTGCTGTTCTGAAATGTTATCATCACCCCAAAGTCAAAAGCCATTAAATGTCCATTTCTAAAATACAAGGCTTATATTCATCTCGGATGATGTCATTTGATTTGGGCTTCTGTGTTCCCAAGGAGAACAACTTGAAATAATCAAGACCACAGTGTGCAAACTCCCAAGATGACCACTTAGAAGGTACAGTCTGTGCATGTTTCCTGATTTCTCTCAGGTGTGAGGTTAAGGGGAGGGGAAAGGTGAAGGTGAATGGTAAGCAAGAGATTAAAGTTAATAATAATAATAATAACGTGATTCCAGAATAAATTGGTGCCTTGAAATTTGTTTCTGGGAACAAAATGTAAAGCATTCAACATTTTTGTTAAATACATGAAAATATGTGCCTCACTGCTTATATAGGAAAGAGTTGACCAAAATACTAGAAACTATAACTACAGTGTTATTGTTTACTTGGTGTGCTGTGTCTATACTTTTACAGAAAGGGTGTACATTCCCAGTTAGAATGTATCCAATCACATTTTAACTATGAATAAAGCCTTCTTGGCCAAAGATTGAATTCCTTGCAAGGTGGTGATTTGTACAGAAAAGAAACCCTAAATCCTACATCCCTATGTGAAAAGAACAGATCAGATTTAACTGTTTTTCTTCACCACCACAACAAAAATAAGGAAATAGAGAGTTCAGTCATTTTAGACTATAATTTGGCTCAAACCACAGCTTCAAAAATTAAAACCCTAAACCACGTTGCATGTTGGAAAACGTAAATGGTTAATGGACACTGCACCGTCTGAGTTTCCTTTTCCAGTTGGCCCACTGCCAGGTTGACAACAACTCAAGAGTGACGAAGAGGTGCAGGCACATGTCTTATGTTAGAAAAAGACGACGAAGAAGGGGGCTTCGTTTTATAAACACTTTAGTGAAAATTACCATTCCAGTTGGGACCAATTCAGTGCAGGTGCTAAGGACAGGATAAACAGGCGACACATGAAGGCAAAAAAAGTCAGGTTCTGTGGGAATTACATTCTTGGTTACATTTAAAACTAAATTTCGAAATACAACTCAATATAACTGTGGTTGCACACATATATTCTCTTTATGGTTTTTTTTTTTTTTTATTTTCATCTACCTTCAGCTCTTGTTATCTCTTTATGGTTTTAAAAATGCTAATCTTTCTTTCTCACATCATAAAATAATGTAAGTCGAAGCCTAGAGCCTGTTGTTGCATCTCTTTTTAATTTCTTTCTGCTACAATTTTAGGCTAAAATGGTTGTGCCTTAATGTTTTCCTTCCACCCAAGATCCTAATGAGCCTCCTTTTGGGCTTAGAGGATCCTCCTTATACTCCGATTAACAGTAATTTTACTTTTGGAGAATAATGTCTCCCAGAACTTGGGACATGAATTCAGAACCAGCGTTCTCAACTTTCTTTCCAATGTTAGTTTTAATATCTTTATATTGACAATAGACCTGTGCCTTCTTTATTCTATGCAGTATGACCTTAATACATCAACTATAAAACACATATATGACAAAATTCCACCTGATACCTTCACCCAGGGAGCATCTATAGGATCTGACTTTCTGCTTACCAATAGATTTCACACCATATATACATCAAAAGAGTAACAGTAGTTTTCTCTGGGTAGTGAGTTCCATAGGAAATTTTGAATTTTATTCTGTGTTTGTTAAAGAGCAAAAGATCTTTCAAGAATTCTGAAATGAACAAGTATGCCTTTTATAATTAAGAAATAATTGTAAATTTTTAAGGAAACTATAAACATAAATAGAGCTTTAACATTCATCCAAATGACAACTCTTGCCCTTCCAAAGCTTATATTCAAAGAATTATATATAATTACACAGCCACACATGACGGGCACACTGACCACGACTTGAATGTCGATGGGCAATCCCGTGGGGGAAGCAGCTTTAGTGCTAGGAATTATTTTAGTTGACGGTTGCTCTGATGCTGTTTTCTAAGCCACTGGAGAAAATTCCAGACAATTATATTCAGGCATACAAAAACTTATTTTTGAAGCAATTATTAAGGTGTCAGTGACATTTTCATCCATTTACAGGTAAAATAGCAAACTCAAGAGAGGGAAGACAAGATACTTATATCTTTTAAATAAAAAAAATATGAACCTGGTTTATTAACAAATGTTATGGCGGCCACGTGTCGTATCCATTCCTTTGCGGAAGCACTCCAACTCTGATTAAGTGGCAATGATGGGACTGTCAATCACAGCACTAACCCCGCCGCCCATTTGTCCAAATTCCTGTCCCCACTCGTCCTCCCCCTCTGCACACATACACAGTTGTGGCCACACGACTTGGCCTGGCCAAAGGGCACCCATCCCTCCGGCAACAGTGACTGAAGGTCAGTCAACTTCCCTTCCTGGGATTGATCTACAACCTCTGGAAGAAAAGAGCTCTCTTTTTCCATGGGTTGCCATTCTGGAATGACATAAACCAGGAGTGTCTGGGGAGAACAAGGGGTCATACAGAGGCAGCAGTGATAGGAAAGAATAAGGCCACCACCTAAAAAGGAAAAAAAGGCGTGGAAGATGCAGAGAATCCCGGTCATACTGTTGGAACTCCTGCCTCGACTCTCCTAAACACGGCTCTATCTCTGGACTTCCCGCGGAAGCAAATATGAAAGGCAAACACCAACCGAAAACCACATTAGCAAAATATACGACTAAGTGTTAATAGCCTTAATCATCCAAGTGCCCTGATTTTCAATGATGAAGCAAAAAATGAATGACTCGGTAGGAAAAAAAAGAAAAAGGTGATGAGCAGTAATCAACAAAATGAAATTTATATGTGGCCTCTATATGGTTCTTTATGTTTCCAAATTTTCTCCAGTGAGAATGTGTGACTATATATAATGAATGAGAAAAAAGCTTAAGGTGAAGGCATTAAAATATAAGATTCATTTTAAGAATGCTGCCCTAGTACCAGTATGCACGATGAAAGGGTGGGTAGGCATGGAGTCAGGGATGTCAGGGAGAAGGCCACTGGTCAAGGCATGTCTGGGGAGCAAGAAGTGTCTTTGGGCAGCGTCTCAAAGGAAAGAGAAATGGGCTGCAGGGTGTTGCCAGCTACTACAGGGGGTGAAGGTGAGTCAATGTCTGCTGAAAAAGACAGACTAGTATTGAGGAGCAGCTGATTTGGAAGTAGGAGACGGAGTATACTGATTCAGATAAATATAAAAAGCATGTGAAGCTAGAGCCATAGAATAGAGAAAGAAGGCCGGGCACAGTGGTTCACACCTGTCATCCTAGCACTCTGGGAAGCCGAGGCAGGAGGATCACTCAAGGTCAGGAGTTCGAAACCAGCCTGGGCAAGAGCGAGACCCTGTCTCTACCAAAAATAAAAAGAAATTAATTGGCCAACTGAAAATATATAGTAAAAAATTAGCCGGGCATGGTGGCGCATGCCTGTAGTCCCAGCTACTCGGGAGGCTGAGGCAGGAGGATCGCTTGAGCCTAGGAGTTTGAGGTTGCTGTGAGCTAGGCTGGTGCCATGGCACTGTAGCTGAGCAATAGAGTGAGACTCTGTCTCAAAAATAAAAAATAAAAAAAAGGAATAGAGAAAGAAGAGAACTTAGATTTGTCTAACACATGATTCTCATTTTATGATGAGGATATTGAGTCTGCAACGAACTCAGTGACTCTCTGGTTACACACCTACGGGCATATTTACGAGTAAAAATTAGGCTGTCTCTCCACTGTTCTCTTTTCAATGACATCATAGCATCTCTCCTACTGGATCCATAGCTATGCACTCAAGAAAACTACCCCTGCATTCCATTCTATTTCAACTTTTGCATGATTGAGAAATTTGCATCACATCTAACATAGAGTTCATTAGAACCAGTAATAACTAATCTCATAAATAATTAATCGTATAATCACATAAACAATTATTACCGTTGGCCTTGTGTGCAGACACAAAAATCAGTGACACAGACAGTATGTCTCATGCATTTGGGCACATACAAATATCAGTGCAAGAAGATCCACCCTAGGGTCTCCGTTAAGAATAATCGTTTTTATGGTGCGGCATGGGAAAATTAAGTACTTGAAAAAGTAAATTTGTAATGATCCCTTAATATGTTACCAAAATTATTTAACTAGCTACCTCAACAGGCAGCTCTAAATATCTTTCTACAGAGCTTGTGATATATTTTAAGTATTATTAAACATTTTAAACTTCACTTGACATAGCTGTTTAGTAATGTGTGCTGTGGTTAGCTATTTTAGTATTTTGGAGAGTAAAACTAAATGTAACAGTTCCAGCATTTCTCATGGGAGTGATTTAGGGCAGACATATGTTCTTCATTAGAGTTGCTAGCAGAAACCTTAGAAATCAAGAGGAAAAATAGACTCTATTATGCCAAACAGTGTTGCAAACCATAATGGAAAACAACAATCTTGAAAGCTGGTTTTTTTTTTTTTGTTTTTTTTTTGGTATTGTCTTGTTTTGTTTTGGCAGCCCTGACACAAGAAATCTGAAACACTAGAAATGAAGGTGTATCCCTTAATATAAAAGTCTAATACTGGCATGCCACAAGAAATGAGAATCCATAAATCAGAACCAAGAGATGAGGCAAAATCCTTTCTGAAACGAACTTTTGCCCCACATCCTGAAGTCTTCCTTCGGCTGAGTGGCTGGATTCTACAGACAAAACCTCAGGGTTTTGTCTACTGTCACCTACTGTAATCAGCTAAAGTTTTCATTCAAGTGTGGGTGACATGAAGACTGGTGATAGACTTTCAGGACCGTTCTTCCAGTTACCATAGCAACATCCTTGTCATCAGCAAGCCAGGAGGCATGCTCGAGGTTTAGGGAACAGTTTCTCAAGGGAAAGATATTAGAAATCTTGCAAACTGTGTTTCAGTGGGAATAGTATCATTTAGGAGTAGAAATAGGCAGATATATATATATTCTGAAATTTGATGAATTACTGAGGGACAACTGTGAGATGAGGGAAGAAGGCAGAGGTGATAGTAAAGGAAGTATAAGAGGAGAATTTCTTATTAGCTCCTCATCTGTTACAATTCTCTGTTTGGAAGTACTTGATATTAATATTTTACTAAGAAGACTAACTTTCTACAAGGCTGGGAAAAAGTACATGGCCAAGTGTGAAAAGCACTCTGAAAGACATACCCCCTCTAACATAATAAACAAAATGTCAATGCCCTGTACTAATGGAGATGAAAGCATTTATAATTAAGTGGCAGCCATTAATATTTTATAAACATATACTATGCTTACCTGAACACTTCAGAAAAGGAAGGCTATTATAAACAAATCACCGCAAATCAAGTTTTTTTCTGTTGCTTTTAGATCTTGGCTTTGTTTTACTATGGATAAGAGCACATATACGCTTTCCATTAGAAAGTAGATCTGAAAGTACCCTGAGCTGCCTTCCACGACCCAATCTAACACAAATCCTCAACCCCTTCCTCATGCACAGTTGATGAAGACACAATCCTCTTTTAGATTTCCGCTGGGGAGGACGAGAGAAGCCCAGATGAGAGCTCACTAGAAGATGTCTTCCTTCCCAGTGCCCTTAAAAACAGTTCTTTTCCATTCATCCATCCATGGACATTTAGCTTGTTTCCACACCCCGGCTATTATGAATAGATCTGCAATGAACATCAGAATGCTTATATCTTTTTGAAATAATGGAATATTATTCTGCCCTAAAAAAACAAGAAAATTCTGTACTATGTGACAATATGGATGAACCCTGAGGACATTACATGACATGGACTAAGCCAGTCAGGGACACATACTGCATGATTCCATTTACATGGAGTATCTAAAATAGGCAAATTCATAGAGTCAGTGAGTGGAATGCTGGTTGCCCAGGGTTGGGGAGAAGGGAAAAGAAATGCTGCTTGCTAATCAATAGGCTTAACGGAGGCCGAGGCGGGAGGATCGCTCAAGGTCAAGAGTTTGAAACCAGCCTGAGCAAGAGGGAGACCCCGTCTCTACTATAAATAGAAAGAAACTAATTGGCCAACTGATATATACAGAAAAAATTAGCCGGGCATGGTGGCGCATGCCTGTAGTCCCAGCTACTCGGGAGGCTGAGGCAGGAGGATCACTGGAGCCCAGGAGTTTGAGGTTGCTGTGAGCTAGGCTGATGTCACGGCACTCACTCTAGCTTGGGCAACAAAGCGAGACTGTGTCTCAAAAAAAAAAAAAGCTTAAAGTTTCAGGTATGCCAGATGAGTAAGTTCTAGAACTCTGCTGGCCAAATCGCTCCTATGGTTAACAATACCGCATTGCACGCTTAAACCTTTGTCAAGAGGGTAGACCTCATGTTAAGTGTTCTTACCACAATAGAATAAAATTTTTTAAAAAAGACAGAACTTTCTAAACCAGACCTGTCTTTCCTCAGGTCTGTTTCTGTTACATGTGGTTGATCTTAAACAGGCAATGGACGGGTGAGAGGAAATAGAGAAAAAAGACATAGGAAACAAAAATACTTTAAACCAAAAATGTTTTAAAAGTTGAAGAAAATTTTTATAAGCATGCTCCACTATAAAGGTAATGCATACATTTTATGCAAATCGATGTGAAGTTTTTGATCATTCCAGTTAGAGTAACAGGAATCTCTATGCCATTATTTTATGCAAAGGTTTAGGGAATTATAACAGAGCAAAAGAAGCACAACTCTAACTAGAAAAATACTATCTTCACAGAAAAATACTATCTTCACTTATACACCTTTCCACAAAACTTACTCTTCACATTCCCTTAATTAGAACTCAATCAGTATAATTCCCACCCCTGCGTAAGCCCCAACGTCACTTCCCATGCTAGGAAGCTCTTCTCACGGATTGAGTCAGACTTTCTAGTTAGCTTTATTTTCCAGAGATATCTTCTTTATATTAAATCCCAAACTGCCTCTCAGCATTTTCTGTCCAATAGACAGAATTCTGTGAGAGGTCTACTTCCACTTAGATGGTATCTTTACAGAATCTATTCGAAAGAAAAACCTATGCTACCTAACTAGTAACCTTATGCCAGATTAAAATTTAAACAAATGTCATGGCCGGGCGCGGTGGCTCATGCCTGTAATCCTAGCACTCTGGGAGGCTGAGGCAGGCGGATCGCTCAAGGTCAGGAGTTCAAAACTAGCCTGAGCAAGAGCAAGACCCCATCTCTACTAAAAAAAAAAAAAAAAATAGAAATTAATTGGCCAACTAAAATATATAGAAAAAATTAGCCAGGCATGGTGGCGCATGCCTGTAGTCCCAGCTACTCGGGAGGCTGAGGCAGGAGGATCGCTTGAGCCCAGGAGTTGGAGGTTGCTGTGAGCTAGGCTGACGCCACAGTACTCACTCTAGCCCGGGCATCAGAGTGAGACTCTGTCTCAAAAAATAAATAAACAAATGTTATCTTTTTTCTTTTAGTTAAAAGAAGTCAAAAAAGGAGACCACTAGGTACCTTCCTTTGCTTTCTGATGGAACTACAGGGCATCGTTTCATCCATCTGGAGATCTAGTAAGTTCTAGAGTTAGAAATTCAAAAGCATTGCTCTGTAAATCAATGCCTGAGGCAGGGGCTCTAGTATAAAGATTGCAAACCACAAGCCCAAAAGCTGAATTTCATCCTCCAATGTGATCCCTTTGACTCATACAATGTTTTATTGTACAAAGTAAGCCACTGTCTTAAACTTTGGTGATTTTGATTTTTTTAAAAAACATCTAGCTTCCTAATTTTTTGAGAGATTGGCAATATAAGACTCATGCTCTTTTGGCAAAAATAAGAGGATCTCCAGTTTGACACAGTCCCCACCATTCCCTATCGCCCCCTTTAGTGGCACTGCATATCCTTGCCATTTATCACTGCATTTTCACTGTTGCTTTTCCAAAACCTAACCTACTTTACTTAGTTATATTATTTGCTACAAGCATTTGAGTTTGAGACTCCTGTTGGAACTCATGGTTTCAAATATTTTTAAAATATAAAGATACTATGTAATTATGCTTTTGGAATCTGATAATTGAAAGAAACAAAAAAAATTCTCTAACTTGTAGCAATATTTTTTAAATAAATGTATCTTTTATAAACACAAATGCAATAGCATCTATAAATATTTGTAGATTTATATCCTAAGAGTAACAGTTTATGGATGATACAGGAAGCCCACGTGAAGCGGTGAAATTTTAGTCTCAGTCCTATGTTTTCCCAGAGATCCATGAGTCAAAGGTTGGAATCACTGGTCTAGTAAAAAGAATTCTGGAATGGGAATCAGGAAACACAAACCCCAGTCCCATCCCTGCATGGAACAGGCTATTGGGTGGTGATTTGAGGCAAGTCAGTTAACCTTTTGTAACCTGGATCCTCATGTGCAAAGTGAATAGACTAGAAATTGCTGAGAGCATTTCCATCCATAAAATGCATAATACTATCCTTTATGAATCCTTATTCCTACCATAAAAACTCAGGCAACTAGAAAACATCCCAAAAGGATACCTGGGTTTATTAAAGAAACAAACTTCCATGGAAAAAATGCAAACAGTGAAAACTATAACTCTACTATTTCTAAATTTAGATACAATATTATATCCACTGTCCCAAAACATGTCTGAAAAACTAGCAATACATTTGTAAATAAATTATCTCAAAGAGATGTTGGCATTACAGACAAATTCACCTGAGCTCAAATATTTGGGATGTATTTATTAGACATGCAAGTTTATGGGCTCAAACTTATGTGTTCTTTTCTGATCAAAGGAGATATTATGTATGAAAGTGCTTTGAGCACTAGAGTTTTATTATCTAGGATTATCAGGAATTATAATGCAGTTATTTCCTGGTATTACCCTAACCTTTGTCTGTAAGGAATTCTATTTGGTCAGACATAATACGGTAACTGAAAGTCTTCATCGATACATATCACTTAATACCAAGTCATCATAACATTCATTTTTATACATTTTGGATACTTCACTAATACTTGGTAAAATATTGATTATGTTGTTTTACGTCGTTTTTTGTGTTAGTCTTGTCTCTAAAATATTTCTGTGAGTTCTTTGAGGAGAGACATTGCTGAAGGATGATAATGATAACAATGACAAAATAACAATAAACGATAACGATGATGACATAGATAACATACACTGGTGACAGGTAATGTACCAGGATCTGTGCCAAGCACTTCGACTATTTTTTCTCATGAGTTTGGTATTATCACCATTTTATACATGAGGAACCCGAGAATCAGTGAGGTTAAATGACCTACTCAAGAGCACACAACTACTAAGAGTCAGAAGCAAAACCAGAACCAAGATCCACCTGACTCCAAATCCTGTGCTCAGAGCCTCTGCACACTACTACCATGGTTCCAAGATTTTGCTGCTTACAGAGCTTAGATTTACATAGACGTGTTCAGTAAATATTGGTAAGTGGAAAACGTTTGTGATGTAAGTCCACTGATACCAACACACAACAGATCATTATTTCGGTATGCACTGTAAAAAAAATTGCAATATTATAACTGTCAAATGAAAACACTCTGAGCATCATTCCACCTCCAAGTATATGATCCTGCCTTAGAATTTCCTCTGTCAGGGGATTCTATAGTGATAACTACAGAAAAGACAAGTTTCTTACGTAAAATCCATTCTCACTTCCTTTCTTCTAACAGAATCCTCACTTTGTTCATGACAAATATAAGCCCAGTTAAAAATACACAGTCATCAGATTCTCTTGCAGGCAGAGGTGAAACCTAGTTTTAGCCAAGGATGCAAGTCTTCTGGTTGGGGCTTTCAAGAAAGCTATTGTTTTCCTAATAAAAAAGAGCAGGCTCAGCTAGTATATATATACCTTTCACCTTCATCCTTCTTCTCTTCCTGAATAAGCATGAGCAAATGCCTGGAGGAGAATGCCCATTAAGACAGTGATGACAAAAACCACATCTTCAGGACATTGAGGAAGGAAGTCAGAAAGAGCATAGATTCTGCTTGTCTCTGAACTTCTTGTTGAGAAAAATTAATCCCTATTTGTGAAGATAATCTGGTAAATTTTTCATTACATATATCTGGGTATCCTAATGTATTCAATGATATAGTAATTGATCATTCCAAATTATCAACAGGAAGTAAAATAAGAGCTTAATGGATGTAAATTGTAGTTCCTACGGTATTATCAAGTCCACAGGTGAACTGAGCAGGGCCTTGAATGGGAATATTCTAGGGCCTACTATGGGAATATTCTCGTTGTCTCCGTGCACCACAATGGAAAAAAGCTTGGGAAGCACCACCCTGGATGACAGCTAGATGCTATTAAAGTAATAATGATGATGGGGGAAGAAATAACCTATTTACAATACTATATGGACCAAAAATTAGTTAACACACATAACATCATTTTATTCTCAGCAAAATCACAAGGGGTCAACAGGGCAGTTCTATTTAATATCAAGGTTCCAGGATGGTTGATTTGCACACTGACACACTCTGCTAGGAAATGGCAAAGCCAGGACTTTTAAATCAAGAATTTCTACATCCAAATGCTATGCTTTTTTGGATATACCTCCCCATATGATGACATTCCAAGTTTATACAGATCTTTTGAAATAGCATTTTGATTTCATTCTCTGAAGAAAATTCAAACGATTTTCCTTTGTTTTCTCTTGTGACTGCCATGCAAACACCAACATATATGGAAAGTGATACCCTCTTTGAACTTAGCAGGACTGAGAAAGCATAACACTAATCAACATATTCAGGCTGGACCAATTTTCTTTTTCTAGCTTCCTACTCCCAACATTCAGAGAGCCAACCCTTGTTGTTTTTTGTGAATAGAAAAGAGTTTTTGCCCACCACTCTAGAAATCTCCCCAAAAGTATCTATTAAAAAGAGCAGATTAAAAAGAAAATACTATGTTGTCATTGACCATTCTTAAAGTTCTGTTTTGTTTGGCTTTGGTTTGCCGATCACAGTTTCCTATTGTTCTTTCCATACAAGGGAAGAATATAGGGAAATGAAAGAAATTGTCAAGGGCAAATTGCATATTTAACAGATAAAAATGAATATGAATTTTAAGCACATGACAATCACTGTCAAGAGATATTATTGAAATAAACAGAATTTAAGTGTGCTACTTCTGTTTTAGAAAGCTAGACAACCAATTGCAATGGCTATTTTAATTTCTTTGTAACAATATGGAAATTAAGAGGACATATGCATGAAAACAGGAAGTTCTGGGAAATATCTATCAGTAGCCAAAATAGACACATTCAAAAGCAACAAGCAATATCTAAAATATTAACCAGGAAAATATAAGAGGTGCTAGATCACCATTGTTTTTTTATAATTGAGTAGTAAGAAGGATTTATGTTTATAGTTAGCTGCTGAGAAGCACATTTAACTTATATCTCAGGATAAAAAGTCATAGCATATTCTGAGAAGAATATTTAACTTATCCTGAGCTATAAGGTAAATATTCTTCTCAGCAGCTAACTATAAACATAAACGCTTCTTTTCAGGACATGCGACTTCTCAACATACTTCATAAGGGGTTATGTCTATACTGGCCAAGTAAAAGTCTTTGGTCAGAAATAAAGACCTTTTGGTGTCCCCAAAAGTTGATGTGTGTGTGTGCATGCTTATGTTCTAGTGGTAAGTTTACTTATGACAAATGTAAGCAACACATCTTCTCTACCCTGTTGAAACTGTATATCCAAACTTAATCGAAGCAGGAATGTATACTTAGTATTATAAATTAAGATGTCTCTAAAATTTAAAAAGTCACCAACATTTCCACAAATTCTTATTTTCAATCTTCAACCACTGAGCTTACAAATTTTCCTAATATAAACAAACCTGAACGCCCAGACGTATTTTAAAAGCAAGAAAATGCAATATCCTGAGCAATCAGAGAGAAACCAATAAAAAATAAAATGCTGGGTCAGTGAACACCTCGAGCGAATATTAAATGAAAACTCTTACAGCGTGACTTCAATTCCAAAAATAACACAGCAACATACGAGAGTTACAAAAAGCTATCCAAATAACCTCAGTCAAAACACCATTCTCGTTAACTGTTTGTGACATTAGGTATCGGAAGAATAATTTCTACTTAAATTCTCCTAGAGTTCAAATTTACTGTAAACCAAAGCACTGTATTAATCATTTTAAACCTTTCTGAGTCAATATTTATTTGTAGCCAAACACACACGTAATCACATACAGTGCTGAACCTCATGAAATGGGAATCAATTCCATGAGTTTTTCTTAAGTAGGTTTTAAGTTGGCAAACAGGTTCTATACTGAGCAAGGAAATGTTTCGTTGCTATGGAAACTTCATTCAGTTTCCTTCTTGGCAGGGTTTCATTTTCCATAACTGACCATGACAGAGGTCAGCGGCGTGCACAAATGAGGGACACGTGCATGGGACAGTGACGTTCACAGCTACGCAGCCTGACCCAGAGAAACCCGCATTCTAACCCGGTGAGGACCAACCGTTGAGCCTTCCCGAATGGAGACGTCTACACAGATCACGGATGCATCTAAACACACACGCACACACACACACTATACACACATGTTCACCAGTGACTCAGTGGAAATGTGGTATGTTTTTAAAGCACTCATGTTTTACACATAAGCTTTAATGACTTCTCATTCTCATATATAGACACAGGCTCAATTCATACCAATGGAAATCAGCTTGACATAAAATACAAATAATATTGAATTTGATATAAAATAACACAAGTAGATGTCTCTATGACTTACACCGCAGTTCTTACTGGAAGTGAAAATAGGTAGATTTCATGAAATTTAATTATCTATTTTCCCCAAATTACCAAGAGCCTACTTTACCAGGATGTTTCAGCATTATTTGGGATATTACCGATTAATTCAAATTCAAAATCAAATACGAGAAGTCAAACTATGAGACCACTCTTGAAAATGGCAATTTCCAAGCCTATGACATTGCATATCATATAAAAGAAACAGTCGTTTAAATTTGAAAAGCCAATCTCGAAGACAATATGTCAATAGAAACCCTTTGAATAGGATGCACTACATTTTGTTTTGCCTTACAGATAACACGATGCTTGGTGAGTATTTTGCTATTTTAACAAGGTCTTGGCTCTAAAGAATATGAATTCTGACAAGCAATCAGAGAGAAGGCCATCTCACTACCATGCCTGGAAAAAAAAAACACGGCACTGAAAACCTCTGACCCTTTTGGCTGGCTAGCATTCATCAGGCTTCGTGCAATTCCAAACAACTCCAATGGAGATGGTTCCATCCTCTTCCCTCTCTTTTTGAGCCTGTTTTCTCCATCATGGTGTTTACGGCCTATATCTCTGTTGAACACTCACCTGTGATTTTTTGCAGCAACGGTGACAGCTCGGACTCCTCACAGAAGACCTGAGCCAACGCTTTCTTCACCTTTTCTTCAGCCTCCCCCAGCTCTTTGTCCACTGGGGGCTCTCCAGTGACAGAATAAATATAGACGAGGAGGACGAGCAGCTCTTCGGGGCTGTAGTCATCCTGAGTCCTCTGATTCGAGGGCTTAATCATGGGCAACAGCTGATTTAATACAACAGCCATCGCTGACTCCCCAAGGCTCTGAAATAAAAAAAGATAATATGGAAACAAGTCAATCTTATGCAAAGACATAATTTATGCAGCACCTTAGTCCACAGACAGCTTGCAAACACGTCTGTGATGTTCACTGACCACACTGCTTTTCACTTGTGTGTTTCTTGTCCTGCAGAGAACACTGCAAGAAGTTTGGCAGTGGAGTTTTTGTTTTGAAAGACCTCGTTTATAAAATGGCTAGACAAATTTCAGACCCTTATATAGCACCTTAAGAGTGCTTAAGTAGGAGTCATTTCAATTTTAAAAATGAAAATGTAAATACTTCACACACTTGAAATTTTAAATAAAAGTAGCATATTTGTAATATAATATGATTTAGAAACCAAACATAGCAGTGTCTATATATCCAAATGAATGCTGATACTCCTTGAAAGGAATCATTGCACATTTTACAGCATATTCTTTTTAATAGTCTCTATTTTGGCAAATATTAGAATATTTATAGCAACAAAAAGTCATCTTCTCCTAAATCTGGTGAACAGAATAAGGGATCAAACTGGGTAATGTCACTTAGGGTTCAATATTTCTTTGGGTGAATCTGCAAGTAACTCATGTTAAAATGAGTTTTAAAATTTGTTGCTTTTAGCTCTTCTACCAACTTCTTGAGCGATGTTTAGCAAAGAATTTCAAAATTCTTTGCATGTGATAATAGCATTATATTATTAGAGTAATTGCATAACTTCCAAGAAGGTACACATATTTCTAGCAGAAATAGATAAATCCCCATTTTAAATAATGCAATTTAATTCCACTTATAATATAAAATAGCCCTATAAGATAAAACTCCACTATTTGTATTTATATTGAAATCAGGGGCCAAATTATCACAACTTGCAACTTACATTATTCATTCAGAAGTGTTCATTGAGCACCTACTATGTTCTAGGGATAGGGTAGTGAACAAACAAACTCTGTTCTCATAGAGTTTACATTCTACTTAGGGAAAACATTTAAAAAGCTAAAGAAATAAAATGTAAAGAATAGTCCTCCCATATCTGTGGTTTCATTTTCCATGGTTTCACTTATTTGTGGTCAACCCTGTTCTGACAATATCAAATAAAATAAGATATTGAGAGAGAGAAAGAGCGAGACCATATTCACATAACTTTTATCACAGTATATTGCTATTCACTGTTCTATTTTATTATTAGTTATAGTTAATCTCTTACTATGCCTGATTTATAAATTAAACTTTATCATAGGTATGTATAGGAAAAGACATAGCATATATAGGGTTCAGTGCTATAGTTTCAGGGGTCCACGGGGGATCTTGGGACATGTCCCCTGCAGATAAAGGGGGACTCTTGTAGTATCTTAGACAGTGCTAAATGCTATGGAGAAAAATAAAGCAGAGAAAAAAGATGGGACTTTAGGGTGTGTGTGTGTGTGTGCAAATATGCACTATTTTACATAGGAAAAGCCATGTTGAAAAGAGAATATTGGAATAAAGAAGAAGAACTCTTTATTAGAGAGCTCTCTTTATTCCACAGAAAGTCTCTCTCTGAAGAGAGAGCTAACAGGGAACAGCTTAATGTTGTTCTATATTGGGACGATTACCAAAAATGAGCTTTTCTAGTCATTTCCACACCTGGAAAAATTTGGATATATCATCTCGAGGTTAAGGTTCCTAATTATATTTCATACACAAAAACAGCTGTTACCATTTATTTCCACTAAAAATCTTGGATGTTCACGATGTACCACACAAAAACGAAACGCTGAGTCTTTGGAATGGATAAGGTAAAGATGTAGAAGAGAACAGAACAGAGATTTCACCGTTGCACGATCTACCAAATATAAACACACATCCTCCTCCGAAGAACCCGGGGCCAAAAGGTCTAAAGGCGGCCTAGGACGTCCCTATAGCTTCAGGAGTCTCTCTAGAGGGACCCCCAAATGTTCTTTCTTTGCTTTACAAGCTGCCAGCAGCAATTTAAAGGAGAGGAGTGCTGTGGCTGGCTTGTTAAAAGAGGGCTGCGAAGGCTCAGCTCTCATTTTTTGCTGTTTACTCCATTCCCACCGCCTTGGATGACAATAAGCAGATTCCTTCATTGCTTGATATCTCATTTTTAAAAAGCAGGTGTATACATAAAGCATCTGTCCTCTAGGAACCCTATGGTTCTCTCCCCCCCTTGCAAAAGGATTTTTTAAAAGATGGTTATGGCCAGACACAGTGGCTTACACCTGTAATCCTAGCACTCTGGGAGGCCGAGGCGGGAGGATCGTTCAAGGTCAAGAGTTCAAAACCAGCCTGAGCAAGAGTGAGACCCCGTCCCTACTAAAAATAAGAAAAAAATCAATTGGCCAATGAAATATAGAAAAAATTAGCCGGGCATGGTGGTACATGCCTGTAGTTCCAGCTACTCGGGAGGCTGAGGCAGGAGGATCGCTAGAGCCCAGGAGTTGGAGGTTGCTGTGAGCTAGGCTGACACCACGGCACTCTACCCTGGGCAACAGAGTGAGACTCTGTCTCAAAAAAAAAAAAAAAAAGATAGTTACAAAAAGTAAAACAGAGTAGGATAATCATCATAATCATTTGTAAAGATTCCCTCACTGCCACTTGGCCTTCAGTCTTCGTTTCCATTGATCTACGATACATGCTAGAGAGCAAAACCCCTCATTAGTGATCTCTGCAGACTTCTATTGTACATACCAATTATTAAAATTGCATTCTAAGATTTCTTGATGCATCTCAAGAAGTCAATAAGTGAGTTGAATAGAAAACCAAGAATACAGACCCGTCTTACAGAGGCCTGGGGTATGGTGGAAATAAGGAGATTCCATTTCCAATAGCCAGATTCCAATCTTGATCGTTCCCCTAACTCAGGTGTCTCAAACTATGGCCCGTGGGCCGCGGAGGACATTTATCCGGCCCGCCCACAGTGCGCACTCTCCAACGGTCTGAGCGACAGTGAACTGGCCCCCTGTTTAAACAGTTTGAGGACCCCTGCAACTAGTTCCTTAACCTCAGGGCATCTCTTTGTCTCTAAACTGACACGACCTGGCTAGAGGTTGGCTCTAAGTGGCAACAAGTCACATTATGCCCAGGTCTCCACTTTCACTGTCTTGCCCCCACTGCCCGTTTTTCTCCCTGTACCACTGGTGGTAGAAGGCAGCGAGTCACATTCTCACTGTTGGCTACACAGCAAAATACAAATGCTCAAAAGAAAGCTTCACCGTAGATACAGATGAACGGATCCAGAAATAATTGTAGCTATCTGTGTAGCGTGGGCTCCACGCACACGTGTATTTTCCAACCGTCTACTGAGAGAATCTGGAAGTAGCAACACCCGGTAGCAGTGAGTTCACCTGGTGGCCAGACCTTAGTTTCTGATATAACTCTTCAATACAAGGAACCAAGGATCCTTGGGGAAATGGCTGACTCTGAGATGGGGCAAGGAACATACAAGATGGTCCTGGAAGATCTTAGGGCCAGAAAGTAAGGAAGTGCTAAGAAAAAAAAAAAGAGAGAGAGAGAGAGAGAGACAGGAGCCAACTGAAAGATTTCCCAGTGACCAAAACTAAACAATTTGAAGAACAAAATAAATAAAAGTCGTATTTGATTATAAGTCAACATATATAGTAAATATCAGTCCACATGGATATAAATGGGTGATTAGATTAATAAATATAAATACAGGGGAAGAGACAAATCTTTCTTGCAGAATTCCAAATAACTTATATAGATGCTCTCCCTTCCAGGAGTGGAGTTTAATTCTCCCACTGCTTGAATATGGGCTACATGTAGTGACTTGCTTCTAAAATAGAGTATGGCAAGGGGAGTGAGGAGTAACTTTATCTTAGCTAGGAGATCAAGGCTAACACAACCAGTGATATCATATTGATATTATATGTCCCTAAGGTGATGTCATCTTCCCCAAGATGATGTGATGAGAATGGCACTTCACCTTTGTGGTATTCTTCCCCCAAACCTATAACCTCAGTCTACCCAGGACAAATCCCAATTGAGGGACATTTCCACAAAACACCTGACCAGTACTTCTCAAAACTGTCAAGGTCATGAACAATAAGGAAAGACTGAAAAACTGTCACGTACTGGTTGAGACTAAGAAAACATAACTATTACATGTAATTGTAGTTTCCTGGAACGCATAAACAACTTTAGGGGAAAATTAATGAAACCTAAATAAAGTCTGGAGTTTATCGTTAATAGTAATGTACCCATGTTAGTTTCCTAGTTTTGACAAATGTATCACAGTAACATAAGATTTTAACAATAAAATGAAGGATATACAGAGACTCTGTGTACTATCTTGGGAACTTTTCTGTAAATCTAAAAGTATTCTAAAATAAAATAGGGAAGGGGGGAAGGGAAGGAAGGGGAAGGGGAAGGGGAGGGAAGAGAAGACTCAGTGTTGGAAGAACTCCTAACAACCAGAGCCATCAGCCAAGGACTGACCCGGAAGCAGTGGACTCCCATCAATGGCAAAGGGAGGCAGGGTGGTCATCTGCCCGGATGGAGCAGACGGAACCTGTGCCATTTCGGCTCGGAAGGTCAACTAGACCATCCTAGTGCTATCTATAAAAGCACGGCTCCAGCCTGAATGTATATCCATTGGCCGCTCTCCTCTGCTCTCAGAATGGTACCTCAATAAGAAGGAAGAAAAAGATCAGTGATTTCCTAAATTGAAAACCTTATTAAAGGTGGAGGAAAGCATCTCAGGAGGATTGACAATGAGGATGTGGGAATAAGACGATACACCTGGGTTTGAATCCCGGCTGTACCACTTATGAGCTATGTGATTTGGGGCAAATTATTTAACTTCTCCAAGCCTCAATTTCCTCATCTCTAAAATGGAAATAATACTGTACATGCCTGAATATTAGGCAATCCTGTATCATAGGCACCTATTTGCATAACATTGGGACAATTGCTTAAACTACTTTTGGTTTAAAATCATCTCCGCAATAAGGCACTGTTTGTAAAGACTAAAACATAAAGTGACTATTCCCTGGGGGCTAATTTTGGAGAAAACACTTTATCTCATTTAGGAAGGTACAGGAATAGCTTTTGATTGTTCCGAAGATTTAACAATAGAAGTGAACCACATAGCACACAGTCTCTGATAAACGTAAACTATTGCAATGGCTACTGCCACCTACTACCCTGTAGGCTCCTTTCTTGCCCAGCAGAACTGATTAAGATGGTTGGTAAGGGACCGGGCGTGGTGGCTCATGCCTATAATCCTAGCACTCTGGGAGGCGGGAGGATTGCTTGAGCTCAGGAGTTCAAGACCAACCT
Organism: Microcebus murinus; assembly: GCF_040939455.1. Taxonomy (NCBI): domain Eukaryota; kingdom Metazoa; phylum Chordata; class Mammalia; order Primates; family Cheirogaleidae; genus Microcebus; species Microcebus murinus. Next base: position 16,334,072 of record NC_134129.1, on the reverse strand, counting down.
GAGCAAGAGCAAGACCCTCATCTCTACTAAAAACAGAAAGAAATTAATTGGCCAACTAAAAATATATTAGAAAAAATTAGCCAGGCATGATGGCACATGCCTGTAGTCCCAGCTACTTGGGAGGCTGAGGCAGGAGGATCGCTTGAGCCCAGGAGTTGGAGGTTGCTGGTGAGCTAGGCTGATGCCACGGCACTCTAGCCTGGGTGACAGAGTGGGACTCTGTCTCAGAAAGAAAAAAACAAAAAAACAAAAAGATGGTTGGTAACAGAATGAGGTACCTTCTAGGAATAGGAAGTTAGTAGTCCTAAAGGAGGGAGGGGCAGCCTACAAATATTGGGTTTGAAACCACATCTTGGAACTGAGCTGCAGCAGTCAGTAAAAGGTCAAAGGCAATATAAACATTATTAAGCACTGCCGTTTAGAAAGAACACGCATAGCAAAACATCACCACATTTAAAAAATGTCTTCTTTATAAAGTGCCGGGATTAAGTTTCTCATTCATTTGGATATAAATGGACCCACTAGTAGGAGGCAGAAGACTTGAGCTGTGTCTAGAGTGACAAAATGTTTTGTTTATCTGCAGTCTGGGGCTTGTGTTATTCTTGAACGAGTCCCAGCCACTCTAGACAAAAGGCCCTCTGTAAAAATGTGTGTTGTCTTTCAAAAAAGCTGACCTTTTCGGGTGAATTAAAATGCCTTTGCAAAATCAGAGTTGGTCTCTCTGCTGGCTGCGTACGTAGGCAGGAGGAGCAAGGAGACCGTATTCCGTGTGCCTGCAGAGCAGGTCAGGCCGGCCCTACACCTGCTCCCGGAGGTGCAGAGCCTACAGACACTCGGCGCAGCCACTGCTAAAGGACCCGTCTCTACAGCTCCTCCGAGCTTCGCCCAGCCATGTGGATGCAGGTCCACACGATACGACCAGCGGGGGTCTGATGGAGCGCCCAAGCCTCTTCTGCCCAAAACATCTCTTGCCATCACTTGCTATCAGACTTGCCACAGGCTTTAAATTCTCATAATGAAAGTCACTCTGTTTCCTTGGGGTCTGGGCTCCTTTTTATAAGCCCCAAGCAAAATACAAAAATGTAACATGGTGTGTGTGAATTCATTGATGTATTCATGTTATCAACAAATGCATCAAGAAATACCGTGTTTCTCCGAAAATAAGACCTACCCATAAAATAAGCCCTAGCGGGATTTCTAAGCATGTGCGCAATAGAAGCCCTACCCCGAAAATCAGCCCTAGTGATGGGTGTGGCTGTGAAAATCAGCCCTAGTGGTGGGCGTGGCTATTAAAATAAGCCCTGGTGGTGGGCATGGCTATGAAAATCAGCCCTAGTGGTGGGCGTGGCTATGAAAATCAGCCCTAGTGATGGGCGTGGCTATGAAAATCAGCCCTAGTGATGGGCGTGGCTGCACAGCGCATCTGCACAACCCATGCATGTCGTCGCGGATCGGGAAAGAACACTAGCAGCCCTTCTCATCTGCCCCGTGAGAGCTCTAGTGCTCCACAGGAGAGATCGGGGCCAGTGGTTCTAAAGGAAATAGTTGCAAGACATTCAGGATGGAATTTGGGGTTTGGAGAGTTAGGATGATATTCCAGAAGAAGATGACTTCACTCTATTTGGATCAATGTAGATTGTTGTACCCGTACTTCAAAAAAATAACACATTCCCCGAAAATAAACCCTAGGGTGTCTTCTTGAGGAAAAATAAATATGAGATCCTGTCTTATTTTGGGGGAAACATGGTATTTACTATGTACATGCTTTATGCTAGACACTATACTGTGCTATACTCTGGGCATAGAAAGAACCAAACAAGACACAAGACTCAAGAAGCTTACAGGTGAGTAGGGGTAGGAGAAAAGAGTTGTGACAATACAGTAAATAAATTCCTTAGTAGAGGTATGCATTCGCTTTGGAAACACAGCAGAGGAATACCTCAATCCTGGGAGATATCAACTGAGACTCAGGATCTCAACTGAGTCTTAAGCAGTCAGCATGTAGCATCAAGGAGGAGCAAAAGTCTGAGAAATGAGAGATGGGATCCTTCCTTTATTCCTTCAACAAATATTTAATGTACCCTTACTAAGAGCAGAATACTGGTACCCAAAGAAGCCCACACCCTAGTCCCTGGAAGCTGTGGCTGTGTTACCATGGCAACAGGGGCTTTGTAGATGTGATTAAGGTTGCAGATCTTGAAATGGGGAGATTATTCTGCATTATGTGGATGGGTCCAATCTAATCATACGAATCCTTAAAAGCAGAGCGCCTTTCTCAGCTGTGCTCAGAGACAGGCATGATGAAGGGGCAGAGAGATGCAACGCTGCTGGCTCTGAAGAAGAAGAAGGGAGGCCAGGAGCCATGGAATGCAGGAGGTCTGTAGAAACTGGAAAAAGCAAGAAAATGAATTCCCCCCTAGAGCCTCCAGAAAGGAAGACAGCCCTGGCGACAACTTGATATTAATCCAGTGAGACCTCCAGAACTGAAAGATAATAAATTTGTGCTGTGTAAGGCCACCGAGTTTAATTTGCTACAGCAGCAAAAGAAAATTAAAGCCAGTGGTTGGTGTGAAGTAGGGCATAACAGGGAAGGGTTTGAATGTTTGGTTCTTCCAAACTCATGCTGAAATTTACTTGCCATTGTAGCAGTATTAAGAGAGGGACCTTTAAGAGGTTAGATCCAGGAATCCTCAAACTACAGCCCGCGGGACATGCCGGCCGAGGACATTTATCCAGCCTGCCGGGTGTTTTTGCCGCCGCTGCCTGTCCTGCTTAGCAGCCGACTCGTCCCAGGCCCACAGTGCGCATGTGTGGAATGTGCATCGCACTCTCCAACAGTCTGAGGGACAGTGACCTGGCCCCCTGTTTAAAAAGTTTGAGGACCCCTGGATTAGGCCATCATGGGTGGGCTTGGTGCCATTACAGAAGAGCCAGTTCGGCCTTCTCTTCCTCTCTCTTGGCCTTTCCATCTTTCCCCCATGGGATGACATGGTGCAAGGGCCTTTGCCAGTTACCAGCACCTTGACAATGGACTTCCCAGCCTCCATAACTGTGAGCCAATAAATTTCTGTTCATTATAAATTACCCAGTCTCAGGTAGTATTATAGCAGCACAAACAGACAAAGACACAAGGCTCAAAAAATACTTGCCGAATGATTAAATGAATAAGCAAGAGCAGGTGTGAATGGCACAGTGGTACCTGTTCCATCTGTACCACCAACGATCCAGTAAGTATCTTCATGGAAGGCATAGAGACACACAAAATGTAAAACTTGCCACTTAATGTTTCCTAAAACTAGTCAGTCCAAAACCATGTAGTCTCATAAGTCAATATTCCTCAGGTCCAAAATAATTATATAGGACAGTGGTTTTCTAAGTGTGGCCCACAAACCCCTATGATTCCAGAAAACCTTTCAAGAGGTCCACAAGGTCAAACTTATTTTTATAATAATGCTAAGACATGCTTTGCCCTTTTTGCTGTGTTGATTCTTGCATTAGTAGTGCAAAACCGTGGTGGGTAAATTTCCTGGTAATTTAACACAGAAAAGGGCAGCGGCTGCAAACCATACTAAATAGTCATTTATTCTTTACCACTATGCTATGTACTCACAGTTGGAATTTATTTTCAAAAGTCAGTTTCACTTAAGGGCTTAAGTGTCACTTAAGAGCCCTTGATAAAGCAGTAAAAATTATTAATTTTATGGATGCTCAACCATAAATGTCTCTTCAATAGTCTGTGTGACAAAATGAGTGTGTGTGTGAAGCACTTTTGCTGCATACTGAAGCACAGTGGTCGCCTCTAGAAAAAGCACTTGTACAATTGTCTGAGTTGTGAACTGAACTATTTCTCAAATGCAATAGCATTATTACTTGAAAGAATGACAGAGAAATTGAAATTATTAAGACTTGGGTATTTGACAAACATTTTCTCAAAAAATGAACAAAGTGGGCTTGTTCCTTCAAAGAAAACAACAGACATATTTATCGTCAATGACAAAATTCTGGCTTTTTAAGCAAAAATTGGAATTCTGGAAAACTTGTGTCTGCCACTGCCAGATTCTGTATTCTTAAAGATTTTACGGCTGAGATCAGTGGTGACATTAAAATGTGAATTTTTTTGAATTGCATAATAATATGTGTCAACATTTGGAAGATCTGTGATAATTCAGAGAACCCATGATTTCCAAATATTCAATGCGTGATGTTAAGAAAATCAGGTATAGGCAAAAGGTCTATCCAAAATACAAGATACGCCAGTGGATTTTAATGTAAAAGAAAAGAAAAGCTCACTGGTATGGTTTCCAATTCCACATTACAACTTATCTTTAAGAAATCACTGCTGGAAACTAGTTCAACCTCTGTGGAAAGCAATATGGAGATACCTTAAAGCGATACAAGTGAATCTACCATTTGATCCAGCAATCCCATTGCTGGGCATCTACCCAAAAGATCCAATGACACTCTACAAAAAAGACACCTGCACTCGAATGTTTATAGCAGCACAATTCATAATTGCAAGGCTGTGGAAACAGCCCAAGTGCCCATCAATCCAAGAATGGATTAATAAAATGTGGTATATGTATACCATGGAGTACTATTCAGCTCTAAGAAACAACGGTGATATAGCACATCTTATATTTTCCTGGTTAGAGCTGGAACCCATACTATTAAGTGAAGTTTCCCAAGAATGGAAAAACAAGCACCACATATACTCACCAGCAAATTGGTATTAACTGAACAGCACCTAAGTGGTCACATAGGTACTACAGTAATAGGGTATTGGGCAGGTGGGAGGGGGTAGGGGGGCGGGTATATACATACATAATGAGTGAGATGTGCACCATCTGGGGGATGGTCATGCTGGAGACTCAGACTTGTGGGGGGAGGGGGGGAAATGGGCATTTATTGAAACCTTAAAATCTGTACCCCCATAATATGCCGAAATAAAAAAAAAAAAAAAGAAATCACTGCTGGTAGAGTTTAGATATGGTATCAAAAAGAATATCCACAAACATCTGAAAAAGCCATCAAAATATTCCTCCTTTTTCCAACTATGTGTCTGCATGCGGCTGGACTTTTTTCATAAGCTTCATACAAAACAACATATGGCAGCATATTGAATGAGGAAGCGAATATGAGAATCCAGCTGTTTTCTATAAAGCAAGACATTAAAGGGATTTTCAAAAGTATAAACCAATACCATTCTCTCTTTTATTTTTCTGTTTTGGAAATATTGTTACTTTTCATAAAAATGCTATTTATATTGGCATGTAATGGGTTTATTATTTTTAAAGGAATTAATAAATATTTTAAAATCTTTTCTATTTTAATTTCTAACACAGTAAATATCAATATTTACCAATTTAAGGATGTGACATCCTATAAAGAAAGCTTGCTGTTTTCTACTCTCTTTTCTCCTTCCCGTAGCTGAAATGCACATAAAGTGGTTACAAGCCATCTTCAGCTGTGATCTAAGACAGGAAGGCTAAGCAGCAAAACAGAAGGAAAACTGGTTCCCTGTATCAGAGCTTCTCAAAATTTAATGTGCATGTGGATTACCTGGGCTCTTGTTAAATCCATTAGGTCTGGATGGGGCTGGAAGATTCTGCACTGCTAACAGATTTCCAGGTTGATGTCAACACTGCTGGTCCACGAACCACATTCTAAGTGGCCTGTGGACTGGACCACCCAGCTATTTCTAGACTACAGTGTGAACATGAAATACGCTATCCTGTTTGAGTCACTGTATGGGGTTCTTTTGGTATAGCCCTTTAATCTGAATACTAACTCATAATCGTATATCTCCACCCAAATTTCTCTCCTTTGCTCCAAACCCAGTCAACTGCCTATTGGACTCCTCTACGAGTATATCTTACTTGCGAATATAATTCAATATGTCTAAAACTGAGATCAACATTTACACTCCAAAATTTGCTCTTCATTCTCTATATCCTATACTATCGTGTGATACATCATTCTTCCAGTTGACCAAGTCAGAAACCTGGACCCTACCAAGAGCTCTCCCTTGCTCCTGCCCCATAGAATCAGCCAAATCCTGCTGATTTTTTATGTTCAACCCCTCTTCTCCATTCCTTCTTCTACCACCTAAGTTGCAACTACCATTATCTCTAGCCATGATTTATGTCATTTTAAAACAGAAAGTTGATTCACTTAAAATTATTTAATGATAAATAAAGGTTTCCAGATAAAGCCTTTAACATGACATATGCATTTTGATTTACCTTCTTGGCCCTAATTAACTGTTCAGCCTCATTCATCACAAATCCTGTCCTCAGATTACAATTCAGCTTTGCTGAACTACTCGCATTTGCCTTTGTGCTTTTTTTTTTTTTTTGAGACAGAGTCTCACTGTGTTGCCCAGGCTAGAGTGAGTGCCATGGCATCAGCCTAGCTCACAGCAACCTCAAACGTCTGGGCTCAAGCGATCCTCCTGCCTCAGCCTCCTGAGTAGCTGGGACTACAGGCATGCACCACCATGCGCAGCTAATTTTTTCCGTATATTTTTCATTGGCCAATTAATTTCTTTCTATTTTTAGTAGAGATGGGGGTCTCGCTCTTGCTCAGGCTGGTTTTGAATTCCTGACCTTGAGTGATCCTCCCACCTCAGCCTCCCAGAGAGATAGGATTACAGGCATGAGCCACTGAGCCCGGCTGCCTCTGTGCTTTTGTACAGGCTTATCTCCCGCCTAGAATGTTCTTTTCCCTCTTCTCCACCTGTCTCAAGATTCAACTCAAGCATCACCTCTGACCTTCCCTAGAGGGCTTAAATGTACCTATTTTGTGATTCCAGAGAGCCCTCGACCATGGCTCTTCTCACCCTGAATTTAATCATTTATTCATGTCTAGTTCCCTTCTAAGACTGAAAAATCCTTGGTGGCCAGAACCACATCTTACTCCTAACGCCACCTCCAGGACCTCGCTCAGTTCCTTAAACATAATTGGTGTTGAAACTAGACTCGTTTCTACCACGAAGTAGCTGACATTAGAAAAAGAGAAGAAAAATAAACATTTATAAAGACATAAATATAGATGATCTAATTTAATCCTCCTACTTACCCTGTGACGTAGGTGTTATTATTTCAGAGGAGAAAATTGAGGTTGAGAAAGGTCACTTGTCAAGGAGAGCAGCGGGTGAGTGGTTGAGCTGGGATCCAACCCAAGACTGTCTTCCCCTAAAACCAGTATCTGGCCCACTATTCATTTCTTCTCCAGTGTTTCCCAGTCACAGGAAAACCAGAGTTTGCGGGGAAGGGGAATCTAGAATCCGTTGGCACAGGGCTGATTCTGACAAATAGTCAAGGGGACCCAGCTCATGAGACAATAGGTAAATCACACGAGAGCAGGAGGAGCAGGAGGAAAACTCAACAGAGGTAGGACTATCAATGTTCTAGAATGACATAACAGAGCACAGGTAATCTACTCACTTTCAGCAACTTAAGAGTGGACACGAGGGACCCCAGAACCTCAGTCAAAGTTTATGCCTCCAGTGGAGGGATGTGTGGTTCCACAAAAATTAAGGCAGACTTTTCCAACCAGGATGTCACCATGCCATGTTCAACCTCTCCCATGCCCTAGTGACAGCTGGCTGGGGTCTCAGCAGCCAGTGACCCTGGGCCAATGGCCTGCAGTTCTGCCAACCCAGTAGTACTGTAGAAATAGCATCATTTTCTATGTGTACCTACTACTATGTGGGAAAGGATTGGATGTACCAAAAAGATATGCACAAAAACGAATCAGATCCTGAAGTCATCAAAGAGGGTAGACAATGTCTCTAAAAGGAGCTGATTGAAAGACAATAGACTGAGACTATGGCGTGGGCTTCAGATGAGAAGAGGCAGGGAGAGGCTGGTGCTAGATCCGTGGTGTGGACGTTGTCTAGGCAGGCTCAGTGCTCATAGCAAGGGAAGCTGAAGGCAAGGTGGTAAGACAAGAGGCAGAGAAGGGGCTAGATGAGTGAGGGCCCTGTAGCTGGCCCATTGGTAGAACATTCGCCTGTCTCCCAAGATGGAAGTGACAGGGGGGTCTGAGCAGATAACCAGTGTGATCTTACCTGTTTTAAAAGGCTGTCACTTAGGCTGCAGCAGAGAGAATAAACTCCAGCAGGGCAAAGATAGAAGCAGGGAGATGGAAAGCAATTTCAATAAACCAAGTGAGAAACGATGGGGTTTTGGACCAAGGGAGGCGCATGGGAGGGAGTGTGAACTGGTTGGATTTGGAAAGCTTCTGAAGTTAAAGCCAGCATGGTTTGCTGATGGACTGAACATGGAGTATGAGAGAAAGAGAAGAGCCTAGAATTATTTCAAGATTTTTAGACAAAGGTTCAGAGAAGGAGGAGCTGGTTCAAAGGAGATAATAGGGAGGACAGAAATGGTGTGAAATGGGATATATATAAATATTTCAGAAAGGGGGATGCCTAAGCCCAGGACAGAGAGAAAGGAGACTAGAACTAATGGAAGGATTCTGGAGTGAGCAAAATAATGGCATAAGTGATGGGTGAGACAGTTAGAAGAACGCACCAAGAAGACTTAATAAAGAGAATAAACCGATGTAAATAAACATAGAGTCCAATCTCAAGGTATGAACGTGTTTCCCAGAATTTATCCTGTTAAGGGGTATCAGTTGGCATTCTGTATCTGTGGAGCGTATGATTCCCTGGTGGTTAGAAATGGTGAAGTCCTCAAAGAAAGGAAAACAGATTCTACAATTTTCTCTCCAATTGGAAATGCCAGTAGAGAGAAAGATGTGGTATATTCATTCTCATGATGGAATACCACACAGCAACAGGAACGAATGACCTATCATTTCCTAAAACAATAATACAGATGACTCAGAAATATAATGTTGAATGAAAGAGGCCAGAAAAATAAAAAGAACATTTATATAATTCCATTTATGCAAAATACAGAAACCAGGGGAAACTATGTTTTTAGAAGTCCCTACCCCGTGGGGGAAGGGAGTCACTGGGAGGCAGGGCAGTGGGCTCGCAGGGTTGCTGGTAACCGTCCAGGTTGATTTAGGTACTGATTACACAGCTGTCTTCAGTTAGTAAAAATTCATTGAGTTGTACTTTTCTATATTATATTTTACTTCAATAAAACGTTTTTAAAATGCCATTAAAGCAGGCCATATTTCCTGTGTCCTGGGAGGAACAGAGCTATCTACTTAGAGTTCTTATTACAGATTAGCATTTATCCAAAGCAAGAGCAGGAAAACATAAGAAGCTTACAGGATTCATCAAATAATCTAATTCAGCTACAAGCACCGCTGGCCAAGGAGGATAGGAAAGGCCTCGATTTCAGAGAAAGATGGAAAGAACCACTTTCAATGGCTGTTCAGTTCAGAGCACACATGTGTTTTAGGAGGGATATAAACTTTTTTTGCAATGTTTTTTTTTTTCCCCCCGTCTCTCGGGAAATGATGTTATGCAGTGCTTCAAACAGAACTGCCAAGTTTCAGAGGCTGTTTGCTGTAAACAGGCCAGCTGAGCTGTAAGTCGCATGAAACAAGGGACCAGCGACTTCTTCAGAGAGCAGAACATAACACCCCGGGGAGTTGCAAACGTGTGCATCCAACAAAACCGCCGGCCATTTGTCTTTATCTGGCCACCTTTCATGATTTAGGAGGTCCTGTTGTCATGTTATCATCAATCAATTACAATGATTGAGTGGCCTCTAAAAACCAAGAGTTTTTAAAATGCAACTATCCATGACCTAAATTTCCTGACGGTTCTGTTGGCCCCAGGTTAGGCCTGTTTGTCTATCATCAAGAGAGCCAATAAAAATGATAAAAACGGGTCGAAGCTGGGCTTCCCAAAGCCTCTATGAAAATATTCACGCTCCTGCAGTTGGTGCCAACCCAACGCGTCCACTCTTTGCTTGAGCTCTGGGTAAATTCTGCCCCCATTACAAAATAGTCCAAAGAATGTGTAAGTTATCTAAAAGCCTGCTTTTTTTTTTTCTTCCTTCCTTGCTTGCTTGCTTTTGAACCTGGCTGAGCAGCAATTCTGCAACTCTGAGCAGGCAACAGAGTGATGTCATTTTGCTGACTTCGGCAAAGGAGCTGCATTTCGGCGAATTAAGGGATATGGGAGAGGAAGAAAATATAAATTTTAGCTATCCAAATGGAGACTGTGATACTGCACTCCTAAGCCTGTGCTCGAATTTGACCTCCAGGATCTGCAGAACAAAGCGAAGACGACTGAATGTTTGGGGAGGAGGGAGAAAAGAGCCAGTAACGAAGGCCTGTGAAAGCCAGGATGTTAGCTCAAGTGCTGCTTCAACGCATCTCATATCACTGTTTGGGAAGTAAGCAGAAGGGCACTTCCATGGCCAAGGCCTCGGCCTCCCTTCTGAGAGAGACCAGCAACGTGGAGATTCTACTCACGTTCATGGCCAGTCTGCAGAAACTGCCAGCTCAGTGGAGCCAGGACAAAGCTCTAGAGTCCCCTCCTAGAAGCGTCTGAGCCAGAAGCCCTGCAGGCTAGACCAGCCTATTTAAAAGCAATTCTGGAATGTTCTCTGTTCCAAAGGGGAAGTCTGGACAAACTCCAGGGAAGGCCTGAGCACTGGAATGGGAGCCCAAAGGCAAAATGTGAAGGCAGCAAATTGGCCTTTAGTGGTCTCTACCTTCCTTTCTCTGACTTTGGGCCTCCCTTGTTTCCATGCAGAACTCACTGGCTTCTTCCCAGGACCAACAAATGAACTGGTTATTCCTCCTCCAAAAAATGAATCAGTGGATGGCTGAACTTTTCTAAGAGAAGTCTGCATTTAAAAAAGAAGAGAAGAGACTCACCCCTCTACTCCTAGCACTGTGGGAGGCCAGTGACACGGGATGATCGCTTGAGGCCAGGAGTTTAAGACCAGCCTGAGCAAGAGTGAGACCCTGTCTCTACAAAAAATTTAAACAAATAGCCAAGCATGGTGGCGCATGGCTGTAGTTCCAGCTGCTCAGGAGGCTGAGGCAGGAGGATCACTTGAGCCCAGGAGTTTGAGGTTGCAGTGAGCTATGATGATGCCACAGCACTCTAGCCTGGGTGACAGAGCAATTGTTACATCCCTTGATGAATTCACCCTTTATCATTATATAATGTCTTTCTTTGTCTCTTTACAGTTTTGGACTTAAAGTCTATTTTTCTGATATAAGTACAGATGCTCCTTGACTTATGATGGAGCTATGTCCAGATAAACCCATCATAAGTTAAAAATGTTATAAGTCGAAGATGTACTTTCAATTTAAAATATTTTAAATTGAAATATTAATTGAAATATTTTAAAATATTTTAAATTGAATATTAATTGAAATATTTAATTGAAATATTTTTAATATTTTAAAATATTTTAAATTGGAATATTAATTGAAATATTTTAAAATATTTTAAATTGAATATTAATTGAGATATTTACTTGAAATATTTTTAATATTTTAAAATATTTTAAATTGAAATATTAATTGAAATATTTTTAATATTTTGAAATATTTTAAATTGAAATATTTAATTGAAACATTTTTAATATTTTAAAATATTTTAAATTGAAAGTACATCTTCGACTTACAATATTTTCAACTTACGATGGGTTTATCTGGACATAGCTCCATCATAAGTCAATGAGTATACTCAATGTGTATCACTTTTGTACTATCATAAAGTAAAAAAATCATAAGTTGAACCATCATAAGTTAGGGACTGTCTGTATAGCTACCCCTGGTCTTTTTTGATTTCCATTTGTGTAGAATATCTTTGTCTATCCCTTCACTTTCAGTCTATTTGTGTCCTTAAAAGTGAGGTGAGTCTCTTAGAGGTAGCATATAGTTGGGTCTAGTGTTTTTAATTCATTCAGTTACTCTGTGTCTTTTTATTAGAAAATTTAATCCATTTATATCCTAAGTAATTACTGATAAAGACTCACTACTGCCATTTTGTCATTTGTTTGCTGGTTGTTTTATAGGCACTTTGTTTCTTTTTCCTCTCTTGCTATCTTCCTGTGTAGTTTGTAGTTTTCTGTATTGGTATGCTCTGAATTCCTTCTATTTATATTTTGTGCATCTACTATAGAGTTTTGCTGTGTAGTTTCCATGAGGCTTACATAAAACATCTTATAGTTATAACAAGCGATTTCAAGCTGATAATTCCTTAACTTTGATCACATACAACAACTCCACACTTTCACGCCTCTCCGATACAATACAGAGATATACACACATCATACCACAGATTCAGATCCCAGTGACTTCAATAGTGGAATTATCAATTAAAGAATATAAACTAACTATATATGAAATGTTCAAAGAAATGAAGAATAAAAACAAAATAATTAAAAGTTCAAATACTAATTTCAAACAGTAAAGAGAAAAATAGTAAAATAGAGTACAAAGCTGAAGATATTAATAAAACTATGCCAAAAAAAGAAAAGACAAAAAATGTGAAAAGAATATTGAATGAGAAGGTCTAAAACATGTTTAACTAATGTTCCAGAATAAAAAAAATAGAGAAAATAGCCAGGCTCAGTCGTGCATGCCTGTAATCCCAGTTACTTGGGAGGCTGAAGCAGGAGGACCACTTGAGCCCAGGAGTTCAAGTCTAGCCTGGGCAACATAGTTAGACTGTCTCTAAAAAATAAAAATAAATTTAAAAAATGTAAAACTAGAGGAAGAGATATAATACTTGGTGAGATAATATAGGAGAATGTTCCAAAACTGAAGAAAAACATAAATCCACAGACACAGGAAATACAATGTATACCAAACAGGGCCAATACAAGGAAATCTAGAATGAGACATTATAACATTACAATGAAATGAGACATTATAGCATTACAATGAAAAGAAAAATGGATTGCATACAAAGGAATTGGCATTACAGTGACTGCAGATGTATCAATAGCAACAGTATAAACTAGATAGAACACAGTAAATAATATCATCAAAGTATTAGTCATCTTTGTGCACTTAGCTCCTATTATAGTGCCAAACATATTCCAAAAGTGCTCAGAAAATGCTGGTCAAATAAATCGACTCTATTCTCCATCTCTACTTCGACAAATGATTACATTAGGCGCTGGGAAGAATGAAATGAGACTTACATTAATGAAATCTGAAATTGGCTTATTTCCTTATTTTGTTAGAGTCCTGGGGTGGAGGAGGGTGCAAATAGTATATTCACCACAAAGTGAAAAACATCTGCTGATATGAAACAGTGATTCCCCACGCCCCCTACACCTCACCCTTTCTCTTCAGTCAAAAGAAATGCCGTTTATTCACTGTTGTCAGCATGGAATGTTTTTGTTCGTAGTAAAGATTCATATCACCCACGAGAATGTCTCTGCCCATGCAATGCAGCATGGGCGATTGTTTTGCACGTTTGTGAAGGGCCACTGCACCATATTGATGACAGAAAGTCTGACTCAGCTCCACTTTCAGATCGCTCTGGGGTTTCACGTTCTGCTGACTACAGTCAAAACTTCCCCCCCCCCCACAATGGCCACATATTTGAGCCTTCCCCACAGAATTCCACAGGAGTCTGAATTGAAATACAGGAATTCATAGGGTACCTACCAAATAGAAACACTCCAAATCACTTTCTGAGTTAATAATTTTTCTACTTAAGTAAAAAGCAAATATTATTATATTAGTATAGAAATAAATTTTATTTATTAAAACAAAGCCATGGAATGTGATATAGTTTAGCTTGGTTTGGATTTTTGAATTTCCTGCTTCTAGGGACTGTGAAATCAGATGTTCAAATTCACTGGAGACAAAATTGCATTGTTTTCTAAACTCTTCAAATAGAACCCCAAAAGTCCAACTAAATTAAAAATTTTATTTGTACATGGAACTAAATAATTAATCTGCAAGTAATTTCAATGAGTTTACATAATCATGTACTTCTGAAATCTTTTCATTTTTCTTTAGCATTCATTGTTGACTGAAATTAACTCCTAAGTTAATTGAAATATTATGATGAATCAGATATATATCTGTTATTAATTTGTCTATTTATGGCTTGTCTTTTTTTCAGAAAAGATTTAAAGTAAAAAAAGATCAATGATTAATTTAGAATACACTGGCATCTTTAAATTTGCCTCCCTAAAAGTTTTATCAGACTACATGTCTATAGGCCACAACAGTGTCAAAAATGGAAAAGCACTTAACTAGCAGATAAGACGAGTAATTTCACTGACTTTGGATGTGTCACTTTGCCTCTCTCCTCATCTATAAAATGGGAAAATTGCACAAGAGGATTTCAAAGTTCCCTGGTCCTACCTTGGTGGTGAATTTACTATTGCCTCCACGCCAGCACTCTAACAAAATAAGGAAATAAGCCAATTTCAGATTTCATTAATGTAAGTCTCATTTCATTCTTTCCAGTGTCTAATTAAATCATTTATTGAAGTAGAGATGGAAAATAGAGTTGATTTATTTGAACAGCATTTTCTGAGCACTTTGGAATGTATTTGGCACTGTAACAAGAGTTAAGTGCACAAAGATGACTAATACTATGATGTTATTATTTATTCTCTTATATCTAGCTTATATTGTTGTTATTGATACATCTGTAGTCACTGTAATGCCAATTCCTTGGTATGTGATCCATTTTTCTTGGCTGTGTTTCATATTTCTGTGGGTGTGTGTGTGTTTAACAATTTTATTGGAATGTTATAATATCTATTTCTAAATTTCCTTATATTTGTCCTGTTGGTATACATTGTATTTTCCTGTGTCTGAGGATTTATGTTTTTCTTCAGTTTTGGAAAAGTCTTATAACACATATGGAATCTTCTTCCAAATCCCTGACTTCCTGATTTATTCAGTAAAGGTCTAACACCAAGACTGTGAATTTATAACCATAGTGATGGTTTTTCCCCCCATTCCATTCTTCACATCTCTCTACCCACCACACAGTTGCCAACTTCCAATCATTTTTCTATCTGTTTAAATGATATCTTTCACTTTATTTTATAGAGCAGGTTCATTCAGTTAAGAAAGGGCTCTCAGCGTTCAAGATAATAATAGAATGCACCTTGATAAAAACATATCATGGAATACTTAGGTTTAAATTAAATAATACAGTCAAACTAGAAACGTGTCTACTACAAGCAACTTCTTTCAAAAGTCTGCAACTCAGAGCATAAGTAGAATATATTTTGCCAGGTCTAAAAATACCGGACAGATTTTTAAATCAGTAATAGGGATAATGCCCAAAGGAAATCTGTTTTTGTGAACTGGTAGACTATAATACATAGTTGAAGCCCATTACTGAAACCCTCCTTAGCCTCTTTGAGCTTTCTGGGAGTAAATTGATGAGATGCCTCTTGGAGGAAACAGGACTGTTACCTTGGCCAGTGGACCATTGAGCCAACACAGGGGTGCCCTCACTCCACCCACACCCAAAACCACCTCTGCTTCCTGTCATCAGCCTAGAAGAGGGACCTGGGGAGGGGGAAAGGAATACCGACCAGGCTAAACAAGTGGCATCCGAGGGCGGAGCCTTCTAGACCATTGTTCTCAGTGCTCTGTGAAGAGGCTGCCCATTGGGTGGGTCCGACAGAAACAGTGTTTAAACATGTCAACTTAATGAAATCAAATGTATTTGTGTCTCATCTACCATGTTTCCCCAAAAATAAGACATACCCATAAAGTAAGCCCTAGCAGGATTTCTAAGCATGTGCGCAATAGAAGCCCTACCCCGAAAATAAGCCCTAGTGATGGGCGTGGCTATGAAAAATCAGCCCTAGTGATGGGCGTGGCTATGAAAATCAGCCCTAGTGATGGGTGTGGCTATGAAAATCAGCCCTAGTGATGGGCGTGGCCATGAAAATCAGCCCTAGTGATGGGCGTGGCCATGAAAATCAGCCCTAGTGATGGGCGTGGCTATGAAAATAAGCCCTAGTGATGGGTGTGGCTATGAAAATCAGCCCTAGTAATGGGCGTGGCTATGAAAAATCAGCCCTGGTTGTGGGCGTGGCTATGAAAATCAGCCCTGGTGATGGGCGTGGCCATGACAATCAGCCCTCTCATGCATGTCATTGTGGAGCGGGAAAGAACACGAGCAGCCCTTCTCATCTGCCCCATGAGAGCTCTAGTGCTCCACAGGAGAGATCGGGGCCAATGGTTCTAAAGGAAATAGAGTTGCAAGACATTCAGGATGGAATTCAGGGTTTGGAGAATGATGATGATGTTCCAGAAGAAGAGTTACTCAAGATTAACTCTATTTGAATCAATGTAGATTGTTGTACCATACTTAAAAATAAAACACATCCCCTGAAAATAAGCCCTAGGGTGTCTTCTTGAGGAAAAATAAATATAAGACCCTGTCTCATTTTTGGGGAAACACAGTATCTCTTGTTCCCCTTTTGTTAGCGTTTCCTCTTCCTTTGCTTCAACCATTTGTTCTTATATTTACTTAACAAATGTGAGGCACTGAATGCTTGACAGAAGGGATACATAGGTGAACAAAGACCAAGGTTCATCTCCTTATATCGCTCAGAGTCTAGTGGGGCATAGACACATATAAACAGACAATTATAACACAGATATCAGGCTGAAGATAGTAAATAGCATTCCTGATGTTATGGTAAAATACATTTGGGCTAGGCTACCCAATCCAGAACAATGTCAGGTAAAGAAAGCTTCCTGGAAGAAGTAAAGACCATGCAGAATCTGGAGGAGAGAGAGCCAGACAGAGGACTAAGAAAGGACAGAAGGGATTAAGAATTTCTTTCTTTGAAAGCCAAAGTAGGCCAGGCACAGTGGCTCATGCCTGTAATCCTAGCACTCTGGGAGGCCAAGACGGGAGGATCACTTGAGGTCGGGAGTTTGAGACCAGCCTGAGCAAGAGTGAGACCTCATCTCTACTAAAAGTAGAAAGAAATTAATTGGCCAACTGAAAATATATAGAGAAAAATTAGCCGGGGATGGTGGCACGTGCCTGTAGTCCCAGCTACTTGGGAGGCTGAGGCAGGAAGATCGCTTGAGCCCAGCAGTTTGAGGTTGCTGTGAGCTAGGCTGATGCCATAGCACTCCAGCCCGGGTGACAGAGTGAGACTCTGTCTCAAAAAAAAAAAAAAAAAAAGAAAGAAAAGTAAAAAGAAATATCATCCCTCTTTAATTGGCTTTTATAATTTCTCTGCCCATCTCCCAGTATGCAGTTTTTACTTCCAGGGCAGTTACCAGATGGCTGAACACTGTACATCTAAGAGAGCACAATTCAAGTCACAGACATCCTAGATTTCTATATGGATTATGACAATTTTCTGGCAGAAGCACTAGAGTGCCTTGAGGAAGGACAGTCCCTTCTTATTCCTTTAAAGCTAACAAATGGACTAGTAGCAGTTCTATGTTTTTCTCTCCAACTCTGAAACTATACAAGGAAAAGTGGTTCTAGTTAGGAAGGAAGTGATGATTCTGATGGGTATGGATAGAAAGAGAAGAACACGGGAGCTGCTCTAGTTTCTCATTGTGTCCCAGTCCAGTGTACCATACATGTTAAAGATCATTAGGAGCTGCAACTAGGGGTTAGTCCACCAACATTGATCTTCTGCTTGAACCTGCTCTCACTCAAGCCCAGTGTTCTTACTTCTGTTCTCAGGTTAAATGGAGAAGGATTTAGCAATCATCATCCATTTGACCCTGCCCTGGAGCCAGGTTTCAAAATTCCACCTGTGCTCCAAGCTTCCTGCTTCCTAACTTATAATGCTGACCACTGTTCCCCGGCAGGGACCTACCTCCAATCCACAGAGTCCAATAAGCACTCAAATCGGTCAATAGCAAAGGTATCAAACACGGTTTTTAAAAATTCTATCCATTGTCTGAATTAAACTGCAATGACTTCAATACATTATTTTAAGCTACTGTTTTCATTACAAAGAGTAATAAAAAGCATACACACACACACACACACACACACGATTGTTTGAAGATATTTAAATTTAACTGTGATTATAATCTGTAACAGAGACTATCAAACTTTCTTAATTAAGCATCTTTCTAAGGTTAATTTGTAACTAATGAATAATTTTCAAAATAAAGGTTAATAAAAGTGGCTCCAAGTTAATTAAATTTATTTTCCTTCAGAAATGTCCTACCCTCCTTCGAATGGAACATGAATAGTTTTGTGAAAGCAAGGCATAAAATCATGGAAGATACAAACCAACAATTACTAACACAAATAATCAAGAGGGATATTCTGATATATAAATAAAAATCTGCAAGGTAGGATTTATTCTACACTCGGCACTTTGCAAGATTCTGTTCAAGTTGTGACCACGAAAACAATGCTTAATGTTGACTTGGCTCTTGACTGCATGCCAGGCACTATTGCACATGCCGCTTACGTATTAATAACTCATTTGATCTTTGCAATATCCCTATGAGATGGTATTATTACTACCCCCATTTCATAGTTTCAGTCTTTCCCATCCTTCAAAGAGGAATATCACTTCCTCACAAGTCCTTCCCTAATTACTCCCACCAATTCAAATTATTTTCTACTTCCCCTTTCTATTATTTCTATGATAGAAATAAGTATTTCTATCATAGGACTTATCATAGAGCTCACCCTAAAGTTCTTTATGCATGTTTCTCTTTCTGGCCATTATATCACAAGTCTCTGGGCTCTGTCTTACTCATTTTCATGTCCCTACAGTGTCTAGCAGAGAGTCTTGCACAAAGAGCATGCCCAGCAAATGTTTGTTGAACTAACACTAGCATTAATATGGGAAAAAAGAAGAGAGGAATTTAGCAGCAGCTTTAAAAACAAAGAAAGAATCATGAATAAAAAACAAGCAATTATTCTCTGTGTCTGCAGATGAGAGAGCAAAAGAGATCCCAGAGATTATAGGATAAAACATTTAAATATTAGGCAAACATTAAACCATAATTATGCTGAAAGAAAATACAGGTGAATGTTTGCACAATCTTAAGAAGTGAAAGGCCTAGACATGACACCAAAAGAAAAATCAAGCAAGAGAGAAATTAAATAACATGGTCAAGAGAGCCAGCTATGAGTCAGGCTGCACAGTTTGAATTTGCAAGTTGCTCTTTGTGGAGTCAGTTTCTTCATCTGCAAAATGGGGATGACAGCAATGCCTGACTCCTACAGTCATAGGGTGGAATAAAGGAAATAGTGACTAGAAAGTTCTCGATACAATGCCTGACATAATGTCATCCTTCAATGTCTGAAAGCATATCAATGAAAGAAAAGATAGATATTTGACTCTAAAAAACTAACATCTATGCTCTAAAAAATACCAAGGAATAAATAAATATCAAATGACAAATTGGAGAAAAAAAGATTGATATCCTAAATGAAAAGCTTTTAAAAATTAACAAGATGAAAATCCCAATAGAAAAAAAAATAGGAAAACAAAATATTAATATATACAAATAAAATAACCAAATATGACAAAGTCCACCTTAAGGAATTATTAAGTGTTAGTTATTTTCACTTATTAAATCAGCAATATTAATAATGCAATGAAGCAATGAGCATGCTTCTATAGCTTTGAGGAGAACTTAAATTGGCATATTTCTGAGGGCATTTTGACAATAAACATCAAAAGCCTTAAAATGTGCATGTCCTTTGACCTAGGAAATCTAAGAATTTATACAAAGGAAATAACCATGTATCTTCACAAAGATATAAACTACAGCTTTATTTATACGAGTGAAAAATTGGACATAATCTATTACATACCTAACTATTCCAACAATAAGAATAGTTAGTAAATCATAACACCTTTACAAAACTGTGAATGTTGTTATCTTGAAGGAGATATTCAAAGCCATGAATGAAAAAGCAAACAATAGAATAGCATTATTAGATGGTCCCATTTTCAATAAAACAACAGTAAGAAAATGTATGTAGATTTGGGTATATGTATAAACATACACATAAAAAATATCTAAAAGGGGGCCGGGCGCGGTGGCTCACGCCTGTAATCCTAGCACTCTGGGAGGCCGAGGTGGGCGGATTGCTCGAGGTCAGGAGTTCGAAACCAGCCTGAGCAAGAGCGAGACCTCGTCTCTACTATAAATAAAAAAGAAATTAATTGGCCAACTAATATACATAGAAAAAATTAGCCGGGCATGGTGGCGCATGCCTGTAGTCCCAGCTACTCGGGAGGCTGAGGCAGGAGGATCACTTGAGCCCAGGAGTTTGAGGTTGCTGTGAGCTATGCTGACGCCATGGCACTCACTCTAGCCTGGGCAACAGAGTAAGACTCTGTCTCAAAAAAAAAAAAAAAAATATCTAAAAGGAAATATACCAAAATGCTAACATTGATTACCTCTAGATAACAAAATTATAGGTGACTTTGGAAAGTTATAATACTTGTGAAATTTTTTATAATAAACACATTTTTGTAATTCAGAAAAGTATAAAAATTATCTTTTCCAAAAGGAAAAATTAAATATTAAGAGACAGTATGGCCATCATTCAGATATCCCTCACTCTAGGCTATATCTTCAATGGTGGATGCACTGTGCTCCTTAGAAAAGTCATACGATAAGAAGCTTCAGCCCACAGCTTCTATGTATATAAGCAGTTCAAGTAGGTCAATGGAAAAGTTCAACAAAATACCAAAAACAACTCTAGGGAACATCATATGCTTAATGGTTAAATAGCATTAGAAAAAAAAAAAAAAAAGAAAACTAAGCAGTCCTGGATAAAGCTAAAACCTTAATCTCATGCTTACTCAGCAGCAAAAAGGAAAAACAAAAACAAACATTAATTATGGAAGATTTAGTGATCTGTACGGTTATAGTTCTAGAAACACTTCCAGTGTGTGTTTATCTACGCTGTAACTCATTGCTTTCTGCAAATTTAAAGGAAGCTTTTGGCTGACAGTTCAAATGCTTGGTCACAGCTAAGAGAAAAAAAATCAGTTCAACCACTTTGGAAATTGGCACAGGGAAAAAGTCCTGATGCTTCAAAAGTGGTGTGCGTGTGTATGTTTCGTGGCTTTCGAACTTCACAAGAAATCTAGGGAAGGCCCATCTTCAGCCCCATCCTCCCGACCTGGGAAGGAGGGAGCGGGCATATCACTGTGTTATTAGATTGTAGATAGAAGTTCATTCATTCTTACAGCTATTGCTGAACAAAGAGCCCAAAAGTAAAAAGTAGCGAGAGACACGGCATCACAGCATTGAGAACAGTCTACTACCTTGTGCCTTTTAAAAACTAATGAGAGGCCGGGCACGGTGGCTGATGCCCGTAATCCTAGCACTCTGGGAGGCCAAGGTGGGAGGATCGCTCAAGGTCCGGAGTTTGAAACCAGCCTGAGCGAGAGCGAGACGCCATCTCTACTAAAAATAGAAAGAAATTAACTGACCAACTAAAAATCTATGGAAAAAATTAGCCGGGCATGGTGGCGCATGCCTGTAGTCCCAGCTACTCGGGAGGCTGAGGCAGGAGGATCGCTTGAGCCCAGGAGTTTGAGGTTGCTGTGAGCTAGGCTGACACCACGGCACTCTAGCCTGGGCAACAAAGTGAGACTCTTTCTCAAAAAAAAAAAAAAAAAATTCTAATCTGCTAAACTACAGAAAGTTATATCTGTGAACTCTTTCAGAAGTTAGAACAAGAGAACTGTTATAAATATATTCAAAACTGAGTTGCTATAAAATGTTGCCCTACGTTACAGCAATTAAGACATATAAAATTATTTAAGAACTGAAATATGTTATTACAGAAAAACTATACTGATAACCAGAAAGCATAGAGTTGTGTTTACTTTGCTTCGGATCTAGAGCAATATTAAATGTAAAATTTGAGCAATATTCGTTAGCAAAAAAATCAAGTTTGAAAATATTCGTAATTTTCCCCCCTAGATATGTCAAACATCACTGCAGTTATACGGCCTCTTACAAAAATTAAATAAAGCACTATCATAGAAAACAATAGGAACACACTGTGGCTTCAAAAAGGTTTTTCTATTGGAAAATCAAAAAATATCAGTTAGAAAGGGGTTTTCTGGATAAAATTAAGTACCAGGTCCACTGCCCGTAATGTCCCCTGTCACCAGAGCACTCCTTTTGTGGTCCCCTTTCCTGGAGAGACCACCCAAGAGGGACAGTAAGATAAGCTCAGCCTCGGCTGTCCCCAAGTGCCTAAAATGTGGAACAGTAGTATGTATGTCAGGGGTTCCAAGGTACAGGCCCTGGATGCCAAATATTTTATCACGAGTATTTTGAAAATTAGAAAATTTCCCATTAAAAATTCGAACTTCTGGCCGAGCTCAGTGGCAATCCCAGCACTGTGGGAGGCCAAGGCGAGAAGATCGGTTGAGGCCAGGAGTTGAAGACCAACACGGGTGACAGAGTGGGACACCATCTTTAAAAAGAGAAAAAAACCCAAAAACCTCGAATTTGTAATTTCTCTTAAAAACATGCAACTTCAAGCAACACTGAGGCTGAACTGCTGGATAACAAGAGGAGCTAAAGAATAGTTGTCACTCGAGACTGGGTACCCGTTTGCAGGCTCACCACTGTCCCCACGATTCCTCTTGTCCTGTTTCTACGGCTTGATTGGGCAGAAAGAGTTTGAAAGCCCCGCTTGGCGTACTGCAAGGTTGTTCATGAGCACATTTCTTACTGCTAGTAAGCATAAACCCTGAACTTCCTGCATTCTGCTGTTTGTCTCATTAAGCCCTTGGCCCCTTCAGAACTAGATTTAAATCCTACTGCCGAGTAACATGAAGTCAAGGTCAAAACTGAATTGTCACTCTTCGCCCACTCACCCATCCTCTCTCCTCTTATCTATGAAATGGGCATGGTGAGTCCTCCCTGCCTTCCTCATAGCTGCCACGATTAAGTGGGATAAAGGATGTAAAAGGTCATCGAAGTGTCACCATACAGTAAATGCTAACCTTTCGGTAAGACAGCCCATTTTAAAAACATCATAAAACAACAGCATCTTATACAAATCTTTAAGGGTGTTGCATTGAGAAAGTTTGATTCATAGTTAACAGCACAAAATAAATTAGTAAGCCTAAGATGACTCAGGAAATGTAAGAATATGCATATTAAAAACAATCTTTATTTGAAAAAAAAATGTCAGCATAAATAACATCTCACTTGTCAGATTGCTAAATTGGGAAATGACTAAATTTCCTGAGAACTAAAGATATGTTTAAGGTCAAATAAATTTAGCCAAATAAAGTTTTCAGGAGCAGTATATATGACCAGAAAAGTCTATCTAATAATGACAGTGACAAAAAAAAAATGAGTAAAAATAGTCTGCATAGGAAACTAAGATAAATGCTGATATTAAAATATATGTAATGAGCTGGGATTACAACTGCCTCAACAGAGAACACTTTTGAGATTCCAGACAGTCAAGGTTGCCATGATTATCTGTTACAAAGAAACAGACCTACAGAGTAAAAGTACGTTCTGGTAACAGTAACAGAAAATCAAAAATAATCTAAAAAGTCCTTGAGGCATCCTGTCACTACATCCATCACTTAAATCTATGGACCTCAGTAATTTGGGACTGAAAATTAATCAAAATGGTCCATAGGTCATTGGTCAGGTTTATTCAGTCATCAAAAAACCTTGCCTAATTAAGCCAACGGATTATGAAAAATGTCTTCTCTGGAAACCTTCACCTTAGCAAAAAAAAAAGGAACTTTTGAGACTAAACAAAACCAAAAGCAGTTACTTATATGCCGAATTCTACATAATTTTTCAGACCTCTGCTTAAGGGAGCAAAGAAGAGTAAAATGGGGTACATGAAGTGGTTATTTTTTCTTGTCTTTTTTTAAAATGTAGAGCTTGAGTATTCTTTTGTTTCTGTAACTGTCTTTTTAAAGCTTTTATTCTTATCAAAGTAAAATGTGAACATGGCTGAAAATTTGATTGAAATAGTACAGAACGCTTTACGACAAAAAGCAATAGCCTCTTAGCTCACCCCTTCCCAAGCCTGCTCCTACTCCTCGGAGGAAATCACTTTGGGTTGATTCTTTGTTTCTTCTTTGTTTTTATTTGTGCAAATTGAAGGAATTCAAGTGCAATTTTGTTACACGGATATCTTGTCTACGTAGTGGTGAAGTCTGGGCTTTTATTGTGTCCATAACCTGAATAATGTACATTGTACCCATTAAGTAGTTTCTTATTTCCCACCCTCCTCCCAGCCTCCCACCCTTCCCAGACTCTAATGTCTATCCTTCCACACTCTATGCCCACGTGTAAACATTATTTAGCTCCCACCTGTAAGTGAGAACATGTGGTTTTTAACTTTCTGTGTCTGAGTTGTTTCACTTAAAACAATCCAATTCCATCTATATTGGAAGACATAGACATGATTTCATTCTTTTTTATGGCTGAATAGTATTCCACTGTGTGTGTATACCACATCTCTTTTATCCAGTCATTCATCGATGGACACTTAGGTTGATTCCGTATCTTTGCTATGTGAATTTTGGTTTCTCCAGCAATCAGCATCAAGTCACCAAATAACGTGTTATATTCACACCATGTCTTTTATAAATCACTTTTTGACATTTTCTATGGACTTTCTATTATGATAGATTAGAATTTAGCTTGCATGAATCCCTACCCCACACATAAATCACATACTACAGACAACACACATTTATATAACAACTTTGGTGTCTCTATTGATTACCTTCTTAATATTAAATACTAGAAATACTATAGTTACACTTTGTTTTCCTCTTCCATCAACTATAGACCATACCTTTTATCTCACAGGTGAACACACTAGAAAGAATAGTATTTTTTCCTTTGCTTCCTCTTGTCAACCACTACTACCACTAGATTAGCTTACACCTTTGAGATTTACTTTCTTTTGCTCAATGATTACTCCACTTGTGTAATATAAAGAAGAAATTCACTAAAATCTATCAAAATCTCTTCAGAACCTATAATTATATAAATTACTGAAGTGGTACATTTGTGCCTCAATTTTGAAGACTGACCGCTATTCTTTATGAAAATCCATTATAATAACATACATATTCTTGCCTTTATATTACAGATAAACGTTAAGTCAAACTTTTCAAAAAACTAAATGTTATTCAACCAAGGAACTATTAAATGATTAAATATAAATTCATGTAATGTAAATGATTAAGAACTCCGCTGGCCAGGCGCGGTGGCTCATGCCTATAATCCTAGCACTTTGAGAGGCTGCAACCTGGGCACGAGTGAGACCCCATCTCTACAAAAAAAAAAAAAAGAGAGAGAGAGAGAGGAAAAAAACAATTATCGGTGTGTGGTGGCACGCTCCTGTGGTCCCAGCTACTTGGGAGGCTGAGGTGGGAGGATTGCTTGAGCCAGGAGGTTGAGGTTGCTGTGAGCTATGATGATGCCACTGCACTCTAGCCCAGGCAACAGAGTAGGACCCTGTATCAAAAAACAAAACAAAACAGTCTGGGCGCGGTAGCTCATGGCTATAATCCTAGCATTCTGGGAGGCCAAGGAGGGAGGATCGCTCAAGGTCAGGAGTTCGAAACCAGCCTGAGCAAGAGCGAGACCCCCGTCTCTACTATAAATAGAAAGAAATTAATTGGCCAACTAATATATATAGAAAAAATTAGCTGGGCATGGTGGCACATGCCTATAGTCCCAGCTACTCGGGAGGCTGAGGCAGGAGGATTACTTGAGCCCAGGAGTTTGAGGTTGCTGTGAGCTAGGCTGATGCCATGGCACTCACTCTAGCCTGGGCAGCAAAGCAAGACTCTGTCTCAAAAAAACAAACAAACAAACAAACAAACAAAAAAACAACTCTGCACTCTGCTGTCTTCAACTTTAGATCAATTTATCTTTGGAACTAGAGGCCTTCCACAGCAGGATTCTATCATTAGAAAATAATACAGATTTAGTATACTTAATCGCTTGGAGGGACAGATCACAGATTAGCTGCAGATTAACAAGAACCATCCTTCATCTTAATCCTTCTGCACACAGTCCCAGCCTGCTTTACCAACGAGTTCTTTTCATCACTACTTGACGACCTCCGGCACGAGTCACTCTGGGTCCCCTCTGCCTCCAACCCAGGACAACAACACAAAGGAGTTTATGCGCTTGTTCAGGGCCACACATATGAGCATCATGGCTGTAGGTACAGATGCAGCTGCTGATAAGGAGTCCATGGCCCTAAATTGGACAGGGTTGGACAGTAACAGGATTATAGGTTACAGATGTGATGTGGAAACCCTATGGAGTTAAAAACAGAAATCGGTGTATACCACGTAGTGGTTAAGCAGGCAGGCCTGGGTTCTAAGGTCAGAATGGCTGGTTACAATGACCAGCTCTGCCACCACCAGTGGTGTGACCTAAGTATGTCACCCAAGCCTCTGTACCCCAGCTTCCTCATTTGAAAAACGGAGTCATTGCAAGGATGAACAATATTGATGCATGTAAAGCACTTAGCATGGTGCATGGCATATCATAAGAACTTACAAATCAGACCCACTAAAATTATTAGTGGTAGTATTATGGTATTGGCCAGACAGAGTTTGCCAGTTGTTTTAGCATTGTACCTAATCACACCCTTCATTTCTGCACACCTGGTGAAGCCCAATGAATTATATTCTTTTTCAGAAATCTACCTTTGCCTCTAATTGCAGTCAAGGCAAATAGGTCTGGTAGGCAAATAGCTCAAGGTGACCCTCTGGTCAGAGCTGCCTGAGATTGTAACCCTCATACTCTACAGGTCCTGGTTTCGTGTTGTGTCCTTCAAATGCTTTCCCCATGGCCCTTCTTATTATCATCAGCCCTGATTTTTAAGATGCATTTTAAATAAGCTTACATTTGGAACCAGCTAAGAATGATAAAAGTGGTTATGCTATCTTCTAGACCAGGCGTCCTCAAACTATGGCCCGAGGGTCACATGCGGCCCGCCCAGTACATTTATCCAGCCCTCCTGGGTGTTTTTGCCTCCGCTGCCTGTCCTGCTTTGCAGCCAATTACAGAAATCGAAGAAAATTCAGCACTACCTGGATTGTGACTAAAACCATCAAAGAGTAGGTACTGTCAACAAGCACGAAGAAAAGAAGATAATTTGGTCTTAATGCCCTGTTAAGACATATTTGGGGCAAAGGAAAAGTATATTTCTATGGGAATTTTGAAGATATTAAAAATGAGATAAAACCAAATGAGAGGAAAACAGAAACTCAGCTCACTGACTTAAAATCACCATATGTGAAATATCAAATAAATAGCTACTCTAATCTCAAATGCTAATCTTTCCTTTCAGCCTTTCTCATGTTATTGGACCAAAAATTTTGAGGCTCATCTGTGTTCTATTACAATCCTAAAGACAACATGATATCTAGGATAGTGTTTATACATAAAGATCATTTTAAATCAGGAGGTGATATAAACTGATGTCCAGATTCCATTACCTCAAGACTTTATATAATTATATTGTCTTTTTTTAAAAGTCCTGAAATGATCATTTTCTCCTTTGGCACAGAGTGTTTTGGCTCCAGTTTTGATGCCAACACAGCCTCATCATGAAAATAAATTAAAAGTAGGTGGTCTGGTTAGTCTTCACCATGCTACATTTTAATCAGGCAGAGCAGTGAAAAAGATGATTGTCGAAAATGCTGGCATGCCTTCAAACAACAGCGTACGCTGTCCGTTTGACTCACAATGAAAAAGCTCTTCGAGAGATTTCGATAAAGGTTTCCCTCCTACTTGCAGTCCGCATTTGTAATGTTTATATAAGTGGGGGACATAAATCTTCCTCCAATGAACCCCATGGTTTTTAAAGCAGACTTCTTGTTATAAACTGCCTGTTTCCGTTTTGCCTGCCTAAGCAAGCCAGGCGAAAGCCATTCGCGAGAGACTGGAACTAATTTAATGTGCTCCAGGTTTAAGCCTCTAGCCTCTGCGCCTTTACAGGGAGATTTTACACAGTGGATTACTGCTGACTTTAACCATGATTCATATGATAAGTGGCTTTTGATTTGTTTTTGAATGTCAGAAAATATGCATTTGCAAAAGAAATGTCATCAAAATCATTTTGTTTAAAGCAATACCCATAAAAATAGGGGGGGAGGAGGTAGAATTTAACTTTTCACACACAAAAAAAGCAACCTAAATCATGCCAAAGCCTTCTTCACATAAATCTATAGTTTTACTCAATGCAAAAGAAGACAAAGCTGTTTATAGACAGTTCGATTTAAGACTGGATGAACTTCAAGGTATGATTGGTTGACTTGATAAACTTCACAAGATTTGCTCCTTCCTATTATTAAAAATACCAAAGCCACACTGAAGGGAGACAAAAGCATCATTCTTTACCCACGCTCAAAGATGCCCTCTGTGCTTTTTGCAAGGATGCAAAATTCCTTGAAACCAACACTAATTAAAACAAAAACACATTCACAAAACCCGGAGTGAGGTCCGTCACCCTGAAGCATGTCGAGGGGAGGAAAGTTTTCTCTGCTTCACTCAAAAGAACAGAGCAGCGATGACATTAATTCGAAAGAAAACAAACTGAGAAACGAAAGTATGTGTTGCACTACTATCCTAGATTTCTGCATTGAAGTGGCCTGAACTGTTCATCAGAACGCGCTTTTAAAATGCCAAATGTAAGGAGATATCCTTGTCCCAGTCCTCTGTTAGTTTCTTCTGTTTTTCTCCTGATGGTCCTTTGGAAAGGCCAGGCACAGTTTCACAGTAGGGGGCAGTATTGGAACACCATGCCCACACTTGAAAGGACGGAAGACCAGACCAAAGGAGGAAAAAGGGCCATTATTCTTCATTAACATTTAACCATGTTGGCATAATTACCCTAATTCATTACAAAATTTCAAATTTTTTCCCTGAAGCCCAATCTGCTTTTTTGACCACCTACCTACAGTGTGAAAGTGTCTTTTTTTTTAAATTGTATTTTATTTCATTTTTTTCTATTTCAGAGTATTACAGGGGTACAAACACTTTGGTTACATAAATTGCCTTTGCACTACCCGACAAGCATGCCCATCCCCCAGAAATCATGCAAGATGTCTTAAAGGATACAAAAGGCAAATGCTTTTTATTTTAAAAATCCACCCAAATATCTGAGACATGCTGATTGTTGCTTACTACTAGAAGGAGAACTATTTATTGAATGTCATACTTCAAAGGCATGAAGACTTTTCTAATTGCAAATATCCAGATGTTCTTTATTGTAAATATAATATCACATTAGGAGATGGAAAAAAAAAGAATGAATATTTATTTCTTCTTGGTCTAAAATGAAATGCAGAGCTGGTTTATAAACACAAGTCAACGTGACCCATGCTAATTAGATGTTAATTTTAAAAACATGGGGCAAAAAAATATTTACAACTACAAAAATGTCTTCTTATTTTCCAGAAATAAACTTTTTCTTTCCATCCGCCTAGGATGGGTCTTGGCTGGCCTGCTAGGAAGTATGGAAACTGAAACTGATTGTATTGAATGCTTGGCTTCCAATGACTTACAAAGTTTTGGGAGTTTGCGGAGGAAAAAATGCAAAGTCTTTGCCAGGTCCCAAGAATAAAACATATAGATACATAATAGTAATGTTTTCTTTGTTTTTTTACTATACATAATGGTAATCCATATAGATTTCTCTTAATTCTGTAAATATGAGTATTGAAACATTTATTTAATACTTGAAAGCCTTAAGGTCACTAAACAAGACAGTAATTACCGTATTTAACTTTAAAAGAATCAAAGCTCATACAGTCTTGGGCAAGTATTTTTGTTTATCTTTGTCTTTAATTTCAACTCAAGGCTTGTTTGCTTGCTTGCTTTAAGAGAGTGGGGTGTTATAAAATTCAAACAAAAATATTTTTTTTTCCCAATCTAATACTTCTACTGAAAAAGTCAATATTAAAACTGTTGCTTTATAGACAATAAGCTTATATTTTAAAATGTACATAAAAATATCCCAAGAGTACCAAAACATTGTTGAAATATCATAAGAAGCCACTAAGAATTTATGCAATGTTTAAATGCTATAAATTTAAATTTCAGTACTTCAAGTTTGTTATGGTTTCTTATACTCTTATTATTATATATTATACTCTCTGTACTTGTCGATTTTTGTTTAAGTTGTTTTGAAGTTGGGGTTTTTTAGTTTCATGTGGTGTGTGTGCATGTGTACACAGTTCTTGTTTAAAGATCCTACAAGATCCTCCTGTGCACGCTTCTAGGATAACACAATCTGCCCCTCTGCCTTGTCACCAAGGTTTTCTCAGTTGTTATGATGGGTTCCTTTTTCAAGACTTAACAGAAAAACTAGGCCTATAATTATCACCAAATTTCCCTCCAATTGAGCTAACAATGTACACTGGAGTGACCAGAAGGGCCATAACTCTTCATAATTACTGTACAAAAGAGCTTGTGATGGTCACAACAAAGCAGTTGGCTAAGGGAAGAGCACCAGGTATGCGTTTTCCTGAAACATCTGTTTGAAACTCTGGGTCGTTTGAAGAGTACATAAAACGGTCCCATCTTCTAATTACTTTCTCACCACCCAAAATACCACTGCCAAAGTTGTTTGAAGTAGTTCAAGGAACCAAGATTCTTCTGTAGCAAAGCTGATGTCACTACTCCTTCCCTCTGAAGGTGAACACCCTATTTTGTCTCCAGACGGTGGCATTTGTGATAGAAAAGAGGGTGGCATTTTCTTCTAATGATAATGGACTTTCCTTATTATGTAAGTCATTTCTCTGTCCCATGAAGTCAAAAAGCACCC
Source organism: Microcebus murinus (assembly GCF_040939455.1). NCBI lineage: Eukaryota > Metazoa > Chordata > Mammalia > Primates > Cheirogaleidae > Microcebus > Microcebus murinus. The sequence goes on along the minus strand of NC_134129.1, from coordinate 16,303,357 downwards.
CGACATACTACATACTACATACTACATTATTTACTTTCCTGACTCCCTTCCTTCTGGATCAATCTGCTGAATGAGTGAGAAGGTGACCACAAACAATAAAGTATGAGCTTTGGGTTGTGTGCTCCTTGTCCCCGGTTCCTGGCAAAGAGTTTCCCAAACCCTCAGAACTGCCTTTGTGATGAGTATATTTTGTTCTTCATAACTAGCCCTTTGATCACATCTGAATGTATGCTAATGAAGTCATTTAGGGGAGGGGCCCTAGGTAGCCTCAGTGTGGGGCTGGTCACCAGAAAGACCAAGTGATTAGAATGCTGGAACTTTTAGCCCCACACACAGACCTATGAGAGAGGGGCAGGACTGCAGATTGAACTCGACACAAACTCTTGATCAACAAGATCTGATGAGAGGGTGAACACACGGGTGTGTTGGGAGGGTGGCATGGCCACCAGCGAGAGCCTGGAAGCTCCCTGTCCCCAGCCTTGCCCCATTCATGCCCTCTACTTGGCTGTTCCTGAGTCAGTCTTTAACAGACATCCTCAAACTATGGCTCGTGGGTCATATGCTGGTGTTTCTGCCCGTTTGTTTTTTTTTTACTTCAAAATAAGATATGTGCAGTGTGCATAGGAATTTGTTCATAGTTTTTTTTTAAACTATAGTCCGGCCCCCCAATGGTCTGAGGGACAGTGAACTGGCCCCTTGCTTAAAAAGTTTGAGGACCCCTGCTTTATAATAAACTAGTGAACATGGAACCTGAGGAGGAGATAAGGGAACCCCAATTTAAAGCTTGACAGTCAGAAGTAGGGGAGGCCTAAGACTGGCAACTGGCATCTGAAGTAGGGGCAGTCTTGTGGGACTGAATCCCTTTCACTTGCGAGATCTGACACTAATGCCAGGTACCGTGTTTCCCCGAAAATAAAACCCACCCATAAATGTATTTGTGTCTCATCTACCATGTTTCCCCAAAAACAAGACCTGCCCATAAAGTAAGCCCTAGCAGGATTTCAAGGCATGGGCACAATAGAAGCCCCACCTCGAAAATCAGCCCTAGTGATGGGCGTGGCTATGAAAATCAGTCCTAGTGATGGGCGTGGCTATGAAAATCAGTCCCAGTGATGGGCGTGGCTATGAAAATCAGCCCTAGTGTTGGCGTGGCTGCGCAGCGCATGTGCACAACCCATGCGTGTCGTCGAGGAGCGAGAAAGAACACGAGCAGCCCTTCTCATCCGCCCCGTGAGAGCTCTAGTGCTCCACAGGAGAGATCGGGGCCGATGGTTCTAAAGGAAACAGAGTCGCAAGACATTCAGGATGGGATTCGGGATTTGGAGAGTGATGATGATGTTCCAGAAGAAGGCGACTTAACTCTATTTGAATCAATATAAATTGTTGTACTGTACTTAAAAAAAATAACACTTCCCCTGGAAATAAGCCCTAGGGTGTCTTTTTGAGGAAAAATAAATATAAGACTCTGTCTTATATATGTCAAATATTGAATCCATTTGACAGTAGATAGTAGATAGTGTCAGAAATGGATTCAATTATTGGATACCCAGTTGGTGTTCAGAGAACTGGAGAACTGGTTGGTGTGAGAAAATATCTCCCTAGGATGTATTTCCAGAGTGTGGCTGGGTTGAAGCCAGTCTGTCTCCTATATGACCAACAACAGAAAATCTGAGCATATTAGTCAGCTCAGTCAGCTCACAATAAAATACCAGCAGATACTCAAACATCACTAAATTAGTGACATAGACTGGGTGGCTCAAACAACAGAAGTTAATTTTCTTATAGTTCTAGAGGCTGGAAGTGTGAGGTCAGGATGTCAGCTTGATCAGGTTCTAGTGAGAGCTCTCATGCTGGATGCCTTCTTGCTGACCTCACCTAGCAGAAGGGGGGAGGGAGGAAGGGAGGATGAGAAGGAGAGGAAGAAAGAGAGAAGAGAGAAGAGAGAGAGAGGGAGAGGATGCAAGCTCTGTGGTGTCTCTTATTTTAAGGGCACTAATCCCATCAGAAGGGTCTCACCCTCATGAATTCATCTAAACCTCATTCTATCCCAAAGGCCCCATCTCTAAATATTATCACGTTGGGAGTCAGGACTTCAACATATGAATTTTGGGGAGACACAATTCAGTCCATCGCACTGAGAGCATTGGTCAAAATCAGAAATACCAGCTTGTAGTCCTATAATAATACTTCTTCCTAGGGGTAAGTGATTATTCTGAACCTGATCCTTCAAACCAGGATATAAGAAACTGAGTCAACCCTAGAGTCATTGGAATAGAAGCTCATCTTAATTGCTACCTAGCAACTGTTCCTGGCTCTTTTCCCACCCTCTACCTCCAAATTTACCCTTAACAAAAAACTCACTGTGGAATGCAAGAAGCACAAGGAATGTGAATCTCTGAAAACTGTGAACTATTAAAGTGGATTATAAATGAAAAAAATTACTGTGGCATCCTGATACAATCAGACTTGAAAGAGAAAATGTAAGCACTGTCTCTGTAACTCATAACAGAGTTCTTCCTCTACTTAAGGTGAAAGAATAGTCTGTTTCTGGAAAGAAGTTTGGGGCTTCCTGTTTGAAAAGTCATGAGATAGGATAAGCACTCGCTAATAATTGAAAGAAGTTTTCCTCTTCGAGGTAGAGGCTCTGGTTTGGGGAAAATGTGTTTAAATCAAATCCTATTTATTTATTGCTAAGGGATAAATGTAGATTAAAGTACATTCTGTCTTAATGAATGTCATCTACATTATGACCTATGTAGCTCCTAATAGACTCAACCTCGCAACACACGTATGTGTGCGCTCAATGAATTCACTTCTGTCATTCATCTCTGTGCTCATTTAATTTTTCACTAATTCATCAGAAATATATAGATGCATTCTCAAAATAAAAGTTCAAAATTTAGTGATGTTAGAGTATTTACTGGGAAATAAAGTTGATATTACCATTTATAAATACTAGGCACATGGATTTTAAAAAGAGAAATTATGGTCAGATATTCCTTTTAGATTGCATTTGACTCTAAAAAGATCATGGGGCATAATGGAAAATATGTAAATAGGATTTTCAATTTTAGAAAGATCAAAGGAATCTGGGGTTAATACGGCAAAGTGAATACATATACAAAGATGTACTCCTTCACAAAACTCTACTAAAATTACCCAAAAGGAAAACGGAAAAGATTTTGTTTTCCTATGTTTTAATAAATAAACCCAAAAAATAACAGCAACAACAACAAAACCCACCCCAAACTGGAATAGGAGATAACAGCAACAAAATTTTAGAAGATCGACAGTCAATAGGTAAGCGTTAAAGGACTTAACGAAAACCCAACCAAAAAAGCCAAACCCCAACAGGTGGAAAAGCTGAGAAACAAACCTATTTACCCTACAGGATCGTTAAAAGGCTCAGAAAATGGCAGCAAAAGGTTATCTTAAAATCAAGAGGGAATTGGGGTAGATTAATAAATATTATGTGGGTTAAAGTTAAAATTTTTGAAAAGCAGTCGGATCCCTATGTCCCCTCCAACATTTCATGTCACTCAGCAACTGCCTCGCCCTGTCCTTGGCAGCAGACAGGAGATTACTCTCTGGACAGAGTAAAACAGAGTCTTGGCCTAGGAATTAACTGGCAAAATCTTGGGAATTATTAACTTTTGGTATACACCAAAAGCTGGATGCTGACACTACCAACTCTTTCTTCTACATGGCTCCCAGAAGATGCATCCAGACCTTTTCCATTCCATGCAGGAAATTGGAAGGGCGCTCGTTGGGGGAATATGTCTATCTCAAGAAGAAAGACCTAATAGTGATTCTCATGGTTCGCCAACAAACAACTCACTTGTTTACCTGTAGTAAACCTCAAATCCATAAGCTCATCATATGGTTAGCATGTTCAATCAGCTTTTTCGACTTCCAATCTTAATCCTTACAACCTGGGACTATCCAACATCTAAGGGAAGCTTCTAACGTAGAAGATGGAGAACAAAACAAGTTAAAAAAAAAAAACAAAACGTAATGTGGAAAAACTATACTATAATGACCCAACCACCTCTTGTTAGGCCCCATCTCCCCACACTCATGCCCTAGTGTTTAAGATCGCAACCCTTGAATTCTTGGGGGACACATTCAAACCGTAGGAAAGCCTAGGAATTTAGTACATTTTTGCTAAAAAAAAAAAAAAAATGAACACAAAAGGGAAGAATAAAAATGAAAAAAAGAGTGCTCACATTTTTCAAATTGCTTAACGGCCGGAAAACCAATAATCCTTAATGGCCGGAAAAGGTCAAACTTGGAAAGATCATGAACTGACACAAACATGGCTGAGTAGTTTGAAAAGTCAATATTAGAAAATGTTAGGCCGGGCGCTGTGGCTCACGCCTGTAATCCTAGCTCTTGGGAGGCCGAGGCGGGCGGATTGCTCAAGGTCAGGAGTTCAAAACCAGCCTGAGCAAGAGCGAGACCCCGTCTCTACTATAAACAGAAAGAAATTAATTGGCCAACTGATATATATATATATAAAAATAAGCCGGGCATAGTGGCACATGCCTGTAGTCCCAGCTACTCGGGAGGCTGAGGCAGAAGGATCACTCGAGCCCAGGAGTTTGAGGTTGCTGTGAGCTAGGCTGACGCCACGGCACTCACTCTAGCCTGGGCAACAGAGTGAGACTCTGTCTCAAAAAAAAAAAAAAAAAAAAAGAAAATGTTAAGTAGTTATATCAGGAAAGAATTGCATTTTACATATATTACATTCTAAATGAAAAAGCTGACATTGGAAACAATAAGCAAGTTTATCAATAAAGTAACCACTGAGTAATGCAAATACCGCAACAACGATTCTACAGGCATTTCTTGAATAATCCAATACATGTCACATACTTCCCTGTAGGTTATCTTTTAATATTCAGAACAATCTGTGACATTGCTATTACAGTTGCCCCCATTTTATAGAAAAGGAAATCATGGATCAACAAAGCTAGGTCCTAAGGTCCCCACGGCTGGGTTTGTGGCAGGGCCGGTATGCAAACGCAGTCTCCTGCCTCCTAGCTGTGTGTTCTATGCTGCACCACAGCTGTAAGGGCTATGGCAGCAGCCTTGCCTCCCAAAGCCATATCCAGCTGACATTATTCCAAAGAAATGGAAGCATATGCATTTTCAGAATTAGAAGGAACTAGAAAAAAAAAATCTTATAAAATAAATATCAAACGTATACCTCAAGTTAAATGAAAAACTGATAAATTGAGTGAGCAATGTTCTTATGATCTTTAGGGGAAAAAAAAAGACTCCAGTGAAAGAGACTAATCCCAAGAAGCTTGGCCCTTTGAGTGTTTGCCTGCCTTAGGCAACAAAAGGAGTCCTAGAGGTTACTAAAAATGTTTTCTATTAAGACGATTCAAATTGGCCACAGGAATGTACTCAATATTTGAATTCATAACATATCCTAACTTGAATTCCCCCCTCCTGTGCACAGATTTAGGATGGAGGATTAGGGTGACCAACACTCTTGGTTTGCCTGGGTCTGAGGGAGTTACTAAAACTCAGGACATTCGGTGCTAAAACCAGGAAAGTCCCAGGCAAAATGGGGATGAGCTGGTCATCCTATGAAAGTTACATGACAATAGGAGACACTGTTGTCAATACTATACCGCCTTCCTGCTCTCACTCCCCAAGGTCAAAGTCTATTTAGGTACCTAATATCAACAATCCAAAAGTTTAGTGCTTAAAGCATCCTACCAGGTCCTTGATAAAGGTGGGTAAGACAACACTCTAGAGGAGGGTGTGGCAACCAGCGAAGTTTCTGCTTTGAGTGACAGCCAGACCTTTGGTTAATATTTGTGCCCAATGTATCTTTGGGGAACTAGAAGCTGGAGTAGGAAAATGTGATGATTCTCTTTAAAGACTGAGTGGAGGCTCCACACTAAGGTCAGTTCCTCTCTGAATGTAAGAAGGTCCATTTGACTATTCCTTCCTCTAGTGCTAACAGTGGGTCAGAAATCATTCCCAATGAACACAACTTCATTACATGATACAGCCTGTGCTCCATGCATTCAGAAGCTTTCAGGGAACATCCACTATTGCCATAGACCGTGTTAACACTAGGAAAAAGATGATAAGGCATGGTCTTTTTGTCCTCAAGAAATTACACTATAAGGAAGTGACAAACCAGTGTTCTTAGAGCCCAGAGCCCTTAGACTGTTTTGCAAGTGACTTTAAGGTCTTACCCCATTTTTAAAAAATACAAAATTGGAAATAGTAGATGATGCATTGTGAGAGTGGTTTATGCAAAGGGGAGAATGGGGAACTCCAAATCAGCAAACACTTACTCAAAGAAAACACCTGTACTACATTAAAAGATTGGTGAATAAGTGGATATACTTTATACATGGTAAGTTTAAAAAATGTTGATGTATTTAGGTCATTAAATATGAAATGTCCAGTTTCAAATCAGAAGTGCAGTTTATTATATCTCAAACAAGAAGCAGTACAATTAATCAAAGTGTGAGCCTAAACTATCGACCCAGTTTTGCCATCCTAACGGTAGCTTGTTTACGCCCGCAGTGAAAAAGCCTGGAGAGGGAGTGGTGAAGAAACTACAAAAGGCATTGTCCACAGCTTGTTGAGAACTGAATATTTTTCCTTGCAATAAGTGGTCCAAAGCCTGGAAGAAGTGGAGTCAGTTGGTGCAAGGTCTGGTGAATACAGTGGATGACAGAGAGTTTCCAAGTCCAGCCTCTGTAGCTTAAGCAGCGTTGTTTGTGCAATATGTGGTTGAGCACTGTCTTGCAAGAGGATTGGCCTGTCTCTATTGACCAATCTCGGCTGCTTAATCACAAGCATCCTCATCATTTAATCCAGTTGGTTGTAGTAGCCATCCGCTGTAATCAATTGACCAGGTTTCATGAAGCTGTAGTGGAGAACACCAGCGCTGGACCACCAGACACCATGAGCTTTTTTTGATTAATATTCGGTTTGGGACTGTGTTTCTGCACTTCATGTTTATCCAACCATTGTGCTGAATGCTTGCGATTCTCAAAAAGAATCCATTTGTCATCACACGTAACAATATGGTATAGAACTGGTTTGCCTTTATGTCATGACAGCAAAGAAAGGCAAGCTTCGAGACGATTTCTCTTCTGATGCTAGTTTAATTCATGTGGAACCCATCTATCTAGCTTCTTTGCCTTGCTGATTTGATTCAAATGATCCAATATTGTGGGGTTAGTAACATCAAACCTTGCTGCTAATTGACTTGTAGGTTGAGATGGATTCACTTTCAGCTCATCATTATGTACCTTAGTCTCAGGTCACCCACGTGGCTCATTTTTAAGATTAAAATCACCAGAATGGAACTTTGCAAACCATCAAGGTACTGTACGTTCATCAGCCACATCCTTCCCAAACACTTTATTGACATTTCGAACTGTCTGCACTGTATTGGTTTCATGATGGAACTCATATTTGAAAATAATACTAATTTTTGACTTATCCATAGTTTCACAAATATTGCTCTAAAAAATTTGAAAGATAATCACAAACCAAAGTATGCATTTGCAACACTGAGGATGTACCTTCACGATCAACATAAAACAAGAATTGTCAAAGTGAAATGTCACAGATGTCAACTGTCAAATTGCCTACTTTAGGAAATTGGACATTTCATGCTTAATAACCTAATATGTATGTATCTTTTTCATGATTCTCTCTTTTCAGATGCTTTTTCAATTAACCAACCAATTAACCATTAATCATTAATCTTTAATGGATTCATCATTAATGCATTAATCATTAATCCAACCAATTAACCATTAATCATTAATCTTTAATGGATTCATCATTAATGAATTAATCATTAATCCAACCAATTAACCATTAATCTTTCTGGCCCTGACCACCATGGATAAGACAACTTCAAGTACAGTTTTCATTTCAGAAAGTGGGCTCATTCATTCTCAATGAACCCTTCTGATATTTTGATAATATCTTGCGTTACAGAACCCTCCCATAATACACTTCTGTACTGGGTAGACCCTACTTGACGCTAACGCTTAAGATTCTGGTCTCTAAGCTGTGGGCAGCGGGAGGAGCAGGTGGGTGGGGTTGGAAGGACAGGCTGAAGTGTTGACACAAGGAGGCTGTGCTGGAGGTTAACACAAGAGCGTGGCTGGAAAGATTTATTTAGGCCAAGAGTTCTCAAATTATGGTCAGGTAACTGCCGGGAGAACTTTCCAGGGGTCCGTGAGGTCAACATTATTTTCATAATAATACTAAGAAATGGTTTGCCTTTTTCACTCTCATTCTCTCAGGAGCCCACAGCGACGTTTCCCAGAAGCCACGTGATGTGTGATATGACAACAGATTGAACGCAGAAGCAGATGGGAGAGTCCGTCTGTCTTCTATTAAGCCCCACATTAAAGAGATTTGTAAAATGTAAAACAATGCCACTCTTCTCACTAAATATTTCTGTTTTAAAACATATAGCTATTTTTTCATGAAAAAAATGCATTATTTATGTTGGCATGCCTAACGTATTTATTATTTGGCACTTTAATGAATAACATTTATTACTGTTTTTAATGATTTAATAATTATTTTTTTAAATTTCTGTTTTAATTTCTAAGATGGTTAACATCAAATAGATAGAAACAAAAGCTCTTGGGAGTCGACAATAACATTCAAGAATGTATAGGCACTGTTACATTGTCTAAAAAAAAAATAAATAAATAAAAAAAATAAAAAAAAAAAAGAATGTAAAGGGGTCTGTCTTATGACCAAAATGTTTGTGACGTACCGTGTTAGACCATATGTTGAAAGACTAAAAATGTCAACTAAAGAGTTTTTTTTTTTTTTGAGACAGAGTCTCACTCTGTTGCCCAGGCTAGAAGAGTGAGTGCCGTGGCATTAGCCTAGCTCACGGCAACCTCCAACTCCTGGGCTTAAGCGATCCTCCTGCCTCAGCCTCCCGAGTGGTGGGACTACAGGCATGCGCCACCATGCCCGGCTAATTTTTTATACATATTTTTAGTTGGCCAATTAATTTCTTTCTATTTTTAGTAGAGACAGTGGTCTCGCTCTTGCTCAGGCTGGTTTTGAACTCATGACCTTGAGCGATCCTCCCACCTGGGCCTTCCAGAGTGCTAGGATTACAGGCGTGAGTCACCACGCCCAGCCTAAAGAGTTTAATTTTAGGCTTAACAAGACTGAATTCTAGGCCAGGGGAGATGGCTCATGCCTATCATCCTAGCACTCTGGGGGGCCAAGGTGGAAGGATTGCTTGAGGTCAGGAGTTCGAAACCAGCCTGAGCAAGAGCGAGTGCCCGTCTCTACTATAAATAGAAAGAAACTAATTGGCCAACTAATATATATAGAAAAAATTAGCCGGGCATGGTGGCGCATGCCTGTAGTCCCAGCTACTTGGGAGGCTGAGACAGAAGGATTGCTTGAGCCCAGGAGATTAAGGTTGCTGTGAGCTAGGCTGATGCCACGGCACTCACTCTAGTCTGGGCAACAAAGGGAGACTCTGTCTTGAACAACAACAAAAAAAGAAAAGACTGAATTCTAGCTAGGGTTTTACTACTTCACCTTCACTTTGCCTTCCTTTCTTCAGTTGCCTTATAATATTGGATGAGTGGTATACTCTAAGCCAAATGTCCTCTGAATTTTAAATGACTTAGGCCTGGCACCTCTGTTCTTTTTTGCTGGGAAAAAAAATTTCAGAACTGAATAGAATTGACTGTTGGAAAAACATTCTCCTCCCTTCGAAAACAAACGCTCCTTTCCTTCCCCAAAGTTGGTAAAGATAACCACATATCATAGCATATATATATATATATATATATATATATATATATATATATATAAAACAGTCTTGCAAGAATAAACACAATACAAAATGTGGGAAGCATGTTGACAATGGTGCAATTGTCAGTGCATCCAAGCTGGTATAACCCTGAAGAAAGCAATGATCCAGTTAGCAAATATTTGTCCATTTCACTTCCCAAACCAACAACACAGATCTGGGCAGCTTGGAGAGAGGATCAAAATTAAAAGAAAGCAAAAAGCTATTTGCACATGAACAGAAACCAGCACAATAAAATACTAAGGAGAAGATGAGAGACAGAGAGAGGGGGGAGAGAGTGAGTTGGGATAGAAGGGGTAAAGAATTATAAACAAATGACTAGTATTCTTTAAGGTGCAAGGACACTATTCATATTATAAATGGAGTTTGGAGTAGTTATTTTTATCCAATTGCTACACAGAATCATTTTTTCTCTTGAAATGATGGCAGTTTTTAAAAGGAAACCAAATGAACCATTCAAATTCTGCTTGAGAAGTGAACCTTAACTCATTGACAATAATTATATCACAATTTTTTTTTTAATCCAGCACATTTTACTTCTTCTATCTTGTTAACAAATATGGTCGATTTAAAAAAGAAAAATTCTACACATGATTGAAAACTAGTTAAGTAAATGCAGGCAGACGGGCAGCCAAGGAAAATATTCAGCCTGTGTGTATCAATATGGCTGTTCTAGTTGTTAAAATATTGAAACACTTCTCTAATACTGATAAATGAGGTGTGTGTAAATGCATATGGTACACATAAATACTTCGTAGCAATGATGATTAAAATTATTTAGTAGGTGTAATGTAAAAAGCACTACCTTTTTACAGGGTTTAATGTAGAAAGACAACCTAGTTGCATGTAAGACCTTAGATACTGTCTCTAGCATATGCCAAAAAGAGATGATGAGTAAAGACACAATTCAAGTTCATTATCCCTTCATGGTTTATTGCTGCAGGTGTATAGGAAAAAAATTCCTTGTGGAGATGCACCGTGCCGAAACAAGAACTACAAAACTTTCTTTGGAATAAAGTAAGGGAAAAAAAATGCCTCTGACTTGATTAATTTCTCTTCAGGGACCTGATTTTTAATACAAAAAATGGATCTGAAATTAAAACCAGAGTGAGTGTAACCTCCGAAGTCTACCTGCTTTCAGTCAGGCTCTGTGAAAAGCTTTTTTGTAAAAACTCTAAAATGCTCATGCACAAAACCTTCATACTAGCCCAAGCTGAAAGTAAACTCAAGAATTAAGATGTACAGGCAAATACAGCATAAAAGACTACAAGAGGAATTTTGCTTCAAAGAGTTCTCCAACTTATAATGCCATATGGGTTTTTGTTTGGGTTTTTTTGTGCTTAACATCATTTTAAGTCATACTAAGACCAAAAAATATAAATGAGGCTGGGCATGGTAGCTCACGCCTGGAATCCTAGCACTCTGGGAGGCTGAGACAGGAGGATCGCTCAAGGTCAAGAGTTTGAAACCAGCCTGAGCAGGAACCAGACCCCGTCTCTACTAAAAAAATAGAACGACATTAATTGGCCAACTAAAAATATATAGAAAAAATTAGCCGGGCATGGTGGCGCATGCCTGTAGTCCCAGCTACTCGGGAGGCTGAGGCAGGAGGATCGCTTGAGCCCAGGAGTTGGAGGTTGCTGTGAACTAGGCTGACGCCATGACACTCTAGCCCGGGCAATAGAGTGAGACTCTGTCTCAAAAAAAAAAAATATATATATATATATATATAAATGATAACAATAATAACGTTGCTGCCAGCACCACCATCACTACCAGCAGAGCCTACAAACTCTCGAACTCTGCCCAGCCGCCATCCCCTCCACACCCCTGAGCTCATCCACCTACAACCCAACACTCACACTCCAGCAGTGGCCTCGAACCTGTCTCAGATTGTCCTGTCCTTCCTCCTGCCTCTGCCCAGAGCACTCTCTCCCCAGATGACCTCATGGCCCACCTCCTCTCCTCATTCGGGTCTCCACTCAAATGTCACTTCTTCGGAAATGTCTAACCCTGACCACGCTGTATCTGACAGCTTCCCCTGCTGCCTATTATCCCATGACCCGGCCTTATTTTTCATCACTGCACTGGTCACCTGCAGTGACACTCAAATTATTGAAGAGCCAGGACACCAGGGGCGCCAACCAATGGAACAGATGCTGTAGACAACCTGATCGCTTTATAAGCTCATTATCATATATACTTATTAAGCCTCACATGCTTTATCTATTTGTTGATTTGTTTAGCATCTGTTTTCTTTTCTTTTCTTTTCTTTTTTTTTTTTTGAGACAGAGTCTTGCTGTGTTGCCTGGGCTGCAGTGCCGTGGCGTCAGCCTAACTCAAAGCAACCTCAAACTCCTGGGCTCAAGCGATCCTCCTGCCTCAGCCTCCCAAGTAGCTGGGACTACAGGCAGGCGCCACCATGCCTGGCTAATTTTGTTTCTATATATATATTAGTTGGCCAATTAATTTCTTTCTATTTATAGTAGAGACGGGGTCTCGCTCTTGCTCAGGCTGGCTTCGAACTCCTGACCTCAAGCAATCTGCTCGTCTCAGCCTCCCAGACTATCTGTTTTCTTTACTAGACTATAAATTCTAGGAAGGCAGGGACTCTATAATGTTCATTGTTCTATTCCTACCATGTGGGACAATAACTAACAGTCACATAATAGACATTCAATAATTATTTGTTGAAATAAGCAACTAATTTCTGTGTATCTATGTGTTATTATATTTTAACAATTTATCAGAAATGCAAAGAATATTCTTATATGAAATATGGTCATGTATTGAGTTATTCAAAGACCATGTAAATGTACACACACATCAAAGACCATGTAAATGTACACACACACACGCAGAGTTTTATAGCATTAGATACAATCAAAGCAGTTAATAATACCACCTTAGTATCTATAACAATATCTTTGACGATTCAGAGGTCACATACAAGGCTTCACATACATAACAAGAGCCTCAAAGACTCCATCTAGTTCTGATTGATTCTGCTGTTGAGGGTCTAAGGGAAGAGGAATTCCTCTAAGAAAATAAATAAACTTTACTGAAATAATAAAATTTGAAGCCCTAATTCAAATTACATGCAGGGATATTTGAAATGCTATCTTCTCTTTCCTTTCAATAAAGCAAAACAAAATTTCCTGTGCAGGAAGTGGTAGAAATGAATCTCATCTATATGCTGATGCTTATTTTAATCATAGAAAAGAACTAGCGTTAAAAAAAAAAACACTAGTAAATAGGAGGTAATAAGCACAGAGTAACTGGAGTAACTGCAACGAGCAAGCAGCGGAGTAGCAGGAGTGACTGCAATGGTCAAATCTGTATTTTGAGGACCCACGACCTATAGGGCAGGTGCCTAGCGTGGTATATACATTATCTCTGATGCCCAGCACTACCCAAATGCCATTCCAATCACAAAACTAAGGAAAACAGGGTTCAAAAAGGCCAAAAAACTCCTCTTAGAGACTTAAAAGTAAGGTAATGGCTGATCATTACAGAATCTCCTCAAGGAAAGAAGAAAAGAAAATACTATCTCAATTAATTAATGAAGAAATCAGGGAGAAAAGGATCTAAAGACTGAAAATCAGGCCCTTTGACTCCCATTCACAAGAGTCCTTGTCTATTGAGGCTAAATAATTCCATGCATTCTTAAATTCACCAAGATCTTGACATAATAAAAATTATAAAATTAAGCTAAAACTACACTTAATTACAAACCTTATAAATTAAAAAGACTTTGTTAAGAACTACTTATTCTTGGTAATACTACATCAGTTTGGAAGGCTCATGCCTTCCCATCTCCAAGTCCCTCTCCAATAGTGATTTGCAATACGAATTCCCTTCTAAAGGATATTGCCCATATTGTGGATAAAATTTTCAGAATATGATTGCATGGATTGCTTGCTTAGTTTTTTTTTCACTTATTACACATGTAAATTTCAAATCAAGACTACAGTGTCAGAAAAGAAAAAATCAGGTTAAGATTAAAATAGCATTGACAGGAGACAAATTGGAGGAAAGCAGAACAAGATTAATATTGCTGTAAGATAGTGATTAGGAAACGAGGAATGGGGGAAGCCAGCAGCTCTCCTACGGCTGGTGACATTTCCAGTCCTTGAACACCATCAAGCACCATGGGAGGCTACAAGAAGAGGCCGCAGAGGAACGACAACAGAAAACTATGTTTGGCAACACATGGGACTGATTCTGTTCACTGCGTTCCTTTGTACCTAGTGTACCTGACATTATTATTTTGAAAGAGTCCAATTTCAGGACGAGTTTCCTGACCACATTGTTTTCCCATTAGGCTTATTACTAAAACAGCTTTTCATAACATCAGTTAACACTTTGAAAATCTGTTCCTATATAACCATCTCATCTGGATTATGTCTTTCCCCTTTCCCTGCCCTCCCCCTTTGTTTCTTTAACGCAGGAAAACGGCACACATTTTAATCATGTTCTAAAACAGTAAGAGAAGCAGCATGACTCAATGAGTTAAGAAAAGAATAAAAATCTTGGTTTTGAAATATAGAATCCTGGTGTGTCACCGTGTAGTCTGAAGAAAACCACTCTACATATCTGTGCTCCAACAGTCTTCTTTAAGCTTTGATAGAAGAAATTATTTTTGTATAACTGCAAAGCACTATAATACAAGTGGTTGCCAAAAAGCTTAATTGTAATTTTTAACCATAGGACAGTGGATATGTGTCTGTGATAAATTTTAAAAACATTAAGTGATAACATTTTGCTGATACTACCTTTAAATTACTTTTTATTTGAAGTTTTTATTTGCTTTAATAAACTTACTATGATAACTATTTTAATGACAGTTCTGGGGGAAGAAAAAGACTTGGAACTTAAACACCAATTAAATTCACTAAAAGTGGAAGAACTATTGCAAATAGCATTTTCCCCCCCTTATATTATTGATTCCAAATGACTTGCCCAGCACAAGTCAGTACTAGTTCTGGTTACCATATTTAATCATGATTTCAGAGATATGTCAAAACATCAAAGAGCTATCACTGCAAGTAATATGCTGGAAGAAAAGAGCTAGTGCCAAAAAATTAAAAGCTCTAATTTGTATTGTGTCCTGTCTGGTTACTGTTATCTTTGAAAAGTAATATAACTTCAGCTTTATGCATTCAATTTGGGACCCAGATATCTGCAGACATGGGCAGTAGCAGGTTCTACAGAAATGTATTTGTGTAGTCCCTCAAAGGAAGTTTTGTTTTTTCCCCCTTGAAAGAACATAGACTGGTCACCAGATGTGAAGTGCATATGGCACATGAACACAAGAGCCCTGGGACAATAAGAATGAAGCTAATAAGCTCCACAGGCAGGAGCAACCGTTCTGAGATGATAGACAAATGTTTGCTTTTATTGACTTTTGGAAAAAAATATATAAATCACTTTATTTTTAAACCTAAAAATATGGCTTGCCCAGTCATTTTCTCCAACTCTTCTATTTTTTTTTTTTTTTCAGCTTGAAAGGAAATGTGTCCATATGCAGCTTATTACTCGGTCTGAATTCTGTCCTTTTCACATACAATTTATGTTGAGGTTAAAAGAAAGAAAATTAAATCAAGAACAGATAGTAAGATTGCTTTAACTAGTAAAAAGTTAAATTTTGTTTGCTGTAACTCTCAAAGAACTATTACAGGCAAGCAATCACTAAGACCTGGATATTCTATTTCTTGGTTATCTCTTGAATGTAATCCGTCCTTCCCAAGTGCTAACCCTTTTAACACAAACATGTATGTGCCTTACATTCACACCCTCTGTGCCTTTGCATATGCTGTTCCCACTACTTTGTATGCCTTTCCCGTCCTTCCCTATCTGGCAAATTCCCTTTCTTCCTTCAAAACAGTTTAAAAAAAATTTTTTTTTTTTGAGACAGATTCTCACTCTGTTGCCCAGGCTAGAGTGCCGTGGCATCAGCCTAGCTCACAGCAACCTCAAACTCCTGGGCTCAAGCGATCCTCCTGCCTCAGCCTCCCCAGTAGCTGGGACTACAGGCATGCACCACCATGCCCGGCTAAGATTTTCTATATATTTTTAGTTGGCCAATTAATTTCTTTCTATTTTTAGTAGAGACGGGGTCTCGATCTTGCTCAAGCTGGTTTTGAACTCCTGACCTTGAGCAATCCTCCCACCTTGGCCTCCCGGAGTGCTAGGATTCCAGGCGTGAGCCACCGCGCCTGGCCCATAGCTTAAATATTAACTGCTCGTAGAAATCTTGTTTGGCTTGCCTAGGCAAAATTATGTCTTTTTAATGCCTTTTAAAATGAGCCACTGTGAATAAATCCACCAATACATTTCTATTCTAATGAGAAAGAAATAAAGGTAATGCTGATTGCATCTGACATTTATAGAGGGCTCAATTTATACCAGACACAATATTATCTACTTTATGCAAACCTCATGCAAGGTTATAAACAATATATAAAGCTCTTTCAAATTACAAAAAATAACACATTTGCATTATAGACACTACAGAAACACACACAAATCACTCAATCCAACAAAGATATAAGATGGTCATAAATTCTTTGTTCTCCTCCCCTTGGAAGGTGGAGTCTGATCTTCCCCCTTGATTCTGAGCTGGCCCATTGAATTTCTGGGACTTTCAAGTTATAAGGAATCCTATAGCTTCCTCTAGTTCCACCAGAACAAAGAAAAATGTTTGAGTGGTTTACCAGCGTCAAGAGGGACGTCTTGTGGCTATTAGACAGAGGCTTCCACCTATTTACATTGCACATGGCCACCCAAAATAACGACCACGCTTGCCAGTAACCCTTGCTGCTAGAAGGGAAGGTTCTGGCAAATAAGACATGAGTAGAAGTGATGCGGGCACTTCAGGCTGTGCATTTAAAGGTCAGGTGCATGCCTTTCTTCCTGCATGCTGAAAGGCAGCCAGGATGGCAAGAACAGAAGTGGTCACCTTGGGTCATGAGAGGAAGCTGTGTGTTGGTGATGTCTGAGCAAAAGATGGAAAGACCACGGTGGGTTTTATGATGATGGTGGAAACGCCGTACCAGCCCTGGACCACCCATCTGTACTTTACGTGAGTGAGAAATCCATTCCCATCGTGTTTAAGCCACTGTAATTTGGGGTCTTTGTGACAGCAGCCAAACTACTAATGAACACGGTCACGTTTTGCTGCAATACTGATCACAGGAGTTTGTGCCATGAGCCTTGTAATTCTGATCATTTTGTGATCTGATGGGGAAGTGATCCAAATAGTGAATTGTCTTGATGCTTGTGCTCTTAAACATTACCAGATTCTGGGTATTTGGAAATAGTGTAGATTTAACTTATTTTAATGCAACATGAAATTGTTAGAATTGTTAAAATTTTCCAAAGAAATTTATTGAAAAAATTCTCAGATGAAGAACATTAGGAATTAAAGAGATCCAAGTAGCCTAACATACTGGATCCTTAGGCGCTCTTATGATTAGATTCTTTTATTAATTTTTTTTTTTTTGAGACAGAGTCTTGCTCTGTTGCCTGGGCTGCAGTGCCGTGGCATCAGCCTAATTCACAGCAACCTCAAACTCCTGGGCTCAAGCGATCCTCCTGCCTCAGCCTCCCGAGTAGCTGGCACTACAGGCATGCACAACCATGCCTGGCTAATTTTTTCTATATATTTTTAGTTGTCCAGCTAATTTCTTTCTATTTTTTTAGTAGAGACGGGGGTCTCGCTCTTGCTCAGGCTGGTCTCAAACTCTTGAGCTCAAACAATCTGCCTGCCTCAGCCTCCCAGAGTGCTAGGATTACAGGCATAAGCCACTGTGCCCAGCCTAGACTTTTTTATATATTGACGAGACCTCTGCCCCCCATTTTTTTCACTATTCAGAACACCTGAGGGGACACTGTCTTATATTATCTTATTTACAGATAGAATTAATAAACTTTATTAGTTCTCAGACATATAAATCTTCTCTCCATCACTTTCTTTCCTCTCCCGGGAAGCCCTTGCCCTCTAGTTCTTTCCAAAAGAGGTGTCACTTCCAAATAGTAAAGAGAAAAGGCTGAAAAGCCTTTTTAAAAAAGTATTTTGTTTCATTCCACGTAATAACAATCTACTGAGCACATGCTGTCTGCTAGACAGCGAAGTTATAAAACTGAAACATATATTGTTTCTTGGATGTGCTCACAATTTATTTTGTAATGTGTATTAAATATCAGTGCATTGTGCCATTTTCAGGGATACAGGACTAAGTGGGATTTTGTAGGCTCCTCTGAGTACAAAAGCACTGCATTTGTAGTATTGCCTTTGAGAAAAATAAGTCCCAGATTCTGATGAACCAATTTTTAAATGCATTTCTCAAACTGCTGATTCAAACTTGACAATTGTAGAGCAGAGGTTGGACAAGTTAGGAATATGACCATGATCTCACCACTAATGAGTATCAGAGCCAGGTTGAAATCCACATCTGGCTCATACTGAAGCCACGCCCTTCACTACTCTGCATTAATGGGACATTTTTTCTGGGGCAAGGCATCAAAATTGGCCAATTTCTCCCACCTTCCTCTCACACTTGTTCTCGTTAGGATAAAAAATTCTGAATCACATCAGACATTAAGATAAAAAGTTTTCAAAACACAATAAGGTCTATATAACCCATTAATAAAATGCTCAATTTGTGTGCATTTAAACTGATAACTTTCAGTATGGGTACTGCGGTCATTAAAACGCAATGATTCCCACTAATTTGTTTTTCTTTGATATATCTATAAATTTGGCACTCCGGTTAGATGTTCATCTTGAGTTTTGCTCATCAGCAAGCTTTTAATTGAAACCTTATGAGACTTACACATTTCTCCATGAGAATACATCATCTCGATTTCACTTTTTCTTACAGAATAGTTATTTTAATGTTGTTCTCCTCTATCACGTTAAAGTATTGTATTTTTGAATAATAAAAGAGACAAATGGAAAATATAAAATCACACCCATGAGCTTTTTGTTCCTTTGCCCAGGGGAGACACATTGCCAGATTTGGAGTTAGGTGGGTTTGTGCCAAGCATCTGATTAGAAATTGAGAGACGAATACATAGGCTATGTAAACTATTGCTTTTAAACTGGGCTTGCCTTGGAAGCAATGATATCATGTGTTATTCCAGCTGGAAGCCAGAGCTAGTAATCAGGCAAAGTAAGTTCAAGGCTAACAATTTTGGTTCTTAGCATTCTGTGGGTGTACCAAAAAAAGTTTCAAATACAGACTTTATGCCAGTGGGCTGGAGGCGCAGATGGGCGGGTCTTCGGTTTGTGAAAAACAAGGATACAACCATTCTGGTTTGCTTGACCAAAGGGAAATAATAATGGTTTGTTCTTCCCTACACTGATGGAATCATCTATCCTGAGCCATTCCCTCTAGATGTTTGTCCCATGCTGGCCACCCCAGTGATTGTGGATTTTTTTTTTTAAAACATCTAGATTCCTAAGAGTGAAAGGAAATAACACTGTTTAACTGATGTTTTCTCTTTTTTTAATGTTAGCCTTAGAGAACCCAAGTCTTGCTTACACCCGTGGACAGGGCATCTTGGGTGTAACTTAAAGGCATGTTTTTCTGAAGGAAGCCTATGCTTAGGCTGGCTGAATATCTAGAATATCTTTCTTTCTTTCTTTCTTTCTTTCTTTCTTTCTTTCTTTCTTTCTTTCTTTCTTTCTTTCTTTCTTTCCTTCCTTCCTTCCTTCCTTCCTTCCTCCTTCCTTCCTCCTTCCTTCCCCTCCCTTCCTTCCTTCCTTCCTTCCTTCCTTCCTTCCTTCCTTCCTTCCCCTTCCTTCCTTCCTTCCTTCCTTCCTTCCTTCCTTCCTTCCTTCCTTCCTTCCTTCCTTCCTTCCCCTTCCTTCCTTCCTTCCTTCCTTCCTTCCTTCCTTCCTTCCTTCCTTCCTTCCTTCCTTCCTTCCTTCCTTCCTTCCTTCCTTCCTTCTCTCTCTCTCTCTCTCTCTCTCTCTCTCTCTCTCTCTCTCTCTTTCTTTCTTTCTTTCTTTCTTTCTTTCTTTCTTTCTTTCTTTCTTTTGAGACAGAGTCTCACTCTATTGCCCTGGGCAGAGTACAGTAGTGTCATAGCTCACTGCAACCCCAAACTCCTGGGCTCAAGCGATCCTCCTGTCTCAGCCTCCTGAGTAGCTGGGACTACAGGTGCATGCCACCACATTTGGCTAATTTTTCTATTTTTAGTAGAGACTATGTCTCACTCTTGCCCAGGCTGGTCTCGAACTCCTGAGCTCAAGTAATCCTCCCACCTCGACCTCCCAGAGTGCTAGGATTACAGGCGTGAGCCACCGCACCTGGCTCCATCAGACATTTATCTATGTATCGCAGGTGCCAATCTGTGGCAAGTAGACTCCATAGGAAGCCAAGGGCAAACCTGACTAGGCGTGCTAAACTTTAACCTGCTTTGTTTGCTTTTAACTGTTCTTAAAAATTATAAACCAAGCCGGGCGCAGTGGCTCACGCCTGTAATCCTAGCAATCTGGGAAGCGGAGGCGGGCAGATTGTTTGAGGTCAGGAGTTAGAGACCAGCCTGAGCAAGAGCGAGACCCCATCTCTCCTAAAAATAGAAAGAAATTAATTGGCCAACTAAAATATATATATATATATATATATATATAGAAAAAATGAGCCGGGCATGGTGGCGCACGCCTGTAGTCCCAGTTACTGGGGAGGCTGAGGCAGGAGGATCGCTTGAGCCCAGGAGTTCGAGGTTGCTGTGAGCGAGGCTGATGCCACAGCACTCACTCTAGCCTGGGCAACAGAGTGAGACTCTGTCTCTAAAAAAAGAAAAAACATTATTATATTAAAAATTAAAAATTAAAAAAATTATACACCATTTAAGTATGAGGTAGCTAAGCAATATGCCACAAGACTCCCGTCAGCGTCCCTATAGGTGACGTCTCTGATGTATGGGTCACGTTGGTAATGGCTGCCTACGTTGTTTCAGAGACTCAAAGTCAGTTCCTTGTCCAGTTCAAGCTGGCTGAGACCGCCAACTCCGCTACTGGGCCTGTGTGCGTGTCCGATGGGTGACCTTTTGACAGTGGAGGGCTGAAAACACCACCCTCAGTAATGCTACTGCCACCATTTTCTGAATGCACATCCTATGTAAAAGCATGGAGCCTGACTGCCTTTGCACTTCCCGGCTCCAATCGCGTTTCCCTGCTCCGCAGACCACCTTACTTCTCCATCCTGTAAATATCCCTCACCTCTGTTTTCAGGGGGCAGATTTGAGACATGTTTTCCCATCTCCTCGCTTGGCTGCCACGTGAATAGACCCTTTCTCTGCTGCAAAACTCGTCACCTCAGTGACTGGCATACTGCACATCGGGCAAAGCGGGCTTGCTGTGGCTAACACGTGTTTATAACACACTTCTGAAATTCCCACGATCGGGGGAAGTTCAGCCTCCTAATTCAAGTGCAAAAAAGAAGAATCTACATTCAGGGACATACATTCATATGTATGAATGTACCTTGACTAATAAGATAGTCAAGGCCCCTACTCTTACTTATCTTATAATCCATCAGAGAGAGATAAAGGATACGCAAGCAAAATAATCTCAGCAAATGAGAAACAAATGTGAAACAAAACTGGCACAAAGCTACTCAGGGAAGGTCTGCCTGGAGACACTTGAGTTTTGATCTGGGCCAACCATGTGAAAAGTTGAGAAAAGAACCTTCCAATCACAGGGATTTTTTTTTTTTTTTTTTTTTTTTTCTTTATGGGGAAGAGATTTGCTAGAAATCACAGGGATTAGTGATTAGAAAAGGCACAAGGAAGTCGGGCCCGGTGGCTCACGCCTGTTATCCTAGCACTCTGGGAGGCCGAGGCGGGAGGATCACTCAAGGTGAGGAGTTTGAGACCAGCCTGAGCAAGAGCAAGACCCTGTCTCTACTAAAAAAAAATGGAAAGAAATGAATTAGCCAACTAAAAATATATAGAAAAAATTAGCCGGGCATGGTGGCACATGCCTGTAGTCCCAGGTATTTGGGAGGCTGAGGCAGGAGGATCGCTTGAGCCCGGGAGTTTGAGGTTGCTGTGAGCTAGGCTGACGCCATGGCACTCTAGCTGGGGCAACAAGAGGGAGACTCTGTCTCCAAAACAAAAACAAAAAAAAAAAAAAGAAAAGGCACAAGGAGGCCAGGTATGTTGGCTCATGCTTGTATTTCCAGCATTTGGGGAAGCCAAGGCAGGAGGAACACTTGAACCCAGGAGTTCAAGACCTGCCTGGGCAACATAGCAAGATCCCATCGAAAAGGAAAAGGAAAGGGGAAGGGGAAGGGAAGGGAAATTGGTCGGGAAAGGAAGGGAAATTGGAAGGGAAGGGAAGGGAAGGGAAGGGAAGGGAAGGGAAGGGAAGGGAAGGGAAGGGAAGGGAAGGGAAGGGAAGGGAAATGGGAAGGAAGGGAGATCCCATCGAAAAGGAAAAGGAAAGGGGAAAGGGAAGGGAAGGGAAATTGGTCGGGAAGGGAAGGAAAGGGAAGGGAAGTGGGTAGGGAAGGGAAGGGAAGTGGGAAGAGAAGGGAAGTGGGAAGAGAAGGGAAGTGGGAAGAGAAGGGAAATGGGAAGGGAAGGGAAGGGAAGTGGGAAGGGAAGGGAAGGGAAGGGAAGGGAAGGGAAGGGAAGGGAAGGGAAGGGAAGGGAAGGGAAGTGGGAAGGGAAGGGGGAAGGGAAGGGAAGGGAAGGGGAGGGAAATGGGATGGGAAGGGAAGGGAAATGAGAAGGGAAGGGAAATGGGAAGGGAGGGGAAGGGAAATGGGAAGGGAAGGGAAATGGGAAGGGAAGGGAAATGGGAAGAGAAATGGGAAGGGAAGGGAAGGGAAATGGGAAGGGAAGGGAAGGGAAATGGGAAGGGAAGGGAAGGGAAGGGAAGGGAAGGGAAGGGAAGGGAAGGGAAGGGAAGGGGAAGGGGAAGGGAAGGGAAGGGAAGGGAAATGGGAAGGGAAGGGGAAGGGAAGGGAAGGGGAAGGGAAGGGAAGGGAAATGGGAAGGGAAGGGAAGGGGAAGGGAAGGGAAAGGGAAATGGGAAGGGAAGGGAAGGGAAGGGAAGGGAAGGGAAGGGAAGGGAAGGGAAGGGAAGGGAAATTGGTCAGGCATGGTAGCACACGCCCATAGTCCCAAGTACTGGAGAGGATCACTTGAGCCTGGGAGTTCAAGGTTGCATAATTGAGCAACTGCACTCCAGCCTGGGCAACAGAGCAAGACCCTGTCTCCACAAAAACAAACAAACAAACAAAAAAGCCCTGAGGTTTCCCATTTGTCAGAGTCAATGTAGTAACCTCAGCTCCAGTTTTCTTTATTCAAGCCTGTTACACGTGGAAGAGGGAGCAGAGGTACACGCACACGCGTGTGCGTGGTCAGGAAGAGGAGATCTGTAATACTGAGGCTGGAATTAATGCTTAACGACCGATAATGATGTGGAACACTTTAAAGCCACGAAGAAAGAGGGCTTGGGGAGCAATCTATAGAGAGTGGAGGATAAATAAAGCAAATGGCTGGAGAAGCTGAGAGACACAGTGCAGCTTTTGTATTCAGAAGTTATTTTTCTCCACATGTTTTAAATAGTGCTTCTTGGTGTATATATTTCTTAAATAAAGTTAATCAATTCCAGGTATATTGTTCTAACTAAATTATAGTTCCAAAGGAATAATCAGCAGTTAGAATAAAATGTCTTGCATGTTTTTGATCAAAATGAGCTATATACAAAACAGATTGAAAAAATAAGCAAATTTCAACAATTCAATATTTGTACATTTCTATTGTTTAAAATGCTAATTAAGGGTTTATTTTAACTAGGATAATCTGTCATGATTTTTAACAATTTGAAGGCACTCTTCTTATCTTTAAGATACTATGTTAGGCCAGGTGTGGTGGCTCAAGCCTATGGTCCCAGTGCTTAGGGAGGCCAAGCAAGACAAGAGGATTGCTTGAGGCTAGGAGTTCAAGATTAGCCAGGGCAACTTAGTGAGACCGTGTCTCTACAAAAAAAACATAAAAACGTAGCCAGGTGTTCTGGCAGGAGAGGCTGATACAGGAGGATCACTTAAGCTCAGTAGTTCAAAGTTATAGTGATTGTGCCACTATACTCCAGCCTGGGCAACTAACAGAAATCCTGTCAATCAATCAATTAACCCATCGATTAATCAATCAATCTACTTATATTTCCCTATATGTACCCAAGCTAAGTCAACATAGTCTTGAGCTATTAGTAATTCACCCATAAAAATCTTCCTAATGCAATATCTCATAGTGCCGGTGTAAGAGGTCACCCCCAAAACACCTCTTGGAATAGCAAAAGCAGCAACAGCTGCCACCCAGTGAGGACAGATCCAACCCTGGAGGGCTGAGCACCACAGTGCTATCCATCGTCAGGGGCCCTCATAAGAGGAGAAAAGACAGAGTTGAGCCCAGTCAATCACCCCAAATTTACCAACCAGAGAAAACACCCCTCTCATTAAGAGAGGAAGGAGTAGAGGCTCACAGAGAGCCCAAGACAGTGGCTAGGAAAACCCTTCCTGGTGGAAATCAGGACTTAGAGAAAGTTATTTTGCTCTGATACTTGGGTCTGGAGTTATTTTTGATGCGACTTTGTGAAAAACACACTCCTCAATTTTCCTTCTCAGGAAAAATCCTATCAAAATCTCTCACTAATCCATAAACAGAACCCAAATCTGACTCTGGGGATCACTTTTTTCTCCTTCCTTTCTCCCTCTTTATCCAAATGATATCATAGACGCTTTTGCAAGTGACGGTACTCCATGGTGCAGAATGACTCCAAATACCAAGGCCCTTGCCCACAGAGCAACAGAGTGGAGGAAACTTCTTCCCAGAAAAACTCAATCCTAATTATTATAAATGGCTAAAAACAAGGCATTATAAAACAGGACCTCCCAGGGTGTTGCTGAAGTCAGGGACAGTGCTAAAATAAGCTATTGTATTTCTAAGCCAAGCCACATGGCTTGGGAGTTAAAACTCACCAATCTGTTATAGAGCTAGCAGACATACTATTCTTTTATTTAGGTAAACTTATTTCGTTATATTCTAAAATGTAATATATTTTAAACAACTAATCTTACCTATTAAAAACTACTTTGGTGACCTATAAAATAGTTGCCTATTTTTCATTGCAAAAAGATAAAATTTAAAACCAAAGCAATATTTTACCTGGATTATCTTGAGTGGCTTTATAACTCACTTATGTTTTATTTGCAAATCATTTTCCAAGTTGAGTGTTTTAAATTGAAAGTGTAAAATCTGCCTAAAGAAATAACTAGAGATGGATAATACGTATATATTTATAAAGTGCATGTTTTAGGAAGTATAAACACAGCTGCTTCCTTTACTGCATAGTTTGCTATCATTTTAAAACCACCATAAATTATACTCAATAAAAGTTTTTTTTCCGTGTATTACTATTCCGTGCTTTTATAGAGGGGGGATCAGATGTTGGACAGAGCTTGGTGTCAGGTTCCAGTGTCATGCGAGGTGTGTGTGTTCCCTGGTTCTTTTGTCTCACTACCTAAGAATGGTGACTGAGACTGAAGTGACGGAACAAATGGGCAGGCAAGTCAGATGCAGGCAAGCCACGCACCAAGATTTATTAAGCACGGTACATTCCAGAGAAGGAACAGGTCTATCTCCACAAGTAGGAAAAACATACACATACTTTTATAGGATGAATGAACGGCCCCTTCTTTCTCTAGGTGGAGTTTTCATTTCTCCCCTTGGGTGATTAACATCTTGGGGTTATATCACTAAATACTTTGTGTGCATGCAGAATTCCCAGAATTCCCCTTGATTGGCGGGGGTACAAATCTGCAATGCTAATTAGATGGACTATCTGTTCCTCTCCCCTCTCCCTGACCCTACCTAACATGGGGAATAGATACTGTCTCTCATTTCCCACCCTATGATACCATGATTTTATCCCAAGAAACCTTTTTGGAGATGTCAAAGTTTTCTGAACCCAATGGGGATTATGTTTATTATTATCATCACTCACAGCAATACACCATATCATTTTCAAGACAAGCAAAAAAAGCCTAAGACTTAAAATTATAATGGATTTGCTAATGCACAATTTAAAAGGGTATTTATTTACTATGTAATTTTGACAAAAAAGTCAATTGCTTCCTTCTCTTTGAAGTCCAAGGAGTGGTTATTATTATTAGTAGTAGTAGTAATAAGTATACCTATAAAGAGAAATAAATTAATTTATTTTTTTTTTTTTGAGACAGAGTCTCACTCTGTTGCCTGGGCTAGAGTGCCATGGCATCAGCCTAGCTCACGGCAACTTCAAACTCCTGGGCTCAAGCAATCCTCCTGCCTCAGCCTCCTGAGTAGCTGGGACTACAGGCATGCGCTGCTATACCCAGCTAATTTTTTTCTATATATATTTTTAGTTGTTCAGCTAATTTCTTTCTATTTTTAGTAGAGACCATGGTCTTACTCTTGCTCAGGCTGGTATCGAACTCCTGACCTCAAGCGATCCTCCCTCCTCGGCCTCCCAGAGTGCTAGGATTACAGGTGTGAGCCACCATGCCCAGCCAAGAAATAAATTTTTTAAGGGAAAAAAGTTTTTTCATTGTGATAATTAGCATAAAAACATCAGCTATCCATTGTAGAAACAATGGAACTGAAATCTAGATTTCAAGAAAAATACTGTAAAACATTATGAAACAATAAATATAAAAAGACAGTAATATTTTTCTAAGTGACATACTCATTCTTCCCTAATAAATTTTTAATTTAGGAAACTGACATCCAGGTAAGAATATATTAAAGGCATTACTCACATAAGTTGGCATTTATATTTTTGGTCCAGCTAACAATTACTATTTATTGAGCACTTATTATACTTAGTGATGTATACATATAATCTCACTGAATCCTGGCAATAATATTATAAGGTAGACACTTGATTCCAATTTAGATGAGGGAACTAAGTCAGACTTCCTTCCTACACCATAAAAAAGGAATGATTCATATACTCACCACCAAATTAAGTTAAAAGTGTACTTGGATTAAAAGAAAGCAAAGCTATAATACTTTGCAAACGCATTTCATTAACTTAGTCAAAAATGTATTCATGTTCAGGTTAAACTTGTTCTTTTCTATACTTTAAACTCGAAACAGAAATAGAATCATTTGCTAATTAGCACACATGCATTCAATGCCTACAACACTGACTGTGACATTGTACCTTGGAGATAAGAGAGAGAGAGAAAGAGTTGTGAAGATGCTTTATTTCCTTTGGCTTTTTCAAACTTATTCACTGCTAATAAACAATAGATTTTTGCCAGCAGCACTCAATAAAGTTTCTCTCTTGAACACATAATATTATCTTTCTAAACTAAGTTCTTAAATCTATAATTATCGGGAGCCTGAGTCAAACACAAGCCTTGCAAATAGTCCTCGGATCTATTGCTGACTAGTAGTTAGATCAACAAAACCACTGAACCAAGAGATAGCAGTAAGTAGAAGAAATGCTGTAACTTATTTTTTTTTTAAGTGTAGATTTCCAAGACTGACTTCTTTTTCTTAACCAAGGTTGTCTATAATGTTACTCAGGCCATAAAGTCAACACTGAGGTTTCAGCCATGGAGGCCTGGTAGAAAGTGGTGGAAATGAGGCTACAAAGAAATAAACAATTCTCAACACTGGCTGCAATTTCTCACTGGCTCTCAAGCCCTCTGGGAAGAGCTAGAAGTTGCCCTCACGCTCAAAATAAACTCAAATGCTCTCCGCTGAAACCGAAGTCTGTAAAAGGGTCAGCTGAGCATACACTACGACTTGTTGCACTAATGGATGAGTGTATACGATATAAAAGCAGCACGTTCATAAACAAAGACCAATTACGATGGCCAGTGCACAAGTTCACCTACGCTAAAACACTAACTCACAAGGACCCATAAATGACGGAGAACACAAGACTAGCCAGAGCGACATGCAATTATGACAAAAGTATGCTTTTAGTATTTTAAATGTTTGCCACTTTTCCTCGGTCTTTTTTTTTTCTTTTTAAGAGACAGGGTTGCATTATGTTGGCCGTACTGGATGGAGTGCAGTGACTATTCACAGGTGCAATCATTGCTCACTGCAGCCTCAAACTCCTGGGTTCAAGCCATCCTCCCATGTCAGCCTCCCAAGTAGCTGGGACTACAGGCACACGCCACCCTATTTGACTTTACCCAGTCTTTTTATTCTTTTTCCATTTGCTAAAAGAACCACACCAAATATCATGGTCACGTCTAATAGTCTAACATGGACCGCAGGATTCTGAAAATTAATTGTAACTATAAGATGGTTTAGAATTAAAATTATCTGTATAGCCTTGTTTGGAACTACTTTTATGAGATTTTGGATCCAAGGACATGCAATGATGGACAGCATGAGGAGGAGAGTGTGCCTGTACGTGGTAGGCCAGGGAGATGAGGAGGGTTGAAACGGTGGCTTCGGGCAGGTCATCAGAGCCCAAGGGTGTGAAAAGAGTGTCCCTGGGGGAGGTGACAGCAGCCCAGTGCACGGAGCCAGAGCAGGCTGAGGAAGGATCTGTGCATGGGGTGCTGGAACCCAAAGGGATGGAAAGAGTGCTCCCCACATGGAGGGGAGGAGCAGTGGGGGTCCAGGGCAGGGCATCAGAACTTGGGCAAGGCGAGGAAGGTGTCCACACGACCACCAGCGCCCAAGTGGGTAGAGAAGAATCTGGAAGGGAGCATGGAGACAGGGGCAGAGGGGAAAATTAGCAGCAGGCCTGCATGGGTCATCAAAATCATAGAGGGAGAGAAAGGTATCCATGCGGAGGATGGGGGACAGTGACACCCTAGGACAGAGTTTCAGAGCCTGCAGAGTGCGGAAAGCAGTGGGGGCCTGGTGTGGGGTGCTGGAGCCTGAGAAGAGTGAGGAGGGCCCCCAGGCAGGAGGAAGAGGTGGGGGCAGCAGAGGGTGAGATGTCAGAGCTCAAGCAAGGTAAGGAGGGCCTCCGTGTTGGGAGTTTCAACAGGGCGCACCTGTGTGACGTCACAGAGACCATCCGTGCGGGCCTGGGGCAGGAAGAGAGCCCAGGGAAGGGGAGGACACATGCATTATAGGGCTGCAGCCCTAATGGAAGACTGGCTACAACCTGGGGGTTATTAGGTAACTAAATATGTTCGGGAGAGTAGGAGACAAGTTTCTCACCCCCAGAGAAGGGAGTTACAATTACAGAAAGGGGAAAAAACTAGAATGATCCCCGTGGCATAAGAGTAGAACTGTGGCATTAATATGAACTCATGGTTTTAAATAGAGATAAGTTACTTCTGAGGAGGAGACAAAAAAAATTAAAATTAAAATTAAAGAATAGTGATAGAGATATAAATATATACATATATGGAATAATTAGCAAATCCACTGAGAAATTTAAAAAATACCTCTGGCAGAAGATAAATCAAGGAGATAAAGAATTAAAGAAATTATAGTTTTGAATCACTCAATAATTAATGATTATTTATATTATTATATTATAGTTATACATATAAACAATAACAACAAAGCAATAGGTCTAGATGATTTTTCAGGCATACTTTACTTTTATTTATCTATTTTTTTTGAGACAGAGTCTCACTTTGTTGCCCAGGCTACAATGAGTGCTGTGGCGTCAGCCTAGCTCACAGCAACCTCAAACTTCTGGGCTCAAGCGATCCTCCTGCCTCAGCCTCCCAAGTAGCTGGGACTACAGGCATGCACCACCATGCCCGGCTAGTTTTTTCTATATATATTAGTTGGCCAATTAATTTCTTTCTATTTTTGGTAGAGACGGGGTCTCGCTCTTGCTCAGGCTGGTTTCGAACTCCTGACCTGGAGCAATCCGCCTGTCTTGGCCTCCCAGAGTGCTAGGATTACAGGCGTGAGCCACCACACCTGGCCAGGCATACTTTACTTTTAAGCAACTGATAATTCATTTCTTAAATAAATAATTCCAGAGAATAGAAAAAGTAAAACACACCCTAAACAATTTTATCAAACTACTACAACCCTTTTTTCAAAACTAGACAGTGGTAGCACAATAAAGAAAAAATATACGCTAATTTAACTTACAGCATAAATGGAAATAGCTAAAGAAAATATTAGTAAACTAAATCCAGCAATGTTTGTGTGTATGTATGTGTTTACATATGTGAACGTATATGAAGACCAAGTTGAACTTATCTCAGGAATGAAATGATAATTATTTAAGATTTAAAAAATTATAAATATAATTTACCACAAGAAAGTGAGAAAAACTACAAAGTCATTTAAAGAACTTATAATCTGCATTAAATAAAATTCAACACTAATGCATCATTAAAAAAAATACTCAGTAAATTAGTATTGGGACAGAACCTCCTTAGCCTGATTAAAGACAAAACAAAACCACAGCAAATAATATTCAATAGTAAAATTTTGGAACATTTCTTTAAAGTAAGGAATAATCGCCAGGCACAGTAGCTCACACATGTAATTCTAATACTCTGGGAAGCTGAGGAGGGAGGATTGCTTGAGCCTAAGAGATCCCTGTCTCAACAACAACAACAACAAAAAAAAAAATAGAAAAATTAGCTGGATAGGGTAGCATGTGCCTATAATCCCAGCTACTCAAGAGGCTGTGAGCTATGAGGATGCCACTGCACCCTAGCTGGGGTTACAGAGCAAGACTCTGCTCAAAAATATTAATTAATTTTAAGAAATAAAAATAAATAATAAAGTAAAGAATATGATAAAGATTACTGCTATTGACCAGTGGCCTGGTATGCCCGGTCAATGCACTTGGTGAAAAGGAAGAAACAAAACTGACCTTACTCACAGCTGATATTATTGCCCAGATAGAAGATCCAGGACAATCAATGAACGACAGCAAAAAATAACAAAATAAATATAAATAAGAAATGCAAGGTGTTGAATACATGATCACTATTCAAAAGTCAAGCTATTCCTGCATGCCAGCAATAAACAACTAGAAAGTTGAATTTAAAAAATTCAATTCACTCTTCATCAAATTGGCACTGACTGATCAACACTATGGTGGTTACACAGTAGTAATATTCTCCAGGGATCAGGGGGTTTATGGGGTTAAACTAACAACTAATGGATGCAGTGAGTGTTGTAGAGGGGAAGAGCACGCTTCTAATCCTCACCTGGGTGAGCAAAGTCATAAAATGTAACCAAAATCGTTGTACCCTCATAATATCCTGATATAAAAATTAAAAAAACAAAAAGAAAAGAAGTGTACAAAAAAAATTCAATTCACAATGACATTAAAATCTTTAAAATACCCATGGATAAATCTAATAAATCTCTTTTATAGAGAAAAGCATAAAACTGGACATATGGATTTAAAACCACTGTGATGGATAAACTGACCACTGGAACAGACTAAAAGCTGAGATATAAACCCACTTTTATACGGGATCTTTGTATATTGCATATCCATGGGAAAAGGATGAATATACTTTGACTCCAAAGAATAGAAAACCAACTAAAAGGGCTTAAACAATGAGAAGAATTATCGTCTGACAAAACAAAATATTTTGAGGTAAAGCTCAAAGTCATTATTAAGGATTCAGGTTCTGTTCTGTCTTCCTTAGGAGGTCATTACCACAAAATGCTTAAAGTATCACAAACATACATCAAGAAGCTGAAAAAGGAGTCTATTTCTTCATTATGTATCTCTCCTATCAAGGCAAAGAAAACCTTCCCTAGAGGCCCCTCTAGCAAACTTCCCTTTGCCTTTTTTTGCCTAGAACTGCTATTACTAGGTATGGAAATGAGAATACTGAGATAGTCTAAGACTAGTCAGGATTTGCCTGAACCATGTTGGGAAAAAAGTAGACACTGAAACAAAATTGGTGTTCTGCCAACATGAAAAAGAGGAAAATAACTATTAAGATAAGCACTCTACAGTACAATGGAATATTCAATAAATGGCTTGGGGGGAAGTAGGCTATCCATATGGAAGAAAAGAAAATTAGATCCTAATCGTACCATAAACAAAAATAAATTTCAGTTGGATTAAAAATTCATTGTCAAAGATAAAAGTTAATTTTTAGTGGCAAATATAGAATATAGGAAGTAGGGATAGAAGAGGATTTATAATATAAAACATAAATAAGCAGAAACTATAAAGGATAATACTAATTAACTGGACTACATAAAAATTTTAAACTTTTATATAATATACAGGAATCAAAATCAAAAAACAAACCATAGGCTGGGTGAAGTATTTGCATGATATAACTTTTAAAATTCTAATATTTAAAATATATAAGGATAATTTTTCTGTTACCCAATAGATAAAAACTGGGCAAAGTATAAAAATGAACAGTTCTTGGAAGGGGAAAATTGAATCGCCAATAACTACAATATAAGATGCTCAACCTCATCAGTAGTCTGAAAATTGCAAATTTATATACAGAGATAGCATTGGCCCACTATAAAAAATGTTTAAGTTTGATAATACTGAAAAGTATTATCTGAGTACTGAAAAACAAATTGTCATCTATTCCTGGAAGGAGGGTCAACTAGTCAACTCTTCTGTTGACATTTGGTAAACTCAACAATATGCATGGTCGATGACCTAACACTCCTCTCCAAGGGATTTATCCTAGGGAAACTCTTTCATATGTGTATCAGAAGACAAGTTCTAGGATAGTCAGCACATAATCCTTTCGAATCATACACACACACACACACACACACACACACACACACACACACACACGCATGCATGCATACAAATGGAACAGCCTAACTAAACATCGAAATGATTTGCATAAATAAATTGTATATTTATGGCATGATTTAAAGGAATGAACTAGATCTACATGCATCACTTTGGATTATTTTAAAAACAGAATGCTCATAGGAAAAAGCAATTTGTTTAGCAATATTTATAGTTTGATATCACTTATGTAAAAATTAAAACCCATAGCACAGTATTCTGTATTATTTATGAAAAGATAAATATTCAGTAAAAATATGAAAACAAGACATCAGCTTGTAATTATCTCTGAAGAAAGAAAAAGGAGAATCAGATTAGGGTCAGATATAGTATCAAGGATACTTCAACTTTATCTCCAGTTTTATTTCTTTTTTTTTTTTTATTTTTTATTTTTATTTTTTTTAGCAGCAAGCAGACGAGCATACAGTTTTATTTCTTTAATGAAAAAGGATCTAAGATAAACATGAAAAAAATGGTAAATCATATTGAGAGTAAATGGTAAATCATACATGGAGAGTACACAGATATTCATCATTTGATGTAAGTTTATACTTTATAATACTTTATACTTTTTAAACTTTATAATTTAAAAATGTTTTATTAATATATACTTCATAATTTTTTAAAAAATACATATTTTTTAAAAAGTTTCCCATGAAAATATTTCATCATTTAGGAAAAGTTCCTATCCCCCCCACACAAATCACCGTATAAACACTATAAATGGAATTCGCTTCCTTTTATTAATTTTATTTTATTATTTTTTTCCTTTTATTTTTTATCAATTTTAAAGTCACATTTAACATGTGACTTTAATGACTTAACATTTTAAGTCACATGTTATATACATTGTTTAAGGACTAGAGACTAGGTAGTGTCAGAAGAAACACAAATAACAGTAATATTTCACAGGAAACATAGCAAGGACCAAAGTTGCCATGAAGATCAAAGAATAGAAAGAAGGTCCCAATGGCATAAAATTGTTAAAGAGGTTTCCAAAGGTCAGTAAAATGCTCAAAAAACACCCTTAGTTTTGAGTGAGAAGCCAAAGATGTCACTGTCAAAAAACTTTTAAAAACAGGTGTGGAAAAGTTTCTGCTTGAATTTTAACTTGGGTGAACTTAGAGAATACTATGCCGGACACATGTCATCAATATGATTTATTACGAAGACTATAATAAATGTCAAAGTTTTTCCTTGGAAGTCAAAACTTTATAAATAACCCACGAAGTTGCCATAGTAACATACCTGGAGAAGGAGCCTTTCGAAAGCCAGAAAGTTGTCCCACTTGGCACTCTGCGGGTGTTTCAAAGTTTGAGCTGTGGCCAGCCCAAGCTGTAGGAGCCCGCAGTGATTCATGAGAGCTTCGAGGTTGTTCCTGAAGAGCTGAATATAGGATGTGAGCTGCCCTGCTGTGACTCTCCCTGGGAAAACATAATAATTTATCAGTGTACCCCCTTCTGGGAGTAGTAAAAATAATGAGAAGGATGTCATTAATAATACCAATGTCTTATATTTGCACAGAACTTCAGAGTTGACTGCGAGCTCTTGTAAGCTATTGTGAGTCTTACAACATAGTGACGATAGCAAAATTGACACTATTTACCTGCATTTTGGGAGTAAGGAAATAGATGTTAACGGATCTGGCCAGGGTCATAGTGCTAATAGAATTCATTTTATCAATGTAGTACCCTGTAAATAAGTTTTCAAATAAAGTCACACAAACATACTTGTTGAGCTCAACTTGGAGTAGCTTTCTATGACATATAGCAATCTAAGAGGTAAAAAGGTAAGATTTCTAATGGAATGTCTACGCACATAAAATAAGAGGAGAAATCTGGTATGACTATAACTAAAACTTTGTCATTGATATCAGTGGCTTCAAGACAATGTTCATGAGGATAAAAGATGTCTGTTACATGGAACAAAAATGTATGAAGAACTAGGATGGCAGCAACACCAGAAGATGAGATATCAGAAGAAAGGGTTTGGCATGGGTAACATGGTATCTTTGCTACAATGGCCACCAACATTTAGAACAAGAGAGTCCACCTTATAAAAGGATAGAGACTGTGCAAAACGTTCCCATCAGTCCTTCAGAGCCCCCAAGTCCAAATTCTACCTAGAGCAGTCCTTCAACTGAGTCATCTCCCACTCTTTAATCTGTTAAATGTCATTCCTGCCCACCAGATTCTACCCATCAGGCAAGAAGAAGGCAATGGGGCCAAACCCAGATACAAGGCAAGTAAATCATCACTCAACGTTTCACCCACACCATGGTTGTGGGTCGCTCTTTTGACACTGAAATCCACATTTGTTTGTTTGTTATATTGCATTTGGCAATGAAATCATTTGCATTTATTTAGCACTTTGCAGTTTACACGGTGCTTACATGAACATGCCTTCTGATTGCCATGGCAACTCCACGAGGTAGCAAACAAGGCGTGCGCTGCATCTACCTGCAGTGCCTTGAGCTTAGTGTCCTGCCCAGTGTTAAATGGCAGACTACAGTTAATAAATGGTTTTTGGTAAAGATCCTAACACACGAAAAAATAAAGACCTTGCCACAAGAAACTTAAAAGCCTGCAACATACTTTTCTATCTTTTCATTAAATTTTTTGAAGAGATTAAGAATTTTGAAGTTCCTTACAACCAGTCTATCAGCGTAAGCATCTGAAGAAAAAGAACAGCAGTGATGATGAGGAGGAAGGTGAGTGTCACTAGTTTCTTTGGTCCCTTGGTAAAGCATGGATTCATTCCCAGTTCTCAAAGCAGCGAGCTAGCAATCTGCTTGCTCAAGTTCTAATAGGAAAAAAGCTCATTAACACTTTGTTTGGTTTATTTTATTTTTTTTTTGTTTGGTTTATTACGTTTACATTTAGTAAAATTCACCCTTTTGTTCTGTATAGCGCTATAAATTTATTTTTTATTTTTTTAATTTTAGTATTATTACAGGGTATAAAATGTTTAGGTTACGTATATTGCCTTTGCCCAACCCGAGTCAGAGCTTCAAGCATGTCCATCCCCTAGACCAGGCGTCCTCAAACTACGGCCCGAGGGCCACATGCGGCCCGCTGAGGACATTTATCCGGCCCTCCATGTGTTTTTGCCGCCGCTGCCTGTCCTGCTTAGCAGCCGACTTGTCCCAGGCCCACAGTGCGCATGTGTGGAATATGCCCACACTCTCCAACGGCCCTCCAATGGTCTGAAGGACAGTGACCTGGCTCCCTGTTTAAAAAGTTTGAGGACCCCTGCCCTAGAGAGTGCACACCACACCCATTAGGTGTGCATATACCCATCCCCTCCTTCCCCCTCCCACCTGCCCAACACCTGATGAATGTTACCACTATATGTGCACTTAAGTGTTGAGCAGTTAATACCAATTTGATAGTAAGCACATGTGGTGCTTGTTTTTCCATTCTTGTGATACTTCATTTGGTAGAATGGGCTCCAGCTCTATCCAGGATAATACAAGAGGTGCTAGAGCAGCACTGTTTGTTGTGGCTGAGTAGATCTCCATGGTATACATATATTTTATTAATCCACTCATGTATTGATGGGCACTTGGGTTGTTTCCACCTCTTTGCAATTGTGAATTGTGCTGCTATAAACATTTGAGTGCAGGTATCTTTTTTATAGAGTGTCTTTTTCTCCTTTGGGTACATAGTTGGGTAAACACTATCACAATCAAGATATAGAACATTCTATCATTCCAAAAAATTTCCTCTCTTTGTAGTCAATTCTCTTTTCCCAACCCCAGCCCTGAGTGAACACTTATCTGTGTTTATCTGATTTCTGTCTCACAGTTTTGCTTTTTTATTGTGTCATATAAATGGAATCACATAGAATGTCACCATTTGAGTCTGGCTTTCACTTTAGTATAATGTATTTCACTTTAGTATAATGTATTTCAGACTTGTCCATGTTGCTGATTATATTAGTAGTTCACTCCTTTTTTTGTTTGTTTGTTTGTTTGTCTTTTTGAGACAGAGTCTTTGTTGCCCAGGCTAGAGTGAGTGCCATGGTGTCAGCCTAGCTCACAGCAACCTCAAACTCCTGGGCTCAAGCAATCCTCCTGCCTCAGCCTCCCGAGTAGCTGGGAATACAGGCATGCGCCACCATGCCCGGTTCATTTTTTCTATATATATATTAGTTGGCCAATTAATTTCTTTTTATTTTTAGTAGAGACAACAGCTTGCTCTTGCTCAGGCTAGTTGCAAACTCCTGACCTTGAGCAATCTGCCTGCCTCGGCACCCGGCCTCTGAGTATTTTAGATGCACCAATGCAGGCGTGAGCCACCGCGCCTGGCCGATATACCAGTTTCTTTATCCATTCTACTGATGTAGCACATTTAGGTTTTACAGTTTGGGGCCATCATAAATACTGATGCCATGAACATTCAAATACATGCCTTTTGATGGATATAATCACTCATTTCTATTGGATAAATACCCAGCTATGGAACTACTGGGTAAGTGATGCTTAGTTTTAGCTGATACTGTCAAATAGTTTTCCATAGTTGTACCAATATCCTCATGTGCTTTATATTTTGTTTTAATTTAAATTAATTCAACATAATTTAAAAAATATACATGTAACATTTAAAATGAAGCATACTGTATGATTAAGTTTCCTTCATGGCATTTTATGTTGGGTAACCAAAACTCCAATAAGAATGAGAGAAAAAAAATCATAATAGAAAGCACATTGCCATACAATTAGGAGGTACCTTTATTTTCCTTATTGTTTATTTATTTATTTACTTACTTTCTTACCTAGTTACATAGAAAAATGCTTGGAAGGAAAGATAACAGTACTAATTTAAGAAAAAATGTTACTTTGAAGAATAGGATGGTGGGGGTGGAGATTGTATGTTTTATTTTTTATTTATGTTTCAAATACTCTGTCATTTAAATTTTCCAGAAGCTTATACTAGTATCACTTTTTTTCTCTTTTTTTTTTATTTTGGCATATTATGGGGGTACAGATTTTAAGGTTTCAATAAATGCCCATTCCCCCCTCCCCCCACAAGTCTGAGTCTCCAGCATGACCATCCCCCAGATGGTGCACATCTCACTCATTATGTATGTATATACCCAGTTAATACCAATTTGCTGGTGAGTGTATGTGGTGCTTGTTTTTCCATTCTTGGAAAACTTCACTTAATAGTATGGGTTCCAGCTCTAACCAGGAAAATATAAGATGTGCTATTAGTATCACTTTTTAAATATTGTCTTTGTTCTGAAACAAAATAAATGTCTGTCTTATGTACCATGAACAGATGTGTATTTTTCTCTGGGAAATTTGACTTCATTACTATCACCAATTTGTGTAATGGGTAAAGCATTGTCTTTCAACAGATAAAGAAAATGAAGAGTAATAATAACTGTGTACTTCCCACCTGAACTGAGGTTAAATGGCAAAGAAATAGAATTAATACGTGTATTTAAGTCAGATAGGAGAAAAAAAATTCCTGATCATGATGACTATTAGACATTAGAACAAGTTATTAAAGGGGGAAGAGGAAAGAATTATAAATCGTCTCCCACGGGGATCTGAAAGGCAATATATACAGCCATCTGTATAATGAAACTTGGACAAAGCCCAGCTGGGAATTGATGTCCATTTTTATAACACCATAAATACCAAAGGTTTTCTGGGATAGCCTTTAAACAGTGCGTGCTTCTTGTTACAGAAATTTTTGAGCCCTATAGCGTTAAAAGGTAGAATTAGAAACTAATGTGAAAAGAGTATTTTAATTATATGAATCAATTCAATCAAATGAGTCTAAAGTTCAGAAATCTGCTATAA
Source organism: Microcebus murinus (assembly GCF_040939455.1). Taxonomy (NCBI): domain Eukaryota; kingdom Metazoa; phylum Chordata; class Mammalia; order Primates; family Cheirogaleidae; genus Microcebus; species Microcebus murinus. The sequence goes on along the minus strand of NC_134129.1, from coordinate 16,264,933 downwards.
GGTCCATTTTGAGGCTGGTATGGAATAGAGTAAAACTTTTGCAAGATGAAGAGTTACAGATAGAAAATAAACAGCTCTCCCTGAAGTTATACAAAACAGTGAAATATGAAACCAGCAGAGACGTTTATGGTTTAGCTTTCTTTGGAGATGTAAGCTTCGTAAGGCTGACTGCGACAGGGCCTCAATGTTTATAAATGTAGCAGAGAGCACAGGAGGGAACAGATTGCCTCTGTTGTCTAGAGGCAGATGGCCAGGCTGCCAGGGAAGGAGCATTTCCTTGGTGGCTCTACTCCCACTTGGAAAGGAACTTCTGCTCTTAAGAGAACCCCTAAATAATGAACCCCCACCCTGCAGCTGGGGGCTTTCTCCCCATATCACTCCCCCAAAGTTCTTTTTTATTTTTTTTTTGAGACAGAGTCTCACTTTGTTGACCAGGCTAGAGTGAGTGCCATGGCATCAGCCTAGCTCATAGCAACCTCAAACTCCTGGACTCCAGCAATCCTCCTGCCTCAGCCTCCCGAGTAGCTGGAACTACAGGCATGCGCCACCATGCCCAGCTAATTGTTTCTATATATGTTCAGTTAGCCAATTACTTTCTTTCTATTTTTAGTAGAGACAGGGCCCCACTATTGCTCAGGCTGGTCTTGAACTCCTGACCTCAAGCGATCCTCCCACCTCGGCCTCCCAGAGTGCTATGATGACAGGCGTGAGCCACCACGCCAGGCCCAATCACTCTCTCAAGGTTCTTAAACTCCTTGCCCATAGTCTCCTGTTGGGGGTCCCTTATGCTGAAAACATACAAGCAAGATGGCTGACTAGCCAGTCTCCCCACAAAAAAGGACCAAAACAATGAATAAACAACTGAATTTCAACCTCAATGACTAAAGGAGAGTGCTAGAGCACGGTACAGCAAGGGAGTGGTGGAAACGACATGGAGCACAAAAGCTCAGAGGACGGTCACAGAGAGAAACACCTGCCTCCACCACCCCACTCCTAGAATCAGCTCGGAACCAGGAGAGACGTCTCCCTCTGGGCATAAGGGAAACTGGGGGTCCCCAGCAGCCCCCATCCCCGCTGCAGATACCTGCAGTCTTTGCTGCTGCAGAATCCTGCAGCCCTCACAGGCCCTGAGCCCAGCTGAGGGACTTGCCTGGGGCTCCCACGGCTGTAGAACTCCAGAGAAGGAGCTCACATCATGTCCCACCGCGCCTTGGCCCAAGCTGCCACTGCACTTTGCCATCCTGAAACCGGGGCCTCTGCTAGAGTGCACGATGCTCTGGGGAGAGGAGCCACTGTGTCCCTTCGTCCCCTAGGGGCCGCTGCCTCCATTGCCCCGTGTTTGCACATACTTTAGTACAGGCGTCCTCAAGCTACAGCCCACGGGCCACATGCGGCCCGCTGAGGACATTTATTCGCCCTGCGCCGCTGCCTGTCCTGCTTAGCAGCCGACTAGTCCCGAGCCCACAGCGCGCATGTGTGGAATGTGCGCCGCACTCTCCAACGGTCTGAGGGACAGTGACCTGGCCCCCTGTTTAAAAAGTTTGAGGACCTCTGCTTTAGTACGCCACCCCCCTGCTGAGGTCTGATGCTCTCTAGCCCCTGGGCTCAAGCTGCCTCGGAGGCACTGGATTTCCCCCATCCCAGCGCTGCTGTGCCCTGTTCCCAGGCTGCTCAGAGCCTGGGCCACGTGAAACAGCTGCACCCCTGGCACCTGACCAACCCAGTGCCCTGCCACCCAGAACTCTGAGCTTCAGCCCAGTGGAGCAGCCATGTCCCCTAGCACCTGAGCTGGTGCAGTCCCCAGCCCATCAGGGCCCTGGAGCCCCAGCCCAGCAGAGCAGTTGTGCATGCCAACCCCCACGGACATGGCCCCATGGTCCAGCAGGGTAGCAGTGGCTCCTGGCACTCCAGTATCCGGGGACCTAGAACCTGGGCCCAAAAGAGCAGCACTCTCTGATCAGATTATCATCTGGAAAATGTAGCTCAAGACATTTTCTATGAAAGCGTGACCACAGAGGTTTGAGAATCTCAAATACAGTCAAGGTGATTGAGGCAGAGGAGTTTGCAGGAGTGAACAGAGTCAGGGAAGAGGTAATGGAGTGTAATCACAGCCAAGCTGAAAATGGAAAAACTAGAATTTGGCATTAATAAAGACTGTGTTTGCCAGGCATGGTGGCTCACTCCTATAATCCTAGCACTCTGGGAGGCCAAGGCAGGAGGATCGCCCAAGGTCGGGAGTTTGAAACCAGCCTGAGCAAGAGCGAAACCCCATCTCTACTATAAAAATAGAAAGAAATTAATTGGCCAACTAATAGATATAGAAAAAATTAGCCGGGCATGATGGCGCATGCCTGTAGTCCCAGCTACTCGGGAGGCTGAGGCAGGAGGATCGCTTGAGCCCAGGAGTTTGAGGTTGCTGTGAGCGAGGCTGATGCCACAGAACTCTAGCCTGGGCAACAGAGTGAGACTCTGTCTCAAAAAAAAAGAGAGACTGTGTTATCAGAAAGGAGGTATTTAGTATAAAGACTAAAAAAAAGACACATGAAGTAGAAAGAATAACTAAGTACATTTCCCAGAAAGAAAGGAGAAATCATCTAACTTGATTTGTTTGCTTTGATTTCACTTTCACCAAATAACCTTCTTATAATTTGGCTTCCCATGTAGATTTTCCTATAGACACCTCTCTGTATGAGGAATATAACCACAGCGCACCAATTCCAGTTTGCTAGATAATCATAACCTCCACGCTCCTTTGAGCTTTCATTCTCCTTCAAAATTCGAGGAAATAGACATTTTCCCCAAAGACATTGAATGTTCGCTATTAAGGGGCAGAACCGTGATTCAGCCCCAGATATAGCTGACTTTGTAATCACTCCATCACAATCAGGAGAGCCTAAAGTCACAGAAAACACAGACATACAAGAAAATGGCAATAGTGTAGCAGTGAATGCTGCAAAGAAGTCAATAAGGATGAGGAATGAGAAAAATGTCCTCATATTTAGTTGTCTGGGAGACTTTTCAATAAAACAGTGAAGCCAGACTACACTCGATTAATAAGTAAGAAAGTAATAAACAGAGGCATCAAGCATAGGATACTCTTTCAAGAAATATGGCTGCAAATGAAAAGACAGTATCATCAAGAGATCTGTTTCATTTCAGCTCTAATAGGATATTTCTGCCACCCATTATACACTGGGGAACAGATCCATTTTGCAGAGAGCTATAGGACAAACTGGTGAAGAAGATCTCCCAACCACAATGATATTCCAGAGAAAGACTCTATGTAAAATGTACCCGAGATTGAGATGGGCATTTCTATTCATTTCTTCTGTGAGCAGCCTTTTTGGATTCAAACAAATGGATTTCTTATGGTCTACTTGTTCTGTTAATTTCAAAATAAATTTTTCACTATGAAAGCCAGTGGGAAAAGGACGATTCAGTTTCAATGTTTTAAAAGTCACTTTTCTGGAACATATCTATCTAGTTAACTGACAATTTAATAACAAGCTCTCAGAAAGATGGCATGTGTTTATATGTGCAATGATAAAATGGATTTTTTGTGTTTTAGCAATTAAACTTTTTTTCTTAAAGAGACTGATGTTTATTTCTCTTGGTGCTCATAATGTTTCAATATGAACTTGCCATGTACTGAGAAATTGTTTTTTTTTTTTTTGAGACAGAGTCTCGCTGTGTTGCCCAGGCTAGAGTGAGTGCCATGGCATCAGCCTAGCTCACAGCAACCTCACACTCCTGGGCTCAAGCGATCCTCCTGCCTCAGCCTCCCGAGTAGCTGGGACTACAGGCATGTGCCACCATGCCCGGCTAATTTTTTCTACATATATATTAGTTGGCCAATTAATTTCTTTCTATTTGTAGTAGAGACGAGGTCTCGCTCTTGCTCAGGCTGGTTTCGAACTCCTGACCTTAAGCAATCTGCGTGCCTCGGCCTTCCAGAGTGCTAGGATTATAGGCGTGAGCCACCACGCCCGGCCTGAGAAATTTTATATTTAAGATCTGAGGTTTTGATCATGGAATCCCACTCAATAAGTTTAAACACAAAAGAATCCTCAGTCCAAAATTAAAATCTATTTAATATCTACCAGGCATAGTGGCTTGCACCTGTGATCCCAGCTACTCTCAGAGCTGAGGCAGGAGGATCACTTGAGGCCAGGAGTTTAAGAACAGCCTGGGAAACACAGCAAAATCCCATTTCTAAGAAAATTTTAAAAATTAGCCACGCATGGTAGTGCTCACCTCTAGTCCCAAGCTACTCAGGAAGCAGAGGTGAGAGGATAGCTTGAGCCCAGGAGCGAGACCCTCATCTCTAAAACAAAAAAACCCAAAATTTGTTTAATATCTTAAAAATACTAGTAGCCTCTACCACAGTCAGAAAAATTTATACTTCAGTAGAATTTACAGAAAGGATGGGAAAACAGTGCATAGTTTAAAGTATACTTCATAGTTTTAAAAGCTATTTGATAGGCAGTTTTTAAATATCAATGTTTTATTTTGTTTAAAAGTTCCAGCTCTTCTCCTTAGTGTTTATAGTTATGTATCTGTTTGTATATCAAATGGAACACAAAAGAAATTCTGGCTAGTGATATGAAGCAAAAATGGGTAGCCGCTCTGTGTTATCTTTTACTAAATTGTAGCTGGCACATGGATAGAGTGTGCTCTGAGCCAATCTTTTTGATCCTTTTTACAAAAGAAGTTTGCTAACAATCATTTACTTCTTTCCTTCTTTCTTTTTTCTCTCCCACTCCACCCCTAAGTGTGGGGTTTTGGGACAAAGCAAATCATTTCTTTGTGGCCAGGGTGACAGGAAACTCAAACATTTAAACTTAAATTCCTGGCCAGGTGCGGTGGCTCACGCCTGTAATCCTAGCACTCTGGGAGGCCGAGGCAGGAGGACTGCTTGAGCTAAGGAGTTTGAAACCAGCCTAAGCAAGAGTGAGACCCTGTCTCTACTATAAATAGAAAGAAATTAATTGGCCAACTAATATATATAGAAAAAATTAGCCGGGCATGGTGGCGCATGCCTGTAATCCCAGCTACTCGGGAGGCTGAGGCAGGAGGATGGCTTGAGCCCAGGAGTTGGAGGTTGCTGTGAGCTAGGCTGACGCCACAGCACTCACTCTAGCCTGGGCAACAAAGCGAGACTCTGTCTCAGAAAATAAATAAATAAATAAACAAACAAACAAACTTGAATTCCTTATGAGGTTACCAGTCTCTTTTTAAAATTTCTGGCTCTGATTATTTTTACAAGATACAGCCCTTTAGAGAAGTTAAGTTTGTTGATCTTCAAGGAGTCCTGCATTGAACAATAAAAATTGATGTATGCTCTGTGATAGCATCATAAGGTTATATCAGTGAAACACAATATAAATAACCTTATCATCAAAACTCTTTGTGCATTCCTATTTTTCTTGATTCACAATATGAATTAATTTTTATTTCAACATACTTATGAATAAGGAATTCTGTTAAGTAAACACACTTGTTAGTAATGTGTCTCAGGAATGTGGAAAGAAAAGGAAGGAAGAGCTGGGTCAGTGGGTCATATCTATAATCTCAGCTACTCGGGAGGCAGAGACAGAAGTATCGCTTGAGCCCAGGAGTTGGAGGTTGCAGTGAGCTATGATTGTGCCACTGCACTTCAGCTTGGGCAATAGCCTGGCCTTCTTAACTCAGAAAAGAAGAAAAGGAGAGAAAGAAAGAGAGAGAAAGAGAGAGAAAGAGAGGAAGGAAGGAAGGAAGGAAGGAAGGAAGGAAGGAAGGGAGGGAGGGAGGGAGGGAGGGAGGGAGGGAGGGAGGGAGGGAGGGAGGGAGGGAAGGAAGGAAGGAAAGAAAGGGGAGGAGAGGAGAGGAGAGGGGAGGGGAGGGGAGGGAAGGGGAGGAGAGGAGAGGAGGGGAGGGGAGGAGAGGAGGGGAGGGGAGGGGAGGGGAGGGGAGGGGAGGGGAGGGGAGGGGAGGGGAGGGGAGGGAAGAAAGAAAGCAAAAAGGTGGCAGAGGGAGGGAAGGAGGGAGGGAGGGAAGGAATAAGAAAGAAAGGAAGGAGAATTAACTAAATGCCAGGATGGTATCAAAGCAGCAACTTTGATTCCACTCTAAGGCTGAGGGGCCAGGCCAGAGCATGTCTGTCTGCTCAATTGTTTTTTCAGTACAATAGTTCATTCATTAATTCAAGACTAAGAAAAGAGTTTTCACCTTCCAAAACCACATGTAGGACTTCTGGCATTGGTTATATGGAATTAGGATGATTTAATAAATAAAGTGCATACACTGTAGCATCAGAGTGCTTGGATTTCAATTCCAGTCCTACCACCTATCATATACATGGCCTTGGGCAACGTAGTTAATTTGTCTCTGCTTCAATTTCCTTATCTGAAAAATGTGATACTATCTCATTACTGTAAGAATGAAATAAGATAACACATGTAGATAAGAAGATCTAGCACCTTATAAGTACTCAATAAATGTTAATTATTTTCACATTTCTTTTCCTTATGTTCCTCAAAACCCTCATATATAGTCACCTAATACACTAAAAACTCATGGTGTTTTTTCTCATGTTATGACCCTATAACTTTTCTCCACCTGGGTTCATCCATATTCTTCTACTTCCATAATTTTGCTCTATTTCAACGTAATAGTTTGGTTTTTGCCCCCATAAGCAGTGAAGAATTTAGGCTAAGAATCTCAGCACAGAAAAAATTTCCCATTCAGCAAAATGTACTAATATTTACTAGACACTAAGAGCAAATTATAAGAGAGAAGCCTTATTTTTAAAATAGAGATGTAAATTTTTGAAAGTTTCCAGAAATAAATTCTATTAACCAGATTCAATACCCATATTTAAATATTTCTATATTAATAAAATGAGTTAATAGTTTTTAAAAAAAACAAAGTAAAAAGCTAATTTCCTTTTCTATAGAAATCGAAACATTAGTTCTGTTGTTCTCTGACTTTTTTATTAAAAGAAAAAAAGCCACCTAAAATTTAAATTCTATTGTGACTATATTCTTCTAATTCTACTAAAGACAAAGTTGGATGTGGAAAAAAATGAGAAATAGAAAAATTAGGTATATAGTCCCCTGACAAAGAAGAATTAACACTTACAGGACTAGACAATTAGCAGACCACTCTAAGGGTGAGGCCAGGCTGGAGCATGTCTGGCTGCTCAAAGGTTTTTCAGTAAAACAGCTTATTCATTAATTAAAAACTAATAAAAGAGCTTTCATCTACCATAAGTAGAAGAAGGGGAGAGCAAGGGGAAAAAAGGAGAGTAGGTGTCGAACAGAATTAAGGGGAGGTGGTCCAAACCAATACTGATAGTTCTAGATCAACTGAAAAAAATGAAAGAATTATTTTTTGTAAGCAAGAACTCTCTCCTGGAGCTCCCAAGGTTGAGTCTGATAAGAGAGTGGTAACTGCTGAGCAATTGGGCAGTGTGTACATTTTCCTTCCCTATTTCTTCAACAGTGGACAAATGTCTTCACTGCTTTTACTTCGATTCCATGTGGGCGAGGTTGGGCCACAGTTCAGTGCAGGCTTAAATAAACTTCCTGGGAGCCTGGGCCCCCGTCTGTCCTCAGCACAGCGACAGGCTGACTTACCCATGCTCATCTTGATTGGCAGCTGCTCTCTGCTCGCTGTCTCCACTAGATGTCTCCGGACTTCCATCACTGCCTCCTTGTGCTTGCTGTTCAGTAAGGCTTCCCACAGGGTTTTGGCTGAGGGGTCGCTGCAATAAAACCACAAAAAGAGCTTCAGAATAAATTTCTTCCGGAATATCGAAAGGGTCGAAAGCAAAATAATTTCTTCAATAACTTTTCTTGAGCACCAGTGTAGTCTTTCCTACAGGCAGACTCAAAGTGTTAGAGTTAAAGCAAGAATGTGTTGACATAAAACATGGAGAAATTAAGGCGACAACAAAATCAAGCCAAAAAAAAACAAAAACAAAAGGGAAGAAAAGGACCATGAAAAGTATGGGAAAACTGTATGATAAATTGTGGGGTTTTTTTACGATTGTATACTTAAAAGCATTTCAGAATGCAATTCAACAGTGCTGGAATAACATAAATGTTATGTAAATCAAAATCGAATGTATGTGTCAAAATGATTTATTTATCAGTGATTATAAGCAGTATACCAATTTGAGATAATATACTTGTCTGGGAAATACATAGCAATCAGCAATGAGAATTCCTGTTCAAAAATTACTCAATAGACTTCCTAATTAATAGGCTTCCTACTGAATGGAAATCAGGAATTATGCTAAGTAACTATGGTCTGAAGTAGCCTACTTTGGGCTTTAGGTTGGGAGGATGGTACTTAATCCCGCCTTTACAATTAACCGTTGATAAGAGCACCAAGCACTGCATTATGCAGAATCTCATCTGGGCTCACTTCTCCAATAGCCCTCTGTCTCACCCAACATGCCATGTCTGAATTATAAATGAGTACAGTGTTCTTTCCGGAAGATCTCTGCCATGTAGCCAAGTATACACATTTGTAGTAATGTTTAAAAACTGAATCTAAAGAAACAAGGATGACTTCTGTCCCTTTTTAAGGACTTTTTCCTCCACTCAAAGCCCTACGAACTCTCTTAATATCCAGTCAGTAATAGTTTGAAAATGAATGCGTTTTTTTTAAATTGAGTTGTGAAACTTCTATTAAGATATTAATTTAATTTTAGTATTATACCTAATAAGATATATCTTTCAAGTTTGAATTTGATCTGGAATAAAGGCATGATGTCTTTTAGCACTGAGTTTAATGTCTGGCACATAATAATGTTTCATTAAATAGTGGATGTTTTTAATTATCTTCTATTTTTTCATAGTAAACTAACGTCACTGCTCAACATACTCCACTTGTTTTAATCTGATCAAAACTGTCATCATTATAACTCTGCATCTAACATTTTTTTTTTTTTTTTTTGAGACAGAGTCTCTCTTTGTTGCTCAGGCTAGAGTGAGTGCCATGGCGTCAGCCTAGCTCACAGCAACCTCAATCTCCTGGGCTCAAGCAATCCTCCTGCCTCAGCCTCCCAAGTGGCTAGGACTACAGGCATGTGCCACCATGCCCAGCTGATTTTTTCTATATATATATATTATTTGGCCAATTAATTTCTTTCTATTTATAGTAGAGATGGGGTCTCGCTCTTGCTTAGGCTGGTTTCAAACTCCTGACCTTGAGCGATCCGCCTGCCTCGGCCTCCCAGAGTGCTAGGATTACAGGCGTGAGCCACCGCGCCCGGCCTGCATCTAACATTCTTAAGTTTAATGTATGTGAGCAGGTAAACTACATGCCAAGCCCTATATTTGGTTGAGATTGGAGTTAAAAACAAGCATCCATTGACTTATAGCCTGGAAGAAGAGGCAAACATGAAAGCAAAGAAATTACCAAAACAAGTGGATTAGAGCCATGATCAATGCTTGTGTAGATTTCTATGCAAATCTCATCCTGCCTGGAAGGAGAAGGACTGAGCGAATGATTTCTACTAGAAATGATGAGCACGTTCAAAGATACATAAGCCCCAGAAGCAGCCAAGGGAAGAAGTTAGAACTCAATCTGGGAAGGAGAGTAGTAAAGAAAGACTTCAAGGAAAATATAAACTCTTAGTTGCCAGACAAGAGAAAGAAGGACATTTCAGAATGTGCAAAGTCCTGGGAACATGACACTAAGGACAATATTTGCTACATGCTAAGGTGGACAGGAGGGCTATTACAACAGTGCCGGTATGGTAGACCAGAAGGAAGAACCGCAGAGTGGCAGGAGTATGAGTGTTGAACCAAACAACACAGGGTGCTGTTTTTGCCTCTTGCTAGCTCTCTGTCCCTGGGAGAGTTACTTGCCCTCTCTACACACGTTTTCTCCTCTGTTCAATGGGGATGGTAATAGTACATATTTAATGGGTTTTTTTTTTTTTTTTTGAGACAGAGTCTCACTTTGTTGCCCAGGCTAGAGTGAGTGCCGTGGCATTAGCCTGGCTCACAGCAACCTCAATCTCCGGGGCTCAGCGATCCTCCTGCCTCAGCCTCCCGAGTAGCTGGGACTACAGGCATGCGCCACCATGCCCGGCTAATTTTTTGTATATATATTTTTAGTTGGTCAATTAATTTATTTCTATTTTTGGTAGAGATGGGGTCTCGCTCAGGCTGGTTTCGAACTCCTGACCTTCAGCAATCCGCCCGCCTCGGCCTCCCAAAGTGCTACGATTACAGGCGTGAGCCACCACGCCTGGCCGTGGGTTTTTATGAAACTTGAATGAACTAATACATCTAAAGCACTTAGAAGAATGCCTAGTATACAAGTGCTCAACAAGCATAACAGTAGTGACAGCAGCAGCAGTAATACTAATAAAAAAAAAAATCAAAGGTCAGGAGGTCAGGATTTTCTCATAAGATATAGAAGCAAGCCTATTTTAGAACCACAGTGGTCCTTCCCACCTACTTGCAAACACTTATGTATAACCACTGTCAGCAGCTTCATTTTCTAATATGAAAAGATCATGTAGAATTCATACACCCTATGATACACACTGAAACACATTGAAAAAACTCCAACTCAAGCAATCTCTCTATACACAATAAGTTGATGTAAAGAATTTTTATTTGTAAGGAATAAAATAAGGAACTTCACTATCGATTACTTAGAAACTAACAGCTATAGGGAGTTAAAGGTTTTCTTACAAAGGTTTTAAAGCAATGGCTTCTATGTCAGCTTCTTGACTCTTCAATTTAATTATAGTGAAATTCTGCAGGACACTTCAAGACTACAATTGTTACTTTTCCAAGGAGTTCATATTCTATAAATATTTCCAGACTGACTTATCAAATAGTTGTGCAACTCTTGGGTCAGCAGTGAACATTAGAAGTAATATTAAATTAATCATCTTTATATCTTCAGCAGGACCATACCCAACCCAACACAGACAAATGAAAATCCATTTTTAGTTTTTGAAAGCACCCAAAGAAACTTTTATAATATGCCTGAGAAAAACACTACAGCTTCAAACAAACCAAATTGCTATTGGACTCTATTTATACCTAATCTAAACCCTTTGTGTCATACTGTGAACCTACTTCCTTTTTGCTTAGTCTTCTCCCTTAAGTTCAGGAACAGCTGCTCAACATCTTTTTAATAATCAGGCCCACCCAAAAACAGTTTTTATCGTTCATGGCTAAATTAAGGAAGATTTTTTTAAAGGGAAATAAAATGTTAAAATATAGTTTCAATTACCACCACCGCTACATTCTATTTAAAAAGTATTTCAGAATTTATAAAACTTTTGATATCACATTTGATTCTCACCTCCTGAGCTAAGCCATTGTCACTGACACAATTTAAGGAGCCTCAGAAAAGCCCAGGGACTTACTTAAATACCCTCATTCTGATAAATGGCAAAACCAGGACTCATACTAAGGTACCTGGCTTCTAAGCCCAGTAATCTTTCTTTCTACTATACCATGCTAAGGTGGTAGTGGGCAAATCATCAAAGAGAATCAATTATGTAGGACGTCAACCATTTTCAACTTTTCATGTTGGCTTTCTTTTCTAATCCTTAACACCTTTTATTCTCCCTGTAAGTTCACACGTGGGCCTCACATAGGATAGAATGGAATAAAGAGAGTAAAGTGGATCCACATTAACTCATGAAGTAGGTAAAGCACTCTCTCAGAATTTTACACACTTTCTGTTTTAAACAACATCATACTATTCCCCTGGTAGGTCAACATTAGCCATTGATAGTCATTTTGCTACACAAGGCTAACTTTACACTTTTATTCAACTTTCTTCTTGAAATGTTTCCCTCTAAGAAGACTTTTGCATAATTTTTAATCATTATAGATATAGATACATCATTCCTATAATTTAAAATGCAAAAAACTACAGTCTAAATTGTTTAGAAGTGTTCTTTCCAATCTAGTTATTATTTTATGTTGATGATGTCCTTGGGAAAGAGAGAAGGGGAAATAGCCCCTAGTTATTTTACCACTGATAAAAGTGAGACAAAATGAAACCACTTGCTTGACATCTCATTATTAATTAAAAAAAAAAAGAGAGAGAGAGTTAGAGCTCCACCGCTAGAGGTGCCAATGGACAGCTTCTGTGATTTGGGGTAATTCAGTTAACCTTTCTGGTGCTTTATATCCCTTATAGGTATTACTGATGTCATTATATTCATTTATTGAGAACTCAGTATGTCACAGGCAACACGACTATTATCTCATTGAATAATAACCCTCCAGGATAAGTATCATTGACTACACTCAGTGAAAAAGCTCATTCTTAAAGAAATGAAATAATTTGCCCAAATTATATAGCCAATAAATTAGAATTTGAGCCCAGGTCACTGTGAACTCCAAAATCCATCTATTAACCACAATTCTATGCTATTTCGTAAAATAAAAGGCTTAAACTATAATTCAATTTCCGAGATTCCTTGAATCTCTAACAAGCTGTATTTATAAGATTTCCATTACACCCTGGTGTTCCAAATTCACATGTACAAATTTGATTAACTTTCCAAAGATTAGCAGAAGTTGGGAGAATATCCCATGCTATTATTTCTTTTATTAATAGAAGTCCAGGGATAATAATAAAAGAATTAACAGAAAAAATTCTCAATAGCATGTAGATATAAATTATACTATTATCTACCTTTTACTCTGTCTTTAAAGCCATATTTTTCAAAGAGATAAACTTTAATTCATTGTAGTTACTGGCACACAATTTTATTTGTTACAACAGATTCCCTGATGTATACAATATAAAAGTAAAATATTTGTCCTATGAAAAGATCTATATTACTATGAAATGTAATTAATTTCTATATGGTAGTAACTATATCAAATGCCAAATACATATTCAATATATGTCATTTTGATAAACTGATTATCTTGTATCCTTAAAAATAAAACTACTTTCACAGATTGTCATGTTTGAAGACTACAGACCAATGATATACACATAATAATAATCTGCTAGACGTAGCTTTTTAAAGTCTTTCAAGAGACATCTGTACATGAAAATATGGTCCTTCCAGTTCATTCCTGGCCCTTTATTCACCAGAATTACTCAACTCCAAATGAAATCTTAGAAGCTGCCTTGGTTTGGCATGTATAAAATGCCAAATGCAATCTGTTAGAAACTCACAGGAAATATTCATCACCAAATAAAATATAATGAAGACAGCATTAATTTTGAAAAGGTGGCTGAATCTTGAATCATGGTGCTGCTTCCATCAAGTGGAAGGCATGCAATTAAGAGGCTGAGGATGAAACATGAATGCACCCCATTATTTGGTGACTAAACACAGAGGAATAGTTCCTTCCCAGCATGCACAGGAAGTTAAGCTTAATCACAGGATTTGCAATAATGGTCACAGTATTCCAACAGAAAAACAATGACAATAACAACAACAAAAAAAAACCCAAACAAACAGTTTCCACTAATTTTAAACAGAGAACAAGCTGAGTCATAGCTTTTCACAGCAGGGAATAATGGCTTCCATAAGTGATGAGGTTAATGAGCTCTGAAGGTAGGTTTGTTGATTAAATTACTCACAGGGGCTTCAGTGCTCATCTTTCCTCTTGACTACTTTTTCAAACAATTACCTCATCTTTAATAAATTTATCCGTTAACCTTCATCTCAATTGAAGCAAAAGCAGCTAAACACAGAATATGGGACATAGACCCTTGGCACTGGAAAGTGGTCTTTTGTTCATTCTTTCTTTAAAAATATAAGCATTTCCTGTAGGCTGGGCATTCAGCAAGGTTCTGGAACCAGCTGTGAGCAGCTTCCCATGCACCCTCTGGGAGCTAGACATCTAGCAGGGGAGCTAGAACTGAGCACACCTCTGCAGCGTGACAAAAACAGACAATGGGAGCTCCAGGAGAGTGTAACACCCAACCTGGGCTGGGCTTGGGGGTGAAGGTCAGAAGGTGGCTGAGGATCTGACAGTGAGACCTGGAAAATAAGCATGAAAAATGGGGTAAGAGCAGATCAGCATCATGGGCTGGGGGCCTGAGAAGAGAACTTGGGATTTTTTTTCAAAGAAATGAAAAAAGTCTGAATGGAGCATGACGATCTAGTTTGGCACTGCCCTAAGCATATGTCAAAAGACTCAAGGCCTGGTAACCCACATTAGGGATTGTGGACTTTTTTCCAAGAGCAACCGAAGGGTCTTCAACAACAGGCTGACCCGATCAGGTGTACATTGTTAAAAGATCACTCAGGCCTCACTGTGGAGAATGTATCTGAGGACTGGGAAAAGGCTACTGCAAGAGTCCAAGCAAGAATTAATGATTTACAATGCGTAGGGATAGCCAAAAAAAAAAAAAAAAAAAAAAAAAGAATTAATGATGGCTTGGGATAGAGTGACTTCTCAAGGTTATCAGATCATATCAGTCCCTTGCTCAAAACGCTGCCATGCTTCCTACTACCATTAAAGTAAATTCCAAGATCCTTATTTTGGCCAACAGGTTTATACAAGTTAATACATTCCCCTGACTACAACTCCATCTTCTACTTCTTAGTTTCTCCATTAGGACTCAACCACACTGGCCTGATTTCAGGCCCCTAAATGGATCAACCGTGTTTTCAACTCAGGACCCTTGTATTTTCTATTCCCTTTGCCTAGAACCCTCTTCCTCCAGAGGTTCATTAATTAGGTCTTTTTTTTTTTTTTTTTTTTTTTTGAGACAGAGTCCCACTCTGTTGCCTGGGCTAGAGTGAGTGCCGTGGCGTCAGCCCAGCTCACAGCAACCTCAATCTCCTGGGCTCAAGCAATCCTCCTGCCTCAGCCTCCTGAGTAGCTGGGACTACAGGCATGCGCCACCATGCCCAGCTGATTTTTTGTATATATATTAGTGGGCCAATTACTTTCTATTTATAGTAGAGATGGGGTCTCGCTCTTGCTCAGGGTGGTTTTGAACTCCTGGTTTTGAACTCTTTGAGCAATCCGCCCGCCTCAGCCTCCCAGAGTGCTAGGACTACAGGCGTGAGCCACCGTGCCCGGCCCATTAATTAGGTCTTATTCATTTCTTTATTCAACAAATATTTACTGAGCACCTACTACCTGTCAAGACTGTTCTAGGTACAACTCAAGGGTTCTCTCCTTGACCACTCGGGCTGATGTGGCACTTCCTATTCCAAATCCCCCTGCCCTATTTTATTTATAAAATTACTAACTCAAATTATGTATTATTACATAAAACTTATATTAATAAATTGGGAGTTGAAATGGCCACAGAACATTAAGAACAGGAGAAGTCTGGCTTGATCAGAATGTCATATCCCAGGCCCATGGGTGGCAATATACTCAGGCCACCAACACACTTCACTATTAGGGCTATCCACTAGAGGTGCAATAATGTACAAAGGTGAACAAGTAAGGCACAGGTCTTCTCTCAGCAAGGTTACAAAGTCTAGCAGGAGAGAACAGACATTAAACTAGTCATTACAAGACAAGACACTATGAGCTGATATAGGAAATAAAGGGCGCTATCTACGGAAGCAGAAAAGAAGGTAGCATTGGAAAAGAGGAAAGAATAGCATGTAGGATGGTCAGAAGGTAGGATACCATGACATGAGGACCTGAAAGAAGTTAAGTGTAGCTGCAGCCAAGGTTGTGAGCATGCAGAAGGGAAGGGAAAGGGGAGCAGGAAAAGATGGAGATGATGAAGGCTGGAACAATTAAGCAGAGGGCAGATCCAGAGAGGCTTCCCAAAACAAATTCAAAGTTTCAGTCTTTCCCCAGATAACAATAGAGAAACACTGAAAGATTTTAACAGGGCAAGGTTAGAATCAGATTTACTATTACTTGCACTTCTGAATAAATACACTTCCTGGCCAGTGAATAACGCATCAATTCATTTCTTCCTACTGAAGTTTGCTCGTTTACTCAACAAATCTTTGTTGAGTGTCTACTCTGCATCACGCACTGTTCTTGGGGCTGGGGATATAGCAATGAACAAAAAAACAAACATAAAACCGCTGCCTTCATGCAATCCATGTTCTGGAGTTTATTTTCTGAACACGCACATGGAAATCATAAAGTAAGAGGAATTCAAATCTTACAAAGTTCCTTAGAAATCAACTCATCTACTTTATTTTTTTTTTTTTACAGAGATGAAAAATATAACCATGAGAGATTGGGTACCTTGTTCAAGGTCATGAAGTTTTGGTCAAAAAGCCACTAGACCACAATAAAGACTAGAAAACAGGCCGGGTGCAGTGGCTCACGCCTATAATCCTAGCCCTCTGGGAGGTTGAGGCAGGCGGATGGCTCAAGGTCAGGAGTTCAAAACCAGCCTGAGCAAGAGCAAGACCACGTCTCTACTAAAAAAAAATAGAAAGTTAATTGACCAACTAAAAAAATGTGGAAATAATTAGCCGGGCACGGTGGTGCCTGCCTGTAGTCCCAGCTACTCAGGAGGCTGAGGCAGGAGGATGGCTTGAGACCAGTTTAAAGTTGCTGTGAGCTAGGCTGATGCCACGGCACTCTAGCCTGAGAAACAGAGTAAGACTCTGTCTCAAAAAAATAAAAAATAAAAAAAGACTAGAAAACAAAAACTGCACAGAAGCTGCTCAAGGACACCAAAAAACCCATATCAACAGAAACAGACTCCAGAGGTTTAGCAGATTGTTTTAATGAGTTTTTGTATCTGTCACATTTGTTGAAGAATGTTCCCACAATTATCAAATACACTGTTGAAAAAGATAATTCAAAAACGTTAAACTCAAATATCACATTGGACTACATTTTGGGAAGAAGCAGAGTAGAATGAAAAAAGCACAGATCCTGATGCAGGTTGTGCTTCCAGAAAGTCATTTATATCCATCCCTTAGTTCTTATCTCTACGAAAGGCCTCGCATACTATTGGAAAGAGATTTTAAATAATTCATTCAGCCGGGCGCAGTGGCTCACGCCTGTAATCCTAGCTCTCTGGGAGGCTGAGGCGGGAGGATCGCTTGAGCCCAGGAGTTGGAGGTTGCTGTGTGCGAGGCTGACGCCACGGCACTCACTCTAGCCTGGGCAACAAAATGAGACTCTGTCTCAAAATAATAATAATAATAATAATTAATTCAACAAGAATAAAGCACCATACACATTTTATTTGCATTGTTCTAACTGGGTAAAAGGGTGTCATTTTAAAAGCATGAATAAATGTACTATCTGTTATAAAGTTTTAATTAGCCTAACAATCTTGTCATGAGTTATATACTTTTGGTTTGGTCCTCCGAAATCTTTAAATGTCCTAGAAGAATGCACGTTCCTTCTACATCACTCTATAGCTAACAAAAATCTAATGTGTGATTGGTTCCAGATTATAAATGGAATGGAATGTCTTTATCAGTGTATAAATCACAACTGCACGTTAAGAAAACAAAATCCAGGATAAATACAAGGTTTATAAATGTTCAGAACTATAAAAGAACAATTTCTAACTGATATTTAATCAAAGTTTCATCTCTTTCCCAGGAATACTCTAGTTTATCACTTCTTTCTTCAGTATGATGCCTTCATTCAGCAGTGCAACATGCCTGTGAAATCTTTAAAAACAGACCAGAACGTAATAGCATAGAAACTGTTTAACCATCATATAAAATAATTGAGGGTAATTGAGTCTCATCTCAGTGCAGGTGAACATTATTTTATTCCTATTGTCTATCAGCTCATTAGTGGTAATACTATAACCAACACAAATTTATTAATAATTTCCTCCTAGCCAACAGTAAAGCATAAGAAAGGCTGCTTTTCATATGGATTCCTAGTGCATAAATGGATTAACTCAATATGAAGATTTTTAAATCACTAAGACAATTAGATTACTTAAAAAGCAAACATACATTGCTCTATGCACATTCTCCACCTCTAAAGGATATACTTTGAGTTCCTATAGGTTACTTCCATGAACCAGTCCCTTGCAGCACTGGGGAACTCGACTCTAGGCTAAATTGATTGCATCTGTGTGTCTTGGCTCAAATTCAAGCCATGGAAAGTTAAGAATTCATGTGTCAAGGAACTCTAAGACACAGAGTTAGTGACAGTTTTATAGAGGCACTTAGAAGCAAACACATCTGCCTGGTTTAACCTTCTGCCACTCCACCCCATGAAAAAAGTGCATAATCTTACATACCACGATTATACAGTTTACTCCAGAAACTATCATTCTGGTGGGTGACACCCTGTACATGCACACATATGTATGATGCTTCAGAGCCACTCATCTGGGAAAACTTGATTCATCAAAAACTATTACAATCATGGTTTTATCTTCATTGGTTTTTGTTTGGGTTTTGGTTCAGCTGGAATATGAATTTCTGTTGCTCCTATTATTTACTGTCTTAACTTCCATAGATTTTTGTTAGTGTTTTGTATCATCTCCCTTGATATCTCAGAAATACAGAACAGTGCTGAGGTGTTAAGGAGAGAGGAATATACGCTGAGGGGAGAAGAACATGCAGAAGTTCTTTCTGTAGGAGGGACTGAGTGGTAACAATCTCTTTAGGGGTAGAAAAGAGAGCTTATTTTGAAGTTGCAGCTGCCCAGCAAGTACACTATTTTTACTTACACTAAACGATGAGGTAGGCTGTGCGTAGTGGCTCATGCCTGTAATCCTAGCACTCTGGGAGGCTGAGGCGGGAGAATCGCTCAAGGTCAGAAGTTCAAGACCAGCCTGAGCAAGAGCGAGACCTCTGTCTCTGCTAAAAATAGAAAGAAATTAATTGACCAACTAAATATATATATAAAAAATAATAATAAAATTTAAAAAAGATGGCTCTAAAAAATTTTTAAAAAACGGATGAGGTACAGTTTCTCATAAGCTAAAACATTCCACTTAAAGAGTTTTCTATATTGTAAGGTAAACAATCTTCTCTGGGTACTAATGTTGTGTGACAAAAGTAGAGGACCCCACTTGACCAATTAATTGGCCAACTAAAAATATATAGAAAAAATGAGCCGGGCGTGGTGGTGCATGCCTGTAGTCCCAGCTACTCGGGAGGCTGAGGCAGGAGGATCGCTTGAGCCCAGGAGTTTGAGGTTGCTGTGAGCTAGGCTGACGCCATGGCACTCACTCTAGCCTGGGCAACAAAGTGAGACTCTGTCTCAAAAAAAAAAATAAAGATGGCTGAATAGAAATCTCTAATGATCACCCCTCTGCATGAACACCAAAATTAACAACCATGCATGCAAGCAAGCACCTTCAGAAAAACCAAAAACCAGGTGTGCAGTCATACTACTTGGTTTTAACATTCTATCAAGGAGAGAGGCACTGAAGAGAGCTGCAAAAATCTAGGGAGAAACCTCAAGATTCCTCTTTATTCTGTTCCTTAGACCCGGAGGCTTTTGAAGTGGTTTTCAGATTTTTTTGGATATCATGGAGCAAAGAAATTAACAACATAGAGCTCCCAATTTTTTAAAATTCTTACAGGTGCATAATAGTTGTATTTCTTTGCAGGGTACATGTGTTTGAAAAACAGGCATACAATGTGAATTAATCAAATCAGGGTAACTGGGGTATCCACCACCTCAGACATTTACCATTGCTTTGTGTTAGGAACATTCCAATTCCACTATTTTAGTTATTTTAAAGTATACTCTAACTTATGATTGATTACAGTCACTTTGTTGTGCTATCAAATAGTGTTCGTTCTGCATTGGTGGTATAGTGGTAAGCACAGCTGCCTTCCAAATATTGTTCATTCTATCTAACTAAATATATTTTTATACTCATTAACCATCTCCACTTTATCCCTACCCACTCCCCACTACTCTTCCCAACCTTTGGTAACCACCATTCTACTCTTTGTCACCCTGGCCTGGGCTCACTCATACATAGCACAGAATAAACCTCTCTAAAATATTTTATAGAGTTTGGTCTTTCCTTTAACACAGCTTTGCTAGAAAGGTAGCTACCTGTGCTACCTGTTGATCCCAGCCACCCCACCACCAGCCATTTTCCCAGTGGGACACTGTTATTAGAAGGCAGAGGTTTTAAAAAAAGGAAAAGGGTCTTCAGGCAGAATAAGAACAGATGTTAGAGAAAAGAAACTATAGCCAGAGCTGCGGGACAATCTGAGCACACTGTTGAATGACTGGCCTATAAAACACAAGATTTAGAAGCACTCCAATAAAGGTTGTGATTGGTGAACTCACCAGGAGTTAGATTTTTGGACTTGTTATGGCCATTTACTTGGCGGTGAAGATCAACCTAATTAGGAACTGCAATCAATTACTGTACTTGTCATTCACATGTAATGAGTTTTTCCATTCCTCCTTTTCCATTCTAGCTAACTTCAGAGGGTTCTGGGCTTTGTTTAAAGCAGCCATAATTTCCATTTAAATTATGAATCCCAAAGCCACTGTGACCCAGAGCTCAGTCTTCTCACAACACAGAGACCACAAACCATTTTAAAGTTTTCAATATGAAAAAGATTCTGGGGGTTGAATGCACATTCCATAACTAACACATACCAGGACAGAGTGGAGTAGCAATATGTCAGCAATTACAAAAGAAGAATTTCTACCTTCAAACTTTCCTTTCTTACTATGCCTTTAAAAAAGAATGATGCTGAAAACTATATTTAATAAACATAATTCTTTATTAAGAAATATAACGTACAATGTCTCTGGCACATTAAATTATTTAAATATTTCTTAGGAGACACTTTTATCCTTTCATTCTCAGAAAAGACCCCTGCTTGATTTCACCACACCATTCACAAAGGATTCATTAATTCTGTTTTTTAAACCTGTAACTGAGCCCAGATGATGTTTAAGAGAAAAAGTGAAAAATAGCAAGCTGTGTGCTGAGAAGAGGTAGGCCTTTCTCCTACCCAATTTGCAATGTTTACTTGAAAAGTACAAAAAAAAATTGCCATTTTGGCAGGGAGGCCCAGGTAGAGAAGAGGAGATGCCCACAGCGTGTACCAACAGCAAGATCCTAATGCTGCTGTATGGGAACCTACTCTCGCGTGGACTAGCTCTTCACTTCAAAGTCAACACTTAGTATAGTTACTTAACGTTGACATCCAAGATCAGGAATTCTATTAGTAGGTAAATTAAAATCCATGTAGTACTTCTTTTTTTTTGTTGTTCAGACAGAGTCTCACTTTGATGCCCGGGCTAGAGTGCCGTGGCATCAGCCTAGCTCACAGCAACCTCAAACTCTTGGGCTCAAGTGATCCTCCTGCCTCAGCCTCCCGAGTAGCTGAGACTACAGGCATGCGCCACCATGCCCGGCTAATTTTTTCTATATATTTTTAGTTGGCCAATTAATTGCTTTCTATTTTTAGTAGAGATGGGGGTCTCGCTCTTGCTCAGGCTGGTCTCAAACTCCTGACCTTGAGCGATCCGCCCACCTTGGCCTCCCGGAGTGCTAGGATTACAGATGGGAGCCACCGTGCCTGGCCTTAAGTCTCTTTCTCTAAACTTCTATGGAAACAAAAAAAGAAGAATACCCACCTTGTAGAAGTACTTTTAAAATTAAGTGTAATAAAGCATTTTAAAATACCTAGCACAATGCATGACAAAATTCAAGTATGTAGAAATCAATCAACAAAGCTAGACAGTGACGTAAGTACTAAAATGAAGTAGATAAGGCTTTTGATGGATTTATGTCATAAGTTTTACACTTGGCCTCAAATCTCATGTTAAGATGTATTCAATTGGCCAGGCGTGGTGGCTCACGCCTATAATCCTAGCACTCTGGGAGGCCAAGGCAGGCGGATTGCTGGAGGTCAGGAGTTTGAAACCAGCCTGAGCAAGAGTGAGACCTCGTCTCTATTATAAATAGAAAGAAATTAATTGGCCAACTAAAAATATATAGAAAAAAATGAGCCGGGCATGGTGGCACATGCCTGTAGTCCCAGCTACTTGGGAGGCTGAGGCAGGAGGATCGCCTGAGCCCAGGAGTTGGAGGTTGCTGTGAGCTAGGTTGATGCCATGACACTCTAGCCCAGGCAACAGAGACTCTGTCTCAAAAAAAAAAAAAAAAAAAAAAAAATTCAACAATTAAAATGTAGAGATCCCTGTCCTCTTTTTTTTTCTTTTTTTTTTATTTTACTTCTTTTTTTTTTTTTTTTTTTCTTTTTTAGTGGTGACCGTGACATGATTCAGGAAATCCCTGTCCTCTAGTTTGGCTTCGCCCTCCCTATCTTAATCAAGTAGCCTGACTGCACTCCCAGATCCTTCCTGGCATCACCCATCACCATGTATTCATCCAGCAACTATCTCTTGAGTGCCAGGTTCTATTCTAGGCATAGAAGGCACAGCAATGAATGAAACAGACAAATGTCCCTGCTGTCACGGAACTCTCTAGTGGAGAGTTCTCCCCATGGCTCTCTAGTAGAGCGAGAGACCAAAAAACAGCATTAATAAGTATGTTAGAAAGTAATGAGTGCCATGGAGGAAAAAAAGGAATAGGGAAGGGAAATCTGAGGTGCTAAGATGAAGAGGAAAGGCCTCACTCAAAGAAAGAAAGGGAATGTGGGGCGAATGGACACCTGCAGGAAGAATGATCTAAAAAGGGAAGGACCATGAAGAGCCAAAGCCCTGAGGCAGGAGCCTGCACTGCCTATTGGAAGAACAGCAAGAAAGCTTGTGTGGTTGGAAAGGAGCAAGTACGAGGGGGAGAATAAGAGATGTGGTCAGAGAGGAACCACGAAGCCAGATGGTCAGTCTTGCAGGCCATGGTAAGGTCTTTGGCTTTCACTGGAGGACTGGGGGGCTGGTGGAGAGCAATTGGAGAAGTAGACTGGACCCTGCAGAAGCAGCTGCAGGTGCAGGGTTAGGCCAGAGCCAGGAGCACCAAGCACAGATGCAGTAAATACAGGAGGGCATCAGGTGAAGGTTGCTCAAGGAACTGAAAGAGGTTAGGAAGAGCGGAGCTGGAGTAGAGAATAAAACCCCACTTCAACAGGAGGAGAACCCAAGACTAGAAAAGATTCTGCCTCCTCCTTTTTTTTTTTTTTTTTTAAATCTTTTTTCTTAAGAGACAGCATCTCACTATGTTGTCTAGGCTGCAACGCTGGTCTTGAACTCCTGGCATCAAGCAATTCTCCCACGTCAGCTTTCCAAGTTGCTGGAACTACAAGTGCACACCACCATGCTGGGCATTTCTGCCTCTTTCTTGTGGAAAATATTCTACATAATCCAGGGACCAATGGACAGGGACTAGAAAGTCATTTTACAATGCATGTAAGTTCTCAATTTCTCATTTGCATTGGCAGTAACTTCAATTGCTATAATTATAAACAGATTTTTATAAAAAATTATATTAGCAATAAATTTTGATTATCAAGTCTTTTATCATAGCTACAGACTTGCTTTTTAAAGATTATTCCATTGCAGGCACATGTGTTGCCAAGTACCCATCTGTTCTACATTTTAGTACTGACTTTTTTTATCCTCACTCTCATTTCATTGAAAAGTTTCTGGAGGGTGTGGTCAGAGGTAGTAGAGGTTACTGTTGTTTTGATAGACATATATCATGTTTCCCTGAAAATAAGACAGAGTCTTATATTTATTTTTCCTCAAGAAGACACCCTAGAGCTTATTTTCAGGGCATGTGTTATTTAAGAACAGTATAACAATCTACATTTATTCAAATAGAGTAAAGTCGTCTTCTTCTGGAACATCATCATAACTCTCCAAACCCCAAATTCCAACCTGAATTTCTTGTGACTCTATTTCCTTAATAACCATTGGCCCCCATCTCTCATTTGGAGCACTAGAGCTCTCATGGGGCAGATGAGAAGGGCTGCTGGTCTTCTTTCCCACTCCACAACGACATGCATGGGTTGTGCCCTGCGTAGCCACGCCCATCACTAGGGCTTATTTTCATAGCCACGCCCATCACTAGGGCTGATTTTCATAGCCACGCCCATCACCAGGGCTGATTTTTCATAGCCACGCCCATCACTGGGGCTGATTTTCATAGCCACGCCCATCACTAGGGCTGATTTTCATAGCCACGCCCATCACCAGGGCTGATTTTTCATAGCCACGCCCATCACCAGGACTGATTTTCATAGCCACGCCCATCACTAAGGCTGATTTTCATAGCCACGCCCATCACTAGGGCTGATTTTCATAGCCACGCCCATCACTAGGGCTGATTTTCATAGCCACGCCCATCACTAGGGCTGATTTTCAGGGTAGGGCTTCTATTGTGCAAATGCTTAGAAATCCTGCTAGGGCTTATTTTATGGGTAGATCTTATTTTCGGGGAAACACAGTAGCATATGCTAGAAAAGCTGTGATTTATTTTGATTTCTCTTTTGCAGAGAAATTAATCAACAGAATTCCCTCAGTCTTCCAAGCAATTGAAAAAACTACCATTTCCCCCCGATTTATTGCTTCACACCTTTATTTATAATTTTCTCACTACCTACTTTATCTTTTACAACCTGACTTCCAGTGTCACTATTTCACCAAATCTTCTCTCACTAAAGCTTTCTTCTTTATTCAGATTTGTCTAGAACTCATCTTTGACCCTACTTTCATCTTTGGATGGCACTCAGAGCTCATCATACCCTATGATATCACTCATTCATAGTCTAACAACAACAACAAAAAAAAAGACACCCAATGAAGACAAAGACCAGGGAGAGAAAATACATATAAATGAACATAGCCTCAGTGAGAGGCAGAGCTGAGTCACTGCAGAAGCTCAGTTAGGAAGGATTTTTATTTTAAACCCAAGAAGAGCCTTAGCAGTCATTCAGGCCAATGCCCTCATTTTACAGATGAAATAATGAGGTATAGAAAATGTGTAGGGATGTCTTTGACTGCAAGTGATTAAAAAAAAGAGAGAGAGAAGCTCAGTTTGGCTTAAACAATAAGGAAATATATTCTCCCACATAACATGAGGTCCAAACACAGTGCAACCAGGACCCCATAGCTGCTCCTCTCTGCAGCTCTCCTGGCCACGCCCCCTTCCGCGTGTTAGCGTCAACTTCCGCTATGCCACCTTCCACGTGTTAGCGTCAACTTCCGGATGTGAGCAAGATGGCTGCCGCAGTTTCAGGACTTTGACTTCAGAGTCCTGGGATTTGGGAAAGAAATGTAAAGGGAGAGGGAACGTGTGTCTTTTCTTGAGTCTCTTTTCAGAAGCAAAGAATCCTGACCAAGAAGCCCTGAGACTTTCCCTCTCGTCACTTGCCCATTTTTAAAGCATCCCTGGCAAGGGAAATGGGACTCCAAGACTGGCTTGGTGTTAGCCCTAGACTAAGCCCGGGGTGGACGGAGTGCTGGGGAGTGAAGGTTAAATAAATTAGCCATGATCAAAACATGAGTTTTGAGAGACATTCATTCTTACATTTGTCCTACTACACTTCTAAGAACTTGCTTCTTCTCCTGCTCTCCAATGATGGACTCAACTCTTCTTTCTTTTTGCAGACTTTTCTGAGGAGCTTATTTGTTTTTGTAATTATCTTAGATTTCAGTGGAATCAGCATAGGGTATTGGTAAGCATTCAATTTAGAGCCAGACTGCCCAGGGCTCAAATACAGACCCATCACTGCTTCTAACTATATGTGTCACCTTAGATATTTTATTTAACTTCCTTATCTATAATAGGGAATGATAAGAGAATCGACCTCATAGAGAAGCTGTGAGAATTAAGTTAATATATATTAAGTGCTCAGAACAGTGCCTGTTACACAATAAGTCCTCTATTAAGTGTGTGCTGTTATTAATAAGGGGCATCTACTGTTTTTGCCTGCCCGGCATCTCTTTCCACATCTTCTGATAAGTGTTTCTATTTTCCTTTGAAGAACTACCCCTCTGCCATGCCATAAGATCCTGGCATAATTCTTAGTATGAAGAGCTCCCAACCCCCAGTGGGCATATAATAGGCACAAGGGCCAAGATAGGCTAATCTTACCATTTTCCCCTGGAATCTGTATCTTCAGCAGAATGACTCAAACAAAGAAACCAGTTAAAATCAGTCTATCTGAAGTCAAAGCCTTAAAGAATCCCTGAATTCCTGCTTCCTAGATCCCTAGAATTGTTTTGTTCTTTCCAAAATCTGATTAATAATCCTTCCTTAGATTCTTTGCTACCTTGTACCCTTTAATAAATTTTCTTTTTGCTGAAATTGGCCAAAATTGATTTATGTTGTTTGTGTAATCGTTATTTTGAACAAATAGGACTCCCCAAATTAAATCACGAAGTAACTTTGTCTTTAATCTCTTTAAATCTGTTCAACAGTCTAGCTATTATCTGGCACCTAAGCACACATAATATAGAAGTCAAGACAGTGGCTCTGAGGTCAAACATTCTGAACTCATCTCTAGCTCCACCTCCTACTAACTATATTACTTAATGTCTTTTTGCCTCAGTTTCCTTACCTATAAAATGGGGGAATAACCTCATTAGGTTATTGTAAACCTTAAAATGACTTCCCAAATGTGAAATGCCTGGAAGTGTGCCTGGCACATAGTAAGTCCTGAAAAATGTGAACAGGGCAGATGGCAGTAGTAGTCCAATGAGGTTGCCTCTCTTTTTTATAACCCACCAGGTAAGCTGGACACGGTGGCTCACGCCTGTAATCCTAGCACTCTGAGAGACCAAGGTGGAAGGATCGCTCAAGGTCAGGAGTTTGAAACCAGCCTGAGCAAGAGTGAGACCCTATCTCTACTAAAAATAGAAAGAAATTAGCTGAACAACTAAAAATATATAGAACAAATTGGCCAGCCATGGTGGTGCATGCCTGTAGTCTCAGCTACTCAGGAGGCTGAGGCAGGAGGATCGCTTGAGCCCAGGAGTTTGAGGTTGCTGTGAGCTAGGCTGACACTCACTCTAGCCTGGGCAACAGAGTGAGACTCTATCTCAAAAAAGAAAAAAAAAAAAACACTGACCATTCCTATTTCTATAGCTGTGTTCATATCAGCCCTTGTCTCTTTTCTAAATCCTTCAAGACATAATTAATTCAAGCACTACCACTTCCAAAAGGCCCACATTGCTCTACAAAGATCATAACCTGATTAACCTGGTACTTTACTTGTAGGAATTATAATTTGTAGCACATACATTAGTTTTGATTTCATATAATTTCTCTTATGGGTATAAATCATGACTCCCCAACAAGAAAAGTGTTCTTGAAAGCAAGAATGATATTTTATGTTTTTTTCTATCCTTAATACTGCTTAGCTTAGAGTAAGGCTCACAGTATATCCTTAATAATTAACTTCTGAATTGCCCTCTGAACAGCTAACAGTATTTTCAGTCATAATTACTTCTGGATTTGTATATCTGCAAGCCCTTAGCCCTGTAGTTTTATTGTATGTATAAGCATACAAAAGGCAAGGTCTAGAACTTTTCATTTTCTTTCCACACTGGCCCATACACACAAGGCACCTAATATACATGTTATTAACTAGCTACAAAAAAGCTGGAAATTTCAGGAGCTGCAAATTCATTCCAAATATGATAGAAAATTCCAAATGTATCTGCTACTGTTAAGATTTGCAACTATAATGCTGAAAGATCCTGTTTTATTTAAAAATCAAAAATATATGCCAATCTTACTAGGCATTAAAAAAAAAAAAAAAAGAAAGAAAAAAAAATATAAAGATAAGAGAAACAGATACTCTTAAGACATTTTTTCCCCTCCTGTAATGCATTGTTTTCAAATAAAAATAATTCTCAGGCCGGGAGCGGTGCCTCATGCCTGTAATCCTAGCACTCTGGGAGGCCGAGGCAGGAGGATTGCTCAAGGTCAGGAATTTGAAACCAGCCTAAGCAAGAGTGAGACCCTGTCTCTACTAAAAATAGAAAGAAATTAATTGGGGTCAACTAAAAATATACAGGAAAAATTAGCTGGGCATGGTGGCACATGCCTGTAGTCTCAGCTACTTGGGAGGTTGAGGGAGGAGAATCCTTGAGCCCAGGAGTTGGAGGTTGCTGTGAGCTAAGCTGACACCACACCACTCTAGCCCAGGCAACAGAGTGAGACTCTGTCTCAAAAAATAATAATAATAATTCTCAGAAGAATTATTGATGAAAGACAAAGCCGAGAAGGTGACTCCATATATTTTTATTGTCATTTCTGGGGAAATGTTCTTTTAGTTTTGAGATTCTGCATCACTTACAGTATACTATCTTCTCTCTTTGATTTCTCTAAGCATGTGAAAAAACATACTTAGCAATTAAAACTTCTCATTGATGTCCAAGAATATATCAGTTACATATAAAAAGATGGCACTGTGTCATAGCTATGTGGGTTGCTTCTTCGTCAACTAAGAAAAAGAAATTGAGGAAGCCTAGACTGAATTCCATGTGAAACCATCTGTGAAATGGAGATGCATAAACTAAGTCACTTAACCAATCTTGGGAACAAGCTTATGTTACATCTAAATGACAACTCTATACAATTCCATACTTTCTGGCTCATGGGCATGTTTAATGGATATGGTTATTGTTTTCTAAATGCTACCTACAATTAATTTTTCAACCAGACCAACTCTTCATTGTTTCCTTTCTATGGGAATACTCAGTCTAGGAGGGAAAAAAAGGGGAAGAGGGAAAAGGATGAGATTTTTTTTAAAGAAAATTACATATCTTACTTGGCTTGTGCAAGACAGCCTGGGGCAACCACGCTGTGATTCTCCTCCATGTTCTGGAGTGCAGTGAGCTCTACCATGCTAACCATCACATCATTGGTGTGGCCTGGAAGCTGAGGTAGTGCTGAAATGATCTTCTCTACTAAGTTGTCTCCGTGATGTCCAACTGCCCCTATTGAAGCAGGCAAGAAAATGAAACTTCACAAAATGGGAGGGCAAAGTAAGCTGGATAAATGTTTTATAATGCTCCTTCCAACAAAAATAACCCAAACCTAATATTTTGCCCCTTGTAACACTATTTACATTCACAATATCTAGTCAATGTATGCCTCATGGATTGGACTTGGTGCTCCATGAGGGCAGGCATTATGTCTGCTATGGTTACTACGATATCCTCAGCACCTAGCACTGTGCCTACATACAGCAGGCATCAATAAATATTTGCTTAATAATTAAATAAATTATCAGCATATAGCCAGTCAGGTAAGTAGTGCCATTGTAATAATAGTGTCCTGAAATTTTAAAGCTAAATTTTATTTTTTTATTTTAGTGATGAAGACACTAAGGAATTAAGGGAGAAAGTCATGTGGATGGCTGAAGGAAGAAAATCCCAAGAAGAGCTGCGGAGAAATTTCAAAGGCCCGGAGGCTGGGACATGCTTAGCGTGTCTGAAGAATGGCAAGGTAGCCAGTGTGCCTAGAAAATACTGTGTGAGGAAAGATCAGTGGGAGATGATTGGAGAGAGAGAAACACAGGCAGATCATGGATATCCTTGAAAACAATAGCTAGCAACTTAGATTTGACAGTAGGCATGATGAGAGAACATGGGAGGGTTGGGTGCAAGCAAATGATGTCATATTTATGCTTTAATGGGATCACATAAGAAACTGGTTTAAGTGGTTGCTTATCTGTATATCTTTTGTACTTTTAAAGTTATTTTTACTATTTGCAGCTTTACTGTGTCAAACGCTGCTCTGAAGTTCAATAAAATGAGTATGATAACTGAACATTGGATTTGATGATATGAGAGGCCACTTTCATTGAGAAAGGAAAGTTCTGAGAAGTATTGGAAAATAAAACATAACCGAAGTGGAGTCAAGAGAAAATTGGAGCAGAAGATTGTGGAGCCAGCAAGTATAGACAACTCTTTCAATTTTGCTAAGAAAAAGAAGCAAAAAAAAAAAAAAAAATGGAACTGAAGTTACGGGAGCTTTAAGGTTCAAGAAAGAACATATTCCATCCTATTTGTATGTCAATGGGGAAAATTCAGAGAAAAGGAAAAAATGAGATCTAGGAAAAGGGGAGGATATTTGAAAGATGGTTAATCTATGAGAGAAGTGAAAAGAGAGAGGATTTAGTCTACATAGGTGAAAAAGTTGACATTAGAATGCAGGGACAGGACATTTCTTTTTAATGGAAGGAAAGACAGACACGGATACTGATGTAGAAAGGGTGGTAGGTCTGGTATAGGAAGATATGGAACTTTTCTAATGGCTTATATTTTCTCAGTGGCAGTAGAAGCAAGAAAGCTTAGGGTGAGTATGGAGAAGGTGTTCTGGAGGCTTGAGGAAAGAGAAAGTATGGAATGATTGCTGTTGGATGGCAACTTTGTCTTCCTATGTGCCCTTATTTTCTAAATCATTCTTGATTGCTTCATATTGTCAGATTATTTAGAGGACAGAACTTACGCTCACCTCATTTGTTTTTGTATGTATAAAAGAGCCTTGTATAAAGAGTATGTATAAAGAGTATGTAAAAGAGTATGTATAAAGAGTATGTATAAAAGATCTGTACAAGGAAAAGATCCCGCAGTTGTAAAGGAGCCATTGCCACGATACTAGACAGTGGACATTAAGGTTTGTCTAACTGAAGTCTTTGGGGAGAACACAAAATTGTGTGAACTTTTTGATTAATTATGAGATAATAGGTAACATTTTTGGCATAAAGAAATGAAAGATAAGCAGTATATACTGTGCATTCAAAAAACTCAAGCATATATTTATCAAGTGTTATCTTTTTAATTCTCTAAGAGTTTATGATGCTACAATTATTACTTATATTTAAATAACAGACTGGACATGTGGTTTTTCCAATTACATAATTAACCTTACACCTCGGTACTACTAGTTAGCTTACTTTCTATTTTATGATCTGAAAATTAATCTTATGATGGTCAAAAATTCAAATACACCTATTGTGGTTTTTTATAACTTCATTCAACTTTTTTTTTTTCTGACTTACTAAAGGGAATAGTTACCAATGTCAGTTTCTTGATTATTCTCCCTAAACCTAGCTGTGGCTAGCCTATACTACTAGCCATATTATATCTGCCTAATTAGAGAACAATAAAGTTGACTTTTGAAAATAACATAAAGATAAGACACTTTCTGATACTGGAACATGTTAAGTATCACAGTGTTTTTATTTGACCTTTTTTAAGGATTACATTTGCTCCTTGTGTATAAATAATTAATATATTATTGCGATTTGAGATTATCTACCCAATTGTTAACAGAATAAGATCTAAGAATAAACCAATAAAGACTTGAAAATGTTTCTTACAATTCTTTTATCTCATTTACTAGTGACATTTAAGTTCAACTTCACTTTTTAACATTAATTTCAAGAAATCTAAACTACAACTCTCTATGGTAATTTCATGTTCTGTTATACAGTAGTTTTCCTTCCACCGGCTCATCTGTTAATCCATCTCCAACAAATCAGAATCCTCTTATGAAGGACTGTTGTAAATACTGGCATCTGCAAATTACTAAAAGGTTCCCAGGTGGACAGTTTTCCTCGATGTCAGCTGTTATTCCATTTTTGCAATATCTTGGGCTACATGAAGTAGTTTAACAATTCAATGCACATCCAAGATATTTTTACCCATTACGGCATTTAACAAATTGTATTCTAATTGCTAATTCACTCCTCTATATCCCCCTCTAGACTATAAACTCTGTGAGATTAGGGACTGTGTCCATCTAGTTCATCTTTGTATCCTTAAGCTGACGTGTAGTAAAAGGCCTATAAAATATATGCTGAATCGATGAAATTCATTCCCCACAACCTGGAGAGTGGTTATGACGAACTCCGCAGCAATATCACTTACCTGTGAGATCCAGAGTTCTGTCCACAAAGACCACTGATGCCCTGCCCGCGGCAGTCTTTCTCCTGTTCTTGGCTGGGGCATAATTGGCCAGATCTGCGGCGATGACCCGGCTTAGGGAACCCACGGCGAAACACTCCTCGCGGACTCCTAAATGCTCACACAGAGAACTGAGGCCTGACACCAGGCACCTGATCTGCAGCAGCAGCTCCGGGGTTAGAGCAGCGGCGTCCACCTCACCCAGGCTCCCCAGCCTCCTCTTATCCGGTCGGGCGCTATTCAGAAGATGCACATCCTGGGGCAGCAGTGGGAAAAGGGAGGCAAAGGCTGGAGTCAAGGCCAGGTGCGGGGCAGCAGGGGCGAGCAACAGCGGGACGTGGAGGACTTCGGCCGTGTAGTTCATGTTGCCCATCCACTCACAGAGCTTCTCCTCCAGCTGCTCGAACACCGGGTGCTGCCCCTCCAGCTCCGCCGCCGCCGCCGCGGGGACGTGGTTGGCGGTGAGGTGGACGGCGTGGCCCACGGCCGTGACCACCACACAATACTGGAAGTGACTGCGGCGGATGATGTCCCGGAGAGTCTCCACGGTCCGGCCTTTCAGCAGGCCGCTCAGCACGAACGCTGCCTTGGGCTGCCCGGCCCCGCCACCCGGGGCATCGGGCTCGAACTCCCGCAAGTGGCACGCGGGGACCCCCACCGCCTCCAGGAGCCGCGCGGACCCGCAGCCCCAGTGCAGGCTCTCGGCGCAGGCGGCGTCCAGGTAGACCACGGACCGTTTCACCTTGGCCAGCACCTGCTCCCAGCCCTGCTGGGTAAAGGACAGCACGCCGGGGGCGCTCATGCTTGGGGATGCGCAGGATTCGGGGGACTCGGGTGCCGGAATTTCTCTCAGAATTCACCGCTTCCGGGAACCGGGCTCCTGGAGGCTTTGACAGTCAACATGGTACACGTGGTCCTGCCTCTGACGCGCCCGCGGCGGCGCGCGGTGATGACGTCCCGAGCGGTGATTGGCTAGTGCGGAGGGCGGGATTGAGGAAGGATGGCCCGGACCGGGACCGGGTGGGCAGGGCTCCGGGCTCCTTTGGGGAAACGAGAAGGGGGAACTTAGGAAAAAGCTGAACTGCATATTCTTTTCGTCCCTCTGCCTGTCTGCTCAGATTACCTCTGCGTGCTCCCTGAGAAATCTCAGAAATCTCAAATCTGAAATTTTGACATTGTCCTGGAATATGAACACATCGCTCTGAAAGAACAGCCACTTTTCCCAATCTAAACTCAGAGCAGCCAGAAAAGATAATAAAAACAACCGTGTGTAATTACTTCGTAGTTTATATAGATTGCTGTCACGTTATGGCACTAAAGCCTCATAACCCGTTGGTCTCATTTTGCACTTTCTCCGTCTTTCCTGCCTCATTGTCACTACTAATTCTTGATCTGCTACAAAACTCCTAGAATCCAGCAGTGCCCCAAGTGAAGAAAGGCTGGAAAGAGTTCAAGAGCGAGCTAGCTAGCAACAAAAAGCTTATGGAGAGAGAAACAGACGAGAGATCCTACTCCACAGAGTAGGGGTCCTATTTCTGAGCAGGAGGGGGATTCTTTATGGGACAATAGTAACATTTTTAAATGTTAAAAAAATCCCATTAGGTGGAGCGCAGTGGCTCACGCCTGTAATCCTAGCACTCTGGGAGGCCGAGGAGGGAGGATTGTTTGAGCCCAGGAGTTAGAGACCAGCCTGAGCAAGAGCAAGACCTGCCTCTACTGTAAATAGAAAGAAATTAGCCAAACAACTAAAAATAGAAAAAATTAGCAGTGCACGGTGGTACATGCCTATAGTCCCAGCTACTCGGGAGGCTGAGGCAGGAGCATTGCCTGAGCCCAGGAGTTCGAGGTTGCTGTGAGCTAGGCTGATGCCACGGCACTCTAGCCCATGCAACAGAGTGAGACTGTGTCTCAAAAAAAAAAAAAAAATCTCTTTAGGAGACAGCTGTACGTGACCAGCATTGTCTTGAGGGCAGGCCAGAAAGGTTAAACATAAACTATTGTCACAGAAAGGCAAGTGCAAATAGTTTGTAAGGCATCGGGCTTAGTAATTCATCCATCCTTGGATGGTCACCGCCGCTGGGGACTTGCTGGCAACTTCCTTGTTCAGGGTGGTTAGGGTCTGGCATCCACCAGATAGGCTGTACTCAGGCTCTCTCCACCTTCCTTTCCTGCCTTATCCCTACATTACTTTCTCTCTGTCCCTGCTGTCACACAAGCCAAACTCACCTGGACAGTTGCAATGACCCCCACCATTCCTGGCTTTCCATCTCTTCCTCCTCCAATTCAGTTTCTTCCTAATAAACCAAGTTAGTCCTACCATTTTCCAGCTTCAAAGCTTCTCCTGACCCAACTGCCTACAGGGTACATCCAGACTCTTTAAAAGGCACCAAGATCCTTCCTGATTTCTTAATTTCTCTCCAGCTCCTCCCAGCGTGGAGAGGAGTCGTACCGGCACAAATGAAGTCTACAGACTGAACCCAGAATGTTTTGTGGGTTCAGTTTGTTCAACCAATAGTTTTAAATACTTACTAAGTATAATCACTGTGCTAAGCTCCAAAGATGGAATGGTTAATAAAATACCTTACCTGATTCACAAAGAGTTTATATCTGGTAAACTATTACCAAAAAAAAAATCATTTCAATAACTTTCATGTGAGAGTTTCCCTAACTCATCACCACCATCACCCTAACTCCTCCCTTTCCACCCAGTACACAGCACTCGATTGATATACTTGCTAAGAGCTTCCATATCATGGGCTAAGTTTTAACACCTATTTTCTTTAACATATCTGTTTTACTAACTTATTTACTAGATGCCTGGTATCCCCAACACCTAGAACATAAGCATTCAATAAATGTTGAATTTATTCAACAATTGAAATGTTCAATTAATATCCATATAATAATACATTCCACCAATTTTTAATAAATATGTATGATATTCAGAGACTGCTTTGGGCACTGAGGATATAAGGAAAAATAAGCCATAACCCTGACTTGAAAATAATTATAATGAGGCCAGACGTGGTGGCTCGTGCTTGTAAATCCTAGCACTCTGAAAGGCCAAGGCAGGAGGATCACTTGAGGTCAGGAGTTCAAGATCGGCCTGAGCAAGAGCAAGACCCCCATCTCTACAAAAAATAAAAAAATAACAAATAATAATTATAATGCAATAAAAGGACCTACACATGTAAAACAAACAAATGCAATAAAATGTTACAGAAGCAATGATTTAAAAAAATGTACAGGAGTTATAAAAAAAAGAAAAAGAAACTCTGATTGAATGAAGGAAAAAGGGAAGTGGTCAGAAAAAGTTTCATATAGGATATGAGTTTTGAGTTGCCATCAAAGAAAAGCAGGTGTTCACCAGGTGGACAGGATAAGGAGGAGGATTCTTAGCAGTCCAGGCAGAGACTGCTGCAAGAACAAAGGCATAAAACAGTACAACATGTTCTCTGGAACTACAAATGGTTTACTATCGCTGGCGTGTTTGTATGAAGAAGGCCCAAGAAGAAACAGGAGCAAGGAACTAGAAAAGAAAGGAGTGGATAGATCAAGGAGACTCTTATTTTCAAATCCAAATAGTAGCAGCCAGTTGGGAACTGTTGAAAGTATTCTTAGGAGTGGAAATAATTTGTTCACATCTGGGTTTTAGAAAAAAAGATTCTAGTAGAGAGATGGAAAATAATTTGAAATGGAGCAAGATTTAGGGCAGAGAGAGCAATTAGGAAATGGTACCAGCAACAATTCTGCGGAGAATTGATAAGGATAACAATGAAAGAAGTGGACTTAGTGGGGTATAAAAAGAAATGGGAAGAAGAGAATATTAAACGGCTTGGTTATTAGTTTAGCAGCGAGGGGAGGGCAGAAGGAGAATTTCAGGTTAACACTCAGCTTTCTGTTTGCATGAGTGGCAAATGGCAGCCACTGATATTTGAAAAGCCAGAAAAGAAGCAAATTGGGTAATAAATATACTAAGCTCAGTCAGGACATGTTTTTGTTTGTTTAATTGTGGTAAACTACACATAACATAAAATTTACCATCTTTACCATTGTAAAGTGTATGGTTCAGTGGCATTAAGTACGTTCACGTTGTTGTGTAACTAATCACTAGAACTTTTCACTGCAAAACTGAAACTCCGACTCCATTAAACAACAACTCCCTGTTTCTCCTCCACCCCCATGCCTACGCAACCTCCATTCTGCTTTCTATTTTTGTAAGTTGACTATTCTAGGTACACCATATAAGTGGAATCATACCATATTTGCTTTGTTGTGATTGGCTTATTTCACTTAGCATAATGTTCTCCAGGTTCATGCATGTTGTGACATGTGTCAGAATTTTCTTTCTTTTCAAACTCCTGACCTCGAGCAATCCGCCCACCTTGGCCTTCCATAGTACTAGGATTACAGGCATGAACCACTGCACCCGGCCAGAATTTTCTTTCTTTTTATTTTTTTATTTTTATTATAATTTTTTTTGTTCTGCTCAAGAAACTGAAGTCTGTGTTCTTTCTTTGTAAAGCTGAATATTATTCCATGGTGTATATATATATCACTTTTGTTTATCCATTCATCTGTCAATGGGCATTTGGATTGCTTCCACCTTTTGGTTATTGTCAATAGTGCTGCTCTGAACATGGGTGTACAAATATCTCTTTGAGATCTTGATTTTAGTTCTTTTGTGTATGTATCCAGAATTGGAATTGCTGGATTACATAGTAATTCTATTTTTAACTTCTTAAGGGAACTCTGTCTTCCATAGTGATTGCACCATTTTATATTTTTACCGCCAATGCACAAGGGTTCCAATATCCCTACATCCTGGCCAACACCTGATATTTTCTGGCTTTTTTGATAGTAGCCATCCTAATAGGTGTCGGGCATGTAGTTTTTTTTTTTTTTTTTTTTTGGTAGATGAAGTCAGCTTCCACGGGCATGTAGTTTTGAAGATACTTGTGGGACATCCAGGTAGAAATGTCTGGTAAGCTGTTGGATGTATGATTCTGGAATATAGGAAAGACATCTGGTAATTTGGGAATCATTAGTAAATGTGTGTGCTTCAGATAGTTTGTAGAGAACATAAAGAAGAAAGAGGACAATGGGGTAATGGAGAGAGCTCTAAGCAGCATTCCTGTATGGGAAGAAGAAGGGAAACCAGGCTGGGCGTGGTGGCTCACGCCTGTAATCCTAGCACTCTGGGAGGCCGAGGCAGGTGGATTGCTGGAGGTCAGGAGTTCGAAACCAGCCTGAGCGAGACTCCATCTCTACTATAAATAGAAATAAATTAATTGTCCAACTAAAAATATATATACAAAAAATTAGCCAGGCATGGTGGCACATGCCTGTAGTCCCAGCTACTAGGGAGGCTGAGGCAGGAGAATCATCTGAGCCCAGAAGTTTGAGGTTGCTGTGAGCTAGGCTGATGCCACAACACTCTAGCCTGAGCAACAGAGTGAGGCTATGTCTCAAAAAAAATAAAGAAAGAAAGAAAGAAAAGAAAAGAAACTAATGGGCATGCACATAAAATGGAACAAAAGTAGGGACTGAAAGTTAAATGCAGAGTTGAGAATCAGTCTGCAAGAACTGGGAGAGAATAAGCACAGATACTGTCTTAGTTCTGACTGCTAGAACAAAAATACTGTGGACAGGGTGACAAACAGTAGAAGTTTCTACCTCATAGTTCTGGAGGCTGGGAAGTCTGAGATCAGGGTACCAGCGTGGTCTGGTTCTGGTGAGGGCTATTTTTCTGGTTCATAGATGGCTGGCCATATTTGTGCTGTGCCTTCACATGGCAGGGAGCAGAGAAGAGAGGAAGCAAGTTCTCCTGTCTCTTCTTATAAGGGCACTAATCCCCTTCCCATTAGGGAGGACCTAATTACCTCCCAAAGGCCCCATTTCCAAACACCAACACACTGGGGATTAAGGTTTCAACATATACATTTTGGAGGAAAACAAACATTCAGTCCATAGCAGAGATGCGAAGGAAAGACACTAAAAGAGTTAACAAAAGGTGAGTAAGAATGAGGTGACATGCGCAGCATTTTCAGGACATGAAGTGTGCAAAAAAGAAAAAAAAGTATAAATTTTATAAAAATTAAAAAAAAAGAGAATAAAAAAAGAATGAGGTGACATGGAAGTTGAACAACGCAGAGCCTGTATAATCACATATAACTTGAGGGACTGCCAGATCATGAAAGAGCTTATAGGCCACATGGTGGGAAGTTTGGGCTTAATTTCATATGTAAGAGGAAGCCATTGAAAGGTCCTGTGTCACCTGAATTGAAGTGTAGCAGTGCAGATGTGGAAAAGTAGATAGGTTTGCGATATATTCTACAGGAAGAGCTAACAGGCCTTGCCAATGGATTTGCATAGGTATGAGAGAGGCAGAGGAAGGAAAGGGAAGAGCCAAGGATGATTCTTTGTATTTTGGCTAAATAAAACGAGTTGGATGGTGGGTATTGCTGGAGAAGCCATTGGGAGTAAGGGTGTGGGACAGGAAAGGTTTGGGAGGGGAATTCACAAATTCTGTTTGGGGCATGCATTTGAAATGCCAATTAAATACCCAAGAGAGGCCTCAGGTGAAGCATAGTGTCCTGAGCTCAAGGAGGAGCTCAGACTGCAGACAGAGGCCAGGTGTGGTGGCTCATGCCTGTGATCCTAGCACTTTGAGAGGCTGAGGCAGGAAGATTGCTTTAGCTCAGAAGTTCAAGACCAGCCTGGGCAATATAGCAAAGGTCCATCTATACAAAACATTTAAAAATTAGCTGGGTGTGATTGTGTGTGCCTGTAGTTCCAACTACTCAGGAGGCTGAGGCAAGAGGATTACTTGGGCCCAGGAGTCTGAGGTCGCAGTGAGCTATGATGATACCACTGCACTCTAGCCCAGGCAATAGAGCAAGACCCCATCTCAAAAAAAAAAAAAAGAAGAAGAAGAAGAAAACTACATACAGATAGAAATATCCAATGGTATAGGTGGTTTTAAAAGTCATGTAACTGGATGAAATGACCTTAGGAGACAGGGTAGACAGAAAAGACAGGAGAACCCAGGCAAAAGCCTTTTCTTGCTTTCAGATGTTATGGCAGAATAAAATGAATTCCTGCTAAAATGACCTGCTTAAGACCATCATGTTTACCTTGTTAAGATGTGCTATGTACTTCTCTGCTCAAAATGGTCAGCTTTTATTTCCCATTCTTCATAAAATCAAGCATATTTCCCTTTACCTCATTTCTAGGTCCTCCACGTGCATGATTCGGACTTAGCTTAAGTATTTCCTGAGCACTTTCCACGTGCTTGACATTGTGAGCAAGGATCCCTGTGAACACAGAAATAAAAACATTTTGTTGGCTGGGCGTGGTGGCTCACGCCTGTAATCCTAGCTCTCGGGGAGGCCAAGGCAGAAGGATTGCTCAAGGTCAGGAGTTTAAGACCAGCCTGAGCAAAAGCGAGACCCCGTCTCTACTAAAAACAGAAATAAATTAGCTGGACAACTAAAAATATATAGAAAAAATTAGCCGGACATGGTGGTACATGCCTGTAATCCCAGCTACTTGGGAGGCTGAGGCAGGAGGATTGCTTGAGCCCAGGAGTCTGAGGTTGCTGTGAGCTAGGCTGATGCCATGGCACTCACTCTAGCCAGGGCAACAAAGCGAGACTCTGTCTCAAAAAAAAAAAAAAATAATAAAATAAATTAAAATATTTTGTTCTCATTCTTAAGGAGTATACAAAGTTTACATAAGAGTATAAACATGAGGCCAGGCGCAGCGGCTCACGCCTGTAATCCTTGTACTCTGGAAGGCCTAGGCGGGAGGATTGCTCGAGGTCAGGAGTTCGAAATCAACCTGAGCAAGAGTGAGACCCCCGTCTCTACTAAAACTAGAAAGAAATTAATTGGCCAACTAATATATATACAGAAAAAAATCAGCCAGGCATGGTGATGCACGCCTGTAGTCCCAGCTACTCAGGAGGCTGAGGCAGAAGGATCGCTTGATCCCAGGAGTTTGAGGTTGCTGTGAGCTAGGGTGACGCCATGACAGTCAATCTCGCCTGGGCAACAAAGCGAGATTCTGTCTCAAAAAAAAAGAGTATAAACATGAATAGATAACACAATTTTTCAGAAACAACGAAAAATGTAAAATTTATTGTTATAGGATGTCAGGATACAGAGGATGACGAATTGGGGCTTAAATCCTCACTGAAGAACCGAGAGAGGAAGGAGAGCTCTATACATCTACCATTATTCTGGTCGTTCAAAGGAAAAAAGGCCTAGAACATAAGACAACACAACACAACACCTGCGTGTCTCTAATCCATCAAATGCTTTGACATTTGAAGCCTCATTTTAGCTTTGTTATCCTTCCAAAAAGTGGCTATAAAAAACCTTCACTCTACTACTTTCTTTTTTTTTTTTTTTTTTTGGTTAAGATGGCAAATTTTATGTGTTTTTTACCACAATAAAATAAAACCCTGACCAAGTCAGAAAACTGATTATATTCTTTGTAGCATTACTTTGTGCTACAATAATCTCTTAGAGGATATATAAACAAGATAAATATTAAAATATAAAAACATTTCATATGCAGAAAACCTTGTTACCTGCAACAAATCCAACTACCAGATCTTTTCCGGTAGTAAAACGTTGCCCTTTGACCCAGACTGCTTTGAGGCTATTAAAAGTGTAGAAATAGACAAAATTGAAGCAGCCAACAATGGAAATGACTGGAAACCACCCTGGATATTGGTGCCAGGAGGCCTTCTTCTTTGAATGATCTCCAGAACCACCATGTGTGTAGTTTTGGACTTTCTTTTCTCTTCAACCTGAAGTCGAAGTCTAGCTGTATCCAAGGGAAAAAATAATGCCATTGCTGTCACACTGCCCACGGCTCCAGCCATGGTGGCGTGGACCAGGATTGGCGTGGCTCCCGGAAGACCTAGCCACATTTTACCCACAGATGCAGCAGCTGGCAAACTCACTCTACTACTTCCAACAAAGATCAAGATTTACTCAATATTAGGCCCACTAAGAGGAACGAGAGTGACGGATATACAAGATGTCCTGTTTGAGGGCGGACGCAGTCTAATGAAGAACACAGATACGTAGGAAAATAATTACTATACAACGTGCTAGACACATGCCATAGAGCAATACAAGGTCTAGAAGAGAGTGAGTAGCTCTGTTTTACCCACTCCCTAACACCTCGGACCTCATCTTCATTCTCTC
This sequence comes from Microcebus murinus, assembly GCF_040939455.1. NCBI lineage: Eukaryota > Metazoa > Chordata > Mammalia > Primates > Cheirogaleidae > Microcebus > Microcebus murinus. The sequence goes on along the minus strand of NC_134129.1, from coordinate 16,223,979 downwards.
CCTCCCTCACTACACTCCAGCTGCATTTTGGGTTCCTTGAACAGATCATGCATGCTTCTGCCTCAGGGCCTTTGCATATTCTATCCCCTCTGTCTATTTACTCTATTCGCCCAGAACTCCACTGGGTTTACTTCCTCTCTCCATTCAGATTTCTGCTTCTGTTATCACCTCACCTCATCAGAGTGGCTTTCCCTGACTACTTGGCATAAAATTGAACCCTTGGCATAAAATAAAACCCCGACCAAGTCAGAAACTCTTCAGCACTCCACTCTGGGTCCCCTTATATTGCTCATTCTTTTCATAATCTTATCATCATGACATATTACACCTTTATATGTTCATTGTCTGACTCACTCATTAGAATCAAAGCTACATAAGAGGAAGGACTTTGTTTTAGTCACTGATGAAGCTCCACAGCCTAGAAAAGCCCCTGGCACTTGATAAGACCCTTCATAAATATTTATTTAATAAATAAATACATAGGAAGAAGTCAAAGGGGTTTCTGGAAAGATATCCATAAGGTGATTATATCACAAAAGACTTTAGAAGGATGCAAGGGATGGATTTAAACAGATAAGGGAGTGTCTCACGCCTGTAATCCTAGCACTCTGGGAGGCCAAGGCAGGTCGCTCAAGGTCAGGAGTTCGAAACCAGCCTGAGCAAGAGCATGACCCCTGTCTCTACTATAAATAGAATGAAATTAATTGGCCAACTAATATACATAGAAAAAAATTAGCCTGGCATGGTGGCACATGCCTGTAGTCCCAGCTACTAGGGAGGCTGAGGCGGTAGGAGTGCTTGAGCCCAGGAGTTCAGGAGTTTGAGGTTGCTGTGAGCTAGGCTGATGCCGTGGCACTCGCTCTATCCTGGGAAACAAAGCAAGACTCTGTCTCAAAAAAAATAAATAAATAAAAATAAATAAACAGATAAGGGAACTGGGAATAGCAGAAGTGTGTTCAAAGGTGAGGAGGATTAAAACCATGTGGGTGGTTTGTTTACTGTGAGATGGTAAGGTGTTGGTGGGGTGTAAACACTTCATTGTGATTCTATTATAACACATTCACTTTTTCCCTAGGAGGAGAGTTGTTTACCACCCTTCTGTCTCTCTCAATACATTAAGAGCTCTTTAAGGACTGGGACTATGTCTTCACTTGTGTCTTCATTTTCCAAGTTCTTAAGCAGAGCAAATATTCTATACTTGTTACATAAATAAATGAAAAAACAATATCTATTCATCAAAGAGCAAGAAAATCTCGGAGGCCGAGGCGGGCGGATTGCTCAAGGTCAGGAGTTCGAAACCAGCCTGAGCGAGACCCCGTCTCTACTAAATATAGAAAGAAATTAATTGACCAACTAAAAACATACATAAAAAAAAATTAGCCTGGCATGGTGGCGCATGCCTGTAGTCCCAGCTACTCAGGAGGCTGAGGCAGGAGGATTGCTTGAGCCAAGAGGTTGAGGTTGCTGTGAGCTAGGCTGATGCCACGGCACTCACTCTAGCCTGGGCAACAAAGTGAGACACTCTCTCAAAAATAAAAAAATAGGCCGGGCGTGGTGGCTCACGCCTGTAATCCTAGCTCTCTGGGAGGCTGAGGCGGGCGGATTGCTCAAGGTCAGGAGTTCAAAACCAGCCTGAGCAAGAGTGAGACCCCCGTCTGTACTATAAATAGAAAGAAATCAATTGGCCAACTGATATGTATATAAAAAATTAGCCGGACATGGTGGCGCATGCCTGTAGTCCCAGCTACTTGGGAGGCTGAGGCAGGAGGATCGCTCGAGCCCAGGAGTTTGAGGTTGCTGTGAGCTAGGCTGACGCCACGGCACTCACTCTAGCCTGGGCAACAAAGCGAGACTCTGTCTCAAAAATAAATAAATAAATAAAAAAATAAATATAGAGCAAGAAAACCCATTGATTTGTAAAACCAAAATTGACTTCTGTCTGTCGAAGAGTTTCGAGAACTTTAGAACTGAAGGCCCTTAGAGATCACATTTAACTCAGCCTTTCCATTTCATGGATGAGAAAACTGAAGCATGCAGGCTGAGTGCCTGAAGTTATACAGCCCGCCAGGTATCATTAACAACTAGAACTCCAGTTGATTGTACGACTTTTCCTTGGAGGATCTGCTCTCAAGAGCGGCCTGGACATTCGGTTTACCTCTTAAAATAAAGACTGCACGTACTTTAGGATCTCGGAGAAACACTCAGACAAATCTGCAAGAAGTCATAAGGATCTTCATTGCAGTGTTTTGTGTGTGTGTGTGGTAAAAGTGAAAAGTTGAAGGCAATCTATCTATATACATCAGTAGGGAAAAATAGCTGTATTCGCTTTGCGGCCTACATGCTATGTAATTGTATGAGGCACTTAAAAAACAGATGTAGTTTGGGCCGGGCGCTGTGGCTCACGCCTGTAATCCTAGCTCTTGGGAGGCCGAGGCGGGAGGATTGCTCAAGGTCAGGAGTTCAAAACCAGCCTGAGCAAGAGCGAGACCCAGTCTCTACTATAAATCGAAAGAAATTAATTGGCCAACTGATATATATATATATAAAATTAGCCGGGCATGGTGGCGCATGCCTGTAGTCCCAGCTACTCGGGAGGCTGAGGCAGAAGGATCACTCGAGCCCAGGAGTTTGAGGTTGCTGTGAGCTAGGCTGACGCCACGGCACTCACTCTAGCCTGGGCAACAAAGCGAGACTCTGTCTAAAAAAAAAAACAAAAAAAAAAAACAAAAAACAGATGTAGTTTGATATATACCGAAATGGAAAAGATCACCAAGACAGTTGAGTTTTTTTTTTGCTGTTTTTTGTTGTTGTTGTTTTAAAATAGCAAGTTGCAAGATGATGCTATACCCTTTGAAGTCCCTCAACCTAAGGTTCTCCCACTTGACAGCACAATACCCGCGAGGTAAACGTAGAGAAAATTCCAGAACGACGCACCCCAATTAGGGCTGTGCGTCTGTAACGAGGGCAAAACAACAACAGTCGTGTAGGAGGCAGTCTTTGACCTGGACTGTAACGTTGGCTTTTTTTTTTTTTTTAACAAGGAGAATGCATTATTCATGTATTAGTTTTGCCTTTGTTGGCTGTTAAAATTAATTTTTCAAGAAATCGAGCACGGACCATTCCTTCTCTCTTCAATGAGAAACGCAGGACGGACAGGTAATGATTCTGTGTAGAGGCTGATACAACACGTGAAGAAGGAAACAAGGCCCTTTCGGAAGATTAAAAAATAAATAAGTAAAAAAAAAAAAAAAAAAAGTAAAATAAATAAGTAAAAAGTCGACAAGAGAAAGCATCAGGGATGGAGGGAACAATGAACGCTGGGACACGGGTGACTCGAGCAAAGGCTGGGGGAGGGGAACCCGGCCGGCGTAGGACGCCCAGCTCAAAGGCAAAACGGGCTGCTACGGGGGCGGGGCCAACCGCAGTGCGCGTGCGCAACCGGGCCTCAGGTGGCCGCCCCGGAAGCGAAGCCTCCTGGAGACGCCGCGCCGCTTGGGTGCCGCTGCGCGTGCGCAAGGCCGACCCGCGCCGCCGGAGTCTTCATCTTGCCGCTGCCGCCTCCACCGCCGCCTTCCCGGGGTTTGAGTCTCGCGCTCCCTTCGTTCGCTCGCCGGCGGGTTGGCGCCCTTCTCGCGCCCCGGGGCGGCGAGGCTGGGGGGCGGGTTGGAGGGGGCTGTTGACCGCGCCGCCTGTTAAGTGGCGCTCGGGGCGGCCATGTCGGCCGGCGAGGTCGAGCGCCTAGTGTCGGAGCTGAGCGGCGGGACCGCGGGGGATGAGGAGGAAGAGTGGCTCTATGGCGGTACGGAACTTCCTGTCCCTGTCTCTCCCCGGTTCTCCTCGCAGGCCTCCCTTCCCGGCCCGCGAACGGCCGGCGTCCCGGGCCCCTCGGGCCTCCCTCCGCCGTGGGCCTGTGTCGTCCCGAGCGCCGGCCGGCCCGACCTAGGCCGAGCGCGGCGCGCGCGGCGTCCCCCGCCGGCCCACGCCCCCCGCGCGCTCCCGCTCGGCGGGGCCGCGGACCGGGCCGGGGGTCCCGGGGTGTCGGGGGTCCCCCAGCTCCGCCCTCCTCCCCGCCGGGGCTCCTCGGCCGCCTCACTGAGCTGCGCGCTCTTGACACTCGTGTTTTTTCTGTCGACTCAGCACCGTGTTTTGTGTGTCTCTTCTTGCCCCTGTGGCCGTAGCGTCAGAAGATAAGTCCTTCTGTAACAATAGCTGAATAAAGTTAATGCTGTAAAACTAACGTCTTGTTTCTTGATGGTCAGTGTGTATGGAATGCACCTGCAAGGGTACCCTCCTTGTCTGAAAGTCGTGCTTTAAAAGTAATTAATTAAGAGAGAGAGAGAGAGAAAGAGATGGAAATACAGTATGTCCCGTAAAGGAAACTCTGAATGTCTCCTGTATTCAGGTGAAGTTTTAACTTTTTTCTAAGAGACTGCTCTTTAAACCAACATCGTAGAAGTATCTCATGACCCTTGCTTTAGGCTTGTAGTTTTCAGTGTCATCTCATGCATTTCTGTCTTTTTTTTTCTTAAAATAAATTTAATGCATCTTGTTACTTCCCTCTTGAAGGGAACTTTGACATCTGGTTTTTAACTTTTCATTAAGTCACAGTCCCTTCTTGTCTGTTAGCGACACGAGATTTGAAAGTTAGTATTTGTTCTTTGCCTAAAACGTAAATTCTTGATTGTCTTTAGAATAATGAAAGTGCACCTTGGGCACCATGCAGGTACTTGATGATGTAACTTTGATAAACTTGTTAAAAGAATTCGTTATATTTGATGACAAGATTTGGTATTAGTAATACTCTTTGAAATGCGAACGTGTATGTAGGGTTTCTTTAGCAAAGGTCTGGAAATCTTAAGTACTTCTTAAATTAAGCTTATTTTTGTAGTAAGTCTGATATATTTTTTTTTTCCGTAAAAAAACATATGTTGTTAAGTAATTATAAGGTGATCTAACTTTGGATGTGCTTATAGGCCCATGGGACGTGCATGTGCACAGAGATTTGGCAAAGGACCTAGGTTAGTGCTTGTGATGATCACTTCAGATTTTCATAATACTGGTTTCTTTAAGAGTGGTTTGTTTATTTATTTATTTATTTTATTTTATTTGGTAGATGAAAACGAAGTTGAAAGGCCAGAAGAAGAAAATGCCAGGTTGGTGAAATTTCCTGCTGTTGCTTACATAGCTTGTGTGATACAGTGGTTCTGTCAACAGATTGTCAACGTTCTGTTATAATCGTTGGCTTGATGACAACATTTGGACTTGAAACATTGCAGAGGAGATTGACTCCTTTAAGGTTTATTCCTGTTTCAGGACCTAATCTTATACCAATTCTGTTTGCTAGTAGTAGCCTACAGGACAAAGATTCTGAAGTTAGGGTTTGACTACTTTTGACTATTAAGTAACTTCTTTTAAATGAGTTCAGTAGCGGAGTATGCAGTATAATAAACTACTGAAAAAATAGTTTAAACTTAAAATATTTTAAGTTAATAAGGAACCCCCCAAATTGCTGTTTTTACAATTTATTAATGTTTTTGATGGTGTATTGGCACTTTGGTTATAATTTCAGTGCCTTATATTTATTTAAATTCAAAGTGGAATTAACTAATTTGTTATAAGGTTAATTCCCTGTGCTAAATTATTAGAAAGATATACTCATTTACAGAATGTAAACAGAAAGTCAGATGTAAATTTCAAAACTCATGCAGAGAATTTCGTGGATATGATCGCTTTACCCTGACAAGATGCCTTAGTGTCCTATAATGGAGGAAGAGGTAGTTAAAGAGTTTTTTTAACGAGTATTTGGAGGAAGAGTAGGGGACCTACCACTTCTCACCTAGTAGACTATAATCAAAAAGATAGGCCGGGCGTGGTGGCTCACGCCTGTAATCCTAGCACTCTGGGAGGCCGAGGCGGGCGGATTGCTCGAGGTCGGGAGTTCGAAACCAGCCTGAGCAAGAGCAAGACCCCCGTCTCTACTATAAATAGAAAGAAATTAATTGGCCAACTAATACATATATAGAAAAAATTAGCCGGGCATGGTGGCACATGCCTGTAGTCCCAAGCTACTTGGGAGGCTGAGGCAGGAGGATTGCTTGAGCCCAGGAGTTGGAGGTTGCTGTGAGCTAGGCTGACGCCACGGCACTCACTCTAGCCTGGGCAACAAAGTGAGACTCTGTCTCAAAAAAAAAAAAAGATAAAACAGGTGTTGGTGAGGAGATGGAGAAATTGGAACCCTTATACACTGCTAGCAGGATTGTAAAATGCTACGGCTGCTTTGGAGAACAAAGCAGTCTGGCAGTTGCCTAAGACAGTTACAAATAGAGTTACCATATGACTCCCACCTTAGAGAAAGGAAAACAAATCCACAATAAAAACTTGTACATGAATATTCACAATAGCATTATTCCTGATAGTCAAAAAATGGGGGAAAAAACCCCCAGTGTCCATCAACTGATGAATGGATAGATTTAATATGTTATATCTGTACAATGGACTACAATTTGGCAGTGAGAAGAAATGAAGTACTGATAATGTGTTATAACATGGATGAACCTTGAAAACGTGCTAAGTGAAAGAAGCCAATCACAAAGGATGCATATCATATGATTACATTTATATGAAATGTGTAGAATAGGTAAATCCATAGAGACAGATTAGTGGTTGCTGGAACTGGCAGTAGAAAATGGAAAGTAACTGCGAATGTATACAAGGGGGTATATACAAATGTTCTTTTGGGGGCGATGCAAATGTTCTGGAAGATAGTTGTGATGGTTGTGCTATGTGAACGTACTAAAACCCATTTAATTCTGTTTCGATGGATTCTAAGGTATGTGAATTCCATCTCAATAAAGTTGTTATAACAAAAAAGTAGATGAAAGAAGGGAGAAATTGACATAGAAATAGCTTTGGGAGAGCCGAAATTACAGTTCAATTTCCTTACCCAGATATAGCCCCTATATTGTCATTCATTGGTATATCATCTGAAATTTTATCATTTAGTTTTGATGTTTATGCAGTCAATTAACCACCACATTGAGATTACTTTAATTTATAGTTTTTGAGAATGATTAAATGTTTCTTTATATCCATTTCTTCAGTTGGTCAAGAAATTAATTGATTACAGGATATATAGACTCACAAATACATACTTTTTAAATAATCTTCATCCCATTGATTGTTATTCTTGGTTACAAATTTACTTTATAATGAACACTATTTATTTATTTATTTTTTTGAGACAGAGTCTGAGTCTATTGCCTGGGCTAGAGTGCCATGGTGTCAGCCTAGCTCTCAGCAACCTCAGACTCCTGGGCTCAAGTGATCCTCTTGTCTCAGCCTCCTGAGTAGCTGGGACTACAGGCACATGCTACCATGCCTGGCAATTTTTCCTATTTTTAGTTGTCTGGATAATTTTTTTTCTATTTTTTAGTGGAGACGAGGTCTTGCACTTGCTCAGGCTGGTCTCGAACTCCTGAGTTCAAGCAATCCTCCCGCCTCAGCCTTCCAGAATGCTGGGATTACAGGTGTGAGCCACCAAGCCTGGCCTGAACATTCTTTAATTTTAATTCTCTAATACACACCATCTATTGGAGGGAAGCCACGTTCTACCTTTCCTGAGTATCACTGTCAGAGTTTCTTTATATTCCTTATTAAAACTTCATTTGGAAAACAATTGAGTATTTCATCCTATGGAGAAAAATTTACCTTCAAATTTGTATTTTTTTGAAAAAGCTTATAATTTTATCATGTTTCTAACATTTTAATGGTGATAGAAAATTACAACTTCTAAAATTGTACGTCTGTTGAGGAAAGATCTGCCAAACCTGCTAGTATTTGATTTGGTATTTAATTGCATTGCCCTGCTGAGTCCTGCCTCAGCTTCTTTGTGACAAGTTCATGGCTGAAGCCTCTGTTCTTCCTCACCATTGCATTACACTGTCTCCAATTCTTTTCTGTCTATCCAAGTTCTGGCTAAAGGTAGGATACTGTTGTGTGACATAGAAAGCAAATGGAACTTGTTTCTTGCTACCTAGAAGCTTATTTAAGCGGGAGGTGTAAATGTACTGAAAAATTATAGTTGCATATTTGTTTTCTTGAGGCAAGCAGTAGAATAATGAAAATTTAACAGTTCAGTTTTTATCCCTCAGTTTGTTTTATTTGGTGATTGTGTTTGAAAATGCTACTGTAGAGATTAAATTGATTTATATAAAAACTGCTTGACAGAAAGTGAAGTTTAGAAGAGATTAACAGAAATCTGATGAAAAGAGCTCTGAACTATGTCAACATCTGGACATTTTTCTTAGAAATGCTGCTATATCTGAGATTTAGTCCAACAGTTAGTTTCTTTGACTTCAGTTTTCTTACTGTAAAATGAGGTGATGGTTAATTCCCACAGTTGAAATTATAAGAAAATGTAAGAAACCTTTTACGCTACAGTATTAGAAGTGTGGTTAATTGTAATATGCTTGAATCACATGAGAACAGGATACTTTTGTTAAGTACCTGTTTTGTTGTGAAAGGACAAATTAAAGTATTAACTGGTCTTTAAAAAGTTAATTAGTTTTTTGTTGTTTTTTTTTTTTGAGACAGACTCTCGCTTTGTTGCCCAGGCTAGAGTGAGTGCCATGGCATCAGCCTAGCTCACAGCAACCTCCAACTCCTGGGCTCAAGCGATCCTCCTGCCTCAGCCTCCCGAGTAGCTGGGACTACAGGCATGTGCCACCATGCCCGGTTAATTTTTTCTTTTTATATATATTTTTAGTTTTTCAGCTAATTTCTTTTTGTTTTCAGTAGAGACGGGGGTCTCGCTCTTGCTCAGGCTGGTTTCGAACTCCTGACCTTGAGCAATCCGCCCACCTCGGCCTCCCAGAGTGCTAGGATTACAGGCATGAGCCACCGCGCCTAGCCTAATTAGTTTTAAAATGCCTCAGATGAGCTCCTTATTACTATCAAATTGGAGGATAATCTGGCATTAAGACAAATTTGTATTAAATCTTAAAATTTTATTTTTTGTATAACAAAGGACATACATCCAATAAGATTGATGAAGCAGAGAACCAGGGAAAAGCATGTATGTTAATTGCGTATAAGAGTTAATGTGGTAATACCACAAGTGTGAGTTCCTTGGGCACCAAGGAAAAGAGAAAACTCTTGGCAGCTACAATAGTACCTGGCATATAGTGTGTATTCAATAGAGATTTAAGATAAGTAAAATGGATTGTGTGTCATATATTTTAAAAATGTTAAAAACTCAAATTATATCCCACGATCAGATTATAAATTGTTAACAGATTGTGGAGGCATTTCTATTCTACTTATCATGTTGAGTGCTTATTTTATGTAAGATACTAGGAATAACAGGGAATAAGACAGGCAGGTTTTACCACCTTGTTCTTACCATCCAGTGGAGACAATAATTTTGGGAAAGTTTATCCGACATAGTTTAAAAATATGTAATATGTCTGTACTTCTGAAAAGTAATACCTGATTGTGTGCTTGTTTGTGTTGTCTGTAGTGCTAATCCTCCATCTGGAGTTGAAGATGAAACTGCTGAAAATGGCGTACCAAAACCGGTAACATAAGACTTTGAAATCCAGTTACTTTCCTGTTCAAAATCTTTATCAATAGCTTTACAGTTCACTTAGAGAGCCAACATTTAACATGACTTTCAGTATCCTGTGTTATCTTGCCCCTTCACATATCTCCTTCATCTAGTGCCACCAAAAGCATATGTAGGAATTAGTGAGGAGGAAGAGAAATAGTAGTGACTTTTAGAGGAAAAACAGTATGTGCAAAGGCTTGATGTTTACTGCTTTCAAGGAATTGAATGGTCACAGATGAACTGAGTAGATCATAATGAGCCTGATTTTGAAAGCAGATGTTCAGTCTCACAACATTAGTTTGGATGTTATGTTTTTTTAGCAGTGTTTTTATTTATTTATTTATTTATTTATTTATTTTTTTTTTGAGACAGAGTCTCACTTTGTTGCCCAGGCTAGAGTGAGTGCCGTGGTGTCAGCCTAGCTCACAGCAACCTCAAACTCCTGGGCTCGAGCGATCCTTCTGCCTCAGCCTCCTGAGTAGCTGGGACTACAGGCATGCGCCACCATGCCCGGCTAATTTTTTATATATATATCAGTTGGCCAATTAATTTCTTTCTATTTATAGTAGAGACGGGGTCTCGCTCTTGCTCAGGCTGGTTTTGAACTCCTGACCTTGAGCAATCCGCCCGCCTCGGCCTCCCAAGAGCTAGGATTACAGGCGTGAGCCACCGCGCCCGGCCTTAGCAGTGTTTTTTAAATATATGTGACAGTCCCTGCCCTTGACATGCCTGTTAAATTGGTATTTGGGAAGTCTCATTGGTCCTATGAATATTTGTACTTTTTTTTTTTTTTTTTTAGTTTTTATTATGAGTGCATAATAGTTGTATATCTTTATAGGATACATGTGTTGTTTTGATATGGGTATACAGTGTGAATTAATCAAATCAGGCTAATTGGGGTATTCATCACCTCAGGCATTTCTTTATTTGTAGATTTTAATCCTGTAAAAAGAAGGAAATTATTATTCTGCAAGTTTGAACTTTTGTACAATAGAGTATATTTGCCCATATGATCTGCTTATTTACTATGATGTGACTTATCATAAAATAGCCTTTTAGAGCCCCAAAAAAAAACCCTTCATAAATGGTTTCATTTTTATACAGAGCGATAACAGGGTATTTCCTCAACTATTTACATATAGGGCCTCTCCTAGGTGTGAATGAATGCCAGGGATAATTGAGCTACTCCTTAACTCTTCAGTAATTTTTGACCATGACTGTGTGAATCTTAACAGTTGTTTCTTTTTATTCATAGTCTTTTTTTGCCAAGAATTTTTCACAGTTTTATCTTGCCAATGTCTTAGTACATTGCCTTAGATTCTTGCAAGAGGGCCAGTTGTAGGTAGTATTCAAAAATAATGAGATGTTTATCAAAAGGTAATGCTGAAAAAAGGTTTAATTTCTTTATTCAGTCTTACCTTTTTTGTTATGTAGAATGTCAAAATTATGAGTTGAAATAGGTGGCAGTGTTGTAAACATTGTAACTTTTCTCTAAAAATGTATCTCAAAAACACTCACAGGAGGGTTACTTTTTAAATTAACATTTTATGTTGAACTGGATAATTGAATGTATTTTATAATTGTTTATGTTGGTGTAGAAAGTGACTGAGACTGAAGATGATAGTGATAGTGACAGTGATGATGATGAGGATGATGTTCATGTCACTATAGGAGACATTAAAACGGGAGCACCACAGTATGGGTAAGTTATTTTTAAGTAAGTAACAATTATGTGCAAGCTACAGGCCTTTACCATCTGCATTATGCAAAAGGAACTCATTTATATAAAACTGTATAATTGTGGCATATTTAGTAGATATTGTTACATCAGAATATTTGCATTTTGCAAGTATAGAGCAATTTAAAGCAAAAATTGACAATTTCTTTGGATTATTGTGACCAATTTTTTTGGTAGGAATTGCATGCAATTATTAAATATATGAAGATTGCCATAGTACTTTATGTGAACATTATTTCTTAAGACAGTTTTCAGTTTTATGTATTGTAATTATGTTTGTACTTATTTATCACCTTTAGTCTGTAAACTCCTAGAGAAACCATTGTTTATGAATTTTCCTATTCCTCACACTGCCTTACATAGAGTATTTAAGTGTTTATTGACTAAGTAAACTGCATGTTAAAGGCACAGTTGTCTCTGATAGTTTTTTGGCCCTTAATATTTGATTATGAAAATTTTCAAATATTCAGAAATGTTTAAGGAATTGACCTGTAGCCACTTACTCATCGACTAGGTTATGCAGTCTGTATTTTGCTGTTTGCTTTAACTGATATATCCATCTGTCCATGCCTTTAGCTATTTATTAATCTATTTTTTGTGCAGTTTCATTTCAAAAGTAAGGTATAGACCATTGTGAAGAGTGTAAAGTTTGCCTAACTTCCATATTTCAAAGTATATCACTTGAAAACTGAAAGAATGCCTTTGAGAAATAAAATTGGATAAATATTTACTGTGTGCACAGCTTTTTCAGAAGCAAATTTAAGAAGCAAAGTTTGTTCAAAGAACAATACTAACTTGGTGTATTATAAGTTGTTAAAAAGTACAAAATAACTCTTTTAGGTAACATGCTTATGTTACAAATTCATATTATACATAAGGCATGAAGAAAAGCAAATCTTAAAGCAAGAATAATTTGTCTTGTATAGAGAAGTAGTTTCTTAGCTATCTCTAAGAATCATCCATTCATTTATTTGATGAACACTTTTTTTTTTTTTTTTTTTTTTTTTTTTTTTTTTTTTTTTTTTGAGACAGAGTCTCGCTTTGTTGTCCAGGCTAGAGTGAGTGCCGTGGCGTCAGCCTAGCTCACAGCAACCTCAAACTCCTGGGCTCGAGTGATCCTTCTGCCTCAGCCTCCCGAGTAGCTGGGACTACAGGCATGCGCCACCATGCCCGGCTAATTTTTTATATATATATCAGTTGGCCAATTAATTTCTTTCTATTTATAGTAGAGACGGGGTCTCGCTCTTGCTCAGGCTGGTTTTGAACTCCTGACCTTGAGCAATCCGCCCGCCTCGGCCTCCCAAGAGCTAGGATTACAGGCGTGAGCCACAGCGCCCGGCCTGATGAACACTTTTTAAAGGCATAATTTGTCTGCTACTATGTTAAGTAGTCAAGATAGTGCCCATACCAAGTGATCAGACATTGATCAAAAGACCTTGATACAAAAGAATACTTGTTAAAATTTTGCCATGAAATTTCCTAAAGATTTAGGTAAAGTTACATGGAAGCAGCAGTTTTTGATTATCAAATTTAAAACATTATAATATAGTTCCAGAAGTAGTGAGGAAGTCATGTGAGCAGATATTTTCAGTGCAACCTAGGTGCTAGAATAGAAACATGTACAAAGTGATTTGAAAGCCTTGAGAGGAGAGTTGTTAAATGTTGGATGTTGAAGAGAAGATTCCAGAGATGTAACATTTGAGTTTGCTTGAGTAATTCTTGAGATGGAGGACTGGCGATTTTTAGGTAGAGGGCGTGGCTTAGATAGGTGCAGTGGAAGCATGGTTTGGAGAAACTACAAGACTACAGGATAAGGTTGATGGAAAGGATGGTTGTAATCACTTATGGAAGGAGCTAGGATGCTTTTGCTGTTTCTGTGGAACCTTTGAAGGTTTTTAGGCCTGTCAGATTATTGGAAAAGATAACTCTGGCAGCAATAGTTGGGATGGATTAGATGAAGAGAAATTAGCTAAGAGACTTGAAGTAGTTGTCCAGGTGAGATAATAATCTAAACTAAGGCAGCAGTGGTATAGGGATGGATGGGAAAACAAGGTATATTTAAGTGAGTAAAAAATAAAGCCTGGTGCCATGGTATGTGCTTGTAGTCCCAACTACTAGGGACGCTGAGGTTGGGACAATCACTTGAGCCCAGGAGTTCAAGGCCAGCCTCGGTGATATAGTGAGACCTGGTATGTAAAAAAATGAATAGAAATAACATGGATATCTTCACAACTTGGGATAAAAAAAAAAAGAAAAAAAAAAAAGAAATAACATGGATAACTGGTCAATTGTAGTGGGGAAGGAGATGAAGGATTCAATGGCTTAAAGGTTTCTAGGACAGTTGAGTACATGTGGGAGGAGCAGGTTAAAATAAATTTGACATGTTTATTTTGAAGTTCCTATAGGAAACCCAAGTATGGAGGATCTAGCATCTAGACTTTCCTGAGACCTCATGGAGTTTCCTGGGCAATATATCGTATTTGCTTAAGTACAGTTTTCCATATAGCTAAGGTTCTTTACACAGAATCACTGTAGGGGCTTGGTGGCTTAAAAAAGAAAAGTGTTTTAAAGGGCAGAATGAGGACTGGGAAATAGCTGGGTGAGAAGCAAAGAACCTCATTTGCTGAGTACTTATGGCTAAGCATTTTTTAGATACTATCTTATCCTATAGCAGTGCTGTAGGAGGATAGTTTAGAGACAGTCCTTGATTTTCATACATTTGACTTTGAAACTAAATTTCATGTATCATGTATGGGTAACCCCGAGCTACTTTTGCTATGCTGAGCTTGGATTGTTGAAATGTAAGCATCCTGAAGGCGGGACCATATTTGTCCAGCTCCTCATTCTCTCTCCTTAGCCTAGGACCTTACCTGACATATTTTTGGTGCTCAGTAGGCCTGCCTGCTTTCCTTCCTTTTTCCCTCTTTCTTCCCTTGCCTTTCCTCCATTCTTTTCCTCCCTTTCTTCCTTGAGACAGGGTCTCACTTTGTTGCCCAGGCTCGTCTCAAACTCCTGGCCTCAAGTGATTCTCCTGTCTCAGCCTCCCAAAGTGCTGAGATTACAGGCATGAGCCACTGCACCTGGCCATTAAATGCTTTAATAAGCATTTATTAAATGAATTAATCAGTCTATAACATGATTTGGCATTTCCAGTTGGTAATGCTGGTACTATTTGATAGTAACATTTTAATTTGGGCTACTTTATACCTTTTGCATTTATAGCAGTGGAGGTACAATTATTTGAATGTTTAATTGCATTTATACTTTTTTTAAAAAAAACAGAAAACAAAAATGACAGTGCTAATGTAACTAAACCTGAGTCTCAAAAATTTAGGACCTTGGAGACAAAAGATGAAAATAATTATTATTAGGCAGAACAAAAGCAGTGAATCTTGACAAGCCCAGTTGGTGGAACTTGTGAGGGCAAAGAACCAAATTAAATAACATAAATATAATGTGAGAAACACATCATTGAAAACATGATCTATAACTTAAGGTCTTGCTGTTATTTTTTTGCTCAGTCATGACTGGTCTGTCTTTGCCCACTCCCCACTATCTTCTCCCTAATTTCCCCAATAACATGTTTTATTTTAGTTAGCATATTTGATTTTCCTACTTAAGTACAAGAATGCATTATATAGAAAAGTAGAGAACTGCCTGTAAACTCATATTTCAGAAAATGTCTCTAAGGCTCATGGGGTTTAAGTGACTTGGCCAGGGTTTCATAGCTGATATTGATAAAACTTGTATTTGAATGTGGGTCAGTCAACTTCAGACTTTTAAAAAAAAAATCACTGTATGTTATACTACATTAAAAAAGCTGCAGCTTAATAATTTTTCAAATGTACATATTCATGTAACCACCACCCAGATCAAGATCTGGAACATTACTAGCATCCTCAAAATTTCCCTCTTACTCTCTCCCAATCATTAGCCACCCACCATCAGCAAACACTAGTCTGCTTTCACCCTAGGTTTATTTTTTTTTTTTATTTTTTTTATTTTTTTGAGACAGAGTCTCACTTTGTTGCCCAGGCTAGAGTGAGTGCCGTGGCATCAGCCTAGCTCACAGCAACCTCAATCTCCGGGACTCAGCGATCCTACTGCCTCAGCCTCCCAAGTAGCTGGGACTACAGGCATGCACCACCATGCCCGGCTAATTTTTTGTATATATATTTTTAGTTGGTCAATTAATTTATTTCTATTTTTGGTAGAGACGAGGTCTCGCTCAGGCTGGTTTCGAACTCCTGACCTTGAGCAATCCGCCCGCCTCGGCCTCCCAAAGTGCTAGGATTACAGGCGTGAGCCACCACGCCCGGCCTCACCCTAGGTTTATTTTTGAGTTTCATGTAAATGAATTCATATTATGGACGAAGTATTCCATAATTATTAAGAGAGGATTTATCAACAACATCAAATGCAGGAAGGACTGGAAAGGAGGCCACCAGATTGGGCAACAAGTTGGGGAAATTTCACTGCTATGGGATTGCTGTATGTTGAATAACTAGAAGGCAAGAAAGTGAAAACAAGGGGTATAAACTGTTCTTCCCTTCCCAGCTAAATCTCTTAGGAAGTTTGTTACAGTGGGATATTCAGTTGGTGGCAAGGAGCTTTTTGAAATGGAAACAAGTCAGACTTAAAAATATACTTGTTTTTGTCTTTTTTGAGTAAGCGACAGCCTTTTAAAAATAATTTAAAATGTTTTCTAAAATGTGTGAGTTGGTGTCAGTCTATCCATTTATATGTGAGTGTATAATTTAATTGTACACATCAATCATATTACTGTTTTGTTTACTTTTAAGTTTCTTAGGGTGATTTTTATTATTTTTAGGAGTTATGGTACTGCACCTGTGAATCTTAACATCAAGACAGGAGGAAGAGTTTATGGAACTACAGGTAAAATTTGTATTTGCATTAATAGGAAAATAAGGCACATATCTTACATAAGTTATAAATAGATTATAATAGCTCTTTTTAAGAGCAGTTTTTGACCATATATCACAGATTGGCAAACTTTTTCTGAAAAGACCAGATAGGACATATTCTTAGCAACTTCCTTTTGGTACAGCGTGCCTTATTTGTTGTAAGTCCCTAATCTTTCTATCCAGTTTATCCTATAGTTACCCCATAACGTTTGACTTTTCATCTACTTTTATTTATGGTAAACATTAATGCTCTGTTTGGAACCCTTGCCATGTTTTGTGCCAGGAATAGTAAAAAGGTGTTAATGTTTTTTATTTTGTAATTTTATAAAATAGGAACAAAAGTCAAAGGGGTAGACCTTGATGCGCCTGGAAGCATTAATGGAGTTCCACTCTTAGAGGTAGATTTGGATTCTTTTGAAGATAAACCCTGGCGTAAACCTGGTAAGATTGTTTTGGCTTATATTTATTTCAAGAGTTTTAGTATGAATTCGTCAGAAAAGTATTTTTGAATATTATTTTAGAATTTTATTTTTTCAATGTCAAATATGAAAAACATATTTTTCAATGTTTTTATTGTCTTAAGCAAATGATAAGTAATAATGACTTAGATTATTAAATCTTACTAGTAGCTTAGCATTACTTAAATATAGCCTTGCATATTTTTTTTATAATGCCATTTCCAAAGGAAATAATTTGAACAAAATTTTTATAGTTTTTTTGCCACCATAAATGGTAATTTTGAGAACTAGAAAAATTATAAAGGGCGATAGACTGACACAACTCTAAATTTATGTTGTAAATATAATAAATATGTTGTATTAAAATATTCCTGAAATGTTTGCACACTAAATGTATGTTTTATCTTTAGGTGCTGATCTTTCTGATTATTTTAATTATGGGTTTAATGAAGATACCTGGAAAGCTTATTGTGAAAAACAAAAGAGGATACGAATGGGACTTGAAGTTATACCAGTTACTTCCACTACAAATAAAATTACGGTAATTAGTAAATATTTCAGAATCCCCCTGCCTTTTCCACAGTCCCACTTTTACTCCCCAAATAAATCACTTTTTCCCTATAAAGGTGGTTAAGTGCTATTTGATAGTTTAAAATTTTTATTCTCTTTACCATGTTTGTTTTTTTCCTTTCCTTCCCTTTCAGAGTTTCATATTAATGATTATCTGATGTTCTTAGTTTCAAGTCACAGACTAGCCACAGCTAGTTTGTCTTTATATGGCCTATTAATTACAAATTATGTGGTATCTTAATGGGGAATATGTTATTTAACTTAGGCCGAAGACTGTACTATGGAAGTTACACCAGGTGCAGAGATCCAAGATGGCAGATTCAATCTTTTTAAGGTGAATTTTAGTAAATTATCCTTGGTTGCTCTCATTTTTTGTTCTTGAGTCTGCTCCCATACCACTGTTCAAGGGACAACATAAAGTGGAAATAGTTACCTTTTTTCCAAACCTTCAGCTTCCTGGTGACTTACAAATTTGCTGATTGTTGTTTTATCTCCACTTTTGTAAGCATGTGAATTTATAGCCTATTATACTAACAAATGCCAAGTAAAACTATTCTTTGCTATATGTTGTGATTTTATTTTGAGTCATAGTATGTGTTTGTAGGATGTAAAAATTAATGGCAACAGATTAAATTCTCATTGTAGGTCATGCTCTAATCTTTATCAGCAAAATTGGAGACTTTGTTTTCCTTATTTTCTTTAAAAAAATGGTAAGGAAGGTGGCATACTGTTTATATTATCTGTATGACACTGAAATCATTGGTGTAATCTCTCTTGTAGTTGAAGATGTCTTCAAGAATCTTAGGCATTCTCTGAGAATCTCTAAGAACTCAACAGAATGGGATAAAGCCATTGATTTTTTAAATCAGTACTTAAAAGAAGTAGGTTTATGTGTAAGACTTGAAGGTTGATACTACTAGTTGGGCATCAAGTGTGATTTCTGGCTTCTTCGTTACATTGTATGATCATAGACCCAGTCCAAAGAATACTATTTTCATGCGTTTCTTGAAACCAGAATATGTACTCTTCTTTCTTTACCTTAATATTTGATTCTTGTATTGAATAGCATTGGGATGGAGATTGAGAGTGTTAGCTTGGGGTGTGTACTCAGGGAACTTTTGTGGGCTGAATATGGAACTCTGTGCCCCTTTTGGGACTGCAGTCCTGTCCACCAAAATACTGCCTTATGCAATGCATGTGCTATATCCGCAGATGTAACCGCTCTGCTGGACACAGTTCTATATAAAGAATTTAATTTTAATTTACATCCTACTATAGGTAAGTATTTGGTTCTTGTTCTGTTGTCAATATTTTGAAAGTGCGTGATGATGTCTATTTTAAATGGTCATCAGGTTCTTTTTGGTGAAACTGTCTACTTAGGCATTGACTATGTCGTTAAACTTGATTACAATGGATAGAAAAGTTGTCATGATGATAAACTAGTTCATTAGTGGTTTTTATTTTCTTCTAAGAGAAATGAGAATTGCCATTGTAAACTATTAGCTTCTGTATACTTTAGTTTTTTGTGGTAGACTTTTAAAAAAGAAATTCCTAGGGGCTAGTCTCTCATTGAAGGTAGCCACTGTGAATGTGTATTTTAAATGTACTGTTTTCCAAAGAATTATTTGGAAATTCCTTTTGGTTATATGAGAAGAGGTCGTAGACTCTTCCATTATGATTTATTTGAGTCTTAATAAATTTGATAGGTGCAGTCTAATGGTTTTCTTGCCATGGTAATGTGCTTAAAATAGTAGTATGTCAGAAATACTAATTTGGGAAGAGGATGTGAATATTAATAATGCATATGGCAGACATTTTTTATTTATGTATATTGTGGTCTATTGGAAAGGGTGGAAATAGAGCCATGATGAGAAAGACCTTAATCTTAAACTAGCCTGGAAACATTTATGTAGCTAGTAGAAAGCTGTTTGAAAGCTGTTAAGCATTAAAACAGCGTGTAAATCTGGTTTTTCGAAAAGGAACTGGCAGTAGTGTGGACTGTAGAATTTAAGGGTATGATAAAAGGGAGTCAGAGAGTAGGTAGGTAGTTGTTGTTGTACTATCGGAATGAAATGATCTAGGGCCTGAACTCATGATGGTGAATGGGCAAAGGGATGGATTTAAGAATCATAATTTAAGTGTTTTTCATATCTACTGCAAATAATATTTTTTTATCCTTGAGTGACAACCCATCAGCCTCTTTAAGATAACTTTTACTTTTTCATTATGTACATTTTCAAATGTAACAAGTTAGAGAGAATAGTACAAATGAACCCCTAGGTGCTTATCTTACAGCTTCAATGATTATCAACATTTTGACATTCTTGAGGTAACAGCCTTTTATTTACTTCAACATGAAAGTTTTTTTTATGTAAAATAAAGATGAAATGTAATAGGTATAAAAATAAAGTCACCCAATTGGATGCAAAAACAATTGTAAATTATAGTGTTAGGGGTGAGGGGCAGGAGAGAAATGACTAGTGGGAATGCGTAACATCTATGAATAAGAAAAATGACCACAACCTTTTTAAAAAATATTTTTATATCCACATTCGTGCACACCTGCATAGATTTTTCCCCCCTCTGTGGATCCAAGAGCTTTGTCTCCAATATTCTGAAATTTCAATGTGTGTCTTGGTCTATTAATATTTTGATCCATTGTACCAAGCACTGAGTATCACCCTCTTAATCTGGAAGCACATATCCTTCCCATCTGGGAAACTTCCCTCTATTATTAGTTCTTTACTTTTTCTTTGCTTTCTCTTTTCTCTTCCAGAGAGAGATGGGACCTCCTCCACTGGCCCTCTATCTTTTCTCTCTTATTTTCCTTCTCTGTCTTTCATTATCTGGGAGACTTCTTTAGCCTTACAACCTTCTACTTAGTTTTTTATTTCTATTGTTAAAATTTTAATTTCCAAGAAACTTTTTCTTTATTAATTGTAGCATCCTGTTCTTGTTCATACACGCTATACTGCAGTACCTCCCCCTCCCCCTTATCTCTCAAAGGGCTTTAGTGATAGGTGGTTTGTTTTAGTCAGGTTTGCTTTTCCTGCATAATCTGTTTTGTTCGGGTTGATTATTTAAGTTTGTTATTTTTAGCTCCTGACTTTTGACTTTTCTGAAACATTTGTTGATTGTTGGCCATACACTAATGTGAGAGTGGGCTACTAAAAAATTTGCTGGAAGCTCTCTGCATGTGAATGCAACTTGCTGACTCTAGGCTTCACTGTAGGGCTGAGGATTTTTTACATTTTCTGATATCAGTATCTTCAGATGGTTTTACTCTTTTTTTTTTTTTTTTTTAATGATCTGATTTTTTTCAGAGGAGACATTTCATTATCCTGCCTAGAGGGTATATGCCTGGCTGATTTAAAATTCTTGGAGCTGGAGTTGTCAATTCCTGAACCTTTTGGTTCCATGATAATCAATATGTCTTTGCTTTCTCATTGCTGACTTAGGATTCAACTTTATGTGGTCTACTCAGTTATTATTTTTTCATCTGCTTTCAAAGTCCTAAAGGTGGTTCTCAAAATTTTGTTATTGTGGGTTGAAACAAAATTGTGTTAATTCATTTATGATTTTCTATTTTTCCTTTTTTGACCCTAATGTGGTAAATATTTTCCTAGGGTATTAAAAGTTTTGGATAAGTATAATTTTAAAGAGCTGCATAATTAATTATTTGGGTATACCACAATTTACTTAACAAGTTTTTTTTAAAGATATTGTTTGTAATGTTAAACTTTTATAAACGATGCTATGTGATGAGCAGCTGAAGGAAATTTCAAAAAATAATTCAAAACCTTTTGGTACAATGGTAGCATAATTTGGATGAATACTTCTCGAAGTTACAGGCTTAAGTTTTATTTGGATCTGTATGATGTGACATGAAGTCGTTTTTAGACAGTCAGTCAGTGTTTTACAGTCATTCTTAAAATAGTAGGTCATCTGAAATAATATCATTATGTTCTGGTAAGACAAATTGGAGTCTGTAATCCTGAGTGAAGACAAGTAGATAATGATAAATGCAAGTTGACTAGTAAAGTTGCTAGAATGGTGAGGATTTTCGGAATTGTTTAATATAATGAACGTATTATGAAGAAATTAAGGAAAAAAGAAAAGCTGGGAAACACAAGCAATTTTTACATGTTTAAAAATCTGCCCTGTTTTTTCCTGATATCTTATCTAACCTTTCTTTCTGTTGTAGATAGTTTCATCTATATTCCTCTCCCTTTTTATCTTTTTTAAAAAAATCCTTTTATATATTTTTTAATTTTAATTTTTTTAAGCAACCCCTCTTTCTCTTTTACTGCCTTTCATGCTGCTTTTCCCCAACCCTTCCTCTTCTCTCCTTCTATATTCCTCCCTTTTTTATCTTTTTTTAAAAATCCTTTTATATATTTATTTATTTTTTAATTTTAATTTTTTTTAAGCAGCCCCTCTTTCTCTTTTACTGCCTTTCATGCTTCTTTTCCCCAACCCTTCCCCTTCCCTCCTCAGTTTGAGTATTGACTATGCCAGGAAGTGTATTAGGCTTGGGTGGGGAGAGGAGGTCAGCAGACTCTGTAATATTGAAGTTCATGTGCCTTAATGGGAAAAGATAGGTGTTAAATAATCATGCCAAAGATTATATAGTTATAAAGTCCGTGTTATATGGAGTTTGAAGAAGTGACATTTAAGCTGAGTCTCAAGTCAGTCAAATAACAAATATTTACTGTATACTTACTACATACCAGGTACTGTTTTCTTGGCCCTTGGGATACAGATTTATATTGGACACAGTCCATGTCTTCAAAGATCCTATGTTACAGTGGCAGCAGGAAGATGGCAATCATACAACAAAATAAATAACTTGGATAATGATAATAGGGAGAAATGCTACTAAGAAAATAAAAAATGATGTTATGATAAAAAGTGATAATGTTAAGGGAAGGCCACTCTGAGGAGATATTGAAACGATACTTGAATGATTAGAAGGAGAAAGCCATAGGATAATCTGGGGAGAGAATATTATAAGTAGAAGGAATATCTAGCACAAAAGCCCTGAGAAGAGAAGCTTGTAAATTAAAAAGAATAAGAAAACTATGACTGGGCGTAATAAAGATGAGTTGGGGAAGAAAGAGGAAAACAGTTCAGAGAGGTAAGGAAGGCCCATACCATGTACGTCCTTGTAGGCCTTTGTAAGAAGTTGATTTTATTTTGTTTATAATGGGAAGCTGTTGGAGAATGAGAAGAAACACGAATTGATTTATACTTTTAATCTGTTCTTTTGCCCATGTACAGAGGCGGGATTTTAGAGAGGTAAGAGCAAAAGTGGAGAGACAGGTTAATTTAGCAAAACAGGTGAGATGTGTTGGTGGGTTTGATTTGGGTTGTAGGAAGGACGTGATTGATGGAATTTGGTGTAGATTGTAAAGGTAAAGTGGACATATTGGACATGGAGAGTTTTAGATAATTCCTGGGATGTTTTCTTTTCCTTGAGCAACTCGGTAGATAATGGTGCCATTTATTTGTATGGGGCAGACTTGGAGAGGATCGGGTTGGGGGAAATCGGTAGTTTTGTTTTGGCTGTGGTGACTTTGAGATGTCTATTAGATGAGTAAGAAGCTGGCTATAAACGGCTGGTGGTCAGGGAGCAGTTGGGGCCCTGGTGTCACCTCTGAGTATTCCTGACACCCTGAGTTGGAGCAATTCTTTTCTTTTTGTGTTCCCGTAGCATCTTTAATCCCTTAGATTTTTTCCATAGCATTCATTGTATTGCTCTGCATTGTATTGTGTGTCTTTTCCTAAGATCCGTGATTCTGTGGTGTTTCTCTCTGTAGTCTCAGCTTCTGGTATGCAATAGATATTTAATAAATGTTCGAATGGATCATGTTCACCTCCTTTGTCACCAGATCCTGTCAGTTTGACCTGTCAAGTGTCTGTCACATCCTTTTCTGTCTACCCCCATTGCCTTAGTGCTACTCCTCATCATCTCTCATTAAGATTAGTGCATTAGTGCATTTGACATGGATTTTTTTAAAGCAGCAGAACTCATTTTCAAATAAACTCAATGTAAAACCCTAATTATATGAAGGTATCAATTAGGGATTTGGTTGGGCACTATTAATAAAAGATCTGACTATATTGACTTAAGTACAAGAAAAGGGTTTCTTTCTTCACACAATGATTAGTTGTGAGGTAGATGATTTCTGGAATTGAATCAGTGGTAGAAATATATCAGAGTCACGTTTTCTGAGATTCTCATGGCCTTTGCCTCATGGGGAAGGAGAGTGACGCTGAATTTATTTATTTATTTATTTATTTATTTATTTTGGAAGACAATGTCTGAACGCTGAATTTAAATGGAGCAGGGGCAGTAGACTTTAAATAGGGCATAAAATATAGTGTGCTGTTATTTAAGTGTAGGGAAAATTAGTTTGTTTAAAATTAATAATTTGATGATGATTTTAAGATAGTTGAGTATAAAACCAAAGGAACATAAACAAGACATTTCACTAGTCTAGAGAAGTACAACTAGACCACACTAAGAGTTTGGTAAGAGCAGAAGGGAGGGTTAAATCTTGGAGAAGTTAGGGAGTAAGTAGACACCTGGTTTCAAAGTTAATAGAAACAAGGGGGGGACAGGTGTTATGGAGACAGATGACTGTGACTTCAAGTTTTGAGGTCTACTGAACTGACAGAATAGTGGTACTGTTAATGGTAATGGGAAATCAAGAGAGAAATGGTATGGATATGCAGTAGCAGATTTTTCACATTTGTGTTACAGCAACTCACAATCTGAAAAGAAAATTGTCAGAATGGCTAAAATAGCCACTGATTGTATTTTCTTAGATAAGAATAATGAACACAGAAGGGGAAAATTCTTCAAGGTTTTTCTTGAACTCTGAAACATGAAGTCATAACCGAGTATATTGGACTCTTGGACTTATTTGTGGTGAACTGGGGGAATTTATGAAAGTCTCAAAGAGTTATAGTTTATTTGGCTTCTGAGTGGCATTAATGTAAACTTTGTAATAGTGGGAACATTTTGATCCCACGATTTATCTTTGTTGGTGCCTTTTACCTGATGCTATTCTAAAATAGGTTAATTTGAATAAATATTCTGCAACCAAATATTCTTTGTATTTACTTCAAATCAAATGTTAAAAACTTATTTTAACATCTTAGGTACATTATGTTTGTTCTATTAATTAAACAAGCTAATAACCTTTTTTTTTAAGGTACAGCAGGGAAGAACTGGAAACTCAGAGAAAGAAACAGCACTTCCATCTACAAAAGCTGAATTTACTTCTCCTCCTTCTTTGTTCAAGACTGGACTCCCACCAAGCAGGTTAGTTAGACAGTTGTATCTCAATTATTGTAAAGCATTGGTATCTTTACGCTGTAATTTTGCTGTATTAAGTATAAATAAGCTCTGAATGTTCTGCCAAAAAACTGGAACATTCGACTTTGTTTTAGTACAAAATGAAATTTTTGTGAGAAACTCTTCTGGCTGCTGTTCCATCTAGAAACCCTAGGTAAACAAAAAATGAAGCGCGATATGTAGTTATGCGTATGTATAAAGAGACCAACAATCTTGCCTTCAGGAGAGGTGGTAACAGCAGTGACCTTGCTGTTTTCTGTGTTTATCATTCTTACATAAAGAATTATTGAACTTCCTAAGTCTAGCTCTGTTGGCCTAATGGTGTTTCGCTGATTTTAATAAAAGAGGTTGTAGAAATTTCATCCTGGAAAATCTTTCAAATTGAAATCCTTTTCTTTCTTTGGATTGGTGTGGTAGCATCTGATTTTGTGTTCCACAAGGTACCAGATGTAATGGGCAGTTATGCTGGGATATGTCCTTTTTGTTTAAATGTGACAAATGGTTACCCTGTTACCCCATCACCAGGAATATCGTAAAGGATAGGCTAAGACTAGGGACGTTGGATGTCAGCAGTTTAATCTCAGACTAGATAAAGAGGACAAGGCTGGGCCTGAAACAAGTGAATAACCCAACTGTTACTAGTTCTCAGCCAGGTCATTTATCTTTTGTGTTACTTGTTTAAATTTATTTTATACAGTTTTCTGTTTTTGTTCTATAATTTTGTATTGTTTTAAGAGATTATATTTTATAAAATATTAATGCAGGAAGAGACTTTGTGGGAACATCTGGTTTAGTCCTAAGATAAAGATTCTTGAAGTTTTCAGACAAATTTAAATGTCATAAAACAATCTGGGATTTTTATATATTTTTGTAGACATATACAAATGGGATTATTTATACTAAATGTAGTCTTGTAAAATGTTTGGTTAAAGAACTTGATAGCTAAGGAATATTGATCCTTTTAGTAAGTAGTATTCTTTTGGTTTTTACATTTTTTTTAAGAGGTCAACTTACATTCATTGAATTTATAGTGTTCTACAATATAGAGTGGTATTCAAAGCTTACACTCTGGAGTCAGACTTCTGGGGTTCAAATTCTGGCTCTTCAGCTTACTAGCTGTGTGTCCTTGGATTTTCTAATCTGTACAATGCAGTACTAGCACTTTCCTCATATAACCTACTTATGTATATCAAGTAGGTTCATTTATATAAAAGTGTTTTAGAACAGTGCCTAAAATATTCTCTTAGAGGTTGGCTTTTATCATAATTATACTACTTAAAAATCAATAGCAGTTTTTCTGTACTTTGCCTTTTGTTTTTTGTTGGTTGTTTGGTTTTGTGTTTGTTTGTTTTAAACTTTGAGCCAGATTACAAAGGACCTTGTGCCATTATAGAGGCTTTGGCTTTTCCTATAAGCGAAATAAATGGGGAGTCACTGAGATTTTGAAACCAGGGCAATGAAATAATCTGATTTAGGTTTTTAAAATCTCAATTTAGCTGCTTTACTAAAAACAGATTGTAGAATTATTAGGAGTGGAAACAGGGAGGCCAGTTAGGAGGTTGCGGTAATTATCCAGGCAAGAGATAATGGTGACTTGGATCATGGTGGTGGTAGTGGAGATGGTGAGAAGTAGTCAGATACTGGGTATATTTGACGAGGTAAGCCAATAGACTATCTTGATGGATTGGATGTAGATTGTAGAATAAAAGAACCTAAGGGTGAATCTGTGGTTTTTGTCCTGATCAGCTTTAACGGGAATGATGGATTTGTCATTTACTGAGATAGAAAGGGCCACAGGAGGAGTAGTTTTTGGAGGGAGAAGACCAAGAGTTCTGTTTAGGACATAATAAAATTGAGATGCCTACCAGACATAAAATTGGAAAATTTGAGCAGGAAGTTGGCTGTATGGATCTGGAGTAGAGAGGGAGGAGTATGAGCTGGAGATAAACATTGGGGATAGGCTGGGTAAGGTGGCTGAAGCCTGTAATCTCAGCACTCTGGGAGGCTGAGGGAGGAGGATTGCTCCAGGTGAGGAGTTTGAAACCAGCCTGAGCAAGAGCCAGACCCCGTCTCTAGTAAAAATAGAAAAAAAATTAGCCGGGCATGGTGGGGCATGCCTGTAGTCCCAGCTGCTTGGGAGGCTGAGGCAGGAGGATCACTTGAGCCCAGGAGTTTGAGGTTGCTGTGAGGGAGGCTGAGGCCACAGCACTCTAGCCCTGGGCAACAGTGAGACTCTCAAAAAAAAAGGGGGGGGGGATAATCTGTGTTTAAATAGTACTTACAGGACTGTAAAAGAGATAAGAATTGATAGAGAAATGGTAAGAGGACAGAGCCTGGGCATTCCCTTGTAGGTCAGAAAAATAAGGATGAACCAGTAAGAGGAGACCAAGTGAAATAGGAAGAAAACCCTGTGTATGTGTCAAAAAGGACATGTTTCAAATGATCAACTATTAAATATTACTGACTGATGGGTCAAGAAGATGAAGGCTCAGAATGACTATTGGATTTTAAAATGTGAGGGTCATTCATTGGTGATCCCAACCCAGGATCATTTTCAGTAGTTTAAGGTAAAGATAAAAGAACTATTGGGAATGAGTTTAAGAAAAAAATGGGAGGAAAGCAATTAAAATTGAAGGAGAAAACATTGGCGATTTTCTATTTTTTTTTTTTTCCTGTTGGGGCTAGAGAAATGGGAAAATACCTGCAGGGAAATTGGAGGTTATAAGAGGAAAGTTTTTTCAAAATGAAAGACATTATAGCATTTTGTATGCCTATGAGAATGAGTTAATTAAGGAGAAATTGGTGAAAGAAGTGAGATGGGGCAATTGTTGGTTCTTAATAAGGCGTAAGAGATGGGTATAATATACAAATGAAAGGGGTTAGCTTCAAGTAGAAGCCTGGACAATTCATTCTTAGTCACATGCAGAGTACCAGCAGAGGTGGGTGGGTAAATAATGGTAATGGAAATAATTGAAAGTTCTCTTTCTGATTGCTTCTGTTTTTCCCAGCAAAAGAAGGTGCAGACTTATCTGGTGAGAATGAGGATAGTGGAAGGTGATGTTGAGTGTGTGAGAAGAGAGAAGGTCTGAAATAGTCTTTGGCTCCTATGTGAACAAACTAGGAGAAAAGAGGAGGATTGCTAGGGAGTAGCTGGAGGGAAATGTGAGGTCAAGAGAGGGCTTTTTTTCAAGATGGGGGAAATTACAGCATTTTTATATGCAGATAGGAATAAATTAGTAAAAATTGACATGGAGAGAGAAACTATACAGTAGTCCCCCTTTATCTGCAGTTTCAGTTTACTCATGGTACAGTACAATAAAATACTTTTGAGAGAGGCCACATTCATATAACTTTTATTACTATATATTGTAATTTTTCTCCTTTTATTAGTTATTAATCTGCTACTATGCTTAATTTATAAGTTAAACTTGATCATAGGTATGTATGTATAGAAGAAACGTAGTATATATAGAATTTGGTGTTACATGTGGTTTCAGGCATCCACTGGGAGTATTAGAACTTATACCCTGAGGGTAAGGGAGGACTACTGTATATTTCTAACTTTTCTTTCTTCCTTTTTAAAAATTTTTTTATTTTTAATTATTATGGTTAATACTTGTATATATTTATGGAGTACTTTTGATGCTTTGATACAAGCGTATGATGGGTAATAATCACATGAGGTATTTGGGGTAACCATCACTTCAAGGATTTATCATTTCTTTTTTTTATTTTTTTTTTCTCTTTTGAAACAGAGTCTCACTTTGTTGCCCAGGCTAGAGTGAGTGCCGTGGCGTCAGCCTAGCTCACAGCAACCTCAAACTGCTGGGCTCAAGCGATCCTCCTCACTCAGCATCCAGAGTAGCTGGGACTACAGGCATGCGCCACCATGCCCGGCTAATTTTTTCTATATATATTAGTTGGCCAATTAATTTCTTTCTATTTATAGTAGAGACAGGGTCTCACTCTTGTTCAGGCTGGTTTCGAACTCCTGACATCGAGCAATCCGCCCGTCCTCGGCCTCCCAGAGTGCTAGGATTACAGGCAGTGAGCCACCGCGCCCAGCCTTATCATTTCTTTATGTTAGGAACATTCCAATTCCACTCTTTGTTATTTTAAAATATACAGTAACTCATTGTCGACTATAGATAGTCACCCTGTTGTAAATACTAGATCTTATTCATTCTAACTATATTTTTACTATATTTTTGTACCCAGTAACCATGCCCACTTTATTCTTCCCCTTCTTCCCCTACAACTACCCTTCCCAGCCTCTGGTAATCATCATTCTGTTTTATCTATATGAGATCAGTTGTTTTAATTTTTAGCTCCCACATATGAGTGAGAACACATGATATTTGTCTTCTTGTGCTTGGCGTATTTCATTTGATGTAATGTTTTCCAGTTCCATCCATGTTGCAAATGACAGGATTTCATTCTTTTTTTTTTTAGGCTGAATAGTATTCATTATATATATGTACCACATTTTCTTTATTCACCCGTTGATGGACACTTAGGTTGGTTACAAATCTTGGCTTTTGTGAATAGGGCAAATATAAACATGGGAGTGCAGATAGCTCTTTGATACACTGATTTCCTTTCTTTTGGGTATATACCTAGCAGTGGGATTGCTACATCATGTGGTAGTTCTAGTTTTAGTTTTTTGAGAAACCTCCTTACTGTTCTGCATAGTAGCTGTACTGATTTACATTCCCGCCAATAGTGTATGAGGGTTCCCCTTTCTCCGTGTTCTTGCTGGCATTCGTTATTGCCTGTCTTTTTGATTAAAGCCGTTTGAACTGGGGTGAGATAATCTCTTTGTAGTTTTGATTTGCATTTCTCTGATGACTAAGGAGGTTGAGCATTTTTTCATATACCCATTGGTCATTTGTATGTCTTCTGAGAAATGTCTGTATAGATCCTTTGCACATTTTCTAATCTGGTTATTTGATTTTTTTTTCCCATTGAGTTGTTAGCGCTCCTTGTATATTCCAGTTATTGATCCCTTGTCAGATGGGTAGTTTGCAAGTATCTTCTCCCATCTGTAGGTTGTCTCTTTGTTGATTATTTCCTAATCTGTGCAGAAGCTTTTTCGCTTGATGTAATCCTGTATGTCCATTTTTGCTTCAGTTGCCTGTGCTTTTGAGGTATTACTCAAGAACTCTTTGCCCTGAGCAAATGTCCTGGAGTGTTTCCCCAGTGTTTTCTTTTAGTAGTTTCATAGTTGAGGTTAATGGCTATGGGTTTAAAATGAGACAGGTCAAGCTTGTTCTTACGTGTTTCTCTCACTCTTGTCAGGTATGTGAGTGTTCATGGAGTTCATGGAGTCAGAGTTGGATTTAACGGGTTAAGAGTATAGCAGCCACATATGAAAAAGGGGTAGAGGGGCCAGGAACATGAGTGTGATTGACAAGGGAGTGATTGTAACAGTCGACCATGGATCTGAGGAGAGAGAAATAAGGACAGATGGGAGTGCAGAGATGGGTAAGGGACAGTAAAAAGGAAATAAAGGATGGAAAAATTACCACATCTATTAGTACTAAAAAAAAAATGAATAATTACCTCCACATCTTATAGAAACTACTTAGCTTGGTAATACTGTCAATTTTGTATATAAAGGACAGCACCATTACTCATTAGAAAAGTTTGTTTTCTGGACTCATCTTCATTTTATCAAAAGGATACTTTTCAGTCCTTGTGAATTATTTCCCTAAAAATATTATTTTTTTCTGTTCATTATATTTATGGAGATTAGGTAGACATCTTTGAAAGTAAAATTTTACTGACTTTAGGGAGAAGATAGTAATGCTATTAAGATATATAAAGTCTATACAGCAGCTATTTAATGAGCTGTACTACAGACCTAAACACTGTCTTTTAATTGTTTAAAATCTTAGATCCCCTTATTAATGTATAGATAGCTGTTAATATGTTTGTACCTTTTTTCATGGTTTTTTGTACTTTATCAGTAGAACTGTGAGTTGCCAACTTTCTGTACTTACCAGCAAATTGGCACTGTTAAGTAAATTGTTATATTTGGTATTTAATATATCAGAATGTTTGCTTAATCTTTACACTTTTTTGTATTACCTTTTCTTGAGATAAATACAGAAAAGTGACACATCATGAATGTACATCTTGATAAATTTTCACAAGCTAAACACACCCATGTAAACCAGCATATAGATTGGTAGACAGACCATTACCATTATCACTAGAAGCCCTCTTATGCCTTCTTCATTTGTTTTCATTTTTTTTTTTTTTTGAGACAGAGTCTCACTTTGTTGCCCAGGCTAGAGTGAGTGCCGTGGCGTCAGCCTAGCTCACAGCAACCTCAAACTCCTGGGCTCAAGCAATCCTCCTGCCTCTCAGCCTCCCGAGTAGCTGGGACTACAGGCATGCACCACCATGCCCGGCTAATTTTATATATATATATTATATATATATATATTAGTTAGCCAATTAATTCTTTCTATTTATAGTAGAGACGGGATCTCGCTCTTGCTCAGGCTGTTTTCGAACTCCTGACCTCGAGCAATCCGCCCACCTCGGCCTCCCTGAGTGCTAGGATTACAGGCGTGAGCCACCTTGCCCGGCCCTGTTTTCATTTTTAAAATGTTTTATTTTGATAAAAATTCAAACTTACAAAAAGTTGCAAAAGTACAAAGAACTTCCAGATTCACCAGTTAATATAATTTTGTCATATTTGCTTTATAATTTCTTTAACATTTTTCCTTCTGAACCATTTGAGAATGTTGATTTTTCATGTTGTGCCCCTTTACCTCTAAATACTTCAGCATGTGTTACCTAAGAACAAGGAGAGATGTTACGTAATTGTAGGGCACAGCTAGCAAAGTCAGAAAATTTAACAATGAATCTGTATTTTTATGTAATTATAGGCTAGGAAGTTTGCCAGTTATCCCAGTAATGTCCTTTATGGCATTTCTTTTTCTTTGCTCCTTGATTTAGTATTCAATCTAGGGTCATTCATTACATTTAATTATTTTATCTCTTTATTCTTCTCAAATCTGGAACAACTTCTCAGCCTTTGTTTTTCTTCACATCGAATTTTGTAAGTGTACTGCCTAGTTGTTTTGTATATGGTCCCTGAATCTGGTTTTGCTTGGTGTTTCCCCATGATTAGACTCAGGTTTTGCTTCGGAGCAGAAACACTATGTAAGTGGCGGTGTGTCCTTTTCAGTGCTCAGCTTGGAGATTCATGATGTCAGTTTGCCCCTTGTTTCGTTAGTGATCATAACTTAAATCACTTAGTTGTGGTGGTGGTTTTCGGGTTTCTACAATGTGAAGGTACTATTTTTCCCTTTGTGTTTAATAAGTAATTTGTGGGAGCACTATGTGTAAATATCCTATTCAAACTTTACAGGAATTTTAGCATTCACTGATGATTTTTACTTTAGTTATTACTATAATAGCTGCAAAATAGTGGTTCTCTAACTCTTCATTTTCTTAACATTTATTGGTCAGCATGCTGCTTTAAAACTGGGCTTTCCTACTCCCCAACTTACTGTCACTTAGACTCATTAAATTTATTTTATGTGTGAGAGAGTGTGTATGTGTGGTTTATAAATGTATATAAACCATGTATGTATGTAGTATATAAACCGTGTATATGATTTATATACACTATAATTCATTGTGGTGCTCAAATTATTTGAAATTTGGTTAAGGGAAACCTCTTCAAACCAGCTCCTATGACCTTTTGACATGTCTCCATCATCTTTCTTGGAGGATTTCTTTGCTCTTTGGCATTACCAAGATACTCCAGGCTTGTCTTGTACTTGCTCTGACTCTTCCCTAGAAGCAGCCGTTTCTCAAAGGCACCCTGATTCCTTTAGTGGGAAACGGTAATTAAAATCAAGATCAGGGTGCTAACTGTGCTTCATGTACTGGGTTATTATTATTTCCAGGCCTTTTCAGCACTCAGAGCTAGGAAAAAATTAACAATTTCAATATGAAATTGCCATATGTATTTTTTATATAACATTTAAATCATGGAATCATCATGTTTCACAAACTTCCAGTTTGACTTAGTTCCTTTTTCCTATTCCATTTTGCATCACTTTTCTCATAGTGAAAACTTGGCTCTCAACACCTTTTTAATATATATATATGTATTTATTTATATATATATTTTAATTAATCTTAAAATACACATACAATGGATTCAGAACTTCCACTCTTAATCATTTTAAAGAACAAACCAGTTAAATAGAGTTCAAGATTTGTTTGCAGTTCTTTTTCTTTTTTAGACTGAGGGCATATAGTCAAAAGTTTATTTCAGAATGATTATATTAGTCATTTAAAATATAATTTGGTTCATAACATCTGTTTGTATTCAGTTTTAGCATTGCTTTTCCTCCATGCTTACTGATTTAATTTTATGATATTGTTGCATATATAAAACATTTAACGTAGTTCCAAAGGCAAGGCTAAGCTATCCAAAGGTATACAAAGATTTGTCACTCTTTTCCCCATTTCTTTCATTTCATTTCATTTAGTTTCTTATTTATTCTTCCTGTGTTTCTTTTACATAAATTTTTCCTATTGCTTTGAAAGAATGTTTGTATTGGCAAGAATGCAAATAGCTGAGCTCTTTTTTTTTTTCTTTTCTTATGGAGTATGTCACCAGGGATAAAGTTAACCTCTTTGGAATTTTACTTTGAGAGAGTTATTTGGAAATGTAATTTTCGTAAAATGTATATTTAGTATAG
Source organism: Microcebus murinus (assembly GCF_040939455.1). Taxonomy (NCBI): domain Eukaryota; kingdom Metazoa; phylum Chordata; class Mammalia; order Primates; family Cheirogaleidae; genus Microcebus; species Microcebus murinus. Next base: position 16,190,589 of record NC_134129.1, on the reverse strand, counting down.
GTTTTCATGAAACACGTCAAAGTGTCACTGTTAACTGCTTGCACTAACAATACTTGTGTCTGTTATTGAAGAATATAGAGAAAGAACTACCAAAATTTTGAGTAAGATTTTGTGAAACTGCAAAAATTGTTAATAAATAGAGGCACAGAAATTATTTCTTGATAATGTATTATAACCTGATGTAAGCCCTTGTTTGTTTCCTCATTTGTGCATTTTGACATCATACTATCTGTGTTGAAAAATATTTCTAATACTATTCTGGAGTTAATAAAGTGTTGATAACACATCTATATTTAAATACCACTAGTAGTCTTAGCACCACAGCAAGTGTTTTATGATTTGAGAATGATGCTATAGGAACATGCTCAAGGACTTTATAAAAAGCATGTCAAGGAAAAAAAAAAACAGAACAAGGGGGGTCAGAGGCAACAATATGTAAGAAAAAACATAGAAAATTTATCTCACCAGAAACAGCACCTCTTCTCAGTCTCAGACAAGTACTGCCTCCAGAAAAGCCAATTCAAGCGTTGGGAAGTGGCAGGATCGATATGGGAGGGCCGAATCACCTGACCTAAGGTAAGGCTGTTTTTAAACATTGGATACTCCCTGATGTTTAGATCATCAGTGTTGTTTTGTCTTATTAGTAAGTTAATAAATTTTGCACCATATTTTTACCTCCCAGATTATGCTTTTTCAGGGAACAGCTGTGGGTTTTTTAGTTACCTTATGAATTAAGACCTACCATGTATCTTGCCACTCATCTTTCTGGTCTTTTATAATATATAATAATAAATTGTATTGAATCACACTAATGGGTGCTTAGTATATGTTTTTTTCTCCCCTTTGCTACAGGTTAATTCTTCTTTCTTATACCATAGCCTATTAAAAATTCCCCAGGTGCTTTTCATTACTTATTGAATAACAAACATCTAACAGCCATATTTAGGACCTGTAAAATTTGACTCCACTAAATTATTCCAATCCTTATCTCCAGCTACAGTGTATAAACCTATTTCTTTTTTTTTCTTCCTTTTTTTTTTTCTTTTTGAGACAGAGTCTCACTCTTGTTGCTCCAGCTGGAGTGCTGTGGCGTCAGCCTAGCACACAGCAACCTCAAACTCCCGGGCTCAAGCAATCCTTCTGCCTCAGCCTCCTGAGTAGCTAGGACTATAGGCATGTGCCACCATGCCCAGCTAATTTTTCTATATATATTTTTAGTTGGCCAATTAACTTCTTTCTATTTATGGTAGAAAGATGGGGTCTCACTCTTGCTCAGGCTGGTTTCGAACTCCTGACCTCGAGCAATCCGCCCGCCTCGGCCTCCCAGAGTGCTAGGATACAGGCGTGAGCCACCGCGCCCATCCTAAACCTGCTATTTCTTTAAGTATGTATACAGCTGTCCTGGAATGTACTATTTCCTTTATTGTTGTTAAGCTTTTACTAATGACCTACCCCCCCATAGAATCTTGATTTGTGTTCCACATCTTATGTTTATAAGGCATACAACATTGGGCAAATATAATTTCTCTGAGCCCGAAATATGGAAATAATAACATCATCCCTAAGGGATATTAGGAGAAGCAACTGTGTTAGGGTCTGAAAGCATACTGCCAACAGCAATCAATCTAGGAGATTATACTTTGTTGCCTGACTTTGAAATATAGACCAAGATTCCTTCCTAATGTACCATTTGAGGTTTTAATAATTATAGTATATGAGGTTTAATTTTGTTTTTGTAGTTGCAGAATTTTAAACTTCTTTCTTGGGAGCTTGATGCTATATTAATGTGCTTTTAATTACTTAAAAACTTTAAAATATGTACATCATGGTCAGATACCTTTGATTGTAACAACTAAAAGAAAAAGGGAGAAAATACTATCAAAATTTGATTTTCTTAGATTTCTTTTTTCTGTACAGTCTTAGTTTTATATTCTACATGAATTGTAAGAATTTCTATTCAATTTGCTTTGATACCATTTCCTATTAGAGGAGAATAAGGCTAGTCATTCTTAAAAGTGGGTATTCATCTGAGAGTAAGACTATTTAACAAAATGTCTAGTAACTAATATGGATATAAATAGATTATCAGTATTCTTAGAATAGTGTCAGTTGCATGTGTTGCTTTAGCAGGTTAAGGAATGAAAGTGTTCATCTTATTTTTTAAAAGTATTCATTGACTTTTTTGTATGTATGATATGATACTGATCTTTGTTTTTTAAACACATTCTATTTGAGAAACCAATAGAGATTTCAAGAGTTATTTTAAATAAAGGAAAGTTAAATTTGACAAGTGTGAAGTGTATGATCCTTTTCATATTTGACATTTTTGTGCAATGCAAAAGTTTAATAGTTTTGCAGATGCTTCTGTGTAATAACTAACTTGATTATTATAGTGTATAAAGAAATGCTTGGATTTATATTTAACCAAGCCAATAATGTGGACAGCCTATTTACTATTGATCCTAAAAGGACCGAGCAATAAGAACTTTAATTATAAATTCATTATCATGCTGCTATTGGTAATGAATCTTAAACTTAAAGCTGTTTGATGGCAGTAGTATTGGATTTGGATTTTAGGTTTAGTTTTGTCAGTAACTACATGTGTGAATTAAGGAAAGTTGCCTGAAGTCTTTGAGCTTCCATTACCACGTCTGTAGCATGGTGGGGCTAGATTGTGTAATCCGGAAGGCCTTTTCAGTCCTGAAATTCTTTATTTCTGACTAGTCCCTGGTTTGCAGTGGAAAAAGAGATCTGAGAAATTAGGGAATTTGTCCAAATTTGCAGCTAAAGTTAAGAGGCAACGCCAGGACTAGAATACCTGGTTTTCTACCTTTAAATACCTACAGTTCAAGCAAGTTGACTTTTGTAGGCAAAGGCATAGAAATACTTAAAATTTGTTATGTTATTTTAAACTTTATAGCTGTTTCTTTTGCTTTATTGTTTTAATATCTGAAATTCTCTTTATAATAATTATTTAACGTAAAATTTTTTACGTAAGCCATTATACTTTTTAGTATAGTATTTTATTTCTTGACATAAGGTGGCTGGTTTATAGGGAAGATCCTGGTTCTCATACTTGCAAGTGATACAAGTCAATGATTATTCTATATGAACTACCCCTGTACTCCCTCTTCCTCCTCCCAAAAAAGATGCTTTGGAAACAAAAAAACTCTCTACTCTGACTTTGTGATTAGTCTTAGGGAATGTGTGTAGTAGGAAATTTGACCCTGTATTTTCTGTTTTTGAAAATTCCAAAAATAAATACTTTAGATAAAAGCTACTTTTTCTCTTTTTAAATAGTGTGTGTGTGTGTGTATATGATAAACACACACACTTAAATAGCATAAGACAGAAAACCAGATTCCATCTCTTGTATTTAATGTAACTGACAAATGTGGAGTTTGAGGCATTACTTAAATCTGTTTGTAAGAAGCAAATAAATAATGATTGATATCCTTTTCATAAGTTACTATATTTGAAAACTTGGCCTTCTTACCTCATGCTTGTTGCTCTTAATTTGTATAATGTAGAGTTTTTCAAACTTAACAGTATTTTTCAAGCTAACTTGTGTATAATGATGGCATTTTATTGGTATAAGTTTGCTTTATAAATTTGAATTCATAACTCTTGTAAAGCCAATTAGTAAGAAGAATGAAGTAATTTTAGTGAATGCAAAAAATTAAAGTTGGCAATATGGATGATTGCTATAAAGTTATCCTAATGTGCAGGTTATTTCTATATTTTGTTTCATTTTATATTATCAAGTTTTGCTCCTTGTAGAACTTAAGTTTCAGGCTCAGTTGTTCTTACGTTTACATCCCAATTTAAGAATGTTTTTAACTGATTCATGCTCTTGAATGGGGAATAGTGAAAATTACTTTTCAGTCTTGAATCACTAATACATTTAAACCTTGTATTTCTTGTAATAGGCAAATACAATCCTTGTAATAAAACTGGATGTTAAATGAACACTGTATCTAAGAATGACCTTTTCATCTGTTCTTGAACTGTCTACTTTTATGCCTTGGTGAGATAACCTACTGAAAAGATAGACCCATACCTAGTGGTATTTGAACACTCTGAATGCATTGTTACTGTAGTCTGTAGTTCATAAGATTTTTTTTTTGTTTGTTTTGGAACTACAAAACAGTGGAAAGTTCATAAGATTTTATGTCAACAGCCATATACATATCAGGGCTTTTAATTTTTTTAGTTTCCTGTAGAGCTATGTCTTTTCCTATCAGTGATACACTTAAAAGCATGAGATTAAGAATAAATTTGGCAGGAAAGGCTTTATTCCAAGCACTATACAGAAGTGACTAAACTTGACTACACTAATTGAACACATTTATGTTCTCCAGTGAGTCAACTGGAGCACATTTCACCTTTAAGCATTCAAAGTTTTGTTTTGTTTTAAATAGAGCTAAAAAGTAAGTACCATTTAAAAAATTCTGGCACCAGGAGAATTAGTATGGAAAACACTTAGTATGGAAGTAGAGGAGGGATTTGGAGTGGCTGTACTGAGCCTGAATCCTGGTGCTGCCACTTCACTATGCAAAAGAGCCTCTTTCCACATCTGTGGAAATAAAACTAATTGGACTTACACCTTACTTATAATGTACTTGTAAGAATTAAATAACTTCTCGGTTTGTGAAAGCACCTGTTGCAGGGCTGCAAAGATAAGATCAGGCACACCCAGGGTTAGTTTCCCTTGGATCTCTGCCTTCATCGCAGGCTTTCTCAGTCTAGAAAATAAATTATATGTCCTGAAGACAACATTTTAAATTCTGTGATTTTTAGTTTTGGACATATGTGATCTTTCTGGACAGGGTTTTTCATTAATAAATCTTTGCCTAAACATTAGAATATATTAAATTTTCTTTATAAATTGTGTGTGCACTATGGAGAAAATTATTCTTGTGCTTGTGAAAGTAAAACACACAGGGTTAGAGGCAGGACATGTCAGTCTATACAGCTGAAAGATCAGTATGAAAATATGTAACGAACAATAGCTATACCTTAATTACCAGACTTTGATGAGTATGACTTTGTATTTATTGGGTAATACAGAGTTAAATATTAATTTTTATTAGCTATTTTAAATTCTTTTTAGAGGAGAACAGAATGTTTTTAAGTCTCTTTCTTGAACTTGCTGTTAGATTTGTAGTCCTCAACTTTGGCTATATATCATAATTACCTGGGAAGCTTGAAAAGAGCATTGATGCTTAGGCCCTAGAGATACCGATTTAAATAGTCTGGTGTGCACTGTGGGCATCACTATTCTTAAAAGCTCCCCAGGTGACCCTGATGTACAGGCAAGGTTGAGGACCACTGATTTGAAGACTTGATTCTTGGTTGGCATGAAAATTAAAGTCAAATGCTAGCTGGGCACCTTGGGTTTTGAAGTAAAATGATAGATTTAGCTATAATGGGAACTGATGATTGGTGTAGCATTTTATAGCCTCACACAGTCCTTTCCTTTATGTGAGTCTCATTTAATTTGTATTCTCTGCTGCTTTGAAAGTCTTTAGGTGGTAACCACTATCAAAGGTGGATCATGTTTCTGTTGCGAGCAGATTGATTAGAAGTCCTGCGCATATTTTCCCCACGTCCTTTCTCTGTGCTCATGCTCATCCCTCCATCTGCCACATCCTACCTTCCCATCCTATGTTTAAATTCATCCTATATATGTCTTTCGCGGCTCAATCTCTTTCCTAAAGTAGCTTAAAAGATGTTATACCAGTGTCCATGCAGAACTGTTTGTGGCCATCTATTTAGGTAAATGACCTGAATTAGACATCATACCAAGTACATCTGTCTCTAACTTGGAAATGTGAAATAGCCACATTCTAGGTTTTTTCCCTAGAGAATAATAAACCTTTGTACTATCTGTTGCCCAGTTCTTCTTAGAAGCTCTGCTGTGAAAAGACATTCATAGATTTCCACAAGGGTATGTGATTCATCCATTCTTTTAGAATAGTGGTTCTGAATTTTCTTTGAAGCAATAACCCATTTGAAAATTGGCTATAAACTGTGGATTTTTGTCTGAAAATTACATGTATACACAGGTATGTATTTAGGTTCAGGCACCTCCTGATCCCTCTTTAGAGAACTATTGTATGCTAGTTAAGGACTCAAACTCTTGCTGTAAAAAGCACAATACAACCCCTAGATCAAACCTGACCATGAAGAGGGCTAAATACTCAGACCACATTGTTTTGCTTCCCCTGATTAAATTGCTTTTATTGAATTGAATATTGTTGTTATGCTTCACTCAGCATTGAACATTTTGAGAAACAGCTCTACCTGCAAAATTTACTTTTGTTTTTATTGTAGCACTGTTAGAGATTTTATCTTTATTTCAGTGTTTTTGAAAGCATGGGGTAGCAATCCATTAGTGGGTTGTAAAATCAATTTGGTGGTCCTAACCAATATTTCTTGGTTTTGTGTTATTTTGCTTTTTTCCTATGTTGGATTTAAATATTAATAAGATCATATTTGATTTTAATGTTACACTGTTTTCTTTATAGTATTATTTTATGAACCTTTTCTTTTTTATGTAATAATGTGTATATTGCTATGCAAATTATATTTCTTACTGAGTTTTGTGATCAGTAAAGCTTAAAAACTACTGTATTTCATCATATTTGTCTTTTTTTTTTTGAGACAGAGTCTTGCTTTGTTGCCCAGGCTAGAGTGAGTGCCGTGGCATCAGCCTAGCTCACAGCAACCTCAAACTCCTGGGCTCAAGCAATCTTGCTGCCTCAGTCTCTCGAGTAGCTATGACTACAGGCATGCGCCACGCCACCATGCCCGGCTAATTTTTTCTATATGTATTAGTTGGCCAATTAATTTCTTTCTATTTATAGTAGAGATGGGGTCTCACTCTTGCTCAGGCTGGTTTCGAACTCCTGACCTCAAGCGATCCTCCCGCCTCGGCCTCCCAGAGTGCTAGGATGACAGGCGTGAGCCACCGCGCCCGGCCTCAACATGTGAATTTTAGGAGAATACACATGTTCGGACTGTAGCAGGCAGGAGACAAATATCTCCACTCCCACTGGAGTGGCAGGCGTGAGCCACCACCCCCGGCCTATCATATTTGTCTTAAAGTGAACTTAAAGGAGAAATTTTTTCTCTTTATTCTTATCTGTAAAATGGCGGTAATAATAGTTGCTACCTAATAGGGTTATTATTAGGAATAAATATATATATATATATAAAGTACTTAGAACAGTGCTTACCTAGTACACAGCAGGTGCTCAATAAATACTAGTTATTTTTACCAGCACAGCCAATCTTCAGAGGTAATGCTTTGTTTTTATCTTAAGCATATTAAAGACTTTTGTTATGAATCATATTCTTTGCTTTGGCTACTAAGAAAAAGCAGCTCAGAGATCAATTTATGGCCAAAGGTTAGCAACTAACCTTTTAGCTATCTTCCCTTGCCCCTGATTTGTCATTTAAGTAGTTCTGTTGCATCTCTGCAAGCAGCCCTCAAACCCTCTGGGACATCAGAATCATCAAAATGCGACATTAAATTTAATTCTATTATAATTTCAGAGATGTTTTTATATTCATCTGTGTCAAGAGGGAAAGGCAAGGCTCTAGTGAACATTCACTTGATTATTTAAACTGTAGATTAACTCAAAGATCAGTTTGGTTGGTTTCTGACTGTCTCAGCTTTTTACTAGATGATTGAGTTCAGTATGGAGAAGAGAACCATATTGAACAAGTTTGTAGGCCCAGCTAACCCTGTGCTTTGTCGAAGTATAAGTTACAGTAGATTTCCTCACAGTGAAACTCTACTAAATCTTTTTATGCAATGAAATAAAAAGCTGTCCATCAAGAACCTTCATGGAATATGGTTCAGTGTTTTTCCATGATGTGGCATCAGAATAATATTGGAGTTTTAAATTATTTGGCAGTGTTAAATATTACATGCTTTTTATTACTTGGTATATACTATGTATCTGTCATGAAACATTTCTGAGCAAAATGGTAAACGCCACATTTCTGAGTAAGCCAAATCAGTTTATATGGTAAAAATACCTGGAAAAGAAGGTGTCATTAAAATGTAGGAATTGTAGTTTCCTAAACTCCCCCGAGGGGTATATAGTTCTTAAGGCTGATTTCTCAGTTGTATGTTTTTAGAAACATAGTGTTTGCTTTTTTGAATCTTTAGTTTTTCAATAATCCATTTAAATCTGGAAAAAATTACTTAGACTTCTTTGACCATATTTAATATAAACCTTAAGAGATGAATGCTCCCGTATGTCTAAGAATTTCTGAAACCCAGAAGTCCTTAGAAACAACTGGTAAAAGACAGATTGTAGAAGTCTTTCCCTTTAACAGAAAAGTTAGAGTCTTATATGTAGGTTTAATGTTTATTACTTTTAACAATTTGGAGAATTTGCAATATAAATTTCAAATCCAAACAAATATAGAAGAATTCATTCTTGATGGGAATAAATTTAAAAGTGGAGAGGGGCAGCAACTCCAGTGATATGGAACAGAAAAGAGTAGGAAAGTAAATTAGTACAGTAGAGGTGAAGATGTTGATAATGAAGTCTTGGTAGCAGTAAACGGTGAGCAAGATCTTGCCCTTGGAATACATACCTATGCATATGATATGGTAGGATGTTGGAATCTGAGATGTATGTGTATCAGAGGGCTGATGGCATGTGATTTGAAACAAAGTTACGGTGGACGTAGCTTTGTAATTATTTTAAATTTTAGAGAAGAAATCGGAGAAATAGTTGTTTTATATTAGATTTTTATATTTGGATTTTTCTAATGTGTAAATGTTAGAATATTTCCCCAATTGTATTGGAGGATATAAGTTAAGTGAAATCGCTCTTGGTCTTTGGGGTCATGAGGAAATCTCAGAGGTCAGTGACCTAGGCCTGAAATTAAAAAGGTTTAAAGCTGGGCTTGGTGGCTCACGCCTATAATCCTATCACTCTGAGAGGCTGAGGTGGGAGGATTGCTTGAGGTCAGGAGTTCAAGACCAGCCTGAGCCAAGAGCAAAACTCTGTCTCTACTAAAAATAGGAGTGAATGAATGAATGAATGAATGAATGAATGAATGAATGAATGAATAAATAAGTAAAATGAAATTAGAAAGGTTTGAGCATTTTTTACTAAAATTATAGAGAAAGGGAGTCTTAAGTGGGTAAGAGATGGTAAATGGGAATTGAGTATGTACTACAAGACATGCCAGATGTCATTATGTACCTTTTGTAGGGCTGTCTTTATTTTTGTAAGCATAAAATTATTTGTGGAGTGTTTTAAGGTCCACTTGAGACAAACTTTCACTAACTTGTGGTTTCTAGAAAGTTCTGGAATTTCTCAAAGGTGAGTTGCTGGAAGGAAGCATATCTAACGGGAAGGGGTCTGTAGACTTTGAAAGACTCAGGTTTGAAAGTTAGTTTTGCCATTTAATTATTACTTAGGTCAGTGACTTCACTCTGGACCTTGGCTTTGTCATCTCTAACAAGTATACAATAATTTTTAACTTGAGAGTTTTTGCGAGGTTTATGTATAGCAGGTTAGGCATTCAACAAATGGTAGCTGCAATTATTAGTCATTTTAGGAACCTAACTTGGTGATTGGAAGGATCCATGTTTTACTTCTATAAAGTTTTAAATACACGAATGTTCAAAACTGAAATGTAAATCAAGAGAGATTCTCTAATTTGCATCCACTTTTCATTGCCTATTTCTGCAAGTGGCTTGTATTTTGTTAGGCTTATTTACTTTTATAAAGTCCTTCTTCAGCTACACGATAGCTTTTTTTTTTTTTTTTTTTGAGACAGAGTCTCACTTTGTTGCCCAGGCAAGAGTGAGTGCCGTGGCGTCAGCCTAGCTCACAGCAACCTCAAACTCCTGGGCTTGAGTGATCCTTCTGCCTCAGCCTCCCGGGTAGCTGGGACTACAGGCATGCGCCACCATGCCCGGCTAATTTTTTATATATATATCAGTTGGCCAATTAATTTCTTTCTGTTTATAGTAGAGACGGGGTCTCGCTCTTGCTCAGGCTGGTTTTGAACTCCTGGCCTTGAGCAATCCGCCCGCCTCGGCCTCCCAAGAGCTAGGATTACAGGCGTGAGCCACAGCGCCCGGCCTACACGATAGCTTTTAATGTTATTTTAACTTTTAAAAATATAACTTACTAGGTTTTTCTATTAAATTTGTTACATTGTTTTGTGGTAGACTATTTTTCCATATCCTCATATTGGAAGTAGGGCAAGTATTTAAATATTTGAATTTTTCTATCTAAAGGTAAGTTTACAGAAATGGAAAGCTGGTTCCGTTTTTATGTTTTTTTTTTTTTTTTTTTTTTTTTTTTTTTTTTTTTTTGAGACAGAGTCTCGCTTTGTTGCCCAGGCTAGAGTGAGTGCCGTGGCGTCAGCCTAGCTCACAGCAACCTCAAACTCCTGGGCTTGAGTGATCCTTCTGTCTCAGCCTCCCGGGTAGCTGGGACTACAGGCATGTGCCACCATGCCCGGCTAATTTTTTATATATATATCAGTTGGCCAATTAATTTCTTTCTATTTATAGTAGAGACGGGGTCTCGCTCTTGCTCAGGCTGGTTTTGAACTCCTGACCTTGAGCAATCCGCCCGCCTCGGCCTCCCAAGAGCTAGGATTACAGGCGTGAGCCACAGCGCCCGGCCTTTTATGTTTTTTTAATGCTTAGAGTATATTACTAGTAAAAATATCCTGTGTGTGTGAAAAATAGCATTATTTCTTTTCAAGCCTTTTTGTAGAATTTTTGAAGTTTCTATAATAGAATTATATATGTGTCACAGTTATAGTGTCCAAGAAATTTTATTTCCATTTGTCTAGCATTTGCTATCTGATTCAATTTCACAAGGATAATACAGTTGGAGACTTTTACAAAATAGTACATTTAGAAGAAAAGGTACTTAATATGTAGCATTATGATCATTGTTGGGTGTATTGGTTCTAGCTTATTAATAAAACCATTTTTATGATAGTAAAAAGTAGTGTGTTTCCAACTCATTGGCAGCCTGTTGGGAACTGATTCTATTTTAATATACATTGCATTAATTTCTCACTTAATATGTTTATTTTTATTAGTTTTCAAACACCTAATTAGGTGAAACTGAATTGATTGAATTTTTATGTTACAGGAGGTTACCTGGAGCAATTGATGTTATTGGTCAGACGATAACTATCAGCCGAGTAGAAGGAAGGCGGCGAGCAAATGAGAACAGCAACATACAGGTTCAGTATTCAAAGATACACAGTTGTCTTAACTAGAAGATTGTATCTGAGTTCTAATTTAATTTACTTAATAGACATGCATAGTGCTATGCTATGTTTTAGGTGCTACAGGGATATTTTTTAATTTATTTTTTTTTTTGTTTGTTTGTTTGTTTTTTTGAGACAGAGTCTCCTTTGTTACCCCAGCTAGAGTGAGTGCCGTGGCTTCAGCCTACTCACAGCAACCTCAATCTCCTGGGCTCAAGCAATCCTTCTGCCTCAGCCTCGAGAATAGCTGGGACTACAGGCGTGCACCACCATGCCCGGCTAATTTTTTCTACATATGTTAGTTGGCCAATTAATTTCTATTTATAGTAGAGACGGGTCTCACTCTTGCTCAGGCTGGTTTTGAACTCCTGACCTCGAGCAATCCGCCCGCCTCCGCCTCCCAGAGTGCTAGGATTACAGGCCTGAGCCACCCCGCCTGGACCTACAAAGAGATTTAAAAGGTGAAACCAGACCAGGGTGGTGGCTCACACCTATAATCCTAGCACTCTGGGAGGCTGAGGCCTCCAGGAGGATTGCTCAAGGTCAGGAGTTCGAGACCAGCCTGAACAAGAGTGAGACCCAGTCTCTACTAAAAAAATAGAAAGAAATTAGCTGGACAACTAAAAATATATATAGAAAAAATTAGCCGGGCATGGTGGCACATGCCTGTAGTTCCAGCTACTTGGGAGGCTGAGGCAGGAGGATCGCTTGAGCCCTGAAGTTTGAGGTTGCTGTGAGCTAGGCTGAAACCACAGCACTCACTGTAGCCCAGACAACAGAGCGAGACTATGTCTCAAAAAAAAAAAAAAAAAAAAAAAAGGTGGAACCAGTTATCCTTATATTTATTACAAAGGCATTTCTATTTAGAATAATTTCTGGATCTTTTGTAATAAGGCTTTTCATTTTCCTTGTTATAATGTAGGTTGAATATCCCTTATGAAAAATGGTTGGGACCAGATATGTTTCAGATTTTGGAATTTTTTGGATTTTGGAATATTTCTGATATCATAATTAGATATCTTGGTGATGGGACCTAAGTCTAAACATGAAATTTGTTTCATGAATAATTTGTTATAAAAATTTATTGATTTATTAAAATATTTTTTCCCTTGGGGACCCTGAATAAACTGCTGTGGGCTTCCATTTCAACTGTGACCACCCATCACATATGAAGTCAGGTGTGGGATTTTCCACTTGTGATGGAATTTTGGTGCTCAAAAGTTTTGGGTTTTGTAGCATTTTGGACTTCAGATTTTGGGATTAGGGATGCTCAACCTGAATATAGATTCATTGAACAAAAAATTGGAAAATGAGAAAAGTTTAAAGAAGAAAAAGATCATTGATTCTGCCACCTAGAGATAACCCCTCTTAACATTCTGGTAGATCTCTTCCTTATTACTAAGCAAAATTGGGATACTGTTACATTTTTGTGTATTTTTTAATCTAAAATTCTAATTTGCTGTTTTTTATATTATATGCTTTAAAATTTCTTCATGATAGCTTCATTGTACAGATATACCATAATTTATTTATTTTTTTTGTTTTGTTTTGTTTTTTTTGAGACAGAGTCTCGCTCTGTTGCCCAGGCTAGAGTGTCGTGGCGTCAGCCTAGCTCACAGCAACCTCCAACTCCTGGGCTCAAGCGATCCTCCTGCCTCAGTCTCCCGAGTACCTGGGACTACAGGCATGCGCCACCATGCCCGGCTAATTTTTTCTATATATTTTTAGTTGTCCAATTAATTTCTTTCTATTTATAGTAGAGACAGGGTCTCGCTCTTGCTCAGGCTGGTTTCGAATTCCTGACCTCGAGCAATCTGTCCGCCTCGGCCTCCCAGAGTGCTAGGATTACAGGCGTGAGCCACCGTGCCCGGCCTACCGTAATTTATTTAGTGCAACATTTCTAGGGGTGGGTAGAGATCTTTTGTTTTCAAGTCAAAGAATGAAGGGAGATGAGTTATGAGTAAGCTGGATAATTAATGTTAGAACTTTAGTAAAACTGAGACTTCCAAGTATTCAGCTTGATCATACTTTTTTTATTCCCTTTTTCTGAGTACTTTAAAAATGTCCAAAGTATTTTATTTCTTACCTTCAATAAATTATTAATGTAAGATGTCCTTTTCTGCATCTTTAAAGACAAATCATTTCTAAAATGGAAGATAATTCTTTTTCTTTCCCTCCACCATTAAAATGTCACGATTTCTTAAAATGTTCTCTACTTTAAGAAATGGCTTATCTGCATAAGCCTTACAAAAATGACTATACTTAATTTTAGGAAAAGTTAATGAAAAGAGGTACTGTAAAATGACATGCTTTAGTCAGCAGTGATTTGAGAAGTATAAATTGCATATACAACATTATGTTGAGTGGTTGTGCTTTTTCTCAAACCTATTGCACATACCTAGGGAACTTGTGAAAAGTCCAAATTTCTAGGTGCCACTTTGCCTGCTGTTTTATTTCAGTAGGTTTGGGGTGTTTCTAATGGTATCAGTCCCTTACCTGTTCACACAGATAAACATTTTGCAAACACTGCTTTATTTTTCAAGGATAAACCCTTCTTCTTAAATTTACAAGGCTCACATGAAAAAGTTATTTATACTTTTCTTTTTTTTCTTTCTTTTTTTTTTTGAGACAAAGTCTCACTTTGTTGCCCAGGCTAGAGTGAGTGCCGTGACATCAGCCTAGCTCACAGCAACCTCTATCTTCTGGGCTCAAGCAATCCTATTGCCTCAGCCTCCCAAGTAGCTGGGACTACAGGCATGCGCCACCATGCCCAGCCAATATTTTGTATATATATTTTTAGTTGGTCAATTAATTTCTTTCTATGTTTAGTAGAGACGGGGTCTTGCTCATGCTGGTTTCAAACTTCTGACCTTGAGCAATCTACCCGTCTTGGCCTCCCAGAGTGCTAGGATCATAGGCGTGAGCCCCCATGCCCGGCCTTATTTATACTTTTCTTGCTGCCTATTACTTGCAACCTGTTGATGCATGCCTGGCAGTCTCTTATCTTGCAACCTGGTGATGACAGGCCCTAGTAAAGTAAATGTCTGACCTTGTTAAGGCTAGTATCTGTGATTAATGATTACATTGCCTTAACTTGAATACTTTAGCTTTGGTTGGGTGACAAAGATTATTTGTTACATTGTATTTATAAAGTACTTGTTTTCTATTGGGAATGTTTTTATTACCTAATTACTTTTTTTTTTTTTTTTTTTTTTTTTTGAGACAGAGTCTCGCTTGTTGCCCAGGCTAGAGTGAGTGCCGTGGCGTCAGCCTAGCTCACAGCAACCTCAAACTCCTGGCTCAAGCAATCCTGCTGCCTCAGCCTCCCAAGTAGCTGGGACTACAGGCATGCACCACCATGCCCGGCTAATTTTATATATATATTAGTTGGCCAATTAATTTATTTCTATTTATAGTAGAGACGGGGTCTCGCTCTTGCTCAGGCTGGTTTCGAACTCCTGACCTCGAGCAATCCGCCCGCCTCAGCCTCCCAGAGTGCTAGGATTACAGGCGTGAGCCACCGCGCCCGGCTCACCTAATTACTTTTTATTAAGAATTTTTTTAGGTAATGATCCAGTTGTTTTTCCTAGGCTTTGAATATGTACATTTTAAAAAGTATGTATATGAGTGTATATATGTGAGTATATATAGCTATGTATAAAAACAAACATAGAACTGTTATTCCCCCAAAAAAATATATGTGTGAATTAAACAACCTTTTACTCTGTTTCTTAGATAAAATGAAATTAATTTACTAAGGTTACTTTTAGATAATATTCACTCATCTTTTAACTATGCTCTACTTCTAGGTCCTCTCTGAAAGATCTGCTACTGAAGTAGACAACAATTTTAGCAAACCACCTCCATTTTTCCCTCCAGGAGCTCCTCCCACCCACCTTCCACCACCTCCGTTTCTCCCACCTCCTCCATCTGTCAGCACTGCTCCACCTCTGATTCCACCACCAGGTAAATAGTAAAGACATTTGATTTTGAAACAAAAAATAACCCGTGTTTCTTTTATTGAATTTAACAAAATACATATTGTGAAATAATATCTTGATTACATTGCATTAGAAGTAATAGATATAATATTTATTATGGTGAGTCTTCAACAGATTCATCCTGAAACAGATATCTGTGTCTTGCTATTTCAACACAGCAAAGAGAAAGTATTCTAAAATAGAGAATGTACAGATATTGAAATTGCGACCCAGAATATGATAGCGATCCCCAAACTAAAGTTGCCAATAGTAAATGCATAAATCCAGATCCAATTATGTTGGCCATATCTTAACTTGTTTTGAAAAATTTTTTTTAAATATCTTTAGAATTAGAATAGGTAAAAAAAAAAAAATTATATCCTTTGAAGATACTGCAAATTTCAGAAGAGATTAAGATTTCAGTCTGGTCTTTCTTTTTTATGTTGGTTTCCTTTTAGGAGACTGCTATTGGTTAAATACCTGGTATTTACTTCTTTTAAACAAGACAGAAAAATAATGTATATGGTATTTTTAGCTACTTTTATTTTATTAAAAACCAAGTCCATGGTAATAGAGACAAAAATTCACAAATAATCCCTAAATCTTATTTGTATTTATACTTTGAATCTTTCATCCAGTGGTCTTTATTACTGTATTCCCAATAAGTTTTCAATATTTATACATCTTAAACAAATTTTTATGAAACTTAACAAGAATGATTGAGATTATAATTACTTTTTCATAGGGAGAATGCCAGTAGTAAGGCATAAAATTAGCTGCTGGTCTTATCAGAAAACCTGTGAGACATGTATTAGGATTTACTTCCTAATAACAGAAACAGTTTATACTAGAGAGCCATATACTCGCACTCACTTTGCATTTGTGAGAGAATTGTCTTTGTTTTGAGGTTCCAGTTGTAATCAGTACAGAGCCTAATAATAGGTTAGAACAGTCCTTCCCTATGTATTCATCCTTGCTCTAAATCTCAGCTACTGCCTCTGCCCTTCATCTTCTACACCTTTGATTTCCTTCCACTGTCACCTTGCTCTCAAAAAGGATAAGAAAAATATTATCAAAATGACTTGTGGCTTTAGAGAATCTGCTGTCTCAAAAATTGAAGAAAGAGAAAAGTGGAGTAGATTTAGAGGTCCTTACTCTAGACAATGTTCTTTCTAAAGGTCAATGAATTTTGTGTTCCAACAACTAAATTAAACACAAAACTATTTATAAGTTGGGATTGGACCTGTGCTTTTTGGGTTGTTAATATATTGAGTATTAACCAAATGAAAGAAGAGGGCTGATGTGCTTTATAAGGAGGATTTGTGTGATTCTTAAATGAGTCCTGTATTCTCTGAAAAAGTTAGATAAAATGTAGAAATAATTAAGTTTTGAATTTATTTGATTGAGGATGATTAATGTTTGTAATAATAGTCCTTATGCTACATTGCTTTGTAATCTTATTTAAACTTTACTAGGTACTAAAGGTGATTTGACAGAATTTTCTTCTTAAATTTTCTTTTTCTCTTATTTTTTCTTTTTTTATCCCCATTTTATGCATTGATTCTTAAATTTTTAAAAATTTTATTTTTAATTGGCAATTGTATATATTTATGGGGTACAGTGTGATGATCTGATCTGTGTTTACATTGTGGAATGATTAAGCTAGTCAACATCTGTCACCTCACATATTTATCATTTTTTTTGGTGAGAACATTTAAAATCTCTTTTAGTAGTTTTGAAGTATACAGTTATTATTAACTAGTTGTCATGTTGTACAATAGGTCTCTAAAACTTAGTCCTCTTATCTAACCTGAACTTTGTACCCTGGAGCATCATCCCCCATTTTCCATCCATACCTCCTAACCTCCTGGTAACTACCATTCTACTCTCCATTTCTATGAGTCCAACTTCTTTAGATTCCACATATTAGTGAGATTGTGCAATATTTATCTTTCTGTGTCTGGCTTTTTTCACTTAGCATAATGTCCTCCAGGTTTGTGCATGTCATTGCAAATGACAGAATGAAAGAATTTCTTCATTGACTGGCTAATAATATATCCCCAGGTAGCTAGTACTTTATTTGTTCAATACTAGTTGTTTATTTTAGTAGTAGAGGAGTGGCATGAATTAAAGATGAAAAAATAAATACTTGGCTGGTATAAGAATATCCAGAAGCTCTAGCAACCTCATTATCTGGAAGTTTGCTTTTTTCCAAAATGATAAAATTACTCCATTTTTTTGCCACATAGCCTCTGTTTATAAGCATAACAAATCTTTGAATAATGTTTGGGTTATTGTTGGCTTTATACTGGAGAGTGCCGCTGATTATTTTTCGGTTGCTGAATCTATCTACTTAATGATAATTCTCAGCTTTGTGCTTTTCATATTTTTATACCTATTTAGGTTTCCTTTGATGCTTATTCTTGGATTATATTTCCATGCTGTTGTCAGCATTTAAGAAATACAGATTTAGATGAATTCTAATGTTACTTTGAGCAGTACCCAACTGTGACTGATACTTTGAGCAGTACCCAACTGTGACTGGAGGATACCAGTTCATATTAAGACCAAATATTTGGAAGTTGAGACTGGATTACTCCTTATTTTTACTAGACTGTGAGCCATTAGGGAGAATATAGGCTGTGTTGTTTCCATCTTTGTTTCCCTGCAATGGTAGTCACAGTGTCTTATGTATAACTTGACATTCTCTAAATATGTTAGCTAATTGAGTGAAAAAAAAAAAATATATATATATATATATAAATATGCGTGTGTGTGTGTGTGTGTGTGTATGTGTGTGTGTGTAAATGAAAACACCAGAGGTGACTTTCAGGTTGACAGCTGATATAATTAGACTCGGCACTGGCTCTAAACACCAGTATGGCTGCATAGATACATACCAGCTGAATGTACACCCTGCTTAAAGATAATTTTCAGTTACCATTTACCTCAGAAGCGTGTGGTTAGACTATGTTCTGTAGTGTTATAATTTAAATCACTTTAAGAGTCACAAGAGGATAATGAAAGAAAGCTGGGACTCAGGAGTCTTTTTAAGTATTGCCTAAAAGGTACTCCATTGTCTTAGAGAAAACCTTGACTTTTCTGCTTTCTGTAGAAATACTAAAAGGAAAGAGGAAAGAAGCTTTCTTAAAGAATTGATTTAAATGAGGCTGGGCATGGTGGCTCACACCTGTAATCCTGGCAGTCTTGGAGGCCGAGGCGGGCGGATTGCTAGAGGTCAGGAGTTCAAAACCAGCCTGAGCAAGAGCGAGACCCCGTCTCTATTATAAATAGAAGAGAAATTAATTGGCCAACTAAAAAGATATAGAAAAAAAATTAGCTGGGCATGATAGCATGTGCCTGTAGTCCCAGCTACTCGGGGGGCTGAGGCACGAGGATCGCTTGAGCCCAGGAGTTGGAGGTTGCTGTGAGCTAGGCTCATGCCATGGCACTCCAGCCTGGGCAACAGAGCAAGACTCTGTTTCAAATAAAAAAGAAAAAGAAAAAAAGAATTCATTTAAATGTACTATAATGTTGCTTTTGTTAACATTAGATTTCTACTACATATGTTTTTAAGACTAAAGTCCTAAGTGTGACAAAACAAATACAGTGGTGATATGTTATTCCCATATTTTAGGGTGCTAGCAGTTTTTTTTTTTTTTGCAAATAGGGTGACCATAAATCCAGATTTTCCTGGAACAGTCTTACTTTATATCTTTTATCCTAGTGTAATTATTATTATTATTCATCCTTAGAAATGCCCTGGTTTGGATGAGAAAATTTATGGTCAGCTCTTCTTGGAGGTTTACAGACCTGGCTCATTGCATAAGTAGGTAGTTTACTCCTTGACAATTATGAGATGGCAGAGACAGCTCTCTCATGCAAAGGATTTTACTGTCAAGTAATTGACAGGAAAGGGTAGATGTATTGTTTCCTTTCCCCATAAACACATATCTACAAACATATATGAAACCTTATTTAGTAACACAGAGAGGACAAAGAATTTCTGGCTGTAATAGAGTTTTATGTTAGAGTACAACAAAAATGGGATAAGATCTCTGGGAGTGCAAAAAGTATTTAATGTGTTTGCTTTTACAGCCATACTCAAAAATCTATTATTTTCATTTTCTAGTGAGCCAGAAAATAGTTTCTATTATGTTAAGTTTTTTCAGAAATATATCAGTGTAGTTTCATGCTGCTCCTGAGTAATAATAGAAGAGCTAATATTTAATGCTCACTTTTGAAAGTATTATCCTGAGCACATCCCATATATTAACTCATCAGATTCTTGAACATTATCTGCAGTAGATATTCTAGTTTTATAGATGAAGAAACCCAGATTTAAGGAATTCAGGTAATAGCTAGAGAATAGCAGAACCAGAATTCTAACCCAGGCAGTTTTTCTTGAAAGTCTATTTTCTTTATTAACTATGTTGAAATGAATCAGTATCTATGGCAGGAAAACTGTGTTATATGTATTTACCACAGTAACATATCTGAGAACGTTGTTTTTTTTTTTTTTTTTTTTTAAAGCAGTTCCTGGATGTTGAAGTATATGCATATATATTTGTGTATGGGGAAGTTAGGGAGATTGTAAAGAGCAGGAATCCAATTGAGGTTTTACTGTTTGCCTGATTTGTGTTAGGAAGTCTGTGTTTAACTGAATAAGTCAGTTTTGAAATCCTTATTTATTGGAAGAAAAATTGTAAAATTGGAAGAATGTTATAGGGCAGGTGATTTTGTGTTTGCCTATTTATTGTGGTAAAATATACATAATATTTATCATTTTAACCATTTGTAAGTGTTCAATTCATTGGCATTTAAATATATTCACAACATTGTGTAATCATTACCATGATCTATACCTAAAGCTTTTTCATCATCCCCAGCAAAAATTCTGTTCCCTTTAAACATTAACTCCTTTCTCCCTCCTACTGGTCCCTGTTAACCTCTATTCTACTTTCCGTCTCTATGAATGTATTTATTCTATGTACCTCGTATCAGTGGAATCATGTATTTGTCTATCTGTGTTTGTTTCTGAAAAATAGAATTTAATTAATAATTATGAATTAACTTGATGGTAGGCTTTTAATTTAGGTTTTTGAATGTTAATTTGCGTTAGTGTAATCATATTTTATCTTCATTTTTTATAATGGAGTTTATTAGAGGATAGACAGCAAGTTCAGTTTGACTCATTTCTTGTTGCGTTAACTATAGGCTCATATGACTACAGTTCTGTAGGTCTTGGGAGCCATTGAAATCTATCCCAGTAGTAGAATTCTACTAAGTTGAAGAAGGTTCTTTGCTTTATTAGATGTAGCCCAACTACTCTCAACCACAAACAAGGCACCTCTGCTTTTGAAGTCATCTGCAGGGTTTGGCTGTTATTAGATATCAGAGGTATAAGATTCTTTTAGAAAAGAAGTAGATTCCTTCCTAAAAGACTGTTGTCATATAGGTCAGTATCTTACTAGTTATCTAATACTACTAATTGTATGAATTCAAAAGCCTTGTTTCTTAAATATGTTGATTTTGGGTTAGAAATGATGCACGGGAGTGGTGGAAGGGGTGGCAAGCCATTCACACCTGGGGTCTTTGTGCATTTACTCTAAGGCCTGCGTTCGCATTAGATTATTATTTCTCTGTTAGCAGTCTGGTTCTTTAGCATAGTAGTTCTCAAACTGTTTGGTTACAGACTTCGATAGTTTTTTAAAAAAACTCTTAAAAACTACTGTAGACCCCAAAGAGCTTCTGTTTATGTGTGTTATATCTATCTCAATTTTTGTCTTTAGAAATTAAAACTGAGAAATTAAAATATTTAAAGATACTCATAATAAACTCATTACATATTAATGTAATGAGTTTCACAAAGAATTATTTTGTGAAAAGTAACTTTTTAAACAAAAAATATTTAGTGAGAAGTGGCCTTGTTTTACACTTTTGTAAATCTCTTTACTATGTGGCTTAATAGAAAAAAGCTGGGTTCTCCTGTTTGTCTCTGCATTAACTCTATTGTGATATCACAAGTCATGTAGCCTCTGGAAAACTTCACGGTACACTTGTAAGAAAATGAGCATAAAAAAGGCAAATCACATCTTAGTACTTTTACGGAAGTAGTTTTGACCTTGCAGATTCCATAGGAGGGTCTCAGGGACCCCCAAGAATCCCTGGATGAAACTTTGAGAACTGTTGCTTTGGCAGAAACTTGGCCTATATTGGATGAATGCTATCAGTACCCTTGAGGATATACAATTTTCTCCCTTAAATTGAGAGGCTATTTTATGAATGTAACATTTGTTAAGCTAATTTTATAGTGCCGTGGAGTGTTGGTCTTACCCAGCAGGTTACCTCATATTAACTGGCCCTATTTGCCAGAAATGTAAACATTTTCTAGAAGTACTTTCGAAAAAATTTCTTGGAGTTTTTGAGAACTGTCCCCCATCTCTACAAAAAATTAAAAAATTAGCTGGGCATGGTTGTGTGCACCTGTGGTCCAGCTACTGAGAGGCTGAGGTGGGAAGATCACTTGAGCCCAGGAGTTCAAGGTTGCTGTGAGCTGTGACTACACTACTGCATTCTAGCCTGCGTAACAGAGTGAGACCCTGTCTCTTAAAAACAAAAACAGCCTATCAATGTTTTCAGTAAACTTAAGACAGGGAATAATGCTAATTATCTTTAATAAATAATGATATTTTCTGGCACAATTCAAATTAATTTAAATGCAAGTTTAACAGAGATTAAAAGCTTCCTTAGGACATTAATTTTTGAATGTCTTTTTCAACCATGGAAGTTACCCTTATAGTTATAATTTTAATACACCCTCGACTTGGCATTTTATGGAATCTAATTATGTTTTTAACATCTGCCTTTTGTTTGCACTGCTCTTCTAGTCATTTTGTTATTATATGTGAGCTGGTAGAGATCAACTGCTTTAAAAATTCTATATAAAAATATTGACATTTCTACTAAAAATACTTTAATTTGTCTAAAATAAGGCTTTTTTATTTTCTATAAGCTTTAGGTTGCATAACTTAGAGGATTAAGAGGTTGTAATAAAGATAAAATAGCTTGTCCATTTTATAGTTAATGTAAAATTATCTTTTTTACCTTTTAGATATGAAGTATGCTGGTAACATTTTGGTTGCTTTGTTTCATTATCATAGCACTTTTTAACACTATTTTTTCCTTAAAATTGTTTCCATCCTTTTTTGTACCTTGTTGTGATTAATTGTTTTGATTATTAAGAAATGGTTTTACAGTATTCTACATTCTGGTTTTTGTTTTTAAAAAAAAAGGTAGGTGGTAGATAATGTTTTTGTGTATATATAATTTTAAAAAATCCTGATACCTAGAAAAGTATTTCTGGTAGAAGGTGATATTTAATGATTTTTGTAAACCTAGATTTTTGTACTCAGTTTCTTTGTGTAAAACTTACTTGTGAGTATGATGGCTTTGAAGTAGAAATTGGTGAGACTTAAGAAAGTGATCAGGTTTGTCTGTTTCTTACATAGTAGTGCTGACAGAATTTGGAAGTGTGAGAAATAGGAAGTGTGGTTTATGTAATTCTGCCATGTTTTCTTCTTTCATTTGAACTTAAATAGAGAAAAGATAGGTGGTTATTGCATGTATTGGTTTTCTATTGCTACATAATAAATCACTCCAGAATGTAGTGTCTAAAACAGCGTACAATTATTATTGAACAGTTTTTGTGGGTCGGGAATCTGATCCTTTGCTTCAGGGTCTCTCTCAGATTCCATAGTCGTCTCTAAAGGCTTGCCTGAGGAAGTATTCCTCTCAAAGCTCACTCATCTCTTATTACAAGGATTCAGTTCCTGAGTTTGGCCAATGAGAAACAAAAAATGAAAAACAAAACAAAAAAGAAGATCCATTTCTTTCCTTGGCTGTTGGACTGAGAGGGCTTCAGCTCCTCACTCGTGTGGTCTTCTCCAGCGTGGCTGCTTGCGTCCTCAAAGCACGCAAGCCAAGAAGGCAGTAGAAATGCTGCCAGCAAAACAGAATCACTGTCTTTTGTAACCTCATGGAAGTGGCATCCTATCATTTTTTATTATAAATCTGTTTTTTGTGTTAGGAATAAGTCATAAGGTCCAGCCCACACTCAAGGTAGGACATAAAAACCAGAGGTGAACAAAGGCATAAATACCAGAAGGGTGGGGATCATTGACAGCCAGAATAGTCAGAAACTGTTTTGCTTTAATTATACAACTGGAATACATTCAGAATGTATCAGTCTTTGTTTAGTTTTTTGTGAGTTCAGAGCCCACTCTTAATTTTGTGAGAATTTTTAATATAGGTAAATTCTTTTTAATATGATGTTTAATAGAAATGCTGCCTTTCTGTCTCTTTGTCTCAGTTCCTTCCGTCTCCCAAATAGGATTTCAGATCTCCCTAACACACCCCCCCTTTTATATTGAAGAGTATGTGTTACAAACTGGAAAGATTAAATCCTATTCTCTTTTGAGAATGCCAAATAGTGTAGGCTTGTTATACTATTTTACTTTAGTGTCACATGTAGATTCCTTTGTTTGTTTCATAAAAATTTGGGATGAGATTGATTTCATCTGTATTGAGTTGCTCAGCAGTGAAATTTGGAGGGAAGTTTAGAATCTAATCTAGCAATTCTCATAGTGTGGTCCCAGGCCAGCAACATTATCTGTTGGAAAATTGGGAAGAGTACAAATTTTCTGGCTCCATTCCACATCTTCCGAATCAGAAATTCTAGGGGATAGGCCCAACAATCTGTGTTTTAACAGACTGTCCAGGTGATTCTGATGCATGCTCATTTTAATACCACTAATCTATTGAGTCTGTGAGAGCCTGAATGTTATTTTTTCAAACATATTTTTGTTGGCCAGTACTAGAAGTTTTACTATTGTTATGTATGGCTTTCCAGGAAAATATTTTTTTCTGTTCAATTTACAGATACAGGATAGGAAAGTAACACAATACGTGGCCTTGTATGTTTTAAGTTCATTGGCAAGGCTAGGCAGTGTGCGTGTTAGCCATGAAGGTGGAAGTGTTGAGTGGGGAAAGGGCAGGGATTTTTGAGACAAATCTTCTCTTCCCTTACACTGTTTCTCTTTTGTTAACACAAGTCAAATACTAAATAGTGATTTTTAGATGAGGATGATGTCCGCCTTACCTGATATCACATATTGAACTTTATTAATTGCCATTTGAAAATAACATTTGATTATTGTCAAAGAATCAGTTTTATAGTGTTTTATCAACTTTGTAGTCCTATTTCAGTGAACATTTACTCATAAAGATTTGCATTGAAATAATATCTTAGGTGAAATAGAGGTGTCACAGAAAGATCCCTCCCTAGTTCCCATGCCAACTTTCTGATATGTAGATAGTGATTTGAAAGACATGCTGTATATATAACATAGTTTTTCTTTGATTGTGTTAAAACCAGTTGAATGTTTTTATCTGTCCTATGATACTACTGTAGTAAAATTAACATTAAAGGCAGGCTGCAATTTTAATTACCATTGTAGCATACTTAGTAATTTGGTCATGTCTTTTATCTGTATGTTTTGTTGAAGTTTCACAACTTCACTGTTTTTGAGGACTAAATTTTGAAGGAGCTGACTAGTTTCGTAGTTTTTTTTTGCATGAATTGACGTTTTGGTAAGCTGCTGTAGTAAGCATTAGCTGAAATACATGCTGCTCACATGTTCATTTAGGTAAAGTTATTGGGCTTATAGTATGTAAAGTGAGTGGTTGATTTTGGTATAGTTCTTTATTTTATATACCTGAGAAAATAATCATGTATTTAAATATGGAAGCTAGATCAAATAGTAAAGTTCAATAGTCTTCTAAAAAAAATCTGTACTGTTCTAAAGAAAATTAGGTAATATATATTAAGAACATTTAATGCTCTGCTTTCCTTAATTTTCCCATTTAGTTTGGAGTCTGGAACTCTGCTAGCTTGTATTGTTTGCTGGATTCTTTTAGCTTAGTAAATTGAGAAGCAGCAAAATAACCTCAGCATGGGTAAGAATTGCTATTAACTGTGGGTTGGTGTGGTAGAATTGTTAGAGGCCTAATGATTTTTGAAACATGATGGTTACTTTACATATCTTTTTTAGTCTTGTTGGTTTTGTAAGTTTAGAATATCTTTTTATTGTATGTGTGGTTAAATCAGGTGCTTCAGTCTCTATTTTAAGGCCATTTCCTGCCTTAACATTTTTTTTAAATCTCTTATTCTGGTAAGACTTGTACATCACAACATTAAAAATTATTAGCAGATGTTTCCATTGACAAAACATTTGAAAGCGATTCTGTTTTCATTTTTTTTTTGTATGCATTTAGTTAATGAATTAGATTACTTTTTCCTCTTGGACTAATTTTGATGCAGTTTTTAAGATAGGATTTAGTAAATCATTCTGGCTGTGTTAAAGTTACTTATGGTGTAAAACTTTTTATGAACGAAGATATTTTAAATCTTTTTCTATTTTCCTACTTAGAAATGTCGTTTTTCTTAAACTGAAAGTAGTTACTATTTATTTGCATGCCACATAAATTGCCTTTCATGTATCTCTTAAATTTAAAATGCTGAATTTAATTTTAGTATTTAAATACATTTTACATTAGGATTCAAGGGCACATTTGGCCAGTGTAAATTGAGGATGTTTGTACATAGTTTATTTCTTAAAGGTTATAATGTATGCAGATAATGAGTGAGAATCACTCAAATTAATGTGCCCTGGGGGTGAATATTGTGAATTGACTCTACCCCCTTTTTCTCCTCCTACAAATCAAAGGAAATATTTATTAACTTTTCCTCACTTCTGCCAACAATAGTGCAAAAATCTGAGTCAACACTTGAATGTCCCACAATATACTGAGCTTTACAAAAGCAAATAACATCCATCATCATCTTGAGTTATTCTACACTACCTGCAGTGTTACAGAAAGAGCTCACGGATCAGTTTCCCTATTAAAATGTTAAAATAACAAGATCAGACGTAGATTATCAAATTTAGTTAGGGTTAATTTCATGGAGTTTGATGTTTGTGTATGCACAAGTGTGCTTTTTATCTGACGTCTAACTTCATTTGTGATTACAACTAGCGGGGGAAATGGTTGTTATCAAGTTGTGAGACTGGGTTTTCATCAGGGAAGTTGGATGTATACTTGAATTGTTGGTCCTCTGCAAGAAAACAGAATGCTTCTCTTGAGTGAATAAGCCAGGATAATGAGGCGAGGGGTTTTATCTCAAAGTTTGTTTTGGTGATGGCATAAATACATAACAGGTTCTGAAATCCAATTACTATATTAAATTTCATCACTTGTTTTTTAGGTATTCCAATAACTGTACCACCTCCAGGTAAAACTTTTTTTCATGTTTTCTCCATCATTGTTAATAAACATGAAATTTCAAGCTTATAGTTATAGGAGGGACAGTGTTGATGGCGGTTAGAATATGGAATAGGCTATTGGGATTTCAAGGTCCTATTTTCAGCTCTGCCTTTGCTTCATTCCAGTTTTGATTAAGATATTCAGTTTTCTTATACCTGTCTTACCCATTTCTGTAGAAATAGAGGTTCTGAGAAAATTCTCACCTTATCAATTTGTGAAGAAAACAGTATAGGATATAAAATAAAATTTTTATAAAAAATGTCTTTTCAGACCAATTAATTTTTTATATGATAAAGTGATTACAAGAAAGAGAAGGATACTTTATCTTGACTTTATTATGGTTTATGATTTTTTTTTTTACACCCTGCTGGTGTAGCTCAACATCATGAGAAAATATCTTCTGAGCCAGACAATAGTTAGATGGACTGACACTTAGGTGGTTGTTCTTAGAGTGGTGATTAATTGTTCATTATTGTAATGGCATGATTGATAGAAGTTTATATGTGGCCTAGTGTTGATTTTTTACATTTTGTCAGTTATTTGTTTTTATAGTGTAATAGCAAACCTGATAGCAAGTGTGTTTACTGAGTTTAGCGTTAAAAGCCAAGAAAGTATGTAGAGAATGAGAGGTGAATATGCTTGGAAGGGTGGGTCTAAATTCACAATGACCTTGATAATCAAACTGTGAAGTTTAGATACAGTAGGCTAGTATACATATTTAGATGTGGGATAGAGAGTCATTGATTGTGTGTGAATGGTTCTGAAAAAGACTTAGGAAAAGTCAAAGAAATTATTGGTGTGTCTTTTTAGTTTCAAAAGCAATGTGGTTGTGAGGCTGTATAAAATAGGACTGTGGGCTCTAATACTAACATGGTAATTGCTAAACTTTGTCCTTTTAGGATGTTTAATAGAGGAGTTAGATCCTAAAACTGGATACAGTGAAGAGCATGATAAACTTGAAATAGTTTTAAGCAGGGCTAAAAATCAATTTAGATGGACCTTTGAGAAGGGTTCAGAGAAGTGAGATTCATTTTTATTTGGAATACTAAACAGGTGGCTTAATGGAAGTGTTTTCAAATAACTAGAAGATAATAGAGAATCTGAGAGTGGAATACTTATTGTCCTCATTCAGGACAGTGTGCGAACTGTACTGTGAGAGACTAAATTATATAATTTAATGCATTTCCTAGTAGTGAGGGTTGTGAAAATTTGGAAGGAATTAGTATCATAAGGAATTGGTATCCTAAGTTGTGGAATCTTCAAGTCTTTTGTTGGGCTGCTTTATTGCCTGTATGAATTCAAAAGTGCAGAGTAGATTATCTGTTAAGCTCCCTTTTAGCCATATTATTCTGTGGTATTTCATTTAAGTATTGTGAATTATTGAGAATGCAGACCTCATTATATAAAGGTACAAATTATTTTCCTTTGAAACTAATCCAAAAACTACATTATGTGCCTTTCTTTGTAAAATAGTTCATTAGGGTTGTGCTATTTAAAATGTATTTCATGGTGGATATTCTCAGCCTTGAGCATTTATATATTCACTGGTAAGATTTTATTTATAAATTACACATTTTAAGGAAATTTCTATACATCTAAAACTCTCAAAATATTTTTTTGAAAGGTAAATGCTATTTTATTTGCTTTTCTTCTAAAATACTCTAAGTATAATATATCTGGTGGCAATACTACTACTGTTTTATGTATGGAAAAGGTAAGGCATTGAGATGAACTTTCTCATACTCACAAAATGGGCTGTGTGTGGTGCTGAAAATAAGACCGGGTGTCCTGACTCTTCAGTTTGTGATGTGTGTTAGACCAGACTGTTTGTTTAAAGTTTTATTGCTCCAAAAATCTGTTTATAAGTTTGAGCTCCATTTTTTTCTGTTCATTATAACATAGAGAAACACATTCACATCCCCACAGAAATGTAGTGATACGCAGCAACTTTGTTTCGCTCTTGACATGAAGTGTACATTCTGTTAACGCTCTCTATCTTATGGTTGAATGTTGCAGGTTTTCCTCCTCCTCCAGGCGCTCCACCTCCGTCTCTTATACCAACTATAGAAAGGTAAATCAGCATAGATAGTGTGAACTTTTGATCGTTGCTAGTCTTTTGGCAGAAGAGTCACACACACATCTTGGTAATGTTTTCAAAGATTTAATTTTATAAACATAGCACCTGCCTTTTAATTCATAAAGTTAGATCTATGTTAGTTGATTTTATATAACCAGGGGTCCTCAAACTTTTTAAACAGGGGTTGGAGGGCTGTTGGAGAGTGTGGCCGCACGTTCCACGCATGCGCACTGTGGGCCCGGGACAAGTCGGCTGCTAAGCAGGGGACAGGCAAAAACACCCGGCGGGCCGTAGTTTGAGGACCCCTGAAAGCGGTTGGACCTATAGTCTGATAACAAAACAGAGCGAAGAAAACTAAATCATCATATTTTTAAATAGTATCTTGTTTTGATTCATGGCACACTGATTAAAGAAACCCCTAGACTGTTAAAAACTTGGCTGCAGTCAGTTTTGTGGAAAATACAAACATAAATTACTAGAAATCATGAATAATACATGTCTCTTTCGGGATTAGGGAAGGACAACTATTACTGGACCATAGTAAAGAAAAGCTCTCTCATTCCTTGACAGCCTGCTGCATTGCAGCTTCCGCAGAGAAGGATTGGTGGGTCCATTCTGTGTGGCAGTAGCCTTATTTTTATCCCCTGTATTTATGGTTTATGGTAGCTAGAATGCTGTGCTAAAGAATATTTCCCTCCTGGGTGGCAATGTGGTGCTTAACAGCGTAGGCTTTGGAATCACACAGTATTGCTAGACAGGCTTCACAAACCTTTGAGACTCAGTTTCCTTTTTTACCAAAGGGATTGGTAGAGCCATGAAGATTTAAAAAGCTAGTGAATATAAAGCATCAGTATAATTTTTGGCAGATAGAAATCACTAAAAAGAGCTATTGTTAAGTCCCTGTTAAACATTCTTGTTTTCTCAATCAAAGATCTTAAAAATTGTTATTTGTTGATCCTGTCATTGGGGCTGAATTACTTATTTATAACTATTAAACTAATTTTTTAGGACTGAATTTGAAATCTCAGATATTTTGTTAGCTTAAATGTTTCTATTATTTCACTTGTGAAGCAAGCTGAATTGATTGGATTATTTGTGTTAATTAGCACTATCAAGTTCTATTTTTTGTGTAAAATTAGGTGTTAGATTTAACGTTTTTGAAGTTTAAAAGCCTATGTTTTAGTATTAAAAAATTAAACTATGAATCATCAATCATGGTGGTTGAATTTTGCCTTCATGTTTTTTCATTTGTACCAAACTATTAAAATTCAGAATTTATTTGCAGCAAACATAAAAATACATTTTTTCCCTCAACAGTGGACATTCCTCTGGTTATGATAGTCGTTCTGCACGTGCATTTCCATATAGCAATGGTAAGTATTGTTATGAGTTGCCTAGATTCAATTTGAGTCAGTAAAGTACTTAAATATTTTTAAAGCAATAAAAACATGCTTTCATGCTTGAAAATAACATCTTATAGAGCAATTTAAAAATATTAACTAAAGCAATAACTGGGTCTGCATATCTACAAGTTTACTTAACAAAATAATTTTCAAGTATTTATCAGTTATACTTTTAAAAATTAATAAATGATGACACAACAGGGATATTTATACCTTGCCTTTTTCTAAAAGAATTTGTCACTGGTTTGTCTTTATTGTTCGTAATATTTCTGTTTCTTGACTTGAGGCATCCAACTAACCTTCTTCTCATCGTTCTCCATCGCTGGTTTAATTTTTCTTCTAAATCATTTGTAGGTCCTCTTTTGAGTTCACTCTTGACAACTTTATTCCAAGGGCTTCTGATACCGCTTAGATATCTTGATCATCGTGCATTCATCTATTTTTAAAATGATTTGCATTGTACTAAGTTTTAGGGGTACGCTAAGCTGTATATGGTGTTTGCCCTCATCAGATTTATAGGCTCGTGGGGAAATAGCCAGGTGACAGGAGAAGAGGGTGTCATGGTAGCACAGAGGAGTGGTTTTCTACTTCCGAGGGGTGGAGCAGTAGATGTTGACTTCCAAGCTATTCCGAGAGGGAGAACACGGAAGGCTTTATGAACTGAAAGAAGTGAAGCGTGGCCGGAGTGTAGAGAGCATATATATGGTCAAGCAGGGCATCGCAGCCATGCTGTGGATGTGGACTTTATTCAGGGGGCTGTGAGGAGCCAGTTATTTTTATGTGAAATTGCTATTTAACATTTTAAAAATTTCCCTTCTGGCTACTTACTGTGAGGAAATTGTTGATTTGCAGGATAAGTAGCAAGGTTAGGATGGACCCCCATCACAAAAGGCAGATTAACAAGAGAAAAATAAGCTTATTAACTTGTATACCTCGTCTATACAGGGAAATAGCTTGGCAGATGAGTAGTTCTCAGAGGTGGCTTAGAAGTCTGGTGCATATAGCATCTCCAGCAGAGAATAGCAAATATGTAGAGAAGTGACAAGATAAAAGAAAAGGACTTTGAATCTCTAGCCCTGGTCAATTGTGGAAAAGCAAGATACATGTATATGTGGAGAGAGAGAACAAACATCAAGGCTAGTTAGGTTTGTCATGTCGTTTCGTCTCCAGGCTCCTGAGGGCCTAAAGTAATTTTCAGTGATCAACTTTTGTCCTTTCTGGTAGAAAGGAGAGCAGGGACACCTTTACCTTTGTAGATTTATGTCCTGCTTTTAGGCAGCATTTCGGAGGGAGGGGGCCAGAGAGCTTTTCTTACGTCTGATTCTCAGCTGCCTTCAGCTCAGAGTATCCCTTATGTTAACGAGGCGTGTTTGGGGATGGCGTGTTCTGGTATCCTACAGAAGTAATCCAGAGGAAGAATTAGGATGTACTTCCTAATATACTGTCCATATACTCAGTACCATTGAGGATGGAAAAAATTGAATGGACTCCAGAGATATTTATGTGGTAGAATCTGTAAGTCTTGGTGGTAGATCAGAAATATTAATAGGTAGTATATACTTCCATTTTTTTTCTGTTCATTATAACAGAGAAGCACATTCATACCCCACAGAAATTGTAGGGTTTTGATAGAACCTTACATCAGATTGAGGAAATTCCCTTCCTCTCCTAATTTTCCAAGGGCTTTTAAACTATGAATGGATACAGAGTTTTATCAGATGCTTTCTGAGATGATCATAATTTTTCTTTTCTAATCTGCTAATGTGGCACGTTATAATTTGTTTTAATAAACACTAATTGTTTGCTAATATTTATTTAGGATTTTGACATCTAAGTTTGTATGTAAGATTGGCCTGTGATTTCTCCTTATTGTACTGTCCTTACCTGGTTTTGGTATAGAGGCTTTACCATGGGATAAGTTAGGGAGTAGTCTCTTTTTTTTCCTGTTTTTCTGGAAGTTTGTGTATTATAATACCAGAATGGTCTATATGTTATAAATTAGTAAAACCCACCTGTAAAAGGCATCTGGCTTTGTAGGAAGGTTTTAAAATACTGATTTAATGTCTTTAATAGTTAGGAGAGTATTCAAGATTTATTTTCTTTTTGAATCAGTTTTGTTGGTAAGTTTTTGGGTTTGGGTTTTTTGTTTTTTTTTTAAGGAATTCATTTCAGTTACGTTTTTAAGTGCATTGGTATAAAGTATATAATATTCTATTTATTGTTTAATCTCTGCAGTGTCAGTAGTTGTGATCCCTTTTTGGTTCTGATAATGTTTATGTATTGTGTTTTTCTTAATCTTGTCAGAACCTTGTCATGTTTTGTCTAATCTTCAAAAACCAACTTTCAGCCTTTTCCTATTATATGGCAGTTTTCAGTTTCCTTTTTTTTTTTTGAGACAGAGTCTCCTTTGTTGCCTAGGCTAGAGTGAGTGCCGTGGTGTCAGACTAGCTCACAGCAACCTCAATCTCCTGGGCTCAAGCAATCCTCCTGCCTCAGCCTCCCGAGTAGCTGGGACTACAGGCATGCGCCACCATGCCCGGCTAATTTTTTCTATATATATTAGTTGGCCAATTAATTTCTTTCTATTTATAGTAGAGACGGGGTCTCGCTCTTGCTCAGGCTGGTTTTGAACTCCTGACCTTGAGCAATCCGCCCGCCTCAGCCTCCCAGAGAGCTAGGATTACAGGCGTGAGCCACCGCGCCCAGCCTGTTTTCTACTCTTTTATTATCTTTTTTGTTGGATTGCTCTGTTCTTTTTCTAAGTTCTTTAATTGGAAAATTAGCTCATTATTTTCAGTCTTTTCTGATACAGTGTTTTAAGACTAAATTTCCCTCCAGAACAATTTGCATCCCTAAACTTATGATATGTCATGTTTTTATCTATGTTTAGTTTCTGATGGTTTAAATGGATTTTTTTGACCCATTGAGTTATCAGAAATATGTTTTTAGTTTGAAATGGATGAGGATTATTTTCTCATACCTTTTAAATTTGACTTCTAACTTAAATTGCATGGTGGTCAGAGAACATGATGTCTGTTATATTCATCCTTTGGAAGTATTTGTATATTTTAATAAATGTTTCGTATGTTTCTGTGTCATGGGCAGTATTGTATAGTACATCCATTAAATCAACTTTGTTAACAGTATGTTGCACAGATCTTCCTATCTGTATTCATTTTTTTATCTGTTTAATCTGCCGGTAATTGAGAGAAGTGTGTTCATCCCCCATGATCATGGTAGATTTTCATATTTTTACCTTTATTTCTATTAGATTTTTTTTTTTTCTTTTTTTAAACCCAAAGCCAGCAGATATTTCTATTAGATTTTACTCTTTAAGAATTAACACAATATTGTTAACTACCTGGAAGTTTAAATTTGTTCTCTCTTCTTGGTGAATTGCATTATCCATATTCATGTAGTCATCCTTTCTTTCCTAGGTAATGCTTTTTATGTAAGTCTGTTCTGTCTTTAATATAGCTATTTATGTTTGAACTGGAGGTTGTTAGTATTTTCTATTTTTTTCCCTTCCATCCTTTCTAACCTTTCTGTGTGTTTTTGTCTTTTGTATTTAGAATATAGTTAGGTGTTTAAAAAGTACAAATCAGTATGTGTCTTAACTGATAAATTCAATCCATTTTTATTGAGATAATTGAGCTATTTGAACTTAACTCCCCACCCTTTTTTTTTTCTTTTTTTTTTTTTCCGTATGACATAAGCAGGAATCCCACCCTTTTTAATAAGTCTTTTTGAATTGACTAAGCTTTTGGTTGATTTTTAATTTTATTTTTCTATATATTGTTTTGAAAGTATAAATTTTATTTTTTTAGTAGTTACTCTTTATTGGATAATATATTTTGAGTTTGCATATATAATTACAATTTACTTGTTCAGCCATTCTCATCAGAGATCTTCTTTCTAGAGTAAATTTTCTTTTTCTCTAAGGATATCTGATAGAAGTACTTTTGATAAAGTCTATTGGTTATAAGTTTTGTTCATTTTTCGTGAATGCCATTGCTTTATTCCTAAAATGTGGTCTTGTTAAGTACTTCTATCTAGATTGATAGTTATTTTCTCTCAACACTTTGAAGATGTCCCAATGTATTCTGGTTCCCATTTTTAATATATGGAAGTTTATATTCAGTCTAATCCTGTTCACCTTGCATAATGGAGAGTCTTCCTTATATGTTAAGTCTTTCAAGATTTGTTCCTGGATCTTCCTCCAGTACTATGGATATTCACAATATATTTTCTTTCCTATTTATAAAGTAAATTTCTGTTAGGATCTAATGATACGTTTTTGGCGGAGGTTTTTGTCATTTTAAGTACCATAACCCTTTGTTTTTAATTATTATGTCTTTTTCTTTAGTTGCCTTTCCCCATCTTCCTGGTTCTGCTCCTTCATGGCCTAGTCTTGTGGACACCAGCAAGCAGTGGGACTATTATGCAAGAAGAGAGAAAGATCGAGATAGGGAAAGAGACAGAGACAGAGAACGAGATCGTGATCGGGACAGAGAAAGAGAACGCACCAGAGAGAGAGAGCGGGAGCGTGACCACAGTCCTACGCCAAGCGTTTTTAACAGGTTGGTTGGGTGTGCAGGAGTTTGTGCACATGTATTTTATATACACTTCTGAATTTATATTTGATGTGAGGAAGTGAATTCTAATCAGTTGGAAAAGATGCTTAGAGAATATTAAGGAAATGTATTTTAAAATCATTAAAAATTAGAGGCATCCTGTTACCTAAAACAGCAGTCTTCACATGTTTGTTCACCTATGCCTTAAAAAAATGTTTGAACTCCCTCACATCTGTTTATTTTGCCATCTAAAGCTTTTTTAATCTTAAGTTTAAATAGTTGACTAGCGAGATAATTTCTAGTGTATTATAAATATTAATATTTTAAAATAAAATGTCATCATTGGTTTAAATATATCCAATGAATTAAAAATATTGTAGTGATTTGCCAAACACCATCATCCACTTTTTAAAAAATACATAAATAGGCTGTCTTTAACAGTTGAAAAATTTTCATTTCTTTTTGTGCTTGAATTCTTTCTTCTGTACTACTTCCCCTAAAGAGTTTTATTCTAAATGTAAACATTTGGAAATCTTTTTGGGGTTTTTTTGTTTTTTAGGAGAAGGAAAGAGAAGTTTATTAATAATTTGCTGACAAAATTGGGTTTTGAAATCTTAAAAAATTTTTAGATTGATTTTTCTTTCTTACAGCACATCTATGTAAATTTAAATGTTTAAAAAAATTTGTTTTATGGCCGGGCGCGGTGGCTCACGCTTGTAATCCTAGCACTCTGGGAGGCCGAGGCGGGCGGATTGCTCAAGGTCAGGAGTTCAAAACCAGCCTGAGCGAGACCCCGTCTCTACTATAAAAATAGAAAGAAATTAATTGGCCAACTAATATATATATATAAAAAATTAGCCGGGCATGGTGGCTCGTGCCTGTAGTCCCAGCAACTCGGGAGGCTGAGACAGCAGGATTGCTTGAGCCCAGGAGATTGAGGTTGCTGTGAGCTAGGCTGACGCCATGGCACTCACTCTAGCCTAGGCAAGAAAGCGAGACTCTGTCTCAAAAAAAAAAAAAAAATTTGTTTTATGATCATACATCTCTGAAGTGATCATTTATGTTTATATGCAGTCATGCACCAGACGGGGTCCACAGATATGACGGTGGTCTCATAAGATGATACTATGTTTTTACTGTCTCTTTTCTGCATTTAGATATGTGTAGGTACACAAATACCTTATATTGCAATTGTAATTTTGTTAAATTACGATTACTGAATGCTGCCTACAGTAGTCAGGACAATAACATGCTGTATAGGTTTAAAGCCTAGGAGCAATAGGCTATGCCATATACCTAGGTGTGTAGTAGGCTGTATGATCTAGGTTTGTGGAAGTACGCTCTATCATGTTTGCACAACAATGAAATTGCCTAATGATGCATTTCTCAGAATGTACCCCTGTTAAGGGATGCATGACTGTATAAATATACATGTATTGATGAATGGATATTAATTACTCTTGTTAGGAAAAAACAAGATTTGCCCTGAAAACATAAATATTCAGGAAACCATCCTATAAACAGATGTGCTGTCATCCAGCCTTTGTTGTTCCATTAATAGGGCACAGGCAGAGTAGATTGAGCATAATTCCTAGGATTTTTGGAATGGTAAATGAGCACGAACTTTTGGAAGACTCCTCATATTGTCAAGCTATGACTGGTTGGCATCTTAGAACTTTACCAAAAAAGAAAGCACAAGAAGGAACTGAAAAGGCTTTATTAATCTCTTTTCCTTCCTTTAGCTCCTCATATGACTTATACATTGCAGTAACTTAATAAAAATTTACTGGCCAAATAAGTAAACAACAGTACGCTACGTGTGTGCATGTGCAGGTGTGTATGCACCACAGTGGGACAGGTGCTGGTGACTTTAGCCACTTTAAGTGCATGACTAAGTTCAAGGGCATGCCTTTCAGAAATTTGAATTATTTCTAATGTGTTGAAAATGAGTGTATTTGAGATAGCACTTTTATCTCTAGAATGCACATCTTCATAAGTAAGGAACTTAATGCAAAACTTGATAGGAAAGAAGAGTAAAATAAATTGCTTTGCTATAACTCATAAGTTTTCTTTGCTTAAATAATATTGTTCATTGAAGATTTGAGACTAAATTCTGATTGTTCTATTTCAAATACATGTACAGAAGTTACTGAAATTTTATTGAAACTTAAAAGCATTGATGGTGAAACCATGTTTGAGTTTCAGGTTGCTCAGCTGTAGGTGGTTAGGAGTCAATGTTTACCTAAATTTGACTAAAAGTCTCAGGCCAGAGAGACCAAGGGTGGTGGAATTTTGTGTTGTTCTGAATTATCTGGGTAAAAAATTATACTCTGGAAAATCCAAGTGAAGTGTAAGTAAAGGCCAGTTGCTTCTGAAGACTGACATTTTACCAATATAGCATGTAGTATGTGTTGTGTTAACAAATTACAGGGCCATTGTTTTGAAAATTACAGACTAGCTTCAACATCTGTTTTTTAGGCAGCTTAATTGTGAACCAGAAAGAAGGCTGGTCATTCTGGGATGTTTGAAATGAGCTCTAATGATTTCCAGGCCCAAGGAAATGTTTGTGCTACAGCCAGTTATCAGAAAAGGGGACGGGTCTTTACATTTTCGGTGTAGGCTTAAATCTTCCACCATCTGTTGTAAGGTTCCCAGCATATGGCTGCCTTCAGAACCTAAAGGCCCCACAGCTAACAAAACTTGATTTTAGGGTAAGAGGGAAAAGAGAGGGTTACAAATGACAAATTATGAGATAAATTAGCCTTAGTTATTTTTATTTAAATCTTGGAGTCATTACAAAGAGAACCTTATTTTTTGAGAGGAGTTAATGATAATCATTTGTTCTGGTGCTAGTTTCTTCTACTTCAGGCACAGTAATTATTATAGGGTTAATGACCTTTACCAAAACAGTTCTGCTTCTGAAGAATTAAGCATTAAATTCATGGAAAACTGCCACTGATTGAGTACCTACATTTTATAAAAATTGTCAATTCTGTAAAAACCTTGAAAAGATTTCTGCCAACAAACAGATGACAAAACTGAGGTTTAGAGAGGTTACTCACTGTTTTAGTAAGTGGCAGAATGAGGATGTGACCCAGGTATACCGTACCTGCCTTCTTCCCACCTCTCTCCACCACACCTTGCCTTTCAGGCGCCAGGCCTCTGCCCGTCCAATACAAAGTTCATGTGCAGGGTTAGGAAGAACAGTATGTGTATACATGTACACAGAAATGCGTAAATGTGTATATATTTTTTAATTGAACGTTAAAAATTTAACAGAAAAAACTGATTTGGCATTCGACGTAGCATTACTGAATCATTACTTTTGCTAGGAGAGCATGAGCTGACTCGTTTCGATATGGGTTTTAGTTT
The DNA here is from genome assembly GCF_040939455.1 of Microcebus murinus. Lineage (NCBI taxonomy): Eukaryota > Metazoa > Chordata > Mammalia > Primates > Cheirogaleidae > Microcebus > Microcebus murinus. Next base: position 16,152,524 of record NC_134129.1, on the reverse strand, counting down.
ACAAATAATTTATATTGAATGTATTTTTATAAACTTCTAAAAGATAGTTTTATTCTATGAAAGAATTTGCTGATGTTAAATTGTAGAGTTAATTTCTATGATAAAAAGTCTCTTATTTTTTCTGCCTTTTTTGTTTAAGTATTAAAAGAAAGAAGAAGAAAGGTCTAGGGAGATGCAGACAGTCCCAGTTTCACCAGTCTGTGTCCTAATAATTCTATATCAGAAAATGGAGATGTAGCTAACATATAGGCATTTGAAGTCGTTAGCCACATGTGACCCCCCTATAGACACAGATATGTTGCAAAGTAATTAGGATGTCAGAATGCAAGTATGTCCAGTCTCTGTGCATTTTGTAGAGATTGCTTTGATGTCAGTTTTTCATGTCGATACCTATTTGATGAATGTATTTTTTCTGTATATATACCAAAGGTTTAAGAACCTTTGTTTTTTACCTTGTAGCCATTTATTTTTATTTTATTTTTTTTGAGACAGAGTCTCGCTTTGTTGCCCAGGTTAGAGTGAGTGCTGTGGCATCAGCCTAGCTCACAGCAACCTCAAACAATCCTCCTGCCTCAGCCTCCTGAGTAGCTGGGACTACAGGCATGTGCCATCATGCCCGGCTGATTTTTTCTATATATATATATATATATATATATTAGTTGTGTCCAATTAATTTCTTTCTATTTTTAGTAGAGACGGGGTCTCGCTCTTGCTCAGGCTGGTTTCCAACTCCTGACCTTGAGTGATCCTCCTGCCTCAGCCTCCCAGAGTGCTAGGATTACAGGTGTGAGCCACCGCACCCGGCCTATTTTTAGAATCTTAACTGTGTCTGAAGTTTTCCAAATAATATAAGAATATCGGTTAGAAATGTCAGCCAGGTGAGGTGGTTCAACCAAGGCAGGAGGACCACTTGAGCCCAGGAGTTCTAGACTAGCCTGGGCAATATAGCAAGACCATCTCTACAAAAAACACAAAATTATGAGAGATTTTGACTTACTAAAATTAGCTGGCATGTACTTGTGATCCCGGGTATTCAGGAGGCAAAGGTTGAAAGGATCACTTGAGTCCAGGAGTTTGCAGCTTCAGTGAGCTATGATTAGACTACTGTATTCCAGCCTGGGTGATGATGGAGTAAGACCCTGTCTCTAAAAATCTGAGATACACAAAAATATGCCTTAATTCTAAAAGTAGCAAAAAAAAAAAAAAAAAAGGCTGCTTATTAAAATCAGTTGCAGATCCCACTTTTTCAAGAAATAAAAAACCAAAGCATTGTTATACAAAATCTTGGATTACCCTATAAATTGATCATTTAACATGATGTGTAATTATATATTTTGTATTTATAGATCTGGTACTAATTTGGGAACAGGCATGATTTGCCTCTCAATTCAACGAATATTGATTCCCCACCTGTCTGTACAAGAAGCTAACATGGGGCCTTGGTTGGGACTTCGGATCACATCTCCTTGTACTTGTACAGTTTGACAGCATTTCAAGTTGACTGTCCTGTTGTCAAGAACACTTGTTTCTAATTTCAATTTCAGCGACGAGGAGCGCTACAGATACAGGGAGTATGCAGAAAGAGGCTACGAGCGGCACAGAGCCAGTCGGGAGAAGGAGGAGCGGCACAGAGAACGGCGACACAGAGAGAAGGAGGAGACCAGGCACAAGTCGTCCCGGAGGTTTGTACTTAATAACGTAGTGAATCCGTTTAAAGCTGGGAGAGAAATTCATTTAACTTCAGGAAGTAAAAGCAAACATTTCCAAAGAACCAGTAGAACATACTCTGAACCTTCCAATTAGGAACATGTAACTATGGAAGTAGATGGTTCCTCATGAGACTTCAATAAAGATTTCTAATTTTTCATTTATCAAAATAAAATTGTGAACACTTAAAAATAATGTAATAAAAACGTATGTATATGTTCCATGACAAGGAAAGCTGCCTGTAAAGTAAAACAAGCTTTCAGGCTTTCCTCATCACACAAGAGCAAAATGGATCGGTCGTCAATGCACAGCACAGACTATCATGCGGACCGTGAGCGCCGCACCGCAGAGGTCAATACCCCCCAACCAAAAGTAGCAAATGAGATTCTGACTTAACATTATCTCATTGAGAGGGGAAATTTTGGCCTACGAAGCAGTCTTTTTGAAGCAGTCTTTAATAGTAAATGTTATTAAAGCAATGTTTGGTTTAAAGAAGATTTAGGGCCTTAGTCTCAAAAAAATTAGTATTAAAATTTAATGCTGTTTGCCAAAAAATCAACCCTATAAAGTATTTGCTGTTCTGATATAGCACTTCAGTTTCTAATTCATAAGTCGTCTTTCCGAATAACAGAGACAGGCACTGGGAATCTGGGATAATATCAGTGAAGATGACCCTGTTTATAAATATAATCTGTATTGAAGTCGCGTAACTACTGATTACTCCCCAGACTGTTTGCGATAAAGCATGACTTATTTTAACCCCCGAGTTATATTGAGAATTTGCTTATAGTGGGTTGATTTGTCGCTAATGATGTAAACATTTTTAAACAACACACCTTTTCTTCTTCTTTTTCAGTAATAGCAGACGTCGCCATGAAAGTGAAGAAGGAGACAGTCACAGAAGACACAAGCACAAAAAATCTAAAAGGAGCAAAGAAGGAAAAGAAGCTGGCAGCGAGCCGGCCCCCGAGCAGGAGAGCACGGAGGCTGCCCCTGCAGAATAGGCACGGTCTCGGCCTTTCGTGTATATTGGAACCAGACACATAGATGCTATAAATCTTGTTATTTTTCTGGATAATGTTTAAGAAATTTACCTTTAATCTTGTTCTGTTAGTATGAAAAGTTAACTTTTTTTTCCCCCAAAATAAAAGTGAATTTTTCATGTTAAGTTAAAAATCTTTGTCTTGTAATATTTAAAAATACAGCAATGACTCTATATCCAAGAAAGTAATGTGAATGAGTCACTTAGGGAATGTAAAGGGCTGTGTTTAGCTATGTAAACACACACACAGTACCTGATAATGGTCAAGGCTTCCCCTCGGCCAGTTTCTTGTTAACCAGTCTCCCAAGAGGTTGCTCTGCAGAAGGCATCGAAGGGCCCCTGAGTCTTGAGATGAAAACTAGTATTTATCATCACTGCTGTGAAACTCTTGCTTAGTAAAGGACTCATGTGCATTTTTGCTATCACAACTTTTTGACAGCAGGCTTTCAGTGCTCTAAATTTGGGTTCGCGGGGAAACTAAATTGGGTACTTTTATATCCAAATTAATGAAATCTATAAGGCATTTGGGCAGCCGCTGTAAAATAACTTGCCCTTTTAGTGTAGTTCATGGCAGGCACACGTTCAGATACTCATACTGTAATACAAATTGGAAGCGCTCGTGGCCGTCTACACAAGCCAGGGTCAAGTGGATTTGGCCTTTCTTGCTGCGTTTTCCAAGGCTCAGTGGTAGGACAGCACATGGAGTTTTTATACAGTTACTGTTGTAGAAAAGAACAAGATTTAGATTAGTCATTTCTAAGAAAACAAGTTTGTAATTCCCTGAGCATTTTTAGGGCTAACCTTAGGAGATATTTGTCAGTGAGGGCAACAAACTAGGATCTTTTAAATGGTGGTAACAGTAAATATTAATATCACATACTAAAAGACAACTGTAATTTTTGGAAAATATTTATTATTTGATGAAAGGAACGTTTCTCAGCAATGCATTTAAAAAAACCTTTTGGCTTTAAATTTAAAAATATTGATAATTCACCCTTTGCAGACCTCAACATATACCAAATGTTTAAACTGATTTGAATTCAGTGGGTCATACAAATCATTTTAGCTGTTGAAGGGCTTTTTATCGAATAGAAAATTATAAACGTAAAGTCGTGGAGTAATGAGAAATCCTCCACTGTGAATGAAATCTATTCGTTTTTATTTTTGCAGAATCATTTTCTGAGGTGTGACTGGCTTCCATCAGACCACACTTTTCCTGACATTTTTACAATGTGTTCTTTAAATATAAAAATGGGCGAGATAAATATATTGTTTCAGCTTAGCCTATTTGTGATTTTTCTGTGTTTTTTCTGACCTGTCATTGATTCTATAAAAAAGTGCCAGGCCAAGAAACAATAGTGAGAGTTATTCTTCCTTTAAGTTCTTTCAGCATCCTTGCCAAGCTAGCATGGATCATTCCTGAGGTACTTCGCCCGTTGACAGCCAGAAGAATATCACCACATCTAAAAAACACAAAAGATGATTCATATTTTAATCCATAGCTGAAATTAATGAAAGCTTATTTTGGTGATACCAGTTTTTGCTACATCTGTCCATTTAAATTACATTTCTTCTTCTAATTTAGAGATTTCCTCTCCTCAGTTTCTCCAAACTCACTATCCATTCAGCTGGTGTGAGTGAGGAGGGACGCTAAAAGTATAGGAAGTTTGCACTATGAGACCAAGAGTGTGTGTAACTGTTTTGGATTTCTTAGCAATTGACAAAAATACAATAAACACATGCCTTATTTCAACTGGGGCCAAATTTTTGTAAGATAGAATGTTTGGATGTAAATTTTTGTTAACTAGTCATTATTACCTAATTCTTCCATCATTGTATGCTGGTGTTCCTTCCACAATGGATTTGATAAAAAAAGGTTGGTCCCCGTTGTATTCTTCATAACCGCCTACAATGCAGAAGCCCAGACTTCCAGCTGTGTTTCTTCGCAATATAACATCTTTGCAGTTATACAAGTACCTGAAATAGAATGTAATCAGTGTATATGCACAGTTTCACTATTAGTGAATAATTATTGTGATTCATCTCCCATTCCTTTTATTGGCTTTTTTTTTTTTTTTTTTAAGGTTAAGTAGCACTGAATGGGTCCCATTCAAAATCAAAATCGTATCATAGCTTGGTGACCTTTGTGCTATTAGCTGACTTTTTGTAATTAAATCAGTTTCCCATAGCTGAAAACCCTTTAAAAATCCGGGGAAAGATAATTTCGGCTTAAAGACAACTTAATAATTGTGTGAGGAAAAATGCTGGATATGCATAAATCCTTACTGATGAACCAGATTCAAACATACTTACTGATGTCACATTTTACTTGTAGTCAAATAATTTAAATGAAGGCAAAAATCCTCTGAATAAATGATCTTAATGAAAAAAGTTCACATCTAAGCCTAATTTGTGGAAGTTTTCTTGACCTTTGAAAAATAGTAGTTTATACCTAGTTCTGCATTTTGATAGGCTAGAGAGAAGCATGCGGGCATAAAGTGAGTAGAAATCGAGGTGTGCACGTGAAGCTTGCAATTCACAAAGGAAGAAAACCAAACTGGCAGTAAGCCGAGTGGGAAGTTATAAAAGGAATGGGAGAAGGAAAGACCACAGTTCTGTAAACGAGTAGAATCCTCAACTGAAGTCCAAAATGAGACTGAAGAAATTCTTTATCCAGTGGCCAATGGATCAGTGTTCACGAGCAGGTAAAGGTGACAGTTACCCCAGGTGTGCTGGGAGCTGGAGTTTACCCTTGCCCACCAACCACGTGGGTAGCTGTGGTCCACGGGCTAGTTCGAAAGGAAATGAGCATGTTGGTGAAAATCAAGATATGGCTGTTTTGTTTATGTACTGTACCTTAAAATATTCTTTAACTGCCTTTTTTTTTAAAAAAAAAAAACAATAAAAAGTCTCTTGTAAAATGTTAAGTGATGAAGTTGGCCATTACGTTTGTTACTGACTTTGCTAATCAACGCAACGTAACTTTCTTCATGATGTTGCTCTCGCTTGAAATAAAACTTTAGGGTTTGTTTGGCACATACCTTTAAAATGTAGTGCTAAAATTCAGCTCTACCCAGTTTTGTATTTGTTGGCATACACATACATCATTTATAACATTGTTTCTGTCACCGAAATGATGGATGAAAAGTATCGATTTCGTTAGGTAAAAAAAAAAAAAAATTCATTTTTTATGGTAAAATATTTATCTGCTGTATTTCACAGTAAATCTTGATGCCAGTAGTGAATTCATCTGCTAGGAGCTGTGGTATGTCAGGTACCACATTTTACATAATAGTTCACTGACTGCTCATGTACAAAATAGGTAATTGGCTGTGTGCCCCATCTTTTGGAGAAAGGAGGTAAATATCCAAGGTCATGACCAAATACCTGTCTTAATATTTCCTAGTTGTGAGTCTTTCAAATATATTAATATTAATGATTGCATAAAGCAATACTTGAAACTGTCGGTGTTTCTCATTCTTTTAACCATTGTGTTTTTTCCATTAAGTATCCCAGACCTTAAAAATTGACTCTTAATGGATATTTCATTTCATATGGGCAAGCTATGAACGTAACTGTCAAAAAACTTGGCGTGTTCCAGCATAAAATTTTTCAACCTAATAATAAGTCACATGTCTATTTTCCTGGCCTCTTGGTACTGAAGAGAGGTATCTGCTTGGATTATGTTCCAGCAGATGTTTATTGAGTGTACACCATGCACTAGGCACTTCCTGCAACATCCATGCAAGTAGAGATGCCACCAGTTTTCTGTCATTTAAAGTGTTTTCCTTGAGTTGTGTTGAGTAACTTGACTGTAGCATTGAGAACTCAGTATGTTAAACTCTTTCAAAGTCAGACCTTGGTTAGTTGGGACTGATGGACTTTTTTCCTAAGTTGAATTATTTCACTCCCCACTGCAAAACGTGGCAGCTGTTTTTGATCAGTGACCTTTGAGATACTAAGTGACTTTGAACTCAATGTAAATGTGAGCTTTTTCCCCTATTCTGAACTCATTCTCTAAATTTAGGCCTGATCGAAGATGATCTGTCATGGCATAAGGAATAGCGGGGAGTTTGGTGATTTTTCCCTATAAGAAAATTACAGGTGTCTTAAGAGTGGTGAAGTCTCAAGCTGTCAAGAAGCTAAAGTTTTTCTAAACTTTCCATATATCCCTTTACATGCCCGTTTCAGTAAACATTTGAGAACACTACCTGACCTTGAGCTAGGTAGGTCTGAGGAATACTAAGAAAACATCGACTCTTTCCTTGACAAAAACACTGTTTAGCATTAGAAAATAAAATGAGGGCATCAACCAAGGGCAGTCATGAGATCCTATTTCTTCCTGATGTGAATTCTTTAAAACGTTTCATTGCTATTATAATGGTGTTAGAATAGCAGAGGTTGGAAAGACAGAGGATGTGTAGGGTGTTTTGACCTCTTCCTGAAAGCAGAAAATTAAATCTATAACCAGTATTCGTCCTTTCACAAACAATCCCCTATTATTTTGCTAAGTCCTGTGTTCAGAAGGCTTAACTTCTCGGGCCTGATTTACACGTAACCATGACCATTAACTTAATAGATTCTAGCGAGTCATTTAGAGCTTCCTACTGTGATTAACTTAGAATTCCCTGCAGCTTCTAGATCATCACATGCCTCTCAGTCTGTGGTGAGGGACCACTTTTTTTATTTCCAGTTGAGTGCAGACTAATACTTAAAAAATGAATTTCTAGAAAAATGAAATCTCAAAAAGGCATATGAAAATAACCCACATTTTTATTGCATTTAAAAAATATAGTCAAGGACATAAAAGGAAAAAGAATTACTACTTCCTCAGCAATGACAGCTGCAAAACTAAGCTTCATAGGTGAGTAAAAGAGGCATGAACTTTATCATTTTTTTGAAAAAAGTCCTTTTTTGAAATCATTTCAATTGTTTTCAGAAAAGGTGTATTCTACCTTGACAAAAACTGATGCACCATCCAGAAATGGGATATTTACTTCCCTAATTTAGCTAATAATGTTAAAACCATATGTTGAAAGCAGGTTTGATTAAAAATTTAGATGATCATAAAAATAGCCTTTAAAAAGCCATCTTACAATCTCAGATTTTTATACATATTTTGGTTACAGCTAAAAAGTTATCCTTAAAGTATCATAGATTGTAACAAAGGTCCTATTGTGACTGAGACGTATGCAACTCACACAACATAACACCCACCGTGCAAATTCAACAACTTCCTATTCAACAAGATGAAGCAATGTCAAATGGCTATAAAAGTTTCTAAATAATCTCAATTTCTATCCTCACTGTAGACCAATGATAGTTTGTGGGTCAGCGCTAATCTGTTGCCCATCGCTCTAGACAACTTTTGAAGATGTGAAAGATAACAAAAGAAATATTAACACATTTCTTTTAAAAGAGTTATTAAAGAAGAAAGTTTGGGCTGGGTGCTATGGCTCACACCTATATAATCCTAGCACTTTGGGAGGCTGAGAAGGGAGGATCGCCTGAGCCCAGGAGTTCAAAACTAACCTGGGCAACACGGCAAGCCTGTCTCTACAAAAAAAATTTTTAAAAATTAGCCGGGCACAGTGGCGTATATGCCTGTAGTCCCAGCTACTTAGGAGGCTGAGGCAGGAGGATCGCTTGAGCCCAGGAGTTAGAGGTTGTAGTGAGCTGTGATCTCGCCACTACGCTCCAGCCCGGGCAATAGAGTGAGACTATCTCTAAAAATAATAAAAAGAAAGTTTTGGAATAAGATCCTGCCTCAACTAGAGGATAAATTAAAAATTGTCTTAGCTAGATTTCTTCCTAGTGGTTCTTATCCTTAGTGTGTCATTACCCATTGCTACCCCTTAATGTCCCTTTCAGGCATCTGACTCTGGATCTTCACCTCTAATCCTTCCAGATCATGTTCTTGGGGCCCCATCCCAACAGATTGCCGATTCCATCTGAACTGAACGCCTGCTTCGGGCTAGGAGGTTAAGAGATACCTCTAAATAAGAGACATCGAGCCCACGACTGAATAGCAAGAAGTAGCCACCCAGCTGAAGCATGGCAGGGTACTTCAGGCAAAGACAACCTGGAATTTTTGAAATTTAGTAGAAAACAGAATATTAACTGAAAGAGACTTATCCTAAAGCAGCAGCAGAACAAAAAGAGGAAGTAACAAGGGCTTCAGCTAATCGGTGATGGGTCCAGAACTAGAAATGACATCTTAAGTTTCTCTTCCAGTGCTTTGTCCATCATATACTTTTATAGCCTCTTAGTCTTGAAATTCTATTCAAGTGTGGTATGCCAATCTATCTAATAAAACTTTTCCTTTTAAAATATTTTGGAGTATTCTTTGTTTTGTTTTGTTTTTGAGACAAGAGTCTTATCTCACTCTGTTCCCCGGGCTAGAGTGCCGTGGCGTCAGCCTCGCTCACAGCAACCTCAAATCCCTGGGCTCAAGTAATCCTCCCGCCTCAGCCTCCAGAGTAGCTGGGACTACAGGCATGCGCCACCACGCCCGGCTCATTTTTTCTATATATTTTTAGTTGTCCAGCTAATTTGTTTCTATTTTTAGTAGAGACGGGGTCTCGCTCTTGCTCAGGCTGGTCCCAAACTCCTGACCTCAAATGATCCTCCTGCCTCGGCCTCCCAGAGAGCTAGGATTACAGGTGTGAGCCACCACATCTGCTGACCTAAAATATTTTGAAGTATTCTTAAGACAAACCACCATCCAAGTAGGTCTTTGTTTATTCTCTGGCTTCCACTTTTCCTTAGCACCCACTGTATATCATATGTCCCAGATTATGTACAGTGTCTCAAACTGGATTCTCTCAGGCAAATCAAGAGTTCAGGCATCCTGGAAAATGCAAGTCACAGCAGAAAACAGCTGTGAAACCAGGACGAGATGTACTGGGACCCACTCCCTAATCTGACCACGGCATCCCCCTGGTTTTAAAAAGGCATATAAAGCCAGAATATCTGTAGTTGTTTATTTTGTATAATTGAAACTTATTTTTGATACTTCCTTGGCAAGTTCTCTTCTGATGTTAATTTTAGGTGAGAGCTGAGCTGTGCTAGTTGTAAAAGACTGAGCCAGCGCCCAGGGGGGTGCTGGCTATTCTTTAGAGAGTTAACAGAGGAAAGATCCAGACGTTACTACTTGATAAAGAGAAATAGAGGCCAGGTGTGGTGGCTCAGCCCTGCAATCCTAGCACTTTGGGAGGCTGAGGCAGGAGGATTGCTCGAGGTCACGAGTTCGAAACCAGCCTGAGCAAGAGCGAGACCCCGACTCTACTAAAAATAGAAAGAAATTAATTGGCCAGCTAAAAAAATATATAGAAGAAAAATCAGCCGGGCATGGTGGCGCATGCCTGTAGTCCCAGCTACTCGGGAGGCTGAGGCAGGAAGATGGCTTAAGCCCAGGAGTCTGAGGTTGCTGTGATCTAGGCTGACGCCACGGCACTCACTCTAGCCCGGGCAACAGAGTGAGACTGTCTCAAAAAAATAAAAACAAAAACCAAAAACAACAACCACCTTTGCTCTGAAATTTCAGGGAGCTGTAAAAAAATAAAAAAGATATAATTAATAATTATAAATTTTAAATAAAAAACCAAAAACAACAACAGAAATAGTTTCAGGAGAGTAAAAGGTTAAGTTCTTAGGCAAGAGGAGAAAGGAGTGAACGTGCATTACTCTCCCACTAGTCCAGATGAGAGCAGGTTTGGAAAGACTTCCAGATGTGGAATGTTGGACCCTAGAGCCAGCAAAGAACAGAGCAGAAGGTCCTCAGTGTTTTCTGAATCCCCTCCGATCTAATGGGGCCCCTGATAATTTGTCCAGCTGAGAGACGACGCCTGGAGCTGCCACCTAGGGTCACTCCAGCACACACACACACGCACGGTTGACAACGCACATTTGCACTGTCTTCTAGAACCTTCTTTCGCTCTCTCTGCCCCTGCCTGCATCTGACCCTCCACCGGTTCCAAACACACACTCCGGGCTCAGCACGGCCCTCTTCGCATGAGTCCTCCCTGTGTGGCTCTGCACCTGAGAACACAGTCACACGATTCCCTGTGCCTACACCTGCTGACGTGGCGTGTCACTTTTCTTCCTCGGTGGAGAACATGAGGCCACCGGCCGCCTGGTACACTACGGCGAGTCGCTTTCCTTGAAATCTGTTATGCGAACGGGGAAAACGTTCGACTAAGCAGAGTTGTCACTTAGAGAGACATTTCTGTGAATTCAGAAAGAATCTGTAGCCTAGATCTCTAGCAATCCAGGGACAATGACTGTCACCCAGGTGGGACACGTGGCTTAAAAGTCTCAGAGCATCGCTCGTGCCAGATACTGGCGCATCAGCAGGGAGAAGAAACAGGGCCTTGAAGCTCTGAGCAGCCGAGATTGGAAATGTGGGCAGATGACAGCTGGGGGTCACATCCTGAGACCACCTGAGGGCCTGACAGAGGGGACTAGGGACTTCTAGAAAATTCCAGGGTGGACAGACTTCCAGTTTCAAAATGGCAGAGGGAAGCTGGTGTTTTCCCTTCTGCTTTTATTTATTATTATTATTTTTTTGAGACAAGAGTCTCACTCTGTTGCCTAGGCTAGAGTGAGTGCCGTGGCGTCAGCCTAGCTCACAGCAACCTCAAATTCCTGGCCTCAACCAATCCTCCTGCCTCAGCCTCCTGAGTAGCTGGGACTACAGGCATGTACCACCAGGCCCAGCTAATGTTTTTCTATATATTTTTAGTTGGCCAATTCGTTTCTTTCTAATTTTAGTAGAGATGGGGGTCTCGTTCTTGCTCAGGCTGGTTTCGAACTCCTGATCTCAAGCAATCCTTCCGCCTCGGCCTCCCAGATTGCTAGGATTATAGGCGTGAGCCACCACGCCCGGCCTCTCCTGCTGCTTTTAAGAATTACTGTAAAAGCAGCTAGGAGACTTAGAAACAAATGCAAACTCCATCTTAAAGAAAACAAAGAGTTGCTATATATGAGAGAGCAGCCAAGGGCTGCAGAGAGAGAAGGTGGAAGAGAGTACTCCCACAGACCATGCCAGTAGAGCCCGGGGTCTCAGTGAACGGCCACTCTCATGGCCACTCTGCCCCTTCTACATGGGAACAGGCGACACAGTGTTGGCTGGCTGCTAGCAGGGCTCGCCTGGGCTCAGTTTGGCAGAGAAGAAAGGCACGAGTGAGTTAGTGCAAACCCGAGAGCCAACTGCCTGGATGCTCAGCTTTCAACTGTTTCAGGATTTTTACAATATGGACCGATTTTTAGAATAATTCATCAACCTGTAAAGACTCAAAAAGGTACCTAAGTCCGTTTATATTTGAGGCAGGTATTTCAAAAATAAAAATCTCAGTTGAAATTACAAAAAGAGACCAACCTACCTCCACCCTCAAGAAAAATGTCCTAAAACCAGACACCTTGCTTCCATTTTTTCATATTTAATCCTATGCTAGTATCTCATCTTCAGTGACTCTAATAGTTAAACATTTAAATTATGCATCTGGAATTGTAATGGCAAGGTAGTCTTTTGAAGGCCAATAGTTTATGCTCTGATGCAGGTAAGCAAACACCAATTTATCTGTTCTTTGAATATTTAATTTCTGTAGATAGCCATTTAAGCAAGGCTGACCCTTATAACCACGCTAAAATGACAACCCAGCAGTTTCCTGGATTTTTTTTTTTTTTTGAGACAGAGTCTTACTCTTTTGCCCAGGCTAGAGTGTTTAGCGTCAGCAACCTCAAACTCCTGGGCTCAAGCGATCCTCCTGCCTCAGCCTCCCGAGTAGCTGGGACTACAGGCATGTACCACCATGCCTGCTAATTTTTTCTAATTTTAGTTGTTTGGCTAATTTCTTTCTATTTTTAGTAGAGCCGGGGTCTCGCTCTTGCTCAGGCTGGTTTCAAACTCCTGAGCTCAAACGATCCTCCTGCCTTGGCCTCCCAGAGTGCTAGATTAACAGGCGTGAGCCACTGCACCCAGCCTGCTTTCTGGATTTTTATAACAAGAGAACTTTTCAGGAGTGGACAACTAAGGACAGATATCTGAGAAATGTCCCCAGCTGGCAGATGCTTACACATCTGGATGAAGGCCATGTGTTCTGTTGTACTGTTCTATGTACAGCCAGGTACAGCTCACCTCCAGGCTGTGTAAACGCAGGCTGGGTTTCTGCCCCGCTCCCTGTCCTTTGAGCTCCTTGCTGCATGCACAACCTGCACAGCTGTCCAGGGCAGCCCTGTGAGCCCCTCCACGTGAATACCTACTACTGGTGTTTCTGCACCCAGGCTTCCGTCCCTGCAATAGGATTTCTGCACGCATTTCCAGTTACAAACGGGAAAACAGAATCACTTCAAACATTCCCAACAGCCAAGACTGGGGCTCATTAAGACGCTAGTGCCGTGAATCAGCCCGAGAGAGTGAGAGAGCGGGTTTGAGGAATGCAATCGTCTCCTCCCACGGGGATGTCACACGCTGGGACTCACCGTGGTAATTCCAGCCACATGACCCAGGACGGGGACCAGTCGCTAGGTGGAGTCACGTTGTGGTTGGAGTCCAGGGTGGCCGGGCTGCCGCAGTCCGCCTGGGGCTCGCGCTCCGTGACCTCCAAGGCTTTGAGGACCACCGAGGACGAAGTGCTTTTCAACAACGCCACCGCCTCGCTCCGGCTGACCTCCGTTAGCTCGACCCCATTCACGTTCAACAAAATGTCACCTGGTGGCCAGAAAAGCAGAAGCCAGCCTTAGCGAGAATACAAACAGGGACTTCTACTTAAAGGGCAAGGGGCCGGACTGAGTGGCATATGGGGACAGGGAGAGGGCAAGGGGGGGGTGGCGTCACCAGCCCCTCGTGTTGGACATGAAGCTGGGTTTTCACAGAGCAAACGGCAAACAATGTGGGCATGCCAAGGCTCTGATAAGTCCTGTTTGGGGAAGGGAGGGAGGGAGGAAGATAGATAAGCCTTGCTCACTATTTGATCAAAGAAAACCTACTTTTTCACTCCTTTTTGTTTGTTTGTTTCCTGTTTTTAGCACAAAGGGGAAGCTCTTGGCGAGAGCTCCAGGCCCTGCACGGAGCCTGATATACAGTAGACACCCAATAAATACGGATTGAATGAATGAATAAGCGACTAACTACCCACCAGAGTGTCTGGCAGAGGAGTCTACAGTCGTTAGGAAAAATGGGCTTGGAACTGTGCTCTTAAAAGAGGTAGAAAGAAGAGCTAACGTCCCTACTCATTACAAAGGCGAAAAGAGCTAGCATTGGTTAAGCACCTACATACGTGTAGGGCCATTTCCACACATCGTGTCATAAGATCCTCTACTAGCTCGTGTTTTTGTTGCTAACAAGTCACTTTGTTTGCCCTCATCACTCTGCAACTGGGTGCTTGCAGAAAAGCAAGAGAAATTAAAATACATATCTCCTCTACGCCAATATTTTATTCTTTTATCTTCTTCCTGTTTTTCTGCCTCCCTTTGCACGTCATCTTTTGGATGGAGAATAATCACAGCAGGAGCAAAAACGATGAGAGGGGAGACATGAGAAAGGAGTTTCTGACCCATCAGCTGGGCTGACGAACCCCCTTCAAAACACACCAGCCCCTGCGGCTCCTCCGGCTGAGAAATCGTACTTTGGAAATTTCACAATTTTGTCCCTTGAATGTGGGCCTTGATGTAGCACAATCCGTCATCCATATGAGCCATCCCTTTGTGCGAATCGACAATGTTACCAAGAATATATATTTGTAGAGGGAAATTTGATATCGCCTTCCTTTTTACTCGAAGTAGCCCAGAACACGTTAAGATTAAAGTACTGCGACAATTTCCGCCAATGGGGAAGTACCTGGCATGGTTCTTTCACTTAGTAAATGTTCACCGAATCACATCTATCAAATGACCTCTCCTACCCAACCCATGAAATGGACCGATTCAGGAATTTCTTTGTCGCCGGATCAACCCAGCGAAGAATCACTTAGAATAGTGAATTCAGTCAAGTTATGCCATTTAATAGAGGCGACTTGCTGGTAACGGCAGCAGTTCCCTGTTCCTTACTGGGATAGTCTGGAGGTTTCTAGCGCTAGTAGCAGGCAAGTAGATCCGCATCGACCTACAGGAACTAACAGGAGTGAAACCCGGTCTAGCAACTATGTTCGAACCAATCATGGTCAACGGTTAACAGACGTCCTTGCCAGATTGCTCCTCACATCCTCTCGCTAATGTGGGAAACGGTCACCTAACATGGCGAGGTGTAGTTTCTCTTACTACGCTGCCACCCCAGCGCCTCAAGTCCTTTTACTTTTTTTTTTTTTTTTTTACCTGTTTTGATTCTTCCGTCTCTGCTAATGACTCCTCCGGGCTCGACGCTGATGACGTAGATAGGCAAGTCCCACTCCCTGTGGGACGCTCCCCCTGACACGGTCATGCCGAGAGACTCATCGGGCTCTTTCCGTACACTCACCACCTTCTCACGACACCCGACTGCAGGACGGAGGGGCTGAAGGCACAGACAGAAAAACAGGGCACACGTATTCACACGCGGGCTTCGTGTTTTCTACGTGCAGAAACCGCCGAGGCTGCACAAATTATGTAAACCGAATCGATAGGACGGCGGTCCCTGAAATCACAGGGAAAAAGACACAGGGAGAAAACCCTCCTTTTATCCACCCCCTGCCATTATAGGGTCACATCAGCTCACATTCCATAGACTAACTCGCAGAAAGTTCACAGTTCAAAAGGGAAACCTTGGCCGGGCGCGGCGGCTCACGCCTGTAATCCCAGCGCTCTGGGAGGCCGAGGTGGGTGGATTGCTCGAGGTCAGGAGTTTGAAACCAGCCTGAGCAAGAGTGAGACCTCATCTCTACTAAAAAAAAGAAATTAATTGGCCAACTAAAAGTACATAGAAAAAATTAGCCAGGCATGGTGGTGCATGCCTGTAGTCCCAGCAACTCGGGAGGCTGAGGCAGGAGGATCACTTGAGCCCAGGAGTTGGAGGTTGCTGTGAGCTAGGCTGATGCCATGGCACTCTAGCCTGGGCGACAGAGTGAGACTCTGTCTCAAAAGAAAAAAAAAAACAAAATCTTTTTTTTTTTTTAATTCGGTCTCCATAGAGGCTGTCAATAATTGCCGACACGGACTATATTTCAGGTTGTCATGGAGGAGTATTGGGAAAAGATTAATTAGCAATAATTGCACCTCAGGATAAACCTCCTTGGCTATGATATTGCCACCGTGCAAAGCTACAAAAGGAAAATCTTAAGCATGCGAAGTGAACCGAACCCAAAATTTTTCAAGTGAGTCATTTAATCCTGATAGTAGTGAGTCAGCACTTCAAAAAAAATTCTTACCGGCTGGGCATGGTGGCTCACGCCTGTAATCCCAGCACTCTGGGAGGCTGAGGCGGGAGGACTGCTCGAGGTCAGGAGTTCGAAACCAGCCTGAGCAAGAGCGAGACCCCCTTCTCTACTATAAACAGAAAGAAATTAATTGGCCAACTAATATACATAGAAAAACAAAATCAGCCGGGCATGGTGGCGCATGCCTGTAGTCCTAGCTACTCGGGAGGCTGAGGCAGGAGGATCGCTTGAGCCCAGGAGATTGAGGTTGCAGTGAGCTAGGCTGACGCCACGGCATTCACTGTAGCCTGGGCAACACAGCGAGACTCTGTCTCAAAAAAAATTAATTAATTTAAAAAAAAAAAAAGAAAGTAGTAAAAAAAAAAAAAAATTCTTACCATTTGTGAATATCAGGAATTTTTTCTAAGTCAAAAAAAAAAAGTAACTGTATTGTTTGCACTGCCCTCTTTCACACCTTCCCCAGTGCTTAGCAGACAGGCTTGTGCAAGCAAAGAGATGTTTAGTTGGGCCCCGAGAGACTCAACAGAATGACTGGAGGACCACAAATATGACCCGTGTCTCCCACGGCCATTTATTCTCTCCCCCGAGAGACTCGCGTTAGCAATGGAAAAACCCACGTCCCCCTGGGCAGTTCACCCCGGAGTTGCCCAAATGTGGCTGGGGAGGAGCAGAGTTAGACACGACAGAGATCATCTGTTTCCATCTGTCTTTCCTCCCCACGCCCCTGCTTCCTGACTTTGGACACCTTGGAATGTTCCCTAATGCTTAAAAACAAAATTTATGATGAAATAATTCAAAGCTGATTAAAAAATGTCAAGGACATCTGTTTATTTATCACTCGAACGATAAAACATTTATATTTCATATTTGCCTTGCATTTTTTTAAAATATTTTTTTCATTTCTTTTTCTTCAGCAACGCTACCTGGATTGAATTTTTAAAATAAAGAACTTACTTTTTTTTTTTTTTTTTTTGAGAGACAGTCTCATTCTGTTGCCCCGGCTAGAGTGAGTGCCGTGGCGTCAGCCTCGCTCACAGCAACCTCCAACTCCTGGGCTCAAGCGATCCTCCTGCCTCAGCCTCCCCAGTAGCTGGGACTACAGGCATGCGCCACCATGCCCGGCTAATTTTTTCTATATGTTTTTAGTTGGCCAATTAATTTCTTTCTATTTTTAGTAGAGACAGGGTCTCACTCTTGCTCAGGCTGGTCTCGAACTCCTGACCTTGAGCGATCCTCCTGTCTCGGCCTCCCAGAGTGCTAGGATGACAGGCGTGAGCCACCGCGCCCGGCCTCACCAAGTCTGGAAGATGGGACTTTGGGACATTACTTTTACAAGTCACAGTGTCGAAGTGACAAAGTCCAGAGGTGACCCTCGGACACGTCAGAGCAAGCAGCCTTTCCCAGCAGCTGCTCCTCGCAGGAGCACGGGCGTGCCCGGCTGGGCCTCACCTTGGGGGTGCTGCTCCCCGGCACGGGCCCCGGGCACTGGCCACCGCTGCCGTCCCAGCCGAGTTCCTCCAAGACGTCGGGGCTCTGCTGTCGGACCTGGCGTGACACGACGAGGTGGACGCGTCTCTCGCTGGCCTGGGTGGGACGACACGGGCGTCAGCCACTCCCACCCCCGGCGCCCGGCACCCGGCACCCGGCCTTATGGGGCGGGACTTCAGTCGTAGCTTTTTTTTTGTTTTAATGGAAAAACACAGTTTCTAGTCATGTGTATGCCAGTGCTCATCTTGTAATTCGGTAAAAGTATGAGAGTTATTTCCTTTATTTAATATTTTACATTTAAATTTAAAATACTTAAATTTAAGATTTAAATATTTATTTAAATATTTAATATAATAAACATAACATTTAATATAATTTAAATATCAAATATTAAGTATTTATTTAAATATCCAAACATATTTAAATATATTTAAATATAAATATATTGATTTATATTATATTATACAAATATTAAAATATAAATATATACATATATAAACATAAAATATAAATATATATTATATTATATAAATATTATATAAATTTAAAATATTTAAATATAAAATATTTAAATTTAAAATATTTAAAATATTTAAATTTAAATTTATTTCCTTTATTTAATATTTCCATATTTAAAAGTATGAGAGTTATTTCTTTTATTTAAACCAGGTAGTGAACATTGCTCCAAGAGAAAATCTAGGGAAGGTCTAGGCCACGCGTCCTCAAACTGCGGCCCTCCGAGGACATTTATCCGGCCTGGCAGGTGTTTTTGCCGCCGCTGCCTGTCCTGCTTAGCAGCCGACTCGTCCCGGGCCCACAGTGCGCACTCTCCACCGGTCTGGGGGACAGTGACCTGGCCCCCTGTTTAAGAAGTTTGAGGACCCCTGGAACTCTAGTTCATTCCAGTCTTTGAAAAGACATCATTAGATACTTCTAATTAATTTGCAATGAACGGCTGCACTGCACACAAGCCTCGAAGGCCTTCCTGGGTGGAATGAGCTACACAGTGTGCAGTAGCAGCCCAGAGCGAAGGTTTAAGGTCAAAGGTCATCGGTACAGAAAAAGAAAATTATTGGCAGCAACCCTGACACCCCAGGAAGAGAAATCATAAATCCAACAGTCACACGCGTTCGGGTATTGCAAAGGTTGAACACTTTAGAAACACAGGTGTTTTATAGGCTATTGTTCTTTTTTAAACTAAAAAACAGAAAGAAAAATATAAAATAAAAATAAAAATTAAACAAAACAAAACAAAACGAAACGTAGATGCTGTTACAATGGTTTGTTAGGTTGCAACATAGCCTGACAGGCTGAGCATGGTGGCTCACGCTTGTAATCCCAGAGACTGGGGAAGCTGGGGCAGGAAGATCACTTGCGGCCAGGAGTTTGAGACCAGCCTGGGCAGCAGAGCAAGACCCCATCAAAAAAAAAAAAATTTAATACGGCCTGATCCAAGTCCTTCGCTTTGAATCTTTATCTTTCATGTGACCACCACTAATTTTGTGCTTGCTAGTCCTCCGTTAAGTTTCGATACTCAGAGCATCCAAAAGGGGCAACTGTAATGCTTCACTGGAGAAAGGCCCAGTCCGTACAGTAAATTCACGAGTTGGTTTCTGCCACAAGTCGGTTTCTCGTGTGTCCGACAGTGTGGGGCATCCAGCAATTCATTCCAGAACTGCTCAGCAGTGAGATTTCAGAGCTGCAGGGCAGACAGACGGGACCTTGGACTTGTGCGACGTACAATAAGCAAGGCTCCCTGATGGCCCTGGCTGAAGTAGCCAAGTGACTTCATCTATCACTCTGGTCAAAGCTGATCACGAATGAGGCATGGCCAGGTTTGACTGCAGAAGTCCCCAAAGAGGACCAGGTTTGGGGACAAGGAAGACGCAGAAGTAGGAAGGCCCGGGGAGGTTCTCTCTTCATCCCAGCCCTTGCCCACGCTCTACTGCAGCAAAGATGGACACTGATCTGCCTGTCACCTTCCTTCACAGCTCGGTCATGGGATCATAGGAAAGTCGGGGCATGGAAGGGGGGCGGGGACAACCCATGCTCTTCTCTACTGGCCCAGGCAGTGGGAGTGGAGATATTTGTCTCCTGCCTGCTATTGTCCGAACACGTGTGTTCTAAAATTCACATGTTGAGGCCGGGCGCGGTGGCTCACGCCTGTCATGCTAGCACTCTAGGAGGCCGAGGCAGGAGGATCGCTCAAGGTCAGGAGTTCAAGACCAGCCTGAGCAAGAGCGAGACCCCGTCTCTACTATAAATAGAAATCAATTGGCCAACTAATATATATAGAAAAAATGAGCCGGGCGTGGTGGCGCATGCCTGTAGTCCCAGCTACTCGGGAGGCTGAGGCAGGAGGATCGCTTGAGCCCAGGAGTTGGAGGTTGCTGTGAGCTAGGCTGACGCCACGGCACTCACTGTAGCCTGGGCGACAAAGCGAAACTCTGTCTCTAAAAAATAAAATAAAATTCACATGTCGAGAGCCTAACCTCAACACGTGGTTGGAGGTGGGGCGTTTGGGAGCTGATCAGACCATAATGGGATCAGGGCCTTTATAAAAGAGGCCCTAGGGGACTCGTTTGCCCCTCCCCCGTGTGAGGTGCAAGCTGGCTCTTTGAGAAAGCCCCTCCACAACCAGAGGCCCAATCTGCCAGCATCCTGATTTTAGACTTCCCAGCCCCAGAACTGTGGCAAATGCATTTCTGCTGTTTATCAGCCACCCAAGCACAGTGCGTTTCGTTATGGCAGCCTGAACGGACTGAGCCCCCCCCCCTGCCTCTTCCTTCCACAAGAACATAAGTCACTTCCAACTCTCAGGAACGAGGACCTTGTTTTTCAAACCTTAAGCAAAAAGATCCCACCGATGAAACGACATCCTTACAATTGTATAACACTAACCAGCCCCAATCTGCATGACTTTGCACTCTTATATTAACAAATACAGCTCTTCTCTGCACTCTCTTGAAACTTAGAAGTCACCAACTGAGTGGCTGTAAATTAGATGAATTTTTTTTGAGACAGATCTCACTCTGTTGCCCAGGCTAGAGTGCCGTGGTGTCAGCCTCGCTCACAGCAACCTCAGACTCCTGGCCTCAAGCGATCCTCCTGCCTCAGCCTCCCGAGTAGCTGGGACTACAGGCATGCGCCACCATGCCTGGCTGATTTTCTCTCTCTATATATATTTTTTTCTTTTCTCACATTTCTCACTTTATTTATTTGTTTATTTTTGAGACAGTCTCACTCTGCCCAGGCTAGAGTGAGTGCCGTGCTGCCAGCCTAGCTCACAGCAACCTCAGACTCCTGGCCTCAAGCGATCCTCCTGCCTCAGCCTCCTGAGTAGCTGGGACTACAGGCATGCGCCACCATGCCTGGCTCATTTTTTCTCTATATATTTTCAATTGGCCAATTAATTTCTATTTATAGTAGAGATGGGGTCTCGCTCTTGCTCAGGCTGGTTTCAAACTCCCAACCTTGAGCGATCCTCCCGCCTCGGCCTCCCAGAGTGCTAAGACGTCAGGCGTGAGCCACCGCACCTGGCCTAGATGAATTTTTAAAGACAACTGTTGAAGGGCAGTGTCTGTCGCAACATCACGACCGTCATGGACAGTCACCCAGGTGAGTGGATTCATTTCACACAAATTGGAAAAGCCTTCCAAACAGAGCCCAGCAAGGCGGCTGGAGTCTGCGGTCATGTCCTTTGCACATGGCCTGGCCATCGTGCCCATCTACCCAGCCACGGCTAACATGCCGTGCACCTTTGTTCCAGGTCCTGTCTTCAAGTCCCTGGTGTTTCCCATCGCATATAAAGCCTGTGTCAGGACACAGCAAGAATAACGAGCCCAGGAAGCAATCGTGCAAAAAGCTGACCTGAAGAACAAGGATATTAGCCAACTAAATGCAATTCCTGGAAGAGTGTTTTGTAATAACTATGTCACTTTCTTTTTCTTTAAAACCTCCCTCATCATCCTAATTATAAGGTTATCTTTCGGGAACTTTCTGAAGCCAGAACTACTAAAAGATAAGAAACAGCAAACATTCAGGTCAAAACCTCAATGACTGAGCTCAAATTTGCTCTCTGATCTTAGGGGAAATTCCGGTGTTTGAAAGGATCTGAGCAGGGTGCTTTTTGTCTAGGTTTGTGTATTTTCTCAAGTTCATGTTGGACAAGGAGCTGCCACTTGATAGAAGCAGCTCCTAAGAATCGAGAAGACTTCACACTTATGCATGGAATCAACTTGCCAGGCAAAATCCAAATTGCCAAGGAGCAACCCACAAGGACTATTTAATTCACACTTTTGAGCACAAATTTCTCACTGGCTTTCGGATTAAGTTGGTGGCAGGAATAACACTTCAATAAATAACTCTGGTATCAATTTACTTGGAAATACATTCCCTGGGCCGGGCATGGTGGCTCACGCCTGTCATCCTAGCACTCCAGGAGGCCGAGACGAGGGGGAGAGGGGGGATCGCTCAAGGTCAAGAGTTCGAAACCAGCCTGAGCAAGAGCGAGACCCTGTCTCTACTAAATATGGAACAAAATTAATTGGCCAACTAAAAATATATAGAAAAAGTTAGCCAGGCTTGGTGGTGCATGCCTGTAGTCCCAGCTACTGGGGAGGCTGAGACAGGAGGATCGCTTGAGCCCAGGAGATTGAGGTTGCTGTGAGCTAGGCTGACACCACGGCACTGTAGGCTGGGCAACTGAGTGAGACTCTGTCTCAAAATAAACAAACAAACAACAACAAAAATAAAACAAAACACATAATCTGCTTATAGAGCTTGTCTCTGTAGCATTTCATCACTAGGATGAGATTTTAATGATCATCTCTCTTTATTTTTATTTTACTTTATTTTACTTTTGAGACAAAGCCTCGTTTTGTTGCCCAGGCTAGAGTGAGTGTCGTGGCGTCAGCCTCGCTCACAGCAACCTCCAACTCCTGGGCTCAAGCCATCCTCCTGCCTCAGCCTCCCGAGTAGCTGGGACTACAGGCATGCGCCACCATGCCCGGCTCATTTTTTCTCTATATATTTTTAGTTGGCCAATTAATTTCTGTCTATTTTTAGTAAAGACGGGGGTCTCACTCTTGCTCAGGCTGGTCTTGAACTCCTGACCTTGAGCGATCCTCCTGCCTCGGCCTCCCAGAGTGCTAGGATTACAGGCATGAGCCACCGTGCCGGGCCGATCATCTCTTTTTAAAAAAAAAAAAAAAAATTATCCTACATTTCTCCAATGGTTTTTCTTTTCCAAGGACCTCAGAAAGTCAGTGTGTCTTTACCCGATTCTCGGCGTGTCTTTGTGGGATGCTTATTTCTAGCTGAGTGGGATCTGCCCGTGCTAGATCCCCCTCCCAGCGGCTCTTCGAGTGTCATCCTCAGTTCATCCGCCCTGTGCTCACGACAGCCTTGGGGCGCGGTGGGCCACTGCGCTCCTGCACAATCAGGAAGTCGCAGATATGCAAGAGACGGCAGGCATCATCCAATCCAGCGTTTTCTCTGAGCCTAGGGTCCAGTTCCCCGGCAAGGCCCTGGCCTTGCTGTCACCCGGCTCATGCTTCAGTGCCCCCAGTGACAGGAAGCTCACTGTGTCCCGGGGCAGCACAGGCCGATTTTAGATACCACTAATTAGAAAGCTTGTCCTTAGGTGGAGCTTACTTTTGCCATGCTCCTGCCTGCCCATGGGTCTAGTGACGCCCTGCAGGGCAACCCCAAATCAGCGTGCACGTGACAGCCCTAGTTGAAGATCTCCCTCACTGGGCTCCCAAAGCTCTTTCTCCTTTCCTGGTCAATTATTTCCAGTTTCTTCAATATTTAGTGTTTTCAAGTCATCTTGGAAACTTGGTGAATTCTGGACTCACTCTGACAAACTTGGGTGTGTGTGCACACGCACAGAATTGGACCCCAAAGACGAGTTCTGGTCTGACTGGCAAGAGTAGGGTTCTTTTTCCTGATAAAACAGCTGCCCTGAGTAACTCACTGAGGGAACTCCCATTTTGCCACTTTATACAAGCGTAGAGGATGGGCTCTGGGCTCTATGAAACCATGAGGCGTTTATAAAGTTATCTTCGTTACTAACTTTTTTTTTTTTTTTGAGACAGAGTCTCACTTTTTTTTTTTTTTTTTGAGACAGAGTCTCGCTTTGTTGCCCAGGCTAGAGTGAGTGCCGTGGCGTCAGGCTAGCTCACAGCAACCTCAAACTCCTGGCTCAAGCAATCCTTCTGCCTCAGCCTCCCAAGTAGCTGGGACTACAGGCATGCGCCACCATGCCCGGCTAATTTTTTATATATATATCAGTTGGCCAATTAATTTCTTTGTATTTATAGTAGAGACGGGGTCTCGCTCTTGCTCAGGCTGGTTTTGAACTCCTGACCTTGATCGATCCTCCCGCCTCAGCCTCCCAAGAGCTAGGATTACAGGCGTGAGCCACCGCGCCCGGCTCAGAGTCTCACTTTTGTTGCCCAGGCTAGAGTGCCATGGCGTCAGCCTAGCTCACAGCAACCTCCAACTCCTGGGCTCAAGCGATCCTCCTACCTCAGCCTCCCGAGTAGCTGGGACTACAGGCATGCGCCACCATGCCCGGCTAATTTTTTTTTTATATATATATATATATAAATATATTAATATAAATTAATGTATATATTAATATATAAACTATATACATACACACATATATATTTGTGTGTGTGTGTATATATATATATAGTTTTAGTTGGCCAATTAATTTCTTTCTATTTATAGTAGAGACGGGATCTCGCCCTTGCTCAGGCTGGTTTCGAACTCTTGACCTTGAGCGATCCTCCTGCCTCAGCCTCCCAGAGAGCTAGGATTACAGGCGTGAGCCACCGCGCCCGGCCTTCACTGGCAATTCTTAATGGCACCAGGGGACTCGAATGTTTAAATTACCACGAAAGTTCTGCCTTTTTCCAGGTATGCAGAACTCATGAGCTAGAATCACACATTTAGAACAAACGTAGACAACGTGAGTAGTCCGTTATTTGCTTTCTGGCTCCATCTAAAAAACCTATCACATTGTAAAAAAAAAAAAAAAAAAAAGTTTGAAGAGCCTGGTTGTCATGTGTTCTTTGATGAACTAACTTCTCATTTAAATATTAATTCACAGTAGGAAAAAAACAATCACACATATGTCTAATATTAATAAAAGCCCCTCTGATCACGTCTCCAAATGCTTTGAATATTTTCAGCTTCTGCATCAAGTCCGGGGGTTGCCCAGGACAAAATAGGCACCAGAAGGATCTCGAATTTGAAATTCACAATTACTTTTCACCATTGATTGATTGTATATATTTGAACAACTAAGTAAATATAAACTCACTGGTCCAGAATTGCAGATAGACGGAAGCATCACAAAATAGGCACGTCTTTGACAATCAACGCTTCTCGTGTTCATTCCTGGGCAGGTGTGTGTGGGACCCTCCAAACCTCAAGGTACTGAGAATTATTTGTTGCCCAGTGTGTCGAATCTTTGATCCATGACTTCTGTGTTCTGTTATCTTAGCTATGATATGAGACAGTTCCAAAAAGCTGTCTCTGGCCAGGCTTGGTGGCTCACGCCTAGAATCCTAGCACTCTGGGAGGCCGAGGTAGGCAGATTGCTCGAGGTCAGGAGTTCGAAACCAGCCTGAACAAGAGCGAGGCCCCCGTCTCTACTATAAATAGAAATTAATTGGCCAACTAAAAAATATATATATAGAAAAAATGAGCCGGGCATGGTGGCTCACGCCTGTAATCCTAGCACTCTGGGAGGCTGAAGCAGGAGGACAGCTCAAGGTTAGGAGTTCGAGACCAGCCTGACCAAGAGCAAGACCTCCATTTCTACTAAAAAATAGAAATTAATTGGCCAACTAAAAATATATAGAAAAAATGAGCCGGGCATGGCGGTACATGCCTGTAGTCCCAGCTACTCGGGAGGCTGAGGCAGGAGGATCGCTTGAGCCCAGGAGTTGGAGGTTGCTGTGAGCTAGGCTGACGCCACAGCACTCCCTCTAGCCTGGGCAACAAAGTAAGACTCTGTCTCAAAATAAATAAAAATAAAAAATAAAACTAAAAGCTATCTCTTTGATATAGTTATTCCGGTCAGCATGCTCAAAACGCTTAAGAAATCGACAATGCAGAAAAACAAAACTGTGCAAAGTTGCCCAGATAAATGCATCGTGCTGTATTTGTGGGCTTCTGTCTCCTTATGGTTTTTTTCCTCTAAAAGAGCCTGACTCTTAATGTCCCACACTGGGCCTGGCAAACCCAGGCTGCTGAGTAAGTTGAGGTTAGGGCTCAACATATGTAAAGCTGGTCAGATATTAAACAGTTGTGGCTTCTCTGCAATAATGATTCCCTGAAATCACA
The DNA here is from genome assembly GCF_040939455.1 of Microcebus murinus. Classification (NCBI taxonomy): domain Eukaryota; kingdom Metazoa; phylum Chordata; class Mammalia; order Primates; family Cheirogaleidae; genus Microcebus; species Microcebus murinus. The sequence continues at coordinate 16,126,577 of NC_134129.1, read as the reverse complement.
TAGGAAAAAAGCCAGATGTGGGCTTCCGTGGCAGAGAACATGACCAGAGGGACATGTGTTCTTGGCATTTCTTTGTAAGGCAAATGTGATTCATGGAGTACACATACAAAGGCAACATGACCACGGGTTGGTCAAAAAATTTGAAACTCAACCTTTGCATGGGATTTAGTTTAAATGAGTGTCTCATAAATAAAATTCACTTTCCGAAACAGCAAGATACTGCTTGGCTGAATTTTTCCTGCATTCTATTCTATGTTTTCCATTTCTTTTCCAGCTAGAGCTTTGCTCTTACCTTTTTTTTTAAGTTTTTCCTGCTTATAAAGCACATTGGCTTTTGTTCAGTAAGCAAAAGACTCTTTTAGGAAGTCCTGCTGTTAGGCAAGATTTTATTTCATAAGTTAATTTTCTCAGGGGAAAAAAACACGTTTGCTCTTCTGTTATTAATCTAGAAAAGGGGAATGCCATGTGTAATCATGATGGTTCCAAATGACACAATGAGTAAGAGTTTTTCTTTTGCCTGTTTGCGAAAAGTGTAGTTGGCAGAGATTCTTTCCAGAATGTGAGTTGCACTGCTTGACCTGCAGGGGGAGCTAACAAGTATACACACACAAAAAATGCCAAGGATCACCTAAAAGTCTAATTTTTAAAATGAAGGGGGGAAAAAAAATGCTAAGAATGAAGTTTCTTCATAAAGAAAAACAAAGAACTAGACTCCTTTTTTTCCATGTGTACATGTTTTCATAAACGTGAGCTATTTTCTGTTCTTACTCATGGGCACACGTAGGCTAGGACCACCTGCTTAAGGCTTGCATCTGAGATCAAAGACAGGAATAAATTCCAAACTCTAAGAGTCAAGGACTGTCAGTCTTGTTCACCATTGTACTTCATACCTGTTATTATTATTATTATTATTTTTTGAGACAGAGTCTCACTCTGTTGCCTGGGATAGAGTGAGTGCCGTGGCATCAGCCTAGCTCACAGCAACCTCAAACTCTTGGGCTCAAGTGATTCTCCTGCCTCAGCCTCCCTAGTAGCTGGGATGACAGGCATGCGCCACCATGCCCGGATGATTTTTTCTATATATTTTTAGTTGTCCAGATAATTTCTTTCTATTTTTAGTAGAGACGGGGTCTCTCTCTTGCTCAGGCTGGTTTCGAACTCCTGACCTCCAGCGATCCTCCCACCTCGGCCTCCCAGAGTGCTAAGATTACCACGCCCGGCCACGTCTTTCGATTATCATCCTCCATGAAACCTGGGACAGTGTTCAGTGTCTGCAGACTCACTGCCTATTCTCAAAGTAGCAATACGGCGTGTAGGACAAGTGGGAATGCTTCTTAAGACAAGGCCTCGAATCTTGCCCCTCTCTCTCCTATTAGCTCTCCAACTGCCTGTAGAGATCTTTCTAGAAGCTCATGTCACTTCCTTTCCTAAACCCTCCCAATGACACCCCACGCTTTGGGGATACATTCTGAGCTCCTTGGCGTGGCTCACAACACACTACGTGATCTGCCAACCACTCTTGCCTCACCCATGGGGTGCTTTTCTTATAGGCACCCCATGCTCTAGCAATTACCCCTTTCCCTAATAGGCTAGTAGTGAAATGTTCTCCTGCGGATGACCCTCGCTGCCTTGGTCTACAGGCCCATCCAAGCGAAAAATCTCTCCGTCTACACCAGCACCATACTTAAAATTTATCCACTGCAAGACTATCACACCGTCTGGCAGTCATTTAGAAAAAGCCCATCTTTCCTGTTGGATTGCGGACTCCCCCTTAGGAGAGCAATGGAGGTGGCTGTCATCTCTGTTCTCTGCACCTAATGCAAGGCCCATGTACGCAGCGGAAACTTCATACGTGTTTGCTAATTGAAGTGCATGAACAGGTTAGAACACAGGAGCCCAGAACAAACTCTGTCTCTCTAAGAATAAGGCTGGCAGTTCATGAAGCATTACTGACATACACAACTATCAGGGCATTATACTGAGCAAAAAAAAAAAAAAAAACACCAAGCCCCCAAAACCTATGTACTTATGATTCCATTTATATAACAATCTTGAAATTCAGAATTACAGCAATGAAGAACAGACGAGTGATTGCCAAGGGTTAAGGAGGAGGTGAGGTGGGAAGGAAGAAGATGTCGCTATAGAATGGCAACTTTTATAGAAATCTTTGCCCCAACGGAGACGTTCTGTAACTTGCCAATGTCAATGTTAACAGCCGAGCTGTAACATTGGACTATGGTTTTGTAAGACGTCAACACTGGTAAAAAGATAATAACAGGTACCTGGGAACTATATGTTAATCTACAATAATCTCAAAATAAAAAGTTTAATTAAAAAAAAAAAAAGAAAGAAGGGAATTTCAAGGTGACCCAGCCAAAGTCAACACGATGCACAAGTTGGGGCTTGATGACATCATACCACTTGATGACATCATAGCCACTCTATGGGAGTCTCTGTCCATTGGGTCTCTGGAGGGCACAGGGCATAGCTCCTCACGGGGGTTCATACAGCCGGGTGTCTTGGATGCTTCCAGAACGTACCCGAACGACCCCAGGTTTTGCACCTAACGTGCCGGGTGCAGAAATGACACAACCCTGCTGGCCACAGGTGACCCTGGCTCTTTGTCCCCCTGCAGTCAGACCACACCTGGACAAATGTCGGTGACCTTGAGACGCACGATCTGCTCGAGTGACCTCCTCACCTGGGCAGAAGCTTGGCAGGCACCGGCCGAGTCCCATCCCGACTCCAGAAAGGGAGGCCACTGCATGTCACACGCGGCAGTGACAGGCTGCCCGGGTCAGGGCGACGCGCGTCCCTGCTCCCGTTGGGGTGGGGGTGGGGGTGGGGGGTTCCCGCTAGGGTCTCGCAAGGGCCGGGGACCCACCTGGATGAGCTGAGCGGCGCTCTCCGGGCTGCCGTGGCGCAGGTCGTGCCCGTTGATGGCCAGCACGCGGTCGTTCTCCGCCAGCTGCCCGTGCCGGTCGGCCACGCCGCCGCCCAGCACGTTGAAGACGAACACGCCGGGCTCGTGCGCCCTGCGCACCAGCTTCACCCCGAGCTGCTCCTCGGGGCTGCTTTTGTCGAGGACCACGTGGAAGCTGTCGTCGCGGGGCCCCGAGGCCACCGGCGCCCGCCCGCGGCTCCCCGCCCGCACCGTGTGCTCGCGCAGCACGGTCAGCCGCAGCACCTGGCAGGGCTGGCGCAGCAGGCGCAGGGCGTAGCTGTGGGGCACGCTGCTGATGTCCATCCCGTGCACCTGGGGGGGAAGCCACCGAGTGTCACCAAGCTCCGCCGGCCGCCACCCGGCCCGGGGGCCCCGGGCGCACAGAGGAAAGCCCGCTCGGCTCTCACCCTGCGTCCCGCATCCCGCCTCTTCCAAAGGCACTTGTTTTCTTAGTGTCACCTGTTAGTGTCACCTTAGTGTCACAGCCTGTTTTCTTAGTGTCACCTGTGCCACCTCTTCAGGCCTCTACGAGTGACACCACCCTCATCCCTTCCGTAGGGCCACAGATTTATTCACAGAATCCCGACCTTCGTTCCTGCTGCCCGCCACACTTATTTTTATTTAATTAATTTATTTTTTGAGACAGAGTCTCACTGTGTTGCCCGGGCTAGAGTGCCGTGGCATCAGCCTAGTTCACAGCAACCTCAGACTCCTGGGCTCAAGCGATCCTCCTGCCTCAGCCTCCCGAGTAGCTGGGACTACAGGCATGCGCCACCATGCCCGGCTAATTTTTTCTCTCTATACATTAGTTGTCCAATTAATTTCTTTCTATTTATAGTAGAGACGGGGTCTCGCTCTTGCTCAGGCTGGTTTTGAACTCCTGACCTCGAGCAATCCTCCCGCCTCGGCCTCCCAGAGAGCTAGGATGACAGGCGTGAGCCACTGCGCCCGGCTGCCAAACTTATTTTTTAGCTGGTAGGAGTAGAGGGAAGGAAGAAAAGGTAGGAAAAAGCAAGAGGAAGGAAAGAATGTTTCTCATGTGAATGAGTCAAATGGTTAAACAGCTGTTCAAACCGAGCTGAGTCGACAATTTTCTTTCCAAAAATCTCCAGCAAAGCTTTTCTTCCTGGGCCGCCCCTGTCAGAACTTGTAATCCTCACCACTGTGCGTGTGTGTGTATGAGACAAACATGTGCAAGCATGATCATGTCTGAGCGTGTGATAAACATGTGCATGCATGATCATGTCTGAGTGTGTGATAAACATGTGCATGCATGATCATGTCTGAGCGTGTTTGTGTGTGTGAAGTGAGTGACAATGTGTCACTTCTCGAGGTCATCACCTTCAAGGCCTTTTGCCCACGTTCTCAATAAAATAAAATTTAAAAAATCCTTGCACATTTTCAAACACACCGATGTGAAAGGAGGTTTCCAGACTCTTTTACTGAAAGGCTGAATCATTTTATAATGCTACTTAGAGACCCTTAAGCTCAGCCCGTCTCCTCGGTGCTCACTAACGATCCGCAGGTCTGACGCCGGGCTGGGCTTTCTGGTTTTAATTACCGTGGTGATTACTACCCGGCCTGGAGGTGGCAGCCCCCAAGTTCGTCCCCAACCTGGAAGAAAACGATTGCACGGCAAGCACTGCGCTCTGTGCTCCAGGAGGGAAGCCCTGAGGAGGAGAAACGACCTTCTTGAATTTCTGCAATTTCATAAGATTTCTTGTATTTGCAGCCAATGGTTAAAGGCGGCTTGGAATGCACCCAACAAAGTCCTCCCTCGAGCGTCCGATCGCCTGCTCTCTGTCGCACGCCCAGGGAGGGGTGGAGGGTCCTTGTGCAAAGACAAAGCTCAACACTCTTGGCCGACCTCTGGTGGGCAGAGCACCCAAGGTAAGGTGGCAGGGCCTGGTCCCCCCATCACACCCAGGAGGAGGGAAGCCGAGGGTCGCTGGCTAAACACTCCCGGCAGCCCTTGCGCCTGGGAGTGCCAGCAGGAGGCCACAAGAACCAGAATGTTCTATCGTGCAACCTCCCAGGCGGCAGTTTCCACCGGAGCTGGACCACGTGCACAGCAGCAGTGTCCCGGATCACACCCTGACTGTCCCCGAGGGCCCCGCCTCCGCCTCCGAGACCGGCGGGAATTTTGGCATTTCTGCAAAAACTGCTTTAAATGATCGCTCCTCTTATTCCCATCAGTTTGCCAAAGAAACAGCTAGGGATGTGACCGGGGCTGGCCCCAGGCAGCCTAGAGGGGGAGGGATGAAACTGTTCTCTGAGCATCAGCTAGGAAATATACGAGCAGGGAGGGATCTCTTGTCACTTTTGGCGCACGGTTCACTTCTGTCTGACAAACAACTCTTCCTTTACATCCTTTTTTTGTTCTGAAAATTCCTCCTTAAAAAAGTTCTTCCCCTTCAACCAAGCCTCAGAGAACAGCAACGCCCAGAGCATTCTGCTCCACCACCTGTCTGCCCTGAAATGTCTCTGGAAATAGCTTAGGAATGATTTTTATTTTCTTGGAGGGCCGTTAAAGCATAGGAAATTTGCCTTAGAAAGGTATGTGAAAGATTTGCTTCTAAAAGTTGGGCTAAAAAAAAAAAAAAAAGAAAAAAAATTAAAAATATTAAAAAAAAAGAGAAAGGTATGTGAATGTGATTAGATAAAATAGAAAATGTTCCATCAATCTGCTCTAAAAACAAGAAAATACAGGCTCCACTTTTATTTTCGTGCTGCTTAGAGGAGAGAGAAGAGGAGGAGAAAAAGGAAAAAAAAAAAGAAGCAATGAAGAAAGAAGAGGGGGAAGAGGATGAAAAAAGCTAGAAGGAAGAGGAGAGGAGGAGACAAAGATTTATGACAGAGAGAAAGGAGAAGAGAGGAGGGAAAGAGCAAGAAAGAGACAAAGATCTATCTCAATTAAATCACAGATCTCATATGAAGAGTCTAACGACATAACTATGGGAAGTGACTGCCCATATTTATTTCCCTATTTTCCCTCATTCATTCCTTCCTCCATGCATTTGGTTATTTGCTCCAAAGGGTTTTATATCAAGTTCCTCGCCCCAGCCACACAGCCGTGCGTCTACCTTCAGGATGACGTCTCCGGGCAGGAGCCGGCCGTCTCTGGCTACCGCCCCGTCTCGGTAAATGTGTTGGATGATGATATGGACCAGCGGGGTCTCACTGCCTCCCACGAGCCTGATGGAGAGACTTTCATTGGGATCCACCCTTCGGATTCTGATGCTGGTAATTTCGCCGTCTGGAATCAGGTGGTACAACCTTGGGAAGGCTGAAATGGAGAAAAGACAGTATTTATTTAAGACACCCACCCGGTGGACATTTCCAACCACTCCTTCTTCCTCGCCAAACTTTGGCTTCTGCCAAACCAAACTATTCATTGTTCCTCTCGCATGTTTTCTACTCTCCCGCCTCCGTGCCAGTTTCTCTGCCTGGAATGTTTTTCATGCTGGGCCTAAACCCAAATTTTCCTTCAAGGCCTGCATGAAATAAATAATCCCTTCCAATTAAGCTTCTTACCCTGATTCCTCTTTCTCTTTTCCCTTGCTCCCTTCCAAATATCCCACTTCCTATATAGCTTTCTCGATATTTCTCACGACAACTCAACCTTCTGTTACTGCTCTTTGGACCTATTTCTTATAGCCCATGTTGGATCCTACAACCTTTTAGGGCGTAATTTCCGGCTGCTCTGTGGTTCTGCACACAGATCTCTGCACACAGGGGCCATCATCTGGTGTTTATTACATGAACGGGAATGAATGACTGGTCTTCGCAGAACGAACTGCAGTTTCCTCACTTGCTTTTTGAGACACAAAAACAGAACAAAACTGCTCAACTCTTCAACGCTCTCAAGATCGTTCTGAAAATTTCCTCCTTGAAGACCCTGCTTGTCAGGCTTGGGGAATTATCAGTCCCTCTGCTACCCGACGATGCTGTCGGTCAAGGGGAGTTAAGAGATCCGATTGATTCCTGACCGGGAAGAGGTCAAGGCCTCGTTGGTGGCTTCAGGAGGTTTTTTTGTCCCCGAATCTGCCTGAATCACCGAATTCAGAGCTCAAAGGGGGTTCGAAGGTCACCTAGGCTGGTGTCTGCAAACTGTTTTTTTAACTGAGGAACCTGCTTTCTCCATGAAATCTTTAGTAGTTCCGTCTCACCTCCCACGCCACTGTGACCACGTAGCATAGAGGAGCTGCTCCTAGCTGTCGCGGACTCGACAGTGACAGATCTCTATTTCATCAGCGACGACATTTAAGCGGAGAGAGAGGGGAAGTGAAGTCACTGGCTGGACATCTCAGACCTGGGTGGTCCCAACAGCCAGGTCAGAACCCGGGGCTCTGGATGTCCGTCACTCTGGTCCCTGGAGCCAGGTTGTCGCAGCCAGGTGGCAGTCCACAAGGGACGTGCCCTACGGACCTATACACGCTGGCAGCGCCAACCGCCATTGCTCCTTCACTTGGGTTTGCACAGAAGGTGCAGAGGGCCAGGGACAAGTAACGGGCACGGAGCCACACCTACCCTCCAGCAGAAAAAGTGGCTCCTCGGAGTGGTTTCAAGCTCAAGTTCGGATGCGGGAGGGCTGCCACGCGTCGGCCTCCCGTAAGCTGCCCACGGCTGCCTTTGCCCTACGGGTCTCATCTACTATGTCATCTGGAAAGATCAAACTCTGCAGGCCTGGCTCCTGCACCCTCTCCTCTTTGTGACTGTTTTCAAAACCCATGACCCGAGCTCATTTTTCCTAATGAGCTCCTGAGTACTCAACTCTCCAGGAATGAGATGGAAAGAATGAAAATGATTTCTAAGAATCGCAGAGCACTGTTAACAACGTTAATTGAACGGTCAGAGGAAGACTGAGACGTTGTCAAAGTGGGTCCTTAAACTTCATTCGGATTTAATTTGATACCAGTGATTGGCTTTGCTGTAAGGCAGTGGGCAGCTGTCTTCATCCCTCAGTTCCTGGTGCTAACGGTACTTGAGTGCTTGAGTTCACTTAATGGGTTTTTTTTTTTATTTTGAGACAGAGTCTTACTCTGTTGCCCGGGCTAGAGTGAGTGCCGCGGCGTCAGCCTCGCTCACAGCAACCTCCAACTCCTGGGCTCAAGCGATCCTCCTGCCTCAGCCTCCCGAGTAGCTGGGACTACAGGCATGTGCCACCACGCCCGGCTAATTTTTCTATATATTTTTAGCTGGGCAATTAATTTCTTTCTATTTTTAGTAGAGACGGGGTCTCGAGCTTGCCCAGGCTGGTCTCGAACTCCTGAGCTCAAGTGATCCTCCCGCCTCGGCCTCTCAAAGTGCTAGGATTACAGGCGTGAGCCACCGCGCCTGGCCATCCCCGTGTTTTTAGATTGAGAAACATTGAAGCTTAGTGGAGTTAAGTAACCCAGCCAGCTCACGCGGCTGATAAACACTGGGCCCAGCTCTATACCGACCTAGATGGGTACGCCATGCCAGGAGAGTTCATCAAACGACTGCAGGGTGCTGAAGCAATGAGACCCCAAGGCCATTTCTGAAAGCTTTGTTGGCCCCACCAATCCTGTAAAGACATCCATACCAGCCTAGCGGAGCCTTAACCCCTCGCCCGCTCTGGAGTTTGCTCCCTGCTGCGTCTAAGGAAATCCTCTCCCCCCACTCCAAGCCCTCTGCACACACAAGCAGGCTGCTACCTTTGCCTTCCAGAAACATGGCTCCAATCCCACTCAAAAAAAAGTTAGTGATACATGCATAATTCTAATGCATAATTCTAATGCATAATTCTAATGCATAATTCTAATGCATAATTCTAATGCATAATTCTAATGCATAATTCTAATGCATAATTCTAATGCATAATTCTAATGCATAATTCTAATGCATAATTCTAATGCATAATTCTAATGCATAATTCTAATGCATAATTCTAATGCATAATTCTAATGCATAATTCTAATGCATAATTCTAATGCATAATTCTAATGCATAATTCTAATGCATAATTCTAATGCATAATTCTAATGCATAATTCTAATGCATAATTCTAATGCATAATTCTAATGCATAATTCTAATGCATAATTCTAATGCATAATTCTAATGCATAATTCTAATGCATAATTCGAAAATTCTAATATAAAGTGAAAAAAAGGGACAATATTTTCTCAGCTGCGTTCATATCAGGGAAAGCATACAGGATCTAAGATCCGATGACTTCCTTTGCATGAATTCTAGAGCCACGTTCCCTGGATTCAATGTTTAGCAAGGTAATTTGGAACAAGGTAAGTAACTCCTTGCTTCCATTTCCTTATCTGTAAAACAGGGATAATAATGGTAGCAACTTCATAGGGTTGTGAGGTTTCAATGAGGAAATAAACGTAAAACACTCAGCATCACTCCTGACACATAGTTGGAATAGGAGTAAACACTTACATGGCATTTACTATGTGCCAGGCATTGTTTTAAATGCTTCTCGCTAATTAACTGTAATTATTCTTTTTGATATGCACAACACTAGCACAAGAAGGTAAGGTTCCAACACCTTTTCCCCCTCAATCAATATAGAAAGTATTTCTGTTTCTGGTTACTTACGTGAGAATTAGGCTAATCAAGCTAAAAAAAACCCATATATATCAATCATCCGCCTATCAATCAATCATCCGCCTATCAATCAATCATCCGCCTATCAATCAATCATCCGCCTATCAATCAATCATCCGCCTATCAATCAATCATCCGCCTATCAATCAATCATCCGCCTATCAATCAATCATCCGCCTATCAATCAATCATCCGCCTATCAACTACATATCTATCATCTACATATATATATATATGATATATATATTCTATCCTGGGGAGAGAGGGTGGTCTCAGAAGGTGGGTGGTGGTCATCACCCCTGAGGACAGTCATCACCCCTGAGGACAGTCATCACCCCTGAGGACAGTCACCCTGTAAGCCCAGCCCACACCTGGCCCCGTGGCGGGGCTCATTTACCTTCGGGGGTGGCCGGATTGTGAGAATTTTCCCTGTTCTGGTCAGCCTGGTTGGCAACCGCACTCCCACTCTTGGTCCTTCGAAGAACGCTCAAAGCTCGATTTATTTTTTTGAAAGATCTGCTTCTGACTGAGGATCTCTCGAAGGGCCGTGCTGGGGAGGAGAGAGACGGGGTACAGTAGCTACGTGTTAGCAGAAGTCATCTTCTAGGTACAGGTCTGATAAGACATACAATAGAACGTGAACAGCGGTCACACCTCTGGGTGGCGTGATTGCAGAATTTGCTTGCCTATATTTTCTAAGTTTTCTGCAATGAAATATGTGTAGCTTGTTTAAAAAGTCCGATATTTTTTTTTTTTCTTCCCTGGGCTGAACTGAATAGAACAGCACTTCTCTCGGGCGGTATTGGCCGCGAAGTTACCGGCTCTGCAGGAGTGATGAGTCACCGGGTCTAGCGCCAACCCCCTGTCGCCAACTCGGATCATACACAGTCTTAACGAGCTGAGGTACTTGTGGTTTCGTTTCACTTTGGAGGATTGGACCTTGGGCTGCTGCCAAAACTACCAGAATGATCTCGCCTTGACAAACATTTCTAGAACTTTCCACCAGGCTAAGTACTCCACAGGGGGCAATCCCGAGGCAGGGAGCCCATTCCCGGGCAACCGCCTGTCTGACTCACCCCGAGCCCGGCTGCTCCGGCCAGAGTCATTCAGGCAGTGAGCTGGCGGGCTGTCCTCGGCCGTGGGCACGTATGCGGGGTTGTCCAGGCCAGGCTCGTCCGTCATGAGGGAGATGGTGGCGGCTGCGGAGATCTCCGGGGACAGCGCCGTGGCCGTGAGGCTCACGTGGCCATCCCCACAGCCGTCTCCCGGGCGCTTCTTCCTGTCTTCGGTCAGGCCATAGTGGGACGCACCTTTACAGCTGAGACAAAACCAGCGCAGACATCAGAAAAGGGCTAGGGCTCTGCAGGACTGTTCATCAGTCACTTATCAGACTCGTTGGACTCAGAACTCTCTTTGCTTGGCCCTAGCATTCCCCGTCCTTTTTCACATGCAGGTACTCACGCGATACACTTGCCAACCAAGTGGAGACCATTTTCATTTTTACTTATTTTTTATTTTTTTTTATTTTTTTGAGGCAGAGTCTCACTTTGTTGCCCAGGCTAGAGTGAGTGCCATGGGGTCAGCCTAGCTCACAGCAACCTCGATCTCCTGGGCTCAAGCAATCCTCCCGCCTCAGCCTCCCGAGTAGCTGGGACTACAGGCATGCACCACCATGCCTGGCTCATTTATTTATATACATATATAATTAGTTGGCCAATTAATTTCTTTCCATTTATAGTAGAGACGGGGTCTCGCTCTTGCTCAGGCTAGTTTCAAACTCCTGACCTTGAGCAATCCGCCCGCCTCAGCCTCCCAGAGGAGGCAGTGCTAGGATCACAGGCGTGTGGAGACCATTTTTAAAAGATGCCCATTGCGTTCTCTTAAAAGCAATCTCTATGCTGGAATTTGCTGGAACGCAAATTTATGAAGGCTGTCACGGTGTCTACACGATCAGGGGTTGAGGCTGGTCATCTTCAACTGTCGGGTAATTCTTTCTTGCTGATAGTTATTTCAATCATGCTCAGTCACACTTTCAACTCCTGGTCTTTTGGGTTTTGCGCCCACAGCACTGAAAATAAATACGAGGCTCCTCCCAGATTCCATATTTAATTGTTTGTGGAAACGAAATCACCCTGGCCACGAAGCCACGGGACTTGACTCAGCCTCACTGCTCTCTAGAGGCCACTTTGGTGGCTTCCATGCTCTACCTCTGAGCTGGTCTGAAAGGGCCTCCCTTGTGCCTGAGAGGTCAACGGCAGAGGCTGGGGACTTCCGGGCCCTTAAAAATGTCATCCATTGCCCTATCTTCCAGCACTGGGAGAGTAAAGCAGCTTTTATGGTTTTTAACAAAAACACCTTTGTCTCGATCCATTCACCGTGCACATTACAAAACAAAACAAGAACCAAACTCTGTGTGAAAGGCAAGTTGTTGGTGCAATAGAGAGAAGTAGCAAAAGAACGTGCCCAAAGCTCAGAAGACCAAGGTTTGAGCTGATCTAGGCCCATATTTTGCCATGAACGCACTCTCCTTCCATTGCCAACTGAGCAAGTTGGTTCAGCTCAAAGGCTAAGGTTTTGGTCAGGAAATTGTGATGATAATTTAACGAATTGCACCGTGGGGTAAAGGTAGCTACAGGTAGCCCTGCCAGCTTCCAAAACTGTTGTGAAGGCAGAAATCATGCCAATGAGCCCCGATAAAAAGTGGCTGTTTGCATATAATGGATGCACTAATTACAAATTCTTATAAAATCCTACGTGACTGAGCTATTTTAAATAACCCATTGAAGGCCTATTTGAGTGACACTTCATGTTTTCTTTTTCTTTCTTTTTTTTTTTTGAGACAGAGTCTCAGTCTGTTGCCCGAGCTAGAGTGAGTGCTGTGGCGTCAGCCTAGCTCACAGCAACCTCCAACTCCTGGGCTCAAGCCATCCTCCTGCCTCAGCCTCCCGAGTAGCTGGGACTACAGGCATGAGCCACCATGCCCGGTTGATTTTTTTTCTATATATTTTTTAGCTGGCCAATTAATTTCTTTCTATTTTTAGTAGAGACAGGGTCTTGCTCTTGCTCAGGCTGGTCTTGAACTCCTAAGCTCAAACTATCTGCCCGCCTCGGCCTCCCAGAGTGCTAGGATTACAGGCGTGAGCCACCGTGCCCAGCCAATGCTTCGTGTTTTCGAAAGTAAACAGAATCAAATACCAGTCTACAGCTGACAGGCACATACAATTTGTACTGCCTGTAGAACCACAGAACTGGCAGGGGGGGGGAAGATCCTATTGTCCGGATCCGAATGCAAATCCTTGCTCTGAAATTTACCTAGCTGGGTGATCTGGGGAAATTGTATTAATCTAGCTAAACTTCTTAATCTGCACATGCTTTCTGGATTACTGTGACATCTGACTGACAATTAATTCTTATCAAGGGTTTAGTACTTTGCAGATATTGTCAGTTCTCACGAGATTGTAGCTATTTCCACAATTCATCCATTCCAAGATGCCCATTTTTTCATACTTTAACATGTCCGAGATCAGGATGTATCTGTGACGGATATGGTTGTATAGTTTCTGTTGCCAAGTGGCAGTTACGATGCAGACACCATTGCCCGAGTGTGGCAGTCACAGGTGTCCCTGTCATTTCCACTGAGCTGTGTATACGCTTGCTAATACACCATTGAGTCTAACTGTCGTGTAAATGTCTTAGAAAAGGGCCGGGTGCGGTGGCTCACGCCTGTAATCCCAGCACTCTGGGAGGCCCAGGCAGGAGGATCCCTTGAGGTCAGGAGTTCTAGACCAGCCTGAGCAAGAGCGAGACCCCGTCTCTACTAAAAACAGAAAGAAATTAATTGACCAACTAAAAATGCATAGAAAGAATTAGGTGGGCATGGTGATCCATGCCTGTAGTCCCAGCTACTCTGGAGGCTGAGGCAGGAGGATCGCTCGAGTCCATGAGTTTGAGGGTGCTGTGAGCTAGGCTCATGCCACGGCACTCTAGCCCGGGCGACAGAGCAAGACTGTCTAAAATAATAATAATAAAATAAAATAAATAAATGTCTTAGAAAAGATTACACAATGATTCAATACTAAAATGAAAAGTTATGGTATATACAGAAAAGCTTCAAAAACTGAGCAGCAGGGTATAAATTTGACACTGATAAAGCAAATATTTACGGTGAGCAGAGAATCACAGTTCCAAATTCTCTTGCAAAAAGACAAGCAAATGTTTTATTTGCTTGGAAAGAAAGATATCCACCCAGGGAGATGAAAAGTGCTGTTACATTTTGTTGCTGAGTGTCTATTTCATGCCAAGTAACACAACCAAGGACCGGCGACATTGCCAACGCTGTCTGAATGGAGTTCAAAGCCACAAGGGGACTGGTGTGACCAATCTACACATCATGGGTACATCTTTTTAAAGGTGTTTTGGGACTGTTTTACTGGTGGCACATTTTGCAACAGTCTTTTCTTGCCGGTACGTGAAATAGGATGTTTCTTGTAATCAACAGCTTCTTAGGTTTGATGAAATGTGGTTTCGATATTAGTAGAAAAGGACGCTGGTTAGACAACCTTAAGCCCTCACCTTCTAGAACAGGAAACGGGCCTCCAAGTTGCACGGCCAGTGCTTGTCCTCGCTGGCGGGGTTCGAGCTCCCTGCCTGAGCTGGCGAGGTTTTAACTGTCCCCATTAGCTACGTTGGCTTGGAATTGGTCTGCTTGAAAACAGTGAAGTGGTTGATATGGGAAACTAAAAAATTGGAAGAAACACTGTGTGATGGGAAAAAAAATAAAAGCCAGCATATGCATGTAAAGCAAGCTCCAAAGCCATAAATATGTGCATGGAACATTTCCACGCAGGCTGGCAGTGTCTGGTTAGCAAGGCCTGGGAAGGAAGTTCCTACGCTATTCAGTTGGTCTGGAAACAGTCTTTTCCAAGGGAGCGGCCAGTAGTGCCCTTGACCGTGTGCTCTGCCAGAGAGCAGGAAATTAATATTTCAACAGGACACATGGCTGGCAAAGGCGCAGCCCTGGCTTTCGTGTGGGGACAGAGCAAATCCTACTGAAAGGAAGTGGCATCTCATTCTGCCGGCTCGTCCACGAAGAGGGCTAAGGTATTTTTAAAATATCCGAGTCCCAAGATGATACCCATTGAGAAACCACTGTTGTGGCACATTCTTGAGGTTCTAAAGATATATTTTTAGGGCAGGCGTGGTGGCTTACGCCTGTCATCCTAGCATTCTGTGAGGCCCGAAGCGGGAGGATTGCTCAAGGTCAGGAGTTCTAGACCAGCCTGAGTAAGAGCGAGACCCCGTCTCTACTAAAAATAGAAATAAATTAATTGGACAACTAAAAACATATATAGAAAAAATTAGCCGGGCATGGTGGCGCATGCCTGTAGTCCCAGCTACTCGGGAGGCTGAGGCAGGAGGATCGCTTGAGCCCAGGAGTTTGAGGTTGCTGTGAGCGAGGCTGATGCCATGGCACTCACTCTAGCCTGGGCAACAGAGCGAGACTCTGTCTCACAAAAACACACAAAAATATATTTTTGAGTCCAGGAAAGAAAATAAAATGGGTGATTAGCCTTCCCTTTGGCCTCACATCCCAGCTGTCCCTACACCGGCCAGGGAAGGTGCAGAATCTAGATTTAAACATTCGGACTCATAAGCTTCGTGTAAAAATGGTTCAGCTAAAGCAACTCACACTGGTGTAATGTTAGCTTTCTCCAGCCTCTGAGCTCAGCTTGGATCTGAGGCACAGAGTGACCTATGAAGGCAGAGCTTGCACTCACCAACTACCTCTCGTCGTGACTAACACTACCGTGCTTCCCTGAAAATAAGACCTACCCATACAATGAGCCCTAGCAGGATTTCTAAGCATTTGTGCAATAGAAGCCCTACCCCGAAAATCAGCCCTGGTGATGGGCGTGGCTATGAAAATCAGCCCTAGTGATGGGCGTGGCTATGAAAATCAGCCCCAGTGATGGGCGTGGCTATGAAAATCAGCCCTAGTGGTGGGCGTGGCTATGAAAAGCAGCCCCAGTGATGGGCGTGGCTATGAAAATCAACCCCCAATGATGGGCGTGGCTATGAAAATCAACCCCAGTGATGGGCATGGCTATGAAAATCAGCCCAAATGATGGGCGTGGCTATGAAAAATCAGCCCCAGTGATGGGCGTGGCTGCGCAGCGCATCTGCACAACCCGTGCATGTCGTCGCGGAGCGGGAAAGGACACGAGCAGCCCTTCTCATCCGCCCCATGAGAGCTCTAGTGCTCCACAGGAGAGATCAGGGCCAGTGGTTCTAAAGGAAATAGAGTCGCAAGACACTCAGGATGGAATTCGGGGTTTGGAGAGTGATGATGATGTTCCAGAAGAAGACGACTACACTATATTTGAATCAATGGAGATGGTTGTACTGTCCTTAAAAAAATAACACATCCCCTGAAAATAAGCCTAGGGTGTCTTCTTGAGGAAAAATAAATATAAGACCCTGTCTTATTTTCAGGGAAGCACGGTAGGGCCTCCGGACTCACGAGCAAGAGAGGGAAGGACAGGGAGGCGATTGGCACTGGCCAGAACGGGAACGTACTCGAAGCCCGGGTTACATTCAAAGCAAGCAGGACTGACGCTATCTTTTAGCTACGCTGAGCACAAAGTCCTCTCGAGGTGGTGATGGGCAATGGCCATGAACTTGAAGGACAAACACAAAGAACAGGGAAAACCATTTTTCAACCCAACCACAAACTTTGCGTGCACCATCTGTTCAAACAAATGACTCTGAAAGTCAGTTTTCTTGGTGATAATGAACTTGGGGTCCCGAGCCAGTTTATCAAAGTGAGCAGAGGCAAATCAGTCTTTTTTTTTTTTGAGACAGTCTCACTCTGTTGCCCAGGCTAGAGTGAGTGCCGTGGTGTCAACCTAGCTCACAGCAACCTCAATCTCCTGGGCTCATGCGATCCTCCTGCCTCAGCCTCCCGAGTAGCTGGGACTACAGGCATGTGCCACCATGCCCGGCTAATTTTTTCTATATATTTTTAGTTGGCCAATTAATTTCTTTCCATTTTTACTAGAGACAGGGTCTTGCTCTTGCTCAGGCTGGTCTCGAACTCTTGAACCTTGAGCGATCCATCCGCCTGCCTCGGCCTCCCAGAGTGCTAAGATGACAGACTCATCCTAGCCTAGGCCAGGTGAGCCAGCTAGCCTGGCCAATCACATTTGTATGATGGGACTAAGCAAAGACCAAAGAAGGGAGCCTAAGTCCAGCAGCCTCATTTATATTTACCCTTTTTTTTTTTTTTTTGAGACAGAGTCTCACTCAAATCAGTCTTGGTATAGGAATGCTGACACTCGTGCCTGAATTTTTGTTTTGTTTTGTTTTTTGAGGGGGTGCATAGAAGAGGAAATGAACCCCCCTTGCTGCAAATTTCCCCAGTCTGAGTTCACTGCTGATGGGAGCTGGAGATGAGACACAGGGGGGAGCCAGACCTAACCCGGAGGTTCCAATGGGGTGTCCCACACCATGCTTCGCCAGCCGGCTGGCAGGACTCCTTTTGCCAGTGAACGGAACGTATCCATTTATGACAGAAGAATAAGAGTTGTGCACGAGCAAGCAAGGCTCAGTACCCTCACCATCGTCACCTGGCCAGCTGCACGACCTCCCTTCGCTCTGACTTCCTGGCATTCTTTCTGTCTGCGCTCTCTTCTGTTTTCAGTAAACACTGAGTCCAGGCCGGGTGCGGTGGCTCACGCCTGTCATCCTAGTACACTGGGAGGCCGAGACGGGAGGATCGCTTGAGGTCAGGAGTTCGAAACCAGCCTGAGCAAGAGAGTGAGACCCTGTCTCTACTAAAACATAGGAAGAAATTAATTGGCCGACTAAAAATATATAGAAAAAGTTAGCCGGGCATGGTGGTGCATGCCTGTAGTCCCAGCTACTCGGGAGGCTGAGGCAGGAGGATGGCTTGAGCCCAGGAGTTGGAGGTTGCTGTGAGCGAGGCTGACGCCACAGCACTCTAGGCTGGGCAACAGAGTGAGACTCTGTCTCAAGAACAAAACAAAACAAAACAAAAAAACACCGAGCCTATCAACTGCCCAGTCTGATCTGACTTCACGGCCAGGGCTTGCAATGCACACGTGCCAGGCAGGTGGGGACACGAGGGAGGCCAGGCCCTAGGGGACCCTGCGAGTGGCCCTGTCCCCAGTCTCAAGGACACCAGCCACACGCCAGAGCTTCCCTGACCGCCAAGGCGGCCCACCAGCCCCGTGGCGCCGGAGCGAGCAGTTTGGAAGCCCAAGATCCAGTTTTTAGTGTGCGATCTCTTGATTTTTCAGTGTTGGCCACAAATCCAAAAATTTTTTTTTTTAAAAAACACCATGTGGTCCAAACCAAACACATATGCCGGCCAGATCTGTCTCGGGGGTGGCGCGTTCCAACCTTGGGGTGAGGAAGAGACTGCCAGCTCGGGGAGGCGGGACCCGCTTGTCCTTTCCCGGTCCGGGAAACGCCACCGCCCTCCTCTTCCTCCCTCCTCACCGGGTGAGGGGGTGCGTGCAGCGAGAAGGCCCCCGAAAGACTTCTCTAGAATGATTTGCCCCGGCCCCAATTCCGAGTCCAGTAGGGGGACGACAGCCTGAGTTCTCAACTGCTCTTCTGCTCACAAGAGAGCTCACGGCTTTCCCCAAGCTGTCATTCAACGGGAGCAGGAGTCACTGGGCCTAGCGGATATATTCTCCCCCCCAGGCAAAGAGACTCAAGATGCGGGAACTTTGGGGGGAAGCCAGTCCCCCCGACGACGACAGCGGGGACTGTCGGCTTCAGCTGCTGCAGGGAGCAGGACGACTGATTCTCCAGCCCTGCTCAAAGTGGGGTTCCGGGGACCAGTCTGGGAGACTCCTGCAGGAAAGGGCGTGGTCACTGCAAAGTGGCAACGGGCTCCCACCCCCGTGTCCATGAGCATAGCAACAGGGAGCAGGCCACTGGGAGGCTCAGGGACTCTCAGCGCGGTGGCTCTGCCAGGGGGCTGGGGACGCCGGAGCTGAGGCTGGGCCTGGGTCACGTGTGCCCAGCCCTCAACTCCATGTCCAAAGCCACCCCCCAACCCTGGTCCTTCTGACACCATGTACCTCCCCCCAACACCCTGGCCCACCTCCGTATACACCCGGTACCTCTTAACCACAGTGGCACAATCTCATTCATTCATTCGAGACAGAGTCTCACTCTGTTGCCCGGGCTAGAGCGCTGTGGCATCAGCCTCACTTGCAGCAACCTCAAATTCCTGGGCTCAAGCGATCCTCCTGCCTCAGCCTCCCGACTAGCTGGGACTACAGGCATGTGCCACCATGCCCGGCTCATTTTTTCTCTATATATTTTTAGTTGTCCAATTAATCTCTTTCTATTTATAGTAGAGACAGGGTCTTGTTCTTGCTCAGGCTGGTCTCGAACTCCTGAACTCAAGCAATCCGCCCACCTCGGCCTCCCAGAGTGCTAGGATGACAGGCGTCAGCCACCTCGCCCGGCCATGATCTCATTTAATTCAAAACCTTCCCATAGAGGTGCTTCCCACTGCTCACAGGATCGAGTCCCAGCTCCTGGTGCTGACGTCCAGGCCCCCCTCCCGGTCACTCTCATTGCTCACAGCCGCACCTACGGAGCCCGAGACCCAGATCGGGGCCTGGCAGAGGTCGGCTAGCACGTGCGGGTCTCCTATGTGTTGTGCCTTATGTGTGCGGGCTCATTTACCCGGGCCGTCCTCTGGTTCTACGTGTGCCTCTTCCCCCTTTGCAGGTTTGGAAGCCAGAAGGGAGGAGAAAAGCCCAGTCCAAGCTCACACTGCGGAGCTGGGATCTGAACCCGGGCTGTGGGTTCCAGGCTCTCCCCCCCCTCTCCCACGGCCTGGCGTCCAGCCCACGGCGTCCCCCGGACTCCAGACTCATACATCAAACTGTCTACACCGCGCGTCTTCACTCGGACGTCTGATCGGCAGTTCCGACTCCACACCTGCACCCTGCCTGCCAAACCAGCTTTTTCCATCTTCCCTGTTTTATCAAATAACACCTCTTTCCTGTTGTGCAGGCCAAAAGCCTCGGACCCAGCCGTAATTCCTCGCTTTCTCTGGAGGCCCCAAATATAATCCAGCATGAAATATCCAGAATCCAACTACCTCTCATTACTGCCACCGCTGCCCCCCTAGTCCGAGCCATTGCCACCAGCGCCTGGATTATTGCAAGGGTCTCCCCGGAGGGTGCCTGCCCCCACTCTGTGCTCCTTCTGCCCCGGGGTTGTTCTCAACAGAGCAGAAAAGTGACCCTCTGAGAACAGCTCTCCATTTGAACAACGCAGAAGGTCCTTATTACAACGGCAATCAGGAAAGGCTTCTCGGAGGAGGCGGGCTTCCAAGCTGTGTCTAGGAAAAGGAGCGACACTGGTCTAAACAGAGGAAGTGCGAACACTGCATTCAAAAGCTCCAAAAACGCGAGTGCATGGCAAGTGCCAGGAACGACGGGCGGATCCAGTGTAGACTTCGGTCCCCGTGCCGCTGATGGGGGGAGAGGGCAGAGCTGAAAGTGAGACCAAAGAGGAGGAGAAAAATCGGGGCTGGGGCTGGAGAGAAAGCCCACGACACCCGACGACCAGTCCACCTACCTGCTTCCGGGGTTCAGTGAGGCGAAGCCATGCCCGTGGGGACAGGGGACAAGTCTGACGCCCAGAGGGGAGAGGGCAGGAGGATGCAGGGAGAACGAGGTGGACGACGGAGGGCTGGGAGTCAGCTCCTCCCAGAGACGCCCTGGCCACCAATCCAGAGCGGACCGCCACCCCCCACCCTGCCGGTCACCCTCTTTGGGAATCACATTGTATGTTTGTTTCCCTTTTATTATTAATTTTACAATTTTATCTTTTTCTTTTTTTTCTTTTCAAATCTGAAAGTAGCTCTGGGGTTCATGTTTCCCTTATAAACAACTGCTTCTGGCCGGGCCCGGTGGCTCACGCCTGTAATCCTAGCTCTCTGGGAGGCCGAGGCGGGCAGATCGCTCGAGGTCAGGAGTTCGAAACCAGCCTGAGCAAGAGCAAGACCCTGTCCCTACTATAAATAGAAAGAAATTGGCCGGGCGCTGTGGCTCACGCCTGTAATCCTAGCTCTTGGGAGGCCGAGGCGGGCGGATTGCTCAAGGTCAGGAGTTCAAAACCAGCCTGAGCAAGAGCGAGACCCCGTCTCTACTATAAATAGAAAGAAATCAATTGGCCAACTGATATATATATAAAAAAAAATTAGCCGGGCATGGTGGCACATGCCTGTAGTCCCAGCTACCAGGGAGGCTGAGGCAGAAGGATTGCTCGAGCCCAGGAGTTTGAGGTTGCTGTGAGCTAGGCTGACGCCACGGCACTCACTCTAGCCTGGGCAACAAAGCGAGACTCTGTCTCAAAAAAAATAAAATAAAATAAAAAAATAAACGACTGCTTCTCCCCAACAGAACACAGACAGCTTCCACGGGAGTAACACTCCGGCTTGTCTTGCAGATCACTAAATCCTGCGCACCCCGCAACGAGCACTGGCGGACGGAGGGGCCAGTGGGGTATGT
The DNA here is from genome assembly GCF_040939455.1 of Microcebus murinus. Taxonomy (NCBI): domain Eukaryota; kingdom Metazoa; phylum Chordata; class Mammalia; order Primates; family Cheirogaleidae; genus Microcebus; species Microcebus murinus. The sequence goes on along the minus strand of NC_134129.1, from coordinate 16,105,485 downwards.
CACAGCTGCCCGAGAGATCCTGGCAGCAGCTGACTTTTTCCTGCTCCTTTTATTAGAGTCTGTCCCTACTTTTAATTGTGCTGGCCCAGATATGTTTTGATAGTTGCAGGCTGCCTTGATCCTTTTTTTCTGGAAGAAGGCAGGGCTGTACGTTTTAAGTACGTGATAACCAATCGCTTCATAAACTCCTTTAATGCAAAGCGCTGGAAATCTTTAAATGCAGCAACAGTCATCTTCCAAAACAACCCATTGGAGCTCCCTGAGCCCACCCTCAAGTAGGGCCTGTCCTTGCTAATTAAGCCCCCATCATGCTGCTTGGAAGACGGGGAAGGAGCAATAATGCAACTTATATTCACGTGACCCTCTATTTCTTGGGCATCCTGGTCTCAAATACAGAAGCCCTTTTAGGAACTTTCTTAGTTCAGACTGTCTCAAAAAAGAAAAAAAAAAATTAAGAAAGAAAGAAAGAAAGAAAGAAAATACATGTCCAGAGTCTCACTCTGTTGCCCAGCCTAGAGTGCCGTGGCATCAGCCTAGCTCACAGCAACCTCAAACTCCTGGGCTCAAGCGATCCTCCTGCCTCAGCCTCCCGAGTAGCTGGGACTACAGGCATGCACCACTATGTCCGACTAATTTTTTCTATATATTTTTAGTTGGCCAATTAATTTCTTTCTATTTATAGTAGAGACTGGGTCTCACTCTTGCTCAGGCTGGTCTCGAACTCCTGAGCTAAAACGATCCTCCCGCCTCGGCCTCCCTGAGTGCTAGGATTACAGGCGTGAGCCACCGTGCCTGGCCTTGGACATTTATTTTCTGTATTTCAGATGCCACACCTGTATTATCTTAAATAACATCTTTTCAGTCTAAAAACATTAGGCAACGTCATTTTTCCTTGTGTGGTTTCCTTTTTCTCCCCCTCTGGATAAAACCCGTGTTCCCTGGGATCGAATTACACAGCCACTCACACAGCTACCAGAAACCATACATTAAAAAAAAAAAAAAAAAAATTAGCATATTTGTGTAGTCACAGGTGAAATAAAAGTCAGAGGCCATCTGTGGGACAAGCCCACTTTCTGGTGGTCAGTTTAGACTAGGGGTCCTCAAACTTTTTAAACAGGGGGCCAGTTCACTGCCCCCTAGACCTTTGGAGAGAGGGGTGCACATTCCACGCATGCGCACTGTGGGCCCGGGACCAGTCGGCTGCTAAGCAGGACAGGCAGCGGCGGCAAAAACACCCGGCGGGCCGGATAAATGTGCCAGGCGGGCCGCATGTGGCCCTCGGGCCGTAGTTTGGGGACCCCTGCTTGAAAAGGTTAAATAGCTTATCCAAGATACAACAGTAAAGCAAAAGAGCTGAAAGTCACATTTCCGTCTGGGATTTTGTTGATTTAAACCCTTTGTATCTGTCAAGCTGTCTTGTGGCATTAATAACTCACACGCAGTCCTTGGCTTGGGGGGGGGGGCAGGTCACGAGCACTCTCGTCCTATACTCGCTGGAATCCTCCCACCCCCCCACTGAGGCAGGTGTGATCATTGTCCCCGCTTTGCAGGTGTGGGAACTTAACACAAAGACTAACTTGCCCACCAGAGTCACGCGCTTTGCATCTAGGGTGACCAACAGTCCCAGCTTGCCGGGGACTGACTAGCTTCTTGAGATGCAGGATTTGCAGTTTTAGAACTGGCCAAGCGCAGGCAGACCAGATGAGCTATCACCCCCTAAGTGACAAAAACAGAGTTCCAGGTCAACAGTTGTGATTCCAAACGATACACTCTTGACCATGACACCGTCTTTTTAATTTTTGCATGTTTTGCCCAACGTTTTAATAGAAGCAGAACTGGTTTGGGGGTGCTTTTGTGGTTTCAGAGGCCACCCCTCTAAGTGTGCACTTAGACTTTGCTTTTTTAGACGGGTGCTCAGAATGCCACCCCCAAACTGCTGCATGAGCGCAGCAACTCACAGCAACCCCCCCAGCTCCAAACCGCATGCAGTTCCAGGGCTTCCCAGCAAGGAAAAGAATTGATTGCCCTGTTTAGTTTAGGCAGCACCGAGCTGATAGCCAGGAGGGCCTGATAAATACCAGTGCCGCTCCCTGGGGTGACACCTGGAAATTCCAACCCCGAAACCAGATGTTGGAGCTGACAGTGCTTAATGAGGGACGGTTGAGGGCTTGGGCACAGTCCACATGCCAGGCCAATTCTTCATGGAGATGTCACACAGTTTATCCGTCCTGCGAGTCTCCGGCCTCTTTGGGGTCACCGAGTTCTCTCCCGAGACGCTTTGGGGAGGGGACAGCTGCAGAGGATTTGAATTTTCCATCAGCTTTCCGCGGACGTGGGTGTGAACAGTGGGGTAGGCTCAGCTTCTCTTCGGTTAAACTTCTGGTCCCTGCAATTCTTGGTTGCATTCGGGATTATTTTATTATTTACTTTAAAAAAAACACTTGGAGACGACCAAAGTCTAGCTCTCCATTTTCGGGAAACTGGGCCACGGATCAACTGCGATTTTCTATTTCAGGATCGGCTAGGAAGTGTCTTTAGGGTAACTGGAAAGGGCGAATTTCGTGGCGGTGAGGGTTTCTAAACATCGGAACTGACCGCCCAGTGAGGTTTCCTGACCGGCTCTGCCCGCAGCCTGGGGTTCCAGCCGTCTGGACAAGTCTTTTCCAGTCCTTGTGTTTTTGTGACGTCTGACACAAGCCCAGGGGCTGGCTCTGCAGGGGTGTCACAGCCCCATGTGGGGATGGAGGTGTGGGGGCCGGTGGCATGGCACTCGATTTTAAATGTCATCTGGGAATGATTTGCAAACATTTCCTTCATTCCTCAAAGTGCATTCATTGCACTCTTAGGACAACTAGAAAATGCCAGAGTTCGTCTAAGCCCATTCTGGTCCGGGGGTCACAGGGATTGTCCTGGAAACGCCGTACCACAACTGAGATAGCGAGAAATCATGTTCTTCCTGGCTCTGTTTGAGAACGTCTCATGCACAGATATTTGGGCTCTTTTTGCCCAGTTTTTTTTTTTTTTTTTGCATGAAACAAAAATCCTATTTTCCAGCCTGTTTCTGTGTTTGCTAAATGAGCTTCCTCTTACCCTTTTTTAAATTTTTATTTATTTTTTTTAATATTGAACAGAAATTTATTGGCCCACGGTTCTGGAGGCTGGGAAGTTCAAGGTCAAGGGACTGGCATCTGCGGTGGTCCTTCTTTCTGTGTTATCCCAAGATGGAAGGTCAAAGAGAGGGCAAGACCCGCTTCCCTTTCAATATATTTAAAGGAAGCCACCTAACTCTTTCTGTAAAAACATATTTCATCTCCCCAAAATTGTATGATGTAAATAAAGAAGGGAGCAGAGTGGATGCTTCGAGTTTGCAGGAAATGCGGACTCTATTATTTATTTCCTGGGTAAATGAAACCTCTTTCTCCACCACTCTCTGGCCAGGCCCACCTTTCGGCCACAGCTCTGCTCCATTGCCTTTGTTTGGCACGGTCACTGTGATAGATGGGGCTTCTCGTGGTTGGGCACATCGACGACTGTCCCTCCTCACATCGAACCCATCTCTGCCGAGGGTCTTTGTCCAAGAACTCTGTGTTACTCTGGTCACCGACAGTGGCTGCCATTCAAACAAACCCTACTCATTGCATCAAGGCCTGCCTCTCATCTCTCCCCACCGATGCTTTGTAGTAATCTCACTCCTCTCTGAACTCATTCATTCCACAAATATTTAAGTGACTACTAAAGCCTACCAAATGTGGGGCACAAGGACAAATGCTCCCAAGACTCTGCCTCTCCAGTAGTTGGCAACACAGCACAGCAGTAAGACAAACAGGCCGGGCGCGGTGGCTCACGCCTGCAATCCTAGCACTCTGGGAGGCAGACTCGGAGGATCGCTCGAGGTCAGGAGTTCGAAACCAGCCTGAGCAAGAGCGAGACCCCATTTCTACTAAAACTAGAGAGAAATGAATTGGCCTACTAAAGCTATATAGAAAAAGTTAGCCGGGCATGGTGGCGCATGCCTGTAGTCCCAGCTACTCGGGAGGCTGGGGCAGGAGGATCGCTTGAGCCCAGGAGTTGGAGGTTGCTGTGAGCTAGGCTGACGCCACGGCACTCACTCTAGCCTGGGCAACAGAGTGAGACTCTGTCTCAAAAAAAAAAAAAAAAAAAAAAAAAAAAAAAAAAATAAGACAAACAAATACAGTATTGCCATGCCTGCTTGGTGGCAGGATCTTAGTGTTTTATCACATACGACACACAAGGCTGCGGAGACATTGGTTGGGCCTCTTCGACTATAAACTTCCTGAGACCACATCTTATATGTATTTTAAATCCTCCACTGTGTACACAAGGTTGAGGACATAATAGATGTTTATGAAATACTTCCTTACTTTTATTAGAATCCCTTCTTTCTGATTTCAAAAGTAATTGAGATTCAGGAAAGAAATTTTGGGAAAATATGGAAAAATAAAATAATAGTACATAATTCCATCCCCAAAGAAAACCATTGCTAACCTGTTAGCATTTATTCTTCCAATCTTTTTTTCTATATTTTTTATTTGTATTTTTTTTTGAGACAGAGTCTCACTCTGTCACCCAGGGTAGAATGCAGTGGCGTCATTATAGCTCACAGTGACCTCAGACTCCTGGGCTCAAGCGATCCTCCTGCCTCAGCCTCCCAAGTAGCTGGGACTACAGGCACGCGCCACCATGCCCGGCTAATTTTTTTCTATTTTTAGTAGAGACAGGGTCTCTCTCTTGCTCAGGCTGGTATCGAACTCTTGACCTCAAGTGACCATCCTGGCCTGACTGCACCTGGCCCCAATCTTTTTTTCCACGCATAGACACACACATATTTATATTTCTGTGTTGTTTACCTATAACTGGACCAACTGAAATGCAATTTTAAGGATTGCACATTTTGCGATAAATTGCTAAACGCTACCATCAATGTACCATCATGCTTGTTCCTCTATCCAATGGTTCTTAATCTCGTCTGAGCAATAGAATCGCTTGGGAAGATTTTAAAAATCCAGCCTTATCAGGTACCCCAGACCAAGTAAATCGATCTCTGGGGTAGGTCTACTCATCATCAGATATAGATGAACAACTGCGTAGATCTCCAGCTAAATTAAAGAATCAGACCCTCTAGGATCTTCCAAGGAGACACCAACCTACGTGTGGGTCTATGTTCCTGACAAACAGGCAAAGGATTGTTATAGAGAATGTCATAGTTTGAAATTTAAAAAAATGATTATTCTCAAGCTTTATGATTTTATAGGAGATATGCACATCTCGTGTAAGATCAGATCGCGGTCTACTACAGGGGTCCTCAAACTTTTTAAAACAGGGGGCCAGGCCACTGTCCCCCAGACCGTTGGAGAGTGCGGGCACATTCCACGCATGCGCACTGTGGGCCCGGGACGAGTCGGCTGCTAAGCAGGACAGGCAGCGGCGGCAAAAATTTACCCAGCGGGCTGGATAAATGTCCTCGGTGGGTGGCATGTGGCCCGTGGGCCATAGTTTGAGGACGCCTGGTCTACTAGAAGGAGACCACAGTTTTTCTGCTTCCTAGGTGAACTTGCAAGTGTAGTTTTTGCATCTTCAAATGCAGACAGGCCAAGATACATTCCAGAAATCACTCTGCACTCAGCAGCCCTCTTTACTGTGCTAATGAGCCTGAGATACCCCACAAGGGCTCCATTCACATTGCTCCCCCACCTCCTGCTAGCCCGTCAGTGCTAGGGGATTTGGTTAATCACAGCAGAGGATTTAGTTAATCACACCACCAAGAGCTGATGTTCAAAAAGCATCTTTCCTTTCCACTGACTATCAGTGACCTGGCTGGTCAGCCTATTCTTAAATCGACCATCAACTGGATTACATGAAACTGACACTTTGGATAAGGGTCTTTCTTCCTCCAGAGAACCAGATTTGGCTGCCTGTTCTCTTAATGCTAACATGGTATGCTGATATGTTTTGAGAAGATATGGTTTGATAGACTATAATTTAAACTATAGGGCCAGGCGCGGCGGCTCACACCTGTCATCCTAGCACTCTGGGAGGCCGAGGTGGGAGGATCGCTCGAGGTCAGGAGTTCGAAACCAGCCTGAGCAAGAGCGAGACCCCGTCTCTACCATAAATAGAAAGAAATTAATTGGCCAACTAAAAATGTATAGAAAATATTAGCCAGGCATGGTGGCGCATGCCTGTAGTCCCAGCTACTCAGGAGGCTGAGGCAGGAGGATCGCTTGAGCCCAGGAGTTTGAGGTTGCTGTGAGTGAGGCTGACGCCACGGCACTCACTCTAGCCTGGGCAACAAAGCGAGACTCTGTCTCAAAAATAAATAAATAAATAAAAATAAAAATAATAAACTATAGGACTATTTTTTACGTTCTAAAATTACAGTCCACAATGCTTTCATTGGACCTTCATAGCGCTATGATCATTATATACTCTTGCAGTTGGGGTAGGTTTGACGGGCTAGTGACAGAGAGTGGAGGTCAGCCAGGCTCGGAGGAGGCACAAGTGGCACTGAACCTTTGTCAAGCCCTGTGCTTCCCTTTGATGTTACTACATAGTGGCTGTCACATTTCATACTCGCCACCAGATCTGGGGACCGGGGCGGTGCTATTTGCCCTTTTATAGCTCAAGGAGACAGATTCAGAGAAACTAAGTCACTCACCCAACGTCACACAGCAGGATGGCCATGGCGACATTTCCTGGACTTCATTTGATTTAACACAACTAGTAAATGGCAAATCAAGAAATGATCTGTCGGGCGAGGTGGCTCACGCCTGTAATCCCAGCTCTCTGGGAGGCCGAGGTAGGCGGATCGCTCGAGGTCAGGAGTTCGAAACCAGCCTGAGCAAGAGCGAGACCCCGTCTCTACTATACATAGAAAGAAATTAATTGGCCAACTAATATATATATATAGAAAAAATTAGCTGGGCATGGTAGCGCATGCCTGTAGTCCCAGCTACTCGGGAGGCTGAGGCAGGAGGATCGCTTGAGCCCAGGAGTTTGAGGTTGCTGTGAGCGAGGCTGACGCCACGACACTCACTCTAGCCTGGGCAACAGAGTGAGACTCTGTCTCAAAACAAAAAGAAATGATCCAACCTATACTCTTTCTACCAGTCCATGTTACCACCAGAGCCGACTCAATTCCTCGAAAGTTAATTGTATTTCTGAAGAGACTACAAGTAAGGTTTAGGGGAAATAAACACTGCTGAGGTGTCTGGGTCCTGCACAAAGGTGCTGAGCCGAGTCGCTGGGGGCCTGACTTCCAGACAGGGCTCTGGTTTCCAAGACACCTGCCAGGAAGAGATGCACCTGCCAAAAGCAAAGTGCCCCTTCTTTGCAAAAAAGCTCTGTCCACTTGCCAAGGGTGTGACTTCTAATGCACACATGATCAGAAGGAGGTCTTGCATGGAGGGAGTCTTAGAGCGTAGTGAGGATTTGTGCTTGATTTGGAAGCTTCCAGAAAGCTCTTGTGTACTGGAAAGATAGTCGTCGTCTCCATTTGATAGCCCTTTCCAGCTAACAGGGCCTTCACCTTCCCACTCTCTTTCTCATGTAGCAGTCCCCAAGCTGATCAGTGTGGGCGAGGATCCCCCTTTGTTTAGATGCTAAACCTCATTAAAAGCTCTGCCACTTGGCCGGGCGTGGTGGCTCACGCCTGTCAATCCAGCACTTTGGGAGGCCAAGGCGGGAGGATCGCTCAAGGTCAGGAGTTCGAGACCAACCCGAGCAAGAGTGAGGAGACCCCATCTCTAGTATATAGAAATTAGCCAAACGACTAGAAATAGAAAAAATTAGCCGGGCACAGTGGCGCATGCCTGTAGTCCCAGCTACTCGGGAGGCTGAGGCAGGAGGATTGCTTGAGCCCAGGAGTTGGAGGTTGCTGTGAGCTAGGCTGATGCCACGGCACTCACTCTAGCCCAGGCAACAGAGTGAGACTGTCTCAATAAATAAATAAATAAATAAAGCTCTGCCACTTGCCCAAAGTCGTACAAGCTGGAAAACCAAGAGGATCCAATCCTAAGTCTTTCCAGCTCCTTCCTGCTACTCTTGGTGTACCATGCTTTCAGCCTAACCTGACTTATCTAAACATCCAGATCAAAGACACCTGGCTTCCTGCCTGCAATTCCAGCTCTACTTTGACTGCCACGCACCTTAGATATATTTCTGTCCCTCCACCGTCAAAGTTCACTGGCCATCATCCGCCGTGCAGCGGGAGCTGTCCGTTGGGTTGGCAGATGGAAACAGCTCACGGTTTAAAACTGCTTGCAGGCAGACTCGATCACAGAAGGTTCTTCTTAGATCAAAAATATGTAGGCAGTGCTATCATCCTGTGGCTGAAGCAACATGTCCCTTGCAGGGGGAGAACTCCGAGGCTAGGAGAGGGCTGTGTGTGTATGAGTTTGGGGGGTGGGGTGGGGACAGGGTCAGGGAGAGGCACTGGCAGGCTGGGCTGGTGGTTAAAATAATGAAATTCTTTGTAAGCTCAATCACGTTTTTTACGCAAATACCACCTGTGCAGTGCTAGCCTGTACCCTGTCATTTAATAAAATGGGCAAAGGGATAATTTGCAAATTGCACTCTGCAAATTTATAGTACTTAATTACTAATCAAAATAATGACTTGGTTATTGGCATTCAATTTTTTTTTTAAAAATGCAGGCCATTTGTCTGGAAGCCTTTGCCCAGAGGAAAAGCATTATATTATAGTATGTTTGGAGGACTTTCTAGAAAAGAAAAGAAATATTTAATAAAGATTCCAGGACAATACAAGGCAGGTTCAACAGGAAACCTCTTCTAATCGGTGGTGATATGAACAAACAGGAAACTCAATCTTGGGACACACTGTTCACTTGGACACATTCCTAAGTGTCCATCCCCGTGTTTAGATCAGAAATTCAATTTGGGGAATTTATAAGTGTCAGTATAAAATGATGAGTATTGGTTATTATATGTCAGCGAGCTATAACAACTACTTCTGAGCCATTTCCATAATCCTGAGTTGGGGATTTTGTGCTTGATTTGGAAGCTTCCAGAAGGCTGTGTACTGGAAAGATAGTCATCGCCTCCATTTGATAGCCCTTTCCAGCTAACAGGGCCTTCACATTCCCACTCTCCTTTCTCATTTAGCAGTCCCCAAGCTGATCAGTGTGGGCTAGGATCTCCCTTTGTTTAGATGCTAAAACTCATTAAAAGCTCTGCCACTTGGCCGGGCGTGGTGGCTCACGCCTGTCAATCCAGCACTTTGGGAGGATCGCTCAAGGTCAGGAGTTCGAGACCAGCCTGAGCAAGAGCGAGGAGACCCCATCTTTACTATAAAGAGAAAGAAATTAGCCAAACGACTAAAAATAGAAAAAAATTAGCCAGGCTAATGTCTGAATTAGCAACCTGGTAAGATCAAAGCAGGGAAACCAACAAGTGCAACTTGCATCAGAATGACTGCTCTGGGGAAGAAATCTCAAAGCCCAGTGAGAACTGTGGCAGGGAGACCCTGGGGACAGACAGAGAGTGGCATCTGACAGCTCCAGGTGCATCGTGAGTTCCCAGGGTGTGAGAAATCCAGGAGGCAGCAGCTGTACACGCCACCACCATAGCATAGCGGAGCTTGGCTTGAACAGCCAGGCCGGGGCTGGGCTTCGCTTCCTCAGCATCTGTGGTTCGAAGCCAGCATCTGCCGGGTTGCCAAGAGCGTGGCAATCGGAGCCAAAGCAAAGAGAGACACACCATCAAAAGGGCCAACACAGTCTCGAGAGAGCTTCCCTCCTTCCAAGATGGGTAAAGAGAATAAGATGAAGGTGGGATTTGTGGGGAAAAGAATGCTACAAAGACTAGAAGAAAACGTAGGGAATACTTTCCAGACCAAAACATGGAGAAAAACTTCCTGCATGTCAAAAGAAACAGAAGAGGGAAAGTTTGGTATGTTTAATCAAGTAAAAATTAGTTTCTCCATCAAGAAGTGTTCTAACCTGATTGCGATTGTGTAAAAGTGTTTGCCTCACACGCAAAACCAGCAAACGATAGTTGTGTCAGAGCAATGTGGTTATAGATAGATAATGTTATGCTATTTCTCAGACTTTCAAGATTGTCTTTAAATATATATATAAAATTATTTTTTTGAGACAGTCTCACTTTTTGCCCAGGCTAGAGTGCCGTGGCATCAGCCTAGCTCACAGCAACCTCAAACTCCTGGGCTCAAGCGATCCTCCTGCCCCAGCCTCCCAAGTAGCTGGGACTACAGGCATGCACCACCATGCCCGGCTAATTTTTTTTTTTTTTTTACAGTAAGTGGCTCTTTGCTGGGAAAGAAAGGTATGTGATTTTAGAGCTACATTCAAATCCTGGCTAATTTTTTCTATGTATTTTTAGTTGGCCAATTCATTTCTTTCTATTTTTAGTAGAGATGGGGTCTCGCTCTTGCTCAGGCTGGTTTCGAACTCCTCACCTTGAGCGATCCTCCTGCCTCTGCCTCCCAGAGTGCCAGGATTACAGGCGTGAGCCACCTCGCCCGGCTAAGACTGTCTTTAAATAAATGTTTAAAACTATACAGAAAGAATAAGTAAAATTAAAAGACGGATGACAGCGGAAAAGATAATGACAACATAATCAAAGAATTAACATCTTCAACATACAAAAATATATTAAAATCACCCAAAAAAGCCAACAACACGTATACACAGACTGCTTTAGCCTTCCTACTGTCTTGCTTCCTATAATATACACGCAACTGATCTCCATGGAGAATTCTTCTCTGGTTTGGTCTAGCAGGACCTGCTGTGGACATTAGGCAGGAAAAAAAAAAACAAAACAAAACAAAAAAAACACTTGATGGGCAACAGAAATCTCTGGTTAACAGAAAACTGGGCCAGATGGAAAGATGCCATGTCACCTATTTTTTGCACCAGCTTAAGGAAACCACTGCATTTCCCAAACCACTGCATTTCCCAAACCACTGCATTTTTCAGGGCCCCCTGTCTCCTCGTCTGTAAAGAGAAAGGCTTCTACTAGCCAGTCTCTAAGGCCCCTAAAAAATCGTAAAATTCTACGGCTCAGCCTGGCTGAGACATGGCCCATGCCACAGTCTGCACCCACAGCTCCCTGGATGAGACTCATAGAAGTAGAAGGCGGGTAGGACAATATTTAGCTGTCACGATGTTTTAGTGTAAATCACGTTAGCTCGAACCCGGTCATCAGGCTTCGCCAGCTCTGATGCTTTGCCACCATGTAAACACACAAGCTGGGGGTGAACGCAAAAGGGGGTGGCTGAACCCAGTCGCTGTGTAAACTGTGAGCAAGGATTAAACGTGAGACCAAAACGCCCCACATCTGCAACGCGTCCAGACCGAGCCGCTGGTCAGCCACAAGCTTTGCACTTCATTTTCCTTGACGTTGGACCGTTATCAATGCTTGGAGTTCTAAGAGAGGACTCAGGACAAGTTCTTCCAACGTAGGCGTCGTTGCTCTTTGTTCTGACACCGTGCACGACCCTGTTGATGTGTTTGTTTCTTCCTCTTCAGGAACATTCAGGGGATAGACACAGCGTGGCTTCTTGGAGGAGTGGAAACCACTTGCTGCCTCAGTTGCTTTTTTTTTTTTGAGACAGAGTCTTGTTCTGTTGCCCAGGCTAGAGTGAGTGCCGTGGCGTCAGCCTCGCTCACAGCAACCTCAAACTCCTGGGCTCAAGCCATCCTCCTGCCTCAGTTTCCCGATTAGCTAGGACTACAGGCATGCGCCACCATGCCCGGCTCATTTTTTCTATATATATTAGTTGGCCAATTAATTTCTTTCTGTTTATAGTAGAGACGGGGTCTCGCTCTTGCTCAGGCTGGTTTCGAACTCCTGACCTCAAGCGATCCTCCCGCCTCGGCCTCCCAGAGTGCTAGGATGACAGGCGTGAGCTGCCGCGCCCGGCCTCAGTTGCTCTTTTTGCTAGAGGAGAGTTAACGGGCTCTGTGCTGCTGTAAGAAATACACACGCCTAAAACTCACACCCGGAGCCTGTCTTCTTGCAATGAGAGGCAAATCAAGACGTTATTCCTAAAACTAGCTGTGCAAATGCTTAAGTTCTTAAGAAACACTAAAGGGCGGACCAAAGACATAAATGCCATCCATATACTCAGTGTCCCTTTCGGGAAAGTGCCATCTGACATAAGAGCAGCAGCCACGATAGCTGGAAGTCCCCACGAGAGTCACAGGCTGGAAGCCCTTGTGTGGCCAAATGGCACCCAGGCTTATTTTTAAACAAGATCCTTGTTTTGTAGACATCCTGCAGAAGGCCGTTCCGTCTTGAACGGGGCAGCTCTTCCAGAACTCAGCACTCGGACAGACCCCCTAGGAAATTCCCGTCATGCTCCCGGGACACGACACCCCAGCAGGACCGGTTGGGAGAGGAAGTTCCAACCACAGGAGACAGACTAAACAACAGCATTCCTGAGTGCATTGGACTCATTCGTGCTAGAAACGCAGGCGTCTGATCCTGCCTTGCTAGTGCCTGGTTCCCCCGCTGGGCGACAGGGTGACAGGCTCGAGACAGCCTCACCTGAGGGTGACTTCGGGCCCTGCCTTCCTGCAGGGGCTGCCCGAGGGGAGTCGCCACCAGCGTCACCCCTTCCAAACCTTTCCCCCGCGGGAGACGGTCAGGCTTGTGCTCTCTGCCCCCAATTTGGGTCCAAAGATCCCATCAGGGGATGCTATTTATTCTTGTCTTGACGTTAGACAACAAAATGAACATCACCTCCAAAAGGACCCTGTTATGAAGCAGGGTCCTTAATTAACTTTTTGTCTCTGTGCCAGGTTCTATGGAATTAAAAATAGCACCCAAGCCATAGAGTGGTTTTTTGTTTTTGTTTTGTTTTGTTTTGGGGGGGGGCAGAGTCTCACTTTGTTGCCCAGGCTAGAGTGAGTGCCGTGGCATCAGCCTAGCTCACAGCAACCTCCAACTCCTGGGCTCAAGCAATCCTCCTGCCTCAGCCTCCCGAGTAGCTGGGACTACAGGCATGCACCACCATGCCTGGCTCATTTTTTCTATATGTTTTTAGGTGGCCAATTAATTTATTTCTATTTATAGTAGAGACGGGGTCTTGCTCAGGCTGGTTTCAAACTTCTGACCTTGAGCAATCCACCTGCCTTGGCCTCCCAGAGAGCTAGGATTACAGGTCTCTCTAGAGCAGAGAGAGGGCCGCTTAGCGGCACACGGCATCATTTTGTTTGGTTCGTTAAGTGCCTTCTAGAAAGCACCCGGGGCGGGGGGAGGGGGGCTGGGAAGGGAAGAAGTGAGTTTTACCTTTTCAGACGCTGTAAACCCTCCAGGTGGCCACGAAGCAGGGCCTACGACACACATAAAGTGTCGAGAGGGAAGAAAGGCCCCAAAAGACACACAAAGGAACCCAATTTGCCCAAGGAGCCTGTTAAGAATAGAACTCGGGGCCCCATTCCCCAGTTGGGAATTAGAACCCCTAAGATCAGGGGTCCTCAAACTTTTTAAACAGGGGGCCAGGTCACTGTCCCTCAGACTGTTGGAGAGTGCGCACTGTGGGCCCGGGACGAGTTGGCTGCTAAGCAGGACAGGCAGCGGGGCAAAAACACCCAGCAGGCTGGATAGAGGTGCTAGGCGGGCGGCATGTGTCCCTCGGGCCATCGTTTGAGGACGTATGCCTAAGACAGTGGTTCTTTGGCCCCTCAAGAGACACCTGGTAGGCCTGGAGACGTTTCTTTTTTTTTTTTTGAGATAGAGTCTCGCTTTCTTGCCTAGGCTAGAGTGAGTGCCATGGCGTCAGCCTAGCTCACAGCAACCTCAAACTCCTGGGCTCAAGCGATCCTCCTGCCTCAGCCTCCTGAGTAGCTGGGACTACAGGCACGAGCCACCATGCCCGGCTGATTTTTATATTATATATATTAGTTGGCCAATTAATTTCTTTCTATTTTTATGGTAGAGACGGGGTCTCGCTCAGGCTGGTTTTGAACTCCTGACCTTGAGCAATCCGCCCGCCTCGGCCTCCCAGAGTGCTAGGATTACAGGTGTGAGCCACCGCGCCCGGCAGGAGACGTTTCTGATTGCCACAACTTGGGAAGGTGCCAGTGGTATTTAGTGGGTAGAGGTCAGGTTGGTATTAAACATCATACAATGGACAGGAAGGCCCCAGTGAGAATTAATTACCTGGTCCGAATGTCAAGAGTGCTCTATGGGAGACCGGGGGGCCAAGTACCTGTTTCAAACAGGCTCCCCAGGGGATTCCAATGCACATTAAGGTTCAAGAACTTCTGTCCTGGGCCGGGTGCGGGTGGCTCCCGCCTATCATCCTAGCACTCTGGGAGGCCGAGGCGGGAGGATCGCTCAAGGTCAGGAGTTCGAAACCAACCTGAGCAAGAGTGAGACCCCGTCTCTACTAAAAATGGAAAGAAATTAATTGCCCAACTAATATTTACAGAAAAAAATTAGCCAGGCATGGTGGCACATGCTTGTAGTCCCAGCTACTCGGGAGGCTGAGGCAGGAGGATCACTTGAGCCCAGGAGTTGGAGGTTGCTGTGAGCTAGGCTGACAGCATGGCACTCTAGTCTGGGCGACAGAGTGAGATTTTGTCTCAAAAAAAAAAAAAAAAAAAAGGAAACTTTGTCTTATTCTGATCACCTATAAAGGGCACATGAGAAATACTGAAACAAATTGACTCATTACACTGTAATGAAATTGAATAATATTTGTTAGATTTTATCATGTTAACGGATACTTTAAAACTCTACATTAATGTTCTCAGAGGTAAACGTCACTATCAATTATAAAAACCATTGCAATCCCTTGAGATACAGATGGCAGTTTGATGTGGAAAGACAAGAGCCGGGGAAATGAGTGGGGTTTCTTGGCTCAATGGTTGGCCCCATCCTTGAATTGGCCCCCTGGCCTCAGTGCACCATGTGTGCCAGTACTTCCGGGCCAATCGTCCCCTTCATGTCATTCCTCATCTCTCAGCACAGTTCAGGAGCACACGGGGCTGGGACTGACTTTACTTCTACCTTTGGTAAAAACACCCGGTAACTGTTGGCAAAAGTACCATGACCCCCCTTTTACAGATGGGGAACCTCAAATACCAAGTATCAGACTAGCCAGGGTCAGTCCTCCTGGGAGGTCTTCACGGGCCAAGGACATAAGCCTGTGGGTTAATCACTCGACTCTGACCCCAAGCCCTTCCACATGTGTTTTTTTTTTTTTTGCTTTTTTTCCTTGAGACAGAGTCTCACTCTGTTGCCCGGGCTAGAGTGCCGTGGCATCAGCCTAGCTCACAGCAACCTCAAATCCTGGGCTCATGCGATCCTCCTGCCTCAGCCTCCCGAGTAGCTGGGACTATAGACACGTGCCACCATGCCCAGCTTTTTAAAATATATATATATTTTTAGTTTTCCAGCTAATTTCTTTCTATTCTTTTTTTTTTTTTTTTTTAATAGAGATGGGATATCGCTCTTGCTCAGGCTGGTCTCGAACTCCTGACCTTGAGCGATCCACCCGCCTCGGCTTCCCGGAGTGCTAGGATTACAGGCGTGAGCCACCACGCCCGGCCAATACATGTCTTAATAAGTATGTTTCAGGACCCTGTAAACATGCCTTACCAGGGTTTTATTCCTAATTCCTCCTAACAGGGTGGCACGATTTTCCTTATGCAGCCAGGAGGAAATAGGACGGTGACCAAGGCCATTTCTACACGAACGCAACACCCTCCATCTGTGAGCGCGCCTCCCAAAATCTCAAGTTCAAGTGGAACAACTGCTCCGTGGAAATCCCGTGGGAAACGTCCAACAGGATTTCCTCCCGTGCCTGAAGTCACCCGTCACCCAATGCAGAAGAAAAGACTCTCACTACACGCCTCCCCTCTGCAGGGGACTCTAACACAAAGACCAGTCGCCAAAGTGTCCCCCGGGGAACTCTTACAGAAATGTCAAGTGTCAAGTATCTGGAAACCTAGCTAGCAACAGGGCCTGGACCACCAGCAACTCCTGACCTAGAAAAGATTTCCTCTTCCTCCTCCACCTTTGTCCTAGAACACGGCGTGGTCGACAAAAACAGGCCACAAAAATGAGTTTGGCAGTCCTGATTTACCAGCTCCGGATTAGATCTCGGGGCCTCTGCATGCCCGGTCTGGTGCTTCCAAGTCCCACGTCACTACCCGATAGAGTTTTTCAAATACCCATGTGACACAGCTTCCTTGAATGAATGCTCCAAATGCCTCTCAAGAGACTTTGATTACACTGAGGAAGCACAAGATGTTCATAACAAATCGCTCCTTTGTTTTGCTGGAACTAGTTGCATTCTCTTCCTCCTCTTAAGTCTACACCTAAATGATGCGTTGATTTGGTGAAACAATGCCACCACAGGTCTCTGTTCCGTCCCCAGTTCCATAGGTGGCGGTGCATGGCCTCAGGTCCCCAGGCAGCAAAAGGAAGAGTGAGTACAGGAAGAGCTACCAGGAATGGCATTCAGAGTCACCTGGTGCCCAGGGCCCTGCAGGTGCTCGGGTTCCCAGAGGGGAAGGGCACAGAGGCCTGGAATGCCAAGGCCAGGCCCTCACCCCTGCCAGATTCACGAATCGGCACTATGAGCCAAGAAGAGAAGACAGGTGACAAAAAGGAAATTCATTGCTCAGAACGTGCTCACTTTGAGGATGCACAGAACAGAAAGATAGAGTTTTCCATCTTGAACTCGTGGATAACAGAATACACGGGATGCTATCTGGCCAGAGCTTAGACAGCCTTTTTAATTAAAAAAAATTTTTTTTGCAAATATGAAACAAAGTTTGATAAAGGGCAAGATAGGTTTACAGAGCAAGACACATTCGCCACAGATGATGAACGAGTCCCCCGTCATGAGAGTGGGTCTGGACAGCCTTCTTTAAAAAGAGTAAGAGAAAGAAATCAAAGAAGGACAAAAACCATGAAAAGATGCTAGACATAGGTTTTAAGAGAGCAACTGATTCAGCAAGGATTTTTTCCTAAGATGATTTCTAAAAAAATTGTTTTTATCATGATGAATATAGGTCACCCATCTCAGCAGCAGGCCACACGGCTAAAGCCACAGACACTGGGTTATGGCGATGGTCACATTGGGCATTCTTCATTAGTAAAGGTAAGTTGAGGCATTTTTATAAAACAAATGCTGGAAATTGAAGATTCTGTCTTATTCACTAAGAAGTGAGAAGAGAATGAAATAATCCCATGAATGCCTCATAACAGCATCCTTATTTGTGTTCTTTTTTCTTTTCTTTTTTTTTTCCTTACTTTAGCACGTGAAGCTAAATTTATTTGTGTTCTTGACTGGCTAAAGCATCCAGGTAGGCAAGTGCACCCCTATAGGGAAATTAAGAGAATGTAACCTGACGCTGTATTTTCTAAAAACTCTGAACAGTGAACTGATCGGGCTTATAATTTTTGAAGTGGGAGGAACATGGGATTTCTTGTAATACAAGCTTGGTCTAGTTACATGCTATAGACATGAAAGTGATTCAGTGTTGAACACAAATAACTTGCATTACCAATGTCTATCTGGTTGCAAAGCCATGAAAGCCTAATTCTCGTGGCCATTTGAATCCCGATAGGGTCTCAAAGTCTGTGTCTGGATACTATAAAAGTTTTAACTGTTTGAAATAAGTCAGTAGTAGCTAAAAATGGAGAGGCTGTGTACCTACTCAATATATAAATTCATTAGAGGCCGGGTGCGGTGGCTCATGCCTGTAATCCTGGCACTCTGGGAGGCCAAGGTGGGTGGATCATTTGAGCTCAGGAATTTAAAACCAGCCTGAGCAAGAGCAAGACCCCGTCTCCACTAAAAACAAATTAATCGGCCAACTAAAAATATATAGAAAAAATTAGCCGGGCATGGTGGCGCATGCCTGTAGACCCAGCTAATTGGGAGGCTGAGGCAGGAGGATCGCTTGAGCCCAGGAGTTGGAGGTTGCTGTGAGCTAGGCTGATGCCACGGCACTCTAACCCGGGCAACAGAGTGAGACTGTCTCAAAAAAAAAAAAAAAAAAAAAAAAAGTTCTATTTTTATATATATATGTATATGTATGTATTTATGTTAGAACTTAAGAATTTTAAACCTAATTTGTCTGAAACTGTCTGCTTATAATCTGGTTATGATAGACCTAAGTATACTGATATGTTAAAGAATATATGAAAATTAACTAGAGATATTTTTATTTTCTTTTTCTTTGTCAATAAAGGTGTCTTAGGAGCTCTTGGGACTCAGTATTTTCCAAAAAATGTATTTTTGGTTGACTCTTCCATTGCTTTGTTTTTCTCCTTCATTTAACAGAATTTTAGTATAAATAAACAATCTATTTACTTTGGTAAGTTATACTGCTAGGAAATAATTGACCAGTATAAAAATGTTGTTGGTATTAATTTCCTCTACGATGGATATAACCAGTTAGTAGCTGCATTCAAAATATTTAGATGCAGTTACATTGAGTTTGTTCTCTTGACCTTTGTTTTCTATTCATCTCATCTGTTCTTTTCCCTTTTTTTTGCTTTTTTCTGACCTTTTTGGATTAATGAAATTGTTTTTAACTTACCACAATCTGTCATCACACAAATAACTATGTAGCATAAGAACCTTATAATATACATTTCTCCCTTCCCTGCCTTTGTGCTATGGTTGTCAATATTTTACTTCTAGTGTGTTATAAACCCCACAATAAATTATCATCAAAAAAAAAAAAAGAGTGGTAAACACCACTCTTGAAGTCCTACGTGTACACGAGCCTTGGGTCCACCCTTAATTGACTGAATCTTACGTCTGAGGGTCAAGTTCTAGTTTTCCCTAGGTCTAGCCTTGCTCTTGGGTGGAGAAGGGAGGGAAGCTATAGTGTTTGTATCAAATAGGTGGATAGATGCAGGTTCTTTGGAAACTACAGTGTCAGTTTTATCTGTACCCTTTTCCACTGGACTGGCCACAAAACCACTGTGTTGAGTGGGACCATCTTCTTCCAGCCTAAGGGCCAGGGTGAGCAGCCACAGAAAGTCACCTCTAGCGTCAGGATCTTCTGCTGCCTGGAACAGCCTTCCTTGTGAAGTTCTGCTCATCCAGGGCTCCAACTCCCAGGGGCAATGCAGGGAGGAGGCTGGCACGAGACTGGGACTCCTGCTTCTTTTCCGGGAAACTAGGGCTCATCTCTGCATGACCACTCGGTCATACTTCACATATAGTTGAGCTGAGTAAGTTCTAGATTTTGGAAGCGTCAGAGTCAAGCCACTTGTCTGATGGCTTACGCCTGGCATGTGTTTGGTTAAGAGCTCTTCCTCATGCAGCCTGAGTCTCGCTTGAGTCATCTGACTCACAGGCTGAGACTGAAGGAGCCGTCACACTCACAGGTGTTCAGATCACAGGGGACACACGGCATAACAACTCAAGATGCAGCAGCCATTAGCGTCTAGGCTCACTGTCTTCTCAGCCTGGAGAGACTGAACATGAACACTTGGAATGAGAGCCCTTTCCGGGGAGAAGAAAAGTTAACAGAAGACCTTCAATAAGGACCAGGCGTGGTGGCTCACGCCTGTCATCCTAGCACCCTGGGAGACCAAGGCAGGTGGATCGCTCAAAGTCAAGAGTTCGAGACCAGACTGAGCAAGAAAGAGTGAGACCCCATGTCTGCTAAAAATAGAAAGATATTAATTGGCCAACTAAAAATATATAGAAAAAAATGGTGGCGCATGCCTGTAGTCCCAGCTACTTGGGAGGCTGAGGCAGGAGGATCGCTTGAGCCCAGGAGTCGGAGGTTGCTGTGAGCTAGGCTGACGCCACGGCACTCCAGCTTAGACAGCAGAGCGAGATTCTGTCTCAAAAAAAAAAAAAAAAAAAAAAAAAAGACAAAAAAAACCCAAAAAAACAAAAAGACCGTCAATAGGGACATCACATTCTGCAACTTCTGGAAGCAATCAGATGGCGTGAGCCAAACAGCGGACGGACACTCTTGCAAGGACAGCCTCATGTGGCCGAGTCCATGGGATCCGACGGGTTGGAGGGGACCCAGACCCAGAGGACGAAATCAGCCTGGGGTCCCACCGAAGTGGAGACCAAGTTCCAAGGGTTGAATACGTTTTTAAAGGTTTTTGGCTCTGTGGTTTTTCACTTTAGATTTCCCAACTAAAATCACATCGGCCGTGTCATGGCCGTGTGACAAAGCGACTCACGGCGTCCACAGCCATCACGGGACCCCTCGGGCACCCGAAGGGGCACAAAGGCTCCTGCCAGGAGGAGCTGCAGGGGGCTCAAGGCTCGGGGCAGGGTCCAGACTAGAGAAGTGCCCGCCTGTCCCCTGCCCGGAAGGTCCCCAGCGCTGTTTCCTACCCTCTGGTCTCCCCTAACGACGCAGGTCTCAAAAGCAGGGGAGTTACTTTGTCATTTCTCCATAAGAACAGTAGAGTAGACAGAACAGATATTTATCTGAGTTACGTCTAGACTGGTAAAATGCTCAGATATGCCCTAGTTTCTCCTTTGCAAATGACTTGTTTAAGTGCAAGGCTTCAGGACTTCAAAAAGATCACAGCACTTTGAAATTTCTCCCCCCAGCAACATGAGCAGGGGACTCATAAGGATATTCTTTCATTTGTGCAAAAACAATTCAGCTCTAACTTGTTTGGTTTAACCCCTGGCTCCGATCTTTTTTTTTTTTTTTTTTGAGACAGAGTCTCAACTCTGCTGCCCGGGCTAGAGTGCCATGGTGTCAGCCTAGCACACAGCAACCTCAAACTCCTGGGCTCAAGTGATCCTCCTGCCTCAGCCTCCCGAGTAGCTGGGACTACAGCCATGTGCTACCATGCCCGGCTAATTTTTTTCTGTATATCTTTAGTTGGCCAATTAATTTGTTTCTATTTTTAGTAGAGACAGGGTCTTGCTCTTGCTCAGGCTGGTCTCGAACTCCTGACCTTGAGTGATCCTCTCGCCTCGGCCTCCCAGAGTGCTAGGATTGCAGGCCCGATCTCTTAAATGTACACGTAAGTCTCTAAATACCAGTACTGCTGTTACCCAAAAACCCACTCTGTCAAAGGCATTGCCGGGTACATACACTTTGAGAGGACAGGGACAATAGCTTCTTCTAAGCTGCCGGGGAAAATCTGCCACCACCAGGCTGTCCCCTCTTTGTGACCAGTTGCAATTGGGATTTAATTTCTGCTGTCCTTGCACGACACATCCATGGCAAAAGATGACTTGGCCGTGTGGTCATTAGAACTGGAAATTTAATATTTTCAGTTGCTCTAGTTTTTTGCTCAGGCTAACTTAATACCAAATCTAATGCCCTCTGAATAAATAAAATGGCATCACTACATCCTTCTTGCTAACAACTCCAAATGACAATGAGGCTTTGCTTGCTCCAAATCCACCCCAAAGCCAAGGGCTGTGCTAACTCGTAAAACAGCTTGTTAAAAATAAGGGTTTATGGCATCCTAAACAGAGCTTTCTATTGGAGGAATCATTGGCACAGAGCGGTTACAGATTTAAGTGTCCTCGCTTATTGGGGTCAAACATTTGTCTTTAGTAAAAAGAAAAAAAAAAAAGGCATTGGATGAGACACTAAGAATACATGGCAGGCATGCACTCCAATTTCAGGATTCTCTAGTGGGTGGGTGGGGATACGAACCCAGTTAGGATACCATTAGCAACTGAATAAATGTCAGCAAAACGCTCTGTAAAATCATGTTGACTTGGCAGAATCATGTTAAGAAAGAGGTTAGGTTGAAAAAAGTATTTCTCCAAGGAAAAGTGTGAATAACTAGTGCCAAACTATTCACATAGTAGAATGTTCTTCGCTTTTGGAAGACAAGACACTTGGTAGGGTTTAACCCTTTGCACTCGCTTGCTTTTTTTCTCATCATCCACACTCGACATCCGAGTGCAAAGGGTTAAGAAGCTGAGCTGATCAGCAAATTCCATTGCTGTTTCTTCCGAAAGAAATTTATAGTTCCCCGATTCTTTTATTCTAGTTTCTAACTACTTATGTCCAATGGAAAAATGTAGGTACCTATTCCGACTGTGTGAAGAGTCACTGAACAGTTTTTTTTTTTAAACATTGTAATTTTTATTATCTATTGCCATGTAACAAATTATTCCACACTTATTTATTTTTAATTTTATTATACTGGGGATTGAACCCAGGACCTCATACATCTAAAGCATGTGCCCCACCACTGAACTATATCCCTACTACTGAGCAGTTCTGAATACTTAAGAATAAGTGGCCAAGACAATGGACTGGATCAATTAAGCTCAGCAGAGAAAAATATACATGAGTTGAAACAGAAAGACTTAACACTTAGCAATCACTTTAAAATCCATAAACTCACCCAGAGTCATAAAAAAAAAAAAAAATAGGCCAAGAAGCTTGAAAGAACACAGATCTGCAAGTAAAAGCAGCAAATACTAAAATGAAAATGTTAAAGCCTGGCAATGCTAAACTCCGTATAATGAGTATAAATAAGTGAAATTTGGAGAATTACAAGCTTACAGATAAGTTTGGACAAAAAACAGGTAGATGACTATTTGGCAAGCACGAACATGCATAAATCCAGAAGACACACAGCTCCGGGGAATAAAAGAATTTGCCTAATATTGCTTACTGAGCAACAGCGCAGTAAAAATGAATAATCATTTCTGAAAAATTACCCTGCGCTCAGGGGGATGTCAGAAGATTGGAAAGAGCCCAAGCACATGCGATCGTGATCTGGAAAGAAAACAAAAAGGAAAGGGTATAGTGCAAATGAGTGCATGATATATGCAACTGTTGGTTTAAAAAAAATTGCGGGAGAAGTATTAGGGAAGCAAAATTGAGGATTCAGAAAAATCAAGGATGACTAGAACAATCTGCATTCAAACTACCACGGACAAGTTTATGAGATTATCCTGAAGCCCTTAATACTGTCCCTGTTGTCGTTAAGCGTGTAATGGGATGGGGGTCAGAGGAAGGATTGAGCTGAGCATGCAGTGCATCCTGGGAAATATTTAATTTTCACCATGTAGTCCAAAGATTCCAAGGGGGCTGAACGTGGTTAGAAGTCATAAACAAAAGCAGTATTAAGCCCAGTCGTGGGAAGGTGTTTTCAGGAGTGTCTTAACAATCCGCCATCACATTCATCTGCATGGACACCCTGGACTGATGACCTAGGACAAGTGTCACAAAATTTATGGATGACACTCAGGTGGGGAACGCCACAGAAGACAGGAGCCAGGAGGAGGCGAAAAAATAAGTTAGGTTAGACACAGACATCTGCAATTAGAGAATCCACCGAAAACAGCACAAACAGATTGGAAAAGTTTAGAAGGCAACACAACTTGGGGGTGAGAAAATGAGACACGAATTTACACTGAGCCAGAAGAGGGGGTTGGGTTAGAGAAGCCATCGGCATCTGCGGGTCCACTTGAATCTATATTCAGAGCATGTGACCCAGAGTGATGTTTAACCAGGTAAGAACCCCCCTGCCCCCCATCCTCCTTCTGGAATAATCCAGCCCAGGGCAAAAGCAAGCAGAAGTAGCAGGAGTTAACAATTCATGAACTCCTGTGCGTGGCTCCATTGCTCCCACTGAAGTCCATGCTAAACCAGCGTTTGTTCACACTTCACAGGTGTGGACTTCAGAATCCGATTGTCCCCAAAGTCCCAATTTACAGGCTCATCCTGACATTGGCTGTCCTCATGGTTCCCTCCCCCACTTCCTCTGGTCTCTGGTCAATGCCACTTTCTCTGGCAAGCCACTCTTCTCACCCTGCTTTGTCACATTAACACTGTTTCCATCTGCTGTGCTAAAGTTAGCTGGTTTATCGCCTTCTCACTGGAATATAAATTCACTGCAGAAATCTCCAGAGCCCAGAACATGCCTGGCATCTTATAGACATTTGGTAAGTATCTGTTATTAAATTATAGTCTTCCCAGGAATGGGTGCTTTCTGTTTACTACCTAAGTATAAACGCCGAATTCACCTACCAGGAAGTTGCCTAGTTTGGAAAAAAAAAAAAAAAAAAAAAAAGTCACTTACAAATCAAAACACTGAACAAAGAAGAACTTCCGAGAAGTGGGAAGGAGACTTTTTTCCAGAATATTAATTTTCTTCCACTGGACAAGGCAAATCTGTTTCTGTAAAGCATTATTTTTATTAATAGAAACTCCCTGCCTTTGCTAAATGGTAAACAAATGCGAAGTCAAGAACTGGAAGGGAAAATCGAATGGCCGGACAGCTTTGGAGTCCAAATGCCTTCATCCACTGCCGTCAACCACACCAAGGAAGAGGAGAAGGAGGCTTACATCCGTCCAAAGAAATCAACTGCAAAGTGAAAACTCAATTACTCTGATGCTTTCTTTAAATGACACGAAGCAATTGATTAGGGGATTAAAAAAAAAAAAAAAACTCAGATTGACCACATTTCTGGTTATTTTGTAATGGAAGAAAATGCCCGAGTTAGAGAGAACACTTTCTTATTCTCCGGAATCTCCCCTGTCCTATTTTTCAGCCTGAGACCCCATTCCTGTCTAGGGGCCATTGGTCCTTTAAATTCTCTAAAGCAGATTATAAGTGTTTGGGGGCTTTTTAATGGGAATCAGCACCTGTCAGGTGTTTGGTACCGTGCTCCCTCCAAAATAAGACAGGGTCTTGTATTTACTTTTCCTCAAGAAGACACCCTAGGGCTTATTTTCAGGGCATGTGTTATTATTTTTTTTAAGGACGGTACAACCATCTCCATTGATTCAAATAGAGTGAAGTCATCTTCTGGAACATCATCCTCACTCTCCAAACCCCGAATCCCATCCTGAATGTCTTGCGACTCTATTTCCTTTAGAACCACTGGCCCCGATCTCTCCTGTGGAGCACTAGAGCTCTCATGGGGCAGATGAGAAGGGCTGCTCGTGTTCTTTCCCGCTCCGCGACGACACACATGGGTTGTGCAGATGCGCTGCGCAGCCACGCCTGTCACTAGGGCTGATTTTCATAGCCACACCCACCACTAGGGCTTATTTTCATAACCACGCCCACCACTAGGGCTGATTTTCATAGCCACGCCCACCACTAGGGCTGATTTTCAGGGTAGGGCTTCCACTGCGCACGTGCTTAGACATCCTGGTAGGGCTTATTTTATGGGTAGGACTTATTTTCAGGGAAACACGGTAATTCTTTCGTGACATTAAAGAGATTATAGTTTCCCGACGAGCTGTTGTCCCAGGCAGAGTCCAAGGAGACCAAAAGATGGGGTACTTCAGGGAGGACCCTGGTCATGAGACACCCACACTGTGGTCCAGCACCACATGCACGGGTGTCGTTTCGAGAGCGAAAAAGCATGCAGGGAGCAAAGAACCACGGGCTGCAGAGTAGCAAAGCTGGAGCCACGAATATAACTGACATCGAGCCACGGTGCCCGTGTGCCCGGCCCCGTGCGGGGGTGCTGCAAGTGGTCTCATGTATTAGTCCTCACTAATAGCGCCCCCACGCGGCTGACACGATGGAGGCCATAACCCAGAGCAGTGAAGGCAACTGCCACGACACACACCCAGCAGAGCCAGGGGTTCCGTCCAGCTCTGGAGTCCACACTCGTGATCGCAATTAACTCGACCTGCACATCCCTGGCGACACCTCAGGCCTGGGAAGGGCATCACGGGGCAGAAGGACTTTATGAATGTACTTTTGATGGCACCCAGATGTTTCTTCTCTAAAAGCTGCACCAGCATCTAAGAGGGACGGGCTATTCCACATGCATCTGCAAGAGGGTCCCTTTGATCCTTTAGATCCATTGTCAATTAGCTCATGAAGCCAGCGTGTTTTCGGCTGACCACTTTTAAAGACCGACTTTGGGACCTCTTGTAGACGTCCCTCTTGTGCTTACTTCAAGTGGAAAATAATGGTACGAGCTAGAAAGCTCCAGCTTCAGCATAATGTTAACTGGCGGCCAGAGAAGTTATGCAAATACTCTACCCAAGAAAGTTTGACCTACAAAGCAATTGCTTTTCTGGTTCAGAATCCATCTCAGTTCCCCAAGCTGAACCTAGTGAGTTACAGAGGCCTGGGACCACCTGAATACACCCCGGCAGACCCATCTCCATGGCAACAGGGGGACATGCAGGGTTGGGGGTAATCCCAGAGCTGGAATCGGGATGCCCATGTTCCATCCAGGCTGGCTGGCGCACCTACTAGGGGAGTTTCCTTAACCTCGAGATCTTAGTATTTCTCATCAATACGCTACAAGATCCATACAAGAGTATGTATTTCTCATCACTATAGCTAACGTTTATAGTGCACTTAGAATGTTCTAGAAGTCTAAGTGCTTTATGTATATTTTTTATTTTATTTTTTTATTTTAACATATTATAGGGGTGCAAGTGTTAAGGTTACTTATATTGCCCATGCCCCCTCCCCCCTCAAGGTATGTATATTTTTTATTTATTTTTTTGAGACAGTCTCACTCTGTTGCCCAGGCTAGAGTGCCGTGGCATCAGCCTAGCTCACAGCAATCTCAAACTCCTGGGCTCAAGCAGTCCTCCTGCCTCAGCCTCTCAAGTAGCTGAGACTACAGGCATGCGCCACCATGCCCGGCTAATTTTTTCTATATATTTTTAGGTGGCCAATTAATTTCTATTTTTAATAGAGACGGGGTCTCACTCTTGCTCAGGCTGGTCTCGAACTCCTGACCTTGAGCGATCCTGCTGCCTCGGCCTCCCAGAGAGCTAGGAATACAGGCGTGAGCCACCGTGCCCGGCCTGTATATTATGTTTAACTCTAACCCCCATGAGGTAGGTACTATCAAGTGTTCCAATTTAACGATGAGAAATTGAAGCTTAGCTGAGGTTAAGGAATTGATCTATCCAAGGCTACACAACTAGTCAGTGACCAGCCGGGATCTAAATTCAGATCTGAATGACTTCAGAGGCTACATTCAATCAATGCAAGCTAAAGCTTGTCACTGTTACATGACTGAGCTCTGCCCTGCCTCCTGGCTGCCCTCATCTGTACATGACACCCTCAGAATTATAAAAACCCTTGGAGCGCCCTATTCCCATGTAATGCTTTCTTACTGTCAGACAGTCCCAGGTTACATCTGTACGAAATTGGTCAAAGTTGTTCCTTGATCCCACTCTGAGCACGCCCAGGTGATGAGATGCCGTCATTGGACATCCCAGTCCCAAATGGGTCACACGCATGGTCACTTGCCTCATTGTATCCCATCTACATCTATGCCATTGCTGTGCCTACAGCTGGTAGTCTAACATTAACTAGCTCCAGTTCATTGTTCCCTGAGGACACATTTCATGAACACATTGAATGCATTATCATGGATTCTCAAAAAAAAAAAAAAAAAAGTCACAACCTGTTCAAGGTCACCAAGCTTGCTCCTGGCAGGGCTGAGTCACTTGGGTAAATTTTAATGCTTCAGTTTCTTCACCTATAAAATGAGAGGTTGGGACTAGATTTTATTTATTTATTTATTTATTTTTTGAGATAGTGTCTCACTCTGTTGCCCAGGCTAGAGTACCGTGGAATCAGCCTAGGTCACAGCAACCTCAAACTCCTTGGCTTAAGCGATCCTCCTGCCTCAGCCTCCCATGTAACTGGGACTAGAGGCATGCGCCACCATGCCCGGCTAATTTTTTTTCTATATATTTTTAGTTGGCCAATTAATTTTTATTTTTAGTAGAGTGCTGGGATGACAGGCGTGAGCCACCGCACTTGGCCTGAAAGTTTACTTCAAGAGCTCCTTTGTATTAGTGGAGTGTGAAAATGAGAGGAGGAGGAGGAAGGGGGGGGAGGAGGAAGGAGACTTAAGAGACATAGCGATCAGTCGCAATCTGTAGGTTCTTAACTAGCTCATGATTCAGATAAACTGGATATCTGATATTAAGGAATGACGGTTACTTGTGTTTGGTGTGACATTAGTATTGGTCACATTTCAGAAATCTACCCTTTAGAGATAAACGCTGAAACGTTTTTCAGATGAAGTGCTATGACATCCGAGATTTGCTTCAAAATAATTCAAGGAGCTGAAACAAGACTGGCCATGAATTCGTAATTGCTAAAGACGGGTATGAGATACATGGAAATTCATTATTCTCTCTACTTTTGCATTCTTTGGAATTGTCCATTATAACATCATGAAGAAAATAAGTCAACCGAACACGAAGCAGATTTTTAAAGAAATCCCAACTTCACCTCTTATGCACCTGACAACCACGTGACCAGGCAGGCCGGCCCAATCTGCCAAGCATCAGAGTGGTAACTCGAAACTGCTGGGTTTTGCCAGGGTGACAGTCCTCCTAGGAGGACACTTTAGACCAGAAAATGAACAGTCTGGAACTGGAATTGCTGTACTCCTGGCAAGAGAGAACTTGCTAATTCTCAAGGAGGGGAAAAAAAAAATAATAATAAGACCATGAAACAGGATCACCAT
The DNA here is from genome assembly GCF_040939455.1 of Microcebus murinus. Taxonomy (NCBI): domain Eukaryota; kingdom Metazoa; phylum Chordata; class Mammalia; order Primates; family Cheirogaleidae; genus Microcebus; species Microcebus murinus. The sequence continues at coordinate 16,077,075 of NC_134129.1, read as the reverse complement.
GCTCTCTAGACATCAAAGAATCATTACAAAGCAACATTTTGATGAGTTCAGTGTAAATGAATCAGAACATGAGGCTTCAATTTCCTTCAAAATGCACAAGTCTAAAAAGTCCAGGAACAATGCCCCGTTAACACATGTGCTAAGCCGAAATGCTCCGAAAGTCACTGGACCCAAATGGGCTTTTCCCCAGACCGGACCTCGTTCCTGCTAGAACCTCACTCCATTTTCTCTGTAAACTCTTCCCCCCTTCCTTCCAAGCCCTAATCCAAACTCCATTTCAGAGGCTCAAAATATACAGGAAAAAAAATCCAGACATCAGCGGCCCTTTTTCAATTCTGAAAAGACATTCTTGGAGGTTCAGTTTTGGAAAACCTTCCCTGGCAAATCCACAAAGCGCACCCTGTTGGTTTGAACTTGGGGAAGTGCTGGGAGTGGTTACCACGGTGAAAACGAAGCCAGGAGGGTGCAGATGCTGGGCTGTTCCATCGTGTTCCTCACACCTGCTTCTCCTCCCCTCATTCACCCAAGAAACAATCCGACTGCAAGAACCTCAGTCTTCCCTCCTGGGCCTCCATCAGCACAAAGCTTTTAAAAGAGATGCTTCCCCAAGTTCACGGCCCAACACCTGGCCAAGGTCAGCAGGGAGGAAGGTCAGCAACTACGGCCAGGGTTGCCACACAGCCTTGACCTAGACAAGGGGAAACTGAGAAGCCAGACCCGGCCCTAACGAGAGGGCAAACACAAATGCAAGCAACCACCTCACTTAAAAGCCTGCAACGCCCAGCTGGGGTTTTTTTTTTTTTTTTTTGTTTTGAGACAGAGTCTCGCTTTGTTGCCCAGGCTAGAGTGAGTGCCGTGGCATCAGCCTAGCTCACAGCAGCCTCCAACTCCTGGGCTCAAGCGATCCTCCTGCCTCAGCCTCCCTCCCAAGTATCTGGGACTACAGGCATGCACCACCATGCCCGGCTAATTTTTTCTCTCTCTCTATATTAGTTAGCCAATTAATTTCTTTCTATTTATACTAGAGACGGGGTCTCGCTCTTGCTCAGGCTGGTCTCGAACTCCTGACCTCGAGTGATCCGCCCGCCTCGGCCTCCCAGAGTGCTAGGGTTACAGGCTCAAGCCACCGCGCCCGGCCGCCCAGCTGGTTTGATTTAAGACCCTCTTTGGCCTGTGAGCCCAAAAGCTAACATTCTGTTGCAAGAAGTCGGTGCGGTTTGTCAGAGGTACGTTTTGCAGGCTGGTTGAGTTCCTATGGGAGGGGTGGGGGTTACATCCTGGGTCCTAAGGCCTTGGGGGGCATCTGCGGCTCACTCGGGGCTACCCCAGCTGGCAGGAAGGGCACACGGGGCCGCCCATAACTCCTGCTGCTCTGGGCGGTTTCTCAGGCAGACCTGATCCTCCCATCGCCCTAAATGATCCAAGCTACAAAATTGGAATCACTCGATCCAAGTTACAAAATTGGAATCACTCATGTGAGTCTCATGAGTACAAGGCTCCAGAGGGAATAAACCATCCCCCCCTTTAGAACTACTATCTCTACAGGGGTCGAAAAATAAGAGTGTAATTTTTCTCTCGAGATTCTGGCATGAACATCGGTCATAGTGGTTCTACTTACACACAAAAAATATTTATGACTCTAAGTTAGAAAGAGCTTGGCATTTCTCGACTTCCCAAAAGTCACACAGCTATGGCAGCTAGCACTAGTTTCCTGGACTTGTCACCTTCCAACAAGGCCTAACTGCCTTGTTGATAACTGTGTCCCTCAAACGAAAGAGAGTTACTCAACGTTGAAAAGTAAGGCCCCATGGCCAGGCGCGGTGGCTCATGCCTTGTAATCCCAGCACTCTGGGAGGCCGAGGCGGGAGGATCGCTCAAGGTCAGGAGTTCGAGACCAGCCTGAGCAAGACGCCGTCTCTACTATAAATAGAAATTAATTGGCCAACTAAAAATATGTAGAAAAAAATTTAAAAAATTTAAAAAAAGAAAGAAAAGTAAGGCCCCAACCGTGCACCCACTCAAAGCCCAGGCAGACTTCATACCATGAGCTGGTCACACCATCTGCCTCAATGTGACACAAAAGTGAAATGTTTTTTCCCCGAAGGATGATAGGAACTAGAGATTTTAAAGGTGGGGGGAAAGATTAAAAAAAAAAAAAAAAATGAAAGTTTTGTCGAGACAGAGGCTCACTTTTGTTGCCCAGGCTAGAGTGAGTGCCGTGGCGTCAGCCTAGCTCACAGCAACCTCAAACTCCTGGGCTCAAGCGATCCTCCTGCCTCAGCCTCCTGAGTAGCTGGGACTACAGGCATGCACCACCATGCCCGGCTCATTTTTTTGGTATATATTAGTTGGTCAACTAATTTCTTTCTATTTTTGGTAGAGACGGGGTCTCGCTCTTGCTCAGGCTGGTTTCGAACCCCTGACCTTGAGCTATCCCGCCCTCTTCGGCCTCCCAGAGTGCTAGGATGACAGGCGTGAGCCACGGCGCCCGGCCGAAACTTTCATTTTCTGTATGTAAATAACTCAAGAGTTTGGTGTGCACCGAGAACAAAATACATCACCAGTACCAGCCCTACCCCACATCAAACTCTTTTCTGAGATTTTCACTAAACTAAGTGTTTAAAGCGGGGGTCCTCAAACTTTTTAAGCAGGGGGCCAGGTCACTGTCCCCCAGACCGTTGGAGAGAGTGGTGCACATTCCACGCATGCGCACCGTGGGCCTGGGACCAGTCGGCTGCTAAGCAGGACAGGCAGCAACAGCAAAAACACCCTGCGGCCGGATAAATGTGCTCGGTGGGTGGCATGTGGCCCTCGGGCCGCAGTTTGAGGACGCCTGGTGTAAAGAAGCATTGCAAAAGCCACAGGCAATCTCAACGTTCAAGTTTGGCGCTGCGCCCCGAAACACCCGAGACAGGCCTGCTCGTGTCGCTACCAGCGAGACCAACACTCCCCGGCACCGAAGCCAAACCAGGTCTACACCGCAGCTCGCAACACTGAGGAACTGGCCAACGCTTGGCTCAGTCCAGCTGGGTTCTCCACCGAGCCACCGTGCAGACGCGGGCTTAGCGACCTTAGTCCATCTCAAGCTCTGCAAAGGACTCACCAGGTCGAGTGGAAAGACACCAAAGTCCCCCCAGGACGCCGGAGAGAGGAGTGACGACTCCGCACGGGGAGAGCCGGGCGAGCCGACACCTGGCTGGAGCGAAGCGCTCTTAACCTGCAGCGCCCACGAGAACCACCTGGGGAGCTTGTTGAGCATGAGCGTGGCCTGCGCCCTGCTCCCAGAGATGGTAACTTTAGGTTTGATTCGGAGCCCAACACTCGGCATTTCAAAAACCACAACCCAGCCCCCACTTCTCAGGCGGGCTGTCCTCAGAACCCATCCTGTTCTAAGGCCTTCCCCTGCACGCCTTGCCTCGCCATGTGTGTGGGGCGTGCCAAGCTGGCCCTGCTGTCCTATCGACCACTGTAAATTGCTTTGGTGACAACCACAGCCAGCCCCCACCCTTTGTGCCAGGGCTGTTCACTCTGCCTGAAAATACTTTCCCTTTTCCCACCCTACGATTTTTCCTGATCCTCTCTGTCCAGGTCAAGACCCAGCTGGACCCTCCAGATCTCTAGAAGCTTGCCCCGACCGATTTCACCCACGTGGACGATATCCACCTCCTCTCAGCTTCGTACCTGCTCTGCTTTTTTTTTTTTTTTTTTGAGACAGAGTCTCGCTTTGTTGCCCAGGCTAGAGTGAGTGCCGTGGCGTCAGCCTCGCTCACAGCAACCTCCAACTCCTGGGCTCAAGCGATCCTCCTGCCTCAGCCTCCCAAGTAGCTGGGACTACAGGCATGCGCCACCATGCCCGGCTCATTTTTTCTATATATATTAGTTGGCCAATTAATTTCTTTCTATTTACAGTAGAGATGGGGTCTCGCTCTTGCTCAGGCTGGTTTCGAACTCCTGACCTCAAGCAATCCGCCCGCCTCGGCCTCCCAGAGTGCTAGGATTACAGGCGTGAGCCACCGCGCCCGGCTATACCTGCTCTGCTTTTAAAAATACATATCCCTTTCTGCCTGGAGTCATCGCTTGCATTTCTTAACGTGTATAAATTTCACCTTCTCGAGTAGATCATCAACTGCTAAGGGTGGGCACCATGCCTAATTTCTTACTGCCTGTATTTTTTAGGGACTACCACAGCACCTGAAATGTGTCATTAATTCACTGATTAGCTAATGGTCACCAGTAGCGTCGGGTAACAGCTGCACAGAATTCGCCCCATAGAGCATCCTCCCAACAATCAGACGGCCGCTAAGAAAGTGACATGAAATAAACATGGGAACGACCTTCCGGTAATTCCCGGGCATCCTATTTTCTAGATTGGTCCACCTTTTGGAAAGAACGGCCTGTTTGTGTCTGCTCAGCTATTCAACAGAAAGTTGCCTTTAACTCATGTACGTGTAGAAAAGAAACTTGTGCAGCGGTTTATGAAGAGCCTTCCTTCGATTAGGCTATAAATCTCAAAGTAACCAGATGGGAAGACAACAGCAACTGTAGTGGGGTGAACGGGAGTCCCCCCACAAAGATGTGTTCACCCAGAACCTGGGACTGTGGCTTTATTTGGAAAAGGGTCTTTGTTGATGCAGTTAGGGTAAGGATCTCAAGACAGGATCATCCTGGAAATCCAGTGACAAGGGTCCTCATAAGAAGAGGACACCAACAGAATTGGAGTTGACTCTGAGAAGTCCCCGTGCAGATGAATGGGGCAGAGGTGGAGTTATGCAGCCCCAAACCAAGGAGCACCTGGGGCCACCAGGAACTAGCAGGACGCCAGGAAGGACACCTCCCCCTGGCAGGCCACCTTGCTGACCCCTCGGTCTCAAGCTTCTGGACTCCAGATCTGTGAGAATAAATCTGTGCTCTTTCAGGACACTCAGTTTGTGGAAATGTTGTACAGAAGCCCTAGGGAACTAGTAGAACAACTAACAATCGTAGCAGATGGGCAGGGAGGAATACGACCGTAGTACCAGATTTCAGAGATTCCCAACTTCTGCATCCATCGAGAGAGAGGAAGGAAGCCTTTTCGTAATCTCCGCATGGCATGTTTATCTAGAAAAGCCTCCACAATATCATTACTGGCCCAGAGACGCTGCCAATTCAGGTTTAAGCCAGACACTTTCTCTTTGAGCCTTCTTACCTAAGGCAGGCCGGGGTTACATTCCAATAAGGCAGAGCCAGAGAGTCCTGAAATGTAGAGTCCCAAAACAAGTGATCTGGCTCAAGAACCTCGCTCTATTTACCAAGGAGCATCTCTTGTGCTAGACGAACTGGTCACTCTAGCAGCTCATTACAAAAGAGGCCCTGGCTACCCCCCTACGATCGTGGGTGGCATCACTATGTACATATATAAAATATATATAACCAACCAACCTTTTCTAAGCTGGGCTCTATGAACTCTAATAGCATCCTTGTTTGCATTTGCCCACTGACTCTCGTTTGCACATAAGCCAACTCTTGCTTATTTTTACCTGTCCGGTTAAGGAAAAGAAACACAATTTTTGCAAATGCCCCAAACACAGAGGCACACAGAGTTTTTATACGATGGCTAGAAGCCGCTCACATCAGTCTGCGATCCACCCTCAAAGCTCGCTAACCAAAGGAGCCAGAAAAATACCACTGCAAACGTTGGGGCCATGAGTTATTTCCTCTCAAAAAAATGGGCACGGGTCATGTAGGAAAATATCTTCATTTTCCAGGCATGCACAGTGACATATTTACAGGTGAAATGTCACGATGGCTATAATTGACTCCAGACCATTTCAGAAAAAAAAAAATATATATATAATAGATGAAGCAAATATGGCAAAGTGTGAATCATCAAATCACAGCTATGGGAATATTGGCGCTCATGGGCTTCTTTCTGCTTCCCATCGGTTTTAATATTAGCAATAATGAAAATGGACATGCATTTTTCATGCATAGGGTTGTTTTTCCTCTTTGCTGACATTCTATCCCTGTTTTCAGGTTCGGACATGGATTGCCTCAACGAGGAGCGGGGTCTGCTTGCTATTAGAAATACCGAGCTGAGGCTGCGGATCTGTGCATGCGAGCTCTGTTCCTAACCGCCCTTCGGTTCTATTTATGGAAGGAAGAGAAGACACATCTATTGAGAAAAAGCAGAGTACCAAAAAAAAAAAAAAAAAAAAGCAGCGTTGGCACAGCAGCAGGGAAAATGCCTTGCTGGGAAGCGCGACATCCTGGAAGATGGTGTGTTTTTGTCAAGTCACGGACAGCCCATCTCTCTGCTCCCAGCTGCTGGCGGGGAGGTTCGCCCAAGTGCTGCCAGAGTAGGTGGGATTTATTCTTCCAAACGGATACAGCCGGGAAACCGACTCGGGTCCCAGCCCCGACAGACCCAGACAGGGACACAGGCACACATGCAGGGACAGACTGGGGACTCACAGTTCTGAGTACAGGAAGTACAGGTTGCCCACATTGTCAATGTAGTTGGCAGGGCTGAGCCAGGGCAAGATCAGCAACAGCAGCGCCTTCATTTTCCACGCGGGGAACTGCCTTCCTCCTGGCCACCTCCTCTCTGCCGGCCGCAGGGGGTGGCCAGGCCAGCCAAGCCCCTCTAAACGAACCTGGCCTCTGTCCCCACAATCAGATCCCAAGCAAGCCGAGTCTTTAGACTAAGCCATGCTGCCGAATCGCGGGCCTGTAAGAGGATTATGCTCCGTGACTCGGGGACGAGGGGATGCAGGGACGCAGGGACGCAGCACCGTGGCTGGGGAGAGGGCTCAGGCTGCGAGCAGGGAGGCTGATGCCCGGGAAGGGGACCGGCCCCTCCCTCCCGCGGGATGCGGACTGGTTCTTGGGAAGCAGCTGGTGCATTTACATCACTGGCCTGGGAGCAGCCGGGCTGGGAGCTGAGCGTGTCGGGAGAGGGCATGAGCGTGGCACGCTCAGAGCCCACGGGGTGCAGCAGCGAACGAGCACAGGCTGCCCTCCCCGTGGCTCTCGGGAGTGACACACGCTGCGAGACATCGGCATCTCAGGAGCAGCCTGGAGAGCCGAGCTCAAAGTGAGCCTGCAGCTATTGCCACACGGGCACGGTTTAGATACGAGCCAACTCCCCGCCGCTGAGCGTCGTGTGCATATTTAGAACGCGCATTTAAAACGTTTCATGTGTCACTGTCCTGAACACGCTGACATATGCTACTTTGCAGATTTTGAAAATTGGCTCCATACAAGAATAGGTTAGGGCCAGGCGCAGGGGCTCACGCCTGTAATCCTAGCACTCTGGGAGGCCGAGGCGGGGGGGGGGGGGGGGGGGGGGGGGGGGGGGGGGGGGGGGAGATCGCTCAAGGGCAGGAGTTCAAAACCAGCCTGAGCAAGAGCGAGACCCCCGTCTCTACTAAAAACTAGAAAGAAATTAATTGGCCAACTAGAAATGTATAGAAAAAATGAGCCGGGTGTGGTGGCGCATGCCTGTAGTCCCAGCTACTCGAGAGGCTGAGGCAGGAGGATTGCTTGAGCCCAGGAGTTTGAGGTTGCTGTGAGCTAGGCTGACGCCACAGCACTCTAGCCTGGGCGACAGAGTGAGATTCTGTCTCAAAAAAAAAAAAAAAAATAGGTTATGTTGTTCTCTTTCAAAATGACAGTGTCCCAATAGACATAAAGTTCTGTGTAAACAACGTACCGGTTCTTGTTCTAAGGAAAGGTGTCACCCCATTCCTCCTCCTCCCCCGAGTGACTGAATTAGGCTCTGACGCCAGATGTATGACCCCGGGCCTTTCATTTAAGCCCCGAGCCTCAGTCTTCTCATCTTTGAAATGGAGCAATAGCGTCTTACCTGCCTGGTCGGCAAAGACTGGGCTGCATCATCTCTTCCCCCCTTCAAGATCTGTGATTCTAGACTGTCGCCCCACTTCTTCGTCTTAACACTGGGACCTGCTTGCATGCCCAGCCTCTGGAATGCCACAGAAGCCCCCAGCCCTCCCCTCCTTCTGCCCCGTATTCAAGATTAAAGTCCATTTCGCCAAGTCAAGGCCTAAATCTTACTAGAAATGGCTCAAGGGGATAATTACATGAATCACATTAATGACAACCAAGCAATGATAGCAAGTACACTTGATAGGAAGACCAGAGAAAAGTCTACGGCAGGGGTCCCCAAACTTTTTAAACAGGGGGCCAGGTCACTGTCCCTCAGGCCGTTGGAGAGTGCGGGCACATTCCACACATGCGCACTGTGGGCCCAGGACCAGTCGGCTGCTAAGCAGGACAGGCAGCGGCGGCAAAAACACATGGAGGGCTGGATAAATGTCCTTGGCGGGCCATATGTGGCCCTCGGGCCGTAGTTTGAGGAAACCTGGTCTACGGGATCAGACCAATTGCGATGAACTGCATAGTAATTAGGAATTTGGCCTCAGACATCTGCATTTACCTGAGGCAAGGCTAAAAGAATTTAAAGACAGTAGACCCTTAGAATGTGCAGATTGAACTAGTTTAGAACAGCGTAGAGCACAGACAAGCCACTTGGCTAAAGCATGGCATGCAATACAATTCATAATTTTGTTGCAGCCCAAATTTGGATTCCATTCCCTGCAAGGTGGCATGCAACAGTGAGTCTGAGCGGGTGAGGAGCAGCAGGGAGGAAGTTGGCTTTGTAATTTAGGTGCTAGAGTCAGAGAAGCTTGAGGTTTGAGTCCTAGCTCTGCCACACGCTGGCTGTGTGACACTCGCGTGTTTGCTTAACCTCTCTGAATCTCCGTGTCCTCCACCATAAAAGAGAGACAATAATAATAATAGTGCTTAACTCAGAGTGTTGTCATGAAGGTGGAATGAGGGACTGTCTATAAAGAACAAAGGGCTCAGTGAGTGTTAGCTATTGTTATTAATAACGATTAATAATAGGGAATGAGCTTTGCTGGCAGCTTTGCACCAATCTCCAAGAGGCTTTGCTGTTCTTTTCTTATCCCTTCTTTCCTGCTATACTATTAAGGCAATTGTGTGTTAATTGTCTTTTCCTGAATATGGAAAGTTTACGAAGGTCTGGGACCGTGCGCTTCTTGGATATTCAGGACCTACTGTACAGATCACAGCCGCTCAGTAGCATGATGTGTGATAAAGGCTGTGGGCTTCATGTTGCTATTGGATTATATTCCTGACGATCTCGAACATGCCAGATTGCTTCTGACTCCGGACATGTCTTCTACGAAACAAAGAAGGGTGCCTGCCCATCTTCCTTTTTTTGCATCTTAAGGGGTTAAAATTAACAACATGTGAAAACAAAGGCATTGTGTTCTGTTGTTGCTTTATGTCGCTATTGCTGCCACTGCTAATCGCCCAGGCGGGTTTTATTCATGGTGATAATGTACTTAGCCTCTTTTGCAGATGTGTGGTCATGTGACACAATACTGCAATGAGGTATAAGCAGAAATTACTGGATGAGGCATCCCAGAAAGCTCTTTGAAGGAGGGAGTCCCAGTTGGTGCACTTTGTTTTCCCCTCCCTGCCTGGTTCTTTCTACCTGGAACTTGGATGTGATGCTGCAGTGAGCAGCCATCTTGAGCCCATGAGGTGACAAATGTGAGGATGAAAGCTAAGTCAAAAAGCAAATCGAGTCTTAACTCCTGGTGGCATCATGACAACATCATACTAGGTCTGGGCTTCCTATCCACAGACTTTGTGTCACATGAAAAAAAAATAAATAAATAAAACTTTGTTAAACCAAGACAACTTGAATTCTCTATCACCTGCCACTCAATGTAATCCTAACTAAATAATCCCTCGGGGATAAAATCCCACCCTCAGCTGGAATGGATTGCTTCTTAGCTTCCTTTCCAGTAAACAACCCTATCCCTAATCCTTGCCCCATGCTTTGCTGGGCTCTCCCATTTATTCTTAAATGTCATCTTAGACGTCTCCCATCCCCTCCTGTTTTCTTGTTTGTTTTCTCTTCACTAAACGGGTTTAGATAGGGGCCAGGAAAATGCTGCGTTCAGGGTTAGAAAGTCACAATAAGGACAATAAGGACGTATGTCAAAGCACAATGAAATGACCAACAAGACCAGGGACACACCTATGTTTTTATGAGTCACACTCCCTTGTAATTTTTCTCCCTGCAAGAAGAATCTTCCCCATACTGCAGACAGCTGGCTGGCTGAGTCCGTGTTATACTGAAGAGCCCCCTAGAGAGAAGTAAAGGTCAACGGAGGTTCTAGGGTAGCTCTTTGGAGAAGAAACCGCCAGAATATTGGATGCCCAGTTCATCAGGAAAATAGTCCCAGAGAGCTTGAGCCAGGTGTGTCCTGGGTCAATTACATCACATTTTCATTCAGGGCTCTTTTCAAAACAGCGAACAATGATCTCTTTATTCAGGCTAATAAATACTTAAGGAGGGTCATCTTTATTATGTCCCATTTTTAGGAAATAAGAGAGAAACAGAAAGGCAAAGTGATTTGTTCTATGAAACAATTCAACATGTGTGTGTTTTCAACTTCTTTACTTTCATTTATTTATTTAGAGACAGAGTCTCACTCTGTTGCCCGGGCTAGAGTGCCATGGTGTCAGCCTAGCTCACAGCAACCTCCAACTCCTGGGCTCAAGCAATCCTCCTGCCTCAGCCTCCCCAGTAGCTGGGACTACAGGCATGAGCCACCACGCCCAGCTAATTTTTTTCTATATATTTTTAGTTGTTCGGCTAATTTCTTTCTATTTTTAGCAGAGACAGGGGTCTCGCTCTTGCTCAGGCTGGTCTCGAACTCCTGAGCTCAAACGATCCTCCCACCTCGGCCTCCCGGAGTGCTGGGATTACAGGCGTGAGCTAGCGCACCCGGCCAAACTTCTTTCCTTTCAAAAGGCCATTTCCCCAGAGGCAGAAATCGTGGCTTGTACAGATTTTTCTTGCATTCAAGGCCTGGACTGTTATGGGTCTTTGATGAGTATTGTATATGCAGATGATATTATGAAATGAAGATGTCGTCTTGAGCCTAAGGTAAGTCTCACAATGGATCAAGGAAGTAAAAGCTCTGCTTCCACACCCCTCTCATGGATGGTCTGGGCCAAGAGGGGTGACCACATACCGGCCATGTCCTTTGGTTAAGAAGGCTGCCACGTGACTCAACAAGCCCATCACTGTCCTGGGAATTCTTTGCAGAAGACCCATGTGATGGGAGCCTGCAAGCATCTAAGAGGGCAGACGTCAAAAGAATTAGCCAGAAGATCCCAAATGCTAGCTCACATGCTCAGGCTCACTCCCTTACAAGAACTCTCTAGCATAAAATCAGAAACAGTTGTCCACGTAATCAATGATCCTCTGGCCTTGGGGCCACATGTGGCCTTCTGGATCCTTGAGTGCAGCCTTTGACGGAATCCAAATTTTACACAACAAATCCTTCAAATAAAGGGCTTTGTTCTGTGAAATCTGGATTTGGTCAAGGGACCACATTTGGGCATCTGGAGGGCCACATGTGGCCGTGAGGTTGCAGGTCCCCCCCCCCCTGAAATGTTATACTTAAGCATTTATCTCTAACTCAGGTTCTTAAGTAGCTGCATGACTCTGTTTACAAATGATACGAATTCTGGAGAAAACAGGCAGCACTTGTTTAAAGATATCATGTTGCCTATACCCTGACTTAAGTCTACCGTTGGACAAAGGGTTCAAAATTTCAGTTAGACAGGAGGAATAAGTTCCAGAGATTATTATATAACATGGTGGCTAGGGTTAATAACCTTTTGCGTACTTGAAAGTTTAAGAGAGTAGATTTTAAATGTTTCTATCACAAAAAAAGTTAAGTATGTGTGACCAGGCGCCGTGGCTCACGCCTGTCATCCTAGCACTCTGGGAGGCCAAGGCGGGAGGATCGCTCAAGGTCAGGAGCTCGAAACCAGCCTGAGCAAGAGCAAGACCCCGTCTCTACTAGAAATAGAAACAAATTAATTGGCCAACTAAAAATATATGGAAAAAGTTAGTCGGGCATGGTGGCGCATGCCTGTAGTCCCAGCTACTCGGGAGGCTGAGGCAGGAGGGTCGCTTGAGCCCAGGAGTTTTGAGGTTGCTGTGAGCTAGGCTGACACCATGGCACTCTAGCCCGGGCAACAGAGTGAGACTGTCTCAAAAAAAAAAAAAATAAAAAATATACATAAAGTACTTAGACTTCTAGAACGTTCTAAGTGTACTATAAACGTTAGCTATAGTCCCCCCAAAAAATGAATAAAAATAAGCATGTGAAGTAATACACATTGATTAGCTCGATGTAGCCATTTTGCAATGTATTTCTAAACATATTTCTAACCATCACGTTGTACGCCAGTGGTCCCCAACCTTTCTGTCACTAGGGACTGGTTTCATGGAAGACGATTTTTCCACAGACCGGGGTAGGAGATGGTTTCCGGATGATTCAAGTGCATTCCATTTATGGTGCAGTGAAACCTCTCTGCTAATGACAATCTGTGTTTGCAGCTGCTCCCCGGCGCTAGTATCACCACCTCAGCTCCACCTCCGATCATCGGGCATGAGATTCTCATAAGGAGCCGCAACCTACACCCCTGGCACGTGCAGTTGACAGCAGGGTTTGGGCTCCTGCGAGAACGTCATGCCAGCGCTGAACCGACAGGGGGCGGGGCTCAGGCGGTGATGCGAGGGATGGGAGCGGCCGTAAATACAGACGAAGCCGCACTCAGTGGCCACCACTCACCCCCCGCTGTGTGGCCCAGTTCCTAACAGGCCAGGGACCAGTACTCGTCCCCAGCTCGGGGCTTGGGGACCCCAGCTTGTACGCCCTAAATACATGCAATTTTTATTTGCCAGTTAAAAAACGAAAAATGTTAAACGCTATCTATTTTGTTCACAGTGCACTTACTGAATAAGGTGACACTAAAGATAAAGCAAACAAGTGCAAACTTTATCAACAAAAGCCGTCTCCCAGCACACGTGTGTGCAAGACTCCCACCCAAGCGGCCCCCAGCCTGACTCAGGCCTGGAACAGAAAAGGGAAACCCTTGCTCCCGGCAACCTCAGTTTACCCAGTTGGAGGTCCGCAAGAGGCATTAGTGATTCAGTCTTCTTGACACCCCGTCTCACAGGAGGAGGAGGGGGTCTCCTGGCCCCCAGAGGCCCACGAGGAATCCAGAGTCGTTTCTGGAATAGCTTCCAATTCTTAATCCCTGCCGATGTCAGGCGCAGGGGCGGGGAGGGAGAGAGTGTACATCAGGCATTTGATGACTAATGCACACGGCCTATTTTTGGAAACGTCGGTTTCACCCTACTTAGGGAGCGGAAGTGTGGCCCATGCCCCACACCCCCCACCCCCCGAGACCAGGCAGCCTCTACTGGGGCCATGAAGAGGCCACAGCTCAAAGGGGCAGCTCACTTTCTATCCCTTTGGTGCGTTCCTTGCTCGCTGTCATTTTCCAAATGTGCCTGTCGTTACCAGCTGAGTGTCCCTCGGGCCTTCTGCTCGGGCCTCCTTGAAGTGTGCGGGTCACTCGGGCTGCGTGGACGGCGGGTCAATGAACGACACTGTCCTCTCTCTCCTGAAGACTCCACAGGGCTCCTGCAGCCGCCTCCAGGCCTTCCCCCCGCCCAGCCTCCATTCTGCTCTTCCTCTCCGATCCCTGTGCCGCCTTGTCCTTAGGTTTAGGGACGCTCTCAGCCCCAAATCAGTCCCCCTCCCTGCCCAGAGAAGGGGCTCTATTCTTCCCTTCTCTCCCCCTCTTACCCGTGGAGGGAAAAATAATGAATAACAGACCCCTCCTACAAAGAGTCCACCTCCCAATCCTCAGGACCTGTGAACCTGCCACTCACATGGCAAAAGGGACATTGCAAGTGTGATTAAATTAAGGATCCTGGGGTGAGCAGGCCCCCTTGGTTCTCCAGCTGGGCTCGGGCCAACCACGTGGGTCCTTGTGAGAGGGGGAGCAGGCAGCTCAGAGTCACAGGAGAGGGGGAGGTGGAGGCAGAAGGGAGGGACAGGGACAGGGAGAGGAAGATGCTCGGGGCTGGCTTTGAAGACGGAGGAATTGGGGCCACAAACCGAGGCAGGCAAGAAGCATCTAGAAGCTGGACCAGGCAAGGAAAAGGGAGCCTAGAGCCAAAAGGAGAGCAGCCCCCGCCAGCTCCCTGACGCTCATCCAGTGAGATCCGTGTTGGACGTCTAACCCTCACAACAGAGAGAGCAAATTTGGGTTGTTTTAAGTCACTAGGTTTTTGTGATCATCTGTTAAAACAGTAACAGGGATTAGAGCTCCCCATCGCAAATGTGCAGACGGCGACATGTCCCAAGGCAGGCGTGTGCTGAGGGTGCAGGGAGCTGCACCGGGGCCCTCTGTCCTCCCGGAGCTGCCCCCAGCCCGCCCAGGGTGGCCCAGTCTTGACCCCGGCTCTGCACCAGCTCTTTGACCCCACACCAACTTCCCTCCCAATGGTACCGTGTTTCCCCGAAAATAACACCTACCCATAAAATAAGCCCTAGCAGGATTTCTAAGCATGTGTGCAATAGAAGCCCCACCCCGAAAATCAGCCCTAGTGATGGGCGTGGCTATGAAATTCAGCCCTAGTGATGGGCGTGGCTATGAAAATAAGCCCTAGTGATGGGTGTGGCTATGAAAATCAGTCCTAGTGATGGGCGTGGCTATGAAAATCAGCCCCAGTGACGGGCGTGGCTATGAAAATCAGCCCTAGTGATGGGAGTGGCTATGAAAATCAGCCCTAGTGGTGGGCATGGCCATGAAAATCAGCCCTAATGGTGGGCGTGGCTATGAAAATCGGCCCTAGAGATGGGCGTGGCTATGAAAATCAGCCCTAGTGGTGGGCGTGGCCATGAAAATCAGCCCTAGTGATGGGCGTGGCTATGAAAATAAGCCCTAGTGACGGGCGTGGCTGCGCAGCGCATCTGCACAACCCATGCATGTCATCGAGGAGCGGGAAAGAACACGAGTAGCCCTTCTCATCTGCCCCGTGAGAGCTCTAGTGCTCCACAGGAGAGATGGGGACCAGTGGTTCTAAAGGAAATAGAGTCGCAAGACATTCAAGATGGAATCCGGGGTTTGGAGAGTGATGATGATGTTCCAGAAGAAAACGACTTCACTCTATTTGAATCAGTGGAGATGGTTGTACCGTACTTTAAAAAAAAAAAATAACACATGCTCTGAAAATAAGCCCTAGGGTGTCTTCTTGAGGAAAAATAAATATAAGAGACCAGGTGCAGTGGTTCACGCCTGTAATCCTAGCACTCTGGGAGGCTAAGGCAGGCAGATTGCTCGAGGT
This sequence comes from Microcebus murinus, assembly GCF_040939455.1. Taxonomy (NCBI): domain Eukaryota; kingdom Metazoa; phylum Chordata; class Mammalia; order Primates; family Cheirogaleidae; genus Microcebus; species Microcebus murinus. The sequence goes on along the minus strand of NC_134129.1, from coordinate 16,061,816 downwards.
CAGGAGTTCGAAACCAGTCTGAGCAAGAGCGAGACCCTGTCTCTACTATAAATAGAAAGAAATTAATTGGACAACTAAAAAAAAATAGGTAGAAAAAATTAGCCGGGCATGGTGGCGCATGCCTATAGTCCCAACTACTGGGGAGGCTGAGGCAGGAGGATCGCTTGAGCCCAGGAGACTGAGGTTGCTGTGAGCGAGGCTGACGCCACGGCACTCACTCTAGCCTGGACAACAAAGTGAGACTCTGTATGTATGTATAAATGAATGAATGAATGACCCTGTCTTATCTTCAGGGTAACAAGGTACCTCTCATCCCTGGCCAAACTTTTAGCAGAGGTCACCAATAGACTCCCTGTGCCCTTCTCCCGTGGCCAAACTGTCTTCTAGGTGTGTGATCAGAGAGGCAAGGCGTCCTAGCTTCAACACCAGCAATGACAGCTGCAACCCACAAAGCCGAGTCAGAAGCATTTGGTTCAACATCTCATCTTAGGGAGAGAAATGAGCTTGCTGACGTCACTCTCTTGGGAAACACGTGCTAAGCGACCCGCCCAGCCCACTGCTTTTGCTGCAAACTTCCACATTTGCGTGTCCCAAATGACAAAGACTCAGATTTACGACCTAAGGTATGTGGCCTTCAAGAAAATCGCCCGCACCTGCCTCTTGCCCTTGTCATGACAGGAACCAAGATAAACACCAGCTTCCAAATAATTTCCTCTTGCGAAATAATTGCGGCATGATTGTTCACCCTCGATGAAGCACTTTAAATGTTTTAAGAGAGGTCCTCGTGTTAAACAGGACCCAGGGCCGCCCCGAGGCTGTCCACACAAAGAAAGCCCCAGAACACGACAGTGCACGGGACAAAGTAAGCGGCAGCCAGGTGGGGCAGGTGACATCAGCCACCAGCTGCGGCGATTGAGCCATAATTTCGCCGCCGCTGTGTGTGTGGCACTTAGCAACCTGGCAGCCAAGTCGGCAGGGCAAGTCACTCGGAGGACCAGAGTTTTCTAAATTTCTCCTTTGCAAACTTACTTGAAAACACCTCGTGTGCGTTCTCAGACAACAGTGGGCTTTGTGAATTCCTACGCAGAGGAAATTCTAATCATCACGGGCCAAACAGGGAGATTTTTTTTTTTTCTTAAAGTGACAAAATAAGCGACGCCCACACCAAGAAATCTTTCTGCTCTTCAGCTCGCTCCGGTATCTCGCACATTCCAAACCACACGCATACAAAGTGGGCCAGGCAGATCCTGTGTGCTTCTATTTACACGAAGGACTTAGCATGGCCACATTCCATTTAGAGAGTACAGTGGTGGCCACCAGGGCTGGGGGAGCAGGGTGGGGGCGTCCGTGTTGAATGGGGACAGAGTTTCCGTTTGAAAAGAGGAGAAAGTTCTAGAGACGGATGGTGCTGATGGTTGTCACAAAACGTGAAAGTTACTTAATACCACTGAACTGTACACTCAAAAGTGGTTAAAGGCCGGGCGCGGTGGCTCACACCTGTAATCCTGGCACTCTGGGAGGCCGAGCCAGGAGGATCGCTCAAGGTCAGGAGTTCGAGACCAGCCTGAGCAAGAGCGAGACCCCTGTGTCTGCTAAAAATGGAAAGTAACTAATTGACCAACTAAAAATATAAAAAAAATTTTTCAAGTGGTTAAAAAAAAACGGTAAATTTTATGGTGTGTATATTTTATAACTTTTTTTTAAAAGGCCATCAACACACACAGCACATCTCTACTAAGTGCTGTTAACTCACACTGAATGTTGGCCATCAACACCGAGAATGTTTCTTATTTTATTTATTTATTTTTTTTGAGACAGAGTGTCACTCTGTTGCCCAGGCTAGAGTGAGTGCCGTGGTGTCAGCCTAGCTCACAGCAACCTCAAACTCCTGGGCTCAAGAGATCCTCCTGCCTCAGCCTCCCGAGTAGCTAGGACTACAGGCATGTGCCACCACGCCCTGCTCATTTTTTCTATATATATATTTTTAGTTGGCCAATTAATGTCTTTCTATTTATAGTAGAGACGGGGGTCTCGCTCTTGCTCAGGCTGGTCTCGAACGCCTGACCTCGAGCGATCCTCCCGCCTCGGCCTCCCAGAGTGCTGGGATGACAGGCGTGAGCCACCTCGCCCGGCCCTCCGAGCATGTTTCTCATTTTGAACGGACCCTGTCGTCGGTTACAGGGGGCCACTCAGGGAGACAGGCATCTGGGGAACAGCCAGGGCACCGGAGACCTGGCCTTGGAGATCGGGGGCTCCCAGATGGGGGGGTTCCAGCCGCCCCTTCCGGGGGGAGGGGGTGCGGGGGAGGGGGGGGCCTACCTGGTCTGGAAGTGGCGCTCCAGGTCGCAGCGCGGCAGCACCTCTGCGCAATGCTCCGTGAACGGGCAGGTCACCAGCAGCTTGCTGAGCAGCTTGTGGACCAGGATGCTGGACCTCCTGCAGCGCTGCAGCGCCAGCGGCTGGCGGTCCACGGGGCAGAAGTCCTTCTCCTCCAGGAAGCTGGTGAGGCACAGGGCGCAGTAGGTGTGCCCGCACGGCGTGTCCAGGGGCTCCAGCAGCGCCTGCAGGCAGATGTTGCAGACCAGGTCGTCGTCCACGTCCTCCGCGTAGGCGTAGAAGTGGTTCTCCTCGGGGGCGTGGGCTTGGCCGCACACCCCGCACAGGCCCGCGGGGCTGGGGGCCCGGTCGGCCGCGGGCTCCGGCCGGCTCATGGTCAGCTGGGGAGCAGGACGACGGGACGCGCAGCCGCACGGCGTGTGTCTCCCGGGGAGCGAGGTCAAGGTCTCCCGGGAGCCATCCGCGAACCTACGAGAGAACGAGACGGCTCATCTCCGCCCTGCAAGACTTGGGCTCGCGGTGGACACGAGGCAGAGTGTCAGGGGACAGGGAACGGAGCGGTGACTCAGAAGGCCAGGGCCTACTGCCCGCTCTTAGTGCCCCGGCAAGCCACTTGGCCCGGTTGTGCCTCAGTTTCTCCATTCACGCCAATGGGAATAATGTTTGCCTTTAACATCCTCACGTTGGTGTGGTTAAAATTGTTTGGGTAGAGGCCGGGCGCGGAGGCTCACGCCTGTGATGCCAGCACTCTGGGAGGCTGAGATGGGAGGATAGCTAGAGGTCAGGAGTTCGAGACCAGCCTGAGCAAGCAAGAGCAAGACCCCGTCTCTACTAAAAAATAGAAAGAAATTAATCAGCCAACTAAAAATATACAGAAAAAATTAGCCAGGCATGGTGGCTCACACCTGTAGTCCCAGTTACTCGGGAGGCTGAGGCAGGAGGATCGCTTGAGCCCAGGAGACTGAGGTTGCTGTGAGCGAAGCTGACGCCACGGCACTCTAGCCTGGGCAACAGAGTGAGACTCTGTCTCAAAAAAGAAAAAAAAAAAATTAAGGCAAATAAATAAAAAGAATCCTACTTCCCCAGCTCAGAGCGGGCAGCAAGCCCCAGCCTCTGGAACTCCACTTTCTTCTTTTCCAAAACTAAATAAAAAGACCTTAAACTTTCCACGAGAACGTAGAGGCACAGGAATAACCCAACAGGAAACTGGCCACACTTGGAAGTACGTGGCGGCCATCAACAGCATTACATCTTTTTTTCTTTTCCAAATAAAGTCTGAGGTTGTTTGTACAAACACAGGCTTATCTCGGAAAGAGAATGCACTGACTTCGAACTTGCGTCGAGCCGGCTCCGTTGTTTACATCTCTGAACCGCGCTAACAAGCCTGAGAGAACACTCTGGTCCAGAGGGTGAACTAAAATGCCCCCGACGCGAAAACATGTGGGAATTGTGGCATTTCACTCAGCGTCACGTGGGACCACAGGAGGTGGCGGGAGAGGGTGCAGGCGCAGAGTCGTTTCCAGTCAAACTTTCTGGAAATCTATACAGCTGCCATTTGTCCTACAGACTGGTAGAAGGTACTGGAACCTCACAGGAAATGCTTTAAGTGACAACAGCTGAAAAATAGACATGAAAGTGGAAATGGGCCACCCAAAAGATTGTCATGTACTATAAGGGGGAAAAAAGGTTCACATGCAGTGAATTAAAGCTCTAGGGCAGGGGTCCTCGAACTTTTTAAACAGGGGGCCAGTTCACTGTCTCTCAGACCGTTGGAGGGCCGGACTATAGTTTAAAAAAAACTATGAGCAAATTCCTATGCACACTGCACATATCTTACTTTGAAATAAAAAAAACAAACGGGCAAAAACACCCGCATGTGGCCCATGGGCCATAGTTTGAGGACGCCTGCTCTGGATCTTTTAAAGTTTCTAGGTATAGTTCTGCCCTATAATCCCATGTTCTTTTGTTGTTGTTGTTTTGAGACAGAGTCTCACTCTGATGCCCATGCTAGAGTGCCGTGGCGTCAGCCTAGCTCACAGCAACCTCAAACTCCTGGGCTCAACTGATCCTCCTGCCTCAGCCTCCTGAGTAGCTGGGACTACAGGCATGCGCCACCATGCCCGGCTAATTTTTTCTATATATTTTTAGTTGGCCAATTAATTTCTATTTTTAGTAGAGACGGGGTCTCGCTCTTGCTCAGGCTGGTCTCAAACTCCTGACCTTGAGTGATCCTCCTGCCTCGACCTCCCAGAGTGCTAGGATTATAGGCGTGAGCCACCACGCCCTTTTGCTTTCTGACAGTTTTTTGAGCACTTACCATGTGCCAGGCACTGTACTAGGGGCCTTATATCTATTATGTTATTTAATCCTCACAATTGCCCAGGGTTTTTTTTTTTTTTTTTTTTAACAGTGAGGAAACCAAAATGTAGTCTGTAAACAACTTGCCAGTCACAACAAAAAGGAAACAAGCCCCAAAAGGGCTGTCTGACTCTGAGTTTCTGCCCTGAACCATTTTGTTATTTTGTCTCCCAGCATCTTTCTTGATTAGGATTAATCAGAATACCAATAATGCAACTAATTCAATACAAGAGTTCCAGGAAATTAAAGGGCTTCAGATCTCTTCGGGACCTATTGCAAGGACAGTCACGCATCACTTGGTGACAGGGACATGTTCTGAGAAATGCATCGTTAGGATTTCTTCCTTGTGTGATTGTCACAGAGTGTACTCACACAAAACTGGAAGGTACAGCCTGCTACACACCTACTGTTTCCCCGAAAATAAGACAGGGTCTTATATTTATTTTTCCACAAGAAGATACCCCAGGGCTTATTTTCAGGGCATGTGTTATTGTTTTTTAAGTACGGTACAACCATCTCCATTGATTCCAATAGAGTGAAGTCGTCTTCTTCTGGAACATCATCATCACTCTCCAAACCCCGAATTCCATCCTGAATGTCTTGCGACTCTGTTTCCTTTAGGACCACTGGCCCCGATCTCTCCTGTGGAGCACTAGAGCTCTCCGGGGGCAGATGAGAAGGGTTGCTCGTGCTCTTTCCCGCTCCGCGACGACAGGCATGGGTTGTGCAGATGCACTGCGCAGACACGCCCGTCACTAGGGCTGATTTCCATAGCCACGCCCATCACTAGGGCTGATTTTCATGGCCACGCCCATCACTGGGGCTGATTTTCATAGCCACGCCCATCACTGGGGCTGATTTTCATAGCCACGCCCATCACTGGGGCTGATTTTCATAGCCACGCCCATCACTGGGGCTGATTTTCATAGCCACGCCCATCACCAGGGCTGATTTCCATAGCCACGCCCATCACTAGGGCTGATTTCCATAGCCACGCCCATCACTAGGGCTGATTTCCATAGCCATGCCCATCACTAGGGCTGATTTTCATGGCCACGCCCATCACTGGGGATGATTTTCATAGCCACGCCCATCACTAGGGCTGATTTTCATAGCCACGCCCATCACTAGGGCTTATTTTCATAGCCACGCCCATCACTAGGGCTGATTTTCATAGCCATCCCCATCACTAGGGCTGATTTTCATAACCACGCCCATCACTAGGGTTGATTTTCATAGCCACGCCCATCACCAGGGCTGATTTTCATAGCCACGCCCATCACTAGGGCTGATTTTCATAGCCACGCCCATCACTAGGGCCTATTTTCCGGGTAGGGCTTCTATTGCGCACATGCTTAGACATCCTGCTGGGGCTTATTTCATTGGCCAGTCTTTTTTTCGGAGAAACACGGTAGGCTGCTATGTGGAGTAGCCCATTGCTCCCAGGCTACCAACCTATGCAGCACGTTACTTGACTGAATACTGTAGACCTGTTGCGGTCGGTCCCTAACCACTGGGCTGAGGTCCAGTACTGGTCCTTGGCCTGTTAGGGACTGGGCCACACAGCAGGAGGTGAGCGAGTGAAGCTTTGTCTGTATTTGCAGCTGCTCCCCATCGCTCGCATCACCTCATAAGCCCGCCTCCTGTCAGATCAGCAGTGGCACTGGATTCTCATAGGAGTGCAAATCCTACTGCAAACTGTGCACGCCAGGGGTCTTGGTTGCACGGTTCTTATGAGAATCTAACGCCTGATGATCGGAGGTGGAGCTGAGGCGGTGATACTAGCCCTGGGGAGCGGCTGCAGACACAGATCATCATTAGCAGAGACGTTTGCACAATAAACATCATGCACTTCAATCGTCCCAACACCGACCCCCCACCCTACCCCCGGGGTCCAAGGAAAAACTGTCTTCCCTTGAAACCAGTCCCTCATGCCAAAAAGGTCGGGGGTGGTTGCTGTAGGCGCTTGTAACACAATGGTAAGTATTTGTGTTTCTGAACATGCCTAAATATAGAAACAGCACAGTAAATATACAGTACTATAAGACGGTGGGACAGCCGTCATATATAGTCCATTGTTGACCAACACGTTGTTATGCGGTGCATGGCTACAGAGACAGCAACGTCTCTGAAGAGAAAGATTCTTTGACTTTCCCGAGTGCTGAAATGCCTGAGACAGAATGAATGCAATGGGGTAAGCAGAAATGGCAGGTTTTAGCTGCAACTCTTTAGTTGCAATTCTCTTTTCTTTCCCCGCACCCTCCCTTTCTTCCTTCCTTCCTTCCTATTTTTTTTTTTTTCCTGAGAGCAATTTAAATTCCCTGGCACTAACCCATGTGGGTAAACCACATTCTTAATATAATATTAATGTAAACAGTGCCGTATATATCTTCCGACTTGACTTTAGACTAAATAAAGCCTACATGAATAGAAACGGATCACGGGGGATTGACTGAACAAGCAGTTTTGGCTCTAAGGAAAAAAACTAGCTAGACTCATTCACCCAGCCATTCTTATTTCCAGTTTAGAGCTTATAAACACGTATGATGCATCATGTTTTTAGACATACGTGCGCCTTGCTGCTGAATTGAGAAGAAAGGATCCAAAGTCATTAAGGCTTAAAAGATAAACTGTTTTCTCCCTAAAAATCTAAGAGAGAGGGTCTGTCAGCTTTGCATGCACTTAGATTTAATCAATCTGTCTGCAGTCAGCACTTCTGGTCCTGGCTAGAGTAAGTAGAGAGCTGTGATATGGCTTTTTGGCAGCTTGGAGAAAGAACGAGCAGGGAAGTGGATTGGTTTGCCCCTTGGGTATGTGTGCACGCGTGCACACGCGGAAACCTTACACTCCCTTGGTAACAATCCAGTGTGCGTTATTTACTTTTTTTTTTTTTGAGACAGAGTCTCTCTCTGTTGCCCAGGCTAGAGTGACTGCAGTGGCGTCAGCCTAGCTCACAGCAACCTCCAACTCCTGGGCTCAAGCGATCCTCCTGCCTCAGCCTCCCCAGTAGCTGGGACTACAGGCATGCGCCACCATGCCTGGCTCATTTTTTGTATATATATTTTTAGTTGGCCAATTAATTTCTTTCTATTTTTAGTAGAGAGGGGGGTCTCGCTCTTGCACAGGCTGGTCTCGAACTCCTGACCTTGAGCGATCCTCCTGCCTCGGCCTCCCAGAGTGGTAGGATGACAGGCGTGAGCCACTGCGCCCGGCCATACTGTGCCTTTAGCTACCACCTTTCCTTCTTCCTTCTGATTTGGGGTAGGACAGAGCCTGAGGTGACTTTTTAGAGACAGAGGTAGTCAAAACCATCAATGCAGTGCTAAAAAGTGACAGGAAAAATAAAAACCTCCATCTTTCTTTGCTCCTATATCTCTGCTTTTTTTCTTGCCATTTTAGGGTCTGGCTTGAAACCCGTATAGACACTTCTCCATCTAAATCTCAAATTCGGAACTTCCTGGCTGATGACAAAATACGTAGCAGAGCAAAAGCAAGTGTGTGCTACCTGCGACCGAGAGAGAGAGCAAGTATACTGTCACCTGCCCTATACAGATTTAACAGCAGCCTTGGGAATACAGCCTGTTTGGAAGCAGAAGAATTTCTGCATAAAAAGTAACTCATTAGGACAGGCATCCTCAAACCACGGCCCGGGGGCCACATGCGGGCCACCTGGCACATTTATTTATCTGGCCCTCTGGGTGTTTTTGTCACCGCTGCCTGTCCTGCTTAGCAGCCGACCCGTCCCGGCCCACAGTGCGCACTCTCCAACGGTCTGGGGGACAGTGAGCTGGCGCCCTGTTTCAAAAGTTCGGGGACCCCTGCATTAGAACAATGGGGTCCTCGGTGTGCTACTGTCCCACCAATTCTTCTTTTATATTTCTACTTTGTTATCCTCAACCCGTTGCACTTGCTTGCTTTTTTCTCGATTCCTTTATTCTTCTCGGGATTTAATTTTTTAAATACCCCAGATTTCACAAAAACTGGAGTTTCTTTGCGTACAAACTTATTTGGAATTTTTTTATATTTCAAATTATTGATACATTCAAAGAGTCATTTTCATCTCTATACTTTTTCATGGCGTGAGCTGCTACCAATGCTAACCGTGTCAAGTCACACTCGACATCCGAGCGCAAAGGGTTAAGATTACAAGTATATATATATCGTATAGATAACGTGTCCCCCAGTCCGGGTTGTTTTCTCCAGGCCTCAGGGCCGTGTCAGTACCAGGCTGGTATCAGCAGTGGGGTGCTAATGCCACCAAGAGAGCAGATGCGGTCTCAGGCTGTCAGCTCCAGGGGCTCCCCTGTCGCCCCAAAATGATGCACAAGTACTTGCAATGGAAAGCATTCGAGGGGGTCACCAGTCACCCTGGACCCCTGCAACTGTCCTCTTATCCAGGGGAGGGGCGTCTGCTAAAAAGCCTTGCTTATGGAAAATTCCTCCTCTGTCATGACAAGCACGTTCAGAAAAATCCCCTGAACACGGTTATTAAATAAACCGTATTTATTATTAAATATTTATTTAGTAATATAAATAAAACAATAAACCATATTATTAAATATTTATTAAAGAAATAACAAATACATTTATCCTACCAGTGCTATGTGAAGCCATGTGGTAGCCGGAGGCCAAAAGGAAAAAATATCTGTCCCCATATATATGTTTTTGTGTATTAGTTAATGGTTCATTTTTTTTTCCAGATCATTAAGGTAGTTGGGAAAAAAATGCAGAAAACATGAAAAGTAGATACATGAAAACTTAAAATATCAATTTAAGTGTCAATATTTTATTTATACTAAAAACAATTTTTAAAATAGCTTTACTGGCCGGGTGCAGTGGCTCACGCCTCTAACCCTAGCACTCTGGGAGGCCGAGGTGGGCGGATTGCTCGAGGTCTAAGAGTTCAAAACCAGCCTGAGCAAGAGCGAGACCCCCGTCTCTAATATAAATAGAAAGAAATTAATTGGACAACTAATATATATAGAAAAAGTTAGCCGGGCATGGTGGTGCATGCCTGTAGTCCCAGCTACTCGGGAGGCTGAGGCAGGAGGATCGCTTGAGCCCAGGAGTCTGAGGTTGCTGTGAGCTAGGCTGACGCCACGGCACTCACTCTAGCCTGGGCAACAAAGCGAGACTCTGTCTCAAAAAAAAAAAATTTGCATTCAGATTGTGATTCCTGTTTTTTTGTGTTTTTTTTTTGCCACCTTAAATTTTACACCCCAAAGTGAGTGCCTCATTTGCTTCACCTTGATCATGGCCTTGTCACTATTATTTTTAGAAACCCAAGTAGAGAGAGTGTGGTCTCAAGGCTGTGGCTTGGATCCGGCTCTGCTACCAATCAGCTTTGTGGGTCTCGATGATTTCCTTTTACCTGACCTGGTTGCTAGCCAGGTGCAATGACAAACCCGTAGAATTACAAATTCTTCAGAGATATCCACCAAACATTAACTAAGGTCTAAATTGCTTCTTGCTCCAGCAGATTGCTAGCTTTGATAGTGATGCCAGGTGAACAGTTTGCTAAAGGGTTCAGGAGGCAAGAGAAGCAACTTGCTTCAAATAAGAGGAAAGAGGGGTAACCCAAAGCCAGGTCTCAAAAAAGAACACAAAATGGGCAGATCCTGTAAGATCTTTGTTTCCAGAATGTGTGCTAGAGCCAGTCAAGTAATAAACAGTTCTCTCCAGCAAGGACACTACACAGAGTGTGACATTTCACAGACATCATGAGGCTCTGTCCTACCGTGGTTGGGTTAGCTTTATAATTTTTGCTGATTTAAAAGATGTTCAAAATCTTTTAAGCCCTTTAACCCACCCTAATGTTTTACAGTGTGTTTCAAACACATAAAAGCTAACCCGGTAGCTCACGATTTCCCAGATAACTTTTAGTTTGAAGAAACTGAGCTCATAGCCCGGCATGGTGGCGCATGCCTGTAGTCCCAGCTACTCGGGAGGCTGAGACAGGAGGATCGCTTGAGTCCAGGAGTTTGAGGTTGCTATGAGCTAGGCTGACGCCACAGCACTCACTCTAGCCTGGGCAACAAAGTGAGACTCTGTCTCAAAAAAAAAAAAAAAAAAAAGAAAAGAAAAGAAAAAGAAACTGAGCTCAAGGGTTTTATTGTTGTTGTTATTGTTATTATTGTTGTGCACGATACTTTAAACTTGAAGCTTCACGGAGCAGAAGGACTGCTTAGTTGGTTTCACTGGGCCCACACTTAAATGCAAAGATCACAATCACAGCTGGGAACACCATTCCAGACCTCAAAGAACAGAAATATACCCACAGAGGAACCGAATGGACCAATGCCAGTGCCTTCTTCAATCGACAGCCTCATCTCTTTCTAAAATAAATCACCCTGCAGACGAATGTGCCTAGGCATTGCCATGGCCCTGGCTGTAACTCCTAAAGTAGATTATTGGAAGGAATGCAATTGTCAAAGTTAAAGCAAACTCTATTTTTCTCTATTAAACAAAGCAAATGAACGATGACACTTTAGATTTTAGAAAAATGTAGTGAAACTTAAAAAAGTGTCAATAATATGCCATCAATTTTTTTTTAATAACTACCAACTGTCAACAAACATACGCAAGAGGATGGGCAGATGCTATCTGGGCTATTCGTTAGCTTGTAGACACACAGGTAATGGGAAAGAATTAGGTCTAGTGAGCTAAATAAAAATGGTCACACATGGGTTAATAATTTCCTTGGAACCAAGAGCCTGGGTTGGACGGGAGGGGTAATGTGTGTGTGTGTGTGTGTGCATGTTGGGGGGGGAAGGTGTATATTACAGAGGGAAGGGGGGAGGCAGGTGCTCACGGGCCACTGCAAAGGTTGTGGTCAGCTCTGTTTCTGCTTAACATCCAAGTCAGTGACCTTGAAGAGGCAGTGAGCCACTCATTAATGAAATCTGTGAATGACACTAGCCAGCATTGTATTGCTAACACTACAGAAAATACACACACACACACACTATATATATATATATATATATATATATATATATATATATACACACACACACACACACATACACACACACACACACACACACACATATATATATGTTCTTTAAAGAAGTCAGAAATATGTCAGGAAATTACAGGAGAATTGAACTCACAGAAGACAATATAATACATCTGGAGTCAATAACTGATGTTCAGAAAGTGGAAAAAATAAAGGAAGCAGTTAAGTGAAAAAGGGTCCCAAGTGGCTACCAGGCATCCTCAAACTATGGCCCACCGAGGACATTTATCCGGCCTGCCGGGTGTTTTTGCCGCCGCTGCCTGTCCTGCTTAGCAGCTGACTGGTCCCGGGCCCACAGTGCACATGCGTGGAATGTGCCCGCACTCTCCAACGGCCTGGGGGACAGTGACCTGGCCCCCTGTTTAAAAAGTTTGAGGACCCCTGGGCTAGCCAATTAGACACAAGTTCTAGAAGCCGGGGAAGGCCTTTCACAAGCAGGTTAAACAAGAGCTTTGCCTCTCTTGACAGATTTTACCACCTTTCCCCTGGGGGTATCATCCTTGGGTTTGTTTGTTTGTAAGAACTCTGTAACAGAGAAGACGTTCTTCCATTTCCTAGTCTACAAACACAGTGAAATAAAACTGACCCCCCTGCAAACAACAGAAATGAAAGCAGAGTATTTTGCATTGACCTAAGGGCTCTGTTCATGCAAAGAGTTACTACAGGTTCCTGGGAAGTGCTGATGTCAGAGAAGTATGGAATAGAAGCAAGCTGGCATTGTTCCACCCAAAGCTGGAAAATCATTTCAGGAAATGTTTACAACCAAGTTTTATGGAAGCAAGGACAAGATAAAGATATTTGGGTTCTTAATATTTTCCTGCGGTGGTTCCATTTCACAGGTGTCCGTTGATTGCCTAGTCCATGCCTGGCAATGGCCTTAAACTTTCTGGGCATTCCCATAGGGAATTCGATTTCATTTTCAATGGGTTGAAGTCTAATTAGGAGAGCAGAGTTTACACATAAGAAAAAAAAAAATGTTAAAACACTGCAAGAGAATACGAGATAAAGGGTGATGAGTATGGTGACCGGAAATAAGAGCCGTGGGCAAGCTTTGGAGGACAAGGGACACAAAAGCAGTGGAGGGTGGCCCAGAACTGTCAGGGGAAGTTAACAGAACGGGCGGTCCTTGGGAAGGATGATGAAAGATAAATGAGACGTGGACAGGTGGGAAGTCATCCAGGTGAGGGGAAGAACCTAAGCAAACGCATCCATCGAAAAAGAGAACTCTCTTGATGTGACCCACAGGGTGACCTATAGCTGAGGTTTGACAATTATTTATTCAGAAGTCATAGGTCATAGGGTTTTTTTTTTTTTTTTTTTTTTTTGAGACAGAGTCTCGCTTTGTTGTCCAGGCTAGAGTGAGTGCCATGGCGTCAGCCTAGCTCACAGCAACCTCAAACTCCTGGGCTCGAGCGATCCTTCTGCCTCAGCCTCCCGACTAGCTGGGACTACAGGCATGCGCCACCATGCCCGGCTAATTTTTTATATATATATATCAGTTGGCCAATTAATTTCTTTCTATTTATAGTAGAGACGGGGTCTCGCTCTTGCTCAGGCTGGTTTTGAACTCCTGACCTTGAGCAATCCGCCCGCCTCGGCCTCCCAAGAGCTAGGATTACAGGCGTGAGCCACCGCGCCCGGCCGGTCATAGGGTTTTGAGTTGGGTGAGGATATTATATTCTCACCAAGTGAAAAAAAAAAATCCTCTTTTTAACATCCCTAAAAGATGACCTATGAGCTTCTGTTGGAAACACTTCCATGGATTGTCAGTTTTCAAACAGCTCAGTGCTTCTCTCTTGTTGCTTTGACCTCTGGCCCTTGTTCTGCCTTTCAGTGTAACAAATATCATCACCTTTACTCTCTCGAAACATGACCACTTCCCTTGCCAAGTTGAAGATGGCTTTGGCGGTTTCTCCCTTGTTTTTTCTCTCTGTGGTTCTTCCAACTGCCTCCCTGGGCAGCCTGGGTGGTGGTAAAGGGTCCACGCAGGGTGCCTTCTAGTTTGTTAAGGTCCCTTTGAAAACATGGCGCCTGGAGGTGAACAACTTACCCAGTTGTGGTTTGCTGAACTTGGGATTCCATGATCACTCCCTTGACCAGGATACTACCTGTCTACGTATGCAACCTAAGAGAGCCTTCACTGATTTATGATGTATGTTTCGCTTGATAACATGTTTTATTACATATATCATACTGTTGACTGGAAGAACTCAGTAGGTCTTCAGGGTATAAAACACTACCGCGCCATGAGCATACAAATAAATAATGGTAGTGGCGAAGGCTGCCGATTCTAACTCTCTCCTCGCCTGTTGCTTTGCCCAACATTTCAGCCTCCAAATGAACAAGAAATCCCTCGAAAGTAGTTGGAAGGGATTGTGTAGGTGGATGTTAGCTGGAGGATACAGTGGGGTATAATAATGGCCCCCCCAAAAAAGATATGCCCACATCTTAACTCCAAACCCGTGAATATGACCTTACTAGAAAAAAATGATCTCTGAAGATGTCATTACATTTAGGATCTTGAGATGAGGTCATCCTGGATTATCTGAGTGGCCCCAAATCCAATGACAAGTATCCGTACAAGAGACACTTACAAGAGAGGAGGAGACGACACAAACACAGAGGTGAAGGGGACGTGAGGACAGAGACTGGAAAAACACAGCCCTAAGCCAGGGAGTGTTGGAACCAGGAGAGATTGCAAGAGGCAAGGGCAGACTCTTCCAGAGCCCAGGAGGCAGCATGGGCGGGCTGACACTTGCATTTCCAACTTCCGGCCTCCAGAAGGTCGAGAACAAATTCGAGTTGTTCTGAGCCACCAAGTTTATGGTAATCTGATGGCAGCCCTAAGAAATTAACACACGAGGGGCTCTGTATTTCCAGGGGTTCTCCCATAGGAATGGGGTAAATATTCCAAAAGATCCATTTCAACACTCCACACCTCTTGGAAATAGGTAAAATAGTTTGGGGTGGCAGCCACTTAAATTGCTGTATTATTAGGAACGGCAGCTCTGCCCTGGTATAAAAAAAATGTAATAATTTCCTTCTAATCTATTTATAAGTTAGAACGCAGATGTCTTCAGAGATGAATAGACCAGCTTTGCAAGGGCCTCCAGGGAGAAAAAGGCCACAGATAGAAATGGCTGAGCGCGTGTGTTGTGGAAGACGTAATCTAAGTATGACCATAATACTTAATGAGGAGTTTGAAAACACAGGTGACTCATGTATTAATCTGAGTACGCAGAAGCCTAAACATGCAGCGCTCTAGTCAAAAAAGGCCACGTGACTGACAAAGGCAGTCATGAGCAAGTTATGCAAATCATCTCAACAGACAGCAAAGGCATATTTAGACCTCAGCATCATGCATGCCCTGTTGTGCCAAGAAGCTATTATAAAGAAAATTCTTGGAGCGTTTGCACTGTGCTGTTTGAGTGCCCGTGACAAATGCATTAAACACAAGCAGCGAATAGGAGTCACTTGAAAATAATGGTGGAAATTTAAGTCCACGCATTCCAAGTCACAAAACAGTGATGTCAAAAAATGTTCCTAGTTAATTGGGATGGAACCTACTACCACTGTGAGAAGTGGACTGGTCAACCCACCATGCCAAGGAATGCCACTCCCTAGGGCAAGGAGAAGTTCCTTTAGAAGAGGCAGAGGGGCCGGGCGCAGTGGCTCACGCCTGTAATCCTAGCACTCTGGGAGGCCGAGATGGGAGGATTGCTCAAGGTCAGGAGTTCGAGACCAACCTGAGAGAGCAAGAGCGAGACTCCGTCTCTACTAAAAAACAGAAAGAAATTAATCGGCCAACTAAAAATATACAGAAAAAAATAGCCGGACATGGTGGCTCATGCCTGTAGTCCCAGCTACTTGGGAGGCTGAGGCAGGAGGATCGCTTGAGCCCAGGAGTTTGAGGTTGCTGTGAGCTAGGCTGATGCCACTCTAGCCTGGGCAACAGAGTGAGACTCTGTCTCAAAAAAAATTAAAAAATTAAAAAAATAAAAAAGAAGAGGCAGAGGAAGAAGGGCAGGCATGAAGATGGTAAGAATAAAGAAACAATCGTAAAAACTGAAAATTTCAAATTTGGAAGTCATGTTGTCTACCCTCTACCTGGAGCAGGAATTCCTTTTCTCTTTTCCTTTTTAGAATACACAATTAAAACATACAATTCTATTTAATGAGCAGTTTGCCATGTGTATGATCCCGTGCTGGGTACTTGACATGTATGTTTTCATTTAATCTCTAAAATAATCCCGTGAGATCATCAGTAATTCCATCTTCATTTTACAGATGGGTGTAATGCGCTACCAAAGAAACACAAATCCTTTTTGTCGTTCATTTCTTGATTCATTCATTCATCTGGCAAACATACCCCAGGCACTAAATATACCAAAAAATGATCACCTTCAGTGACAAGGAACTCAGTACCCGAAAAAGCAACCTACCACGTTTCTGGACAACTCTAATTCATAGAAAGCTCTTCCTCATACTGATCCGAAGCACGTCTCCGTGTAACTAACAAGGTCACTGCTGGTGTCTTCATGTCACACAGAACAGAATAAGGAGGAAATGGTCAATGCAGGAAGCTTATGGGAGACGACCAACATTTTCTGTTCCTGAGTTGAGCTCAGTGCTGTTTTCCATTCTTTTGTGGTTTGTTTTTTTTTTTTTTTACGGTTTTCATGTCAACCCTATTCTTTGGCGATAGTAGATGCTGAATCCCATGAATCCAGGAAGAGTGTGATGCAGTCTTTCCTCCACATAGTTTTGAAAAGCCCTTGATACTTTGGAGGCACTGTCACCGGACAATAAATTTGTCACCCACACAAAAGTGAGTGTATGCAGTGCCAGCCATGAATATCAGGAATAGTCATGTGCTACCAGGAAGTCCACGAATACTGAGGCCATGAGTGGGGACACATTTTAGACCCTCCCTTCCGTGTCCTCTCTTTGGGAGCATCTTACTCATGGCCTCCCATGTCATCAAAATCCTAGCAGAACCCATATTCTCCATTCTAAGGAAAGAATGGGAATGTCAAAAGGATCCTGGTCAAGGTCATGGAGACCAGGTGACAGAGGTGAAGCCAGGAATCACTGCTCTAAGAGAACCCACTGTTTGCTCACACCATAGACTCCCACCCACCGCTCACAGGTCTGCAAAAGACCAGGCGTTTCCACTGGCAGCCACCCTGCCCTGGATCTCCAAGAGAAACAAGATGATCTTTGTCAACAGGTTTCCCTTCCAAGCCTTCGGGGGCCTTTTGGGGAAATCTGTTTTGCCCAGAGCCTTTGGACCTTAACTTACTACTGTTTCCATCAATGTTATAGCCAGACTGGGGCATGACCTAAGAAGTCTAACTGTAACCAATATAATAATAATTTTCAAAAAGAATGTGACAACAGTTAACACTTAACTATATGCTAGACACTCTATCTACATGGAACCATTTCAGTGACTCCTCACGACAGGACTGAGTTTGGTAAGTATTCCATTTTCCAGATGGTAAAACTGAGGCAGAGATACTAAGGAACTTATTCAGGCTACTCATGGCACGGCAGGCCTGGGTCTCAAACGCAGATGTCTGATTCTACCAGCTAGGCTTTCCTTTCCAGAAAATAATCTGAGTAACAGCTAACACCGTGGGAGGTACCACTCCAAGTACTTTGCATATTTCAACCCATTTCATCTTCCCAATAATGCTATTTCAAGCTGAGGAAGGCAGGTTAAAGACCCTGTCCCAGGTCATACACGGTAGAACTGGGTTTGGCATCCTGCTAGTCTGCAGCCAGAGACCAGACCATATTCTCAAGCAGTAGCTCTGTTCCATCTAGAAGGAGATGAACAAGATTAATATTTCCAAGCGAGGCACTGCTGGGCCCTCTCTAGGTAGTCTGACCACACGAGTAGGTGCATAGCCCATTTGGCTTCTGCTTTAAGGACTGAAAAGTGGTTGTGAATTATACCATGTTAGCAATCCTTTTTATTTTATTTTTTTTATTTTACTTTATTTTATTTTTGAGACAGAGTCTCGCCCTGTTGCCCAGGCTAGAGTGCCGTGGCGTCAGCCTAGCTCACAGCAACCTCCAACTCCTGGGCTCAGGCGATCCTCCTGCCTCAGCCTCCCGAGTAGCTGGGACTACAGGCATGCGGCACCATGCCTGGCTAATTTTTTCTATATATATTTTTAGTTGGCCAATTAATTTATTTCTATTTTTTAGTAGAGACAGGGTCTCGCTCTTGTTCTTGCTCAGGCTGCTTTGCTGGTTTCGAACTCCTGACCTTGAGCGATCCTTCCACCTCGGCCTCCCAGAGTGCTAGGATTACAGGCATGAGCCATTGCGGCAGCTGGCCAGCAACCCTTTTTTGGAGGGAAAAAAAAAAAACGTAGACAAGGAAACTAACAGGCAGGAAGGTTAAGATCCTTTCCCAGAGTCTGCGAAAGACCAGGCCTTTCAACTGGTGGCGTCTCCCATGCAAACAGGCTGGTAGCAGGGTCAAGGTTAGAACCCATTGTCCTCAATCCCATCACCCCTTTTATTCTAGAACGACGGCAACTTGCATTAACCCTTCAGGAAGGGGCGAGACCTGGAGAAACTACCCGGGAGGTTGGGCACACACCTGCTCTTATGCAACGACTCAAGGTCACTGAAGGGCACGGGAGATTCCACTGGCGGACCCATCAGATTGGACGGCTCCCGAGCCACCCTCCCAGGGTACGGGGCAGGCTGCCTCGTCCTGCCGGGGCCTTGGCACGGACGCTCCCCCAGGCTGGGGAGGGACTGGAGGACACCAAGCACCCAGTCTGCCCTGCGGATAGCACAGCTGAACGCAGAGAAAGCTCCCTGCCAAGATCAAAGCAAATGACAACAGGACATTCCCCTCCCCCACTGCCCACAAGGCCAGTGGAGAGCCACATCTTGTAGGGCTGTCGTGGGTTGAGGGCCTTAGGGTGGGAAAAAGCACCAATAGTGGCCAGAAACTCCTAAAAGTTTTGCCTGGGAGGCTCGAATTTAATGACATCGTTTATGCACCCTCCTGCCTGTTTTCTCTCTCTGAACTGTTAACACTGAAGTTAATTGCTTACCATTAATTACAGCAAGAACTATCGCAGTTCCTAACAATTGCAACCACATGCGATCTTTATCTCGGTCAGCTCAGACTATCTCCTCTCCTCCAAGTATCTCGGGAAAATTCCTCCAGGTTAGAAGGCCTAGCCTTAATTTGGCACTACTAAGCGCCAGTCGTAGGTTAGTTACCTCATTTACTTCTTAAGACCACATTATATCGTAGGGAATATGATCTCCCATGTTGCCGATGAAGAGACTGAGGGTCAGAGAGGCTAAGTAAGTTGCTCAAGGATGTAAATGGAAAATAGATTGAACATTTTCCCAACAGCCCTTATATCCACTTGAAAACCAAAAGATACAGTTATAACTTACACACGCTTTGGACAGTACTGATGTGCAAATAATCCAACAGATCAACTACATTCCACATAATCTGACTCTGAATTCCTGTCTCTGGCATTTTTTTCCCTTTTTTTACACCTGGGAATAACAGCGTCCATAGCTTTTGTTCCTATAATAGCCAGACACGACAACCTACAGTGATGAAACGATTTATTTAATCATAAATTAACTACTGCAAAGAGAACTAATCAACCATGGTAAACCAAAAAACAATGCAACCTTCAAAAGAGGCTAAGACATATTTTTAATCCAGAAGTTTCGGGATATAGGTGATCTTTTTCTCTTTGCTGACAAAGCTCTGAATCAAGTGAGAACGTTATTAAGGGACACACGGTGGCCACCCCTCCAACTGACAAACTCAGGAAAAAATAACAGACACAGAGAGCAATTAAAAGAGAACAATACACGCCTCTAAGGAATGAGACAGAAATTGGCAACAGTTGGCAGATTCTTAGGGGTGACAGGCAACTGTTTTAAGGCAAAAGTGTTCTCAGCTTGTTTCAATTTATACCTTTGGAGAATTTACATGCACTTTGAATTTCTGGGTGGATAAACAGGAGCATACTTCCTAACGGAGTGTTATTGCCTTGCAAACATATTTGCTAACTTAAATCTGAGAAAAACAGCTGATGAAGGAATCGACTATAAAGTGCCTCCCAGATTTATTTCTCTCCCAAAGTTTTCCAGCTCCTCCCAGCAGGGAGCTGGGTTTGGAAATGGTCTCCTTTTTTTTTTTTTTTTTTTATTTCGGCATATTATATATAGGGGTACAGATTTTAAGGTTTCAATAAATGTGGAAATGGTTTCTTTCCTTTGTCTAACAACAAAATCAGGTGTAGACAATGACTAGTACAGGCTGCGTGATCAGCATTAAGAAAACAAAAATGGAGCCTACAGGTAAAGTTACTTTAAATGTCAGGTCCTGGCAGGGCAATTTCCTCAACATAATTTGCTATTCAAAGAAAAAGAGACTGGGAAAAAAAAAAAAATGGAAGAGTTCCAAAAAATTAAAAATCAGACCTGTCGTTGCATTCTTGTGGCATTGAGGAAATAATCTTTTCTTTAACCAGAAGGTCAGTGGGCAGCCAGGCTGGGTCGAAATGTAAACAATTCCAATCCACACCGCAAAGCAGTTTTGAAAGAGTGTTCAACAAAGAAAACAGACTTTCTCAGAGCAGAGAGAGGAGAACTGGAGTGGAGGCTTCTAGAAAGGGCAAAAGAATTTACCTGTCTGCAGAACAGACTTTCAGAGGAAAACAAACAAATAAACGAAAAGCAAACAAAATCTGGGGATGTCTCCCAGGTTTACATCGAAATTGCCTCAGGTGAGATGAATACAGAAAGTTAAGCAAAATAAGGCCAAAAAGGCAAAAATAAGACAACTCTGAATTCAGTCTGCCTGGTCCCCCAACTCAAAAGTCCTGTGCCTTTGAGCTAAGTTTCAAAAAAAAAGAAGAAAAGTCTTCACTTTTCTCCAGGGTTTTTTAAAAAAAATCAGATTAAGTCAGGAGACAAGCAGAGGCTGGATTAATGATTAGGAAAAGCAAAAAGGATTAAATATCTGGCCTGGGAGAATTTTACTATGCAACCAGATTGTCAAAGGCATCCAAAAAGGTTTCTCCTTCTGGGGCAACCCGCCAGGGCTGAGCCATCATTCAGCTTGGATTTTTTTTCCTTCCAATTCGTCCTTCATATTTTTCAGTGGCCAGTGATCTAAAAGCCAAGAGGGAAAAATGGAGGGTTTCAACTCACCTTTATGAGTGTCTGTCTTGAGTTCTCAAGGCCACAGCAGTTCTCACCCCTGCCGGTCAGCCCAGCAGCTCCCTGGGCTGCCTGGGCTGTGAGCAGCCCCAACTCCGGGCGTACAGGTGCCCGGAGGAAGGAGGAGGGGATTGGTCTGTCCAGAGCAGGAAATGGGTGACATCACGCCACAGATAAAGCATTGCTAGGACCTTAGGGATTGAAACAAGTCAGTAGGTCCCGCCCACCTGTCATTTACCTGAATACCTGCAAGCAGGTAGGCGGTGTCTTTTTGTGGACAAATGAATCAGTTAGAGCAATTTGCCAGGTGGAATTTACTTTCCTTCCTGAGCGTGGCACGTGGCCAGCCCCGTGTGCAAACATGCATTTCAATGCCTGGGTTGTTTTGTTTTTTTTTTTCCCCAGGCCCTCCCCCTCCCCGAAGCTGCCCATAAAAGAGTTAAAAGGGAAGTCAAAACGCCAAGATGAGACAGTCATTTAGCAGCCACCAAAAGAAGGAAGAGTATGAAGATTGACCACTTAGAAATATCAGAGGTTGACCCCCAAGGCCTTTCTGAACAGCATCCATTTGAATAGCAACTGCTTCTCTATGTCAACATGGACACATTGGAGTTGATATTTTCAAATTCATTTTATAAAAATCTGAGTCTGGGCAGGGCGCGGTGGCTCATGCCTGTAATCCTAGCACTCTGGGAGGCCAAGGTGGGTGGATTGCTCGAGGTCAGGAGTTCGAAACCAGCCTGAGCAAGAATGAGACCGTGTCTCTACTATAAATAGAAAGAAATGAATTGGCCAACTAATATATATAGAAAAAATTAGCCGGGCATGGTGGCACATCCCTGTAGTCCCAGCTACTGGGGAGGCTGAGGCAGGAGGATCGCTTGAGCCCAGGAGTTGGAGGTTGCTGTGAGCTAGGCTGACGCCAAGGCACTTACTCTAGCCTGGGCAACAAAGCAAGATTCTGTCTCAAAAAAAAAAAAAAAAAAAAATCTGAGTCTGGGAGTGATGGACCACACCCATAATCCCAGCACTTTGGGAGGCAGAGGCAGGAGGATAGCTTGAGGCTGGGAGTTCAAGACCAGCCTGGGCAAGAAAGGGAGACCTCCCGTCTCTACCAAAAAAATAAAACCGCCAGATGTGGAGGCGCATGTCTGCAAGGCCAGGAGTTCGAGACTGCAGTGAGCTATGATGATGCCTCTGCACTCTCAAGAGTGAGACCCCGTCCCCCAAAAAACAAACAACAGATCTAAATATGATTACTGATTAGCAGTTTTAAAGTCTTTCTCCAACACTTTTCCCTATCTCGTCCCTTCCATCCCGGGTGTCAATTCCATGATCAGGAATTTGCAAAAACTTCAGGCCGTCCTGGGCGGGCTAGCCGGGCAGTTAGAGTCACAGGGCAGTTAGAGATGACCACAGGCAGGTGTGCAACTGGGAGCAATGGGCGTGATTCAGATCGGAATGATCTCACAGTAAGCAGGAGACGCAGCTTGAGCCAGGAAGGAGGAGTCAGAGCTATTTGGGTCCCGCGCTTGGTGTGTGACCCTGGGCGAGTCCCTGGCTGCCTCAGCCTTCCCAGCAGGCGGGGACAGGTAAGCGCCGGCAGGTGCCACGCACGCCTGCTAACCGCCCTGGCATCCCGCGCAGTAAACAACCCCCGCCACCCTGCTGAAACGCCGCGTGTCTATTTCTGTGACCCGCGTCCAAGATCCCCGGACACGCGACGACTCACTCTCTGGAATGTGCTACCTGCACCGACCTCCACGACATTCTGCTTGCCCAGGGATTTTACACTCCCCCCTTTTTAGAAAATAAAATATTGACATTCTGATTTTCCTCCTATTTTGCTCTCTTGAACCTTTTCCCTTCCTCCTGCGACTCAGGGTGCGGGGTCACACGCCCTAGCCCTGCACTGCACAGGGGTTGTGGCTTTGGCGTGGGAATTGGGAAGGGAGGGATGCCTGGGCCTGCGGGGACAGCAGCGTGGGGGAGGGGAGGGGACAGAAACCCCAGCCCCTGGGGGCACGGGGTGTGGGGCAGGCTCAGGTCTGAGCCACCTCCGCCCAGCTGGGAACTCTGTGTGTTTTAAAGAAAAAAAAAGAAAAACCCAAACCCTATTCATGTCTTTATCCAATAGAAACTAAAGCAGGTGTGGCTACTTCCTAATTTTCAAACACACACACTGATAAAGGCAGCCAAACCTTTTACACGCAGGTGTTTTGGGGACAAGTGTAGGGCCACCAGGTTGATGCCCAGTTGGGGTATCACCAAAGCCTGGACAGGCCCTGTCCCCTTGGGGAAAAGGCAGGAGCAGAGAGAGCCCGCCTCTACCCAAGTAATCTTCTAGAAGGCCACGCCTCCTCCAGCAGGGGCAGCCAACTGTCCCTCTCTGTGGGGTGTCAATCAGGCCTCACCTTGGGTTGAGGGCCCCAGGTCCCCCCTGGGAGGAGGAAGGCAGGCCAGGCTGGGTTTCAGGGCACTGGGCGGGGTGGAGGGCCCGAGGGGAGATGGGTTTGCAAGAGCTGACAGTGCAGAAAGCTTCTCTGAGAAGCCTCCCAACCATCTGCATATGTGGTCTGATGCATTGAAAAAGAAAAGAGGGAACAAGAGTTAATCCCAGAGTAGAGCTAACTCCCAGGTACGGTGCAGAAAGGAAGAGAAAAAACTATCTCCATACAATCAGCTGTCTCCAATGAGATCTTTCTTGGAGCTCCTGGATTTAGAATACTCTTCAAAGCTTTAAAAAAAATCAATATGGGCTTCTTTTGCCATTAGGACTATTATATTAGAATGGAAATGATATTTCTAAATATTAGAGAAATGATGAAAATAAAAATCATAAAAACTAACATTGAGCCCGGGCGTGGTGGCTCACGCCTGTAATCCTAGCACTCTGGGAGACTGAGGCAGAGTCTCGAGACCTATTTATCTCTAAGATAAATAGAAAGAAATTAGCCAAACAATTAAAAAAATAGAAAAAATTAGCCAGGCATGGTGGCACATGCCTGTAGTCTCAGCTACTCGGGAGGCTGAGGCAGGAGGATTGCTTGAGCCCAGGAGTTTGAGGTTGCTGTGAGCTAGGCTGACGCCACGGCACTCTAGCCTGGGCAACAGAGTGAGACTCTGTCTCAAAAAAAAAAAAAAAAAAAAGAAAAAGGAAAAAGCTAACAGTGAGTAAGGGCTTACCAGGTGTTACTGAATGTTCTAAGCACATTCTACAACAACCCGGTGAGTCGGGTAGCATTGCTCTTTGCATTGACAAGTTGGGAAACCCAAGACACAGAATGGCTGAGAAGTTGACTAGCGACAGCTCAGCCAGCAGGTGCCAGAGCCAGCACGGTTGTTGACCAGGGCCCCCTTGATAACTCCTGGAAAGAGAGGTAGGGCGTAGGTTCTGATGTCACACTCACTGGGCAACTTCCTGGACACTAATTCAGCTTCTTGCTTGTCCATTACCCAGAAGCAAGTGCCTTGTAGAAGCAGTCCCGGGAAGTGTAGTTTCTGGTTAGGAATGTCTCCATTTGCAAATTAATTAGACCTCTGATTTATGCATTGAATATATGTGTACAGAATATATATACATATACATACAACTACATTGGTACATATATGTATGAAAAAAAAAATCACACCAGGAAATCCATCGCTCCTGGATACATACTTGAAATCACCTTTTTGGGGCCTAGCAAACCAACCCCAAGAAGGAAGACCACCTTAAGAGGCCCCTCGAGAGAATGACCTGTTGTAACTCTCTGTGACGTCTTTTATGGGCATTTCTCTCTATACTATCAGCAGTCTGTCCCTCTCCCATCTTATCGGAATGGCCACCAGAGCTTGGAGCTGCATACCACTGGAGACAACTTCGATGAGACAATATAAGATTAAGTTTCACTACAAACCACTGTTTGTCGTTGAGATGAGCGGTTTCCACCAAGGTTGGCAAATCTTAGACACACATTGCTCCATCCCCTCCTCCCTGACCATTCTCGGTGTCTTTACCAAAGGACCACGGCGCTCCTGAGCTCACAAGGAACTGAGGGACCTTGAAGACATCATTCCAGGCACATTAGCAGTTGGTAGGAACCCTCAAGACCAAACCATTCAAGATCAAACCATCAGCAGTTGGTAGGAACCCTCAAGACCAAACCATTCAAGATCAAACCATCAGCAGTTGGTAGGAACCCTCAAGACCAAACCATTCAAGATCAAACCATCAGCAGTTGGTAGGAACCCTCAAGATCAAACCATCAAACCCTCAAGATCAAACCATCAGCAGTTGGTAGGAACCCTCAAGATCAAACCATCAAACCCTCAAGATCAAACCATCAAACCCTTAAGATCAAACCTAAGCATTACGGAAGATAATATTTCCAGCGATGGGGGGTCATTTCTCTCTATACTATCATTTCTCTCTATACTATCAGCAGCCTGGTCCCTAACAAGCCAGGGATGGGTACTAGTCCACACCCTGGGTGTTGCGGTGTTGGGGACCACAGCCTTGAGGGAGTCGGAGAGATGGTTAGAAAGGACAGGCCGGGCGCCGTGGCTCACGCCTGTAACCCTAGCACTCTGGGAGGCCAAGATGGGCAGATCGCTGAAGGTCAGGAGTTCAAGACCAGCCTGAGCAAAAGCGAGACTGCCGTCTCTACTAAAAATAGAAAGAAATCAATTGGCCTACTAAAAAATGTATAGAAAAAATGAGCCGGGCATGGTGGCTCATGCTTGTAGTCCCAGCTACTCGGGAGGCTGAGGCAGGAGGATCGCTTGAGCCCAGGAGTTTGGGGTTGCTGTGAGCTAGGCTGACGCCACGGCACTCTAGCCTGGGCAACAGAGTAAGACTCTGTCTCAAAAAAAAAAAAAAAAAAAGAAACTCATTGTCTTGGGCACAGGGTAATTTCTCAGGAGTGACAGTGTTTTCAGTGTTGAGCTAAACGTCCAGGATATGCCATTTGTGGCTACTACCGTATGATCTTTCTCTTTAGCATCCAGACTCCTTTGCAGTCAATAGATTCTGGAAACTTTGTTTTTTCAAGAGGCAGGTGGAAAGCATTAGAAAGCTCTCTGAACTCAAGGTTGGGCCTGTCTTAGTTAACCAGCCGGCTCACTCGGGCTTTTTGATGAGTTTGAATTCTTTTATGTATCTTGACAGGAAAATCTGAGGGGGGAAGGAGGTCTACTTTCAAAGCTCTTTATTGCTAGATCGCCACAATGAAGGCTGGCATTCTCAGGGACTCCTCCTGGCCACGAAGCTGTGGCTGAGATCATGCCTTGTGATCCGGCAGGATTTCTTTGCTCCTGTTTTGCTTCCCTTTTGTTCCTCGAAGCGTATCCGTAGAGTTGCTGGAGATGACTAAATGCTGTAGCAAGAAAAGCAAACGTGTTCGGACTGACTTTAATAAAAGGCTTCTCTAGAAAAGGCCTCTTTGGCCATATATATATATATAATTTCCGAAGGTGCTTAAGAGTCTCACGTTCTACCGACTGAGCTAGCCAGGCGACCTTCAACCGAAAGGAACTTAACATTATAAGATAGCATTGCTGTATACAGTCCATCATACTGACCTTATTATTATTTTTTTTTTTGAAGAAAACTGGCTCAGCTCCAGATCTTTCATTGGCTAATTATAAGTGCTTTGCATGATGCAAAAGAGCAGATCCCAGAAGGGCAATGATGGGACATCACAGGAACAATCACAATCATCAGCTGATGTGCTCCATGCCGTCTGGTTTTGTGCATGTGTAAGGGATTCCATTTCCACCATGAACTCAGCACTCCCGTGTGCCTGGTTTGCAGATGAGCTTCTAGGGCACTCTAGAAGCATCTACACTTTAGCAGATGACAACTTTGCTGGTTCGTGTGCTTTTTTCCCGGGGGGGGGGGGTACAGGGAATATCTTAAGGAAATTAGTGTTAAATCGATTATTGAAGATGGCACCCATTTGAGGGAAGGCTTACGACCGAGAGCTGTGGTCAGCGCGCTCTTCTTTAGTAGCAAAAGGAAAAGACTTCGTTGCTGTTTCTATAATAATCCAAAGGCCTATGTCTTGTGACGATTATAAATATTTTTATAGTTATCTAATCCTCATTCTTGCATAATCAGGTTAAGTTATTCTCAAGCAATTGCTTTGGTGGTGGGGACTATTTTGAAAGTTGTCATGTCTTTGTTTCTTTCGTGCTTCTTTTTTTTTTTTTTTTTTTTGAGACAGAGTCTCACTTTGTTGCCCAGGCTAGAGTGAGTGCCGTGGCATCAGCCTAGCTCACAGCAACCTCAATCTCCTGGCCTCAAGCGATCCTCCTGCCTCAGCCTCCCGAGTAGCTGGGACTACAGGCATGCACCACCATGCCCGGCTAATTTTTTGTATATATATATTTTTAGTTGGGCAATTAATTTATTTCTATTTTTGGTAGAGACGGGGTCTCGCTGCTTTCGAACTCCTAACCTTGAGCAATCCGCCCGCCTCGGCCTCCCAGAGTGCTAGGATTACAGGCGTGAGCCACCGCGCCCGGCCCTTTTGTTTTTTGTTTTTTTTTTATTTCAGCATATTATGGGGGTACAGATTTTAAGGTTTCAATAAATGCCCATTCCCCTCTCCCCCCACAAGTCTGAGTCTCCAGCATGACCATCCCCCAGATGGTGCACATCTCACTCATTATATATGTCTATACCCGTCCCCCTCCCCCCTCCCACCTGCCCAATACCCTATTACTGTAGTACCTATGTGTCCACTTAGGTGCTGCTCAGTTAATACCAGTTTGCTGGTGAGTATATGCGGTGCTTGTTTTTCCATTCTTGGGAAACTTCACTTACTAGTATGGGTCCCGGCTCTATCGTGCTTCTTTTATACACAGCTATTTCATTGGGCCCGGTTCCATATATTAAGAAATACATGTAAGATTTGCAATGTCTCTTCTCCTTGTTAACTCTGACCTCACCCTGGAGGCTTCCATTTCCTCGGAGATGACCCATCCAGCACACTTGACCTCCCCAACTATAATGACAAGGACGTTTACCTCCATTGCTCTTGAGTCACCCATTCTCTGGATAAAGTCTCCATGGATCTTGTTATCACCCCAAAATATCTCCCATCTCAAAAAAAAAAAAATCAGAGAATGCAACTGTCTACTGAATGTTCTCATCCATTCAGATTTCTCACGTCCTTGCTCAGACTTTACCTTCTCTTGCTGCCTGGCTCCCAGAGGCTACCCAAGAATGCCTGTTCCCTCCTGTGTCCGCCCCAGACTGGCCCCTGTCCTCAACTTCCTGAGGACCAGGTGGAAACCACGTCTCCAGGCCTCTCTCTTCCCACGAGCCCGGGGACAGGTGCCGCTGTCTGTGTGTGCTATTCGGGGCGGCGGCACGTGTCACTCCCCCTGGCAATCTCTGGATCGATGCTCCCGGTCGCCTCTCCCTGTCCTCACAGAAGTCACTCACCCGCAGCTCCTTTGCCCTGCCTGGCCCGTGAGGCTGTTCACGGTCAGCCCCCTGCCTGCCTCTCAGAGCCCGCCCGTCCGCCCCTCCTGACCCTTTCCATGCACAGAATGCCCTGTCCCCCTCCCTAGCCCCCATGCCCCTGCGACACTGTGTTAGAGGGGTGCACTCCCTGCACCCCCGTTTCCACAGGCAAACGGTTCCACTAAGCACACTCTGCCCCTGGGAGGCCCTGACTGGGAACATGGGAACAAACCACCAGGCGAGCTCAGTGTTGCACCTGCCTTTTCTGTCTTGGGAGGGAGCCAGAAGCTTCCCTCTGCAGCGGCCGGCTCTGATCTCTTGAGCCGAGCTGGCTTCTGCCTGGGGGGCTGCCTGCCGTGCCCGGCTCTGCCCGCCTGGGTGCCTTCTAGCTCCTTTCCTTCCTTCCTGGCCTGTTCTCCAATTTATTTATTTTATTTATTTTTTTGAGACAGAGTCTCGCTTTGTTGCCCAGGCTAGAGTGAGTGCCCTGGCGTCAGCCTAGCTCACAGCAACCTCAAATTTCTGGGCTCAAGCAATCCTCCTGCCTTAGCCTCAGCCTCCCGAGTAGCTGGGACTACAGGCATGCGCCACCATGCCAGGCTCATTTATTTTTTTCTATATAAATTAGCTGGCCAATTAATTTCTTTCTATTTTTAGTAGAGACGGGGGTCTCGCTCTTGCTCAGGCTGGTTTCGAACTCCTGACCTTGAGCAATCCGCCCGCCTCGGCCTCCCAGAGTGCTGGGATTATAGGCGTGAGTCACTGTTCCCAGCCTGTTCTCCAATATAGCCATTAGCATTTATTTCACAGGGGGAAATTTTGGCCTCCATAATCTCTGTTTTCAAATTTTCTCAACTTATCCCCAACCTAGGTGCTATTCATTGAGGTCCCCCTTGGATGTCCCCAACACCCTGACAGTGGTTCCCATAACAACCAGGCTTTCTCGCTTCCGGGCTCTTACCCACCCAGCGCCATCTCAATACCTACCGCTTGTTGGCCACAGTCTGGCCCAGGGGCCCTCAAACTTTTTAAACAGGGGGCCAGTTCACTGTCCCTCAGACCGTCGGAGGGCTGGACTATAGTTTAAAAAAAAAACTATGAACAAATTCCTATGCACACTGCACATGTCTTATTTTGAAGTAAAAAAAATAAATGGGCAAAAACACCCGCATGTGGCCCGTGGGCCATAGTTTGAGGACGCCTGGCTTGGACTGATGTTAAGCTGCTTAGCCATGTTGTCTTACTGAATCTGGGCGGAAATAATCCCACGAGCTAACTGTACCTAACAGGTGAAGAAACTGAGTCTCTGAGAAGCAGAACAACTTGTCCAACATGCTCGGCTGGTCACCGGCAGACTTGACACTCAATCCCAGTCTTCCTCCTTCAGCTGAGAAACTCCTGCTCCATCTTCCGGGCCCAGCTCAAACGCCATCTCCCTTTCCAGAACCTTCCCTGACTTCCCCACGTGGACATTGGGGCCTATTCCTGTGCTCTCTAAACACTCCACTTCCGCGGTTATTTTGCTGATTGTGATTTTTAAAAGACTGTCTCCTCTCCAGACTGCAAGAGAAGGAAGGTGACTTTTCATGTCACCTCAGGCCTTCGCCTGGTGCCTGGAAGAACACAGGAGGCCTTTGATAAATATTAGTTAGCAGAACCAAAGACGAATACGAGACAAAGGAAGGAATGAAGGAAGGGAGGGAATACATGTTGTTAAGTTAAATCTTGAGTAGCCTCTTCCTTTTCCCAAGAGTCAAGCGTCCCTGTACACTTTGGGAGGGAACTGACTTGATCCCATTTTAATTTGGACAATAAATGGGTAATAACCTAGACGTGAATTCAGTCGCCCATTTATACAACAAATTTATTAGGCATCTTCGATATGCTGATCAATGGCAAACAATGCCATTTAACTTTGCTTTAACTGGGAAGCAAAGTTAAAGAGAAACAATTAAAGTGCAAAGTAGAAATTGCCTTAAAGGAGGAGTGTGACACAAGAGAGCAGACTGGCTTGTTTCTTCTGATTTAAAGGCTCCCGGTTGTTACGAAGAACTTGTCCGAGTTCACAAAGCTGACGTTTGCCTGCAGTGCTGCTTGGTGACAGAGCCCGTCATCCTCCCAGGCTCCCACGCAGCCTTGCTCTGGCTCTTGGCCGTGCAGGACCAACAAAGAAGGAGGCTCGGCCGGGTGTGGTGGCTCATGCCTGTAATCCTAGCACTCTGGGAGGCCGAGGTGGGAGGATTGCTGGAGGTCAGGAGTTCGAGACCAGCCTGAACAAGAGCTAGAGTCCCCGTCTCTACTAAAAATAGAAAGAAATTAGCTGGACAACTAAAAATCTACATAGGAAAACATTAGCCGGGCATGGTGGTGCATGCCTGTAGTCCCAGCTACTCTACTCGGGAGGCTGAGGCAGGAGGATCGCCTGAGCCCAGGAGATTGAGGTTGCTGTGAGCGAGGCTGATGCCACGGCACTCACTCTAGCCTGGGCAACAGAGTGACACTCTGTCTCAAAAGAAAAAAAAAGAAGGAGGCTCGTGGAAACCAGGACCTCACTGTGCTTTCAGATGCTGTGTGTTACCCAGAAAACCCAAAGCTCTCATGGCTTGTAGTTTGCACCGATACAGAGGCAGTTGCACTGCATGGGTGGAAATACCAGGTATCTCAACTGTGGTCTCGGTTTCAGGTCACAGTCAGGGCTGGATGGCACTTTGGGAAGAACTTGAAAAAGATCTGTGCTTTGGGCTGGGCACTATGGCTCACGCCTGTAATCCTAGCACTCTTGGAGTCCGAGGCGGGAAGATCGCTCCAGGTCAGGAGTTCAAGACCAGCCTGAGCAAGAGTGAGACCCTGTCTCTACTTAAAAATAGAAAGAAATTAATTGGCCAACTAATATATTTAGAAAAAATAAAATAGCCGGGCATGGTGGCGCATGCCTGTAGTCCCAGCTACTCGGGAGGCTGAGGCAGGAAGATTGCTTGAGCCCAGGAGTTGGAGGTTGCTGTGAGCTAGGCTGACGCCACAGCACTCCAGCCTGGGTAACAAAGCAAGACCCTGTCTCAAAAATAAAATAAAATAAAGAAGAATAAAAGAACTGTGCTGTACAGGTGACAGTCACATCTATAGATATGCAGATGAATTTAAATTCCTTAGCGTTGGCGGCTCAGTTAACTTTTCCCAAAGATTTTACCTACTCCCCCCAACATCATAAACTTTTTAAGTGTTTTGTAATTTAAATCCCTTTTAATCCAATTTTTGTATATTCGGTGCTGAGTGGATGAGAGCAAATGACTATTTTGCGGCATGGGCGCTCTGCAGACTTGCTGTGTGTGCGCCGACAGAGTCCTCCGTCCAGGCCTGAGAGCCCGAAGCCTTCACGCTTTTTCCCAAGGGGGCTGAACACTCATAATAACTAGTGACATGCAGTGACCCGAGGAGACGTCCAGACACGCGGTGTCGCGGTGGGGAATGGAGCAGAAAAGGCACAAGCAGGAGGGACTGTGCTGCTGGCCTGAGCGAGTGTGGGAAAGCACAGGGAGAGCCCACTCTCCAGGTGGGGAAGTGTTTTCCTCCCCGGGGACTCCTCTTCCAAGAAGAGGCAGGTCCTCCAAAACAGGGAGTCTGGCCAAGGGGCCCATCCCTAGGTCCTCCTAAGTCCAAGAATACAAACAAGAAAGAGAATCTCGTGAACACGACTCGCCAGGAATGGCCCTGCCCAACAGGGTCTCAGGGAGAGGAAGTTCACTGGGCAAATGTTCCCAAGTCCCGAGCATGCGAAGCTGCCCCTGTCCGACTTGGCCATGAACCTAGCTGGGTGACCTCTCTTCTTAGCCCCTCTTGGAGCTGAGTTCCTGATGGGCACGCCTGTCCCTGGTCCATCATGATGAGATGCCTGGAGTAGACAAAGCTAGACTTCCGGTGGCCATGGAGCCCCGGCAGACACGGAGTTGGGTGGAGGGAGGGTTGTCCTGGTCTGTTTCTCGTGACCCCGGCCCCAGGAGCAGCCGCCTCCTCCCAGGGACAGTGTGGAAGCTGAACTTCCGTCCAAAGTTTAGCTGATGACACAGCGATGAATACTGTCCTTGCTGTTGAATTTTCAACCCCATTAGCAGAGTGTGGGGAGCTAGTGTCATGAACCATGTCTGGAGTCACCCAGCCCTGAGAAGCTCAGTCAACCCTGGGATGGCTTCAACTGCAGGCAAGGGAGCAAGCTATAGGTGAGAGAGCGAGGACCCATTCCTACTGGGATATGAGAATATTTGGAAAGACACTTGTATTTTGGGTTTTTTTTTTTTTGGTTTTTTTGTTTTGAGACAGAGTCTCACTCTGTTGCCCGGGCTAGAGTGTCATGGCGTCAGCCTAGCTCACAGCAACCTCAAACTCCTGGCCTCAAGTCATTCTCCTGCCTCAGCCTCCCGAGTAGCTGGGACCACACGCATGCGCCACCATGCCCGGCTAATTTTATATATATATATATATGTATATATATATATCAGGTGGCCAATTCATTTCTTTCTGTTTTTAGTAGAGACAGGGGTCTCGTTCTTGCTCAGGCTGGTCTCGAACTCCTGATCTTGAGCGATCCTCCCGCCTCGGCCTCCCAGAGTGCTAGGATGACAGGCGTGAGCCACCGCGCCTGGCCAATACATATTTTGTATTCGACTCTATTTGGCCCAATTCAGTGAATATATATTGGGGGTTAAGAGCTAGGAGCAGTGTTATTATTAACCAGTCCACATAACAGAGGCCCCGGAGTTCCTTGTTTGTGATGTCTTAATTTAAGCCTTTGTCAATATCAGTGCCAGCCATCGGCCCAGGGTGGCCGGACTGGTCCTCCCGGTCGCGGCTGTGCCCCTGGGGTGGCTGGTCCACCCCTCTCCCACTTTCGCTGGGTCTGCCCAGGAGGGGGACTGGAAGTGCAGCCGTGACAAGCCCTGGCACGGGCGTGCCTACACCCCTACGTCGGGTGGCTGTCACTGGGATGTCTCCCAGGGTGACCAAGGGACTGGGCTGCACCCAGA
Source organism: Microcebus murinus (assembly GCF_040939455.1). NCBI lineage: Eukaryota > Metazoa > Chordata > Mammalia > Primates > Cheirogaleidae > Microcebus > Microcebus murinus. Next base: position 16,028,404 of record NC_134129.1, on the reverse strand, counting down.
CTGCCACCGTGCGTGTTCTGGCCGCGCTGCCCCAAGCTCACAGCAGCTGCGACTGCGCACGAGGGCCGGGCGCACTGTGGGGTGCTCAGTCTGCAACGCCACCTGGCCATGCAGGGGCACCGCAGAGGGGACAGGGGCTGCGCTCCGCACGTCCCCTCCTCATGTCCGCCTTTAGGGGCTGCTGCACGCACCAGCGCCTTTGCATTTGAAGTCGGGGGAAGATCCCTGAGGTTCCTGGTCTGCCTTCAACTCATGTCAACATAGCTTCTTCTCCGGGACAAGCGAACAAGGGACACACACCAGGGGCCACCCGCAGGCCAGCCCCAAGATGCCAGGCATCTCGGATGAGGCCAAAGTCTCCAGCGGGGTTACCGCTGTGTCTCCCGGTCCTCCCTCCCCTCCCCTACAAGCCACCCCGTTCTGCAGAATCCATACGCCACCTCCCCCCTTCACCCCCGCAACACGGGGACTTCTGTGAGCGCCATCGTCCTCCCCTGCAAATGATCGCAGGAGATTTCACACGACAGCAGAAGTGGCTACTCATCAGGAAGCCTCAGGACATCCTGCTGGGATGATGGAAATAGGGACAGAGTGGGAGCTGGAGGCCCCGGTCTGCCGCTGCACAAACCCGCAGCGACGGGAATGAGCTTGCTCTCTGCAGGGACACGGGGTGGGAGCACAGTGCAATGAGTGAGCGCCACTGTCTGCGATCCTGACACAGGACAAGCTGAGATTAAATATGCAAGGGCTGAGTTAGGGGAAACACCCGTGGGAGTGACCTGGGGTGGGGGCTGGGAGGGGCTGGGAGAACCGCCAGGCTGCAACCCGAGCCTGCAAGTCTGACGCCAGCGAAGGAGAGGAGGAGGAGGGAGGGTTAGGGGAGAGCACCCGGGGCTGGTGTCAGTGGTCAGGGCGGCCCCCTCACTCAGTCACTAGCTGGTAGCAGCGCCAGGAAGGGGTGGCTTTCAGGGTGCAGCCCCTGGGGTCCTTGGTCAATCACAGCTCCTGTATTGGGGGGTCTTCGAGGGGATTCTTACGGCCGTCACAATTGTAACTAGTGAGGTGGCCAAGGGGATTGGGAGTGGAGCCCATAGGACCCCAGTCCAGAGAGGACAATCAGGATCTTCTTTTCTCTTCTTTTCTTTTTCTTTTTTCTTTTCTTTTCCTTTCCTTTCTTTTCTTTTCTTCTTTTCTTTCTCTTTTTTCTTTTCTTTTCTTTTTTCTTTTCTTTTCCTTTCCTTTCTTTTCTTTTCTTCTTTCTTTTCTTTTCCTTTCCTTTCCTTTCTTTTCTTTTTTTTCCTTTTCTTTCCTTTCCTTTTCTTTTCTTTCTTTCTTTCTTTTTTTTACAGATGGGATCTTGCTGTGTTGCCCAGTCTGGTCTCAAACTCCTGGGCTCAAGTGATCCTCCCACCTCAGCCTCCTGAGTTGCTGGGTTCACAGGCATGAGCCACACCGGACACAGGATTATTTGTTTCAGGGAAGGAAACACAAGCATGTGATGGTAGCTCACAAAGCTTCAATCTGATCACCTGGATCGGGCTCAGCGTGAAGGAAGCAGAACGTCTAGGCATGAAGCTGCATCCATGAGACAGCTTTTTACTTTAGATTAAAACAAGTTAAAAATACCCGAAGGCCTGGAAAGTTGATAGCTTTCTTATTTTTTCTAGTTGACACTAGCACTGGCAGTAGATATGAAGCTCTGAGACCACTTTTGAGGCTAGGAAAGGAAAGAACAAAAGGACACAAAAAAATGGACAGAGACAATGAGTTTGCAGACAACTCATCACCTCTCTGGGTCTCAGTTTCTTTTTAAAATTCTAAAATCAAATGATGTCTGATCAGGAAAGTTTCTGGCCGGGCGAGGTGGCTCACGCCTGTAATCCCAGCACTCTGGGAGGCCGGGGCGGGCGGATGGCTCAAGGTCAGGAGTTCGAAACCAGCCTGAGCAAGAGCGAGACCCCGTCTCTAATATAAATAGAAAGAGATTAATTGGCCAACTAATATATATAGAAAAAACTTAGCCGGGCATGGTGGCGCATGCCTGTAGTCCCAGCTACTCGGGAGGCTGAGGCAGGAGGATCGCTTGAGCCCAGGAGTTGGAGGTTGCTGTGAGCGAGGCTGGTGCCATGGCACTCACTCTAGCCTGGGCAACAAAGCAAGATTCTGTCTCAAAAAAAAAGAAAAGAAAAGAAAGAAAAAAGAAAAATCTAAAGGGAAAAAGGTTAAGGGAGAATTACGTTTTAAAATTTGTCACTTTAACAATTTAAAATTTAATTAAAAAGAAAATAGTACCAGAATAATATGTTTTAACCTACAAGCCATTGTCAAAAAAACACCAAAAATCTTCCTATATCAGCACAATATATTTCTTTGAACTGTATTGGAAAGTTCCATAGAAAGAAATAAGGAATTGACTAATTATTTTTATTTATATAGCAATTATATGTATAAATTATATATTTTTATAAGTTTTTATAAATGTATAATTTATGTATAATATATTGATATATAAAATATCAATGTAATATATAATTTATATACATGCTATCTAAATTACATAGTTATTTTCATATATAATTAAAATATATACTATATAATATAAAATTATATAATATGATTATATTATTTAGATTATAAATTTAGGTAGCATTATATGTACATATATAGCATATAATTTCTATTCTAAATAACTTATGAATATTGAATAGCTTAATCCTCACAACAACCCTATGAGGCAGATACTATTATTATTCACATTTTATAAATGTGTTCAAATGGTAAAGTCAAGATTGGAAACAACCATCCCTATTCCTGATGTAGAGAATTTCCCTTGTTTTTCATATGTCTACAGAACATTTGTAAAGACTGATCATGTATGTAGCTGTAAAGAAAACTTTGGCAAATTCAAAGGGTAGTGATTTTCTAGTTTACATTATCTGAACATAATTCAATAAGTAACAAAAAAATATTAAAAGGTGACAAAAAGTTAACTACTTGAAGATTAAGGAATACTTAGAAAATACTTGGTTCGAAAAGGAAGTTGACAGAGAAGTTATTGACTATCTCTAAAGACATGAAAACAAGAGCTTTCTAACATACCCTAGGATTCTGTGAAAACTATCCAAAACATTTTAGGGCTGAAGTGCCTTCCTGGTGAAAGAATCAAGATGAGAAATAAAGAAACTAAATCTTCATCCTAAGAAATGAGAAAAAGAATATAGAGTGAGCAATAAAGGTAAAAGCTTAAATTAATGAAATAGAAAGCAAAATAAGTAGTATAAATCTATAAATAAATTTAAAATCTTGTTATATAAAAACCTCTAACAATCTATACATATCCATAACAAGCTTGATGTTTTAAAAAGGAGGAAAAGCAAAATTATAAAAGATAAGCAGAAAGAGCAAATATTGAAGTGACTAAAAGTATTAAAAGAGAATACAATATGAAACTCCAACGCAGCAAATTTGAAAACTAGCATAAACATTGGAAAAGAAGAGGTAAAACTATTTTTGCAGATGATGTGATTATAAATCTAGAAAACCCAAAGGAATGTAATAAAAATCTCCCAGAATTAAGGAGAGAATTTGGTAAAGTAAATGGATCAAAAAATATGCGAAAAGATTATTAGCTTTTTTTCTACTTTAGAAATAAGCATAGGAATAGAAAAATTTTATTTAAAATAGTGAAAAATAAACCCATATGAAATCTTAGATATAACAAAAAAAGGAAATAAAAAAATTATACTAAACTATATAAATGGAGAAATGGAAAGATGTTTTTGGATGGGAAAACTCAATGCCATAAAGATATTAAATTTCCCCCAATTTTTTGGTACGTGCATTTATTTCACTAAAAATCACAATAAAATGGGTATTTGGGGCTGTTTGTTTTGGTAGCTGTAGAAAGTGATCTTAAAGTTTCTAAAGAAAAATAAACACCAAAGATAAGTTATTTTGGAAAAATAAATAGAGATAAGGCCAGGGGACTTGTCACTAGTTACTAGAACTCTCTATAAAGCCATTGTATTCAAATCCGTGTCCTATTGGATTCAAATTTTATTGCACATTCAAGAATATAGTACAAATACATGAGTGGAAAATATAAAAAAGTAAAGCAAATCTCTCGCAAGAAAATCTAGTGGATTATATGTACTATAATGAATGGGGCCAGAAAAAAAAAACTCTCCCAATCAAAACTGAGAAGTCAAAAGCTCCGAGAGAAAGGATAGATATATTTGGCTATAATAATTAGAACTTTTTGGGCAAAGACAGTATTAAAACACAATAGATCATGATAGATTTGAAGAAATCTAAGTCTATATAATGTAAATACTAGATTTAATTGTTATAATATAGAAAATTTATTATAATTGGGCAAGAGAAACAAGAAGAAAACAATAGGAACAGGGGCAAAGGATGTGAATGGGCAGCACACAGAAAAGCAAATCCAAATGGCCAAGAAACATGGAAAGATCCTCAAATTCCCCAAAAGTAAGGGGAGTGCAAATTCAACTGACAATGAGATATGGCTTTATACCTACCAGGCTGTCTAAAAGTTAAAAGATTTGTAACACTTCTGCTGGCAGGATTATAGGAAAGAGAGAACTTTCACATAGTGCAGAGGGAATGAGAACTGCTACAGCCTCTTGGAGAAGCAGTATGGCAATATCTATTAAAATTTAAAACACATATACTCTTCAGGCCAGCAATCTCTTTCCTGGGGAATCTCTCCAATAGACATAAAGTCACCGGAACACAAGGGTTCATACACAAGATCGTTTTAGTTTGCTTGTTTTATTTTCTCGTGTTTTTGCTGGCTGAATAAATTATAGCATATCCATAGGATGGAAAAATACTGCCATTAAGAAGAATAAATAGTTGTGCTGGTTGTCAGGAAGGATTTTTATGAGGTATTGTTGACTGAGTAAAGCACAATGCAGGGAAAAATGTATAATATGGCCCTATTTTTGCAAAACAAACAATGACCAAAAAGCACCCAGCTGTGTATGTATGTCTCTGCCTACGATTACGTAGCAATACGCAAAAATAGGGAAGATGCATGTTAGATTATTAATTTGGGTTATGTGTGCAGGGGAGTAGGTTGGGAATTGAGACGTGTGGATGTGAAGAGGCAGCATCAAGCCAAAAAAATAATAATAATCACCTACACATGACTGCATACATGATGTATCCGTGCTCGAATTGATCACACACATGCATTTATGAAAATGTATGAATGTGTACTGTTCACATGGAAGGAAATCACCTGGCCAGTTCAAGGGACTCTGTCTCACAGATAATGTCTTGCTTGGCAGGAAAATTTGTTGTTCCATTTATTACCCGGTCCCGATACCTTCTCCGGGGGAGCATTTCCCACTCTGGGATTCCCGTAATTACTCTAAGACTGCCCCTCCCACCATGTAGCACTTCAATCTCACAAACAACACCCAGAAGGGCTCCAAGACCCTTCTGGAAATGGATATCCCTCTGGGATCTCTACTTTTATCCCTCCTCGTCCATACCCCCTTTTGTGAAGTGCGCCCCCGCCCCCACCCCACCCCATGTTAACCTTTCTAGAAAAAGCAAATCAGGCCTTTAGGCAGATTTTCTAGGGGTGTCGGGCCATGGCTTATTGCCATCCATAGCAGAGAAGCCAGGGGGTGAAAGGTTCCAAGGCAGGTACCCAGGAAAAGGACCAATTGCTCTTCATGTCAAAGGTCTTGGAATTTTAAGTTCCCTAAATTGTGGAATGCTGGTTTTACATTCCCTGCCCACATCTGTCTGCTCCTTCAGCCTCCTTGTGGTGGAGCGATTTCCTTCCCTACAAAGGAGGATCCAGGTGCAGGGAGGACTCGAGGGGTGTGGCCCCACCTCAGAATCCGGCTCCCCACCCCTTCCTAAAACACGTATTCTCTTCGTCTTAGCCCAAGTTGACTTTTGGAGCCATTCCTAAATTCATTGATCTGCCTTTGAACTCTGAGAGCCAGAAAGAAACGTTAAGTTTCCTTTTTCCTGGAATCATTGACCCTCGTTTTGTCACGACGTTTCAGATTAATTAACTGCAGAAAGCAACGGGAGGGTTAATCGCACACAAGCCACCAAAGGAGAAAACAGCACAATGGAAAGGATGAGAGAACAGGCTATGGGAGATTTAGCATAACAATGGCTTTCAGCGAATCGTTGGAGAAATAAAAAATGAATGGTGGTTGCAAAGCACCACGTTTGGGGTGGTTTGTTGTGCAGACTGATGCTGAGCCCAGCCCCCTTTGCTGGGTGATGCTGCTTCTCCCAGAAAGAGGTAAGGGGTATTTCTCACTCCCATGACCCTCCTGGGCTGGCTTGGGGACATTGTGGGAATTCCAGGGCCTGGGCATTAAAGGGGCTTGGCAGCCTCCCCTCTTGCCCTCGGGGACCCCCGAGACTGCTGTGCTGTGAGGCAGCTCGGCCTGGCCCACTGGGGGATGGCAGGCCCAGGGGAGAGACCCGAGGCTCCAGCCAGTGGGCGGCAGCAGCTCCCAGGCGCGAAAGTGAGGCCGTCTTGGTCTTTGCAGCAGGCGAAGCTGCAGAGGAAGTGCTCCACCAGCCTATGGGATCGTGGGCTGCCATAGACAGTGGCTGTTTCAAGCCACTGAGTTTCGAAGTGGTTTATCACACAGAGGCTTGGGCATTTCAAATTCAATATCCACGTTGTCTTTCTCTTTTCTAGTTTTCTGTGTCTAACGAGGCACCTTATCTACTGTTGTCTTAGAAACCTAGGAAAACACTTTTCCTACACAGACACCCACAACTCCTACATGCTTGCGTTTAACAGCTCAGAGGAGACGGCACCCATGGGCGCTACATCTTATTTCTGCTTTTCAGTGTCCTGCGCCCAGGGCAGCAGGGCACGGCTGGCGGGAGGTCAGCACATGCTGACCACATGAGATGTCCCACGTGACAACCTGCTGCTGCTGTCATCCCATTTTCTTAGCACTTGGACATGTCACAAAAGGAACGGGCTGGTGGATTTGGCGCGCCTGGCCGGCTCTGCGAATGTTCCCCTGTCGCCCAACTTTTCCACGCCGATGGCTCTCAGAGATCCCGGCCCAGGTGGAGAGAGTGTTTTTCCACCTGGTGGAACACCGAGCTCATTGGTTAAGCACGTGTAATCATTGCAGTGATATTAGTGACGGCAGCGGTAGCTAATGTTTATTGCAACCTTACCAATATGCCAGGTATTTACTTTACATGAATTAACTCATTTGGTTAGTTAGTTATTTTCAGTTCCAAAAGGAAACTGAGGCACGGATGGGTTAATTGATTTTCCTAAGCGAACACAGTTAAATGACAGAGTCCTACCTCCCAGTAACTACGCCCTGGCTCTAAATGTGGCTACCTGGGCAGTCACAGAGGCTTAAACTAAGGGGTATTAAGGACAGTCATTTATAAAAGTTCCTTAACTAGAAACCACTCATAAATGACGCTCTGCAAAACTTTTACATATCATTTGCACTTCTCATTAGGCAAGAAACGAGTATTACTGAGAACATAATATAGGTCTGTGCTTGTGCTAATTACTATAGAAAGTTATAAAGCATAAATTATAATATTTAAAAAAATCATATAACTCTGGGAGGCCGAGGCAGGCGGATTACTCGAGGTCCGGAGTTCGAAACCAGCCTGAGCAAGAGTGAGACCCCCGTCTCTACTATAAATAGAAAGAAATTAATTGGCCAACTAATATATATATATATAAATTAGCCGGGCATGGTGGCGCATGCCTGTAGTCCCAGCTACTCGGGAGGCTGAGGCAGGAGGATCGCTTGAGCCCAGGAGTTGGAGGTTGCTGTGAGCTAAGCTGACGCCACGGCACTCACTCTAGCCTGGGCAACAAAGTGAGACTCTGTCTCAAAAAAAAAAAAAAATCATATAAGAATCTCGGCTCTAAAGGGGCTTACATCATTTTGAAGAGGTCAGACTTACACAATGAAATGACCAAAAATAAAATAAATAAATAACACAGGGTATAATACTTTTTTAAAAAAAAAAAAAAAAGGAGGAAAGGTGTTCTGAGACTTCACCTCTTGCAGGCAAGGATCTGAGTCCTATTTCAAATCTCCTTTTCTGCTCTTCGGAGCCAAAAGTAAACAACCAACAGCCAGTTAGGGTTAGGGTAGGCCAGACTAACTAACCTGTGTTAGCAACTCGAATAATCTCCAGAGAAAGAAAATTTACTTTGGGATTTAAGATGATCAAAACTGATTACTTCTCAAGAGGCTTAGAAACCCAAGTCTGTAAACACAGCTGGGAAAACACTTAAATGTGGGTCCATAAAAAACCCCATTGAATAATCGGTCCTCCTGCTTCGTGACATGGACTCTACCCCGTGTACATGAATCTATAGGAAAGTAGTAAATATTTTTACACAACCCTGTTGGTGACGAGAAGAGAAAAATGTATAGAGACGTACCCACCCAGGTCATCTGCGTGTGCAATGTAAATATCTTTCCTGTTTTGTTGACTCTAAGGCAAAAGGATTATATACAAACCAGCCGCTGCATTGTAACACAGAGAGGTTATATAACTAAACCTCTGAAAATTAGATTTATCTTCTCAAAATTTAGAGTACCAACAGAATTATTTTTGATTGGTTTAAAAATAAATGTTCTCCTATTTGTTGACCAGCAGTCAACAACAGAAATTGAACCAGTTTTCTCTATATAGAAAAATTTTTGACTTATCAAGACCTTTTTTTTTTATTCCTAGAAAGATAGACACCTATCTATTAAATATTAACAATGATTATCTCTGGTATTATGATTGGGAGTGTTGGTTGTTTACTTCTCTTTGCTTATTGGTGTTTTTGAAATTTTTCAAAATAACATCTGTTGTTTTTGTAATCAAAAGATAGTGCGATTTTTTTTTAAAGCAATCAACCTACTTAACATTCTTACTCATAAATATTGTTATCAATACACCATTTAAAAGAATTGCCCTTAACTACTCTGCCTATCAAATAAATCCTTGCCTTTGCTTTATTTTAAAACAATTTTCCCTCCCAGGAGAGTTCTTATGATCAGTTTTCCCTGATAACTCAAAGTACGTGTCAAGGTTAAGAATGTTTTGATGCAAGACTCAAGGCTTGGAAAAAAAAAAAAAAAGTTTTACCCTGAAGAGGAAAGAAATGAAGCCTTAAAAATGTCTTTTTCAGATGCCTTGCTGTGTGGTTCATTAGCAAGAGACACAAAAAGTACTTTCTAAAATAATAACGGCCCAGAACCTTGCCCTTTGAGATAACAAGACTCTGTTTTTGCAGGTGGCCTTCCACTCAAAGAACAAAAACTGGAAACATCCATTGAGTTGTCCTGTTTACATGTGCTAAGTCATGCTAATGGCACAGAGATAATCAAGCCCTGGGTACAGAGCCCTCTATGTAAAGGAAAAGACTTGTCTCTCTAGCCTCCCAGATGTGCACGCTTGTCACCTGTCTCTGCAAAGACACACACACAACCTACCGGGAAGGGACCTTGGAGGCGACTCTGGCCAGCAGAAACATAACTCGAGCCCCAAATGCAAGCCACGTATGGAATTTTAGAATTTCTACTAACCACATTTGAAAAGCAAAAATAAACAAATGCATTTATTTTAATACTCTAATTTAGATAGCTAGATACATCTACAATAGTGTCATTTCAATATTAAAAATGTATTTAGATATTTTACATACCTTTTTTTTTTTTTTTTTTTTTTTAGCTAAGTCTTTGAATTCCAGGATGTGTTGTTTACAGACACACAAAAGCACAGCTTGCTTTGGACTAATCACGTTTCAAGAGTTCCAGAGTCTGGTGGTGGCTACGGTATTAGTGCAACTCTAAAACGAACGTGTTATTGTCACCAAGTAGGATTATGGGGGCTTAACTTTTTTTTGTACATTGAGATATAATTCACATACTATAAAATTCACCTTTTTTTTTTTTTTGAGACAGAGTCTCACTCTATTGCCTGGGCTAGAGTGCCGAGGTGTCAGCCTAGCTCACAGCAACCTCCAACTCCTGGGCTCAAGCGATCCTCCTGCCTCAGCCTCCCGAGTAGCTGGGACTACAGGCATGCGCCACCATGCCCGGTTAATTTTTTCTATATATATTAGTTGACCAATTAATGTCTTTCTATTTTTAGTAGAGACAGGGTTTCACTCTTGCTCAGGCTGGTTTCGAACTCCTGACCTTGATCGATCCTCCCGCCTCAGCCTCCCAGAGTGCTAGGATTACAGGCGTGAGCCACCGCGCCCGGCCAAAATTCACCCTTTTAAGCATACATTTTCAGTGGTTTTTAGTATATTCACAAGACTATTCTAAAATAAGTATTGCCTAATAATAATTAGATAGTGGTGATGGTGCAACCACTATCTAATTGCGGAACATTTTCATCATCCCCAAAAGAAATCCCACGCCATTAGCAGCCACTCCCCAATCCCTTCTTGCCTTAGCCCTGGCAATCGCTAATCTGCTTTCTGGCTCTGTGGATTTGCCTATTTTGGTCATTTTAAATAAACGGAATCATGCAATATGAGGTCTTTTCGTCAGACTTCTTCCACTTAGCATAATGTTTTCAAATTTCACCCACGTTGGAGCATGCATATATCAGTACTGTGTTCCTTTTTATGGGTCAGTAATATTCCATCGCATGGAGATAATACACACACACACACACACACCCCACATTTTGTTTAACCATGGGCCTTTGGGTTCTTTCCACTTTTTGGCTAGTAGGAGCAATGCTTCTAACATTCATGTAAAAGTTTTTGCGAGAACATAATGCTTTCAATTCTATGATATTCTTGCTGATTTAAAAGTTTAGGGGTTAATCTCACATTTGCCCAGTTTATTTGTAAAGAAACACACTGTAGCCTAGTTAAAAAAGGTGTTTTATTCTGTCTGTGCCACCAGCAATAAAGTGAGTTCCTTTAGTAATAAGTAACACTTAGTTGCTATTACTGAGTGTTTTATTTTTTTGTTAATTTTTTTTTGAGACAGAGTCTCGCTTTGTTGCCCAGGCTACTAGAGTGAGTGCTGTGGCGTCAGCCTCGCTCACAGCAACCTCCAACTCCTGGGCTCAAGCGATCCTCCTGCCTCAGCCTCCCGAGGAACTGGGACTAAAGGCATGTGCCACCATGCCCGGCTCATTTTTTTTCTCTATATATTAGTTGGCCAATTAATTTCTTTCTATTTATAGTAGAGACGAGGTCTCACTCTTGCTCAGGCTGGTTTCGACCTCCTGTGCTCTAGCAATCCTCCCGCCTCGGCCTCCCAGAGTGCTAGGATTATAGGCATGAGCCACCTGGCCCGACTCTGAGTGTTTTATATATCTGCTAGCTTATGGAATCTTCCCATTGGCCCTGGGGGTAGGTACTATTACCATCATCTTCATTTTATAATGATTTTTATAACGAGGCCTGGAGGAGTAAAGCAATTTGCCCAAGAGTCCATGATTTTAGCCCCCAAACTACTTTACCTTATTTGTTAATATCCCTTGGCAGGAAGCAATGGGCGGCCTCCTCCAGAGCAGTGGTTCTCAAAGTGTGGTCCCCGGACCAGCAGTCTCTGCATCACCTGCGAGCATATTAGGAACACAAGCTCTCTGAATTACAGGCTCTGGGCGTGGGATCCAGCCATCTGTGCTTTACCAAGCCCTCCAGGTGACTCTGATGCAGGCTCACCTCTGAGAAACACTGATCTAGAGCAAACACAGCATGTGACCAAAGTTTATGGGAAAACTATGGGCGGGACACAGCGGTAGGTATTGGTGCATTTAGGTTGAGGATTCAAAGCCTCTTGGTGCTTAGAGTCTGATGAATCTGACAGATCTCCAGGGCAGGGAGACTGTTTTATTTTTTTTGTGTGCAATTTGCAGGGGTCTGGGACCTCCTTGCTACCTTGTGTATAGTGGACGTTCAAAGTTCACTTGGTCAAACAGGGGATGGGCGGATGGGACGTGCCAGACGCCCCACGCAGATGTCACCTCTGCAGTGAACTGTACCTAAGCATGCATATTCCACGCTGTGCCACTCATGTAACTCCAGTGAGCTGTCTGCTCTGTTAGGGTCACAGTGGGATAGAAAGCTAAGGCCCGAGGAGACTGGGAAGTGGCCAGGGGTCAACAGGAAATGCAGCGGCTACGTTGGAAAAGTTTGTATGATTTCTTGTCACGTTTTGGCCTCCCAGACCCTACCTGGAACAGCAGGGGCAGGGGACAAAAACAAGCACCAGTTTGGGAGCTGGTTTCTAAGTCTGGACCCTATCAGTGGTAAATTGCATGGACCCTTTCAATTCTCCTCATTAGTAAGTGAAAGAGTTGGAGCAAGAAACCCTGTGATTCCTTCCACCCCAACGCCTGCCACCTGCCGACAGGGCTTTTTAAGCACGAAAATTCTAATATTCATTAGGATGTAGGCCCCTTTGGAAATCAAGGTTGTCTTTGAACAGGCAGGTTTGCAATTCATTTTCAAGAACTCTCTTATGAGCAAGTTACGCTGTTGCATGTTTCTCTTATCGCCCTGGATATGTTTAAAAAACGCGATTTCTTGTATACTCAGAGTTTCACGGAGAAGGAAACTGCTGGATGGAATCTGCTTTGGAAAGACGTAGGTACGTCTTAGGCCAGGAAGAGTGGATTTTGATCGAGGCAGTTGGCGTTTGCAATGAATGAATCCAACTTTGTTCTGAGTGATTAGGTTCTTTAGAAAACCCATTGACTTTGCAAAGAGGGCATGGATTAGAAAATAAGTGACAATTTTCAAAGCGCCAGCCGTGCATGTTAATGCCCCGGTGTGGCGGCAGGGAACAGTGCGCCACTGTTGACACACACAGGGCCACTCAGCACACACCGAGAGTGACAGCCCCACCGGCACAGGGACCAAGCTCACTTGTTTCCGCTCTTACTCCGCCACCCCCCAGGGCTAGCAAAGGACCATTATCTCCGATTTTGACATCTGAAGGGGGAATCTGAGGGCCAGGAAGGAAGCCTTCCAAATGGGCATTAAAAAAAAAAATCCTCTTATTGCAACAGGACACAGTGAAAAAACAAAGAAGGAATTTTAAGAGAGGGGAGAGGTTTAAAAGCATAAGTGAAAAATGACTCCCGAGAAAAGCAAGCTACCCCCGTTCCTGGGGTTCTTGGGAAAATGCTCATTGCCGAAGAGAAGAGACTATGGCAGGGAGGGTGACCTCGTTGTCATGAGCAGCCCTGCTCATCACTGTCTGCCACGGGACTTCGAAATGCCACCTCGGTAACTGGAAGCCAGTGGCATTCTCTTTCACAATTTCATGTCCCTTAGAAGTCAAATATTGTTCTTTGGGAGGGAAGTTTTAATGAGTTTTGCCCAGAGAGAATACAGTTGCGCAAGGCAGGTGGAAACAGCTTCTCCTTTCATTAGCCAGGGATTAGGGGACATGTTTGGCCATATTCAGTCATAAAGTGCTTTAATAACGTGTCCTAGCTCGGGGCTGGAAGAGATTTCAAAATGGTGCGTTGATGTCATCGTTCAGGGTTCCTAGTCCTGGACGGATCGCTTGAACGTGGCATGGCTGGAATATATGTGGGCTGACTCCGTCTCAGTTATACCAGAGATGAGAGCATCTGACTCCCCAAAAAAGGGGTTTGACTCCACACAGCACGAATGAAGATCGAGTCAAGAGCGATTCTTATACAAACCACATATGCTTCCCAGATTTTTGTGACTCATTGGTAGGAGAAGGGGTGTCATGGAATGAAACATAATTTTAACCCATTGAGTTCTCAATGCATGTTACATGGTTGTGTCTTATTTTTGTTAAAGCTCCTAAGAATTTGTAACTATCAAGAGATTTGTTTGTAGGCCTCATCTAATCCTCACATTGACAAGCTGATGAGGTAGGTCTATGATTGTTGCCATTTTATAAAAGAGGAAACTGGAGCCCAGAGCAGCTAAATAGCTCGCTCCGATGTGTTCCGCTGATGAGCAGCAAGGCCAGAATTTAAAAGCAGGTATGTCTGAACCTAGAGCTCAAGTTCTAGGTTGGGAACTTCTTTTAGCTTAAAGTATTAATACAAACTTTCAGTGAAAGATCTACACATAGCGGCCGGGCGCCGTGGCTCACACCTGTAATCCTAGCACTCTGGGAGGCCGAGGTGGGAGGATCGCTCAAGGTCAGGAGTTTGAGACCTGCCTGAGCAAGAGCGAGACCCTCTTCTCTACTAAAAAAAAAAAAATAGTCATTAGCTAGACAACTAAAAAAATAGAGAAAAAAATAGCCAGGCATGGTGGTGCCTGCTTGTAGTCTCAGCTACCTGGGTGGCTGAGGCCGAAGGGTTGCTTGAGCCCAGGAGTTTGAGGTTGCTGTGAGCTGGGCGGACGCCACGGCACCCTGGCCCGAGCAACAGAGTGAGACTCTGTCTCAAAAAGAAAAAAGAAAGATCTACACATAGCTAGTCATTCCTCCAAGGAATATAGGCTTTTCTGATTTCCAAGTTACTCATGTAACCTAATCCCTTAACACCATCCTTTCTGCTGGTCTTTGGGAACTGCACCCTCAATTAATTACCCCTGGGGCTTTCTCAGGTCTCCCTCTTCCCTGCTCCCTCGTCTCACCACCTACATGCTCAGGTTTTCTTTATTTTGAATAATTCTTTACTTGACTCTTCCATACCTCTTAATCATTGCCCCATTTCTCTCCTTTTCACAACAAACAGTCTCTTTAGCTGCAACTTCATGGTCCTCACTGCCCCCTCCCTCTGTGCTAAAGTTGTGCTCTTGTGGGACACTCAGGGCCTCCAAACACTAAACCCAAGGCCTTGGGGTTGTGGGGGGGGGCCTTACCTTGACCTTCCTGCAGCATTTGGTCCTGCATGTCATCTATTTCTTGGAGCACATGAGGCACACAAAAATTTATTCAGCATTTGATTATGATCATGTTTCTTTTTTGTTTGTTTGTTTTTGAGACAGAGTCTCACTCTGTTTCCCAGGCTAGAGTGAGTGCCGTGGAGTCAGCCTAGCTCACAGCAACCTCCAACTCCTGGGCTCAAGCGATCCTCCTGCCTCAGCCTCCCGAGTAGCTGGGACTATAGGCATGTGCCACCAGGCCCCGCTAATTTTTTCTCTATATTTTTAGTTGGCCAATTAATTTCTTTCTATTTTTTAGTAGAAACGGGGGTCTTGCTCTTGGTCAGGCTGGTCTCGAACTCCTGACCTTGAGCCATCCTCCTGCCTCGGCCTCCCAGAGTGCTAGGATGACAGGTGGGAGCCACCTGCACCCGGCCCAGGACAGAAGTTCTTGAACCCGGCCATGATTCTTACATACAATGTATACGTGGCTAAAGACCAGGAAAAGTTTTGACATGTAAACATCCTTATGCATTTTTAAAGAATTCATTAGAAAATGATTCTGGTTAAAGAAACTGCTCAACATGACAACAGTAGTCCTCTTCTGCAGCGTAAAGAATAAATTCAATTGTTTTAAAAAGATTTATATATTTTTAAGGTAAATATTTTTAAAATTTGTAGGCATATCATATATAAAAATCAATTCAAAATGGATCGTTGGCCTAAATGTAAGAGCAAAAGCTATAAAACTCTTGAGAGAAAACACAAATCTTCATGACTGTGGATTTGGCAACAGTTTCTTAGCTATGATACCAGAAGCACAAGCAACAAAAGAAAAAACAAATTGGTTTTCATCAAAATTAAAAACTTTTGGGTGCTGTAGTTTATTCCTGTAATCCTAGCACTTCAGGAGGCCAAGGCGGGAGGATCACTTGAGCCCAGGAGTTCAAGACCAGCCTAGGCAATAGCAAGACCCCTGTCTCTACAAAAAATTTAAAAAAAATTAAAACATTAAAAACTTTTGAACTTCAAAGGACACCATCAAGAAAATGAAGACAACCTTTGGAATGTGGGAACATATTTGAAAATCCTATATTAGAGCAGGGACTTATATTCAGAATATATAAAGAACTTTTACAACTTAACAATAAAAAGGCAAATAAGCCAATCAAAAAAAAAAAAAAAAACTGGGCAAAGGCTTTGAATAGATAGTTGTCCACAAAAGACATAAAAATAGCCAATAATGACAAGAAAAGGTGTCAAACATCATTAGTCATTAGGGAAATGTAAATCAAAACCATAATGAGATGTCACTTCACACCCACTAGGATGGCTAAAATGAAAAAGACAGACACTAGCAAGTGTTGACCCACAACGAGATATTACTTCGTATCCACCAGGTTGACTATGTTTTTAAAAAACAAATAGGAAATGACAAGTGTTGGCCAGGAAGTGTAGATACTGGAACCCTATATGCACTGCTGGTGGGAATATAAAATGGTGCAGCCACTGTGGAAAACATTATGGCGGTTCCTCAAAAAATTAAACATAGAATCATCCTATGATCTCTAGCAACTCCACTTCTGGGCATATACCCCAAAGAATTGAGAGACATTTGTTTGCTCATGTTCATAGCAGCATTATTCACGCTAGCCAAAAGGTGCAAGCAACCCAAGTGACCACCAACAGATGAATGGATAAACAAAATGCGATATAGACATACAGTAGAATATTATTTAGCCTTAGAAAGGAATACATTTTTGACACATGCTACAACATGGATAAACCTTGAAGACATTATGCTATGTGATGTAAGGCAGTCACAAAAAGACAAATATTGTAGGATAATACAGTTATATGCAGTACCTAGGGTAGTTAAATACATAGAGACAGAAAGTAGAACAGTGGTTACCAGGGGCTGGGAGAAGAGGAGACAGGAAGCGTTTGTGTAATAGATATATAGACTTTCAGTTAGGGAAGACGAAAAGTTCTGGGGAGGGGTCGTAGTGTTAGTTGCATGACAATGTGACTGTACTTAATGCCAGTGAATCGTATATTCAAAAATGGTAAAAACAAAAACAAAGAAACAAGTGTTGGCAAGGATGCGGATGAATTAGAACCTTCCTATATTGCTAGTTTTGTAAAATGGTGTGGCCACTTTTGGCAGTTCCTCAAAATGTTAAACAGAATTACCCCACGACCCTGCCATTCCACCGCTGGGGAAGTGTGTACGTGCGTGTGTGTGTGTGTCCAAGAAAATTGAAAATGTGTCTACACAAATGCTCATTGCAGCATTCTTCATAATAGCTAGAAAATGGAAACAGCCCGAGTTTCATCAACTGATGAATGTATAGATAAAATGTTGCATGTCCGTATAATGCAATGGTATTCGCCAATAAAGAGGAAGGAATACTGAAATAGGTTGCACCAGAGAGGGACCTCCCGAACATTCTGACAAGTGAGAGAAGTCTGACACAAATGGCCTCCTATCACATGATTCCATTTAAAAGAAATATCCAGAATTGGAAAACGTATAAAGCTAGAGAATATATTAGTTTTCAGGGATGGAACAGAGGGGAGGGGTGGGAATAGAGAAAGATTGTAAATGGGCTCAGGGTTTCTTTTTGATGTGATGAAAACATTCTGAAATTAGACAGTGGTGGCTGGGCGCGGTGGCTCACGCCTGTCATCCTAGCACTCTGGGAGGCCAAGGCGGGCGGATCGCTCAAGATCAGGAGTTCGAGACCAGCCTGAGCAAGAGCGAGACCCCATCTCTACTATAAATAGAAAGAAATTAATTGGCCAACTAATATATAGAGAAAAAATTAGCCGGGCATAGTGGCACATGCCTGTAGTCCCAGCTACTCAGGAGGCTAAGGCAGGAGGATCACTTGAGCCCAGGAGTCTGAGGTTGCTGTGAGCGAGGCTGATGCCACTGCACTCACTCTAGCCTGGGCAACAAAGCAAGACTCTGTCTCAAAAAAAAAAAAAAAAATATTAGACAGTGGTGATGGTCACACAACCTTGTATACATACTAAAAACACTGACTTGTGTGCTTTAAAAAGGCTAAATTTGATGGTGTATGGATTATATCTCAATAAAGTTTTCTGAAAAGAAAAAATAAATAGGGATTCGCTGCCTACAAATTAGTGTTCATTTGCTCATTTGTTCATTTACCAAATAGGCAAACCGAAGAAAGGAAACGAGCTCTTCTTCAGCTCCTTTGGGATCCAAAGAAAGCTCCAGGGTTTCTCAGGGCCTTCAGAAAAGAGCTCCATAATCATAAAAACCAAAGACTTGAGCATTAAGCTCACATTTTGAAATCTAATCAAAACCATACCGTGTGCCCATGTTTGCCAAGAGTCTGAAATGGAAATCGACGCTAGAAGTGCAGCAAGTCGTCCGAGAAGACTGAGCCTTTATTCTTCAGACCTCTCTGATGCAAAACACTGCGCAGAGACTGGACAAGGATCTCTCCCGGGCCAGCCTGGGTGGACAGGAGCGTGGTGTGCAAGCACCGCATGCTCCCGAGGGACCAACGCTTGTCCCCTGCGGCTCCATCTGTCCAATGCACCCTTACTGGGTTTGAACAGGGCTGTGGCCCGGGACAGTTCAAGCTCTGTACCCAGCCTTTGTCTCAGAGGCTAGTGGTGTCTTCAGGGAGAGGGTGCACAGCTCGTGCAGTAAGTCTTCCCTACACGGTGTGATGGAACCAGGTCTGGAGTTTCTCGTTACCTAGAGCTTTGCCATCCACTTAACTATCCCACCAGGGTCTTTGAGAGTCCAGGGTGGTCCTCAAGATGCATTTTATCAGCCTTCCCATTGTAAACTGCTCATTGACATTTATAAGAAAAGCCAAGTCAAGTGGTGGGAAACTGATTCTAACAGAGCAAAGCAATCTTGTTGAAAGTTTGATACCCTTCCAAATAACTTGGGTTGACGCTCATGTTATTTCCATGAGAATTCCGACGAATGGGGAGTTCTCATGTTGAAAGCAACTCAGTCACAGAGCAACAACACAAGATTTTCTACTTGGAAACCTTTTGGAACAACCTGGATGGAACTGGAGACTACCTTTTTAAGGAACGCATCACAAGAAAGGAAGAACAAAAAACATATGTACTCACTACTAAATTGAAACTTATCAAAGTCACGTGCACGTATGGTAGTAAAACTCCACGGAAACCAAGCAGGTGGGAGGGGGGAGGAGGAGAATAGGCGCACTTACAACTTTGACTCAAACTGCACAAAAGCAATTCATGTAACCAAAACATTTGTACCCCCCCAAATATTCTGAAATTTAAAAAAAAAAAAATTCTACTTTGAATTGATGTCGCTTGCCTCCAATAAAGGGAAATAATCCCAAACTGAATTCTCTCAACCTAAAGAAAAGAAAATTCAATTTTTTTTTTTTTTAAATGAAATAATTTGAACGAATGCACAGAGTTGAAGCAATTTCTCTCCTCGGAAGCTGCTTACAGGCAGGGCAGACTTGAGTCAGCACATCTCTGAGGCTGGACTGAGTTTCTGCTCAGATTGAAGGCAATGCACCGAATCAGAGATTGCTCTGCCTCTACTGACCCTTCTGCTCCTCCAAGAAGGTCTAGAAGTGCTGGAGTCAGGAGCCCGACACCCGCATTCTCCAGCCCCCTCTGCACGTGCCCTGGGGGTGAATGCTCAGTGGGGTGAGGGCTCGGCTCTGGGTCAAGTGGACCCAGGATGGCATAATTCTGACTTCACAAGTCTCTAAGAAAAACTGCCTTTAGGAAGCAACCAAAAAAAAGAAAACCATGGGCATCAGCGTATAGCGCTTCAACTTGAAGGCCTCTTCAAGGTCTCAAGTGGGAGTGGACATTAAATTCACTAGACACAGAGTCGTTTCCGGAACTCCTACTGGGCATGATAGGGAAAAAACCCCCACCGGGCCCCCAGGGCTGAACTCACTACTGATTGGATACTTTTTGAATCCCACTGCTAGTTGGATATTCAAGCTTGCTGCTGATTGGATATTAAAGCTTGCTGCTGATTGGATATTAAAGCTTGCTGCTGATTGGATATTAAAGCTTGCTGCTGATTGGATATTTAAAGCTTGTTGCAGATTGGACGCTTTTTGAATCCCACTGCTGATTGGGTAATTCCTCATGCTCATAGTTGATTGGTTGTGTGGAACCCCAAGAAGTGTATAAAACTGGAGGAGAACAGGGAAGCAGTGCTCAGAGTTTGGTGGCGTGCCCCCTTGAGGCAGGCGGAATAAAGGCTGATTCTCTGACCCTCTGTGTGCCTCTGGGTTCTTTCCCTGGTCAGTTGCTGTGACACTTGCTGGACACTTGCTGTACACTTGCCGTACACTTGCCGTACACTTGCCGGAACAGGCAGAGCGTGGATTCTATAGTTATGAATTCATGTGCTTGCTAAAATTTATTTGTACCCCCCAAATCAATCCTCAAGGTGTCTTTGTGGTCATTTCTGGACATGCTCAGAGCTGCAGAAATTTGAGTCACCAGATGAACACCCAAACACAGACAACCCGCCCTAAAACAAGCAGTGATTAGCTAGTTGGGGGGGCAAGGGGTGGTTTGGTCCCAAAGTCATCACTTATCGGTGATGCATGAATCCATCACGTTTCCTGGACTCTAAGATCCTCTCTTTTCCTCTCTATAGGACACATCCCTTGCGGAGATGTTTTGCCGATCACATTAAATGCAACAGGAGAATGTACGTGAAAATCCACAGCTCAGGGCAGGCGTTCAGGAATGTCAGCTTCCCCCGCCTTCTGGAACTTGGACACTACCTTCCTCTAAGTCTGGGTCTCCCCTGTTCTCTCTGGTTCCCCACACACGAGGATTTTCCTAATCTCTCTATTCTTTCTTTCTTCCCTTTTATATCTTCCTCTTACTGTCTCTTTTTCTCTGGGTTTCTTTACCTCCTTTTTTCTCTCCTTTCTTTTTGCAAGTGCTTTGCACTTCCTCTGGCTGTGACAGACTAAGACAGGGGTCCTCAAACTTTTTAAACAGGGGGCTAGGTCACTGTGCCTCAGACCGTTGGAGAGTGCAGTGCACATTCCACGCATGCGCACTGTGGGCCCAAGACAAGTCGGCTGCTAAGCAGGACAGGCAGCGGCAGCAAAAACACCCGGTGGGCCAGATAAATGTCCTTGGCGGGCCGCATGTGGCCCTCGGGCAAGTAGTTTGAGGACCCCTGAACTAAGACAAAGGCACAGCCATGCCCAGACCTACAGACCTGCAGGATCTGCAGGCTATGGCCAGGGGAGCTTCTGGAAGTTATCAGTCTTTGCTAGCTCAGCAGAGCTAGGTGGGGTTCATCTTCATAAACAGGACTCAGGAGGGTGGTTTGTGGCTTTTCCTGCAATAGTGTTTAGCCAGGCAAGGATATGCTCTTTTCCTCACAGGATGAAAATAACAGCCATTAAAAATCGATCATGGCCGTGCTTGACATAAGAGCCCTCATCAATCTTCCTGGTCTGGGCCCAGTGGTGGCCCAGAAGGGAGCTAATCTCCACAGTCAGGACAGGAGACAGGAGTTTACGGGCTCGGCCACAGACCGGGCTGTGGGACTTTGGGGAGATTGTGTAACCTCCTTAAGGTCCAGTTTCCCCATCACCAGAAAGGCCCTTCCAATGAAATATGTGCCAGCTACTTCCCAAGGGACCTCGTAGAATTCACAAAATATTATTTGGAAAGTACTAGAACTTAGTGCAGAAACTGATGGAAAAAACTGTATTTTGTGACTAATATTCTTGTTAATAGCGCTGTGAAGCCATTGCAAATCAGCTCACTGGGGCATGAAGTACACTGTAAACCATGTCCTCCACGATGACACTGTCCATAGAAGGGGCGGGGGGAATCTGGAAGTCACACAGGAGCCTTGAGCAACCAGTAGTAGTTGCTCAACTGTATTTTAATCATAATTATTATTATCATAAGCCCAGTGGAACAGGCTGAGATAATTAACAGGTTTTTGTCTGCCTGGCTTAGTTTCCTATCCTTCTTCTAATTGATTTTTTTTTTTTTTTTTTTTTTAGAGACAGGGTCTTGCTATGTGGCCCAGGCTGGTCTTGAACTCCTGGCCTCGAGCAATCCTCCTGCCTCAGCCTCCCGAAGTGCTGGGATTACCGTTGTGAGGCACTGTGCCCACATGTTTTCTATCCTTCTTCTGGCATTGGAAGTCCCTTTCCTCTGGGAGTAACCTCCCCACTGCCTGGGCCTGAGGGGGGTCTTATGGGGTCACGGCGTGGCATTGCCCAGCCAACTCGCCACCGTCCATGCGGGAAGGTGGGCACGTGATCAAGCCTCTGCCGAGCATAATCCACTTCTCTTGGGTCACAGGGATTGGTGCAAGGGGTGGGCCAGTGCATCACATCCGCCAGAATCCTTCCTCAAGGGCATTTGGAATAGGAGGGGACATAGACAGGTAGCCCTCTCTGCCCACCTCCCATCGTCCCTGTTCCATGGGGTGGGGACAGGCAGGATGACAGCATTAGACTCTAACACAGACTAGTGCAGAGTTCAGATGTGCAGAGAGAAGAGTGCCAATGTCATCTGAACCAGGGCCACCCCTCTGGGCTTTGTGAGCCAACAAAACTCCTCTTTTCCTTTAGTTAGTCTGAATCGGGGTTGGCTCACATAACTCACTGCAAAGTTTAAAACAATCTCATTTAAAGAATATACATTTCCATTTAGAGAGATGTTCTTCTTCTTCGAGAATCTTATATTATATTAAAGAATATTTGTGGCTGGGTGCAGTGGCTCATGCATTTAATCCCAGTACTTTTGGAGGCCAGGTAGAAGGATGATTTGAGGTCAGCAGTTCGAGATCAAACTGGGCAAAATAGTGAGACCCCATCTCTAAAAAAAAAAAAGAAAACAATTTAAAAATTAGCCAGACATGGTGGCATGGGCCTGTTGCCCTAGTTACTCAGGAGGCTGGGGTGGGAGGATCGCTTAAGCCCAGGAGTTCGAGGTTGCCATGCGCTAATTGTGAGCTAATTGTGAGCTAATAATGAGCTAATTGTGCCATGCCACTGCACTCCAGCCTGCGTGACAGAGTGAGACCCTGTCTCAGAAAAAAAGAAAAAGGAATATTTGTGATTAGACTAGAATGAGTCCATTCAGTGTTAATATATTGCAATGATTTCAATATTATTATAAAGATAAATATGACTAATATTACATTATATGTGCTTTAATGTAAAAAATGTCCATTGGGAAGTGGGGGCATGATTTGATCAATCGATCGATTTAACAATTCTATGTAACTCATAAAAAACACACCATCTTATATACAACACATGGAAAGCGACCAAGCACTCTTAAAGGGGCAAAGTACTAGCCTTCGATCTTGGCTCCCCCGGATTCTAGCCTAGTCCCTCACCAGGGAGACTGCGCCCATCTAACTCACGTTCACGTGTTTTGCACACCTGTTTTGCATGCACGCGCATATATGTGAGGGCACTGCTTGTCCTCACGCAGCTGGGAAGCGATTTAAAGCTGTAAATATTTACTACGTGTGCAAAACACAGCAGTGTGGGCGGATAACGGCCGATGGCAGGGAATCCTGCTTCTGGCCCCCTCACTAATTCCTGGTGTGACCTTGGTCAGGTCGGTCGGAGTCTCTGTGTTCCAGCGCTGCACTTAGAGAAAGGAGATACTGATCTTTATTGGCCAGCACTCCCAAAGTAGTGACTGCTGAGGACAATGCCTGCTATTGACAGCAGGAATCAGAGAGATTCTCCTAGAGACCGCACAGCTATTGCTTTTGCTTGCTTTCTTTTTCTTGAGGGAGGAGGCATGCTGGCGCAAGAGGGATGCATGCACCTCTTCCCGGCTGGAGGGAAAACAAAACCTCAGAGTCTCAAAAAAAAAAAAAAAAAATGAGCATGCACCTGCTTACGAATGCCACCACCGTGAGAGCACAACTCGAACCACGTGGCCAGGTTTGAAATGCCGCTCAGAGAGGATCACGGGAGAAGCGAAACAGCAGAGGGGTTGTGAGTGACACACCTCTGGGACTCTGGTTAGAACCGCTTAGCCCCTGGAGTAGCAAGAGAGGGACTCTGGGGCAGGAGGGCTGGGTGTCAGGCTGGTTCTGTCCCCTAGTCTTGTGATCTTGTGCAAAACTATTTCCCCTTTGAGTGTCAGGTTCTAGAACTGTAGAATGGAGATGATAATGCTTATTATATTTAGGTGTGTTGAAACAGTTATATGCACAGAGGTAGCCTCATAAACCCTGGGCTTCTACCCCGTTCCGTTTATCCACTTAGTAATTGGGCAATAGAACAATAATCAAAGCAACCTGCACATTTCCAATCATGGAGCAAAACCATCGATAACCTTTTTTTTTTTTTTTTTGAGACAGAGTCTCGCTTTGTTGCCCAGGCTAGAGTGAGTGCCGTGGCGTCAGCCTAGCTCACAGCAACCTCAAACTCCTGGGCTCAAGCCATCCTTCTGCCTCAGCCTCCCGAGTAGCTGGGACTACAGGCATGCACCACCATGTCCGGCTCATTTTTTTGTATATATATTAGTTGGCCAATTAATTTCTTTCTATTTATAGTAGAGACGGGGTCTCGCTCTTGCTCAGGTTGGTTTCGAACTCCTGAACTCAAATGATCCGCCCGCCTCGGCCTCCCAGAGAGCTAGGATTACAGGCGTGAGCCACCGCGCCCGGCCCATCGATAGCCTTTCCGTCCTACATACCTGAGTAGCTGGTCCCATCCTACGTCGATACTTAGACTCCAGTGCAATTTCTTGGATTTATATTGTCCCTTCACATCAAGGAACAAGCAGACATACACAGGCCAACAGGGTCATGGAGGGTAGTTTGAAACACCTGCTTGGGGTGAAGGTGTTATATACGCTTTCTCTTGTACACAGAATCCGGGTGACCTCCCTTCCTTCCCCGAAGAAGCAAAAGCCACAACTGAGGCGATGATATGGATCAGCAGCCCCCTCGCCCCACCTTTTTGTCACTAGGGACCGTTTCCATGGAAGACAATTTTTCCACTGATGGGGGTGGGGGGATGGTTTCAGGATGATTCAAGTACATTACGTTTGTCATGCACTTTATCTCTATTGTTATTATATTGTCATGTATACGAAATGATTACGCAATTCTCCATAGGTTGGGGATCCCTGATCTGGTTGACACAGATGGAAGAATCTTGGGTTATCTTAATAGTTTAGGACTGAATTAGTGCCTCAATTCCTTCACGATCCTATTACCACTGGGAGAATAGAACAAAGGCAGAAGCAATTCTATGAGACGAAACCCAGCTTGCACCAGCAAAGAGTCTCATGATGTAAATAGGAAGAGCACAATCATTGGACCACAGGCCACCTTATGGTGACAACATCATGGGCACGGAGAAAGGACTGCTCAGGTCCTCTAAGAAACTTGAGTTTTGCTTTCCTCAAAGCCATGGTTCTTAAACTCTTTTTGGAATCTCCATCCAACAACCAACATTTTTATGACTTACTAATCTCTTTGTACCAACCACTGCTTGAAAAAAAAATCTAACCCAAGTCACAGAGGGTTGTGGTGCAGCTCTTATGAAATTTCCTGAGTAATTTCAAAAGTAAAAGATCGATCCATTCTGGGAGCAAGAAAATTCTCACAGTCATGGTAATAATTCCTTCACTTGCAAGCGCTTTGACTCTACCTTTCACATGTTATTTACTTTTTCACAACAACCCTGTGAAGTCGTAGCGTTGCTCAACCCTTACAACACTGCAAGGCAGGGATCCTTATTACTATTAACATATTTCATCACTTCCAAGATGCCAAAGGGTGGAACATGCACCCTTATTTTGTGTGCTGCCCAGAAAGAAAACAGAACGCTGCCAATGAAACCACGACGCATCATCCATTGTAAAACAAACAGAACCAAACCACACAGTTTCAGAGATACTAAAATGTGAAAGAATGGGTGTCTTAGAATTGATGAAATGTGGACTTTTCTCTTTCACAGATGAAGAAATGCATGCCATGTTCAAGGCCAGTCTGCTGACGGAGGCTGAACCACCACCCCAAAACAGACCTTCTAACGTCAACCCCAAAAAGGACTCCGCTCAACCAGACCTAGAGATTTTGAAGCTAATCTTGGAAGCTTTGGAAGAAATGATTTACCACTGATGGATGGCAGTCGCCACGGTGGTGCTTTTAATAAGAAAGTAGTTAACAAACTATTTTCAAAGGGAAATATGAATGATCACCTGCTTCTGCTTCCTGTATCCATGAGATATATTAATATAGGTACAGCGAATCCTTGTTATTGATGGATTCCATAGTTGTGAATTTGCCTACTACATAAAATGTCATTGTAACCACAAAATCGGTACTAATAGTGGTTTTTTCGCTTTTTTCTGAGTCAGAGTCTCACTGTGTTGCCCAGGCTAGAGTGAGTGCCGTGGTGTCAGCCTAGCTCACAGCAACCTCAAATTCCTGGGCTCAAGCGATCCTCCTGCCTCAGCCTCCCGAGTAGCTGGGACTACAGGCATTCGCCACCATGCCCGGCTAACTTTTTCCATATATTTTTAGTTGGCCAATTAATTTCTTTCTATTTATAGTAGAGACGGGGTCTCGCTCTTGCTCAGGCTGGTTTCGAACTCCTGACCTTGAGCGATCTGCCTGCCTCAGCCTCCCAGGGTGCTAGGATTACAGGCGTGAGCCACCGCGCCCGGCCTAATAGTGGTTTTGTGGTCATTTGTGGACATGCTCAAAGCAGCAAAAATTTCAGTCACACATTCTCAGCTGAGGTCAAACAGGGTGACACTCTGGCTTTTTGTTTCACTTCTCATACTGCAAATAAGCACCCTTTATGTGGCCTATTTAGTGCCATGTTTTCCTCATTTTTGTGCTATTTATTAGTAATTTTGGTTTGAAATAGCCCCCAAGCATTGTGCTGGAAAGTGCTAACGTTCCCAAGCTCAAGAAAGCTGTCGAATGTCTTACGAACAAAATACGCATGTTAGATAAGCTTTGCTCAGGCACGAGTTATAGTGCTGTTGGCCATGTATTCAACGTTAATAAATCAGCAATATGTATCCAATAAGGTATAACAGAAAACAGAAACACAAAGAACAAGGCCGATGAAAATGTGACCAGAAGCTTTTGGGAGTCTAACTTCCTTCTTGCTTCCTAGAATTGACTGTTTCGGGGGGTTAAAGTGTCTACAGGACTATTTCTTCTGCTGCCAACCTTCCAGCCATTCCTGCTTCATGATTGCAAACCCAGTAGAGAAGCCAAGTTAGGAGAATAGTCAAGAGTTATATGTATATACACATACCATGTTTCTCCGAAAATAAGACAGGGTCTTATGTTTATTTTTCCTCAAGAAGACACCCTAGGGCTTATTTTCAGGGGATGTGTTATTTTTTTTAAGTACGGTACAACCATCATCTACATTGACTCAAATAGAGTGAAGTCGTCTTCTTCTGGAACATCATCATCACTCTCCAAACCCCGAATTCCATCCCCAATTTCTTGCGACTCTATTTCCTTTAGAACCACTGGCCCCAATCTCTCCTGTGGAGCACTAGAGCTCTCACGGGGCAGATGAGAAGGGCTGCTCGTGTTCTTTCCCGCTCCGAGAGGACATGCATGGGTTGTGCAGATGCGCTGCGCAGCCACGCCCATCACTAGGGCTGATTTTCATAGCCACACCCATCACTAGGGCTGATTTTCATAGCCACACCCATCACTAGGGCTGATTTTCATAGCCACGCCCACCACTAGGGCTGATTTTCATAGCCACGCCCATCACTAGGGATGATTTTCATAACCACGCCCACCACTAGGGCTGATTTTCATGGCCACACCCATCACTAGGGCTGATTTTCATAGCCACGCCCATCACTAAGGCTTATTTTCATAGCCACGCCCATCACTAGGGCTGATTTTCATAGCCACGCCCACCACTCGGGCTGATTTTCATGGCCACGCCCATCACTAGGGCTGATTTTCATAGCCACGCCCACCACTCGGGCTGATTTTCATAGCCACGCCCATCACTAGGGCTGATTTTCATAGCCAGGTCCATCACTAAGGCTTACTTTCGGGGTAGGGCTTCTATTGTCGCACATGCTTAGCAATCCTGCTAGGGCTTATTTTATGGGGAGGTCTCATTTTCGGGGAAACACGGTATTAAGTAGACTGAAAAGTATGCCCAGTGACAAGATCTAAAAGAAAACACAGAAAAATAGCATGACATTGGTGGTGGGCATGTAGGTTTTTAATGTACTTTTGTTAATGTTTCTAATTGTTGGCATTTCTTTGGAGATTTAGGTATTAAAAACAAGAAAGATTGTCAGGAAGGGGAGGAAGCAGTGCCTAACAGAGGGGTGCGGGGGTGGGAATGCCACAAGGAGATGGCCGTGGAGAAGAAGTCATTCTGCCCCTGGACACCTTGTTGGCTGGGAACAGGCTGACTTGCTTACAGAGGAAGCGTGGAGCTCCCTGCAAGCTTCTCTTTTAAAAAGTCAACAGAAAAAATGAAAAGAGAGAGGAGGAGGCCTGGAGAAAATGAATCTGTGGCCTTAGAGCTTTTCTGCTGAGCATGGAGCATTGGCAAGCCCATCAAAATCCACGCACCTCTTTGCTAAAAATGAAGGATCACAAGTTTTTGTTTTAAGCCTGGATTAAAACAAAATGAACACTAAAGAGCCATCAGTTGCAGGAGGACCACCCTGCACCCATAAGCCTGAAAAATACATCAGTTTAGGGCGACTGTCGTCAACGGCAGAAACAACCAACAAGACCGGTGCTGTAAACATTGCACCCAGCTAGCTTGCAAAAGAAAACTCCCCCAGATAACTTACAGAGGGGCGGCGAGGGCCTCGGAAGGCAGTTTCTTTCCTGTGGCCCAGTGACTGATTTTTTCACCAAATCGTGCATTGGCTAATTGTCACGAGAGGTTTGGAAAATGAAGCTGGGTTTCAGGTTCAACTCACAGGAGCTACTTTTATTTGGACAGTCTTTGTTTTCCCCGGTCTAGTCGGCAGTCCTTCCGGGGGGCCCTTGCTCAATCCCTGGCGGAGGCTGAGGCCTGGCCCTTGTTGGGGATGAAAAGGTATTGGAAGGCGGGCTGCTCTAATTGGGGCTCGCACCTGCAGACCCCGGGCCTTGGGGGCGGCCGGGCGCTGGGCACGGCTCTGTGTGCGCGCTTGTTTGCGCGCATCTGATTTCCTCAATGAACACTGCAATGCTGCACGGGTTTTCTGGCTTGAGTAGCCTGGAGGGGGTCCAAGCTGCTTGGCCACTTTCTTTGTGCTGCTGGAGGGGGAGGGAAAGGGGAGGGGGAGGGGGCGGGAGTGGGGGAGGGGGTCACCCTCTTTACTCTCTAAGAAGGAGGGATTTTTTTTTTAGCCGTGCAAATATATAGCCAGTGTATTTTGATCTAATCTCTTCTGGCCCCAAGAGGGGACTTAGCCAGATGAAAGATGAGAGGATGTCACAGGAGGGCTTTCACCCACCA
Source organism: Microcebus murinus (assembly GCF_040939455.1). Classification (NCBI taxonomy): domain Eukaryota; kingdom Metazoa; phylum Chordata; class Mammalia; order Primates; family Cheirogaleidae; genus Microcebus; species Microcebus murinus. The sequence continues at coordinate 15,999,079 of NC_134129.1, read as the reverse complement.
ATAAATAAGCTGATGCATTTTTTTTTTTTTTATGCGATTCTTGCACTTCACTCCAGTGACATTATCTGGGCAGTGCTGAAGTTTTACGGCTCCAACCTCTGCACTCAGGCTGAGAAGAGAGAGATGGAGTAATGACCCGGGTGGGCCTAATGACTGTACCTCTGGTCCCCCCAACCCCCACCCCCCCATCCACAACACCCAGGGGGCCATCCTAACATGTTCCAACCTGATCAATATTGGCATATGCATATGCTCCTGAAATCATCACCATAATCAAGATAAGGGACATGTCCAAGCCCCCATCCCCCCATCCCTGCCAAATTTCCTTTTGTTCCTTTGCATCCCCTCCCTCCTGGTCTCTCGCCTGGTGTTCCCAGGTGACCATTGGTCTGCTTTCTATAACTATAGATTGTTTGCACATTCTAGCACTCTATCTAAATGGAATCAGACAACGTGTGCTCTTTTTTTCCGTGGCTTCTTTCACTCAGTATAATTCTGGGATTTATTTATATTGGATGCATCCATGAGTCTTTTTTGTTTTTTTCCTACTGCTGAATAGTATTGCATTGTGTAGACACAGCAGAGTCTGTTTATTCATTCACCTGTTGGTGGGCATTTGGGTTGTTTCCAGTTTGGGGCTATTATCCATAAAGCTGCTATGGAAATATGTGTACAAGCCTTTGTACTGATGTAAGCTTCCATTTCTCTTCGGTAGATACTTAGGAGTGCCACGGTTGGATCATATGGTGGGTGTGCATTTAACTGGTTTTTTTGCTTTTTGTTTTTTGAGACAGAGTTGTTGGGAATAGAGTGCCTTGGCATCAGCCTAGCTTGAAGCAACCTCCAACTCCTGGGCTCAAGCGATCCTCCTGCCTCAGCCTCCCAAGTAGCTGGGACTACAGGTATGTGCCACCATGCCCGGCTAATTTTTTCTATATATTTTTAGTTGTCCAATAAATTTCTTCTATTTTTAGTAGAGACAGGGTCTTGCTCTTGCTCAGGCTGGTCTCGAACTCCTGACCTCAAGCAATCCTCCCGCCTCGGCTTCCCAGAGAGCTAGGATTATAGGCGTGAGCCACCGCGCCCGGCCAACATGATGTATTTTAAATGTATATATGGAACATGTATGGAATGTGCGCTGCACTCTCTAACGGCCCTCCAACGGTCTAGGGGACAGTGACCTGGCCCCCTGTTTAAAAAGTTTGAGGAGCCCTGGAGGGCAATGGTTCTCCACGTGGGGCGATTTTGCCTTCCAGAAGCCATCAGCATTGCCTGGAGACAATTTTGGTTGTCACAACTTGGAAGGTGCTGCTGGCATCTGGTAGGTAGGGACCAGGGGCGTTGCTGGACACCCTGCAATGCACAAGACAGCCCCCACGACAAAGCATCATCCAGCCCCAAATGCCAGTAAAGGCCACAGTGAGCACCTTGGTCTTTATGATGTCATCAGTCACCAACCGGAGGGGACGGTGCAGTCACCAGCGGACTTGGGGCTTGGCTAATGACGCCTACAGGACGGAAGAGCTGGCTGCCCTGCACCTCTGGCCCTCTCACTTCACCTTTTCCTCTCCTCCCTTCTCCCTCCTGTTGGGAGCTTTGGAGTTTTATAGACCTAGTTGCAAACCCAGGTCTTGCTGCTTGGTGACTTTGGGCAAGTTGCTAAATTTTTTTTTTTTTCGAGACAGAGTCTCACTTTGTCGCCCAGGCTAGAGTGAGTGCCGTGGCGTCAGCCTAGCTCACAGCAACCTCAAACTCCTGGGCTCAAGCGATCCTCCTGCCTCAGCCTCCCGAGTAGCTGGGACTACAGGCATGCGCCACCATGCCCGGCTAATTTTTTTCTATATATTTTTAGTTGGCCAATTAATTTCTTTCTATTTTTAGTGGAGACAAGGTCTCACTCTTGCTCAGGCTGGTCTCGAACTCCTGACCTTGAGAGCGATCCTCCCGCCTCGGCCTCCCAGAGTGCTGGGAATAGAGGTGTGAGCCACCGCGCCCAACCACTAAAGCTTTTTAAACCTCAGTTTTTTTCATCTGAAATATGAAAATAACAACACGAATTTTCAGGATTATGAGAAGTAAACAAGAGAAGCCGACACAGGTAAAGAGTTGGACGGTGCCTGGCGTATGAGAAGAACTCGGTAAGTGACCGTGATTACTATTATTGCATGAATTGAGCACCGAACGGACACAAAGCACCTGGCCGGGTGCGTTTCCTCCCCACTCAGAACCAGCTGGTGGCAAACTTTTAGTAGTCTACAAAAACATCCTTTACGCTATCAGTCTCAATAACAATCACCCCTGCCCCTTAAAAACAAAACCTAGGGAGAACCATGCTTTGTACTTCATTTCGGTGATAAATAAATGGAGAGTGATTTAAATTAAAACAATGCACTATGTATTTGAAGTGTTTAAGTACTTGGGTTGATGTAGGTCTGTAAGTTAGTTAACAGTCCAGGATAAGACATTTCCTCGGTGACGTTTGTCGCAGAACTCGCCACCCGCCGGGACTCTCCTAGCTAGCAAATGCTTGGGAGCCCGTGGGCTGCCCAGGACAAAGAAGGGTTCCATGACAGGTGACTTGGAAGCATCTTGGGTGGGGTAGATTGACCTCTCCACTGCAGACCGTGATATGGGACTCGTGCTAGAGGGAGCTCGGGGTGTTCTGGAAGCTTCTAGAAGCTCATCGTTACCAGCCCAGAGAACCAGTTCCGCGAGGTTGGTGCAAAGGGCACACTTAGCCAGTGCGACAGAGGGCGTGGGAGTGGGGTGGAGGAGGTCCAGGTAAGGATTAGCAGCGGCACAGTCAAAAGGCTCTCTCATCTTTCAAAAGAGGGACAGAGAAGGGACGCCTTGGCCCTGGCCCGGGGACAACTCCCCAATTCTTGCCAGGGGCAGGAGGGCGAGCCTGCGAAATCTCCACTGAGCCACAAGATAATCCAGGCGACAAGCGCTCAGCTAACAGCATCTGGGCCAAAAGATAAGCACCGAAAATGCGGCCTAACTCTATGTCTGCCTGCATGTTTCTCTAGGACAGAAGCACACTTGAAAACACAGGTGTGCTTCGCCCCTGGGGATACACCGGGGAGTTTGCACAATTAGGAACCAAGAAGAGGGGCTCCTTTGGCAAGGGAACTCTTGGGAGGCTTAGGAGACAGGCTGGAGCCGGGAAAGGGCTCCCCAGGAACATTCTGGACGACAGGCTAGATTTCCCGCCTCTGCACCCACACAGGAGTGTGGCAGGGCCGCGTGTGCAGAGGGCGAACGCACAGATTAACTTCCTTCCGTCAGGTGGGCTGTTCTCAGGGGCAAGCTGTCACTGCGCACTGGCATTGGCGTTCCCCACTGGGACTGTTCCAGAAAAGGGAAAGAGGGTTTGGTTTGCCTTACTTAACCCAAAAGGCCAAGGGCCACAGCAACTGCCTGTTAGCAATGGGAGTGGCTGGCACTGAGATCTGTTTGCAGAGAACTGTTAACTACAATCTTTTCTTTCCCCGACTGAGAAAAGACAGACTCACGGGAGGGAGGCAGTTAGAGTGAGAGGCGTTCTGTCCGTCCCTCTAAACGCTTTGCAAATCTGGATCGGAAGGAGCGAGGGGTCTGTCCTGTATAGTCCAAGTTTAGCTCAGAGGAGGTTTGCCACTGGGGAAAAACCAGGAGCTTTTGTATCTCTAGCGCTTATCTGTGTCTCCCTAAAGGTGTTTTGGATGGATGACGGGAACAGTGACAAATGCCACACTCCTGGGCGTGTGTCAGAGACGATGCCGATGACTGTTTAACATTTTGTTCGGAGTTCCCTTTACACAGCCCGGCGTGCCAGGTCAAGCGAGGAAGGCTCGCACCCTTAAAGGGCACGATGGCTTCATTCCTTCCTTCCTGAAAATGACAGTGATGTCATCAAGGATGCTTCCCTTCTGCTCCGGCTGCCAGCAACCTCGGTTACATCTGATGCCCGACTCGCCCATCGCTAGGGACCTCATGACAGCCGCACCTGGCTCTGACGCCCGTTGCTCTTCTTAGCCTAGTCTTGTTACTATTTCCCTCGTTCCCCATTTAAATTCTTATTTTTATATTTCCCATCATTTCACGGCGGAGCTCACAGCCTCAGGTGGCTCCCACTGCCAAGCAGGTATCAATAATTTCGATAATGTTTTTGATTGTTAAATTAATAAATAATTATTAGTAATTAATATAATATATATTTTATTATATATAATAATATGATATAATATTTTATTATATATAATAACATAATATAATATTTTATTATATATAATATATAATTATATATTAATTATATATTATTAAAAATATATTAATTATATATTATATTAATATATATAATATATAATTATATAATATTATTATATATAATAATATATAATAATATTATATAATTATATATAATAATATAATATTATATACAATAATATAATATAATATATAATATAATTATATATTATATAATAATATAATATTTTATATATGTAATAATATAATATATTATAATATATATTTTATTATATATAATAATATAATACAATAATATTTTATTATATAATAATATATATAATTATATAATAATATAATAATTATATAACTATATATAGCTATATAGTTATACATATAACTATAATAAATTATAATATATAATATAACGATATAAATTATTATAATTATTACTATTAATAATTATTAATAATTAATAATTACATGATAATAAGTGACTGGAGAGTAGTGAAGAGTGTGTGGGGATGGTGGCAAACCATGCAAGGCCCTCCCTGGCCACTCTATTAAAATGACATTTGCCCTCCCCCACTGCCAGTCTCTGGCCGCGAGCTTGCTTTATTGGTAGCGTTTATAATCTCTGCAACTATCTTACGCGTCTGTCTGCTCCATCAATGCCTGTCTCCCCTCTGCTACACGCTCAGCCCCCAGAACAGCGCTGGGCACAGAACTGTCACCGTCTGCTCTCGCTTGCTGAGTGACTGAACGAGCCGAGTGCAGGTGGGACCAACGTGGCCAAATTTTCTTGCGTCTTAAAAGAATTTGAAACTTGGGATTTTCAGATGAGCCCTCCTGACGTTTAGATGTCCGGTGGCTAAAAAAATATTTAAAAGAAAAATGAAAAACTACTGTGCTGGCCAGAAATGGGCCACGTTAGTAGGTGGCGATTGTTCCATTTTTCTATTCTCCAGTTGTGGCCACCACCGTTGTTTTCCTTGTGGGAGGGAGGAAGTGCTATACGAACGAAAACACACATCTGTTTTATGCTTTAGGAAGCGACCTGCTATTGACTTTTTTTCACTGCTATTTCAGTATCGTCCCAATTTGACAGGAGGAAATTAAGGCACGCACCCCCGCCCTCCCGTCATGGAGAGAGGATTAGAACCTGCACGGTTGGCAGTGGCGGGGCTATAAAAGGCAGGAACTGTCGCAGCAGCCAGGGCTGCCCTGGTCAGACGCTAGGGAAAGAGAGGAGAAAGGTTCTCTTTGCTCTTTTTTTTTTTTTCTCTTTTTCCTCTTCCTGCATTAGAGCTTCGCTGAGTGCTTCATCTGACATCAGCTGTGACCTCGAATTCACGTGCAGCATTCTCCCGTTGAGTCTGTTCTAGAAATTTTGGTGCAGCCCTAGACTGCCAGTGCGCACGCTTCTTAAAATCTTCTCACGGCCGGGCGCGGTGGCTCATGCCTGTCATCTTAACACTCTGGGAGGCCGAGGCGGGAGGATCGCTCAAGGTCAGGAGTTCGAAACCAGCCTGAGCAAGAGTGAGACCCCTGTCTCTACTAAAAAATAGAAAGAAATTAATTGGCCAACTAAAAATATATAGAAAAAACTGAGCCAGGCATGGTGGTGCATGCCTGTAGTCCCAGCTACTTGGGAGGCTGAGGCAGGAGGATCGCTTGAGCCCAGGAGATTGAGGTTGCTGTGAGCTAGGCTGACGCCACGGCACTCACTCTAGCCTGGGCAACAGAGTGAGACTCTGTCTCAAAATAAATAAATAAATAAAATGAAATCCTCTCGCATGCCACTTTTGGTTCATCTGCCAGCCGTCAAGAACCGCAAGCCTGAAATGTTTTAGCAACGTGCACGCACGCACATGCTGAATAATTAAACCTGTTGCAGAACGTCTCTTTCATTTCTGTGTCTTCAACATGCTGTCGATCTGATTTGCTTTAGGGGGCAGTACATGAGGATCACATCCTCATGTGTTGCATTGGTAGAGTTGGCTTCTTGTGATTTAACGGAGAATGTCTCAGCCAATCTTTGAGAGTACGACCAAGTTCCGACCAAGACTTACTTTTGTACATGTTTATTTTCCCGGAGAAGAGCCTTAAAATAAAAATCTAAGTATTACAATTTAGGGCTCTAACATTTCCAGGGAGCTCTGAGATGTGGGAAATATCTCTATACATCCTAGGACTTTTGTTTTCTTTTATAGTTCTCCTAGTCATCTTGCTCAGAACCATTGGTCCACCTTTTTAAGGGGAAAAGAGCCAGGATCCACTGGCATTTTTCACTTGTGTTAAGATGCACATAACGTAATATTTAGCATCTTAACCATTTCTGAGTGTGCAGTTCAGTGGTGTTAAGTACATTCGCACTGTCGTGCAACCATCACCACTATCGGTCTCCAGGACTCTTTTCATCTTGCAAAACTGAAACTCTGTGCCCATTAAACCAGCGGTCCCCAACCTTTTTGGCACCAGGGATTGGTTTCATGGAAGACAATTTTTCCATGAACTTGGGGGGCAATAGGTGGGGGGACGGTTTGGGGATGATTCAAGTGCATTCCATTTATGGTGCAAACCTCTCTGCTAATGATAATCTGTGTTTGCAGCCACTCCCCAGAGCTAGTATCACCACCTCAGCTCCACCTCCGATCATCAGGCATGAGATTCTCATAAGGAGTGCACAACCTACACCCCTGGCATGCGCAGTTGACAGCAGGGTTCACGCTCCTACGAGAACGTCATGCCAGTGCTGAACCGACAGGGGGCGGGGCTTAGGCGGTGATGCGAGGGATGGGAGCGGCTGTAAATACAGATGAAGCTTGCTCGGTTCGCCCACTGCTCACCTCCTGCTATTTAGCCCGGTTCCTAATAATCCACGGACCTGCACCAGTCCTCCGAGGCCTGGGGCTTGGGGACCACAGCGTTATATAACAACTCCCCTCCTCCCAGCCCCTGAAAACCACCATTCTACTCTCTGTCTCCAATGAATCTGACTACTTTAAATATCTCCTATAAGTGGAATCGTATAATATTTGACCTTTATTAACTGGCTTTATTTCACTTAACAGTTTGTCCTCGAGTTTCAAAACCATCTTATGGAATGTGTCATCGGAATTTCCTTCCTCTTTAAGGCTGACTTATACCCGATTGTGTATATGCACTGCATTTTGTTTATCCATTCCTTTGCTGATGGACACTTGGGTTGCTTACATCTTTTGGCTATTTTGAGTAACACTGCCATTGAGCATGCATGTGCAAATATCTGAGTCCCTGCTTCCAATTCTTTTGGGTGTATACACAGACACTGTGTGGCATTGCTGGGTCATATGTTAATCCTATTTTTAATTTTTTATGATCTGTCATGCCATATCCCACAGTGGCAGTGCCAGTCTACGTTCCCACCCACAGTGCACAAGGCTTCCAATTTGGCCACAAACCTTCACAACATCATTATTATTATTATTATTATTATTATTATTATTTACAGTTGCAAACCTAATAGGTATGAAGTGGTATCTCATTGTGGTTTTGATTTGCATTTCCCTAGTGATTAGTGATATTGAGCATCTTTTCATGTGCATATTGGCTATCTGTATATCTTTTTTTTGGAGAAACACCTATTTGAGTCCTTTGCTCATTTTTGAATTGGGTTGTTTGATTTTATTTTTGTTTGTTTTTGGGTTGTAGGCATTCTTTATATACTCTTTATATATTCGTTATCAGATACATGATTGCAAATGCTTTCTCTCATTCCATGGGCTGCCTTTTCACTCTGTTGATTGTGTCTTTTGATGCACAGACTTTTTTTTATTTTGATGTATGATTGGCATTTTCTTTTTGCCCCTATTTTTGGCTCCTCTGGCTCTAGAGGTGCAGACAATAGGGAAGGGAGGACTGCCTGCCAGCTCCAACAACAGGTGTCTAGAAGGCACTGGAGACAGGCTGCCACGCCCTACTGCAAACAGACCTGCAGAACAGTTTCACCGGCTCCCCTACTCCCCACCCTTCCGTCCCCCCACACACATTCAACGTGCAGAATCGCTTTGGCAATAATTGAATTTCCAGATGTTCCACCTTCAGCTTCGGGGTGGCTTTGACTGGTGCTGGGTTGTCTGACTATCACAACAATTGCTATGGGACTGGAACTCACTGAGAGCATGGGACGGCCGCTCCTACTGTGTTTTCCCGAAAATGAGACCTACCCATACAATAAGCCCTAGCAAGATGTCTAAGCATGTGCGCAGTAGAAGCCCTGCCCCGAAAATAAGCCCTAGTGGTGGGCGTGGCTACGAAAATAAGTCCTAGTGGTGGGCGTGGCTACGAAAATCAGCCCTAGTGATGGGCGTGGCTATGAAAATCAGTCCTAGTGATGGGTGTGGCTATGAAAATCAGCCCTAGTCATGGGCGTGGCTATGAAAATCAGCCCTAGTCATGGGCGTGGCTGCGCAGTGCATCTGCACAACCCATGCGTGTCGTCGCGGAGCGGGAAAGAACACGAGCAGCCCTTCTCATCCACCCCGTGAGAGCTCTAGTGCTCCACAGGAGAGATCGGGGCCAGTGGTTCTAAAGGAAATAGAGTCACAAGACATTCAGGACGGGATCCGGGGTTTGGAGAGTGATGATGATGTTCCAGAAGAAGACGACTTCACTCTATTTGAATCAATGTAGATGGCTGTACTGTCCTTAAAAAAAAACAACATATCCCCTGAAAATAAGCTCTAGTGTGTCTTCTTGAGGAAAAATAAAGATAAGACCCTGTCTTATTTTCGGGGAAACACGGTAATAGACCACGGTGACTAGAAAACCAGTATAAGAGAGAAGGTCTCTTTGGAATGCAGGGCAACATTGGGGCCTATTGAGGCTGAAATAATAAAACGATTTTGGTGCCCTCGACTTCCAAAATATGTTAAGAAAAAAAATACATTGAGCCATAAAGTAAGTCCAAAAAGTTCTGAATTTTCTCAAGACCACAACATCAGAATTTCTTTTAAAGTGCCAAAATATGATCTTTTAAATTTCTCTTTTTCAATTAATTGATTCTATTTTTGGTACCTCTGCTTTGCCAACGCCCTGACCCCTTTTTGATCCACCTATTGGGAGATAATAGTAATAACAGCTAATGTTTATTATATGCTTTTCATATGCTGTGGACTTTTGTGTGCACCATGTCACAGAACTGATTTAATCCCGTCAATCTCATGAGGTAAGTACTACGACAATCTCCAGTTTTACAGTATGGGAAACTGAGGCACAGAGCAGCACCTTGCCTAAAATGCCTAAGGTCAAACAGCTGTAGGTAAGTCGCAGACCCAGGGTTTGAACTCAGAAAGTCTGGCTCGTCCTGAAGCCTGAACTCCAGCCACCTTGGCCTGGCGAGCGTGGCCCATCTCCACAGCCTGTGCCTGCCTGTCCAGTCCCGCCCTGGCCGCTGGCCCTGGCGCAGCCACCCCGAGTTAGCACCCCAAAACTCCCCACCTATTTCACCCTTCCACCCTCACGCACGCCACTCTCTTCGCCTCCCGTCTCCCCCATCCTTACCTAGGTCATCCCTGTCGCTGGGACCCCTCGGGCATCCCCATCTCTCCGCCCACCCCGTCTGGGCTGGGTCCCCCCATGCAGGCGCTGAGACAGCGCTCCCTGTGCCTGGCCACTGACGGCCCGTCTGCTCCCCACAGTGGACCGGGAGCCCCTTTAGGGCGCAGACCACGGTTTTAAGTCTCTGTGTCCCACCCTAGCCAGACACCTGGGGCACAGTAAGTGCTTCCGGTCTGCTGGGGAGTGAATGAAGGAGGGAGAGCCTAGCCCCGCACTTGGCAGAGCAGAAAAAGGAGACTGCCCAGTCGTTGTTTGTTTTTTTTGAGACAGAGTCTCACTCTGCTGCCAGGGCTAGAGTGAGTGCCGTGGCGTCAGCCTAGCTCACAGCAACCTCAATCTCCTGGGCTCAAGCGATCCTGCTGCCTCAGCCTCCCGAGTAGCTGGGACTACAGGCATGCACCACCATGCCCGGCTCATTTTTTCTATATATTTTTAGTTGGCCAATTAATTTCTTTCTATTTTTAGTAGAGACGGGGGTCTTGCTCTTGGTCAGGCTGGTTTCAAACTCCTGACCTCAAGCGATCCTCCTGCCTTGGCCTCCCCAGTAGCTGGGACTACAGGCATGCGCCACCATGCCCAGCTAATTTTTTTCTATATATTTTTAGTTGGCCAATTAATTTATTTATATTTTTAGTAGAGATGGGGTCTCACTCTTGCTCAGGCTGGTCTCGAACTCCTAACCTCGAGTGATCCTCCCACCTCGGCCTCCCAGAGTGCCAGGATTACAGGCGTGAGCCACTGTGCCCGGCCTGCCCAGTCGTTTTCACTCTGGAAATGTCCTACCCTGAGCCGAGAGCAAGCAGCCCATGGCCCCGCAGACGAGAGCAGAACTGGATGGAACGGACAAAAGGCACGAACCTCAATGCTTTAGTCCCAATGCCGGGGACAGGTGCCCTGTCCACATGGAGGGGAAGGCTCCAACCCCAAGTCACAAACAGTGACAACACACATACGTGCACGAATGCACAGCGTGGGTCACAGTCCTTGAAGCCATCCTATGGCGCCCAGCAAGGCGGGGTGGAGGAGACAGGATGTCCCAGGACAGACTGTCAGAGCCTGAGCAGCGTGAGGAGGGCATCTGCATGAGGAAGGGGGAAGTGGCTGTGATAGCAGTTGGTGACATTCAGAGAATGGTGCAAATAAGCAAATACATTAAAGAAAATGGGGCCGGGCGTGGTGGCTCACGCCTGTAATCCTAGCACTCTAGGAGGCTGAGGCGGGCGGATTGCTCAAGGTCAGGAGTTCGAAACCAGCCTGAGCAAAAGCGAGACCTCATCTCTACCATAAATAGAAAGAAATTAATTGGCCAACTAGATATATGGCCAACTAAACATAGCCACCATGCCCGGCTAATTTTATATAAATATTTATATATATATTATATATTATTATTGCATTATATATTATTATATTATATATTATTACATAATATATATTTTATATATTATTTTTATATAATATATATATATATAATTTTATATAAATAAAATTATCCGGGCATGGTGGCGCATGCCTGTAGTCCCAGCTACTCGGGAGGCTGAGGCAGGAGGATCATTCGAGCCCAGGAGTTGCAGGTTGCTGTGAGCGAGGCTGACACCACGGCACTCACTCTAGCCCGGGCAACAAAAGTTAGACTCTGTCTCAAAAAAAAAACAACAAACAAACAAAAAAAGGAAACGGGATCCAGGCTCTGATTCATGTTAGACAGGGAGTTACAAATGCAGACGGGAGACAGCTCTGGGGCGTTGGACCGGCACTGCAAGTACCAGTACGAATTTACGATTTTCAATACATATAGTTCCATACAGAAATAAATGTGTTATGTGAATTCAGGAGGGAGCTGGGGTTCCACATCAGATCTGCACAGCTGTCTCCACCGGTCCATGCCACCTCCCTACACGAGGGGCGTGGCATCTCTTCCCCACCCGCCTCGGGCTGCGCGGAAGCCCCTCCCCCACCCCAGCTCACAGGGACCCGCGGATCCCTCCTCCGTGAGGCCAGAGCGCCGCGACACACTGCACACGACTAACTCAGCGTGCCGTGACCAAATCGAGGCTGGGGCTCCCCGTCTCGTATTCCCTGCATCTCCCGGGGGGCCAGGCACCCAGCCGTCCCGCTAGATCGCATCGGCTGTGCACTTGCTACGGGCTGCAAAGGCTTCGCATGCATTACCTCATTTACACCTTAAGACAACTCCCTAAAGGCTGTATTGCAGTCGTTCCCATTTCACACGTCGGCACACTGAGGTCGGGGAGGTTGACTGAGTGAGCCCAGGACCCAGAGCTAGAGCAGGCGATGGGACCAAGACTCAAGGCCAGGCAGTCTGATTTTCCAGGCTGTGTGCTCCTCACCTGGCTCTATCTATCCCGGCAGACTTGGGGTCCGTGCTCACTCCACACGCATGTCCCGGGGACAGCTGTTCTGATCTGAAAGGCTCCCCGTCAACCCAAGCCCCCACTCCGTGCTGAGCCCAGGTTGGAAGCGCATCTGCTCAGGCGAGCCCCCACCCCTACTCTGAGCACCCCAGGAGCACCCCTCGGGGCACAGCGCCTGCACCACGCCCTGACACGCGACCCGGGCAGCGGGGGTTCAGGGAACACGGCTCACCATTTGTTGAACTGGATTGGACACCCAGGAACAGTAAGTCAACAGGGCTAAATGACAAGGTGGTGTATTATTGCACAGGACATTGTGGCTCTCTATTTCTGGAATTTTCCAGGGGAGTTCCAGTTCCTAAAATTCCATCTTCTCGGCAGACCATTTGTCAGAATATGTGGCCAAGAATGTGGCCTGGAATTTGGTTTACAGAGCAGGGTCCCCACTGGACTGAAAAGGGGCGGAAGGAAGACAGGATGTGGGGTCAGTGCCCACAGCCCTGCTCGCCCGTGAGCAGGTCACAGCTTCTCTTGACCTCTTCTTCCGTCTGTAGAACTGCCATGGCGACACCTATTCTTACTAAATAAACGAAACAAAACGTGTGCATGAGTGCGTTTGGATTGCTTTGATGGAGAATCGCGTCGCAAAAGCCAGTTCCCATCAGCGGCACTTCTCACATTTTTTACTGACCTGTTTGGCAAGTCAATTTCATTTTTTGAAAGTAAAGGAAGGTTTCCATGGAGACCAGTGCAAAAAAAACCAAACAAACAAAAAAACACTTAGTTTTCAAGAGAGCAAACATCCTGAGGCCTTTCTATCATTTTGAAAAAGATGCATCTAGATATTTCTATCTTCTAGACTCTCTTTGACAACTTGCTCTGTGTGTGTGTGTGTGTGTGTGTGTGTGTGTGTGTGTGTGTTGAGTAGGGGTGGGGTGGGAGGCGCAAAGGTTTCCAGATTGTTCGAGATTCCACCTTGCGGAGGAACCAGGCCGGCTTACCTGGTGCAGCGCTGCGGGTCAGTTCCCAGGAGGGACAGGCCTCAGTGGACAGTCCAGTCGGGAGCTCAGCTTTTACAGCTGAGAAAGAAAATTTTCTTTCTCTTTCCTGTGTTCCTCGGTCCAGATCTGCATGCAGACCACTCCACCTTACCCCTCCTGCAAGGCGTTGGGTAGGGCAGATCCAAAATCCTGAGACCAGCTATGGGGAGCTTCGGGGGGACAGCGGCCCCCGGCAAGGAGCAGCGCTTGGTAGCATCGGTGACAAATCTATTCTGGTCTAGACGGGCCCAGGCTCCCCTGAACTTCCTTCTGCTCTCGCCAGAAGCCAGGATCCTTTTGTTCACCCTTAGGGCTGCCAAGTCAGGCCCGCTTCAAACCCTGGATGTTGTTTTCCTGCAGGCAATGGGAAAATGAGCTTGGAGGCGGGAAGGGAAATCAACAAGGAAATAAACACAGGGTCACCGCACCTTCAGGCCATCATTAGGCCCTGGGACATCATTCTGCTGAGACCGGTTCCTAAAGAGGCTACTGACTGAACAGGCCTTGGAATCCTGGGCATTTTGTGGGTTTTTTTTTTGTAATTTTTGAATATACAAAGAGGGCATGCACCAAAATCTGCCAACGCTGATTTTTTCTGATACTTTGTCAAATCTTTTAAAGATTTTCCATAGGCAGTGTTGCCCATAACTGCACACCAGCTCATGTTTGTAGACCAAGAAAAAGAACGAGCAAGTGTGTGGCTGACACTGTAAAGATTTTTAACTCTAAAAGAAAAAAAAAAGAAATGAAAAAGTCTTTTAACTCTAAAGATACAGAATTATTGTTTATGTATTTATTTATCAGCCTAGCTCACAGCAACCTCAAACTCCTGGGCTCAAGCAATCCTCCTGCCTCAACCTCCCAAGTAGCTGGGACTACAGGCATGCGCCACCATGCCCGGCTCATTTTTTCTTTATTTTTAGTTGGCCAATTAATTTCTTTCTATTTTTAGTAGAGACAGGGGTCTTGCTCTTGCTCAGGCTGGTCTCAAACTTCTGATCTTGAGCAATCCTCCCACCTCAGCCTCCCAGAGTGCTAGGATTACAGGCAGGAGCCACTGTGCCCAGCCACAGAATTATTGTTTAGATAAGGATTTCTTCTGCTCACTCTTTGACATCACCAGCAGCATCTTATCTAACATTTATTGAGTGCTTACTGTCTACCAGGTCTCCTGTGATAATTACCTGACCTGTATTATTTCATTTACTGCTCAACATAATCCCATAATTATTAAACTGGAGATTAGAGAGATTGAGCCACTCCTGCAAAATGACCCAGCTAGTTAAAAATGGAAACCTTGCATTTCTGGAAGTGTGCTTTTCTGAGTTTGGCTCTTCCCACAGGCTGGCTTAAACAGTTCTATATGCTGATAGCTCTGGTGATGGGCAAAGATTTTTGCTTAAATGAACTGTTAGCTCTGGGAGTAAAATTCTAAACAGAAACATGTACCATCAGTTAGTCAAGTGGTCTCTTCCCAGAGATGTGAGCTGGCACTATCTCATGTGCAATAATGCATAAAGAGCACACATGACCCAGGCATGGGGCCTGTCTAGTCACAGGTGGGCTGCTGTCTGCTGCCTCCCTCTCTCTGTTGTTCTGATTTACAAACAAGGAAGTGCACTGTAATCCTTTGGCCTCTCTGTGTGTTTTGGTCATGCCTGATCTCTACCTTATCCTTTTGACTCTAGGAGTTTACCTGTTTGAAGCTTCTTTTAATCAATAACCCAACAGAATGAATGAGACGAAGTTCCCAGCCTGGAAATTTCTGCCTGGTGAGATGAAATCAGAACACGTATTTTCAGTCCTCAGCTCACACTTCGACTGGCTTTGGTTTTATTGTCCTCATCTTGACTTTCAGTTCTTAGCAATTAGCTCTTCAGTGCCATGGCCGTTCCCCAGGGCGGCTGGCCGCTGGTCAAAGAAAACAGTTAATTAGGAGACAAAGCGATGCCCTCCAGCAGGGTCTAAGTTGTCTGGTTTCATAAATATATGAGTTGCGACATCAGGGCAGTTGCTTGCCCTTGTCACCCTTGGATTTGGCTTGGTGGAGCCTTGGGGTATTTTGCCCTGTGGCCACATGAGCCTTTAAACTTGAGGTTGGTCAGCTTTTTGTTCTTAACAGAGAGCGACTAAAGACATTTACTGGAATTATGGTAACAAAGAGGAGGATTGGAAAAAGTCCGGGCATTGGGTTTAGATAACGTTTCGTTTTTCCTTCCCGCTGGTTTACAACTAAGCACAGTCTCCAGATATGTTTACAGACTCCAGTCTTGGAGTTCTGGGATGAGGAAAAGCAATCTATAACAGTCAAATGGGCCTGTTCAACCTTATCATGTGAAATGAAAAACCAAAATGTTAAAAAAGAAGAAGAAAGAAAGAAAGAGCTGATGTAATGGAGGGTTTCAAGATTTTCATCTGCTTCACAGCTTTTCACCACCAGGGAACAATAACAGTAGCTTTGGGGACTGCTGGAAGCTTCGGGGTTTCCCATTCAGAAAGGCAAGGTAGATGGATTTCATTTCTCCTTCCTCTTTCGTGAACATCAGGATCAGTACTGATTGATTTGCTTCCAAGAGTTGAGTCCAGTCTGGGATTGACAACAAACACACACACCTCCAGAAACTTTTATTTTTTCTTTTTGCATGGTCATGTAACCAAAGCAGCTGACTTTAAAAGGAAACAGAGAGAAGTCATGGATGGAAACAGGACATATTAATTTAGCCTTACAAATGTGCCCTTTCCAAAGCCAGAATGACTCACTCCCTGGCGGCCCACAGCATGAAGACTGCATGTCCTCAAACCCCATGGCTTTAGATTTATCATTTCCATTTGGTTTCAGACTTTTCAGGTGAGTGACAGGTTCCAACTCAGCAGAAATGTCCAGATATAATTAAAATCCTAATCATTATGGGTAAGCAAACATAGTTCCACTATAGAGAAGAAAATGGCCCAGTTTTGGTGTCCCAAAAAGGTGACATGTCCAGTTATATGCAGAGAAAATTTTCTCATTTTTGGTGCATTTTGAAGGTAAGATATTAAATCTGAGAAATGTAAAGTGACAGAGGAGACATTTCTGTCACTGTGACAAAGAAGTCAGAACCAGCCAGGTGTGGTGGCTCACACCTGTAATCATAGAACTTTGGAAAGCCAAGGTGGGAGGATCGCTTGAGGACAGGAGTTCAAGACTAGCCTGGTCAACACAAAGGAGGAACTCATGTGAGCCCTAAGATAAAAACATCAAGTAATTTGCAAAGGAAAACCCATCAGGCTAACTGTAGACTTCTCAACTGAGACCTTACAAGTCAAAAGGGGTTGGGGCCCCATCTTCAGTCTTCTTAAACAGAATGACTGCCAGTCCAGAATTTTGTATCCTATAAAACTAAGTTTTATATATGAAGGAGAAAAGAAGACTTTTCCAGATAAGCAATCACTGAGGGAAATTGTCAAGGCCAGACCTGCCCTGCAAGACATACTCAGAACTGCTTTATACATGCATCAACATAATAATCACCCACCAGAGTAAAGCCACCCAAAAGCTGAAGCTCAGAGTCCATATAAAACAATAGTATGAGATGTAAAACAAAGCAATAAGGTACTACCCAACAGGATGAACAGAATCAATTCTATCTATCAATCAATGTGAACAGTTTGAATTCCCCACTCAAGAGACATAGGCTAGCTTAATGGGTAGAAAAATACAATGCAAGTATCTGTTATCTCCAGGAAACACATCTATCCCACAATAACTCATACAGACTCAAGGTGAAGGGATGGAAAAAATTATTCCATGCAAATGGAAACCAAAAGAAAGCATGTGCAGCATTCTCATATCAGATAAAATTGACTTTAAATCAACAATAGCAAAGAAAGACAAAGATGGCCATTATATAATGGTAAAGGGAGCAATTCAACAAGAAGATATAACATTCCTAAATATTTATGCACCTAACACAGGAGCTCCCAGGTTCATAAAGCAAATCCTATTAGATCTAAGCAAAGAGATAAACATCAACATCATAATTGCTAGGGACTTCAGTACTCCACTGGCAAAACTGGACAGATCATCCAAACAGAAAATAAAGAAAGAAATGCCAGACTTGAATGGGACTCTAGAATAAATGGGCCTAACATACATGTACAGAACATTTTACCCCCAAATTACTGAATATGCATTCCTCTCTTAGCACATGGAACATTCTCCAAGATTGATCATATCTTAGGCCACAAAAAATGGCTCAAGAAATTAAAAAAAAAATAGAAATCATATCATGTATCTTCTTAGTCCACGGTGGAATAAAACTACAAATCAATTCCAAGAGAAACACTGAATTCTACACAATGTACCATGGAAATTAACAACCTACTGCTGAATGATTACTGGATTAATGATGAAATTATGATGGAAATTAAAATATTTCTCAAACTGATGACAAAGGGGATACAAGCTAGCTAAATCTGTGGGATACAGCAAAAGCAGTCCTAAGGGGGAAAATTCATAGCCTTAAAAGCCTACATCAAAAAGACAGAAAAATCACAAATTAACAATCTAATGACACATCTCAAAAAACTAGAAAAGGAAGAGCAACCAAACCCAAGGGCAGCAGAAGAAAAGAAATAACTAAGGTGAGAGCAGAACTGAACAAAATAAAAAACAAGAAAGTTATACAAAGGATCAATGAAACAAAAAGTTGGTTCTTGGGAAAGATAAACAAAATTGACACACCTCTTGCTAGATTAACCAGGAATAGAAAAGAAAGGACTGAAATAAGCTCAATTAAAAATGTAAAAGGAGATATTACAACTGTTACCACAGAAATACAAAATATCACCTGTGAATACTACAAAATCTCTATGCATATAAACTCAAAAATGTAGAGGAAATGGACAAATTTCTGGAAACACACAACCTCCCAAGACTCAATCAGGAAGAAGTAGAACTCCCGAACAGACCAATAACAAGCAAAAAGATTGAAGCAGCAATAAAAAAAAAAAATCTTTCAACAACAAAAATAAAGCCCTAGACCATATGGATTCATAGCTGAATTTTACTAGACCTACAAAGAAGAGTTGGTACCCATTCTGCAGAAATTATTCCATAACATCAAGAAGGAAAGAATCCTCTCCAACTCATTCTATGAAGCCAGTATCATCTTGATACCAAAGCCACAAAAGGACACAACAAAAATTGAAAACTATAGACCAATGTCCCTTATGAATACACATGTAAAAATCCTCAATAAAACACTAGCAAACTGAATTCAACAGCATTTCAAAAAAATAACCCACCATGACCAAGTGGGCTTCATCCCAGGGATGCAGGGATGGTTCAACATATGTAAATCAATAAATGTGATTCACCACATAAACAGAGACAAAAACAAAGATCATATGATCATCTCAATACATGCAGGAAAAGTATCTGACAAAATTTAGCACCCTTTCATGATAAAAACCCTCAACAAACTAGGCATAGAAGAAACATATCTCAAAATTATAAAAGCCATATATGACAAACTCACAGCCAACATCATACTGAATGGGGAAAAGTTGAAAATATTCTAAGAACTGGAACAAGACAAAGATGCTCACTATCACCACTTCTACTCAACATAGTGCTGGAAATCTTAGCTAGAGCAAGCAGGCAAAAGAAAGAAATGAAGGGTATGCAAATTGAGAAAGAAGAGGCCAAATTATCAGACGATATGATCTTATAGCTAGAAAACCCCAAAGATTCCATCAAGAGGCTCCTGGAATTGGTAAATAAATTTAGCAAAATCTCAGGTTAAAAACCAATGTACACAAATCAGCAGCATTACTATACACTAATAACAGTCAAGCTGAGAGTTAAATCAAACACTCAATACCATTCACAATTGCTACAAAGAAAATAAAATACCTAAAAATATATTAATACTTAACCAAGGAGGTGAAAGCTCTCCACAAAGAGAACTATGAAACACTGAGGAAAGAAATTGCAGATGATACAAACAAATGGAAAAACATATCATGCTTATGGATCGATAGAATAAACATTGTTAAAATGTCCAAACTACCTAAAGTGATTTACAGATTCTATGCAATCCCCATCAAAATTCCAACATCATATTTCACAGATCTAGAAAAAATAATTCTACACTTCATGTGGAACCTGAAAAGAGCCTGAATAGCCAAAGCAATCTTAAGCAAAAAGAATAAATTGGGCAGCATCACATTAACAGACTTCAAACTATACTACAAGGGTGTAATAACCAAAACAGCATGGTATTGTCACAAAAATAGACATAGACCAATTGAACAGAACAGAAAACCCAGATATAAAACCATCCACATACAACCAATGGATCTTTGACAAAGCAGACAACAATATACACTGGGGAAAAGAGTCCCTTCAATAAATGGTGCTGGGAAAATTGGATAGCCACATGCAGAAGAAATAGGATCCATATTTCTCACCACTCACAAAAATTAATTCAAGGTGGATAAAGGACTTAATTATAAGGCATGAAACCATAAGAATTCTAGAAGAGAATATTGGAAAAACTCTTCTAGATATCAGCCTAGGCAAAGAATTTATGAAGAAAACCCCAATGGCAATCACAGCAACACCACAAATAAGTGGGACTTGGTTAAATTAAAAAGCTTCTGGACAATCAAGGAAATAATTAACAGAGCAAATAGACAACCTACAGAATGGGAGAAAATATTCACAGGCTATATATCTGATAAAGGACTAGTAACCAGAATCTACAAAGAACTCAAGCAAATCAGTAAGAAAAAATCAAATGACTCCATTAAAGCGTGGGTAAAAGGCATGAACAGAAGCTTCTCAAAAGAAGATAGACAAATGGCCAATAAGCATATGAAAAAATGCTCAGTGTCACTAATCATCAGGGAAATGCAAATCAAAACCACAATGAGATATCACCTTGCCCCAGTCAGATTGGCTTTTATTACAAAGTCCAAAAATTGGTGGGGGTGCAGAGAGAAAGGAATGCTTATACACTATTTGGTGGGACTGCAAATTAGTACAACCTCTATGGAAAACATCAAGGAGATTCCTCAAAGAACTATTAAAAAAGTCAACCTACCATTTGATCGAGCAATCCCACTATTGGGGATTTACCCAAAGGCAAATAAATCATTTTATCAAAAAGACACCTGCACTCAAATGTTTATTGCAACACAATTCACAACTGCCAAGATGTCAAATCAACCCAAATGCCCATCAACTCATGAGTGAATTAACAAAATGTGGTATATGTATATCATCAAATACTACCTAGCCACAGAGAAGGATGACTTAATGCCTTTTGCAACAACTTGCATGGAACTGGAGACCATTATCCCAAGCAAAGTATCTAAAGAGTAGAAAAACAAACACCACATGTAGTCACTATTAAATTAGAACTAACTGATAAGCACACATGTGCACAGAGGGAAGTAAATCTTAAAGGAAATCAATTAGGGTGGAGGGGGGAGGAGGGGATGGATGAAAACCTAACAGGTACAATGAACACTATCTAGGTGATGGGCACACGTCTAATCCTGACTCGAGCATTACAAAAGCGATCCATGTAACCAGAAACATTTGTACCACCATAATACTTTGAAATAAAAACAAACAAAAAAAGACAAGCCAGGGCAACATAGCCAGACCTTGTCTCCAACAAAAAAAAAATTGAAAGATTACCCACGCATGGTAGCACCCACCTATAGTCTTGGCTACTCAGGAGGCTGAGGCAGGAGGATCGCTTGAGCCAAGGAGTTCAAGGCTGCAGGGAGCTATGATGACACCACTGTACTACAGCCTGGGTGACAGAGCAAGACTCTGGTTCAAATAAAGAGAGAAAAAAAAAATTCAGAACCTGAGCTAGCTTTCTCTCCAGCCCACTTTCACTGTTACAAGATGCTCAGGGTGAAAACAGATTGGCTTTCACTGGAGGTAGAAAATGATTTCTTTGAGCCTTTATGAACAACTTACTTTCCTTTCTTTTCTCAAACTGTATCACTTCGTGTACCCACAAGACCTGCAAGTGAGAGAGGACCCCAAGGCCCCATCCTGAGCTTTGGATACCAATTCTGTGCCAACGGCCCCCATGTCTGTACCTCTGGCTCAGACCTCCCTTCTGGGTTGGCTAGGTGTACAAACTTCACACAGCCAGAGCAACTCTTCATCTTCTCTCCAGCCTCCCCTCCTGTTTCTCCATCTCCCCCTGGCAAGTGCCCAGCCTTCCTGGGCCCCTCCCTCACGTCCCTCACCCACCCCACAAGCACCTTCCTTCACCTCCACCCCCAACACCTACATCCGCTTCCACCCCAGCCCT
The DNA here is from genome assembly GCF_040939455.1 of Microcebus murinus. Classification (NCBI taxonomy): domain Eukaryota; kingdom Metazoa; phylum Chordata; class Mammalia; order Primates; family Cheirogaleidae; genus Microcebus; species Microcebus murinus. Next base: position 15,977,512 of record NC_134129.1, on the reverse strand, counting down.
GTTCCCCACCCCCACAGCTGTCTGACTCTGGTCCACTCCACCCTCGTCTGAATCTCTACAGCCTCTCCTGACAAGGCCCCCTGCTTCCCTTCTGGCCCCAGCCCCTCTATCAAATCTAGACTCCACATTCCAGCTGGACTAGTCTTTGCAGAAAGCAAGTCAGATTGTGCCATTAGCTTGGCCCACTAGGTGTGGCTCGCTGTGGTATTTCTCCAGCATTACCTCAGCTACATGCCCCTCTCAGCACAGTCAGGCCACGCTAGTTTGCTGGAAGTTTCTGGAACACGTCTGGCTTTTTCTCCATCTCAGCATTTGCTGTTCCTATACAGGTCTGTTCTGACCTCCTCTCTCTCTCCCTCTCTCTCTCTCCCTCTCTCTCTCTCACTCTCACTCTCACACTCTCTTTCCACCTAACTGGTTCTCATCTTTCCACTCACAGCTCCAATGTCATTTCTCAGGGACGTCCCTGGCCCCACCCACCCCTTGCCCTCATTTCCTTTGTAGCTCTTGATACAACTTGTCAGTATATTATAATATGTATTTGCATATTTGCTTACTATTTAACTTATAACACCCACTCATACCAACCCCTCCACCCACAACCAGGTTTCCTTCCACGAACTTGGAGCTGGGTCTATTCTGCCCACAGCTGTATGTCCAAGGCCTGCCTAGTACACAAAGTTTTTTTTTAAAAAAACTGTTGAATAAAGAAATGAGTAATTAAATAAGACACTCTTATTTTTCTCTCAATTCGGGTCACTTAAGGAACTTGAGTTTCTTAAATAGCTGTTGAGAGCCACTGGCCTGGCCTGTTCTTATTCAGATGCGGATTTAGTTTTCCCCTTGCAGACGTAGAGAATTGGCAAATAACTGTGGTCTTAGTCCTCCTTTCCGAGGATCCACTCTCTATGGCTTCTGGGGTGCTGGTCCTCCGCCCAGGGAAGGGCTACTGTGTCTCTGGCCGTCCACGCTACATTTTGTGATTCACTCTCCATGAGAACAACTGGGCAGAGTGGAAACTGTACTGTTACAAACACTTCTGGCGACTAGCTTTAGGAAACCAAACACCATTTAGATTTAGAACATCAGTTTATGGGGAAAAAATGTGTCCCAGATTCTAGCAACCAGCATACCCTCCAAAAAATGACTCAGAACAAAAACTCCAATTGGGGAGTTTGCCTGTTTTGTGTTTTATATGAATTTGCAAAAAAAAAAAATGGTGACTCATGACTGACCACCCCCTCCCAGACACTCATGTGAATTTGGGTCCTGGTTAGCATGCGTTGGACAACTTTGGGAATGCCTACGGGATAATTTTCATTCACACATGTATTTACATGCGCTGAGGCAGAGCCAGGAAACACTTCCTGTCCATGTTAGGAAGGGACTTCCGGTTCACCCGGAACCGTTCGTTCTTCCCGCCTCCCCCAAGCGCCTGAGTTACTGCAGCCCAGTAGGAGTAGTCTGATTGGTGAGATCGGGAGTTCCCGGCCAATGTGATTGGTGCGATCAGGAGTCCCTGACCAATCGGATGGGTGCTGTGAAACATGTCCTTTCCTGGGCCCGCTTACCTGCGCCCTGGGTTGCTGCATTGAAAAAGCCAGGACCTCCTTTTCTCTGCCTCTTGGATTCTGTGTGCAGAGACTTGGAGGGCTGGGGGGAGACGCCCGTCCAGCCTCTGGTCCCCCTGTTTTAAGCAGGCCACGCACGGACAGGGGTGCCAGGCCTGCTGAGCCAGCTCTCTGCTCTCTTGCCTGCATTTTCTTCCTTGTCACTTTGGTTGGTGGAGTCGTCAGATACTTGGAGATCATAGTTCAGGCAGCGCAGGATAAAGTCCTGAGTCATTATCATCGATCCAACTCTTCAAAAAGCTGAAACAATATTTAAGATCCCCAGTGGGTTTTTTTTTTTTTATTTCTATTATTTCTGTCCTCAACCAGATTGGGACTCTCCACCCCCAAGCCCCAACTTTCAGTCATTTGGATTGCACTATAAATTGTTTCTTGATAAACAACTTTGCTGTATCTAGTTACAAAATGCTTAGGAAAATATTGATAAATCTCACGCTGGCATCAGAAAGCATGTAGATCAAGCATTTGCCCAGTCTGCAAAACCGGCGTTAAAACGAAGTCTTCCTATATGCTAGATTTTTAAAGGAAACTTAGGCAAAATCGCTGAGGAATTTTATACTAACCGGCTTTGCTATTTGAGCCAACCCAGTCAAATGCACACTTGTGTGTCCTGTCTCTGTAGCTAGGAGTTCTGTCCTATACTTTTGTCATCATCCTAACAGATTTGCAATGCTTTGCTCATGTAGAATTATTCCATCTTGTCATTGAAGACGGCCAGGCCTAGAAGGATAGGATGCCTTGCTCACAATCACGATGAATCTTGGATCTGGGCACACGATTCCAACATCTATCTCTCAAAGCTGCCCTAAATCGCAGATTGCTTGCAGAGGCTGAAGTTTCTTCTAAATGGTTCTAAGAAAACTCAGCCTGCAATTTCTGGGGAAATGCCATCTTTTTCTGTATCTATATCCCTAACATGCCTCTCTTGATCCTATCTTAAAGGGACTCTTTGGACAGAGGTTGGGCTAAAAGCAATGAAGATAAATAAAATGTGTTGTTGCATCAAGAAAATAAACTTTTCTGTGCAATGCCTCTAACTTTTTAATCAGGGTAGGAAGAACACATAGATTTGAACTCTTTCAGGAAGTTACAAATTTTAGAAATTTTGAGCAATTTGCTTCCTAGGGATTAGGAAGATGTCATCTTTACACTATTTTTTTTTTTTTTTTTTTTTGAGACAGTCTTGCTCCGTTGCCCAGGCTAGAGTGCCGTGGCATCAGGCTAGCTCACAGCAACCCAAACTCCTGGGCTCAAGCGATCCTCCTGCCTCATTCTCCCAGGTATGCACCACCATGGCCGGCTAATTTTTTCTATATATTTTTAGTTGTCCAGTTAATTTCTTTCTATTTTTTTAGTAGAGATGGGGGCCTCGCTCTTGCTCAGGCTGGTCTCGAACTCCTGACCTTGAGTGATCCGCCTGCCTAGGCCTCCCAAAGTGCTAGGATTACAGATGTGAGCCACCACGCCAGGCCTTACACTACATTGCTTTATTTCATGCATTTTTTAAAAAGTTAAAAAACATTTCTCTTTTAAATCTAACTACCTCCCCCAAGGCTCTGTGCAATGCCACGGGACTAAATATTGTATATTCTGGAACAAGCAATGGGGGAGAGAACCAAGCTGTTGTCTTTCAGGCTGTAGCTTCCTCTAGGATTTAATTTCCAGCCCCGAGGATACTGTCAACACTTAATAAATGAATAAAACAGCAATACTAAATAGCACGAATGAAAGGAACAATGCAAAGGCCACTCCAGACTGTTTTTCTCCGGGAAGAAATGCATGAAATTATCTCAGCTTTTGGAAAAAACCCCAAGATACTATAATGGCACTTACCTCTATTTTCAGGGGACAAAAGCCTTTAGACTCCTTATTTTGAAAAAGCCCGGTTAATTGCACTGATTAATTAATTGCATTGTTTGATTTTCAAAAACCCCATTGCAATGAAAAAGCGATCGGAAAACACAGAAGAGCACTTTCTTTTTAAATGTGGCGTTCTCTCAACTCGTTCAGACAGCTGGACCCCATTTTGTGTTTGTTTTCTCAAACAGATCCTTCGTGTTCTAAACCAGATCCAGCTGTACGCACTAATTGTATTTAGTGACTAGGTTGGATGTTGTCTTTTTGGGGAAAAAAAATCTCATTTAAGAGGAAAATGGGTGCTTCATTCAACCTCGCTGTGGTTGCATTATGACTTTAGTCTCAATGTCACGCTTTGCCCAAGAAAGCTCGTCTTGGTAAACCAGCCTGTGCCGATGTCCTGGCCCTGTCGCACGGTTACAGGAGGGCAGTCACGCCAGATGGCCCCTAACGACTGTCAGATGGGTCTGGTCCTCCTTCTCCACTCTGCTTGCTCAGAATGCATGTGTACATACGGATGCTTTGAGATATAGAGATTGATTATTTTTTGTTTAAAAAATATACAAGTAAAACATTCTCGGTGAAAAAACTAAAAGTCTGCAGAAAAAAAGGCCTCAGTAAGCAGTGTCAGCCTGCCTGTTCCTTTAATACCCGGTGACAACAGCACACACGTACACACGCACGCACAAATACACACCCTTATCCCAGTCTCTGGGGGCAACCTATATCTGTATCTATAGCTCTATCTATTTATCTATCTATGCCACAAATGATTTGCAGCTTGTATTCATTATCTAATGTTGCATAACAAATCACTTTAAAACGTAGTGGCTTAAAATAACACTCAGGATTTACTATCTCTGACAGTGTCGTGTGGATCAGGAGTTAGGGAGTGGCTTTCCTAAGTGGTTCCAGTTTGGGGACTCTTATGAGGTTGCAGCCACATGTTGGCTGGAGCTGAAGTCGTTTGAAGACTTCACTGGGGCCGGAGGACCCACTGCCATGGCGGAGACATGTGCTGGCTGATTGTCGGAGGAGGCCTCAGTTTCTCTTTATGTGATGTGGGCCTCTCCGTAGGCTGCTCGAATGTCCTCGTGGAATGGCATCGGACTTCCCTGTAAGGAATGACTCGAGAGAACAAGGTGGAAGGTGCAATGCTTGTTATGACCTAACTAACCTTGGAAGTCACGCATCATCCAGTCCACCGTATTCTATATTGTCACCCAGGCTAGCCCTAGTTCAGTGCAGGAGGGGGCCAGAGACAAGTGCAAATCCCAGAGACTAAGCACAGCTCACACCGCTCCCATTAAGAGGCCGAGTCGACCGGGCGCAGTGGCTCACGCCTGTCATCCTAGCACTCTGGGAGGCAGAGGTGGGAGGATCGCTCAAGGTCAGGAGTTCAAAACCAGCCTGAGCAAGAGCAAGACCCATCTCTACTATAAATAGAAAGAAATTAATTAGCCAACTAATATATATAGAAAAAATGAGCTGGGCATGGTGGCGCATGCCTGTAGTCCCAGCTACTCCGGAGGCTGAGGCAGGAGGATTGCTTGAGCCCAGGAGTTTGAGGTTGCTGTGAGCAAGGCTGATGTGTTCACGGCACTTACTCTAGCCTGGGCAACAAAGTGAGACTCTGGCTCAAAAAAAAAAAAAAAAAAAAAAAGAGGTGGAGTCCATTTCCCCCTCCTTAAGTCTAGGGAAGCCTTAACAGGGGTCCTCAAACTTTGTAAACAGGGGGCCAGGTCACCGTCCCTCAGACCATTGGAGAGTGGGGCGCACATTCCACACATGGGCACTGTGGGCCCGGGACGAGTCGGCTGCTAAGCAGGACAGGCAGCGGCAGCAAAAACACCCGGAGGGCCGGATAAATGTCCTCAGCGGGCTGCATGTGGCCCACGGGCCGTAGTTTGAGGACGCCTGGCTTACAGCTTGCTTGGACCAACAGAATGGGTGGAAACGACATTGTGCAAATCGCAAACCAAAGCCTCCAGAGCATTTATTTGTCTTTTCGGCTCTCACCCTCTTGGAACGCATTTGCCATGGGAGCAAGCCTGGTCTAGCCTCTTTAAGGATGAGAGGACAAGTAGAGAGAGAAAGACCAGGTAGAGAGACCTGTCCCCACTGTCCCTGCCTAGGGGCACATGTTAGTGAGCCGGGCCAACAAACATGATGTCTAGCAGAGTTGAGTTGTCTTAGCTGAGTCCACCCGCAGTGCCAGCCAGCAGAATCAAGAGCAAATCAATGACTGTTGGTTTAAGGCACTCTAGTTTTGTGGATGGTTTGTTACATAGCAACAGGGAATTGATACAATATGATAAACCATGGTCTATGTCAGTGGTCCCCAACCTGTTGACATCAGGGACTGGTTTCGTGGAAGACAGTGTTTCCACGGACTGGGGTGGGTGGGGGTGAGCATTATTGCCTCAGCTCTACTTCAAATTGTCAGGCGTTGAATTCTCATGGGGAGCCCGCAACTTGGATTCCTTTTGTGCACAGTTTGCAGCAGGGTTCGCGCGCTCCTATGAGAGTCTGATACCACATATTTTTTTTAAATGTTCCAAAATGAAAATTTCATACTATGAAAATGTCCTAATTATTATTATTATTTTTTTTTGAGACAGAGTCTTGCTTTGTTGCCCAGGCTAGAGTGAGTGCCGTGGCGTCAGCCTAGCTCACAGCAACCTCCAACTCCTGGGCTCAAGTGATCCTCCTGCCTCAGCCTCCCGAGTAGCTGGGACTACGGGCATGCGCCACCATGCCCGGCTAATTTTTTCTATATATATTAGTTGGCCAATTAATTTCTTTCTATTTATAGTAGAGACTGGGTCTCGCTCTTGCTCAGGCTGGTTTCGAACTCCTGACCTCGAGCGATCCTCCCACCTCTGCCTCCCAGAATGCCAGGATTACAGGTGGGAGCCAAGAAATGTCCTAATTATTTATCATATCTACCATCAATGGACAGTTAGGTTGTCCACAAAATTTTTGCTAATGCAGGAAATGCTTTGAGAATAGTCTCTCTGTTGCTTAGATTCGTAGAAGCAGAGTTTCTGGGTAAAAGGAATTAGAGATGTCATTAAATTATTTCAAGTGTCAGAAATGGTTGTACCAATTTCTATCTCATTGACGATGTATCCAGTTTTAAAGGCAAATCCTAAAAAAGCTTGTTTATGCCCACTTCCTGAATTTGCCTTAGCTCAGAGCTGGGGCATTGGCAAATAGCTGAGAAGTGGCATAGGAGTGCGTGAGACTCCTATTTCCCCTTAATACAGCGAGGACAGACCAAGGAGCTGGGGCGAAACCACGAAGGGTAGGCATGCGAGCAAGGAATAGATGGGAACTTGAAGGAGGTCGGCTTCTCTCCTAGAATCCAGACCCCTTTTCTATCTCAGAGCTTTCTTAGAAATAAATTGAATGGACAAGGCTGCCAACTAAAAGCTTTCTTGGAAACAACAACAACAACAACAGTTATGATCATAATCAGCACTAAGTCTGAAGCATGAGAGATAACCATAGTGACTGGGGTCTTGTAGCAATGTGACATTAAGGCCTTTAAATCGAACTTGTCAGTCAATTATTTCAGCCGAGGCATTTGGATGAACCCCAGGCTGCAAGAGACCCTCGGTGACTCTAGATGCATAAGCAGTAACGCCTAACACTCACCACGTGGCAGATGCTATTAAAAGAGTTTTCCAGATACTATTGCATTTAATTCACACGGCAGATGAAGGCACTACAGCATGGAGGAGCTGGGTAATCTGCTCAAGTTCTCAGGGGTAATAAGTACAGGAGCCAGCGTTTTAATTAGCTCTCTCCCAGAGGCTCTGATCGTGTCTGCTTCTGTGTGGTAGACCTGCAGGCTGCTCACTCTCTCTCCCCACTCTTCCTTCTGGAAGAGGCTGGAGATGCATCCACTTCCTGGCCTCCCTTGCAGGTAGGACATGCCCAGGGGACCCACGACCAGCTAATGAGACCTTAGGGGAAGTCAGCAGGAGGATGCTGGGGACCACTTTCCTTCCTAATAAAAGTAGGTGCCTAGAAAGAAACCTCTCTCTCTCTCTCTCTGATCTAAGTCTACCGATTTAAATGTTAAGCTCATAGATATATATATAAAAAAAATACCTTCACAGAAACATCTAGAATAATGTTTGTCCAAATATCTGGGACTCGTGGCTGCGATGGTTAATTTTATGTGTCCACCTTGCCTGGGCTAAGGGATGCCCAGATAGCCGGTAAAACGTTATTTCTGGCTGCGTCTGTGAGGTGCCCGGGGAAGAGCTTAGCATTTGAACCAGGGCACTGAGTGAGGAAGATCCGCCCTCTCCCGTGGGAGTGGGCATGAACCAGTGAGTGGAGGGCTCGAACAGAACAAAAAGGGGGAGGAACAGCAAATTCTCTCTGCCTCGAGTTGGCACACCCATCCTCTCCTGCTGTCAGACAGGGGGAGCTCCTGGTTCTCAGGTCTGTGAGCCCTGGAACTTACACCAGCAGGTCCCACCTGCTCTGTCACCTTCTGCCCCGCCACCCTCCCCCGTCACCATTGGGCTCTCAGACCTTCCCACCCACTGGATCACTGGCTTCCCTGGTTTTCCAGTTGGTAGATGGCAGATCATGGGACGAGTTGGCCTACACAATCGTGTGAGCCCAGTCCTATATAATCAATCAATCAATCAATCTACCAACCTACCTGTCTTTCTTACTGGTTCTCTTGCTCATTAGAGCCCTGGCTAATACAGTGGCCTTAGCCCCGTTGACACATAAAGTTAACCATCCCAGCAGCACAGCCGACTGACAGCCACTGACTGCCCACGCCAGGGCTGTGCTTCCCTGGAGCTGTCCCTTGTCACCTGCTGAGCGCAGGACGGGTACTGGAGCCAGGTCACCCCTGGCCACATGGTCCCCCAGCAGCAGCCTTTGCTGTCACCCCCACTGCAACCCAGCAGAACCCGTTCAGAGCTGCACTGCGGGTGGGAGGTCTTTCTACCCCACCCTCCTTCCATCCGGCTCTTCTTTCACAGGTGTTCCACTTCGATTTCAAATCTAATTCAAATCTTCCCCCCCTTTCCAGCTCTCTCCTCCTTTTTCTTTCCCAGGAAATGTAGATCTAGACATATAGAGATATATGTATATATAGCCACCAGAAAAATCTTTTATACTAGTAATGAGGTTTCCCAGCTAGTTTGCATGGGACGTTCTAATTCTTCAAAATCCAGATGTAAATGAAAGTTGATGCACAGCTAAAAAAATATTTCAGAATAGCATTTTCTTTTCTTTCTTTCTTTCTTTTTTTTTCTTTTTCTTTTTTTTTTTTTTTTTTGAGACAGAGTCTCACTCTGTTGCCCGGGCTAGAGTGCCGTGGCGTCAGCCTAGCTCACAGCACCCTCAAACTCCTCGGTTCAAGCCATCCTCCTGCCTCAGCCTCCGGAGTAGCTGGGACTACATGCATGCATGCACCACTGCGCCCGGCTAATTTTTTCTATATATTTTTAGTTGGTCAATTCATTTCTTTCTATTTTTTTAGTAGAGACTCAGTCTCACTCTTGCTCAGGCTGGTTTCAAACTCCTGACCTTGAGCGATCCTCCTGCCTCGGCCTCCCAGAGTGCTAGGATTACAGGCGTGAGCCACCACGCCCGGCCCAGAATAGCGTTTTCTATGCTTAATGACTCCATGGATTTCATTTAAATAAGAAAAATAACTAGAAATAAGGGAATGATACAATTTATTGGTACATTGGTAGAAGTTAGAGTTAAATACTTGTAGGCAGCCAAATGGACCAGCCCAACTTTGCAGTTTAGAACACCTCAATTTCTACTTGACCATATTTATCAAGAGCAAACTCAGGACCTCAGTGAATTTGAAAAGAGTTACTCTTTCAATATAACAAAGGTTACCAGGCCAAAGCAAAGATCTCAAACCTCTGCCCCTCCGGCATCAATAGTGAATGAAGGAGGGAAAAATTCTCAGCTAGTCGTGTGCTAATTTTAGAATTGCCTGGCCTAGGACCTGCAGCCAACCGAAGTCATGCAAACACTGTGGATAAACAATGCCACGCCAGCTGCTTTGGACTGGCCAAACATATGGCAGGTGAAAGCGGACGAGATTTCCTCTCAAACATTTGTTTGTTATTCTTTCCAATCTTTGTTCTCAGAGGAAAAAAAAAAATGAGATTGGCCAGAAATTTGGAGCAGCATATTATTTATTTGCTTCTTTATCTATTGTTAAGTCTCTTTATATTAGTTTTGCCACATTAAAAATGAAAGCATCCTCATCGGAGAAAAAATTTCAGCAATCTAGAAGTGGATAGAGGGAAAGTGAAATTCCCCCAGGCCACCCTGCCCCCCCCCCACCATTTCATTCCCCTCCGGCTCTATGTCCCCTTGGCAGAAGTAACCACTGTTAGGCATTGGGTCCCTCCACTGGGGCCCCCTTTCTAGTGCTCCAGCCCTGAGCTATTGGACAACGTCACCTCTCCAGGCTACAGCCTTTTTTTTTTTTTTTTTTTTTTTTGAGACAGAGTCTCACTCTGTTGCCCCAGCTAGAGTGCCGTGGCATCAGCCTCGCTCACAGCAACCTCAAACTCCTGGGCTCAAGCGATCCTCCTGCCTCAGCCTCCCGAGTAGCTGGGACTACAGGCATGCACCACCATGCCCGGCTCATTTTTTCTATGTATTTTTAGTTGGCCAATTCATTTCTTTCTATTTTTAGTAGAGACAGGGGTCTCGCTCTTGCTCAGGCTGGTTTCGAACTCCTGACCTTGAGCGATCCTCCTGCCTCGGCCTCCTAGAGGCTACAGCCTTTAGATACAGCATCAAACGTAAAAAAATACCATCCTCGTTGGAAGTCAGCTAGGGAGGGAGAAGTGAGTTGGTTACCACTTGCCATTTCCTCTGGGACTAAACCAAAACATAAACTTGCTGTAACCACAGATTGGGAAATCAGTTGAGTCTATTTCTTTGTGTTTATGAGGACAGTCACAGAAACTACTCCCGGTAGATGGTCATGCATTTATAGCGAAGGAAGGAAATCCCCAGCCTGCCTCAGTATCCCCGGCCAACACTCGACATCACTCAGATGGCATTTTGATTCATGATTCCTGGTGCTCACTGTGGTCATCATCTTTCTTCTTGGACTGTGATTTTAAAAACCTTACTCAATTTCCGTGTCTGTTCCGTGAGTTTCTCACACTAGGCCCTGAGTAATCACAGTCCGTCACGAATAGCTCTCCTTGCCCTAAGGGAAGGTGAGCAAGTAGCTGGAAAGGTGGAAGGTCACACTGCGTGGAGAGGAGCCACGCGACAGCCCGTTCTTGTCACCAGTAAGGGTGTGATCTGTAACTAGTATCACAGACGCAGCTCGGATCCCAAACTGGCCACGATATATTTTCTTCCATTTCTTCTTAAATTGTTCATGCGGCCCGAGAGTACTATTTTGTTCACAGGGACATTTTGAAACCTCCAAGCATCCTCAAGAAAGCGGTCACATTTGAAGCCAGGGGATACAGGTGGTGGTTTCTTTGTTTACCGAAAGAAAACGAAAAATGAAAGAGAGAAAAGCCCCATTTTTTTTTCTGATTGAAAAATAATCCCAGCTCATTCTTAAAAGACAAAACAGAAACATAGAAAAAAAGAAAGTAATTAATGACCCAAAGATTACAGTTAATTACATTTTTGTGAATATCATTTCAGACATTTTTCTCTGCATTGTTTACACAAAGATGTAGCTTCGTTCTTAAGCCTGCAACACCTTAGAAGGGTGTCAAGGCAAAACCAGTTGTCAGAAGGGAGGCGTGGATGATCACGAATTTACTTGGGCCCAGAAGATGGTACAGAACATGGCTTTGCCCTTGGAGTGGCATTGCAGGGCAGACAGAGCCATGCCTGGTGGGCATCCGGCCCTGAGCACCTTCTCTGGTTTACTTTCTCTTCTCCCCTGTCCCCTGCAATCCTTCCAGCCTTTTCTACCCCTTGCCCACTCCCAAAAGGGCCCGGCTCCATGCTAGAGGTTCAGGGCCCATCTTGTTGCATCCTGAAAGAGCTCCTTTTCCTTACTAAGCAGAGAGAAAGAGGTCGCAGGGCTGCACCGAGAGATCAGCTGTGAAGAACTGCATTCAACATCAAGTTCATCTTGAGGGCCAAAGTCCACCCTGCGTGCGTCTTCTCCACACACTTGCACCCTTCTCCACCGGAAACTGCCCAGAAAGGCAGGGAACGTGACTCGTGCTGACACTTTCCGGCTAGCAAGAGACATCTATAAAACTCGAATTGTATCATCATTTTTTTGACGATCAGGCCAGACTCCCACCCAAGCCATTCCCTCTGAGGCTTGATGTTTTTACCCATGAAATGAGAATAGTGATATCTTCTTCACAGGGTTTTTGAGAAAATAAAATGAGGTGCATGTAGTTCAAAGAAGGCCAAGAGTAAGAGCCTTCCTTCTGGACAGCTAGCTAACAGTGCCCCAAGAGGTCTCCAAAAGTATCAGTGCCCAGATGTTCTAGGATATGGTTTTTAGCCTTGTAAATCCAGAATTTGGATTATTTGTTCATTTAGATACGGCCTTGGTGTGAGTGTTGGTGTTGGGGAAGACTCACATTATCACAACTCACTAGAGACTGAAATGTAAAGAGGAATGCCATTTAATAAGCAATAAGAACTATAACTTGTTTTGTTGATCAGCAAATCTGTCGGGAAGATAAGTTACAAGCAGAAGATTCCGGAGCGAACTGGAAACAGAGCTGGGAATTTTCTGGGTAATCTTAGTGGTTAATGTCTTCTAAGTATGACAGCCTGTGGGGTGGCCATCATCCCTATGGGGACAGCTGCTCAGTGGACTGGCTGCTGGAGTGTGTGGATTTAGGCAGCATTTTTTTCTGCACAGTTCCTAGATAAGCAAACCTTGTCTTTCCTTCTCCCTGCCAGGAGAGTGCTCAGCAGGGCTCAGATTTAGACATGTTAACATTTCTCATTAGGTCACAGCTTCTACTTAAATCATCTTATATGTAGTGCACTAGTTCTATTGGAAATTAATATGTATTACGATGAAACAGGGTGCCATAGTAAAAGAAGTTTAGAAAACACTGAATTACACAAGCTAAATACTTAAAAAAAAAAAAAAACCAACACAGAATTTTCAGGGGCTTTGAATGTGAACTGTCTACCTTGTTTAACATTTCATTCTAGCTCTTTAAAAAGGAACACTCACTAAATCTCTCTTGAGCGAATGGAGGAAACACCCAGACAGTCTTTCTATGCGACCTAGGGCAAGCCACTTAAACTCTGTGTCTGGTTTCTTATAGTCAAGACAAGGATAATAATATCTACCTCATAGGGTTGTTATGAGAAATAATTGAGTTAATATAAGCAAAGTGCTTAGAGCATTGAGCATTATGAGTTTGCCATTGTTATTAGTAATGAATTTTGTATCCATTACTTCCATACTTGTTTATATTTTTACTACATATGTGTGCACACATAAACGTATGTACTACTATTTTGTGTGTGTTTACAACTTTGAACGAATGGAATCATAGTGGATCCATTGATTTTCAACTTTTGTTTGTGAGATCCACCCATATTACTATATGTATTTCCAGTTTATTAATTTTCACTTATATGTAATACTCCATTATATAAATAACTGCAACTTCATTTGTTATTCTCCTTTTCTTGGGCATTTAGGTTGTTTCTAGTCTCTATTATGAATAATTACACTGCAAATATTCTTATACATGTCTCCTTGTAGACTTCACATATATCTGCCTGGATAAATTTGTTTTTTCAGTTGAATTCTTACAGAATGATCTTATTATTAAGTTCTCAGGGGGATGATACAGTTTACACAGCATACGAAAAACATGATGCCTGGCTCAGAGAAGGCACCCTGTTCTTCCATGTGCTTTCTTTCATCTTCCCAATCAAAGCATAAACGCTAATCAGAATGGGAAATGGGAGAACTGAGCAAGGAGGTGATTCTTCTAAACAGCCTCATGACATTGGGGCAAAGTGTTCATTCTTTGGACCTCAAGTTTCCTCATTTGGGGACACGAATGGTTATCTTTTAGGTCCTTTCTACACCCCGGAGTCTTTATGTGTGTATTCTACAGGATCTCAGACTGCCTTAGAGCAAAGACAGCACTCCATAAAGGCTTGTTGATTGAAATGGGGCCAAGGTGACAAGATGGGCTTTCAAAGAGCCGTTCCATGAGGACCAGAACAAAGTGTTCCCGCAAGGGAGCAGAAGAATAAATGACTAATATGAAGCTTTTGGGAAACCTTGAAGCAACAGGGGAGACGTCCCCCAAAGCAGAAACTGGCTAGATTATCACAGGAGAAATATCAGGAAATTGCACAATTTTGTAGGAACGAGATTAAAAGGGCTAATGGAAGGAGACATTCCACTTCCAAGAGACAGGAAGCAAGAGGCAAGAGCCAGTTGTTGCTCAGAGTGAAACAGTGTGTGAAGTCAACAGGCTCTAAACATCCTCTCCCCCACAAATAGTCTGTTCTGGCTGGAGATTTTTAAAAATAGGACAGAAGGTTATCACTCCCACCAGCAGACGAAATGTTCTGGTGTCTCCTTTTCAGAGTTCTCTTCTTTGACCCTGCCCCCTCCTCTGATCACCCTCATATGGCCAGTGGTGTCACGCCCTCCTGTATTTTATCTCCTCGAGAGGGACCTTTCATATAATAATGCAACCAAGTCTCCTCTGGATGCCACAAAGAAATGTTGCATTATAAGGACTCACCTTGTTCCCCTTGGTCCTGAGTGGAACCAATACCCGAGAGGGCAAACAAAGGGAGCCAAAATCGAGATACCGACATGATTATACCCCCCAGAAAAGAACATTTCCAACCGTGGCTGAGACTGATGGTTATCTCCTAACCTCTTTTCTTCTCTTCTGATAGAAACTGAAGCCAGGAGACGTGGAAGTTCAGCCACAGGACCCATTTCCCAGCCTGCTTTGCGGTTAGGTATGGGCATGTGACTAGGATCTGGCCAATGGGATTTGGGCAGAAGAAAAATATGTAAAAAATTTCTCACCATGCCCTGAAAGGGAACAACTGTGTCCTCCCCTTGCTTTGGGGTTGGAATGTAGATGCTGCAGGGCTTGAGCAGCTTTTTTGGGCCACCTTATGGACTGAATAGTGTCCCCGCCAAATTCACATGATGAAACCCTGACTTCCAATGCGTCGTATTTGGAGACACAGCCTATTTCTGCCTGAAAGTCAGGTGTGATGGCTGGAGCTGTAGCAGCCACATTGCAATGGTGAAGATGTCAGCCCTAACACCACTGAGCTGTTGAACCTATGTCAGAAACTATCTAAATGACCTGCTGAACCTGACATCCTTGAGCTTCTGAACCTGCCAGCAACTGCAGGCAGGGAGTTGCCCTCTCTCTCCCTGAAAGCCAGGGAGAGAGACCTCACCAGAAACCAGCCCTGCTGGCAGATTGGTCTTAGATTTCCAGCCTCCAGTACTGTGAGCAAAGAAATTCATGTTGTTTAAGCCACCAAGCCTGGGGCTAGCTAATACAGGCATGGGATAAAAGACACAAGTTGAGGCTGATAGGACAGTAAAATCAGAAGGAACCTGGGTTCATCGTGGTGGTTGTGGAGTTGCCATGCAAGCTCCGAATACCTTCCTGAACCTCTACAAGAGTGTACAAACCGTCTATTAAGTCACTGATATTTTGGGGTCTTTGATAAAGTATCAAATCTTGTATCCAAACTAATACAGTGCCCCTCCTGGGTCGACAAGGATTGGTGTGCAAAGTGAAACATTCCCCTTATAGTATATTTGTGATTTGTTATAGTGTTTAACTTAACTGTACAGCAATGTCAATTAATATTCATCCATAGTGAAAGTAAATCATTTTAAAACATGTACTTTTTGGTTGCAACCCATTTAAGATCCTCAACTGGGCACTGATGGCATAAACTATTGTTTGAACTGAGGTGAGCTCTACTAAGTATCTGCTCTCCAAACTAGTATCCTTGCTAGGAGCTGCTTGCTCCTCCTTCTTCTTTTCAATAGGAAGGAGATTTGGGGATTTGGAATGTCTGCCAGAAAAGGATAGGTCTCCATGGTGTCTGGGATGCTTCTGACTTGTAGGCTCACACACTCTCAGGAAACTAAGCAGAGACACGAAAAGCACGATCTGCAACTGCTACCATCAGCAACATAAGAAAAAGAACTTATGTCTGGGAGGCCGAGGAGGGCAGGTTGCTCGAGGTCAGGAGTTCGAGACCAGCCTGAGCAGGAGCGAGACCTCGTCTCTACTATAAATAGAAAGAAATTAATTGGCCAACTTATATAGAAAAAATTAGGCTGGGCACAGTGGCTCATGCCTGTAATCCTAGCACTCTGGGAGGCCAAGGTGGGCGGATTGTTCAAGAGGTCAGGAGTTCGAAACCAGCCTGAGCAAGAGTGAGACCCAGTCTCTACTATAAATAGAAAGAAATTAATTGGCCAACTAATATATAGAGAAAAATGAGCCGGGCACGATGTCGCATGCCTGTAGTCCCAGCTACTCGGGAGGCTGAGGCAGGAGGATCACTTGAGCCCAGGAGTTGGAGGTTGCTGTGAGCTAGGCTGACGCCATGGCACTCACTCTAGCCTGGGCAACAAAGTGAGACTCTGTCTCAAAAAAAAAAGAATTTATGATGGTGGAAATGATTTTGCAGTGAGCTTAAATTCATCATACTGGTTGGTTATCTTTGATTAAAAAAAAAAAAACCTCAAGGTTTAAATCAGTTCCTCTCTTAGACTGTGTAGACACAGGCTCTACAATTTATACTTAAAAGCAACAGAGTGAATATTATTGAGAGAACGTTTAAAGTTGACAGAAGGGATATGTCGAGATAATTTACGTTTTGGAACATAACACGATTCTGGAGAATGGCTTGGCGGCCTATGAGCTGTTTACACAGCGCACATGTGTGTATACACAACGCACTTACAGACTCTGCACGATTTGTCTTGCACCTCTCAAAATTCCTCTTCAGAGTCAGGGCTACCTCTGCCTTTGCTTATTTCCTGTGACATTTGCTATTCCTCCGCATCTGGCCCGGGTCCTTTCCTCGCGTTTTATAATAACCATCCCACCCGTTAAAGATATATGGACAGCCACCCGCTCCAACTGTTAGTACTGCTCTTAAAATGCACGACAAGGTCTTTGCTGAATATTTTAAGGATTCACACAATCAAGTGTAAACTTTCAATTTGTCAGTCCTCACATGTGGGAACCTGTCCCCTCCTACGCAGGCCACCTCTTATTCCTCCATGTCAAAGATGTTCCCTTTCTTCAGCTTAAAAAAATAAAAAAATAAAAAAAAAAAACCCATTCACTTATTGAGCATCTATTATGTGCCAGTTGTGGTGTTAGATTATTTTGGATACACTGTCTTAACACACACAGAGTAGGCTTTGTTGGTATTATGTATCCAAAATCACACACTCCCTTATTCTTTACTAACAGAACCTGAATTTTTTGCAGGAGAAATGGACCCACGCCAGGTGCGGTGGTGCCACCATGCCCAGATGATTTTTTTTTTCTATTTTTAGTTGTTTGGCTAATTTCTTTCTATTTATAGTAGAGACGGGGGTCTCTCGCTCTTGCTCAGGCTGGTCTCGAACTCCTGAGCTCAAGCAATCCTCCCGCCTTGGCCTCCCAGAGTGCTAGGATGACAGGCATGAGCCACCGCGCCCGGCCATACCCTTGTTTCTAATGCAGCCTTTTTCTGAACACGTCAGCCAGAGTGATCCTTTCAACACGTAAATCAGACCATGACATTGCTTTGCTCAAAACCCTCCACTGATACTCCAATTAAAATGAAAACCACGCATGCATTGATGGGCATGGGCAATATATGTAACCTTAACATTTGTACCCCGATAAAATGCTGAAATAAAAAAAAAAATAAAATAAAATGAAAACCAAAGTCCTTTAGTGCCTCGTGAGGCCTTGCACGATCTGTCTTTATGTCCTACTGACCTCTCCCTTGCACACTCTGCCCTGGTCACGTGACCGCTTGTGGCTCCTTGTGCACATCAGCACGTCCTGGCCTTACGCCTTTGCAATGGCTGTTCCCCCTCCCTGGGACTCTCTTCCCCAGGCACCTGCAGGATTATTCCCCCCTCACCTCCTTCAGTCTATGCTCAATGCTATTTAAATCTCTGCCCACCCCCTCCCCACAATTCTAATCCTGCTTACTCAAATCTACCTTTTTTTCCCCTGCATCACACTTACCACCTTCAAACATACGTAATTTACTTACTTAAGTCTTTTTGCTTATTATCTATTTCCCTCTGCTAAACTGCAAACTCCAAAAGTAGAGGAATGCTTTCCTGTTGTTCTGTTTTAGGATACATCCTGAATACCTAGAACCAAACCTGGAACATATTAGGTGCTCATGTAAATAATCGTTGAATAAATATCGAATAAACGCATAAATGTTCATGGCGGTGTTATCTGTGGATGGGCTGTTGAAGACGATCTGCGTGCTCCCCACTGCAACAGTGGTGGGTGAATGTCGAGGTTGGGTATCGTGAGCTCTATAACATAATGCGATATGCAAATATTGAAAAGCACATGCACAGAAGGACAGTATTCATTTTGCAAGCACACAGATACACAAAAACACACAGGAAACATATCATAATGGGTTGGGGTGGGGGAAGGGCAAGGGGAGTGTGGGAAAGGAGATAGAAAGAAGAGAAGGAAGGAAGAAAGAAAGAAAAATGGAGGGAAGGGAACGTATGGAAGGGACTTCCCAAGGACAAATTAAAATAATGCATCATGAACTGAGGAGTGGGAATTAATTCAACAGTAGGCAGGTGAGGTTCTTAAAAAATGCACTATAACAGGGGTCCTCAAACTTTTTAAACAGGGGGCCAGGTCACTGTCCCTCAGACTGTTGGAGAGTGCGCACTGTGGGCCCAGGACGAGTCGGCTGCTAAGCAGGACAGGCAGCGGTGGCAAAAACACCCGGCGGGCCGGATAAATGTCCCTGGCAGGTGGCATGTGGCCCCCGGGCCGTAGTTTGAGGACGCTTGCTTTAGAACTTTTGCTAACTCAAATTGCTCTTCCCCTCCATGAATCAGAACAGAGGTTCACTGTGACTTTATTTCTCAGGTGAGAGACCTGAAGTTCAGGTTGAATAAACACTATAGGAGCCAAGACTGGGAATACCCAAGACTACGACGCTCTGCACCTCGTAAAGGGACACTGTGACACCCCCAGTCTATAAGCGATTGATGGCGTAGCTGCGACAATGGCCAAGTCAGCCGGCCAGCTCTGCAATTTATTTCTTCCAGTTCTCCAGCTTGTCCCAAGACTGATGGGTTTTCTGTCTCCTGCACTAACTGCTTCTTTCCTTCCCTCTTATATCTTCTACCAATAAAATGTTTCCAGGCCAAGCACAAAATTCTCATGCAACTTTCTTTTTGCAGCTTAAAATCAATGATGGGCTTTGTGAGAGTTTACGAAGTGGCTTGCACACTTAACACGACGAACAAACGAAATCAAAACAAATCCCAAAGTAAAGAGGCCAGTCGTAAGAAGCATTGAACGGAAGGGGCTCAGTCCCATGTGGTTCATATATTCTGGAGTTTTCCTGGAATCGAGCCTCACATTTCTCTGAACAGGAGGCATGCAAACATTTATTATGAAACTCTCCTAGGCTGATATGCATGCAGGGGCCAAACATTCTGGTTCCTAATAACACACAGCAGGTCCTTACCTCGTGCAACTCTTTCGGTGCTTGTGTCTTACACCATTTTATTTATACCCCAAACTCTAAAATGAATTATTTACTGCCTTTCATAAAAACACTCATCGGGGCAGGAGGGTGAGGGGAGGGAAGAGAAGCTTCCCTCTTCTTCTGGAAGCTCTGCTGTTTAGGAGCCTGGGTTCTTGCATCTGGGTCTGAGCTGCATTCAAGATGCGTATGAGAGTTGGGAGATGATGGGGCTGAGCCTTAAACCGAAACAATGAGAACGCCTGTGGTGAGCTCTTTTAGCAGCTGGGGAAACTGAGGTTAGGACCGAATGGAGGGACTTTGAGGGTGAAACTTGCAAAAGGAATCGCACTCACTCACTAAAAGAGGACGGGTGGAGAGGTCTCTAGCTGTCTTTCCCTCCCGCGGAGCTGACGAAGCAAGTCTTCCCAAGGTCTCAGGATAAATGGCCCCAGAAACATATGGATCATATTTTCCCAGAAACTCAGATGTCTTTTACAACGAAGTGGAAAACTGCTCCGAAAATATACACCAGCGCTAACCCTATTTCCCCAATGCTTCCAGACGTATTTTAAGCTATTTCGCTGATTTTTTTTAAAAACCAAGTAAATCTATAGACTCGACTATGTTCTTAGCTCCAATAATAAATAATAATAAATGGGAGCTTTTCAACCCTCCCGGCTGGATTTCCCTCAACGTGGCAGGCCTGGCCAAGGTGCCAGGCAGCCAGAGCGCCTGGGGACAGTTTCTAGGAACTGTGGGTTATTGGTGGCAGCTGCTGCTCCCTGCTATTGTAACCTTTTCTACCCCAGTCTATTCCCCAGTAAAGGGGCCACATGTGCGGCTTAAGACAGAGGACGATACCTCGAGGGAGAGAACATTCGTTGGTTCAAAACCATTTTTTTCATCCGTTCATTCTCTGCATCCAGCAAAGATTTGTCAAACACTTACCATGCACCAGGCACTTTACAAGTCCTGGTCGTTTCATCTTCTATCCACGTGGACTGTATGAGTTTGCTAAAGCTGCTGTAACAAAATGCCACCAACCGAGCAGCTTAAACGATGGGAACGTATCCGCTCACAGTCCTGGAGGCCAGAGGTCCAAGATCAAGGTGGTGGCAGGGTTGGCTTCTTTTGAGGAATGCAAGGATCTGTTCCACCAAGCCTCTGGTGGTTTCCTGCAATCTCTGGCCTTCCTTGGCCTATAGAAGAAGCATTGCTCTGACCTCTGCCTTCATCTTCATATTTGTGTGTGCATGTCTGTTTCCCAATTTCCTTTATCTAGGAGATCGTAAGTCATATTGGAATTAGGGGCCACCCTAATGGCTTCAGTTTAACTCGATTACCTCTCTAAAGACCCAATCTCCAACTAAGATCACATTCTGAAGTACTGGGGGTTAGAACTTCGACATATGGATTTGGGGGCCACATAATTCAACCTATAACACGGACTGACCAATATCTGATTGGCTGCTTACGTCTCTACATCGACCCCTTTGAGCTCTAAGAGGGTCTTCCCTCTGCTCAGCTCTCTTCTCCCAAACCTGGGAGCCAGAAATACTTAGAAATGCTTTAGGGAGTAGAAATTCTATTTAGGAGCTGTACTTGGACCTATGGGACCATTTGGTAGATTCTGCAAAAGACCATGGTAAAAAACCTACTCCTAGGCCGAGCGCAGTGGCTCACGCCTGTAATCCTAGCACTTTGGGAGGTCGAGGCCGGAGGATCGCTCAAGGTCAGGAGTTCAAAACCAGCCTGAGCAAGAGTGTGATCCTGACTCTACTAAAAATAGAAAGAAATTAATTGGACAACTAATATATATAGAAAAAAATTAGCCAGGCATGGTGGCTCATGCCTGTGGTCCCAACTGAGCACCAGTATGGTCTCGAGTGCTCTAGGCTACCTGCATTTTTTTTTTTTTGCATTATGTAAAATATGATTTGAATATTATTTTCTTTCTGTCTAACTAACAAAACATCATAATTGAGTCCAAGAGAGCCAAGGCGAGTTTAACAAAATCGATATGTTATCTAACACGGAAAGAAAAATATTCTAAAGTATTATTTTCAGATTTCTTTAGCCACGGTTAAACATTTAGTTCCTATCAATAATCAGAGAATTCCAGAGCTGAAAATGTCTTTGGAAATCGACTCATCAAACCTTCACACTGAACTTGGGAAGGAGTTAGCCCGGAGAGAAGGCTCATTCAAGGTCACGGTCAAGCTAATGCTTGCCATGTTCCCCAGGGTTCTGCTGAGCTCTCTAGATGAGCTCATTTTTATATTTGGCTAGTAAGGGGTGAGTTGAGATGTGAATGCAGCTCTGGGGACTGACCGGGGTTTGCAGCCAGCCCCAGGCCCCAGGCCATTGTTTTTCCACTATCCCTCCCAGCTTTCTGTCTCGCCTTACTCCCCACCATACTATGCACAAAACTGCTAGAACAATCTCTGCAAAGTACGACCCTAATCATAACATTTTTTTCTGCTTGCAAACCTGCAATGGCTTTTTTTTTTTTTTCCTGCTGAGGTTAGTGCAAATTCCTCACTTGGTATTGCATGCCTGTACCAGAGATTTCTAGTCTTGCTTCTTATAGCTCTCTTGCAGGCACTGCTACACTCTTCAGCCAAACTGGGCTACAAGCTCTTCTCTAAAAGGAGCCTGTCTCTTCCGCCTTTGCCCAAGCTATTTTCTAAACCCGAAGTGCCCTCTTCTTTCCTTTCCTTTAGAAGAGTGTAAAAATTCTCTGTGCGTTTTTCTTGGTCTTCTAACAGATATAATTGAATGTGCAGAAGCCGCTGATTGCCTCTCAATGCCCATCTCTCTTTCATGTTTTAGGACTAGAATCTTTGAGTTTCAGCTAGCCACATAGCTCCTCAGAGTGAAGGCACTTTGCAACCTCTGTCATGCCACATTGTCCAAGGCCCTGTGAGCAGAAACAATGTGTGCAATGACTGGGTCACACCTAGGAGGAAGAAGGGTGTCCTCCCTTCTCCTCCTCCCTCTTCTTACCGGATGAAATGCAGACCAAATGGACGAGGTAGGAAGCTGTGTGGTCTGCAGCCATGCAGATAAAGTGCCACGAAAAGAGATGGCAGAGCTAGGGGTTAAAAGCAGGCTGGCTGGTCCCCAACACAATAGAGCTGTCATAGCAGCCCCAGAACTATCGAAGTAGGAAGAGAGAAATATTTCCAACTTGTTTAAACCACTGCTTGGCTTTGGTAAATTCTTGGCCGTCTCTGTTACAGCAGCTAGTTGTATCCTTATAAACTCACTCTCGTTTCTTTGACCACCTACAGCCCCTTTGCATTTTTCCTAAGGCATTTCTTAAATTTACCATGTGGCAGAGCAAACATGGAGTTTTAAGTTAGACAGCGCTGGCTTTGAATTCCAGCTCCCCCACGTCTCAGCTGGGCGACTCTGGGCTAGTCACTTAGTCTCTCTGAGCTTCGGTTTCTTTACTTGTCCGTACTGACGGCGACCATGCACAGAGTAACGTCCCATCATTCTGAGCTGCCTCCGCAGGGTGATTGTCACCAGGCTGTGAGGACCTCGTGAGTCACCCTTCCCTGCTACAGGAAAATACCGACCACAGAAACCAAAACGTTCCCATCTGCCACTCGGGCCCCCCTCCCACGACGCTAACGGGAATCGCTGACACACCCTGCAGGTCTCCCTTGGCTACGATCTGGGCTGACCACGGCCTCTTTGTGGATGCTAGGCTGTGATTCACCCTTCCCCAATCCAACTCCGTGCAGAAAGAGATGGTTATGATTACAAGTTCCCAGCTCACTCTGCATGCACTCACACATGCTTGGAGTTACAGGCACTTGGGGGGGGGGTCACATGGTCCAATCTGCATGAAACCAGTGGGGCCCTGGTGGGGACTTCCTTCCACGGCCTGTCTCACCAGCAAGCACCCAGCCCGTGCTCAATGCCTCCACCTCCCCACGCGGCAGCCTGTTCTGTTTTCGACAGCACACGCATGACAAAGTTCTTCCTGATATTTTTATTTGCTTCCATTTCTGGAAGGCTCATCCCTTAGGAATTTTAACTCCCAACACAGCATGGGATAATTCAGGGGCTATGCCCTGCAGGGACCCAATCTAATTCCTTACATAGATCCTCGGCAAGGTTATATTGACACGGGGACTTAGTACAGAATTTCTTCTACTATCTCACACGTGGCGAGTGGTTGCCAAATGTTTCTCTTTTTTTAAAATTTTTTATTTCCAATTAATTCCTTTCTATTTTTAGTAGAGACGGGGTCTCGCTCTTGCTCAGGCTGGTTTTGAACTCCTGACCTTGAGCGATCCTCCCGCCTCGGCCTCCCAGAGTGCTAGCATTACAGGTGTGAGCCACCGTGCCTGGCCTGACAAATGTTTCTGATGAAGCAACTCTATCACTAATAATTTTTGAGCATCCATCTCCTAACATATATATTTATTTATATATAAATTTAATATAAATACATATATGTATTTATTTATATATAAATGTACATACTATAATGTACACATATATGTGTACATATATAATGTAACACATACTACTGTGTTAACATATTTATATTATAAAGTTAATGAGACACATATAAAATATATATTAAATAAGATAAGAAAAATATAAGTTAAGCCCGAGCGCAGTGGCTCACGCCTGTAATCCTAGCACTCTGGAAGATGGAGGCGGGTGGATTGCTCGAGGTCAGGAGTTCGAAACCAGCCTGAGCAAGAGCAAGACCCCGTCTCTATTAAGAATACAAAGAAATTAATTGGCTGACTAAAAATATATAGAAAAAATTAGCCAGCCATGGTGGCACATGCCTGTAGTCCCAGCTATTTGGGAGGCTGAGGCAGGAGGATCACTTGAGCCCAGGAGATTGAGGTTGCTGTGAGCTAGGCTGATGCCACGGCACTCACTCTAGCCTGGGCAACAGAGTGAGACTCTGTCTCAAAAAAAAAAAAAAGAAAGAAAAAAGAAAAATATAAGTTCAAATATTTTGTACCCACATCCCAAAGGACCATCTTGCATGTTCCCTGGGCTGCCATCTGTCTCTTTGGAAACCACTGAACTATGGTTTTTCCACACCAGCATGCAAGCCCTATATGTGGGCAGAGAGTCTGTCTTTTGTTCACTGCGGTGCCCCCACATTTAGAACAGTGTCTGGCACACGGGAAACACTCTGTCAATGCTTTTTGAACCAGGGAGTGATTCGCAAACCTTTACTTATAGCAGAGATTCCTCCTTTCCAGTTGTCTACAGACAGCTTCACCTGGGTCTCCTGGGGCATCTCGAACCCAAAACCTGCCCTGCTGAGCACTTCCTCCCCATCAAACATCCCCAGTGTCTTCCTCCACCAAAGCGTCATCGTTTGCTTCTCGCTGCCTGCTTCACACCTGTCCCCACGTGGCTAAGCTGGCTGAAGTGAAACACACAGCCAAACTGACTGCTGTCCCTTGAAACGAAGGACCAAATGTCTCAGGTGGGCCATTGCCCGTTCCTGGCAATCCTAACACATGTGCTGTCCACCTTCCTCTCCTGATCTTGTGGCTGCTTCTTGACACTTTCTCCCTTCTTCCCAAAACTCCAACACCCTCCTACTTCCTGACTCTCAGCTGGATATTTTGCTGGGAAAATAAAAACAGCAGGAGACGACCCTTGTGGGCTTCAAGCACCAATGTCCCCACCTTCTGCCTCTCCTCCTCACACAGGGAGTGGGGCCTGTTCTGGAGACCAACCCCTCCACTCCTCACACAAGGCTTTGACTCCTAAAATTCCCCACTCTTCATCCTGCATCATGAGTTTCCCCCTTTCTACCGAGTATTTCCCATCTCCACGTAAACATGCACTGAAAGAAAACAAAGTAGAATCCCCCTCACCCCCCACTCCCCTCCGGGTCTCCTCTTCTCTTTCTGCACTTTAACACCAAGATTTTTGAAAGAGTCACCTCTAGTCCTTATCTTCCTTTAACACCCCCCACTCTTTCTCTCGTTTTGTCACCACTTTGCCAAAACATCACTTGCCAAGGTTGCCAGTGATCTCTGTCTTGCAAAGTCCAATGAGCAATTCTCCAGTTTCCTGTTACTGGATCTCTTAGCAGCATTTTGCCCAGATCACTTCCTCCTTCTTGAATCGATTTCTCTTCTTGCCATGGGGACAGCACCCTCTCAGATTTCTCCCACTCAGCTACTGGGTCACGAGTGGCCAAGCACCAGTCCTGGGCCTTCTCTTTCCTGTATATATTCAGCTACCTGGCTAATCTCATGCAATCCATGATGTCAAACATCTTCAGATTTATATCACAGCCCAAACCTTACCTGTGAACTCCAGAGTTGAGTATCCAGCTGTTTCTCCATATTCTTTCCTGGATGGCTAGTAGGTTTTCCAAGTATAGCATGTCTGAAACAAAACCTTTGATTCCCTCCTCCTCCTTTTTTTTTTTCCTTGAGACAGAGTCTCACTTTGTTGCCCAGGCTAGAGTGCCGTGGCATCAGCCTAGCTCACAGCAACCTCAAACTCCTAGGCTCAAGCGATCCTCCTGCCTCAGCCTCCAGAGTAGCTGGGACTACAGGCATGCACCACCATGCCCGGCTCATTTTTTCTATATTTTAGCTGTTCAGCTAATTTCTTTCTATTTTTTTCTATTTTTAGTAGAGATGGGGTCTCGCTCTTGCTCAGGCTGGTCTCAAACTCCTGAGCTAAAATGATCATCCTGCCTCGACCTCCCAGAGTGCTAGGATTACAGGCGTGAGCCACTGTGCCCAGCCCCTCCTCCACCTTCTTAAAAATCTATCCTCCCAGCACTTCTCAAGCTCAATATAGGGCACCGACTCTCGCCTGTGTTCTCAGGTGAAACACCTAGGCCTGATTCTCGATTCTTGCTTTTCCCCACATCCAATCCCCCAGCCAATCCCGATCTGCCTATCCTCAGAGTGATAAAAAGGCCACTAACTTCTTAACACTTCCACTGTCACAACCCAAGTCTCCGCCACCCTGTTCTTTTGCCAGGACTTCTGCTTTCCTTCTTGTGTCTCTGAAATTTTTTTCCATACCCCACAACCAGAATGATTTTAAAATAACAACAAAGACGTAAGTCAAATCGTGTCTCTTTCTTGCTCAAAGTCACCTGATGGCTTCCCATCGCACTATGAATGAAATCCACACTCTCCGGCCTCGGGGTCAAGGCTGTGGGAGTCCAGCCCCTCCCCGCCTGCTCTCCCACTTGTGGTCCATGAGCAAGACTCTCCTGTTTGAGCCACCTGTTCTTCGTGCTCACTGTTCGCTGAGTATCTTCACCCCCAACCCCCAGGGCTTCCTGTGGCTTCTCATTCACTCTTTGCTCTAGTGTCACCTCCTTGGAGAAATCCCTGGTTCTTGCATGAACAAACATTGTGCTCCAACCTTATATTAGGCTTTATTTTTCTTCGGAAAGCTTGTCACTACCTGAAATTATATTCCTTCTTTGTTTATTTACTGGCAATCCTCTACTAGAATGTAGGCTCCTGAAATTAGGGAATTTTTTTTTTCTATTTTGTTCAAAACTGTATTCCCAGTGCCTAGATTAGTGCCTGGTATATAATGGGTTCTCAATAAATATTTGTTGGACGAATTTATATATTTATTTCCATTACTCAAAAGACATTTGGGAGAGTCGTTCTAGTGTTTTCTTGCTCAGGCTAGTTCTGTTCCCCCTAACTATGGGTTATCAATTGCTTTAGTCTGGACAGGGCATGGTGGCTCATACCTATAATCCCAGCAATTTTGGAGGCCAAGGTGGGAGGATTGCTTCAGGCCAGGAGTTTAAGACTAGCCTGGGCAACACAGCGAGACCCCATCTCTA
The DNA here is from genome assembly GCF_040939455.1 of Microcebus murinus. Taxonomy (NCBI): domain Eukaryota; kingdom Metazoa; phylum Chordata; class Mammalia; order Primates; family Cheirogaleidae; genus Microcebus; species Microcebus murinus. The sequence continues at coordinate 15,950,452 of NC_134129.1, read as the reverse complement.
CAAAAAAATTTTAAAAATTGGTGAGACATGGTGGCACATGCCTGCAGGCTTAGCTACTTGGGAGGCTGAGGCAGGAGGATCACTGGAGCCTGAGAGTTGGAGGTTGCAGGGAGCTATGATCACACAACTATACTGCAGCTTGGGGGACAGAACCAGACACTGTCAAAACAAAACAAAACAAAACCCCAAGTTTGCTGCTATCTCATGTAGAGAAGATGGATGCAGGGAGATCAGAGAGGAGGCTTCTACCCCTAAAAAGCTCAGGGGCCATAGTGGCTTGGGCAGGGTTCGTTGTCCTCATTAGACTGGGAGAGACTGGAGAGCTGGGATGAGATCCCATTATTTATTTATTTGTTGGAAACAGGGTCTTGCTCTGTCACTCAGGCTAGATAGCAGTGGTATCATCACAGCTCACAGCAACCTCAAATTCCTGGCTCCAGCAATCCTCCTGCCTCAGTCTCACGAGTAGCTAGGACTATAGGCGCATGCCATCATGCCTCGCTAATTTTCTATTTTGTGTAGAGATAGGCTCTTGCTCTTGCTCAGGCTGATCTAGAACTCCTGAGTTCAAGCAACCCTCCCATCTCAGCCTCCCAAAGTGCTAGGATTACAGGTGTGAGCCACTGCGCCTGGCCTGGGACCTCATTTATGCCTTAACCCCCAGCATCCCACATTGTACCCAGCACAGAATACAGCAGGTGCTTGAAGGCATTAAATGAATGAGGCAAGTTGTCCCACCAAGAGCTTCTGAAGTCAGAACTGTTTGTTTTTCTAGGGCCATGTCTTATTTCATTTCATGTTGCTATAAATGAATACCTGAGACTGAGTAGTTTATAAAGAAAAGAGCTTTAGGCCAGGGGCAGTGGCTCACGCCTGTAATCCTAGCACTCTGAGAGGCCAAGGCGGGAGGATCGCTCAAGGTCAGGAGTTCAAGACCAGCCTGAGCAAGAGCAAGACCCCGTCTCTACTATAAATAGAAATAAATTAATTGGCCAACTAAAAATATATAGAAAAAATTAGCCAGGCATGGTGGTGCATGCCTGTAGTCCCAGCTACTCGGGAGGCTGAGGCAGGAGGATTGCTTGAGCCCAGGAGTTTGAGGTTGCTGTGAGCTAGGCTGACGCCATAGCACTCTAGCCCGGGCAACAGAGTGAGACTCTGTCTCGAAAAAAACAAAAATTAAAAAAAAGAAAAGAGGTTTAATTAGCTCAGGGTTCTGGAGGCTGAGAAGTTCAAGGGCATGGCCCTGGCTTCTGACAAGGGTTTTCTCGCTGCATCACAACATGGCGGAGAAGGTCAAAGGAAAAGTAGACATGTGCAAACAGGGGAAACTGAGGGATGCCCTGGCTTTATAACAACATGGTCTTCAGGGAATTAATCTATTTCTGGGAGGACAAATCCAGTCTTCTGAGAGTGAGGACTCACTCACTACCGTGAGACCAGCACCAGGCCATTCACGAGGGACCCACCCCGTGACCCAAACCCCTCCCACCAGACCCCATCTCCCAACATTACCACGCTTGGGATCAAATTTCCACATGAGCTATGGTGGGGACAAAGAAACCACAGCAGGCCAGATTTTGGAGGGTTTTGTTTCCAGTGGGCAAGGTTTGTTTTCTATTTTTCCTAATTGAATGGCCCTTGGGCCACATTCTGAGGACAGCGTGGGTGTTTGCACAAGGGGCCAACACGATCAAAATCAAATCTGATTGTGAAATTGCTTTTAAAATTACCTTTGGACATAGAAAACATATGTTGCAAAAAAAATAAGTAAAGACTACACATTTTTTCCAAGGCAGGCTGCCTTAGGTAATCAAGTAGCCCAAGACCCCAGGTACAACTTAGGAGGCAATCAGAATGGGTTCAGGACCTAAGTCAAGTCTCTGACGGTCAACACCCTCCTGTCTGGTTCTAATTTGAAGATCAAAAAAATAAAGAGCATTTCAAAACTTTTTCAAATCAACATTTGAATGATAAGGTCATTGAAAGGATTCATTAACATGTGAGTTTATTTATAAATAAATAGACCAGGCGCGGTGGCTCACGCCTGTAATCCTAGCACTCTGGGAGGCTGAGGTGGGAGGATCACTCAAGGTCATGAGTTCGAGACCAGCCTGAGCAACAGTGAGACCCCGTCTCTACTAAAAATAGAAATAAATTAATTGGACAACTAAAAATATATGGAAAAGAAAATTAGCCGGGCATGGTGGTGCATGCCTGTAGTCCCAGCTACTCGGGAGGCTGAGGCAGGAGGATCGCTTGAGCCCAGGAGTTTGAGGTTGCTGTGAGCTAGGTGGACGCCACAGCACTCACTCTAGCCCGGGCAACAGAGTGAGAATCTGCCTCAAAAAAAAAAAAAAAAAATATATATATATATATATATATATATAAAATTAAGAAAGGAGAATCTACAGGGAGATGTGGGAGGGGCAAGTGGTAGTTCTTTAAGCTCTCTGTAAAATTAGGTGGGTCTATGGTCTCTCAGAGTTATTGTCAGGTTTCAATGAGATATTATTAATAATAACATCCCTAAAATGCTTACCATAGGGTGACACTCAAAAAATGTTAGTCCCACTGTTTTACCTGCACCATTCTCCCAGCTGTTTTCCAGGCCTGTCATCATGACACGATCACATTTCTCCTCCTGTCACATCTGGATCCCAATATGACTGTCATGGGCACCTTCCTCCATAGTAATGTCAAATATTGGCATTATTTTTCATAGAACTTTAAATACTTCAACATTGCGTTTAAGTTTTCTTTTAGGCAAACTCTAATGGATTTTTTTCATAGACCCTGAAATGTTCATCTTTTTTTTTTTTTCAGATGTGAGACAAAAATAAACATGTTTTGACTATAGAAGTTGATTGTTTTCCTTCTGATTTTAAAAGCAATTCAAACATGTGTGTGGGCCCCTAAAATCATTGTGAGCCCTGTGAACTGCGCCAGGTTAGGATTGGTGGTATGGGAAACAAAAAGGTGAGTAACAAAGTCCAGCACCTCTCTCTTATATGAGAAGTTTGACTTGTTACCCCAGTGGGTTTTCCTGGCTCCTTGACCATGCAACCCCTTCCACGGGGCTGGGAGAGGAGACACAATATAAGATTTGTCCCTTGAAACTGAAGGAAAACATGGTCTACATGAGCAAACATGAAACAGAGCACAGGGCTTATCTAACAAGGCAATATATATTTAATAGGCAATATATATATATTAATTAATATGCCTATTATTTAATAGGCAAAATATATATATACATATATATAGACAACATATATATTTAAAGGCAAAATATATTTAATATATTCCCATCCACGCACACCTAGGCCTGGCGTAAGTCCTGCCCAGGGGCCTTGGGTAATGAATGCCTGCACACCTGCTTGGGACTGTCACAGAAAACGACGGCACCCAAACCCGACCTCAGGGGCCACCGGGCAAATCAGGAGTAGCAGCAGGTCACTCGCTGCTCACGGGGGCAAAGCCAAACTGAAAGAACTGGGGGTCGCTTTTGGGGGCAGGTGATTGCTGGGCCGTTAGTGAGTGTCCAGCAGAGATGCATTAATTGGCTGTCTGTGCTGCAGGCATTTTCCACGCAGGGCAGTCTGCCTTTAGCGTCGCCAGCGCATGTTGGGAATTAGTGCGTCAGGCTAAGGTGGCACGGCCCAGAGCTTCTGGGACTGAGCAAACCAAAGGAACCTTCTGGAAGGTCTCTGGATGTCTCTTCTTACCCCGGAGGATGAGCCCTGGTGGTTCCCTGCTAGCCTTCTTCCTAACGGGGCTATTTCTCAGTATTCTGGGGCTAGGACAGATGAGGAAATGGTGAAAATAGGTTACTCTCTTATGAACCCATCTTGTCTTTTAATGTCAGTTTCTTCGTTTCATTATCAGTTAATTGACAAGAGGCATGGCATGCATTCATTCACGCATTCATTCAACAAATGTTTATTGATAGCCTACTGCAGGGGTCCTCAAACTATGGACCACAGGCCACATGCGGCCCACCCGGTGTCTTTGCCACCGCTGCCTGTCCTGCTTTGCAGGCGACTGGTCCCGGGCCCACAGTGCGCATGTGTGGAATGTGCACCACACTCTCCAACGGTCTGAGGGACAGTGACCTGGTCCCCTGTTTAAAAAGTTTGAGGACCCCTGGTACTGCCTGCTAAACTCACTCCTCTAGGCACTAGGAATACAGCAGCGAACCAAATAAAGTTCCCTATACCCCATGGAGCTAACATTCCAGAGTGGAAAACAGATAAGAAACAAAAACACAGCACCATGGCTAGTTATCTCTAAGATGGCAAGGGTGTAAGGCATGCCACTATTCTGTGTACCACTGAAGAAAGACAGGAAGAATGCTGCGGAGGAATTGCTGTCTAGAATGCAGCAGAGAAGTGCAGCAGAGAATCGCAGTGTATGCAATGCTGTATACAATTGCAGGTATAGGATGCATCCTGATTTTGTGTATGTTAAAAACGTAAAAAAAATCCTGTAACTAAGAACTGATTACATACGATAAATAAATAATATATTGGAAAGTGGTTATGCAAAAAAGGACACAGGCAAAGGGGATTTGGAAGGAAGAGTGGCGACACTCAACAGTGACTGGAAGAAGATGCCATCAGATTAATGGCAACTATTTAAAAAAAAAACAATAGCTTGATTGAGGTGTGATTTACATATCATAAGACTCACGCTTTTAAGTGTATTATAGAATGAATTTGAGTTAAATCACAGAGTTATGCAAACATTCCCATCATCCAGATTCAGAACTTTTTTTTTTTTTTTTTTTGAGACAGAGTCTCACTTTCTTGCCTAGGCTAGAGTGAGTGCTGTGGCGTCAGCCTAGCTCACAGCAACCTCAAACTCCTGGGCTCAAGCGATCCTCCTGCCTCAGCCTCCCGAGTAGCTGGGACTACAGGCACAAGCCACCATGTCCGGCTGATTTTTATATTATATATATTAGTTGGCCAATTAATTTCTTTCTATTTTTATGGTAGAGACGGGGTCTCGCTCAGGCTGGTTTTGAACTGCTGACCTTGAGCAATCCGCCCGCCTCGGCCTCCCAGAGTGCTAGGATTACAGGCGTGAGCCACCGCGCCTGGCTGGAACATTTTTTTTTAATTGTGGTAGGAGCACTTAACATGAGATCTACCCTCTTAACAAAAAAAATTTTTTTTTTTTTTTGAGACAGAGTCTCGCTCTGTTGCTCAGGCTAGAGTGCCGTGGCGTCAGCCTAGCTCACAGCAACCTCCAACTCCTGGGCTCAAGCGATCCTCCTGCCTCAGCCTCCCAAGTAGCTGGGACTACAGGCATGCACCACCATGCCCGGCTAATTTTTGCTATGTATTTTTAGTTGTCCAGCTAATTCTTTTCTAATTTTAGTAGAGACTGGGGTCTCGCTCTTGCTCAGGCTGGTCTCCATCTCCTGACCTTAAGCGATCTTCCCGCCTTGGCCTCCCAGAGTGCTAGAATTACAGGCATGAGCCACCTCGCCCGGCCAAGGTTTCCTTTTTCTCCACGTCCAACACTTTTTATCTTTTGTTTTCTGATGCTAGCCATCCTAATAGGTATAAGGTGATATGTCATTGTGGTTTTGATTGCATTTCCCTGATTATTAGTGATATTGGGCATCCTTTCACATACCTGTTGGAATGGCAACTATTTATTGAATACCTGTGAGTTCTAGAAGGGCAGATATCATTTGTCCACCCCTGTTAAAGTGTTGTTAAAGTATGTTAAACTATGCTGTTAAAGTATGTTCCCACTGCTAAAGTGTCTGAAACATGGCAGGTACTCAATAAATATTTGTTGAATGAATAAGCTACTATATACCAGGCACTTGACAGATATTATTTCTGAGTTATTATCAAATGCTTGGAGGTAGGCATTATCATGCCCATTTTATGAATGATGAGCCCATTTTATAAGGCTCAGAAAAGGCAAGTAACTCGTTCCTGGTAACAAAGCCAGGTAAGGAAAGGAGGGTATAGGACTTGAACCCAGGTCCCTCCAATGTTGACTCCCTTCCTCTACATTTCAGTGGTGTCTCTGCTTCTGGCCATTTTAATAGCCTTCTAGTACACACACACACACACAAAAAAAAAATCAGTATACTGGGACATTGGACAAGCAGGGTCTCTGGATAATAACCAAACCCCATAGAAATCAGAATGAAATCTCTGGGAATAGAAAACCCAATCTGCTGCCTGGGAAATGTTATGTTTTGCAGAGTTGCAAGCAGTGTGTCTTGCAATCTCAGAACTCAAGTTCTAGCAGCCTTCACTTTAAAATCTATTATTTGAGTGAATTAACACTCCCTTGCCCTCAAAGAGTTATTTTTATAAAAAATCTCTTTCCTCTGTTTGACCCAAACTGGCAGCAGAACTGGTAAAAATAAACTTGCTTTGATATTTTACAAACCATAAAGACGATGGACATGGAAATCAACCACAATCTTCCTAGGACTTAGGGAAACATCCTATACACAGAAAAGCATCTTGGGTAAAGCCTGTTAAACCAATATTGGCTTCATTCACAATCACACCTAATTTGAAACAACTGCTTTTTCCCCCCAGCCAACCCGGCTATCGTATTGTTCTTTAATAAAAATAACAGAAAGTCCCAATTCAAAGTCGAGTTCTTCCCCCAGAAAGCTATGTTTCGTATTAGCAAGGCTCTACTGGAAACCACTCGTGATGTGAATTGGGGTCTCCATCTCTACCCAAGAGTGGAAAGATATTCAGTGGTTAGGCAAGGTCCTTAAAGACTTGAAATTTTCCCTGCCAACATGAGGGGATAATTAAACTTGCTTTGAATGAATCAGTCTGTGGGGCTGATATCAGAATTCTCAAATTCTTTTTTTTTTCTTTCTTTCTTTCTTTCTTTCCTTTTTTTTTTCTTTTTCTTTTTACCTATGGCAGAGAATATTGCTCTATGAAGAATTCTCAAATTCTGATATCGGAATTTCTGATCAGATAGGCAGAGATCAGAATTGTCAAAATCCAAAGGCCTTTGTTGTTCTGCTTCATTCGTAATCCTGCTCCGAGCCCAGAACGGATCCTATATTCCGGCAGCCCCTAACTTTTTATCGAGGCAGAGCATTCCATGTATGCGTGTACCAAGGTTAACTTCTGTCTTATTCTGATGGGCTCTTTCCAGTTTTGAGACATTATGAGTGAGCTAGTAGCTGCCACCCAGGGGCTGGAGGCTGGGGGCATGCTGGTAGTGCTGTGGACTCAATTGTGTCTCCCCCAGATTCACATGTTGAAATCCTGCCCCCCTATGTGTCTGTATTTGGGGATGAGGTCTTTATGGAAGTACCGTGTTTCCCTGAAAATAAGCCTTACCCACAAAACAAGCCCTAGCAGGATGTCTAAGCATGTGCGCAATAGAAGCCCTACCCCGAAAATCAGCCCTAGTGATGGGCGTGGCTATGAAAATCAGCCCTAGTGATGGGCGTGGCTATGAAAATCAGCCCTAGTGGTGGGCGTGGCTATGAAAATCAGCCCCAGTGGTGGGCGTGGCTATGAAAATCAGCCCTAGTGACGGGGCGTGGCTGCGCAGCGCATCTGCACAACCCATGCATGTCGTCGCGGAGCGGGAAAGAACACGAGCAGCCCTTCTCATCTGCCCCGTGAGAGCTCTAGTGCTCTACAGGAGAGATCGGGGCCAGTGGTTCTAAAGGAAACAGAGTCACAAGACATTCAGGATGGGATTCGGGGTTTGGAGAGTGAGGATGGTATTCCAGAAGAAGACGACTTCACTCTATTTGAATCAATCTAGATGGTTGTACCGTACTTAAAAAAAACAACACATTCCTTGAAAATAAGCCCTAGGGTGTCTTCTTGAGGAAAAATGAATATAAGACCCGGTCTTATTTTGGGGGAAACACGGTAATTAAGGTTCAATGTGGTCATAAGGTGAGGGCCCTGATCTGATAGGATTAGTGTCCTTTTAAGAACAGACACCGGAGGGCTTGCTCTTTCTCTCCATGAGCATAAAGCAGAGGCCACGTGAGCTCACAGTGGCAAGGTGGCCACCTGCAAACCAGGAAGAGAGCCCTCACCAGAACCCAGCCACACTGGGACCCCGATCTTGGACATCCAGCCTCCAGAATGGAGAGAAATCAGTTTCTGTTGTTTAAACCACCCTGCTGGCAGAGCACGGTGGCTCACGCCCGTCATCCCAGCACTCTGGGAGGCCAAGGGGAGAAGATCGCTCGAGATCAGGAGTTTGAAACCAGCCTGAGCAAGAGTGAGACCCCGTCTCTACTATAAATAGAAATAAATTAATTGGACAACTAAAAATATATAGAAAAAAAGTAGCCAGGCATGGTGGCACAGGCCTGCAGTCCCAGCTACTCGAGAGGCTGAGGCAGGAGGATCGCTTGAGCCCAGGAGTTTGAGGTTGGTGTGAGCTAGGCTGACGCCACGGCACTCACTCTAGCCTGGGCAACAGAGTGAGACTCTGTCTCAAAATAAAATAAAAAAAAATAAACCACCCTGTCTATGGTATTTTGTTAAGGGCGCCCTAGCTGACTAATATAGGCAGGTTGGGCATTAGCTGGTTATTGACCAGAAAGGGACATGAAGGGACTTGTCACACAAGGGTGATGGAAATATTCTGCATCTTGATCCGAGTAGTTATGGTTACCTGAGTAGTCACATGGGTAAACAAATTCATCAAACTGTCCTTTTATTATTTGTACATTTCTGCATATGTAAATTTGTATATGTAAATTTGTATTTGTAAATTTGTATATGTAAATTTGTGTATGTAAATTTCCCTACGCTTAAAAAAGGACTTCTTATCCCCCATTCTTCCCAATGCAATCTGTGTTTCAAAAAGATAGTAATACACTCTCCAGGCCTTTGAGCAAGCCTGGTAGAAAAGAAATTGAAAAACGTCGTTTACCTCGTGTGTATTGACTTACATATTTTTGCATGCAATACATAACTTGGGGATGAGCAGACCTGCCTCAGATCAAGCAACCGCCAAAAATGCAAGACCTGGCTTCAGACCTGTCCCGGGCTGACCCGGGAGCCAGGCCTGCATCTGCTGGAGGAGGGCTCAGCGTGGGGACCTGCGGGAAGGACACCCGGGGGGGGGGGAAGGCCTGGGGTGGGGAGGGTGACACGGGGGCCTGAGTCGCAGCTCCCCCTGCGCTGCTTCTTGCACCTTGAGAGGAGACAGGGCGCGGCAGGGCGAGGACCCTGAGGAGGCCAGCTGCTGCAGCAGCTCGGGGACAGCAGGAAGTCGTGGCCACGCCCCTGCTCACTGCAGCCAGCCGGCCTGGGGACCCCGGGTTACTGGCCGCACGCAGAGAGCCTTCTGCAGATGTTGCATAAACAAAACCTCCATTGACTCCAGCTCTGGGCCTGGCCTAAAATAGCCGGCAGGCGTCCCCCCTGCACTGATGCCTGCTGTCCCTCACCGTCCCTGTCCCCACGGGGGCCAGCTGCCTGGCTGCCTCCACTTCACTCTCCAGGGTCCCCGCCCGGCCACTTCCCCCGGGGGGCGAAAAGCAGGGCTGCCTTGGCTTGCTTTCCTTGGCAGGTCAGACGCCAGGCGTCCCTCTGAGACCTTCCATGGCTCCCGGCCAAAGACGCCTCGCCTGTCGCCAGGGTGCGGAAGGGAAGCAGGTCTGAGGCACAGCGGGCAGGAGAGGGGCTCTTTCTCTCTCTGTCTCTCTCTCTGTCTCTCTCTCTCTCTGTCTCTCTGACCCTGTTTGCACTTCATTCCGCACAAAACCCATGCCTTCGTGACCCTCAGGGAAGTCACAGATCTGTGCCACAATGTGGGGTCACTTAGGGCTGTACCCTCCGCATGGCCCCCTGGAAGCTATTATCACCTTTGTCACCCCACCCTCGGCCGCCTGCACTTCCCCAGAATCTTAACCCATGAAAAGAACAGAAACAACATCTGCAATTAAAAAAAAAAATTGATGTCAACTATTGATTGTGCACCTGATACTATGCTAAGCGTTTTTGTATGTTCTATTTTTTTTTTTTTTTTTGAGACAGAGTCTCACTCTGTTGCCCGGGCTAGAGTGAGTGCCGTGGCGTCAGCCTAGCTCACAGCAACCTCAAACTCCTGGGCTCCAGGGATCCTCCTGCCTCAGCCTCCCGAGTAGCTGGGACTACAGGCATGCGCCACCATGCCTGGCTAATATTTTCTATATATTTTTAGTTGGCCAATTAATTTCTTTCTATTTTTTAGTAGAGACTGGGTCTCGCTCTTGCTCAGGCTGGTCTCGAACTCCTGACCTTGAGCGATCCTCCCGCCTCAGCCTCCCAGAGAGCTAGGATGAGCCACCGGGCCCGGCCTGTATGTTCTGTTTTTTTTTTTTTTTTTTTTCATTCTCATTGAATAATCCTATAGATTGGTACAATTATTATCTCCAGGCGACGGAAGGGTAAACTGCAGTTTAGAAAAATTACAGGACTTGTTAAAGACAGGGCAGAGTTATGTAGGACACAGCCACGAGTCAGTCGGGCTAGTTTGTGTCGTAACCAGTGCATCACACGTTCTAGAAAAAGGGAGGCAGGACTGACCTATAGCTCTTTCCTTTCTGTGACCTTCCTTCTGCTCAAAGGCAAAGCCATCGTATCTGTTGTCCACACCATTAAACATACCACCGATCCATTAATCATTATCCAAGCAGTATTTATTGCGTATGTTTTCTGGGCAAGATGTTATCTGAGTCGCTAGCAGGCCAAGAAGAAAATGTCCAGTGTGTGTCATGTGGCTATTTAGTGACTATTTTATCAACAGCTGCACTTGGTTGAGAGAGAGGACTTGGGTTGCTCCAGGCTGGGGACCGCCCCGATCAGCTCTCTGGTCTGGAACTGGAAGTTCTAGTGACCTAGAGGAGAGGGACAAGAGGATGTCTCGGAAAGGCCCACGCTGGGGTGAGGGTCAGGGCCAGGCTGTGGCGACTCAGCAGGGGGCTGATGGACCCTGAGAAACCCTGGAACTCTCAGGAATTTAGATCACATCCTGATTCTCTTCCTTCTGGGTCCTCTATTTGGCCACCTGCCAGATGACCTCCCCCTCCCCCGGGCTGAGACAGCTTTGCACTTAGACCGAGTCCTCAAAGCCTTAGTTTCTGTCACAGGGGTCCTCAAACTTCTTAAACAGGGGGCCAGGTCACCGTCCCCCAGACCGTTGGAGAGTGCGGGCACATTCCACACATGCGCACTGTGGGCCCGGGACGAGTCGGCTGCTAAGCAGGACAGGCAGCGGCTGCAAAAGCACCCGGCGGGCCGGATAAATGTCCTAGGTGGGTGGCATGTGGCCCACCAGCGGTAGTTTGAGGACGCCTGGAAGAAAGGAAGCTCCCCTGGTTTTAGTCTTCATTTATTTATTTATCCATCCATCCATCCATCCATCGTTCATCCTAGAAACATTCCACGAGCATCCACGATGTACTAATAATACTAGGCACTGAGGGGGACAGAGATGCGTCTTAAAAGTAATAGCGTACGGTCCTTGCCCTCCAGGAGTTCGCTGTCTAATGCAGGAGAGAGAAAATAAAACAGTTGCTGCGGTGCAGAACGGGCAGCGAGGGATGTAACTGCAGACCTGAAAAGCCCAGGTCGCCCCCAACTGGGTCCACCTGCCAGGTGCAGGGGCGTGGGGGGTGCATCGAGTGTCACCTGGGCCGGCTCAGAGGGAAGGAGGGCGCGAGTGTATGCGGAGGCGATTGTGTTGGGGTGACACTCATTTCCTTTTCCTGCATTTCCCTCCCTGTGGCCAGACCGCCACTGGAGTGCTATTCCTGGCCCCCCCTGGCACCCCTTCACTCCTGTCCCCAGGGCAGGAGGGATGACTTATCTGATTAGAGAATTGGCTCGGGAGAGGGAACCAGGACAGGGTGACTCAGCTCCTCCCCTGGTGGGGATCCTGCCCTGCTCCTGCTCTGCGCCATAAATGTGACAGAGGCCGGCTGTCGCGGGGGTAGGGTGGGGGAGGGGTTCTGCTTGTGGCCGGGCGAGTGAGTTCAGCCCTCGAGGGGACGTCAGAAGGCCACCTCGCTAGTACATCTGAGGCTACATCCTCCCACCCAGCTCTTCCTTACGTTGCCTCTTTTGGTCTCCGTTTGCCTGAATCTTGGGACAGGGAAGAAAGGTGCTAGTCATTGGACTCCCTCGAACTTCAGTGTAGACGTCGCTCACCTGCAGGACAGGGAGGAGGACTCGCCACTCAGGCTGGCGGGGGGGGGTCCCCCCACACCCCGTGGAGAAAGGGGGCACATTTTCAGGGACCTCCCTGCCTCGCCCCTGCTTCAGAGCTCCCTTCTGACTCAGCCCTGCAGCGTGAGAGAGAGGAAAAAGAACATGCAGAACGAAAGATGCAGATCTGGATGGTCCTTTTTTTTTTTTAAGAGCCTGTGGCAGTTCTTCAAAGGTCACCAACGGCCTCTGGTCCAAGGCTGGAACCCCCGCTGTGGTCCCCTGGATAGCTGCGGCCTGCTTTCCTTTCGCGCCGTCTTTATTTTGGAAGGGCCCCTTTTTGCAAATGTGCTCTGGCTTGTCTTTCTGGAACACCTTTGCCCTCTCGCTTCTCGTGCTTGTTGACTTCCCGTGGAGCTGAACTTGGGATCATATTTTTCCCTAGAAGAATATGCTGTGACCTTATTATCCTGTACCTCCTAGAAGGCAGGTCAGGATCACTACCCTCCCCCCCTTTTCTCTTTTTATCTCAGATGACAGATGCAGAGGGACCTAAGGCGGAGGACCACCCAACAAGGGCTGGCAAAAACCCGGAGGGTTCCATTTATACGCCCTTTAGTGGCCTCACATCAGAAGATGTTGTTTTCTCACGAATTCTACCCTCTGCTTGCTGGATTTGTAGGTAACTAGGTTGGTTCTTTTGGCCTGCAGTTTCATGGTGTCCCGGTAGAGGGAGCTATGTCAAACATTAACGGGTGAAATACTCAACAATCAGTCAATCAACAGTCAGCCAGGCAGGTGGCCTTGTGTGTGTATGCCTTGGAAGCTCTATGTATTCATGAGGTGGTCGCCTATTCAAAAGCTCTGAGCCAGAGCAAAGCTTTTGCAGGGTTTTATCTTGGGCTCTGGGGGCTGCCCAAGAAGGCACAGTACATCTTGCTCCCAACAGCAGAGCTTGGTTTTGGCACCACGTGGCAATGGCCAAGGTCAGGCAGGCTTGTGGGTTCCTTAGGCAGGGCCTGGCTCCAGCCAGGTGAGGGAGGTGGGCTGGCCACCCCCCAGCAGGTAGGCAGGGCAGCCCAGGCTCACGGGCTCCTCCATCAGAGAAACCTACAACGTAGGGGGTTTATTAGTGACAGGCTTTTTAGACACTGGCCAAGAAGGAGATGCAGTAAAAGGAGGATCTTGCACAAATGTTTGGAACTTGCATTCACCTAACAGATCTAGCTCCCTAGGGGGCCTTGGGCAGGGCTAAGCTCAAGTCTTTGGCAGCCCTTGGTGGGGTAAAGACTTTTATCGAATAAACCTCCGTGAACAAGGCAAGTACGAAATGTGGAAAATATCAAGCAAAAGCAATATGGACTGTGTGTGTGTGTGTGTGTGCTTTTGTGCACACTGGCCCCTGATATCTTTCTCTTCTTATAAGGACAACAGTCATATTGGGTTAAGCCACACCCGAATGGCCTCATGTTAATCACCTCCTTAAAGACCTTTTCTCCAAATACGGTCCCATTCAGAGGACCTGGGGTTGAGACTTCAACACGTGAATTTTGTGGGGAACGGATTCAGCCCCTAAGACCATGTGTGTTTGCGAAGACAGATAAATGGTACCTGACTGCAGTATGTAATGCTAGCTGATACATTCTGAAGTCTTAGGGCTTCACGCAATGAAAAAATCCATTTCTACTGACATCAACACCCAGTGCCATCAGCTAGAGGCTGAGGAATGGCTGTTCGAAACACAGTCATTCAGGGGCCTAGCTGCCTCCTTCAACACCTGCTGCGTGGGGGAAGGGGTCGGGAGGAGAGCATGGGGGTCGCACACAACTCTCAACCTCCTTGACCCGGAAGTGACCCATCACTTCCGCTTGCATTGCATCTGCAAGAGCTAGTCGTGCGCACACACGTAGATGAAAGAGGCCTGGGAAATGGTGCTCATGTCTAAGCCCAGGAAGGGGAAGCGAGTTGGGTAGAGATTAGTCAGTCTTTGCAGGAATGAAGTAACCTGGGCCAGTTCTCAAGTCTAAAAGATGGGCCAGTAGACTAGAAAAGTCTTTTCTGGACTAGAAAAGTCAAGGAAACATGCATTAAGGGCGTGAAGGGCCTCTTCGAGGCTCCCAACGCCATGGTGAACTTGGTCTTGAGTTCATCCTCTTTCATGTCACGCACACACACAGAAAAGGATGATTCCTGTCCTGTATATTAGACTCTATGGACAAAGCTATCCAAGGCCAGAGGTGATAGATGGGTCAGGAGCCCTCCTCCACTCAAGGCGGCCACCTGGCCACCATGAAGGGTGACGGTCACATGCTGGGAGACTGTCTGCAACATACCTGTGTGCTGCAGCTTGCAGGAGGGAATGTTGGGGTCTAGAGCACAAAGCAAGTGACATTCGGATCGGACGTGCATTCTTTGATGACCAAACCTACTGCGGCCAACACATGGGATAAAACAGAGAAGGAGACCGAGGGAAAAGTCCACGGGAAGTAGAATTGTCTCGAAAGAGTCTGTAAGATGATAAAACGTTGGTACGACAGGTGTCCCCTTCGTCTAATGCCCACAGTCAATGCAGGAGGGACCCTCTAGTGAACAAAACTAGGGACTTGGACTATCAGTTATGTTCTATTTGTGGCAACCCTTCCTTCTCTCTCCTGAATAATGAATTGGAAGAGAATTACAAAGGAAACCCAGACATGGCTATTAATATTCATCAGAAGACACAGCGAAGGAACAGAAAACAGAACATAGGTCCTCGAACATTTTAACATAGGTTCAAGATTTTAAAAATTTGTACGTGCCGTCTTTGGTTTTGTTTACATCATATCCACTTTGAACGAACAAATATTTAGCCTCGTTTATAAATGCCTCAGCTAATGCTTACAAATTATAGGAAAATGTGGTTAGATCGTAAAATGGCAGAGGAGCTGAAGGGTGATTAGAAAGCTTATGTGCTTTTAACAAACATGCTACTGAAGGAAATCAATTTGCATCCCTGTGACTACTATACCATCGGAGAATCTTTGCAATGTTATTAACCCTGGGTATTTTAAATTACAAAGGCCAGTTAGCACTTAAAATGATAGACAGTGCGCTTTGAGATGAAATGGTGTTTTTTGCCTAAAATTCAGCTCTTACACAGAAACCATTCTTGTTTTCCACAAAGTTATGAAAAATAAATTGGAGAAATCTCTCACTAAGATTTTAAAAGCGAACAAATAACTTGCAGGATAATATCCAATTCCTTTGTCATTTCCTTTCTCCATTTTCATCAAATATGGGAACGCTTAACCACACAGGAAGAAGTTGGTGGATTTGGAAAGTTGCTGAATTCTCTTGTTTGAATCAATGGACATTAAACACGAGCTGTTGTTTTATTAGAAAGCGAAGGAGAAACGTAGCTTATACTGAGTGGAGATGGAGGAGGAGTTGGTTCTCTAGCCCAGTGATCCCTGAACAAATGCATGGTTCAGACAGAAAGCAGAGGAGAGAAGGGTTTTCTGAGATTGGGTAGGAACAAACCATGCACATATCAAATCCTTTCTACCCCAAAATCCATCCCCAAAGGACCATTTGTTCCTTAATCCTGTGTACCACTAGGGGAGCAGGAGATGACTTTAGATTGCATAATGATGAACAACTTAATTTTAACAGAAATGTATTTAAACTAATGTATGTTAACAAAAATATGTCCAACATAAGGAAGCCATGATTTCGTCACAGAGAACATACGTGTGTTGAGCATGCTTCCTTCAGGCATGAGTTACAGCGCCGGCTGTTGAGTTCAAGGCTAATGAGTCAACAATGTGTATCAAAGAAGATGCCTGTAAACAGAAACACACGTGCAGCAAGGGTAGATCTGGACTGATTGATGACAATGTTGAGGCCAGAGGTTCATAGGAATCTAACGCTGCGACAGTCCAGCATTTGCTGATTCAGTGTTTGTGGAGACAGTCTAAAGCATCACTAGTGTGAATGATGGAAATCGACCACGGACAGAAGTGGAGGTGGTGGCGTGGACATGCAGACATGCCACCGGCACGTCCCTTCGAGGAAGGCCTGGCTGCCCAGCTGTGGGGAGCGCGGCCAGGAGCCCACCTCCGGCTGGCAGCCCCATCAGGGTCTGCCTGGGCTGCAGAGAACCACCCTGCCCAAGATCAAAGCGTGGGCAGATTTAGATTGAAGCTCCCATCTTCCTGCTTCTGGAACCTTGCCCTGCCTCCAAACCCGGACGCCCAGCCCCAGCCAGGTGCTCAGGTCGCGATGTTGATGCGGAACATGTCAGGCGCCGGGATGCCTCCGTAGTTCCGCATCTCCGGGGGCCAGTGCTGCACGTGGCCCGTTAGAGGCACGCTGCTGGGGCCGAGGACCCCGCGTGCTGCAGCCTGTTTCCTGCCGCGCTGCTTGCGTGATCCTGATTGGGTAATTTTTGAATCCCACTGTTTTTGATTGGATGTTAAAGCTTGTTGCTGATTGGATGTTAAAGCCTGTTGCTGATTGGATGTTGAAGCCTGTTGCTGATTGGATGTTGAAGCCTGTTGCTGATTGGATGTTGAAGCCTGTTGCTGATTGGTTATTAAAGCCTGTTGCTGATTGGATGTTAAAGCTTGTAGTTGATTGGACGCTTCTTGAGCCCTACCAAGGGTATAAAAGCAGGGCAGAAGGGCAGGAAGGGGGAGAACATGGGAAGACATGAAAAGAGGTGGAATACTAGGTGTGCTGAGTCTGTCGTAGAAGAATAAAGGCTGTTCTTTGACCTTTCGTGTGCCACTCGGTTCTTTCCGCGGTCAAATAAATGAGAGCGGTAGCTGCAACAATATTTCGGTCCTGCCCAAGGACCCATTTGCAGAGAAGAACTGAAGGCCAGCTCTCTCTCCACTGACGCACCCACAGGTCTTGGCGAGGGGATGCATTTTCCAGGAGAAAGGGGGGCTATTCCTGACCAGGTCCAGGAGCTGTGTGGCTCCAAGTGTGCATGGCAGTCTCCCCCTCCCATCCCATGGGGTCTGGCCCTTGCTGTCTGCACCCCGGCTGTCCTGAGTCGCGTTGGCCTGTGTCCTCCTCTCTCCTCTCAGCCCATCCGTTGTGGGGGCTCCTCTTG
The DNA here is from genome assembly GCF_040939455.1 of Microcebus murinus. NCBI lineage: Eukaryota > Metazoa > Chordata > Mammalia > Primates > Cheirogaleidae > Microcebus > Microcebus murinus. The sequence goes on along the minus strand of NC_134129.1, from coordinate 15,933,181 downwards.
CCTTCCTCCTTCCCCCACCTAGAGGAAGCGATCTCATGAGCTGAAGTCAAAAACATTTCGATTTCCAAGCCCTCTGGAAGGTTTTCCCCTTCACATACGGTGCTTGTACCAGGCAGTCCCTACAGGAGAGAGCTCACATTTCTGCTCCCTCCTGGCCTCTTTAAATCGTGTGTTCTCTGCATGCTAAGATAACGACATGCCACCTCCCAGTGGGACATACTTCCAAAATATCTGGGAGGAATTTGTAAAACCAGTAGCCAACACTTACTGGCTTACAGACTACATGTCAAACACTCTGCTAAGTGCTTTATATATTTTTTGAGCTATATTTTTTATTTCTATAACATTTATTTATTGTTTATTTATTTATTTGAGACAGAGTCTCACTTTGTTGCCCAGGCTAGAGTGAGTGCCATGGCGTCAGCCTCGCTCACAGCAACCTCAGACTCCTGGGCTCAAGCGATCCTCCTGCCTCAGCCTCCCGGGTAGCTGGGACTACAGGCATGCACCACCATGCCCGGCTAATTTTTTTCTATATATGTATATTAATTGGCCAATTAATTTCTTTCTATTTATAGTAGAGACGGGGTTTCGCTCTTGCTCAGGCTGGCTTCGAACTCCTGACCTTGAGCCAATCCTCCTGCCTCGGCCTCCCAGAGTGCTAGGATTACAGGCCTGAGCCACCTCGCCCTGCCCGGCCCTCTATAACATTTATAAGGAAAGCCAGAAAAGTTACGATCGAACTAAACGTAAGAAAATTGTGCATAGAAATTTCATTTCATCCTTATATTACTCCCAAGAGGTATTAATATTCCCATTTAACAAATGAGGAAAGACATGCTTAGAGAGGTTGGGCGATTTGCCTCCGAACAGAGCAGGGTTGCAGATATGCTTTTGTCTGACTCTGGACCTGGAGTGAGCACTGTGACAGTCAGGTGTCAGAGAAGACCTGGGCTGAGCTGAAACAAGGGCTGCTGCCACCAGAAGCAGCAGGAAAGACAGCGACAGGGAGAGCCAGGCAGGTGGGCAGGCGACCCTTTGGAGAGAGGGGAGAATGCTGCTCTCTTTTCCCCTTGTAAAGGATTCAACCCAAGCCCCAAATTGAACCTGTCCGAAGATCTGAGCCTTGGAGGTTGGATGGCTTCATTTTAGCCAAGTGACTAATAATTTGTCATCATTTAAAAACCATTTCCTCTGCACCTGCATCCCAAATGCATCCAGGGTCCAGTTTCCAGGAAGAATTACTCAGACCCTGCGTCTTGCTCCTTCTCTGTCCCATATACCCCACTGCCAACCACGTCTCAGTGCAGAGAGATCGTGGCCTCCAGGGCTTGGGAGGGGGGCGCTGGAAACGAGGAGAAGGGGGGCTAGTCACTCCCTGGCCATTTGGATTCTCAGGATGTCAAGGTGAGACATAAAACAAGAGGTTGAAATGAGATTAAAGCGGGAACTGTAAATCTCAGCTGCCATTTCATCTGGGACAAACAGAAAAGCCGGCAGTTCACAGTGGATCTCTGATTGGATGTTTCTGTCCCTCCTTTGTCATCATCAGAACGCACCCTCTGGTGTCCAGACTTTAGAGTGAGACCTAGCTATGGCAGTATAGTGGCAAGCAAGGTGACCCTTCTTTTATAGCTCTCCACTGTTTGTCAAGAAGACCGGTTTCTGTGAGTAAATTGATTTACTATTATGTGATGGGCTGATAATCTGATTTATTAGACACCAAAGTGGGGATGTCATCCAAGCTGGAACCAGACACCCCAAGCTCTCTCCTTGCCCGTCTGGTCTGCAGGGCGCTACAGCTCTGGGATCAAACTCCCTACAGATCCTGAAATTCCTGGGGCCTTAAATTTCTAGACGCCACTCAAATGGTATTTGACCTGCTTGACCCGGCCAGGCTACATTTCACAGACTCGTCCAGCCCCTAGGGAATTGCCAGAACTCTCGGGCATCTTGGGAATACACTTTTGCCTGTTTAAAAGAAGCTACTGGAAAAGGTGAGCAAAATCAGGACTCATCTCTAAAAATTCTGAAGGTGGAACCCGTAGGTGGCTACCACAGGCTTTTGGGTCAAACAAATGTGGATTGAAAATGCTTACTAGCTGTGTGATCTTGGACAAGTCACTTGACTTCTCTGCAGACTTCATTTCCCCATCTGTAAAATGGGTATAATCATATGTGCCTCGTTGCCCTGTTGAAGTGAGATTATAGATGTAAGCCACTTCACCATACGAAGGCGCCCAAAATAGAACTATCAGGGCTGTTAGAAGAGAAATTCAACGTATCATCAAAAATGGCCATCCAGAGTCTTTAAAAACATCGTTAAGTGAAAGAAGCCAGACACAAAAGGCCACATGTTATATAATCCCATTTATAGAAATGTCAGGAAAAGGCCAATCTCTAGAGACAGAAAGTAGATCAGAGATTGCCTAAGGCTGGAGAGTTAGAGGAGTGGGGAAGAACTACTAGTGGGCGTGGTGTTTCTTTTAGAGGTGATAAAAATGTTCTGGAAACAGAGCAGTGGTGGTTGTACAGATTTGTGAATATACTAAAATACCACTAGACTTTATATGTTAAAAGGATGACTTTTGGCCGGGCGCGGTGGCTCACACCTGTAATCCTAGCACTCTGGGAGGCCGAGGTGGGTGGATCGTTTGAGATCAGGAGTTCGAGACCAGCCTGAGCAAGAGAGCAAGACCCCGTCTCCACCAAAAATAGAAAAAATTAGCCAGGCATGGTGGCCCATGCCTGTAGTCCCAGCACTCTGGGAGGCCGAGGTGGGAGGATTGCTCAAGATCAGGAGTTCGAAACCAGTCTGAACAAGAGTGAGATCCCGTCTCTACTAAAAATACAAAGAAATTAGCTGGACGACTAAAAATATATAGAAAAAATTAGCTGGGCATGGTGGTGCATGCCTGTAGTCCCAGCTACTCAGGAAGCTGAGAAGGGTAGGATTGCTTGAGCCCATGAGTTTGAGGTTGCTGTGAGCTAAGCTGACACCTTGGCACTCTAGCCTGGGCAACAGAGTGAGACTCTGTCTCAGGGAAAAAAAAAAAAAAAAAAGAAGAAGAAGAAGAAAAAGATGACTTTTATGCAAGCAAATTCTATCTTTAGAAAGTTAATTTTTTTTTTTTTGAGACAGAGTCTCACTTTGTTGCTCAGGCTAGAGTGAGTGCCGTGGCGTCAGCCCAGCTCACACCAACCTCAATCTCCTGGGCTCAAGCAATCCTCCTGCCTCAGCCTCCCGAGTAACTGGGACTACAGGCATGCGCCACCATGCTCGGCTAATTTTTTTGTATATATATTTTTAGTTGGTCAATTAGTTTCTTGCTATTTTTAGTAGAGATGGGGTCTCGCTCAGGCTGGTTTCGAACTCCTGACCTTGAGCAATCTGCCCGCCTTGGCCTCCCAGAGTGCTAGGATTACAGGCGTGAGCCACCACGCCTGGCTAGAAAGTTAATTTTTTTAGGCTGGGCGCGGTGGCTCACACCTGTAGTCCTAGCACTCTGGGAGGCTGAGATGGGCGGATTGCTCAAGGTCAGGAGTTCGAGACCAGCCTGAGCAAGAGCGAGACCCCGTCTCTACTATAAATAGAAAGAAATTAATTGACCAACTAATATATGTAGAAAACATGAGCCGGGCATGGTGGTGCATGCCTGTTGTCCCAGCTACTCGGGAGGCTGAGGCAGGAGGATCGCTTGAGCCCAGGAGTTGGAGGTTGCTGTGAGCTAGGCTGACGCCACGGCACTCACTCTAGCCTGGGCAACAAAGCAAGACTCTGTCTCAAAAAAAAAAAAAGTTAATTTTTAAAAAATATTTATTATACAGCTAAGATCAAAGACTTTGAAGCTAATTTGTTTGATAGCATCTCTCTATCTGTCCAAGCCAAGAAGAATAATGAAATGTCATCTCACTGGAAGACCGTGCCTCTTTCTAAGTAGATCATTTGTTAGATGATGACTGCCCAGGAAATGTCAACCCACTGCAATATTGGCATTTGTGGAAACCAGTACCATACAGATCTCCTGGCATCCCACGAGAGACTGTGGAACAGCCTGGACTTCTGGGTGTGAAAAGCCAACCTCCTGTCCCTAAATCAAGAGCTTCTCTGCATCTCGGTTCATTTGGGAGATGTTCCAGGTGGTAAGTGAGATCTTTTCCTTCCATTTGGGAGGGAAAAACAGAGGCTGGGAACAGAAATAAGAGGCTATTGAATTAACTGTGACTGTTTTAATGTATTGTGGCCATTGGTTTTAACTGAGTGTGTGTGTGTGTGTGTGTGTTGGGTGGGGGTGATTTTGAGTAGGGTTATTTTACCCAAAAGGAAAGAAGGGAGGAGTTTTGGATGAATCAGTGCCTATTGCAAAACTAGAGTGGATTAATTCTGGAATTTCATTGAGCGCAAGCAACGCTTCCAAAGTATAATTTAAAAAATACACAGCGTTTTCAGAGTCACATCTCAGGGTTCAGTGTGAGTAAGTTTGCAGGATTTTGATAAAATGTTATTTCTTCGCCGTTTGGAATGTCTAAATAGATTTGTGGTTTTTCGTTTTGCTTTAAAACATGATTAAATATGCTTTTAAAAAAAAATCAAAGCCTTCTTTCTGAATTTGGAATCTCTACCAGATTTATAGTTGGTTAATATTATATATGTCATGATGATTTTTTTTTTTTTGGTTCAATAATGTCAATTGAGGTTCTTTGAAAGAAAAAAAAAATTCCTATTAAAAAAATAGGAATCATTTGTCCACTACATGAAAACACCAAGAAATTTAGAAAATGTGTATCGGGAACATTTTATTTTTATAATTCTTTGCTGGGACTGCCAGGCAGAGTGGATAACCAATAGGTGAAGCTCAGGGAGGTTTTAGGGCAGGAAGAAAATCAACCTGTAAGTAAATTTAAACAGGTTCTTCTTGAGTTCAAGGGACCGTTTACTATGTCCTGGCACTCAGCTGGAAATTTCATTATTTTTCACAAAACCCAGTGAGATCAGTGTGATCGTGTCCATTTTAAACATGAAGAAACCAAAGGTGGTTAAATAACTGGTCCCAAAGTCAAGCCACTTAGGGTTAATAGCCTGTCAAGCAACTAGGGCTTGCTTTGTCTAAAATTTGAATCAAAGCTGTTGGAAAGAGCCTTGGCATTTGCAAGGACAAGAGAAAGCCCTGTGGCTGGAGACCAAGAAGTCAGAGGGGGAGCTCGGAGGAGAGTGCTAGGTACCATGGGGACGGGCCACACATGAAGGCAGCTCGGTACAAAGGTCACCAGCTCTAGGACAGTCCAGCTGTGTGACTCGTGGTTCTACCACTCGCTAGCTGGGAGACCCTGAGTAAGTTACTTTGTCTCTCTGTGCCTTACTTTTTCCATCTGTGCAATGGTTATAGAACAGTGTCTTTATAGAGCGGTTGTTAGATTTCAATGAGTTCATATGTCGTGTAAAGCACTTAGAATAGCGCCGGGGACATTCAATAGATCCTCGACAATTGCATGACTGTTTCTGCTTCTGTGTGCCCAGTTCTTTGCTCCGCCCCTCTTTCCAGTATTGTACCCCCAAACTGGGGCCTGTTAATACTACCGCCCTGCTCTCTAGATGCAATTAGTTGCTTTCTCAGTTAGGATCAGGTTTGACTGCATAGAATAGAAAACATCAAGATATAGCAGATGAAACACACACAACCTGTTTTTCTTGCAAGTAGAAATCCCGAGGTGGCCGCACCAGGCTGAGAGGGTGGTCCTGTGCACCGTGGAGACCCCCGTCCCTCTGTCTTTCTTCTCTGCCCTCTTTGACTCTTGGCTTAAGATAGTTGCAGAGTTCCGGCCATCGTGTCTGCATTCCAGAAGGATGAAAGGTGAAAGGGGAGAAGGACAAAATTGCATACCTCTTCCAAAGCCTTTTCCTGAAGCCCCATCCAACAGTCCGCTGGCCTGGATTCATGACACAGCCACACCTCACTTGAAGAGAGGCAAATAGAATTGTTTTCCCAGCCTGGTCCATTGCATGGAGCTCGGTTGTTAAATAAGAAGCGGAAACTGTTGGGACAGGCTCATCATCTCCCTTCTCATCGCCCGGGTCCCAATCCAGAGCCCTGTCCTTTGTCTCCAAAGCCACTTCTCATGGGCTCTTTGCCGAAAGGGTTCCCAGCTTCAAGCCCCACCCCCACCCCATATGCATGAGCGTGTGATGCTTCTGAAAAATATTCATTGGGGATGTGGCAGTCTGGAGGACATGGTGCTCTTGGCGAGAGGCGACCACGTGCTGGGGCTGGAACGGAGGAACAGAGGTGAGGGGAGTCAGGTTTGGAGGAGAAGGAAATAGAAACTGACAAGGGCGTGTAATGAGCACTGAACAGAGCCACTCTCTGCTTTGCGCTTGTGCCTCCACCTGCAGAAATGCTTAGAGGGAGCCCCAGGGACCCGTCTGCCTCCCGCAGCAAACTGACCCTCAGACGGGTCAGATGGGTCAGTCGCCCTCAGATGGGCAAGGAGGAGGAGTCACAGTGCACGAAGAAATGTCTCATCTTTTCTCTGCAACTCCAAGACAGCTAGTGCATTGGATTTCTTTTGACAGAGACCACACTTGCCGGGTTGAGTGCCTGCATTTGTGTGTGTGTGTGTGTGTGTGTGTGTGTGTGTGTGTGTGTGTGTGTGTGTGTGTGTGTGTGTTTAAATGGTTTTCATGTGCAACCTGAGGTCTTCTGCTGTTTTAAAGTGTCCCAAAAGAATCTCCTCCACCATCCAGGGACATCCTTGTGTGGCTTCCGAGAAGGACGAGGAGTTCAAGAAATGAAAGGCGCAGTCACTTGGAAAGACAAACAAACTCGCAGTGTGACCCAGGGCAGACAAAGCAGGACAGCATGCGGCTTCAGGCCAGGCCTGTCAGAGGGGAGTTAGAGAGACACCCTTGACCTTCGCACTTATTGGTAACCTTCAAGGGCAGGGGATTCAGATTCTACAGATGGGGGAGAAAATGCAACAAAAGTAAATGTTGACAACTAGATTTTTTTTCCCCCATCAAAGTGAATTTAACCTAATCTCTGACGAGTAAGTGCTTAATCCTACTTTCCCAATTCCACTGAATTTCAGGCAACTGGATCTTTATAGCCAAAGTTGAAAAAATGGAAAGATTGAATTGATCACCTGGGTATTAGAGAGGCCTTGAAATTTTCATTCCACCATTCTTCTAGACCAGCCATTGTTCAATAGCAATATAATGCAAGCCACAAATGTAATTTTAAACTTTCTAGTAGCTAGGTTAAGAAAATTAAAAAGAAACAAATGAGATTATTTTAAGACTCTATTTCATTTAACCCAGTATATCCAAAATGTTATCATTTTCACATGCAATCAATATAAAAAATTTATTAATGGGATATTTTACATTCTTCAGTTCATCCTAAGTCTTTGAAACCTGGTGTATATCCACACTCACAGCACATCCCAGTTCAGATTTGCACGCACTTCAAGTGTGCAATTGTTGCCCAAGGCTACCATACTAAATAGTGAAACTCCATAAACACTCGTCAAAGAATCACGTGCAAAGACAAGCTCCTCTAATTGGAAAATAGGGAACTCATATTTATTGAGTACCTATTAGGTGACAGACACGAGATTCTCATGCCATTTATTCCTCACCCCAATCCCGCCACATTGATACCACTGTCTACCTGTTTTATGGAGAGGGAAACTGAGGCTGGGAGTGGTTAAATAAATTGCGCTTCACTAAAAAGTGGCAGAGCCAGGGTTCAAACTCAAGCCTGTGCTCTTCTTAACACCTGACGTTGCTCCCTCTGGCAGTACAAATAATCCATTAACCTCCCCCCCCAACTCCTTAATGCTCATCGCTCATCGTGACATTCAGTCTAGACACGCGTTCGTAGTAAGGAAAGAGGCTGCAAGACCACCAACTATTAAATGCTCCAGAGAGTAAAAAGAAAGAAAAAGGGACACCCCCATCCAACCCCAGTCCTTGTTCACCCTTCTGCCAGAGCTATTACATGTTTGCTCCCAGATCTGTTTTTCCTACAGAGCCTGAGCTCCCCAAGGCAAAGAAGATGGCTAATTCGATGCTTGTTGAGCAAGTGTCTAACTCAGCTATCAGCTAGGGTCAAAATTACTTGCAATCTGACCCTGACTTTGGAGGCCAAAGGATGTCAGCCACGACTTCTCAGCTCTAAGTGTGGCCTTGGGCTACTTACTTCCCCTCTCAGCTAGTTTTCTCACCTCCCAAAATGGAGCTAATGATTATTTCACAAATAATCAGCATTGCGACTGATCAATGAGACAACATGTAAAATATGCAGCCCAGTGCCTGACATACACAAAAAATATTATTTTTCTCTCTTCCATTTTTTCCCTCCGCATGGCAACTGATTGTAAAAATAATATTGCGTTCATTTCTGTGTAACTCAGTAATTCCTAAACAATAGCAGTTGCAATTTAGATAATATTAAGGCAGACAGACAATCACACATCAAGGATGTAGTTTCTTGCAAAGTGAGCTTCAAGCACTTTGCTAAAGATTCCTGTTGCTCTTTTGTTTACAAGTGGCATAAAACCAAGACAAATTGGCTTTTGAAAGAAAAAAAAAAAAAGAGCATTTCTTGGCTCACATAACTAGAAATTCCTGGGCTGGGTCTTTGTACATTGTGGGTCCAGACATGCAGATCGTGTCACTAGGAATCTTGGTTCTCCTTTTCTTCCTCTGGGCAGAACCTTCTCTGAGCACTTTCCTTGCCAAGCAGACCAAACCCATGCGGTGGAAAATGCCCACCAGCGGCCGCGACAGGCATACAGCTTGGGGAAGGATCCTATCCAAGGCTTGCTTTTGTACAGCCTGTGATCTAAGAAAAACGTTTGCATTTTTAAAGGGTTATTAAAAAATTCAAGGAAGACTATGAGACAGAGGTAGAGACGTATGGTCAGCAAAGCTGAAAATGATCGTTATCTGCAGAAGATGTTTACAGCTCCAAGGGCCGGAAAGAGCTATTCCTGTCTATTGTTTCCAGTCAAAGACCAAGGCTGCTTTCCTGGGATCGTGTTGTTTCCCTGTACTGCCTTCTGGAGTTTTCCTTGCTTCTCTCTGTCTCGGACATAAAGGAGAGCTGGATCTGCGGTTCTCTTTGGCTGCTCTTGAATTTTTAACCTTCATGGCTACATTGTTTATGTCTTGATATTCTATTTACTACAATTTACTCAGTCTTCCTTTTTTTTTTTTTTTTGAGACAGAGTCTCGCTTTGTTGTCCAGGCTAGAGTGAGTGCCGTGGCGTCAGCCTAGCTCACAGCAACTTCAAACTCCTGGGCTCAAGCAATCCTCCTGCCTCAGCCTCCCGAGTAGCTGGGACCACAGGCATGCGCCACCATGCCTGGCTAATTTTTTCTATATATATTAGTTGGCCAATTAATTTCTTTCTATTTATAGTAGAGACGGGGGTCTCGCTCTTGCTCAGGCTGGTTTCGAACTCCTGAGTTCAAACGATCCTCCTGCCTCGGCCTCCCATAGTGCCAGGATGACAGGTGTGAGCCACCGCGCCCAGCTAAATTTTTCTATATATATTAGTTGGCCAATTAATTTCTTTCTATTTATAGTAGAGATGGGGTCTCACTCTTGCTCAGGCTGGTCTCGAACTCCTGACCTTGAATGATCCTCCCTCCTCGGCCTCCCATAGTGCCAGGATGACAGGCGTGAGCCACTGCGCCAGCCTGCTCCGTCTTCTTGATGGTTTCTTTTTCTCTCACTACTTTTTTCTGACCTTAATCACTTTAAACGTTCTTATTTTATAGTCTCTATTCTCTGTCTGGGTTTCAGGAAGGTTTTTTATTTCCATTGATGGGCCCACTGATATCAGCTCATGTATTTGGGGTTTGATTCATGAAAAATCTTATGCATTCATTTTACGAGGTTTTAAACATTGGGAATCCTGGTGTCCGAGTTTGAGGGCATCTCTTCAGTGCTACTTTTACCAGGAATTTCAGGAACATCTGAGAACTGTTTCTTTTTTTTTTTTTTTTTTGAGACAGAGTCTCACTCTGTTGCCCAGGCTAGAGTGCAGTGGCATCAGCCTCACTCACAGCAACCTCCAACTCCTGGGCTCCAGCGATCCTCCTGCCTCAGCCTCCCAAGTAGCTGGGACTACAGGCATGCGCCACCATGCCTGGCTAACTTTTTCCATTTTTTTAGTTGTTTGGCTAATTTCTTTCTATTTATAGTAGAGACAGGGTCTCGCTCTTGCTCAGGCTAGTCTCGAACTCCTGAGCTCAAACGATCCTCCCGCCTCGGCCTCCCAGAGTGCTGGAATTACAGACATGAGCCACCGTGCCTGGCCAAGAACTGTTTCTATGCTAATTTATGATGACATCTGGGGGTCTCCAGCACCATACAGGGAATGCAACTGTGAGCCCCAAAGCTGCGAAGCCAGGCCTGGGGGTTCAGAATTTTTTTCCGCTCAGAGTTCACTCCAAGGAGTGCAAACTTCCCTGTCATTCCCATCGGTCTCATTGGGGGAGGGGGGGCTTTTTCCCCCTGTTTCCCTTTCCCTAAGGGTAGCAGCTTTATGTGAGATACCAATTTTTCCTTCTGCCCCAGACCAACTCCTTGGGAGACCGTCAAAACCCCCAGGCAGCCCTAGCTTCAGTTTGCAGGTTTTCCTGTGGTTTATTAGTTTTCATCTCATTTTCTGGCCTCTGGGATTTTCTTCTTTCTTTTTCTTTTTTCTTTTGGGCTCTGTTGGGCATGTAAAGGGATGCTAGCTCCAGTTTAGACTGCTTTTCCAGGTGTTTCATAATAACAGGAGGGTTTCTTGTAATGCAATCCGCTGCATTGCGGATTGAGATGGAAATCCCATCGGGCCTGGGGGACCCGATGTGAGACGATGCCAATGTCACTCTCGTGCCACCCACAGACCTTGGCCACTTTTATCATCACCTAGAGCAGCAAGTAGCTTGTGAGGCGCTCACAGGATGTGTATTGGAGACGATCGCTCGGGTGAGTTACCAGGAAGCACCAAGGGGCTATAAATGCGCTTGCTGTGAGCTTTCTGCCCGTCTACACACGGCAGAAAAGCCCTGTAGGACAGAGTACAGCTCTCGAATCTGATCATCTGGATCTAAACTCTGATTCTCCTGCTTCCTAGATGGGCAACCTCGCTCCCCCCCCCCATTTAACTCCTCGTGTCCCAGCTTGTGAACTAGAGTCAACGATGGAGCCTACATACCTCGGGGTGTCACCAAGAAGATGGGGTGACACAAAGCCACAAAGGGCCCACTGTGCGCTCTGGTAACTCTTGGAGTTTCAGGGAAAGGCCCCGGGCGGAGAAGAGACCTGTCTTCTCTAAGCTGCCAGGCTCAAGATCAAGGGCGGGGGCCTCAGAAAGCCCATCGGGATAAATCTGCCCCTTCCTGGAAGTAGAAAAGGGAAGGAGAATAAGAAAAAAGCCTGAGGGCCGGGTGCTGGTGGCTCATACCTGTGATCCTAGCACTCTGGGAGGCCCAGGAGGGAGGATCGCTCAAGGGCGGGAGACCAGCCTGAGCAAGAGTGAGACCCCGTCTCTACTAAAAATAGAAAGTACTTGGACAGCTAAAATATATATAGAAAAAAAATTAGCCAAGCACGGTGGTGCATGCCTGTAGTCCCAGCTACTTGGGAGGCTGAGGCAGGAGGATCGCTTGAGTTGGAGGTTGCTGTGAGCTAGGCTGACGCCACATGGCAATCTAGTCCAGGGCAACAGAGTGAGACTCTGTCTCAAGAAAAGAAAAGAAAAGAAAAGAAAAGAAAAGGAAAGGAAAGGAAAGGAAAGGAAAGGAAAGGAAAAGAAAAGAAAAGAAAAGAAAAGAAAAGAAAAGAAAAGAAAAGAAAAGAAAAGAAAAGAAAAGAGAAAAGAAAAAAGCTTTTGTAACTGGAGAGAATGTTGACCCAGTCCTAGAGGGGGAAATTAAGGTTCTAAGACAGTCTCTTTGAAATGTGGAATTGGGTTGAAGATGACTTAGTTTGTGTGTGCTGATCTAAAAACTCCAACCCCCTGCCCAGAAGGGTCTCCAAGGCTTCTCCACCCCAAAAGATGTCACCCTTCATTATGGAGGCCGTGAGAAGACTGGGCAAAGCACCTTGGCCTCCCGTGGAGGGGGAGGGGAGGCCTGGGAGGAGGGAGGGGTCTCCTAGCCTTTACCACCTTGGGTGTCTACACCACCCCTCCCCCAGTCATCTGCCTCTTATCTAACTCCTAAGCAGCCAGCATTGAAGGGCCATGCCATTTCATTAGGAGCTTCTGTTGCCAGAACCTTCGCTCTCCAAAGACCCTGGGAAGCCCCTAAGCATTTTGCAGGGAAGCTCGAGCTGATGCAAAATGCAACCATGTTCATAGAATTTAAATATGTTTCTTTTACAGGCTAGAATCAGCACTCTTGAAAAGATTTTAAAAAAAATAAAAGTACCTTTAAAACATTTGGCTCAAGAAGAGTTATCTGTGCAAACGATATTTCTAAATGGGTTGTTTGGCATCGTGGAGCGGGCGTGTGCAGATTAGGAAGTGGCACTTGGGCCATTTCCTCCCGAGAAGTGGTCTCAGCACTGGAAAGGTATGTTTCTCACTCAACAAGTGCTTGTTTGGCAGCGTGAGAGGCAGAGAGAGGCGATAATAGCCAGATATCAGCGACACTCCATTTAATTTTTTTTTTTTTTAAAGGTTGCCAACATTTCTAGGAGCAACTTTGCATGCGCTTTGAACAGGAATTTTGCAGGAGTCAGTTACATTCAGATAAACACTTGCTAGGAAGTTAATCAGGCATTTTTACAGTGAAAATCTTCTCTTTCTTCTTCATGGTTTTGGGTAATAAAAAATAGTTCACACAAATTATGGTGATCTGTATGGTGATCTATATAAACACCCTGAATCTTTTCGTTTTCATTTTCTCTTTTCATGATGTCAATGCCTCTACATGGTGACAATGTTGAATGCTGCACCTTATGCCACCTGCTAAGCAGAGCAGAACTAGAAACTATAGGCTGAAGTTCAGGAAAGCACATTCGGCCTTGGTATAAAGAGATAATTACAGACTCTCGGAGCTGTGCCTTCACTGGACAATGAGCTTTGCCAAGGAGTGAGGTCCCCGTCATGGAGAGAAGCAGAGGTCAATATCAGAAATGCAGGTGGCTTTTTTTATCTATTTTTTTTTTTTTTAGACGGAGTCTTGCTCTGTTGCCCGGGCTAGAGTACTGTGGCATCAGCCTAGCTCACAGCAACCTCAAACCCTTGGGCTCAAGCGATCCTCCTGCCTCAGCCTCCCGAGTAGCTGGGACTACAGGCAGGTGCCACCATGCCCGGCTAATTTTTTTCTATTTTTTAGTAGAGACAGCGTCTCGCTCTTGCTCAGGCTGGTCTCGAACTCCTGACCTCGAGTGATTCTCCTGCCTCAGTCTCCCAGATTGCTAGGATTACAAGGCGTGAGCCACCTTGCCCAGCCGAGATTCTATAATTTTATTTGTTAAAAATAAGGTTTGCACAGTACTTTAAAGTTTTTAATGAGCTCTATTTTTTTTTTTAAATGGAGGTCACTTTTTCCTGACTTTATAATAAGGGAAAATAAAAATAAACAATATAGATTTCTGAAGAAAGATGGCAGAATAAAGGCAAAATGGGGACTCTTCTACCCTCAATATCTAAAATATGAATAAAAATAATGAAAACCAGCAAAAAATCAGCAGCAACAAGCGAACAAGGAAATGGGTGCAGTCTAATGTCATAGACTTCACAAAGGAAAAGACAAAGGGGGGAAAGATTTTTTTAAAAAGTACAGTTTCTAACCTTGTGCTCACCCCTGGAAGCCTTGAATTACCAAAATATTCAGAATTTTCATAGAAAGCTCCAAATGTGCAAAGAAGCAAACTAGCAGGGCATACTGTTTGCCCTAAGTGCTTTGGGTTATAGAACAGTGAATTCAACATCCTGGAGTCCAAAGAAGAAATAAAGAAACGAGAGAATGATCTGAAAAGGTGGATATTTATTGTCCCATAGAAATAAGCGAAAGACCAAAAAACAACATTATTATGGGACTGATACATAGATAAAAATAGCAAACAACTAAATGGGCACAGCTCAGAATAAAATTACAGACATAGAAAAAAATGCTTGAGACTTCACAGTAAAATGCACGTGAAAAACATAAAGCAATCCGAGTCTACTTGTTGCTAGTGCCGAGAATCTACAAATAGGACTAAATATGCAAAGACTAAATATGCAAAGATGGAAAACAACAAAATTGCTCTGGCGAGCGCAGAAACAGATCTGCAGATTGAAAGAGCACGTAGACTGTGGCCCAAGAAACTCAATGAGCAACTCTGAGGCATTTCCTTATTGACTGATTGGACTTCAAGGACTTAAAAACAAAGTCCTTTGGCACAGGACTGAAAAAGTCAAGCAAGCTGGGTAGGTTGGGCTTTGACTTTGATCATCCATATCCAAAGCCAGGATATACTGAAGCACCTTCTAGAATTTCCAAGGGAAGGTGTGACTCAAGGCTATTTCACCAACCCAGAATGAGTCCCAGTACAAAAGTCACAGATAAATATCCTGACCCATAACAGAACTCAGGGAATCCACACCCATGGGTCCCTCTTGAGGAAAATTAAGTAACTGGAATAAAAATAAAGTATTTGGGAGTGGACAGGCTGGGGTAAAAAAAAAAAAAAAAAAGACTTCTCATGAACATGTAATTCACTTGAAGATGGAACTGATGATATTAAACAATTATGGGAGTGATGTTTCCACAACAGAATGTGAGTGTTATAAACAATGACATTGTCAAAGTAGTAATGGAGCCAAAACTGGGAGGTGAGAGTGGAGAGATGGGAGGAAGTTCAAGTCTAAGGATTTACTCATCGTTCATATCCGGGAGTCATTCAATACCGTCTAACACTGAAACCTGTTGCTAAAAAAAATAAGGACTCCAACCTTTTAACATTTTTCATAATATCTCTTTTTAACCTTATTTCCCCAAAAGGGAATTTGGAGGAAATAATATCTTTGTGGTGGAGAACATTTAATTAAAGGACAGTAATTCCTTCCATTTGACTTTGGTTTTACTTTTCTAATGTTAATTCAAGTAATATTAATCTACTTGTATTGATTGAAAAATAATAGCATGTATAATGTGCTCATATTTCTGTAAAAGTATTTCTGCCTATCTTTGTTTCTCTCTCAATCTCTCTTCTGCATACATTTCCTTTTCCTCTCTTCTCCCTTTCAAAGATTAATAGTACACTCTGATTTTTGCTCAGATACCCACGTGTCCACCAGGCAACTTAAATATTTCGGGGGGCTCTGGACGCAGCTCCAGTGCCGGGGTGGCGTGATTGATCTGGGGATATTCCTATTTCTCCTCATCCCCGGGGAACTCAACAGAAACCAACCAGAGTTGGCAATTCCTGCCACAGAGTCTGGAATGGGCTTGTGACCCAGCTAAATCCAGTAAAACTTAAGGGAAGGTTTTTGATGGAGACGTCTGGCCACATGCTTCCCAGCTATCAGAAGTTCCTTTAAAGGAGTCTCTCTCTCCCTCTGGACTTGGCACTTCTAAAATGCAAAACCTGGAGCTGCTATAGACAATTTTATCACTACAAGTAGAAACGGGCTTGACACTTATCTTTCATACATGAAGGGAAAGTCAGAGACAAAGAAAGCTGGATCAAGCCAGCCCTGAAGGCCACCCTGTCTCTGCATACTGATTATACAATCCATACATTTCCATGTGTTAAAGCAATTTGATCCAGATTTTATATATATTTTTTGAAGCTGAAACCATTGTAATTGATATCTACTTAAAATGATGGGAAATATCATTCCTGTAATGATAATCATTTTGGGCTATTATAAAAAATTCTTACTGTTACTCTTCTCCTTTGCTTAAATATGAGCTGTTTCATTTTAGAAAAACACAAAAATCATTATTTTTGTATGTCGTTAAACATGAAAGTAACATATACTCAATATAAAAAAGAAAACTCAGATGGCTTTTCTGCCAGGTGCCCTAAATAGAATTAGGGAGAGAGAAAGAATGCTCTCTGATCAAAAAATATAATAAAAGTGATTTTATAAACAGTCAACATCTTTCCTATGCTGAGAAATTTACATGCATTATCTCATTTAATTTTCACAACGTTATCTATGAAGTAGTTAGCATGATTAGCTCCATTTTATAGACAAAGAAATCTCTTTCATCCTTTTTGTGATTGAAATTCCTTTGAGAAGAGACAAAGTCTTTAATAAAATAATTAAAGATCAAAGGTTTATATTATAACATATGTAATGGGGAAAATTAATACAGTTATTGCTTAATGATGGGGACACGTTCCAAGAACTGCATTGTTAGGTGATTCCATCATGGTCTGAACATCTTAGAGTTTCCTTACACAAACCTAGATGGTACAGGGTACTGCACACCTAGGCTATACAGTATAGACTATTGCTCCTCCACTACAAACCTGTACGGCATGTTACTACTGTGTTTCCCCAAATATAAGACAGGGTCTTATGTTTATTTTTCCTCAAGAGGACACCCTAGGGCTTATTTTCAGGGGATGTGTTTTTTTTTAAGGACAGTACAACCATCTACATTGGTTCAAATAGAGTGAAGTCGTCTTCTTCTGGAACATCATCATCACTCTCCAAACCCCGAATCCCATCCTGAATGTCTTGTAACTCTATTTCCTTTAGAACCACTGGCCCCGATCTCTCCTGTGGAGCACTAGAGCTCTCACGGGGCGGATGAGAAGGGCTGCTCGTGTCCTTTCCCGCTCCTCGATGACACGCATGGGTTGTGCAGATGCGCTGCACAGCCATGCCCGTCACTAGGGCTGATTTTCATAGCCACGCCCACCACTAGGACTGATTTTCATAGCCACGCCCATCACTAGGGCTGATTTTCAGGGTAGGGCTTCTATTGCGCACATGCTTAGACATCCTGCAAGGGCTTATTTGATGGGTAGGTCTTATTTTCGGGGAAACACAGTATACTGAATGCTGTAGGCAATTGTAATACAATGGTATATATTTGTGTATCTAAACATAGAAAAGGTATGGCAAACATATGGCATTATAACCATTGGGGCCACTGTCATATATGTGCTCCAGTGTTGACTGAGACATTGTTATACACACATGACTGTACAGGCACAGGAGTGATGTCACTCAAAATGTAAATGGGGCCAGCATATATTTTCCTGGTTTGGCAGGCCTGGGGATCAGAAGACTGGAAGCCACCAGCTCTTAGAAGTTTAGAGTGGCTGGGATTTCCAAATCTTGTAAAAAAAAGAAAGACCCAGATTTTTCCCTGGGAGCTGCCACCATCTGAAATTGGACTGCTAAGATTTTAAAACACCTTACTCAGAAGTGTAAGCTGCAAGAAGGTGAGAACTGAGTGAGCCGTATTTAATGTTATATACCCAGCACTCAACACTGTACTTACTATAGAGTGGGTGTTTGATAAATGCTTACAGAGAGAAAGAGGGAAGAAACAACAACGGAGGGAGGGAGGGAGGGAGGGAGGAAGGAAGGAAGGAAGGAAGGAAGGAAGGAAGGAAGGAAGGAAGGAAGGAAGGAAGGAAGGAAGGAAGGAAGGAAGGAAGGATTGTATTTGGCTTCTTTTATGATCTGCTCACCTGGACCTTTCTCCAAGGTGATGGCCTTTTAAAGAGTCTGTACCCACGTTCCTCTTCCTCCCTTTTCCTTTCCAGCTGGTGGGAAGAAACATGATCGCATGAACTTGACCATGAAGAGAAGTTGCATTTTGAGGATGGCCAAGTAACAAGATCAAATCCTAGTCAAGTCCCAGTGAAAGCCCTAGACCTCCCCCCGGCCTTCTGCATGGGGTGAAAATGTCCGTCTTGTTTACATTGTCATATTTTTGGGGTCCCTTTGAAACAGCACCCTGATTCTTGATGAGTCCTAATTAAGTGCTGACATATTTTAATAGAAACCACAGTTGCCAGGGTGGTAAACTCATTGGCATTTCCTTGTCTCTTTATTTTAGTATTATTTTTAAACAGTAGATTTCTGGACACCCAATTGGCTTAAGAGGATTTATTGGGTCAGAGGATTAAAAACTCCAGGGGACTCTGGGGCCCGGGTGTAGTCGGACCTAAGGGTTTAACGACGCCATGGAGAACTCGATCTCTCAGAAGTCCACAGCTCGTGCGATGAACCCCGAGAGCTGCCAGCTCACACGACCCTTCGAGGTGGCAGTCCCAGCAGGAAAGCTCCTTCTCCCCGGAGTTCCCAAAGGAGCCTGCAGACTGACCCTGCCTGGGCTTCTCCCTGGATCACGTGTCATCTCGGAACCCGTGTGGCCCACAGTGCCGGCCGGGGACACGTGCTCAGGCTTGGAGCTGGGGACAGAAGACAGACCAGGTTTACCTGGGCCACGTGCAACAAGAGAAGAAAGGAGAGCCACCCCCCACCCCCCGAAGAGAGCTCAAGGTGTCCCTACCAGAAAGAGAGACACGCAGACAGGCCACCAGTGCAAGTGGCCACTGTCATCTATTTGTTCCCTAATGCAGTGAATGTTGGCGGGGCTCCAAGAACGAGCCTGGCTTTGTCTTAGGTGCTGGGGTGCAGAGTGAAGGAGACAGACTGCCACGGACCGGGGGGGCTTATCGATGGCAGAATTTTGTTTCCCACAGTTCCGGTGGCTGGGAAGTCCAAGATCAAGGTGCCCGCAGTTCCAGCGTCTAGTGACCGCCCTTGGCACCTGCCAGCCTCACGTGGTGGAAAGAGCTGGCTCGGTCCCTAAGGCCTCCGCTTGGGGGGGACCAATTCCATGCGTAAGGGCTCCACGATCGAGATCTGATCACCTCTAAACGTCCCCCCACCTAACACTACCACCTCAGGGGAGGTGAGGGTTTCAATATATGAATTTGGGGGCACACACACATTCAGTTCATTTCCCCCCTCCCAGAAAAGATCTTTGCATTCAACAGTGACGAATTAGTTTCTCGAGTCCTCTTGAAAAGCTGGCGTGTGCCTTCTGGGGTGTTGCACAATGAACCAGGGGCCTTAGAACAATCTTTAGGCTCACGAGGAAGTGATCTGGGGGCTTTCCCATTGTGGGGGAGAGGGCGAGGGCTGGGTGGGGTTTTGGATGGGAGCATGAGAGGCCCTAACAGGGGCCGTGAACGAGTAAAGGTAATGGCCAAGCGGCTTAGAGACGGGTCTGTGCATTTTCACGTGGAGTCGTCTCATCCAAAGGAGAACTCAATTATTCCATTTTCTCCCCCAACTCCATCTTGCAGCAGACTTACAGCACTGGAAGGAATATGATAGTCTGACATATGGGTACCGATTAGGGTGTTATAAGTCTAAGGAACTAGAATACGAACTCCTGCAGTTGCTCCTAGTGAAAAAAAAAAAAAAAAGTGCAAAGTAATTTGTCTCCTGCAGGAGCATGGAAGCATTTGCAGATGGTTTCCTGTTTTGCACGCTGCCCTCCTCCGTGGCAGCCTGTTGTCGGATAAATTCATTTTCCGTAGCGGCAGGACATGTGCTTATGATTTTAGGAACAGCAGCACTCGAGATAAGGGGAACCTTGTCGCTGGAAAATGGACCCCGGTGAAGCTCATATTGGATATTCTCTAAAAAGTGTCCAAATCAACAAAATTAAGGCAGAGATTTGTGCCAACTTCGGACACAGGCACAGACCAGACTTGAAATGGCACGTAAACATTGACTTTGGACCTTGTCTTCTCAGCACCGGCCCCTCCCCCCCACCCCAGCCGCCACAGCTTGGCAAATGCAACCAGAAGGTTTTTATTTATTTAAACAAACATCTGCTGAAGAAAGAGAGTGGGGATAATGGAATTTGGGTGGTGGTTGGGCAGGAGTCGGGGAGCACAGCAGGGAAGAACTGAGAAAAGATCAGCGATGAATTTCACCCTCATTTAGTATTCACTGGGGTGTTCTGGGTGATGCGTTATGTCGTTGCCAAAAGCAAAACAAAGGGACAGGCTTGATCTAGGGGAACAAAGTCTCCGTGTGTCACCCTTCGACTCAAGTTCTTAAGACGCTTAAGTGAGATCGCGAGTTGCTTTCTCTCTCTGAGTCTCAGTTTTCCTCATCTGTAAAATGGGCTTAATGACACATCGCTCTCCGAGTTGTTAGGATTAGACGACATATCCCACGTGAAGCCTCGAGCATGCTGGCAGGACAGGGGGAGTGCTTAGCAAAAGGTAGTCACGTGTGCACACGCATGCACACGCGCACACACGCAATGCCAAGTTCATGAAGTTATATGTTTGTAAACGAATAGCTGGCCATTAGGCCTGGGACTACAGTCCTTCTGCAGACAGGTGCCCTGACCTGCAGTGTCTCTAGGCTCAACTCGGGAGCCACCCCGGTGTTCGAGGGACAGGATTATTCAGGGAGACCCACTTTCCATCTAGGCAAAGACAGCTGCCCCTTGGTGGCTTGGAGCGGCTGTTTTCCAGCCCCACGGAGCCATCTGGATAACACGGGCGGGGCTGAGAGGCGCGACGGCCGATAGCAGCCCCCGAATAGGGCAGATCGGAGGGGGAATAAAGCCCTCTGGATCCATCAGCGTCAGCGACACCTAGCTGGTGTGAAAGGGGGGCGCTGAGCTCCCCATATAAGGGGGGAGAGGGGTCTCAGGAGCCAGGGAGGGGGTTGGGAAGCTGCTGGACAGGAGAAGGTCACTGGCTCAGCCTCAAGCGGGCCTTAGAAGGAGCCTTGCCCTATGGCCTCATTCACAAATAAAGAAAACAGCGTTCAGAGAGGTTGAGTGGCCCGAGATCCTATCGTGCGAAGGAGGCAAAAATAAGACAGACAACTCAGGTCTCCCACCTCCCAGCCCTGTTAGTACCGTCTCCGTGTTTTTCTGGAATCATCTCATCCGGCTGGAGCCTGACAGCAGTTGTCCTGGGCAGAACCCAGCCCCAAGGAGCAGAAATACCTCCACGAAGCAGGGAATGGCCAGAGAAGAAAGAGAAAGGAAGATTCTTTTTAGAAAGGTAGGGGTAGGGGTGGGGCGATTTAATTTTTTTAAATATAAAATTGATTCATGCTCATTAAAAAAAGCGAAGCAGGCCTGGCACCGTGGCTCACGCCCATAATCCTAGCACTCCGGGAGGCCGAGGCGGGAGGATCGCTCAAGGTCAGGAGCTCGAAACCACCCTGAGCAAGAGGGAGACCCCCATCTCTATTAAAAATAGAAAGAAATTAATTGGCCGACTAAAAACATATAGAAAAACTTAGCCTGGCATGGTGGCACATGCCTGTAGTCCCAGCTACTCGGGAGGCTGAGGCAGGAGGATCGCTTGAGCCCAGGAGTTTGAGGTTGCTGTGAGCGAGGCTGATGCCACGGCACTTTAGGATGGGCACCAGAGTGAGACTCTATCTCAAAAAAAAGGGACAGCACCAAAAGGTACAACCTCTAGAATGGAGAGAGTGTATAACATAAAAGAACTAGGAATATATACGAAGGCCTTTCCTCCAAGACTGAAATTCAGCCTTCCACACGGAGGATGCGGCTGATGCAGAATAATGTAGCCTCCCAGGGGCGAAGAAACTTGCCAGGGAGCTCGGGCCAGAGCTGATCTATAGGAACAGCTGGGTAGGCGGCCGAGATGCTTTCTAGAAGGCACAGGCAAGCTGGAGCTGGTCTGCAGGGACTGCATGCTGGGCAGCGGGAGCCTCACTGGGGAGCGCTGGGGGACACCTGGGCTGGACGGCAAGGCGTGGCCGGCTGGGGTCCAGCAGACCTGAGCCGATTTGCAGAAGCAACCTGCAGCGTCCTGGCCGGCCAGAGCTGCCCTCCAGGAGGTGGTCTGCTGGGTGCGAGAGAAGCTCGCCAGAGAGTGGGGCACTCTGGGCTTCTTGCCTGCCAATCTGCTGGAAATACCGTGTTTCCCTGAAAATCAGAGCTACCCATAAAATAAGCCCCAGCAGGATGTCTAGCATGTGCAACATAGAAGCCCTACCCCGAAAATCAGCCCTAGTGATGGGCATGGCTATGAAAATCAGTCCTAGTGGTGGGCGTGGCTATGAAAATAAGCCCTAGTGGTGGGCGTGGCTATGAAAATCAGCCCTAGTGGGGGGCATGGCTATGAAAATCAGCCCTAGTGATGGGCGTGGCCATGAAAATCAGCCCTAGTGATGGGCGTGGCCATGAAAATCAGCCCTAGTGATGGGCGTGGCTATGAAAATCAGCCCTAGTGATGGGCGTGGCCATGAAAATCAGCCCTAGTGATGGGCGTGGCTATGAAAATCAGCCCTAGTGATGGGCGTGGCTGCACAGCGCATCTGCACAACCCATGCACGTCCTTCCAGGAGTGGGAAAGGACACGAGCAGCCCTTCTCATCTGCCCTGTGAGAGCTCTAGTGCTCCACAGGAGAGATCGGGGCCAGTGGTTCTAAAGGAAATAAGAGTCGCAAGAAATTCAGGATGGGATTCGGGGTTTGGAGAGTGATGATGATGTTCCAGAAGAAGACGACTTCACTCTTTTGGAATCAATGGAGATGGTTGTACTGTACTTAAAAAAAAATAACACACTATCAAAGACCAGCACTATCTTGAAACCAGCATGTCAGGAAGACTTTGAGCTGAAATGGTAATGTCCCTTGGGACACTCGGGTGGAATGATGAGCATAAAATGTTTCTCTCAATTCCTGGATGAGCAGCATGGCCCTTAGTTAAGATTTCTTGGCAGAATTTAAGAACATCAACTACAGGATTGTGCCTATTCTAAGGATAAAACGGCACCTGCCACCAAGATCGTGAATCTCAAAACGTGACCCCCAGACCAGCAGTGTCAATATCACCCGAGAACTTAATAGAAATGCAAATTCTCAGACCCCACCCAGAATCAGAGACTCTGGGGGTAGGACCCAGAAATTTGTGGGGCTTTTTGTTTTGTTTTCGAGTCTCACTCTGTTGCCCAGGCTAGAGTACCATGGTGTCAGCCTAGCTCACAGCAACCTCAATCTCCTGGGCTCAAGCGATCCTCCTGCCTCAGCCTCCAGAGTAGCTGGGACTACAGGCATGCGCCACCATGCCCGGCTAAGTTTTTCTATATATTTTTAGTTGGCCAATTAATTTCTTTCTATTTATAGTAGAGACGGGGTCTCGATCTTGCTCAGGCTGGTTTCAAACTCCTGTCCTCGAGCGATCCTCCCGCCTCGGCCTCCCAGAGTGCTAGGATGACAGGCGTGAGCCACAGTGCCTGGCTGCAATTTGTGTTTTAACAAGACCACCAGTATGTGATTCTGACACATACTGACATTTGAGAACCACAGGTTTAGACCACCCTGAATCGAAGTCTTGGCTGTAGGCAACACACTTAATCTGAGCCTCAGTTTCACCATGGATGATGGATGCACCTTAATGGTAACTACCTTATAGGCTTGTTGTGAAAATTAAATAATCAAATCAGGGTACAGTGCTTATAAAAATTGCCTGCTATATAGCACTCAAAATCTGGGTTTATTTTAAACCCGTCTCTTAGGATATAATGAAGATTAATGGGACTAGTGTATTTAAAGAGCTTAGTATAGTTAAATATGAGGCCCATAGTAAATAGTATGTGCCCAATAATGCTAGCTTGTAATAATATCAGTGGTAATGGTAATATAATACTGAACACCTATATATTGTACTCACCTTATACTAAGCATGCTTATGAGCTCTTACATATTATGTTTTAATACTTAAAACAGCTCTGTATGATACATATAGCATAATTATCACCACTTTTGGGGTGAAAGAGCCAAGGTACAAGAAGGTCAAGTTTCTTCCCAAAGACTACATAGCTATAAAGTGATGGAACAAGGATCCAAGACCAGGTTGTTTATTTCTAGAGCCCGTATTTTTAAGCACTAATCTGGGAAGATACTGAAAAAACACAGACAGAGAGAGAGACAGAGAGAGGAAGGCGAGGGGAGGATATGCCATTTCATATTACAGATTTTAAAGAGAAGTCCTTTTCTCCTGAAAATGGAAACCATCATCTTGCACGGTTTGCAGCCAAAGAAATGATGAATACTGTTGCCTCCAGCCTGAGGCTCCGAGGAAGGGAAGGAAAATGTCCATCAGGAGCCCCCAGGGGCTGGGGGGCTTGGCCCGTTCTCAGTTCACATCCTTCTCGGTGGTAAAAATCCCGGAGCTGAGAAATATTACCTGCTAACATCGTTGCAGTTGGTGCAGTTGGGAAATAGCAAGACACAGCGAGAACTTGGAAATCTTGGCAAACTTGAGCCAAGACATGGGTAGAAAAATAATCCCAAGTGGACTAGGGGGAGGGGGCAGGGAAGGAAGAGGTGGGAGGTCAAGGTCCCTTCAGTCTGTCACACTATGGACAAAGAAGCTGAGGCTTCCCCAGAGAGCCAAGGCCAGCGTGGGTAGAAATTGGAGGGTGGTGTCTAGACCGTGGAGAGAAGAGATCTGTATGTATTACCTGCCTACCTGCCTACTATGTGTTAATTGTTTTCTCGGGTCTGGTGAAATAGAAATGAATGAAACGTAGCCCTGTCCTGAGAAATTGCCAATCCGATGCAGGAGGAGAAATGTACTTAAGAGAATTACCCATGCCATAAAAGGACCATAAGAGGATGTCCTCAAAGGTGGGTTATATACCCTAGTCTAGGCCTGGGAAGGAGTAGCTACCAGGAAAGGCTTCTCAGAGGAGGCCATGCTTGAGCTGAGTCTTTAAAAGATAAACAATGTATCAGTTAGAATGCTTTTAGCTATGTGTAGCAAAAACCTAAACTCACTGGCCTTACCTGATAAAGGTACTTATATCACATCATATAGAGTCTAGAGATAGTTCAGATTAGCCAATTCAACAGCTGTATGATGTTATCAAAGACCAGTTTCTTCCCATGTCTCTATTTTGCCCTCTTGCATGTATTGGTTATGTTTCCAGGTCACTAAGCCTCATGGTCATAAGATGGCTGCAGTAACTCCAGACATCACATTTGGAAGCACTCATGCCAAAAGGAAGCAAAGGGTACTTCTCTTTCTGTTTGTCTTTCTTCAAAGCAAGTAATCCTTTCCCAGAAGTCTTCCCATAGGCTTTCCCTCATATCTCATTGTCTAGAATAGCTATGTATGTCCATGCTTAAACCCTGGAAAGAAAAAAAAAAAAAACAGAATAAAACCATCATCATTAATTTAAACCATTGGGATCCCAGGGGAAGACTGAGTATCTAAACAAAGGCAGTAAGGAACCAGATTGTGGAGGATGTTGCATGAACTCTATTTAATAGGGCAGGTGTTTACAACCATCCTCCTTTTTTTCCTTAATAGCTTATTCAGATAAATTAACACACTAAAAATGTCATATATTTAAAGTGTACAATTTGATAAGTTTTGACATATGAAATACTTGTGAAACCATCATCACAGTCAAGATAATAAACATAACCATCACACCCCGCCAAAGTTTTTTTCTGCCCTTTTGTAATCTATCTTCAGACAAACAGAAATGGAGAAACAGCATGTCGAAACTTATGAGACACAGCAAAAGCAAAATTCTAACAGGAAAGTTGATAGCAATATACACCTACATCAAAAAAAGAAAGACTGCAAATAAACAATGTAATGTTATGCCTCAGAGAAGTAGGAAAAGAAGTACAAACTGAGCCCAATAGCAGAAGGAAGGCTATAATAAAGATCAGGCAGAAATAAATGAAATAGAGACCAGAAAAACAATAGAAAAGATCAACGAAACTAAGAGTGGTTAGTTGAAAAGAGTAACAAAATTGACAAACTGTTAGCTAGACTAACCTAGGAAGAGAAAGAAAAATTTCAAATAGAATCATAAACGTCGAACGAGACATTACAACCGACACCACAGAAATACAAAGAATCATAAGAGACTATTATGAATAATCATATGCCAAAAAATTGGGTAACATTGAACAAATGGATAAATTCCTAGCCGCATATGCAATCTCCCAAGAGTGAATCATGGACAAATAGAAAATCTGAACAGACCAATAATAGGCAAGAAGCTTGAATCCGTAATGAAAAGTCTCATATCAAAGAGAAACCCAGGACTGGCAGCTTCACTGCTGAATTCTATCAAATATTTAAAGAAGAGCTAATACTAATTTTTCATAAAATTTCCCCCAAAATTGAAAAGGAGGCAATACTCCCAAACTCTTTTTATGAGACCTGTACTACCCTGATTCTAATGCTAAACAAGGACATCACAAGAAAAACTTTGCTCTCATTATAAAAAAAATGTTCAATACTTGAAGTGATAGGTCTGGTAATTAGCTTGATTTAATCATTCTACATTGTATTAAAAAATTCATAGCATCACTTTGTATCTTATAAATATATCCAACCATCATTTGTCAATATATTAAAAATTTATAAAGAGACTAGAAAGGACATTATTGGTCAATTTGGGTTTTTTGGGAGTTTTTTGTTTGTTTGTTTGAGGCAGAGTCTCACTCTGTTGCCCAGGCTAGAGTGAGTGCCGTGGCGTCAGCCTCGCTCACAACAACGTCCAACTCCTGGGCTCAAGCGATCCTCCTGCCTCAGCCTCCCAAGTAGCTGGGACTACAGGCACGTGTCACCGTGCCTGGCTAATTTTTTTTTCTATATATTTTTAGTTGGCCAATTAATTTCTTTCTATTTTTAGTAGAGACGGGATCTCACTCTTGCTCAGGCTGGTTTAGAACTCCTGACCTTGAGCAATCCTCCTGCCTCTGCCTCCCAGAGTGCTAGGATTACAGGCGTGAGCCACTGCGTCCAGTCGGTCAATTTGGGCAATTATAAGAATGGACTGTAAATTAGTAATGTAAAATAGAATTGTATCAATGTTGCATGTCCTGAGTATATCTGCAGATATAGATCTACAGATATATAGATAGATATAGATATTGATATCTCTACAGATCTATGTATCTACAGACCTCTATATCTGTAGCTATAGAAGAGAATGCCTTTGGTATTAGGAAGGACGTGCTGGAATACATTCACAGTCAAACCACTCCGGCTCTCTTCTACTGATGAAGCAGCGGAGGCCACTGGGGCTGCATGACTTGCTGATGGGAACACGAAGTCAGAACTCACACCAGCACTCCCGAGGCTGAGAACTCCCAAGGCTCTTCCCGCAGAGCTCTGGGATTGTTCCGCTCAGCCAGACAGCGGGAGGCCCGGCAAGGCCACTGCTGCGTCCCTGAGCGCGGCGAGCCCCAGCCTGGCCTCCACTCCCCCGCGGGCACAGCCCTGGCCTCCACTCCCCCGAGGGCCTGAGCCTGGCCTCCACTCCCCCGAGGGCCTGAGCCTGGCCTCCACTCCCCCGAGGGCCTGAGCCTGGCCTCCACTCCCCCTCGGGCACAGCCCTGGCCTCCACTCCCCCGTGGGCCTGAGCCTGGCCTCCACTCCCCGGCGGGCCTGAGCCTGGCCTCCACTCCCCTTCAGGCACAGCCGGCCAGCAGACGCCTGCAGCGAGCAGATCGTATCCGCCTCTGTGACTCATTACTTTGAGAAACGCCGGTGCGGCCCTCTCCACGTGCCAGCCATGTGCTGAGCATTTTGTGAACGTAAGCCCCATGGCAGCCCTGTGAGTAACCAAGGCTCAGAAGTGCTCAGCGCCGGTGGCGAGCACAGACCGACCTCCGGGAACGAGCAGCTAGAAGGGGCGACAGACAGAGGCCTGGGGTCCCAGCTCGGAAGGCGAGTTCGTTTGTCCCTGGTGCATGGCAGGAAAACAGACAGGTGCGACGAGTGGAAGGCGGGTCCCCTCCAGGTCCCTTCTGGGTGGGGTGCAGGCTCCCTGCAGCCTCGCTGACCTGCCTGGGCACACGGGGCACGATCCCAGCCGAGGGGTCGTTGGGGTCGGGTCTGGGCTGCCCTGCAGGCTCCCGGAAGGCCACGCAGACTCGCCCCCATGCGATGGCCTCCGACCCACCTTGTTTGCCATGACGCTTGCTCCTGGACCCCTGGGCCACGAGCAAACACTTAGCATGTTGGCCCAGACCATTCGGGGTTTCTTTGGAGCCCCTGCCCACCCTCTCCCTAACACCGCCAGAAAATAGGCCTCCCTCCCTGTCCAAACTCTGTGCATGCCCAAAGAAAGCATCTTCTTTCTAACCTAACCTGGAATCTAGTCCAGGATCTGAGAATGATTGGTTAGATTTCTTGTAGTCACCAGCAAGGACTGTCCTGGTGGATGTGATCCCAAATGGGTTTCTCTCCCAACGGCTGGCTGAGACATTTTGCCTGCAAAGCCCTTTGCAAATGATCATCGTCTGCCTCTTAGGCAAGCCGGCTCTGTTAACTCCTGAGCCGAGGCATTATTTATTCATTTATTACTTAATTTGGATAGTGACTCGTCTTAAAAAGGCCAGCAACTAATCACATCGCCCTGCTCCAAGAGTCTTGATCTGAAACCCCAAACTGGTCTTTTTTACATGTTTTAAGAAAAGTACAGCAAAACCAATCTAAAAGGAAATGTCTTCCTCTAATTGTGAAAGACTCTGGCCTCAGCTTTATTTATTTGGATGGAGCGTTCCCCAGCAGGGCTGGAAAGCGGCCCCTGAGGTAGACACGTCAACCAAGGGCTCGAACTAAATCAGCAAATGGGCTGGTCCAGTCCTCAGGTTCCAGCCGAGTGACAAACACAAACCAAACCAACGCACGACAGTGAAAGCACAAACGGTGAACTGGGCATTCTTTTGCTTTGAAATGTTCTGTTGTTGTTTATCAACTTCGAGCAAGGGAAATCACGGACGAGCCCACTCATAGTTCCATCGGAAATGGCTCTTTATTTATGTATTTTGAAAATTTTATTATTTTTATACACGTCCCACTTCATGGCGTCAAGTGACTTTTTAAAGCCTGTACCCTTCCAACTGGCTGTAGATACATTAATGATCAATCTTTTTTTTTTTTTGGTTTGAGATACAGTCTCACTCTGTTGCCCGGGCTAGAGTGCCATGGCATCAGCCTAGTTCACAGCAACCTCCAACTCCTGGGCTCAAGCGATCCTCCTGCCTCAGCCTCCTGAGTAGCTGGGACTACAGGCATGTGCCACCATGCCCGGCTAATTTTATATATATATATATATATTTTTTTTTTTTAGTTGGCCAATTAATTTCTTTCTATTTTTAGTAGAGACGGGGCGTCTCACTCTTGCTCAGGCTGGTCTCGAACTCCTGACCTTGAGTGATCCTCCCGCCTCGGCCTCCCAGAGTGCTAGGATTACAGGCGTGAGCCACTACACCCAGCCAATGATCAATCTTGAGATCATTTAAATTAGCTAAATTAAAAACTCTACAGGCTGACTAGCTGCTACGACCTTGTAATTGGTTCCAAGAACCTGGCAGTTGGGCACACCGAGTTTGCTCACTGTGCCTGTGTCAGATTCACATAGTGAACCCAAAGCCAGTAACTCCAATGTTTGGGTGTCACTTTTCCCTGAAATTCCGGTTGCCCAGTGTTACAGGCTGAATAATATACCTGCCACAATTCCTATATTGAAGTCCTAACTCCCAGTACCTCATATCGAGACTGTATTTGTAGAAAGGGTCTTTATAGAGGTCATTAAATTAAAATGAGGTCATTAGGGTGGGCCTTGATCCCATTGGCCTGGGGTGGTTATAACAAGAGGAGATTTGGACACAGGTGTACAGAGAAGATGACATGAGGGCACAGGGAAATGGGGACCAGTTACAAGCCAAGGAGAGAGGCCTTGGAGGGAAAGCAACCCTGCTGACAACTTGATCTTGGACTTCCGGCCTCCAGAACTGTGAGAAAATAGACTCCTGTTGTTTGCGGTACTTTGTTAGGGAAGTTCTAGGAGACTAGTATAGCCAGTTTTCATTCAGGTCTTAAATTTACTATTTAGGCCAGGTGTGGTGGCTCACACCTGTAATCCCAGCACTCTGGGAGGCTGAGGCAGGAGGATCATTTGAGCTCAGGAGTTCAAGACCAGCCTGAGCAAGAGTGAGACCCCCGTCTCTACTATAAATAGAAAGAAATTAATTGGCCAACTAATATATAGAGAAAAATTTAGCCAGGCATGGTGGCGCATGCCTATAGTCCCAGCTACTCGGGAGGCTGAGGCAGGAGGATCGCTTGAGCCCAGGAGTGTGAGGTTGCTGTGAGCTAGGCTGATGCCACGGCACTCACTCTAGCCTGGGCAACAAAGCAAGACTCTGTCTCAAAAAAAAAAAAAAAAAAAAAAAAAAAAGCTATTTAAGCTAAAAAGAAAATACTACATTTGACTGTGGAAAATTATATATGAGTAGAAATAATCTGAGAAGAGAATTTGGAAATCTTGGCAGGCCACCGAGCAAGCTCATAGATTCTTCCCAATGACTTGGTAACTGGCTGGATGGAAGTCACACCACTAAAATAGGCTTCTCTTCTTGTAGGTCAAGAGGAATTAAACTCTGCATGAGCCAGAAAGACTTCTCTGGATTTCCTACCCAGAGGAAACTGAGTTAGCATCATGAAAATGGGTTCCAGGCGGAAGAAATGTGGTTTGATGAGTTGAGTGAGAGTATATATGTATCTCAATCACAAGCCAGAGCAGGGTAATTAATGTGAGTTGCAACAACTGACAGTCCTCAAAACTTCAGTGCTTTTTTACACGGCAAAGTTTGAGGTACCTTTACACAAACTTTGAGGTGGTTCTGCAGGAGTCTTCCTCCAGGCAGTGACTCAGGGATTCAGGATCCTTCCATCTGGTGATGCCACCATCTCAACAAGGAGCTTTCAAGGTTTTGCTATGGCAGGAGGAGTGGGAGGGGACATCCACCAACTTTCAACTGCCTCAGCCCGGATGTGACACACAGGCTCACAGTCCATTGGTTCCAACCAACACCAAGGGATTCTGGGAAATGTAGGGGGGGACATAGAATATTCGGTGAGCTCAGATCCTTCTCTGCCACATTTTTTGACCTTTTGTCGTGCACTAGATAGAGCGCTAAGAACTTTACATATAGTATCTTTCTTCACCCCCCCTTTTTTTTAACCCATGTGGAAACTGAGACATAGAGAAGTGAAGTTGCTCAAGGTCATAGGAATATAAATGACAGGGACCCACATGGGGATTCAGACACGTCTATTTCCAGAAGTCCACAGCCACTTGGCTTGCTGGGAAATTTTTTTTTTTTTTTACTAAAAACCTCAAAGCCCTTATCTTTATTTTGGTTTGCCTTCTGAATCACTCTGAAAACTGAGGGTGGACGTGAGTGGTCCAAATTCTGAAATATTTGAAGTGATTGATTGTCTACACAGTCCAAATTATCTGGGTGACTCAAAGGTACAGAGACTTGGCTTAAGACTCGCAGATTTTATAAGTGTATCAAGTGCAGCCTTTGATTTTTGATCTTTCAAGATTTCACTGAAGTAGTCCTTCCTCACAGTGTGCTTTGCTTTATTTAAAAAAGGAAGATGTTAAGACGTTTCACGCACTTTTGACAGATTGTCCCCAAGACACCAAAGGAATAAATGCTAAAATAAGGTGACGGTATGTGGCTTACCTGGTTGAATTTTCATATACAACCCCAGAAAAGGAGACATTGCACTCAAGATAACCTGCAACTTGTAAACTAAGAAGGACTCTGTAATGTCAAATGGTCACAATAGGTCTGGGGAAAAAAAAAAATGGAGCAGGAAAAGGTCACTGGCCCAAAACAAATCAGACCCACCCAAACATTGATCAGAGCCATGCCTGGGTCTCAAGGCTGAAGTTAATTCTCTGTGTCCATTCGTACTGTGACGAATTATCGTTTTTAAATCGGTGATCATCTTTAAAATATGCTCTTTAGCTTTGGCCGAAGACCTACTCATTCATTTGGTCGAAACACTTAATTACTTGGGTGACATGGTGATTTTACTTTAAAAATGATTTAGGGACAAGTTCCTATGGCTCAAAACACAGTACGTCTGACCTGTGCAGCTTGCCCGTGATTTGACCTTGTCTCCCAGAACTTTCCTGGAGACAATAGGGAAACCTCAAATATTCAGACTAATTGTGTGTTGGGGAGGACAGAAACCAGATTAAGTTAGTGGGAAGTCTGAGTTATAAATTAATATAATAAATACCATCCTGGCTTTTTCCAGCTATGTTCAAAATGAAAAGAGTTGCTAATACAATGTCAAAGGGTAACTCCCAAATATCAGATCTTGCTCCCAAATATCAGATCTTGCATGGGTGCCCCTCAGTGGTTTGGGGCCCCATTTTCACTGGTTTGAGGCAAAATGAGAAAAATAAGAACAACGTAGTGATTTGTTCATGGGAATAAATTTATGGAGCTTTTAGATTTTGATATTTTAAAATTCCTACTTATTGTGTTTTTTTAAGTTAGTCTTCAACAGAATGATAGTGAAATACATTTAAAAACTGTTTACTTAGCAAAGGAAAACGTGACAACTTCGTTCATCTCCCATAGAAAAATAGGCTGGGCGCAGTGGCTCACGCCTGGAATCCTAGCACTCTGGGAGGCCGAGGTGGGAGGATCGATCAAGGTCAGGAGTTCGAAACCAGCCTGAGCAAGAGCGAGACCCCCGTCTCTACTAAAAATAGAAAGAAATTTATTGGCCAACTAAAAATATATATAGAAAAAATTAGCCAGGCATGGTGGTGCATGCCTGTAGTCCCAGCAACCTGGGAGGCTGAGGCAGGAGGATCGCTTGAGCCCAGGAGTTTGAGGTTGCTGTGAGCTAGGCTGACGCCACGGCACTCACTCTAGCCTGGGCAACAAAGCGAGACTCTGTCTCAAAAAAAAAAAAAAAAAAAAAAAGAAGAAGAAGAAAAATAAGAACAATGTAGTGATTTGTTCAGGGGAATAAATTCATGGAGCTTTCAAATTTTGATATTTTTTAAATTCCTACTTATTATTTTTTTAAGTTAGTCTTTAACAAAAGGATAGTGAAATACATTTAAAAACTGTTTACTTCGCAGAGTAAAACGTGACAACTTCGTTCACCTCCCACAGAAAAATGCATCGGTCCTATTTTGCATGTTCGCATCTCCCTGGTCTCTGAGTCTTTTTAATTTATTGGGCTATTTAAATGAATGCTCTCCAAATGAACATACGTGCCCCTGTCAAACAAAATGCTGGAAGAGTAATTCTAACGGTGAGACTGCAGTTCCTGCAGAACTGTGGAAAAGTAGGAGACTGAGTCAGGAAGTCCCTCTGGTAACCCCTCAAGTCAGCAGCTTATAAACCACTCAAGTAAACAGGGAGACAGTCTAGTGACCGTTTAAGAGCAAGACTTCTGCAATCAGACTTCCGGGCAGCCATGCAACACTGGGCACGTGTTCAACTCCCCTTTCCTCAGTTTCCTGCTCTGTAAAGCTGAGATGCTAACTATCCAACCCATGGGGCTATTTGGAGAATTAAATAAGATACCGCTATCTACCCAGAACACTGAAAACAGTACTGGGCCTGCCTCAATAAACATGAGCTGTGATTGTATACTAACTTGTGTCCTGTTTTTCCACGCCAAACCACATTGCTGGGTGATCCCATGTTTCGTTTATCAAATGGAAGCATCTTTCCCCAAATCCAAGCCAACGTTTGGCTTGCCACCACTGGAAAAGCTCAGAAGACTTTATCTTCGCTTGGAGGCCTGTTACCTAAAAGAACATTCTACGGTGGCCCTGGTGGACAAAAAGGTATGTGCCTCCAGGGTGGTGACTTGAGGGAGGGCAGTCACCAGTTTGAAGTGTAAATTCTGCAATGCATGTTTTCTTTAAAAAAAAAAAAAAAAATAAGTCAGCTGTCCAAGGAGGCAGGCTGTGCTGAGCTGAGAGCCTACATGAAGCCCAGGTGTGTAACATATGGGACTTAATGGAGCTCAGGTTCCTTCCGGGTTTGGGGCATGGGGACCTTTTCCTGAAGCGACGCTGGCATCGCACCTGTGTGTCAGCCCCTCAGTAACCAACAACCTGCACCTCTGCCTCTCCCCGTGCTGCTAAGCCTCTTTCGGGGGCCCTCCCCCTAACTGTCCTATTTTGGAGTGTGTTGTTTACCTTTTTGTCAGACACACGCACGGCTCATCATTGATTGGGGCCCCACGTGGGCAAGCAGCTGCTATTTCTCACTTCGCTTTGCAAGACTCCAAAAGCCTCTATTAAACTCCCTGGACAAAAGTGTCCGAGGGGCTGTGGCTCACACGCTACCCGCCTCGTCCCCCTCCACCAAGACCTTGTTTATGGACACAAGGAAAGCAAAGGAAAACAGAGAGCATCAAAAAAAGGCAAAGTTGGAGGAATGAGACACCAATGCTGTGAGCCAAAGCTGTAAGAACCACACAGTGACAGCACCTGCCCTTTCACTGTGGCCTGGGTGCAAATGAAATCTAGAGTATTTGCAATGAACTTGGGCCAGGGGTTGCAGGGAGAATGTGGTCCAAATCCCAAATTTCCCGCAGCAATGGTCTCAGAGCTTTTCTTTTCCTTTTTTTTTTTGAGACAGTCTCACTGTGTTGCCCAGGCTAGAGTGAGTGCCATGGCGTCAGCCTAGCTCACAGCAACCTCAAACTCCTGGGCCCAAGCGATCCTCCTGCCTCAGCCTCCCGAGTAGCTGGGACTACAGGCACGCACCACCATGCCCGGCTAATTTTTTTCTATATATATTAGTTGGCCAATTAATTTCTTTCTATTTATAGTAGAGACGGGGGGGGGGGGTCTCGCTCTTGCTCAGGCTGGTTTCGAACTCCTGACCTAGAGCGATCCTCCCGCCTCGGCCTCCCAGAGTGTTAGGATTATAGGCGTGAGCCACCGCGCCCGGCCAGTCTCAGAGCTTTTCAATAACAAACAGTTCTCCCCTTTGGCAAGCAGCTTGCGTGAAATGAGAGCCATGGGCGTGATATGTGGAAATGGCTTCTCCTGCAAGCTCTTTAGAAATATCTGCCCAGCTGAGCTTCACCTGGGCCTGGTTTGAACAGATTGCAAGATCGCAGGCTCTGGGCGGGCCATGCTCAGGGGAGTTCAGGAGAACTCGGTGGAGGTCACCTGCTGTACACAATGTGAAGAAGATGCAGTTGGTCTTTCCCTCTCATCCCTCATTTCTGATATTGTCCCTATTTGTAACCAGCTTTCATGCTCTTTTTTGAATTTCTTCTATTGCAGAGCAGGTTTTACCAGCTGCTAAAAGATAAAACCGTGTTTTGGTCCTTGCACCTGGTAGGCCACTAGGGAAATACTTGTTGAACGAACAAACTATTTCCCCCTGAGAATACTGATTATTTGTAAAGATCCGTTTACTCTTTCCAAGTCTCTTTGATTTCAATGACGTCATTTTATCCTCAAAACCCCTGTCGCAGGTCTGCCGCAGCTGGGAACTAGGCACGAGGGGCTTCAGTGTTGCCATTTGTCAGGTGAGGAAAATTAATGCGCTTGGTCAAGGTCACTCAGATGGCATTTGGGGAAGCAGGCCCAGCAGCAGGGCTCCTGGCTGGTTTTGCAATGCCTTTCCCTTACAGCCTCATTGTCAGGGTGATACTGATGTTTATTGAGCATCTACTATGTGCCAGCTACCATGCTATGAGCTATACAGGTGTTATCATCCCTATTTTACAGAGTGAAAAAAAAAAAAGACACAGACAGGTTGCAGTAAGAAGAGAGGGAAGGGCACATAGCTTATAAATGGTGCAGCTAGCATTTGGTCCCTGGGTGTCTGGCCTGAATCTATGCACTTAACCGCTATCAAATTACTATCTTAAGGGGAAAGTGATATAATTTTACCCTGCCAAAGAAATTTTCTTTAAAAGGAAATTCAGAAAAGAGGCAATGTTTACTCCAAAAGGATGGCTACCTAACAATGAACTCTCAGGTATTTGGGGACCAAGGGAGCCACATGGGGCTGAATAGTACTCTATGGAAATTTCTTGCTCTTGCCAGGTGATGGCACCTTGCTATGGGATGTCCCAGCCTCCAGAACTCTGACAAACAAATTTCTTTTCTTTTCTTTTTTTTTTTTTGAGACAGTCTCACTCTGTTGCCTGGGCTTGAGTGCCGTGGCATCAGCCTAGCTCACAGCAACCTCCAACTCCTGGGCTCAAGCGATCCTCCTGCCTCAGCCTCCCAAGTAGCTGGGACTACAGACATGCACCACCATGCCCAGCTAATTTTTTCCATATATTTTTAGTTGTCTGACCAATTTCTTTCTAATTTTTTTTAGTAGACAGGGGGTCTCGTTCTTGCTCAGGCTGGTCTCAAACTGCTGACCTTGATCGATCCTCCCACCTCGGCCTCCCAAAGTCCTAAGATTACAGTCATGAGTCACTAGGCCCGGCCCAAATTTCTTTTCTTTATAAATGACCCGGTCTGTGGTATGCTGTTATAGCAGCACAAAATGGACTAAGACAGAGAACTTCGACAAGTGACTAGTCTTCTTCTTACTTCAGTTCCTCATCTCTAGTGGGAATAATGGTATTCCTTATCTCTTAGGATTATTGGGAGGATGAATGTGTTCATGTATGGAGAGCAATTGGTATAGCACCTAGCACAAAGGGAATGCTACAGAGGTGTTTGTCATTATTAGTATTATTAATAATATCATGTGACCTGGGATAGATGGAATGCATTCCATCTTCAAGAAGCTTCTATGTAAAATGGGAACGATGGACCTATTTCAAAGTATGAAGTTTAGGTAAAGGTAACACACACAGAGCACCAAGGATATTGTAACCAAACAAGCTTGGCTATGATAAGGAGAAAAATGGATTTGGTTTACAACTCCAAGAACCAAGATCTCGTGGGAAACCCCGGCCCTGCTAGCAATTCCCTCCCCAGCAAATGTAATCCAGTGTCACTCTGGAATATTCTTCAGTTGCTCCAAGTGCCCAGTGGGTCTGCGCCTGTCTATAAATAGTTTTAACATTTTATCTAAGGACATTAGTAAAATTCATGTACTTTTGATAGTGAAAGAGAAAAGGCAATTTCTCACCATTTAAATGATAGTGGACTCTTTTCTTGCTTCGTATCTCCCTGTTCCAATGTATAGAAACTTGTTTGAAATTTTAGCCTCAGAATTGACCAATAAATACTGCCTAAAATCACAGGCCCCAAGAAACTGGTGACAAGTTAACCATATGATAGCAATTAAGATGGTACACAAGTGAATCCTTCAATTTTTAAAGGTTCTTTAAGAGTGAATTTGCAGCTGTCTGCTGTATACAGCTTTGTCTTAAATAATTTCTGGTAGAATTTTATCACTTTGTCATCTTTCTAATGGCAAATTACCCTTAAATCTCTTTTCCCAGAAACAGAATCTGGCTTTAAGTTCTTAGATTCTGAAAGTGGGCAAAAAAAAAAAAAAAAAAAAATAAGACCCTAAGCCACTTTAGAAAGTTTTGCCCCAGCCAATATTATTTCCTTATGATGTTTTAAAAACATCAACAGCTATTTATTAGTCACAATTCAAGGTACTTAAGGGAGCTCATGGGCTAGCCAGGGTTCGGAATGTTGTATATAGCTTTGTGTTTTGTTTTAATACAATCGACTGAACACGTTTATTTAAAGTGCCAACTTTGGTAACTTCTGATATACGTATACTCCTATGAAACCACCATGATCAACAAAAAGAACATGCAAATCACCCAGCAGAGGTTCCTTACGTAGTTTTGATTTCTCTTTTTCCTACTGCTAAAATGGCTCCGATTTTTCCCAAGGAGAAAAAAGACCCACAATTTTTTTTAATAATTAGAAATAAAGATTGTAATACCTATGGGGAACGCAGAGAGGAGCTAGCAGTGGGGTGAGAACTCGTTTATAAAACTGACTACTAGATCTGGGAGAGGAGCTAATCACTCTGTTTTGTAGAATGTCTGCCTGCCTAGTTGCAGGTCTGCTAACTATGAAGAGACTTTTGGGGGACGCATGTCCTTCAAGGATTGCTGAGCACTCTATAAACGAGGCTCATCCAACCTGATGGGGCTTTGTGAGGTCTTATGATACACAGATGGGGAAGCAAAGTGCAGCGACTCTCTGTGACCTTTTTTTGGAGTCACAGAAAGTCACCAGGGAAGCGAATGGCTATGAAAACTTAGTCCCTTTACTTCTGAAGCAGAATTCGACCAGCCCTAACAGTCCTAGATAAAGTTTAAGACATGTACTTAGAAACTAAAAGAAAAAAAAAGATAAGACCAAAGGAAACATTCATCCTTTTCTGAGTCACTGCAGCTTCTGAGCTGGATCGGCCAGCGAGGACTGAAGAATTATGAAACGTCTTGGCTCAGCGGGAGGAAGGAGTGTTCACCAGATTGTCTTGCAACTGCGCAACGCAGGAAATTATCCATCAGGTGGAAAAGGATAACACTGCAATTCCATCCAGATGAGGCACGATCAGAAAAAATAAAGGGCCTAGGTTGAAAAAGGAAACAAAAAGCGAAATAAAATAACACAAAATCGAGTGAGGTGGGTTGAGGTTGGAGTGAGGAATCGGGGCGGCTAGGCACATTTGGAAATAAACCAATTGCATATAGTCCTGGAGCTTAGAAATAATTTTTTTAGTATCATTCCATCCCAGAGCTCTGATTTACATCGCTTAAATTCACTGGACATCTCGGAGTGGGCCTAAGGCGAGGGGAAAAGGCAACAGCAATTGATCAGGGGGCAGGGGCATAATATACAATTCTGAAATGGATTCACAGTGACTGAATCTAAATAAACATTGCAGCTTTATCAGTCAGACATGAAAGGACTCCGACAAGCTCCAAACCTCTTCCTCTGAAAAGCATAGAGATACCAAAAGGAAACCTTATTAAAAAAGTTGTAAAATTCAGAAGGAGATATGAAGGAGCAGTCTTAAAACATACACAGGACAGGGTCTGTAGATAAATAGCAACGTCTGATGTCCTTTTGCCTTTCCTTCCATTTTTCTTCTTCTTTCCAAAAGCTGATACATATCTATGTGCAAGGATACTGGGGCATTCAAGAAATATTATATTTCTAAAATAAAAGGAAAACTTGCCCTGCTCTATGTGAAAAGGCCTTTTTCCTTAACATTGACAAGATGAGCGAGGCTTAGCTCAGCCTCGGAATTGTCTGTCTAGGCGTAGAGATCAAAAGTCTCCTTTCTGACCAAGCTTGCTTATCACTGTAAGGTCTCTCTCAAACCCTGGGGGAGCCAGGCACGGACACCCACCATGGACTCAGAAGCCTCTCTGTGCAGGGCAAATGGGGATTCAGTTCTGTCTTCCAGAGAGATCTGTAGAAGCACTCCAGAAAGGAGGCAGAAGCACTCTTCCCTCCCCCAGAAGAGAGAGAAAGGGAGGCCAGCAAAAGCCCTTGTTAAAGTAGGCAGTTTAACATTCCTTAATCTTTTCTTCCCTTTTTCATGTTGTACTTTCCACTTAAATTTATCATTTAAGATAAATTGGAGAGTACAAATGGGCAAAAAAAGCAAACCACCGTTAACATTTCTTGAATATCCTTCCAAACCTTAATCTATAAAACCAAATGTAAGATTGCACTAACTTGTTTTCTATATGTAGGGGGTTTTCCCCACTTCAAGATACACACAATGGATGTGTCATAACACGTTTAACGAATTCTCCTCTATTAGAGAGCTTGGTTGTTTCCAATATTTTATTATCATAAACAGCCTATAGCTAAATCTTTCCTAACTTATTTCCTTAGGATAAATTCCTAGAGGTGTTGAGTCAAAGATGTGCATGTTTTGTGGCTTCTTAGAATGGTTGTTGCCAAATTGGAACCTCTCCAACACCTACTCCCGCCATTCTGAGTTTTATTAGTCTACACTGCCATCCTGTTACACCCGTGGCTAACACTGGATATTGTCAATGTTTTCTTCCGCTGACCTAACACTGTGAAAGTGGTGTCTCGTTTTTTTAAATTTGCATTTCTTTAATTACTAGTGAGATGGATGATTTTTCATGTGTGTTGTCCGTTTCTTTTTCTTTTATTAATTTACCATTCACGCACTTAGCCCATTTTTCTATTGCTGTGTTCATCTATTTCCTCATAAGAATCCTTTATATAGAAAAGATATTCTTTATCAGCTTTTAATACAAGTTATAAACTTCTTCATTGTTTGTCATTTTCCCTTTAACTATTTTTTTAACTTTATTTATTTATTTTGAGACAGAGTCTCACTCTGTTGCCCAGGCTAGAGTGAGTGCTATGGCATCAGCGTAGCTCACAGCAACCTCAAACTCCTGGGCTCAAGCCATCCTCCTGCCTCAGCCTCCCAAGTAGCTGGGTCTATAGGCACGTGCCACCATGCCCGGCTAATTTTTTCTATTTTTTAGTAGAGACGGGGTCTTGCTCTTGCTCAGGCTGGTCTCGAACTCCTGATCTCAAGCGATCCTCCTGCCTCGGCCTCCCACAGTGCTAGGATTACAGGTGTGAGCCACCAAGGTCCTCTTTTTAAAGAGATTTAACATAAGTCTCAGCACCTGGAGTGTGTCTGGGTCACTTGTGCCTGCCCAGCACCCACTCTCCCTTCTTGGGTCCAGGGAACTTTGGTTTTCCTCCGGCAAACATGGCCGCCCTCACTCTCCAAACGTGTAACTTGGCAACAGTAGGCGCTGAGCTCATCCTTTTCCCTACCTCGGATAGACGAGCCAGAGCTGGCCAATAAGAGTGGTCCCTTCACCTCGGCTACAGTGATTGGTTCAAGAACGGGCACATGACCCGAACCAACCAATCAAATCCAACTTCTAGGCTTCCCTTTGCATTATGGGAAAAGACGGCCATCTTTCCCGCTGGTGACACCGTGCACACAGGTTTTGAGCTTGGATGGGACTTTTGGCCGCCACTTTGCTCCCGAGTATGCCTGGATGAAACCGGCCCAGAAAGTAATGCAAGAAACCGGTCCAGAAAGTAATCCAAGAAAGAGAAAGTGACGG
Source organism: Microcebus murinus (assembly GCF_040939455.1). Taxonomy (NCBI): domain Eukaryota; kingdom Metazoa; phylum Chordata; class Mammalia; order Primates; family Cheirogaleidae; genus Microcebus; species Microcebus murinus. Next base: position 15,892,335 of record NC_134129.1, on the reverse strand, counting down.
AGTCCTGTTGACAGCAGAGTCCCTGTTGTGACCCATGTTTGAGATTAGCGTCCTCCCCTGAACTGTCTGTGAAGCCAGTACGCTCCCTTCTCTGCTTAGGCGCTTGTGAGACGGGTGTTTCTCCGCCTGCGCAGTGTTTGTAAAGACGACACAGCGTCCTCTCAGCCCTGAACACCTCGGCAGGGAAGCCAAGCGTGGAAGAAGTGCTGGCGTGGGAGTGTGGGTTGCAGGGCTACCTCCGCCGGCCACTGTCATGTCCTTGGGCCAGTTGCTCTCTGTGGCTCGCCCTTCTCCTCTGTGGAAGAGGCTGTTGGAAGACAGAGGGACTCTAAATGTCTCTTCGAAGGCCATAAGTCTTGGCTCCGTGATAACACCGTGTCAACACTTCAGGTTAATCTGAGGTTCTGTCTCCCACCGCCACCTACACAGCCCGGTGACAGATGACACACTGACCTATTTTAAAACTTGAAAAGCAAATCGACAGGACCACAACGTGCTTTAAGATAGAGCGAGACTCTCTCTAAAATGTTGCCGGGATGTACATTTCTCCGGAAGTGTGTTAACGAGGTGAGTAATGTATCAATCCATTAACTATTGTATAGATTAGCAATAAATATTTTGTTTTAGGAAGGTCTGCCACTCCAGCTTTGCTGGGCTAAAGTAAACGAAGATCCTGGTTATGTCAACAGATGACACAAGTGTTCCGAAGTGGTGCTGTCTGCTCTGAGGAGGGGAACAGAGGAGGTGGGAAGAGACGCGGGTCACACTCCCAGTTCTCCTTCCTCAGATCTCCAATGTTTACTTTGATGAATTAGCAATTCTCAGAACCTCGGACCACGGACACAAACATGAATGATCTTTTGAAATGCAGATCAGACTGTGTAATTCTTCTCCTTCCAATCTTTCATTGATTCCCTAGTGCCTTTGGGACCAAGTTCAAACCCATGGGTCTGGCATATAAACCCTTTGTAATGTGAGCCTTGCTCTCATTCCATATGGCAGCCTCATCTTCTCCCACTCCTCTTTGTGTACCTTATTTACACTAAGCAAATATGTTAGTGCATAGAAAACGCTCAATATTAAGCATGATTCCTGGCATTTAGTAAATGCTTATACACGTTGGCTGTCATTACTACACATTAGTTATGCTCATAGTTGCCTAGAAGTGCAGCCCTGGGCCTGTTTGCCCCGAATCCATCCTCACCCTTCCCTGCTCTGTTTTTGTCCACCAGGCTGACCCTTGCAGGCTGCATTTCACAGGCTCCTGTGTCTCACATGCCCAGCTGGTTGTACAAGGCCAACAAGAGATACCAGCAAAATAACGGCAGGTAGAAAGCAGATAGAAGCCAGGGTAGTTCTCTCCTTGCTGCCTTGGGTGGCTTCTATAGCAGTGACTGTCTTTTCTGTAGTTCCAGGTTTTGCTAAACAGGCTCACTGTGATTTCAGCTCCTGATCGCTTCTTTTCCCCCCGCTAGCAGAGGTGGTAGTGGCTTCCTGCTGGTGCTGATCTCTGCGTTGCCTCATCACCCGTGTTAACTGTCATTGTCTCTCTGTGCTGCATGGCCAATTCCCTGTGTTGCAGATCTTTGAAGAGATGTCTGCTTTCCTGGAGAGACAGTGACAGACTCACATAACACACTGTCACATGTCGGTCCTCATTCTAACGGCCAACTCATGGTCATCCTGGAAAACTGTTCTACGGTCACCTCCGAAAACTGTCCAGTCTCTCCACCCACTTCCTCCTGAAGGATGAATTGGGTATCCAATTGGGTATCCCTCTTCTACCTGCCTCTCCCCTAATAAGTGCTTTATTCTTAGAAAACTCCACTACAGAGTTAATTTTCTTAAGAGCAAGTACACTGTCTTTTTTAATTCTTTTTTTGAGACAGAGTCTCAACAGGACAACAGGGTTAGAGTGTCTCGGCGTCAGCCTAGCTCACAGCAACCTCAAACTCCTGGGCTCAAACAATCCTCCTGCCTCAGCCTCCCGAGTAGCTGGGACTACAGGCATGTGCCACTATGCCTGGCTAATTTTTTCTATATATTTTTAGTTGACCAATTAATTTCTTTCTATTTTTAGTAGAGACGGGGTCTTGCTCTTGCTCAGGCTGGTATCGAACTCCTGAGCTCAAACGATCTGCCCGCCTCAGCCTCCCAGAGTGCTAGGATTGCAGGCGTGAGCCACTGGACCCGGCCCAAGTACACTGTCTTACTCATTTGGTATCTCAAATCTACCACGCTGATGTGTTTTTAAATGAATGACTAAATGCATAATTAAAGAGACACTTTTTAAATCCAGACAAAAATCATTAGAAACTGTCCTGAGGCAGACACTGTAAGTTCCCTACTCGATAATCATGTCCCCTTTTTTCTTGCCAACAGAGCCCCGATTCTACTTGGAGCACCAATATGCCCTGCTCTGAGGAGCACTTGCTTTCCCAGCCTCCCTTGCAACTCAGGGTGGCCATGTGACAATGTCATCCAGTGAAACAAGTGGAAGACTGCAAGGAGGTTAGAGCCAAGGCTGGTACCCCTCTCTCTTCTCGCCCTGGATTTTCTGTGCCTCGAATGTTCACGGGCTGTCTGGAGCTATGGCGGCCAACGTGAAACCATGAGATGACAGACGTGAAGGGACAGTCCAACACGTTCAGGATAGAAAAGCAAAAGGTAGGAAGAGTGTGGGTCTCCTGTGGCATCCCTGGGCTTTTTAGTATGAGAAAAATAAACTCTTCCTTCTTATCTATTGTTCTTTTGATTTTATGTCACGTAAGAGTCAAATGCATTTCTAACGGGCAGGATATGCCATTTGGGGATACTCTATTGCTGTTCCCTTTTATCTTCCCAGATAAAGGATGACATGGTTACAATCTGATTATCTAATACCTGTGGCTAATTGGAGGAACCCCAGGATAAACAGTAGGATGATGTGTGTAATGGTTAGTGTCCACTTGGCTAGACCATAATAGTGCCCAGTTTGGGTCAAACACCAGTCTAGATGTTCTTGCTGTAAAAGTGTTTTTAGGTAAGATGAACGTTTAAATCAGTAGACTTTAAGTAAAGCAGACCCTATACTGTGGGTGGGCCTCATCCAATCAGTTGAAGGTCTCATGAGAAAAAGACTGACATCACCCGAGGAAGAGAGAATTCTGTTTGCGCACTGACTGTGAACTCAAGCAACAGTCTTAACTTTCCTGGGTTTCCAGCCAGCCTGCTATAGATTTTGGACTTGCCAACTCCTAAAATTATGTGAGCCAATCCCTAAAATAAAAACTCTGTCTCTGTCTCCCTGTGTCTCTCCATCTCTCTCTCTACATATAATATATATTATCTATTATATATATACACACACACACAAATGCATATACATATGTCACCAATAGGATGTATTAATTTTAAGAGTAAGCACACTGTCTTATGTATGTATATCCACATGTATACCTATGTTATATATCATCTATCGAGCACACTGTCTTATATATATGCATGCCTATTGGTTCTGTTTCTCTGGATAAATCTGACTTAATACCTTGGGTATAAAGAAACTCAGAGAAAGAATGAACTTTTAGTAAGAAACGAAGACCTCTCGACAAATATGCCTTAGCAGAAACCATCGAGGATTGCCATTCCAAATTCTGTTAAGCGTGTATATGATTATTTATTTTTTTGCTACTTTGGATAAAGACAATCTTGATTTATTGTCATTATCTCTTTTGATCAAGGAGGAGCCTGCATTCCTTCCCGGCTTGGTTTTATTAACCTTCAGCACTCTCTTTCTCTCCTCTGTGAAGTCGTAGCTGTCAGAACCTGGGCCAGGGGCCAGCGTCTTCATAAACCCGTTTTCTAGCAAATGCAGATGGGAGTCTCCTGGCCATGGGGTTTGCATTTACTGATCTCATTCTGTCATCCAGGGCAGCTCCTTTGTTGTTGTAGGAGTTAGACTATACTCTGTCATTTGCTGCTTGGCATGAAAGGTTAGGGGATGAGGAGGGCCTATCAACAGGAGTCAATTATTTATGAAATCGGATTTTCGCATTTGAACTTCTGAGCATCTTGCTGGGTTGGGTTGCGGAAAAATGACAGCGTCTCGGAGTCGTGGAATGAAGGCAGTATCGAAGCCCAGATGTTAGTCTGGTTCTCACCTGTTCTTCACCGGCAGTGTCAGGAGACTGTGAAGTAGACTGGCCTGGGGCAGAATTGTCCGGTGTGGGGATCTGACTCAGCCTTCTGGGGCTATTTTATGTCCTTCGTCCATTCAGTCCCTTCAATGGGTCCCTTTCCTCTGTGGCCATCGCTGCCTCCTCTCCTGGCAGAGAGAAAGAGAGAGAGAGGCATAGAAGATAGAAAACCCCTTTCCCTCCCAGATACCACCCAAAGCCTCCTTCGTGCAGATGGGAATCTAAGCAGAAAAAGTCTGAGTCCCTTTAAACCTTCCTCTAGCAGAGATTGGCCAACTGAGGGCTCTGGGCTAAATCTGGCCTGCATGGCCCTGTCAAGTTAAAAATGCTTTGTTCTTTTTTGGTTTTTTTGAGACAGAGTCTCACTCTGTTGCCTGGGCTAGAGTGCCATGGCATCAGCCTAGCTCACAGCAACCTCCAACTCCTGGGCTCAGGCGATCCTCCTGCCTCAGCCTCCCGAGTAGCTGGGACTACAGGCATGCACCACCATGCTCGGCTAATATTTTAGTTGTCCAGCTAATTTCTTTCTATTTTCAGTAGAGACAGGGTCTTGCTCTTGCTCAGGATGGTCTTGAACTCCTGAGCTTGAGTGATCCTCCTGCCTCGGCCTCCCGGAGTGCTAGGATTACAGGCATGAGCCACCATTCCTGGACTAAAAATGTTTTTTACATTTGAAAAATGTTATTAGATATTTTAAAAAGAGGACAACGACTATGTCAGGAAGACCACATACAGCCTACAAAGCCCAGAATACATACGCTCTGGCCCTTTCCAGATAGTTCGATGGCCCCTCTAGAGTCTAGAGGATGAAGCCGTTAGCAGTGGAATCATAGGCATGAAGAAGGGAATGGGGGAATTTTGTGGGATGAGGCTTTGGCCAGCCCTGTTTGAAAAGAACAAAAAGATACAAAGATAAGTTTTGAATGTTTCTGAATAACTTGTCCACAGGAAACGGATGCATTGTTGATAGATTTTCTGTGGCCAGGAAAAGCTTTTATTCCCATGGATTCTACTGGAAATCAGATACTAGCTGTTTTCGTTCATGTATCCCTACCCTGCACCAGGTCCTGCCTAAAGCACTTTTCATGCATTTAATCCACAGCAACTCTAAGAGGCGGGTGTAGTTACTATTCCCCGTTCTGTGAGTAAGTCAGACAAATCCCAGAGATTGGGGCCGTGTTGAGCAACCGTATCATACATGCCAGGCCCGCAGGAAGTTTGACACGCTGGACTGTGTGTTCAATTCCCAAGCTCAGAGACATTTCAGAGCAAAGAGGACCTGGCTGTGGCCTCCAGATGGGGACGGATGGTTTTCACTGGTCTGTGTTTGGCAGGGTTGCAGCTGCCGCGGGAGGACAGCTGCGTACAGAGCCCGTAACGGGGGTATGCAGGGAACGTCTGCCGCGTGGAGCTGCTTCTTCATCCCCCAGGAAGATTTCTGGTGGGAGGACACACCCACCAGGTTCAGGAGGAATTTACTGAGGAGTCGAAGAGGGTTCGAGGCCCCAACCCTGCCCAACACTAGCCTGGATGCAGTGTGCCGAGGAGTGTGTATTAGTTTCCTGTGGTTGCTGTAACAAACTACCGTGTTTCCCCCAAAATAAGACAGGGTCTTATATTTCTTTTTCCCCAAGAAGACACCCTGGGGTTTATTTTCAGGGGATGTGTTATTTTTTTCAAGTACGGTACAACCATCTACATTGATTCAAATAGGGTTAAGTCATCTTCTGGAACATCATCATCACTCTCCAAACCCCGAATTCCATCCTGAATGTCTTGCGACTCTATTTCCTTTAGAACCACTGGCCCTGATCTCTCCTGTGGAGCACTAGACCTCTCAGGGGGCAGATGAGAAGGGCTGCTCATGTTCTTTCCCGCTCCGCGATGACATGCATGGGTTGTGCAGATGCGCTGGGCAGCCACGCCCATTACTAGGGCTGATTCTCATAGCCATGCCCATCACTAGGACTTATTTTCATAACCACGCCCATCACCAGGGCTGATTTTTTTCATAGCCACGCCCATCACTAGGGCTGATTTTCATAGCCACGCCCATCACTAGGGCTGGTTTTCATAGCCACGCCCAGCACTAGGGCTGGTTTTTGGGGTAGGGCTTCTATTGCGCACATGCTTAGACATCCTGCTAGGGCTTATTTGATGGGTAGGTCTTATTTTGGGGGAAACACGGTATCACAAACTGGGTGGCTTAAAACATCAGAGATGCATTCTCTCATGGTTCTGGTGGCCAGAAGCCTGAAACCAAGGGGTGGACAGGGCCACACCTATCTGGAGCTCTATGGAACAATCTGATCTTTGCCTCTTTTAGCTTCCGGGTCAGCTACCGACGTGAGGCTGCATTGCTCCAATCTCTGCCCCTGGAGTTGCATTGCCTCTTCCTCTCTCTGGCTTCTCCTCTCCATGTCTCTTATGGGGCACCTGTCATTGGACTTGGGACCCATCCAGGATGATCCAGGATGATCTCTTCATCTTATGATCCTTAATTATATCTGCAAAGACCCTTTTCCCAAATAAGATGGCATTCCTAGGTTTCAGGGGATTATCTTTCTGGGGCAACCATTCAACCCACTCTAGGTGTGTATAAGTATGAGAGAGAAAAAAGGACAGTCCAGGGCAGAGAAGGAACCAGTTACCTACACCAGGATTCTGCCATCCAGCCAGCCAGCCCAGCCCCTATCACACTTTTTGGCCAAGGGGAAGTGCATCATTTCCAATTTGCAATCCGTGGTAAGTGTCAAAGATACAGTGATTTCAGCTGTGAAGGTGCTTATGTTTATCATGCAAGGAGAGGGTAAGAGATAGACAGCTAAGACAATTATACTCTTCCTTCATCATCACGTGGGATGCAGGTACCATCTCTCCTTCCGCTCCTTGTCTGTTCGTCTAGCCTTAGTCCAAGGCTCCCTTCCTTAAGATTGCCACATTGTTCAACGAGGCTGCTAAGGCACCAGTCATGACATCTGAGTTTCAGGCAAGAAGAAGGAGGAGGAGTGGCATGGGCAGATGGTGAGTGCCTACTGAACCAGCCTCTTAAAGAGCTTCATTTTACATCTCATTGGCCAGAATATGGAACCCCTAGCTGCAAGGGAAGCTGGGAAAAGTGTGTGTGTGTGTGTGTGTGTGTGTGTGTGTGTGTGTGTGTGTGTGTAATCTAGGTGTGTAGCTATTTGAATAAAATGGAGCGTCAGTTAGCAAGGAAGAGGGGGAGAAGGGATATGGGTGGGCAATTAGCACTCTATCAGCTGGGCCTTATAAGTCTTGTGAATCAGCACCTGCGTGGCAAAGGCAGAGAATGCCTCTGACTTATAATCAAAATAAAAATAGTCTGAGTGCTCACTGCCTACAAAGCACAGGGCTTGGTTCATTACAGGTTCATTCAACCTCCCAGCAACCCTCTGAGGTTGATCTATTCCAGCATTCCCATTCACAGATGAGAAAACTGAGGCTCGGGGAGCCCAACTGATTTGCCAAGGGTCACATGGCTAGAAAGTGGCAGAGCTGGGATTTGAACAAGGTCTCTCTATTCGCAGCCCAAGCTCCATACACTGTGGGGAGACCTCGAAGAGGCCTGGGGGAGGACTCGCCTCCCTCTGTGAGCACAGTGACATGGGAGCACGGTGGCGGGGCGCCCTGTCATTCTTGTTACTACTCTAATTGGATGCGCAGTGTGGACTTAGCAGCTCTCTGAGTTGTGTTTTGCTGTTCCTTTAAAAATGTTTTTTTTTTTTGGGGGGGGGGGTCTGTTTTACATTACTAATTTACAGTCTATACTTATAATTATCCAAATTGACCAGCGGGTGCGGTGGCTCACGCCTGTCATCCTAGCACTCTGGGAGGCTGAGGCAGGAGGATCGCTCAAGGTCAGGAGTTCACAACCAGCCTGAGCAAGAGTGAGACCCCATCTCTACTATAAATAGAAAGAAATTAATTGGCCAACTAAAAATATATAGAAAAAATTAGCCAGGGATGGTGGTGCATGCCTGTAGTCCCAGCTACTCGGGAGGCTGAGGCAGGAGGATCGCTTGAGCCCAGGAGTCTGAGGTTGCTGTGAGCTAGGCTGACACCACGACACTCACTCTAGCCCGGGGAACAAAGCGAGACTCCCTCAAAAAAAAAAAAATAAATAAAGGAAAATGAACAAACAAAATCCTTCCTCCAACCAGAAGCCACTTATACACCATCCTTCCTACCTCTTCCCTTCTTCGCCCAGTTCCGTCTTGGAAGCAGGGTAGGCCCAGTCCCCTCCATTTCTGCAACGCCCTCCCAAGGCATGCCCGCCCTTCTGAGGCTGGTCCTGCCCTCCCTGCTATCTCTCAGGCCGTCACCTGGCTCCTCTTCCCCCCACACTCAAGCCCAGGCTCGACCCCTCTGCGGTAGCGGGTGGTAGAATGTCACCCGGGATGCCCTCTGTCCTCCCGCCTCTCTGTCTGCAGACCCAACCCTGCCCATGACGTGCCTGGCCTGGACTCTCCGACTGCTTGATCTGAGTCTGGTTCCCCTCCCACGTGTCCCAGCACCTAGCACGGCGGCGGCATTAAAGAGAAGGCAGTGCTAAACGGTCGCTTCCTCGGTTTACTTACATAGTATGAAGATGTCACCTTCGACTCACAGCTGGAGAATGTAAAGCTAATGGACACGAGAAAGAAATCTATTTTTTTGTTGTCAGATGAGCGTGGCCCTGAGTTGGCAAGCGCATCAGTCCCCAAGCGGGCAGGGCCATTGGGGACCACTCGGGCAGTGCGGGGACAGGCCGGTCCCAGGGATTTGGGTGGCTCCAAGTGCCCAGTCAGTCCTGACTCAGCCTAACTGGGGATGGCAGCACCCACAACAAGAGAGTTGAAGAGGGAAGTTCGCAGGAGGCATGGAATACACTCTGTTCGCTGACTGTAGCTAACTCAACCTTGTACAATTTCTCCATGATGCCTCACGCTCTATTTTTTCTTTTTTTTTCCATCCTGATATTTTCGCTGCTTGCTGACAGCTGGCTTTTCTATTTGATTTCTGTCTGCGTGCACCAGGTTGTGCTCAAAACAAACCAACTTTATTCTCCGATTTTCCTGTTGGTCTTGAAGTACAACCAATCTACCCAAACCCACGCTTTACCGAAACTTAGGTGGGTATGATGTCACTTTTGGACGCCAGACACTAAGTTTTTTCACTATAGAATAACCCTGGAGGATGCTGTCCAACAGCCAGAAAAATCGCACCCTGTAGGGGAACACAGCCTGCTTTGTGACACCCCTAGGCAGGCATTTCCCTTCGCCCCGGGGGACACCCTTGAGGGACGGGCTGTGAATCACCCTGTCCTCTCCAAAGAACACTACCAAAAGGGCAACGTCCAGAGTCGGTCCAGAACAAACATTTCAGGAGAAATGCTAGTTTAATGACTGCTTCATTTCACATTTTAACCCAGAAATATTATTTATCTAGTGATCTGAAGATCAACCTTGGTTTTTATCCTCAAGGGCAGGGGTCTCCAAGCCATGGTGGGTTGCGTAATTATTTCATTATATGTCGCAATGCAATAACAGAAATAACGTGCATAATAAACGTAATATGCTTGAATCATTCCCAAATCATTCCCCCAACTCCCCGGTCTGTGGAAAAAAATTGCCTTCCATGAAAATGGGGATCAAACGGTGCTAAAAAATTTGGGGATCACTGCTTAAAGGCAAAAATAAAAGATGGTAAAAATCTGCTTGAGAGGTAGTCTCCAAGATGAGACTTGTCATTATGAATCACTGACATTTCTGGGAGGGAAATAAAAAGATGGTTGGGTTGGTTTATTATTATTTTTTTTAATATTCAGACTTTATTTTTTGAGTAATTTTAGGTTCCTGACAAAGTTGAGTAGAAAGTACAAAGAGTTGTACCCCCATCTCACACACAGCGCCCCCGCCATCGATATCTGGCCCCGGAGTGGCCCATTGATCACAACAGGTAGACCAGCATTGACACGCCACTGCCAACTAAGTCTGCAGTGCGAATCATACTTCACTCTTGACGGCCGGTGCCCAATCTGTGGGATTTGACAAATGTACAATAGTTTGTGTCTGCTATTTTCCTATCATGCTGAAAAGTTTTACTGCCCTAAAACCCTCTGTCCTCCACCTATTCATTCCCCCCTTCTCCGTAAACTATGGCAACCACTGCTCCTTTCACTATTTGTCATTTTGCCTTTTCCAGAATGCAATAGCGTTGGAACCATTCAGCATGTAGCATTTTCAGATTGGCTTCTTTCGCCTAGTAATATGTATTTGAGTTTTTGCCATGGCTTGAGATCTTTTTTTTTTTGTCTTTTTGAAGTCTGGCTTCTGTCGGGATCATTTTTTTTTAATGCTCATTAAAATTCCATTGTATGGATATCCCATATGCCACAGTTGGTTTATCCACTCACCTATGGAAAGACTTGGTTTCTTCCCAGTTCTGGCGATTCTGATTAAGGCAGCTGCAAACACCCACGTGCAGGATTTTGTGTGGACATCGTAAGTTCTCAACTCTTTTGGGTAAATAAAGATGACTGTTTCGGGAAGCGAACTTGGCAGACGCCATCTCTGGCCCTCACCATTGCAAAGGAAGTTTCAGCGCCATTGGAAGGACTGTGTACTCTGTCCAGGCTTGTTCTGGGGGCGTGTGTGTGGGGGGATATGGAGAAGGATACAGAGGATGAGGTGCTTCTGACCTTGTTTCACAGTTTGCACGAGAAAGTCCACATGCAAGCTCTCTGAGAAGCAGGCCGGCATGCAACCTAGGCCCAAAGAGAAATTCCAAAATGCAGACATGGAGGTTAAAAAGCTACAAACAATTAAAATAAGCTCATGACAGCAGAGAAGGAGAGCATAAGAAAAGGCAGGGCCTGCGTAGGAAGTCAGCGCCTGTTCTCAGATGCGCAGAGCAGCACCCCAAGATGGCGGCCAGGGCGGCCATCTTGGCTCCTCCCAGCCCTGCAGTGTCACTCGGTCCCCGTCTGCCTCCTTGGTCCAGGGGGACAAACCGTCAGTCCCCGAGTGTCCCTGCCACAGAGAGGACATGGCCTGATGGACCGGCTCCCCGAGGGGAGTTCATGAACCTACGTCTACATGCATGTACTGTCCTCCGTCTTGGGTTCAATGGTGGCCTCCAAAACATATGTCCCTGTCCTAATTCCTGGGACCCATGAATGTCATCTTATTTGGAAAAGAAAGTCTTTTTTTTTTTTTTTTTGAAACAAAATCTCACTCTGTTGCCTAGGCTAGAGTGCCGTGGCGTCAGCCTAGCTCACAGCAACCTCAAACTCCTGGGCTCAAGCGATCCTCCTGCCTCAGCCTCCCGAGTAGCTGGGACTACAGGCATGCGCCACCATGCCTGGCTAATTTTTTTTATATATTGTTAGTTGGCCAATTAATTTCTTTCTACTTTTAGTAGAGATGAGGTCTCTATAGCATCTGCTATAGTAAAAACTGCCTTCTCTATGCCACCAACCCAAGAAGGATGCTAACTCCTTGATTACCAACCTTGGCTGCCCACCAGACTTCCCTGGAAAGTTAAAAACCAAGTAAAACAGCTTCCTGGGTAGCACCTACTCTCAGGCCAACTCTCAAGTCAAAATCTCCAGTTTTATTTTTTTAGCTTCCCAGTGATTTTAACGTGCGACCAGGGCTGACAACCACAGGGAGCAGACTATGGTGTTTGAATGAGGCTCAGGTGAGAGGAAATAGAAGGTGTTTCTTCTAGTTGGCAGGAAACAGACAGAACTGCTTGAGTTCTTTGCCTCTCATTCACTCTCTTTCTAGATGTAAACAGCAACCATCCATCCAGCTCCTTTCCTTCTGGGGGATGGCGTTGATGCAGAAAATTCCAGAGCCAACATTTGATGAGAAGGATTATTTATCGGAGATGCTCAGCACCCTCCCGAAAGCTACACACAAACGGAAGCCCATGAGAGCAGGGACTTGGTTCTGTTTGCTACTGTGTTCCCCGAGCCTGGTGCCGTGCCTGGCTCACCCCATCCTAACTAATCCACTTCTCAACTCTTCTGCGAAACCATCCCCGATTTTCCCAGAAATAAGAGAAACCCATCAACAAAGTATTTTTTAGCATCTACCCTTCCCAGAGATGGGAGAAAATGTGACCCAAATGGCAGCCCCCAGCAAGGACTCTTTTTCAGTGGCGTTACTTTTGGCAGGCTGGCGCTGGCTGGTGGCTTTGTGTTGGCGTGCGAGTCCCTGAAGGCTGGCAGAGAAGCACGCACGACAGCCCTGCCACGTCCTAGGGGGCTGGTCTCACACCAGTGACAGCCAGAGAGGAAGTGAGGGTTTTCTGCACAGCCCCACTTAATGCAAAATGGTTTAGAATGGGGTCTATTTTAAACGGACCATCTGGTTTAAATCCACGTACCGAAAAAGGATAAGTACCAAATCATCTCCCTTTGTCCTCAGAACATCAAAGTTATCCTCATCTTTTCTTCCATCCCTAGATAATGTAAAAACCAAGGCCAAGTTCTTTTGTTCGTCTTCCCCAGAAAGTTCAGACCAGGAGGCCTCATTATCCATCTGGGAAAAAAAAAGGCAATTTTTACATCATAAATTGAAAAATATTATCTTTATAAATCAATCACTCTTCTTGTAAATTATGAGCACTTGATTAGTTAAACACTTACTGGAAAGAAATTAAACCTGATGGTATAACTGGAATATGTAAATAAGAAACACTTTGGAATTCTCTGATATTTGTGGTTGGGATGAGTGTTTTACAGCCTTGTTTCTCTACCATGGAGAAAACAGGGATTGCTTCTTAAAGTTTAAAAAATGTAACCCCGTTAAAGACAGTATACAGGGCTGCATGAGGCAATAAAGAGGTGGTTGTGTTGTTTGGCCCTCATAAAGAGATGTTGGCCACTTGTTAGTATCTTTCCCTTGAGGAATCATCTCTTGACATCAAGAAGAAACTGAGCTCTTGAAGAGGGCCAGGAAGAAGTCAGGCGGCATCTCATTCCATGTCACAAACACAGGGACCTGTTTGCCCAGCAGCCTTGCCCAAGACGCTCAAGTTGCCATCTTAGTTTCTCCAGCGGAAGCAATGCCCAGATGAGTCACTATTCTTCCCTCTGTTTCAAGCACTTTCTGTTGCAGGTAAAGCAGGGAGTGTATCTGTTAGTTCTTGGTCCCCCATAATGAGATTGTATCCCCCAAATGTTCTGTTCTGGTTCACAAGCTCTAGACACAAAAGAAGTTCTGCTCTTCCTCCAGCCTGAAAGCTCCTTGCAGAACCTTGGGCCATTAGGACATCTAAGAGCTCCTCTATTACAGCCGGTGACAGTCGATGCCTTCCAATACATCTCAAGTAAATGTCAAGCTTCTCCAACTGAACCGGGTGACATTTTTTACAAATTTTGGCATTCTGATGGAAGGAACGTGGTAGGAAGCGGTACATTGCCTTAGGGAAGAGGCAGGGTTATCTTGGAGTTATAAGGCTTGCAAATATTTATGCAAGGTGCTAAAAAGTAGCATCTCTCCTTCTTAAAATTGTGGGTCTAAGTGGGCTTATGCCATTACTTTGTAAGTAAATATTGCCGCAACATTCTAAACAGATTTATTAGGCCTGTCAGCAGCAGCCAAATATTTATGTAAGCTCCCTGGGTTGAAAAGGTAGTTTAAGGAGACTGTTTTAACCGCAGCTTTGTAAATGTTTAAGGTAACATCCTGTCTCTTTGAAACGATCCCACCTAACCATATCGTCGTATTTATAATAAAAAGACAACACGTTCAAAATGATGCATTATTTCCTGCTGCCCAAACTTAGGCTTCAGACCTTTTATCATAGCTGGAAAAAAGAAAGAAGAAAGAAAGAAAGAAAGAAAGAGAGAGAGAGAGAGAGAGAGAGAGAGAGAGAGAGACAGAAAGAAAGAAAGAAAGAAAGAAAGAAAGAAAGAAAGAAAGAAAGAAAGAAAGAAAGAAAGAAAGAAAGAAAGAAAGAAAGAAAGAAAGATTATTTCAGAGAGACCCTTCTATGTAATATCTGGGAAGAAGTCACTGAAAATATTATCCATGAACGTTGGGAGAGGGAGAAAATGTAACTTTTGTGGCAGATATAAGTAAGAGGGAATAATTTTAAATAAGCTGATTAGATCTTGCTTAGAATACACAGATATATTTAAGAGCTGTATTAATTTTTTAATCGGTCCATTTTGCTTTAGAAGGGCTTTTACAACTAGTAATGAAGTTTGGTTCTCAAATATTCTAGTTGCCAGAATAAACTCCGTGTGTGTGTGTGTGTGTGTGTGTGTGTGTGTGTGTGTGTAACTGAGCCAGATTATCGGCTTTGGTAAGTTCTGGTCAGTCCCACTTGCTTGTGGTCCTTTTGGTCTCCATGTCAGACTACAATATATCAGTCAGGACTCTTTCTGTTGTAAGTTAAAGAAACCAAACTCAAATGTGCATTAGCAACAAGGACCATGCCTTGGCTGATCTAATGGAAAGAGCCAGGAGATGCACCTTCAGCCATAGCTGGATTCAGGTGCTCAGAGGTGTTACCAAAACCCTTGCTCTACTTTCCTTTATATTGGCTTCACTCTCAGGCAAGCTTTAGCTACTTCAGTGGCCAAGATGAGAGCCAGCAGCTCCAGACTTTTATTCTGCCAGCTGAGCACACGACACGCAGAGGCTTGGTCTGGCCTGGGATAGACAGCGCTTCTCCACGATTGCGACATTATGTGATTTACTCTAGAACCAGGGGTAGCATACGGTGGTTGGGGTCAACTGCCATGTAATCCCCTCAATTGGAAGAAGAGAAGGTGTAATAACTGGGAAAAAATATCTGAGCAAAGTAGCAAGGGAAGGTGTTTGACTGATGAATGTTGAAAATGGACCGATGCCTTCTACGGCCATGCATGGTTGCAGGACAGCAGTGTTCAGACTCTAAAGATGAGTTTGAGAGGCATGTGTTGAGGGACCACCTGGAGACCAGAAACCACCTGCAAAGCTGGTGCCAGTGACGCTGCCAGGACATCGCTCAGTGCAGAAGGTGGAGGAGAGGAGCAGGCATGCATTTGTGCAGAAGTTTACAGAATACCTGGCACTAAAATTTCACCAGATCTGCCCAAATTTGTCAGCATCCCAGTACTAATTAACCTAACGGCATAGTCAAAGAGTAGGACAGTTTATCCCAAAATATGGGCCTTGTTCCAGCTGAAGTGCTAGTGAAAATGCAGATTCCTGGGCCGGGCGAGGTGTCTCACGCCTGTAATCCTAGCACTCTGGGAGGCCGAGGCGGGATGATCGATCAAGTTCAGGAGTTCGAGACCGGCCTGAGCAAGAGTGAGACCCTGTCTCTACTATAAATAGAAAGAAACTAATTGGCCAACTAATATATATAGAGAAAAAATTAGCCGGGCATGGTGGCACATGCCTGTAGTCCCAGCTACTCGGGAGGCTGAGGCGCTTGAGCCCAGGAGTTTGAGTTTGCCGTGAGCTAGGCTGATGCCCCGGCACTTTAGCCCGGGCAACACAATGAGACTCTGTCTCACAGGCCACATTTGCTATGAGCGAGACTGCGGAGCAGGGCCTGTCGCCAGGCACGCACGCGCCAGCTGAAACACAGGGTCATGTTACTGCCATGTTTCCCCGAAAATAAGCCCTACCCACAAAACAAGCCCTAGCAGGATGTCTAAGCATGTGCACAATAGAAGCCCTACCCTGAAAATTAGCCCTAGTGATGGGCGTGGCTATGAAAATCAGCCCTGGTGGTGGGCGTGGCTATGAAAATCAGCCCTAGTGATGGGCGTGGCTGCGCAGCACATCTGCACAACCCATGCGTGTCGTCGCGGAGCGGGAAAGAACACGAGCAGCCCTTCTCATCTGCCCCGTGAGAGCTCTAGTGCTCCACAGCGGAGATCGGGGCCAGTGGTTCTAAAGGAAATAGAGTCGCAAGACATTCAGGATGGGATTTGGGGTTTGGAGAGTGATGATGATGTTCCAGAAGAAGACGACTTCACTCTATTTGAATCAATGGAGATGATTGTACCGCACTTAAGAAAAAATAACACATCCCCTGAAAATAAGCCCTAGGGTGTCTTCTTGGGGAAAAATAAATATGAGACCCTGTCTTATTTTCGGGGAAACATAGTAAATGAAAACCAAGAGACTGAACGCAGGAATGGCGGGGGACAGGGGTGGGTGAGTGAGGGAGGTTGCCTCTATGCCTCAGTAGTTATTGGAAAGAAACTGAGTCTATAATTCCATTTTAGAAAAATGTATCGAGTGCTTCCTGCGTGCTAGCACTTTATCTTCCCCGGGAGAGAATCTTCCAAGATAAAGGGCTTCGTTCATGTGATGCCTTTGAAAGGAAAATCCTGATATATTTTTGAATTAACTGAATTCACAGTTAGGGTTATCCCTTACATATTCATTTCTTCGTGGGAAATTATAGCAGAGACAAACGCTTTCTCTCCTCACTCGGCATCCATTGAATTTAACTGTTTGAGCACCCATAGGTGAAAAGCATTGAATGACTTCGGGGTGGTGTAAAAAGCTGGCATGATGTTCACTAGGAGCTAGAAACCAAACTGTTTTGGTCTGGCAAGGAAAAAAAAAAAGCCAGGGCTGCAAGTGATCTTCCTGAGGCCCTTTGCTGCGTGTCATTCTCTCCTCATTTTCATGCTGCACATTTAGTCCTTCCCAAAATAAATATTTCAGCACAGCCCTTTGGAAGCAGAGAAAGCTCTGGGCTGGGAGGCAGAAACCCCAGGTGTGGGTAATGGTTCTGCCACGAAAGAGTTGTGTGACCATTAAAAATAACAGCCAGGGCCTCCTTTCTGTTCATTAATTCATGCCAGCCAGGCGCGGTGGCTCACACCTGTAATCCCAGCACTCTGGAAGGCCGAGGCGGATGGATTGCTTGAGATCAGGAGTTCGAGACCAGCTTCAGCAAGAGTGAGACCCCGTCTCTACTAAAAATTAAAAAATGAGCCAGGCATGGTGGCACGTGCCTGTAGTCCCAGCTACTTGGGAGGCTGAGGCAGGAGGATCATTTGAGCTCAGAAGGTTGAGAACAGCTTCAGCTGTCTCTACTAAAAATTAAAAAATTAGCCAGGCATGGTGGCACATGCCTGTGGTCCCAGCTACTTGGGAGGCTGAGGCAGGAGGATAGCTGGAGCCCAGGAGTTTGAGGTTGCAGTGAGCTATGATGATGCCACTGCACTCTAGCCAGGGTGACAGAGAGAGACTCTGTCTCAAAAAAAAAAAAAAAAAAAAAAAAATTCACGCAGCAAATGTATATTTGTCCCCTGCCCTGCAGGTGCCAGGTCTGCAGAGATATCCTCCAACTCTCACCTGCTCATATTCTTCACAACGCTCCGTGGATCCCAGCCTCTATGGACCAGAGAGTATGGCTACAACCTCATCACATGTACAAACTAAATAAACATGCAGCATTGGTGTTTGGGCAGAGACTGCTAATAATAATTATCTCCTGGTACCCATTGTCCTGTTCTTCCATTGTACTAGAATCCCTGATCTTTCAGCTGGGCACAGGCAGCCCCTTCATCCTCCCTGGCAGCTAAGGGTTGCCATGCAACTGTTGTTAAGTTCTGGCCAATAAGCTGCGAGTGGAAACAACGTGTGCAACCTCCGATTTTTGCTCTGAGAAACAAGAGGCGTGCCCTGCCATTTCCTTTCCGGTTCGTGCTGGCTGGGGTGCAGGCTTGGTGGTGAGCCATCTTGGACCACGTGGAAGAGAGCGACACCCAAGATGGCAGGGAAACAAGACGGAAGAAGCCTGGTAGCATGTATCAGTATTCTATTTCTCTGTAATAATTCATCCCCAAATGCAGTGGCTTACAAACTGTGAAGAGCTCACAGTTTCTCCTGGTCAGGCATCTAGGCATGGCACCCTTCTGGGTCCCTGGCTCAGGGTCTCTGGCCAGGCTGCAATCAGGCGTTGGCCAGGACTGCCGGGGCCCAGTGCTCGACTGGGGGAGGTGCATTCCCAAGCTCAGTGGCGTTGGTCCCAGCTGGCTGTGGCCCCGAGGCATTTATTCCTTGCTATGTGACCCTCTCTCTCCACAGAGCAGCTCATGACATGGTACCTGGCTTCCCAAAGAGTGAGCAAGAGAGGACAGGACAGGGCCAGCAAGATAGAAACCATTCTTCCTGCACCCCAATCTCACAAGTGACATCCCACTTCTGCCATGTATAATTTTTTCTTTTTTTTTTTTTGAGACAGAGTCTCACTCTGCTGCCCAGGCTAGGGTGCTGTGGTGTCAGCCTAGCTCACAGCAACCTCAATCTCCTGGGCTCAAGCGATCCTCCTGCCTCAGCCTCCCACGTAGCTGGGACTACAGGCATGCACCACCATGCCTGGATAATTTTTTCTATGTATTTTTTTTTTAGTTGTCCAATTAATTTCTTTCTATTTTTAGTAGAGACGGGGTCTCGCTCTTGCTCAGGCTGGTTTTGAATTCCTGACCTTGAGCGATCCTCCCACCTCGGCCTCCCAGAGTGCTGGGATTACAGGCGTGAGCCACTGCGCCTGGCCTGCCACGTATAATTTGTTAGAAGGGAGGCCCAGGTCCTGCCCACGTGTCACTTGGCTATGCAAGGCCATGAACCGCAGGGGAGGGCATCTCGGGAGCCACTGCAGAGGCTGCCCACCGTGCCACCACAGTGGCATGTGCCACCACAGTGGCACGTGCCACCACTCTTGTAGCTGGTCTGCTCACGCCACCACTGTTACGGGAAAGCAAAGTCAATACCCACCTTCTGCAAAGCACGGTCTACACCGCAGCAGCCGAATGCATTCTAATTGACACAGCGTTGGATTTGTTTCATTCTGTGAAACATTTCCCCAGTTAGCAAGAGCCTGTCCCCAGGTGCGTGAGTCGCCCCCGAGTCCTTCCAAACGCACGCCCCCGTCCGTGCTTCAACCGGGTTGGGTGGGCATCGGCTGTTTGAAATTAATCTCTAAGAAAGACCCTTGGCGCTTTGAGTTTTCAACACCCAACCTCAAATCAACATCGTCTCGGGCGGCTCATGGCATCCTGGCCTGTGCTCCTACCTCCTGTCCCCAAAAAGAGTCACGGCGTCTTTCTGGAGAAACACCAGGGCAGGGTCAACGAGACCCCCGGGGAGGAACTGTGCGAGGGCGGGCGCGCAGGGGCAGGTGGCTGAGATCCGCTTCTTTGCTTCCATGGAGGTCAGGAACAGAGATGCTTTGGCGCCACTAGGTGACAAAGGTCCAGAGGAGTCACCCTCTGTCCCTGTGCGCTCACAGGCTGCTCGTCTGGGCCAAAGCAAGTGACTCTGCGCCCTGTGACTGAGCGGTGAGAAAGAGCCCCCAGCTCTGCGGGGACGCCCTCCTGCTCCCCTGGGGCGGCTCTGCTCTTGTGCATCTCGAGTCCCCACGGCCTCTGGGAGGCAGAGCCTCTGTCCTGAGCGCGCGTCTTGCTCCTTACGTCTCCCCCACGCGCCGCTCTCTGTGCAGGCTGTCGACTTTGGAATCCAGGCCAGGGTGCTGGGGACGGACTGCATCTCTGTTTCCTCACGGGAATCCTGCACATCCGTTCCTGAGTCACACTCTGCATTTCTTCAATGCCTCCTCTGGGCCACAGGGTCATTTTGCAGCAAAGCTATTGGCTGCACAAGGCCAGGGAGGGTTTGCACCCGGCCATCCCAGCAGCCGGCCCTCTGATGGGAAGGGGAAAGGGTGAACAGGAAGGCGGCCAGCCCGGGCTTGGCCCCGGGAGCAGAAACATCAGCCACCTGCTCAGCCGGGTGACCCGATCCACCCCAACGGCCCGGGGACGCAGCGCCTCGCAGGTGCAGGCGGGCTGGAGGATTGTTCTCAGCGGCTGGCGACTGTCATTGCGGCAGGAACAATTTGTCCTAAGACGCTACCTAAAGACCATCGTGGCTCCCGTGGCTGGTGTGGTGGATGGATGGATGGATGGTGTGGTGGATGGATGGGCAGATGGTGGCATGGGGACCAGGGCGAGTGGGCGGAGCGGGTGCTGGCCGAGCGCCACCCCCCTGTACCCCAGTCTCCCCTGCATCTGTGACTTCAGCACACTGTGCTTGCCCCTCGGTCTCCCACGCTAGAACAGAAGGTCTTCGAGGGCAGGAAATCTTGGTTTGTTCCCTGATGCATCTCATGAATCTGACGGCGCCTGGTACACAGCAATGGTCGGCAGATATTTGTCGCATGGATGGATGGATGGATGGATGGATGGATGGATGGATGGATGGATGGATGGGTGGACAGATGGATTTTCCTAGGGATGCTTTTAACAATTTTCTTACTATATTTCTTTTACTGTTTCCTGCTGCTTTTCAAAGTGGGAGGGCCCACTCCCAAGCCACTTGTGCAGTCCGGCTTTGCGGGTAAGAAGAGTCAGGCTTCCGTTCCACCCCCGCCTGCTGGCTGCCTGTGCATGCCTCAGTTTCCTTTGCTAATGGGATCACCGAGACATGCTTCATTAACACCTGTCCCCTGGTGTTCCCTGCTGGGTACCTTCTCCCCTCCTTTGAGCACCCATGTTACCTTGCGTCTCTCTTAAGAACGCTTCCCGTTGCCTCTCGTCTTCTACCTGTTCTTGCACGAGCAGTTTTTCCCTTGAGAGGAGGCTGCTTCTGACCCGGTGCTTTTGCAAAGATGCATTCATAGGCCGGGTGCGGTGGCTCATGCCTGTAATCCTAGCACTCTGGGAGGCCGAGGAGGGAGGATCGCTCAAGGTCAGGAGTTCGAACCCAGCCTGAGCAACAGCGAGACCCTGTCTCTACTATAAATAGAAAGAAATTAATTGGCCAACTAAAAATATATAGAAATAATTAGCCGGGCATGGTGCCACATGCCTGTAGTCCCAGCTACTCGGGAGGCTGAGGCAGGAGGATCGCTTGAGCCCAGGAATTTGAGGTTGCTGTGAGCTAGGCTGACGTCATGGCACTCTAGCCTGGGCAGCAGAGTGAGACTCTGTCTCAAAAAAAAAAAAATACGCATTCATAAACATCCTCCTTGAGTATTTATATGCACAGTGCTTGAACTAGCCGGAGTGAACATTGCTAGGAAGAAAGAGAGGGGGAGAGATTATTATCCTGAAGATGGATGAGACATTGTCTGGGAGGGCTTGGAAGATGGGATATTGGCATGCAAAAACAGTCAAAAAAAAAAAAAAAACCATTCACCAGCCTGGGCAACATAGTGAGATCCCATCTCTAAAAAAATAAATAAATAAAGTAACCAGGCATGGTGGCACACGCCTGTAGTCATAGCTACTGGGGAGGCTGAGGCAGGAGGATCGCTTGAGCCCAGGAGTTGGAGGTTGCAGTGAGCTAGGATTGCACCACTGAACTCTAGTCTGGGCGACAAGAAAGACCCTGTCCCAAGACAACAACACCCTGTCCCAAGCCATTCACCCAGCACAGCCTGTCACATACGAGCTGCAGCGTCATAGACGTTCTCAGAGCCCACGCGTGGGACTCGGCCACCTCCTGTGGATCAGCAGCCCCTGGTGGAAAGGGAGCAAGAACCAGCCCCCCCATACTGGAGGCAGCAAAGAGCTGGCCTCCCAAGACAAGGACCTGGCCCTTTCTGTTAGAGGGATCCCCTCCAAAGCCGCCCGTGATAAACACTGGTGCGTTCCTGCAATCTGGCTTTTATCTCTTCAAAGGTTCCTGAGCTGGGGGCAATTAACAGGGCTGGGGAAGCCAAGAAAATGCACTGTGAGTATAAACAGCCTGACAGGACATTTATACAGCAGCGGCCGAGCAGAGTCCCCTTCCCCAGTGAGGCGCAGCGCAGAAGGGGAGATTTTGAGAGCAAGATACGCTCATCTTTTGTCTTCTCTCTGGGATGCATTTCTTCTGCCAGCTGGGAAGGGTCCTGGCTGAGTTTCAGGAAAGGATGGGTGACATCCCAGTTGGGATGTCAGGGTAGCAGGGCACAAAGGAACCTTCCCTGTGTCCCCACTCACGACCAAGATGCTCTTTTTTTTTTTTTTTTTTAAACAGAGTCTCGCTTTGTTGCCCGGGCTAGAGTGAGTGCCGTGGCGTCAGCCTCGCTCACAGCAACCTCAAACTCCTGGGCTCGAGCGATCCTCCTGCCTCAGCCTCCCGAGTAGCTGGGACTACAGGCGTGTGCCACCATGCCCAGCTAATTTTTTTTCTATATATATTAGTTGGCCAATTAATTTCTTTCTATTTATAGTAGAGACGGGGTCTCGCTCTTGCTCAGGCTGGTTTCGAACTCCTGACCTCGAGCAATCCGCCTGCCTCGGCCTCCCATATAGGAATCAGAAGGGAAGAAGAAATGGTCTTTCCCCCACCCCGACTTTACTGAGATGTAATTGACAGCCCCTAATAACCACCCCTCTACTCCCCACTCCTGTGAATTTGTCTATTTCAGATTCCACTTACGAGTGAGATCATGCAGCATCTATTTTTCTGCATCTGGTTTATTTCACTTAAGCATAATGGACTCCAGGCTCAGCCATGGTGTCGCAAACGGCAGGGTTTCCTTCTTTGTTGAGTTTGGATGATATTCCGTTGTGCACACACAGATACATACGTCATTTTCTGTATGCTTTCATCGCTGACAGACACTGAGATTGTCTCCACGTCTTGGCTGCTACAAATATTGCCACAATGAACATGAGCATGCAGATGCACCATCAGGGAAATGCAAATCCAAACCACAGTGAGATGTCGCCTTGCAACTGTTTAAGGGCTATTGCCAGAGAGACAAAAGATAGCAAGTATTGGGGAGGGTGTGGAGAAAAGGGGACCCCTCTACACTGTTCACGGGAATGTGAATTGAGAATGGTCTAACTCTTGAAAGCTAATGAGCCAACCTGAGTTCACTGCATTATTCATGGTCAAGATTCAACAATGATAAACCTGATCCTCAATCTTCTCCTTCCCTGTCTGCCAGGCGGACAGGGTCTTCTGTCCTGGAAAAGGTTTTGTTTTTTGGGTTTTTTTGAGACAGAATCTCACTCTGTTGCCCAGGCTAGAGTGCCGTGGCATCAGCCTAGCTCACAGCAACCTCAAACTCCTGGGCTCAAGCGATCCTCCTGCCTCAGCCTCCCCAGTAGCTGGGACTACAGGCATGCGCCACCATGCCTGGCTCATTTTTTCTATGTATTTTTAGTTAGCCAATGAATTTCTTTCTATTTTAGTAGAGACCAGGTCTCGCTCTTGCTCAGGCTGGTTTCGAACTCCTGACCTTGAGCGATCCTCCCGCCTCAGCCTCCCAGACTGCTAGGATTACAGGCGTGAGCCACTGTGCCCGGCCAGACTTTTTTTTTTTTAAACTAATAATCACAAAAATACAAAGTATAATAAGACAACACGGCCGGGCGCTGTGGCTCACGCCTGTAATCCTAGCTCTTGGGAGGCCGAGGCGGGCGGATTGCTCAAGGTCAGGAGTTCAAAACCAGCCTGAGCAAGAGCGAGACCCCGTCTCTACTATAAATAGAAAGAAATTAATTGGCCAACTAATATATATAGAAAAAATTAGCCGGGCATGGTGGCGCATGCCTGTAGTCCCAGCTACCCGGGAGGCTGAGGCAGAAGGATCACTCGAGCCCAGGAGTTTGAGGTTGCTGTGAGCTAGGCTGATGCCACGGCACTCACTCTAGCCTGGGCAACAAAGTGAGACTCTGTCTCAAAAAAAAAAAAAAAAAAAAAAAAAAAGACAACACTATGAACAATTATATGAAAACATGTTAGATAAATTAGAAGAAATGAATAAATTCCTCAAAACAAATAACCCACCAAGATTAAATCATAAAGAAGTAGAATTGCTAAACAAACCAATACTGAGGAAGGATATTGAAACTATAATAAATCTCCCAATGAAGTGAAGCCCAAGACCGGATAATTTTACAGGTGGATTTTATCAAGCATTTCTAAAAGAACTAATCCTTCCCAAACTTCTTCAAAAAGTGGAAGGGACCTTCTAAACTCAAGTTATGAGGCCATCATCATCATTACTCTCCTACTGAACCCTGATAAGGACACCACAAGAAATAAAACCGCAAACTATTATCTCTGATGAAGTTATAAGCAGAGATTGTCACCAAAATACTAGAAACCAAATTCACCAACACGTTAAAAAGATCATACACCATGAAGAAGTAGGATTTATACTTGGGATGCCAGAATGTTCCAACATATACTTGAATGCAGCGGACTTTTAAACACTTGTTCCAGTTCCTTCCGCGTGAGCAGCAGAGTTCTAGATCCCAGCCAAGCTCGGGCCCCAGAAGGCAGCGTGCATGGCATGGAAGCAGATACCCAAGGACAGCAAAGTGGCAGCCCTGATCTGGTCCTAGTCCATTACCCTAAGCCCTTTCCTTTTCTGTTTGTTTGTTTTGAGCTCCCCTGGAAGTCTGATGGAGTCAGATATCACATCTCTCAGAAAAGGAATGACATTTATGACCCCCTTCTGCTCCTGCAAATGGAGAAGTTATCTCGGGGTTTCCCTCATCAGCGCCCTGGGCTATCTCAGGCAGCTTCTCAGGGGCCTGGTGGCTTTGGACCCAGCCCCCCCCAAAGCTGGCGGTTTAGCAGCCAGGGAGCCTCAGACCCCCGGCCCACAGTTGAGAGTGAGCAGGACAGCCCTAAGTGTCCCTTCCTGTCCCAGAGGGCTGCTGGCAAGTGGCTGAAAACCTGCAGCTTATTCATGTCTTGCATTCTGGGCTCCCTGCCACCGTTCACTGCAGGACGACAGGTGGCCCTGTTTAACGTTAGGCGACTCCTCCCGGCCCCGCCACCCTCCGAGTGAGAAAGGACAGGGCTCCCTCCTGGTCCGTGCCTGCCAGGGAAACTGAGTCACGGGGGACGGTCAGAGGGATTCAGCCCTGGGGAAGCGGCGAGGAGGGCTTTGTTTTTCTGGTGTCTAAGGGACAACGATGGAGAGTAGCTTTTCGGGAAGAAACTAAAAAAAAAAAAAAAAAATGGAAATAGTTAGAAGGAAATGCTTTTTCCCCCAAAACGGCCTTCGGGGCTTTGTTTTCCCTTTAGATGATAATTCAGCGCTGCATGAATTGCTTACAGTGGCATGTCCTAAAACGGATCCGATGGTATCCATAAGCATTTCTTTTTTCAAAAAAAAAAAAAAAGCAAGGTAGGCGGAGAGTTCCACGATCGGTGGAAAGAGTTTGGGGAAGGAAGGTCCAGAGAACTCGGGCTCTAGGAGCCGTGGCGGGGCGCGGGGAGGGAGCGCGCGGTGGCCGTGCGGAGGTGGCCTCAGGGCCAGGCCTGACCTTGACCAGGCGGAGAAGGGCAGCGAGCGACAAAATGCAAATGCGCAGGGAGAGAAGAGAGACCTCTGGATCAGGAGAGTGCAGTGCAGACTAATTTTTATTTACGTGCTATAATTCCAGGAAAACGTCTCTCCCTTCTCATTGTTTTCGGGCACACGTTGCAACCACCCGCGTCCTGGCCGCCCTGTGGTTTGCTGTGCAAAAGCGCGTGCACGTGTGCACGCATGCTCCCACGTGCACGCATGCGTCGCACACACACCTCTTCCTGGCTGGCAGAGCCCTGGTTCCTGGCTAGACGTGCCCCATGTCCCACCACGTGGTTAGGGGGGAAAAAGAAACCCTTACCCCGGTCCCAGAAGGTGCATCTTGGTTAGTGTCAGCTACTAATGACAGCAGTTCCTCTCCCCTTGCCATGGTTGGTTTGGCGTGGTGACAGCACCCAATCCTAACAAATGGAACCCGAGGGGGATCCTTTCGGGGCTTCTGGAAAGGTTCTGTTGTTGTTGTAAGTACAGACAGACACCGGGGAGGAAACGCCTCTCTTCTTTGCTAGATGCGGATCCTCCGCACCAAGTGTTAGGAACGGACTCGGCCACGCAGCAACTTGCAGGGGACGGGGAGAGGGGACGGCAGACGCCCGGGAGGGGCAGGACAGAGGATGTGAGACGCCCGGGGCCCTGGCGACAGAGGGGAGTGGCGAATGAACCCTGGAACCACCCTGTCTCTGCACTTGGCGTCAAGTGAGATCAGAGACCTCGTCCTGCCTCGGCCGCGCGTCACTGGGTGCCGGGTCCCTTGCAGCTAGCGTTGTCGTGGGCAGAGTTGTTCCCTGCACGGAGCACAGCTAACGACGAGACCCACAGTGCCACCTGCCCGTGCCTGGGACAGACGCGGAATGGCCCCTTCGGAGCGTAGACTTTGGCCTCCAGGCTGCCCCGGCCACTGCCCTGCTCCACTCGCCCTTCCTACTGTCCGTCTCCTTTGTACACACCCGGGCCCGCCTCGATGCGGGAAATGTTGACTCCGGGGATGCGGCCGATTGCCGCCTCCCCATAGTTCCGCATCTCCGGGGGCCAGTGCTGCGGCTGGTTAGAGGCACGCTGCTGGGGCCGGCCCTGGGGCTCACAGCCGCCCCAACGCCCACGTCCCGCAGGGACCCCACGTGCCGGAATGCCCCCAGGCCCACGGTGCGCAGGCCTGTTTCCCCCACGCTGCTCGCGTGGTCCTGATTGGGTAATTTTTGAATCCCACTGTTTTTGGTTGGATGTTAAAGCCTGTTGCTGATTGGATGTTAAAGCCTGTTGCTGATTGGATGGTAAAGCCTGTTGCTGATTGGATGTTAAAGCCTGTTGCTGATTGGATGTTAAAGCCTGTTGCTGATTGGATGTTAAAGCATGTTGCTGATTGGATGTTAAAGCTTGTAGTTGATTGGACGTTTCTTGAGCCCTACCAAGGGTATAAAAGCAGGGGCAGAAGGGCAGGAAGGGGAAGAACATCGGAAGACACGAGGAGAGCTGTAATGTTAGGTGTGCTGAGCCAGCTGTGGAAGAATAAAGGCTGTTCTCCGACTTTTTGTGTGCAGCTCGGTCAAATGAGTAAGAGCTGCAAGGCTTAGCTGCAACAGCCTCGTTTTCAACCCCAGGCGCAGAGTTCACTGCGGTACTTGGGTTTAAGTGTCAGATGGACCTGACTGTTCCGCATGTTCATCGTAATCTTCATGGAAGTAATTTACTTTCTCCAGATCTCAGTTTCCTCATCTGTCAAAAAGGAAAAATACCTCCTAGATCTATAGCAAGAATTAAATGAGATGATGATGGAAAGAACTTAGCACAGTGTCTGACATGGTAGTAAGTGGTCTAGAAGTCACAGTCTTAACAGTGATGATATTTACTTTTAATGAAAATTAATAATTACTTTGGATGGACTCAACTTACCCGATCTAGATTAGATCATTCAAAGAGCAATGGGGTATAATTGTCATTGTCACCTAATGTAGTGTAGCAGCACGGAAAGGCAATAACAAGCAACATTGGTATGTTGCCTTATAATTTGATATTTTACTAAACATATCTGTTTACCTTGTTTATTCCTAAAAAAATGTTCTAAATGTCAATATCATTCCCATTTTCTTATAGCAACTGAGGTTAAGAAAACCTAAGTAAGCTTGCATACCTGGTGATTTAAACCCAAACCTTTTTATTTTTTTTTTTTGACACAGTCTCACTCTGTTGCCCAGGCTAGAGTGAGTGCCGTGGCATCAGCCTAGCTCACAGCAACCTCAAACTCCTGGGCTCAAGCGATCCTCCTGCCTCAGCCTCCCGAGTAGCTGGGACTACAGGCATGCACCACCATGCCCGGCTAATTTTTTCTATATATATTTTTAGTTGGCCAATTAATTTTTTTCTATTTATAATAGAGACGGGGTCTTGCTCTAGCTCAGGCTGGTTTCAAACTCCTGACCTTGAAGGATCCTCCCGCCTCGGCCTCCCAGAGTGCTAGGATCACAGGCGTGAGCCACCGCGCCCGGCCAAAACCCAAATCTTAAGAGACTCCAAAATACACCCTCTTCCCTCTGCATTGCTGCCCCTGCCCACGTCCACACAGCCCCTGGGGCTGGCGGGGGCTCTCGGCTCCTAAAGTCTTGTGATTGGCCTCTGTGACCACTTGCATTGGTTGGTTTCTTTCTCTTTAGTAACTTTCAAGTTAATATCCCTTGAAAATGTTCCGTGGTTCTGAGAGGGTTTCTGTGTTGGAGGAAAGAAGAGGAGAAGTAGAAGGTGGCAGATGCACCAGCCTTCTAGCATCCTCCTTCTAGCATCCTCCTCCTAGCATCCTCTAGCAAATCCAAGACCGGGTTTGCTGCGGCACTTAGTATAAGCAGCTCCTGTTTTTGGCAATGCGTTGGGTATTCACACTCCTTCTCGGCCTCTCTCTGTTTACCCAGCAGGTGACACTGTGTGATGAGGAGCTCCTAATGAGGTCTATGTGACTAGGAGGGGACGTGTGCAGTTAAAACTGTTTACCATCCACTGAGTGTCAGCAGGGCTCGCTGGGAGGCTGTCGAGAGATGCTCATTCAAACAGAGGATGAGAGAGAGAGAGAGAGAGAGAAAGGGGAGAAATTTCTATTCGGAGAAAGCAGGGGTGGGTTAGAAACTAGAGAAGAAAATCTTTTGGAATTCAACAGCAAAGAAAGCTGAGTTTAATGATTGGCTTAATGGCTTGGGACTGTGTATCAAAGTCAGTTGTCACTGGTCTTCTAATATATGACAGTCTAGATTGTTCGTTCCCGATAACCACCCATGCTTTTAGGGGCTTTTCTTGTTTTCTTGCTTCTTTCCTGGCCTCTACCATGGTCAAACCAAGGCAGGCACTTAAACACGAAGGGTTAAGTTTCTTTGGGGGATTCTCTTGCGTTGTGTAGAATTTGAACAGGGGCTTGAAGTGATCACTGCTCAGGGGTCTTTAGAATGAGTGGCACCAACTCTGAGTGGGCGGTTGAACTAAATAAATTCCCATTTGTACCCTTCCCAGCTCCAAGACTGAACTGAGTAAACATTGGTTGGAAATCGTTGGTCATTCTAACGTTCTGTGTGCCTGGGATAGGGGTCTCCTTGTGTATCTCTTGCGTTCCATATACTTTTGCCAAGTTCAGAGCAAGAGTGTGACCTCTTTGAGATGCGTTATATTTTAGGGAAAGTCTAGCTCAGAGTTATTGCAGACACGGGGCTGGGCGCTGGGGAATTTACCCACCCATAACTCTCCCATCCTTCATGGATTGCAAAGATGATTCCCTGGGGCGTTTAACCCTGGTATTTCTGGCCTCCTTTGTGCACAAGCTGAGCTTGATCCTGCAGCCACCTGTTACTGCAAAGTCCCCAGGAACAGCCTCAGGCACGTGGAACCTCAAGGTGCTACAGGTGGAGCACCAACTATCCTGCTCGGAGATTGTTGTCTTTGAGGTTCTCACATTTTTGAGCCTTCTTTCTCCTGATTAGGGGCAGTGCTCTTTCTCAGGCCCCTCAGGGCGTGGGGAAGGGGAGACACAGGGGGATTGTTTTGGAGAAGCCTTCTTCCAGAAAGAACTTGTACATCGAAGGGACTTAGATTAAGAATGTGAATTAATGACATATTAATGTGGGGTTTTGAAATATGCTATTTTTACAAATTGGGGGCTGCAGAATCTGTGAATGGGTTATCGATTCTTTAACACATTAGAACCACCTTTTGTTGTACTCTGTGTAGGGTTTTCTTTTTTTCTTCCTTCAACTAGATACATTCTTTGAGGATCAAATACAATGTTGAGTGTATAATGTTGCATAAATATTTACCAAAAAATATTATTGTAAGGTATCTCTGGAGGCTGAGGAGAGAGGATTGGTTGAGGCCAGGAGTTGGAGGCTGCAGTGAGCTTTGATTGCACCACTCTACTCCAGCCTTGGCAATACGAGTGAGAACCCCCTCTCTAAAACAAAACAAAAAAAATTATTACTAGGTACTGAGTCTGAAGTGCATGCCAGAAAAGGGGTTTGGGTTACGGGCACCGTCCTTTCCAATGACAAAGGCAAGTTTGGCACAGTTAATATGAATAATAAGTGGCTAAGAGAAATTTCTTTCCCCTGAAAGAAAGATTAGAAGATTCCCTTGAGAATTTCAATTCACCAATGTTGAATTAAACACATGCCTTAATGTCTACTGCTTCTGAAATTCTGCTAAAATAATAGTAAAAGGAAGAAAAAAAGGCATAAACCTATGAGAACATGGAATTCCAGAGGGCAAACAACATTTTGGAAGCTGGAAAGCAGAGGGATGAATAGTTACAGATAAGTAAGTGGACCCCGGAAAGCTGAACCCTAAATGCGGGCAGTGGAGACACAATGCACAGTGAAGAACCCACGGAAGCTTCCAGAATGGGAGGCGTCAGCCACTGCTGGAAGCTGGGAGACGGGCAGAGCTACGACATGTGGAATGGAGTGAAAGTGTGTTTCAGGGTCAGTTAGGACCCTCGGGGTCCTTCTCTAGTCCCGGGGAGCCAGACCACCGGCCTCCAGCCAAGCAAGGCTCTGCCTTCTAGAAGGTTCCACCCACCACTCCATTCCTGCACAGGAGAACTCATGACAAACACCTGGGTGACTGGAAGGTTCACAAGGTTGGTCACCTTGCCTCAAAAAGAGGACCAACCGCATGGGACAATTCCTGCCCCAGAGGAACCCCCGGGCCCAGGTGGAAGCTGGGCCCCAGCCAAGACCACGTCCTTGGCCCTTGCCTACCTTCTCTCGAGATTAATCCCTCGATTAATCACACGCACGCACATCCCTGTCTCCGTCTGTTTCAAGAAAACCCAACCTGAGGCAGTAGGAGATCAAGAGAAGATTCTAGAAGCTTCCAGGGAGGAAAAGCGGGTTTTATATAACACAAAGGATCAACCCTCAGAATCGCATCAGCCTTGTCAACGCTGCAAGCTAGAACACCAGAGAGCAATTCCTTAACAATTCAGAAGGAAAATGATTTTGGGGTCTACGTTGAAGACTCAGGATAAATGAAGGGGAAGTGTACGTCAAAGACATTTTCAGAATCAATTTCTCAAACGCTTCGCCTCCTGCGTGCTCTTGCTCAGAGCTGCCTCACCAGAACGAGGCGGAAACCAAGAAAGGGCAGACGTGAAATGCAGGGAACAGGCGAGCCAGCCAAAGGGACAGGTGACAGATCCCTACGGAAGTGACAAAGGCAGATCTCAAGATGCCAGCTGGGAACAGGCCCCTAGAGACCCCTCTTGAAACATATGAAATTGCTAGAATCATCTCATGTATGTGAAAATAGGGAATTTCACAACCAGGGGAGAGTTTCAGAATAATACAGTGGGGATACTTGCACAGAACACTGGGCAAATGTGAAAATAAAACAACTCTTAACCTCAAGATAAAACTTTACGCCGGGAAATTAATCATACATGAGTCTGCTGTGAATAGCATGGGCAGAGACTTCAATCATTGTATCAGTGCTACTTGTCAATCCAACCAGAATTATGACACAATGAGAAAACAGAGACAAAAAGTCTGCGTGGGGCAGAGTTGAGTGGAGGGTGGGAAAGAGATCAATTCTCATTTTTCATGGTTGCAAATCAAGAGATAATGCTTAAAACTGAAAAAAATTACGAAGTTGCAGTGGAAGCATAAGATTTAAGAATTTGGAGGTACAGAAAGGGCCAGCAGACTTGAAAGTAGGGGTCTCTGGGGGTTGGTAAGTGGGTAGAGAGAGGCCATTGCATTTCCTAAAAACCTCATAGAGATCTTTGATTCTTTTAATGATGTGCAGTGTAACTGATTTAAAAAACCCAATCCCAGGCCGGGCGCGGTGGCTCACGCCTGTAATCCTAGCACTCTGGGAGGCCGAGGTGGGAGGATCGCTCAAGGTCAGGAGTTCGAAACCAGCCTGAGCAGGAGCAAGACCCTGTCTCTACTAAAAATAGAAAGAAATTAATTGGCCAACATATATATAAAAAATGAGCCGGGCATGGTGGTGCATGCCTGTAGTCCCAGCTACTCAGGAGGCTGAGGCAGGAGGATCGCTTGAGCCCAGGAGTTTGAGGTTGCTGTGAGCTAGGCTGATGCCACGGCACTCACTCTAGCCTGGGCAACTGAGTGAGACTGTCTCAAAAAAAAAAAAAAAAAAAAAAATTCCACATTAAAATGCCTCCAGAAACAGAGGCCAGAGGACCTGACCGGGTTTTGGATAAAACGCCTCAAGGGAGTGATTCTGATCACTCCCTCCTGGTTTGCAGCCCAGGGTGGGAGAAGATTGCTTCCCCAGGGACCTCGGTTGCTGAGAGCAAAAGCGGAGCCCAGGCACAGAAAGGGGAAACTGAGGGATAAAGCACCAGGAGCGTGAGGGCGGCCCGAGCCCGGGGTCAGGGTGGACCCCTGCTGCTTGGGCAGAAACTGACGGGAGGCCAGAATGTGACGGGCTGCAGCAAGCTGTGAACACAAGCAAGGCCAAACTGGGAGTTCCCTCTTGCTTGTTTTCGGAGCAGTACTCATCACCCCTGCTGAGTCCCCTCGGTCAATTGAGGGCGTCTTTTGAGGGGTTTTTTGTGAAGGCTCCCCAACCTGACAGCCCAGGTGACACACCTGGCTGCCTGCTCTCCCTTCCTTGCCCCCTGGCTCCCTTGCTCGGGGTTTCCGGACCCACGGAGACTCCTCCATCAGTGCTCTTTCATTCTCACTCTCAGCCTGGCCACGAGTTCCTGGTCCTGAGTCTCACCTCCGCCCTCAAGATGCAGCCAGTGGCCCTGTGTCACCTCACACTGCTCACCTGACCGTAGCTTTGAGGGGGCAGGTAAACATGCAGCCCGATCTCAAGCCTGATCTTTGGAGACACCTGTCCTGTTCTCCCGGGCGGTGGCCAAGGAGGTTTTCCCAAAGGAAATAAACGTGGAAGAACCATGGGTGGGGGGGTGGCTGGGGACTGCCATCTAGCAGGGCAGGTTCGAGCACACCCGGGAGAGGAAGAGAACCACCCAGCCGGCCAACACACAGGTTCTCATTTTAAATAAAGACAGTCAGCTGGAAGTTCATTTACATCATTTTTTTAAATAATCCAAAAAAAGATCCATGGCCGGGCGCGATGGCTCACGCCTGTAATCCTAGCACTCTGGGAGGCCGAGACGGGAGGATCGCTCAAGGTCAGGAGTTCGAGACCAGCCTGAGCAAGAGTGAGACCCCATTTCTACTAAAAATAGAAAGAAATTAATTGGCCAACTAAAAAGATATAGAAAAAAAATTAGCCAGGCATGGTGGCGCATGCCTGTAGTCCCAGCTACTCGGGAGGCTGAGGCAGGAGGATCACTTGAGTTAGAGGTTGCTGTGAGCTAGGCTGATACCAAGGCACTCTAGCCCCAGCAACAGAATGAGACTCTGTCTCTAAAAAAAAAAAAAAAAAAAAAATATCCATTGGATTTTGACCAGAGGAAATACCTGGAGATTAACCAAAGTGGTGAGTTCTTGTACTTTCTTTAGAAAAGGAATCACCTAAATGTGGTGGGCATATCTCTTTTCAGAGTCTGAAAAGCCAAGTGAACCAATAACAGGGCTGACAGCTACTGCTTCCAAGGACCTGGGTAGAACTTCACAGAACTGGCTCCTAAAGAACCAAGCTTTTCTCTTTTACAGTAGAGAAAAACCAGGATTCAGAGAGGTTAAGCAACACATCCAGAGTCACACAGCAGGTAAACAGCAAGTCTGCACATTCCAAGTCTAGACATCTTTTAGCTCAAATGATCTGGCCCCTAAAGTGAGGCAACTGCAGCAAAGATTTAAAGATGAGTACATTCCCACCTTTTCCCAAATCTGTTATCATTGTCCTTGAGTGGGAGATGATTGATGGCCATAGATCGCTCAGTTCAGACATAAGAGGCTGCTATAAACTGGCAGCTCCAGACTCCCCTGCCTTAGAACTTTTCTCCCCCAGCAGAAGGAAGTGTTTGGGCAGGAACAAATGTCCCAGCTTTCCACCAACTGGCGACTGGATAAACAAATGTGGCACATGCAGACAACAGAACGCCACTCTGCTAGAAAAAAGAACACACTGTCGGTACGGAGTTCACCAACATGGTTGAACCTCACAATCATCACGCTAAGCGAGTGGAGCCAGACGCCAAACAATCCTGCGTGCTATATGGTTCCACTCGTGTGACATTCCAGAAAAAAGAAAAACTATAGGAATAGAAAACAGATCAGAGGATCCCAGGGCGGAGGTATGGGGAGGAGACAGACTACAAAGGGGGAAGAGAGAAGTTTTGGGGTGAAGGACATTTTTTATATCTTGACTGAGGGGGTGGTTACATGATCATAAACATTTGCCAAAACCATACGCGTAAAAATGAGGAATTGTACTGTGCGTAAATCGTATCCCAAGAAAAGTGACTGTAAAAGAAGAGCAATGGAAAGTGTTCCACGTAACTAGGAAGCAAATAAACATTAACAGGAGGGGAGTCGTGTTTTAGCCTATTAAATTTACAAACATCAATGAAAATATTCGATTCTGGCAAGGCTTCGCTGAACCTGGTATGCTCATACAGCAGTGTTGGCGATGCGAATTGGAATGACTCTCTGGAAATCATTGTTGCAATGTGAAGCAAGGGGGTGATAAAAATGTTTACCCCCCCCTGACCAGAGATACCATGTTTTGGGGGATCTATGCCAAGGAGATTTTGCAAAATAGCTTGAAAACAATCGTGTTTGTGGAATTGTTTATTACAGATTATTAATAATTTTAAACAATTAGGGGAGCTCAATTTCCAATAGTGAGGAGTTGGTTAAATTATTATGGAAAATCATATGAAAACATTATACACCAACTACAATGGTTGTTATATAAAGTCTACAAAACCACATGCACATTTGGAAGTATGTATATAATATAACGTTTCTGGAGAGAGCCAGTGTGAATTTATGTGTGCTTTCTGGAAGAACAATAAGTGTGGTGGTTACAAACATAGATTCCACAGCCAAACTGCCCAGGGTTCAAATCCCACCCCCGCTGCCTACTGCTCTGAGCTTGGGCAGGGCAGCTGGCTTAACCTCTCTGGTGCTCCGTTTCTTATTTGAAAATGAGAAAAATAATCATAGCTTCCTTATAGTTTTTTTTTTTCCAATAGCTTAATGAGTTCATAAATCACGTAAAACACAAAACGACCTGGCACAGAGTACGTGCTTTGTGTAAGCGTTTGCTGTGCTGTTTGATCTCCACAAATGTAAATGGGCTGAACAAAAATAGCACGAGAGTATCCTTTTGGTGCACGTGCTTGTGGAACTATTACATTAGGACAGTTAAGATCATTGGCAATTTCAGCTACGTTTTCAACGTGTGCATTGCAAAAAGCCATGTTGATTTCTAAAGACTTGCTCAGATCTCACTGCAGAGTTGCATTCGGATTTCATTGAATGAACATTTTTCTCGTTCCTTTTTTTTGGCTCGCTTGTTAATGGATTTCCAAGGTGTGGTGTGACAAAAGGGCCAAAGGGGTGTGTACACCAGTGATTCATGTAAATCCCAGTGAAAGAGGCACTCTGAAAGAAGGAAGCACACAGAGTGGTTTCAAGGCAATCATGTTCATGGAAAGATTAATTACAGATTATTTTCATGTGAAACAATCAGAAGGGACTCGATTTCCCATAGCAGGGGAATGGAGAGTTAAATTATAAGATAGCTACTTAAGGGAATACTATCAGCAATTCAAATTACAATTATAAAGGATACATAGCTATAGACATACATGGAAACGTCTGGACTACAGTGTTAGATAAGAAGCTAATTAGCCGGGCATGGTGGCGCATGCCTGTAGTCCCAGCTACTCGGGAGGCTGAGACAGGAGGCTCGCTTGAAACCAGGAGTTGGAGGCTGCAGTGAGCTATGATCATGCCACTGCACTCCAGCCTGGGCGACAGAGCGAGACCCTGTCTCAAACATCACCATGACCAACAACAAAAAGAAAAACCCACCGAAGCTAAATATTTCTGTGTCTTGAAACTAAGCTTAACATGCCTGAGTGAGGCCGGGCGCCGTGTCTCACGCCTGTCATCCTAGCACTCTGGGAGGCCGAGGCAGGAGGATTGCTTGAGGTCAGGAGTTCGAAACCAGCCTGAGCAAGAGCGAGACCCCATCTCTACTATAAATAGAAAGAAATTAATTGGCCAACTGATATATATATATATAAAAAAAAATCAGCCGGGCTTGGTGGCGCATGCCTGTAGTCCCAGCTACTTGGGAGGCTGAGGCAGGAGGATCGCTTGAGCCCAGGAGTCTGAGGTTGCTGTGAGCGAGGCTGACGCCACGGCACTCACTCTAGCCTGGGCAACAAAGTGAGACCCTGTCTCCAAAAAAAAAAAGATGCCCGAGTGAGGGGTGGAGCCCTTCTCTTGGGTACCCTCGCAACTCAGTGTCTTGGTGCTTACATCTAGTGCCAGGGGTGGGCAGAGTCTGCCCCAAAGTCTCCAAAACCCTGTCTCTCTGCTTTGCCTCTTTGGAGCTGGCTGCTCCCTATGAGATGTATGATGGGGACACACCACGGAAGCCTGTCACGTGAGAAGGTTGACCACCCCCTCGGCGCCCTGTCCTTGTGTGTTCCGGGCAGCCCTGCGAGACGAGTCCAAACTCGAGCCAAACCCGGGTAAATTTGTGCCGACACTTGGCTCCACATCTGGAAACGCTGAGGGTCAGTTCTGATCCTCAGCATTGCAGTCAGTCTCCTCTTGAGCGAAACGTCAGCACCCCTGGCGGCCAGGCCCCCTTCCTTCCAGACGCCCAAAGCATCCCAGCAACCTCCTTGCCCCAAATTGCATGAGTCTACACGTTCAGGCGACAAGGCTGACTCAATTTTCTGCTGGAAAACTCCATGCCTGTGTGGATCTGCTACCTTTTAGGTCCTGAACATAAGGAGACATATTTTAAATAATGTTCCTGGGATTAAATATACCATTTACAAGTTGTTGTTTTTTTTCTTCCAAAGACTTCTTGTGTCTTTTAGGAATTGATTAAATTTGGCACTTAGATATCATCCATGCCGTAGATGTTGATGAGGGCAAAATGTTAAAAAGAAACAAGTGGAAATCTTTGTAAAGCTAGAAAACCAAGGGAAAGTAGAAGTAAGTTAAAAGAAGAGTTGATGATTTGATTTTACATAAAAGAAAACAGTCAGCTAAAGGGAACAGAGGAATCATCTACTTCATGATTTAGATAATTATATATATATTTTCCTATCTTTTGCTTCATAGTTCGTATCATTTGTCTTTCAGTAGAAGAAAAAACATTGTTTATTTGTGCTCCAATCTAGCTAGAGGAAAGGGAATTGGATGGGACGATTTTAAAATCAAGGAGTCCACCCAGGCGCAGTGGCTCACGCCTGTAATCCTAGCACTCTGGGAGGCCGAGGCGGGAGGATTGCTCAAGGTCAGGAGTTCAAAACCAGCCTGAGCAAGAGCAAGACCCCGTCTCTACTATAAATAGAAAGAAATTAATTGGCCAACTAATATATATAGAAAAAATTAGCCGGGCATGGTGGCGCATGCCTGTAGTCCCAGCTACCTGGGAGGCTGAGGCAGGAGGATCGTTTGAGCCCAGGAGTCTGAGGTTGCTGTGAGCTAGGCTGATGCCACGGCTCTCACTCTAGCCTGGGCAACAGAGTGAGACTCTGTCTCAAAAAATAAAATAAAATAAAAAATAAAAAAATGAAATCAAAGAGTCCTTTGTCGATCAATAAACTGCTGTTCAAAAATGCTGTGTTGTATTTCCGCCTGCACATCTTGTCTTTTAATGTAGTTATTATTTAAAGGGCCAGTTGCAATTTCAACACTGCTAAAACCATTTCTTGGAGGGCTCTCAGCCCTTCTCCCAAGCATGACACGTCCTCATTAGGCTTCTGCACAAATGTTTGTTCATATGGATGACTCAGCTGTGAAATCTGTGTGTGTGTGTGTGTGTGTGTGTCAGTAGTGGTGAAGGTTACTCTTTTTGAGACAGTCTCACTCTGTTGCCCGGGCTAGAGTGCCGTGGCGTCAGCTTAGCTCACAGCAACCTCCAACTCCAGGGCTCAATTGATCCTCCTGCCTCAGCCTCCCAAGTGTCTGGGACTACAGGCACGCGCCACCATGCTCGGCTCATTTTACATATATATCTATATATATATTGTTTTTTTTTTTTTTTTTTTAGTTGCCAGCTAATTTCTTTCTATTTTCAGTAGAGACAGGGCCTCACTCTTGCTCAGGCTGGTTTCGAACTCCTGACCTCAAGCAATCCTCCTGCCTCGGCCTCCCAGAGTGCTAGGATTACAGGCGTGAGCCACCATACCCGGCCAAGATGAGCTTTTTAAGAGAGTTATTCTGTGTCATTTTTTTTCCCATTGAAAATTACAATTTTAAAATGTGTCAAAACTACCCATGATTTTTAGCTGCCTGACATTTGTCTCACATATGTTACTTCTTAACACGATTATTTTTTCCTCCACGACGTCAAGTTTAAGACCTTAAGTCCTTCTCTAAAAACTAAAATATTAAAATATTGAGCAAGCTGCTCTCTGTGGGGTTTGCTGACGCAGGGGCTGCTGTGTTTGTTTTTGCAAAAGAATGGCTGTTCTCCTGGTCTGGTTACTTCACTCTCTGAATGTTTCCCCGGAGAATTCACCAAACCGAAGAACTGTCTCCCCTGGAGAGAAAGATCTAGAAGCTCTCAGCGTCTGTGACATGGATGCACTGCTATCACAGATACACATCACAGACATCACAAGCTCCTGGGGTCCCTGGGAGGTCCCACTCCTCCCGGGAGGCACTCCCCTGGCCACAGAGACACCAGTATCCTCTCTCGAAATGACTTACAATGTGCCCTGTCTTTCTCGGTACTCCAGAAAAAAATGAAAAAGATTCGTGCAACGGAGCAGTCTAGGAGAATCTTCGGAAAATAGTTCAAGATACGTTGCAAAGCATGCTCCTTTTTTGTTGTTTTTTTGTTTGTTTTTTTTTTTTTGAAGTTACAATACACATTAACATGTTAAAGTTGCTTCAATTGCTTAGTAAAGAAATCGAACTTGGCCTTGTGCTTCCTAGAGTTGTTGAAGGTGGAACCCCGCTGGAAACTTGGAGTTCTATGAAAGACACTTCGGGAAACAGTTTTGCATTAAAAAAAATGCTACGATGCCAAGAGGCAGCTAGCGTCAGGCTAACGTGCCAGCAATGGACTTTGGTGCCCATTTTCCATCTTCCTCAAAACTCCTCTCCTTGTCCCTGGCTCTGGCGTGGAGAGTCCTGCTCCTTTAAGCCTGGGCCACAATGGTTCAAGAGGAAGTGTGCAACCGTGGAACACAGTTTGGCTTCAAAAAAAAAAAAGGCAGTCCTGCCATTTGTGATGGCCACATGGATCAACCTAGAGGGCACAAGCCAGTCCCAGGAGGACAAATGCAACGTGATTAGCTAAGTGACAGTAAGTAAAACAGTGGAACCCAGAGAAGCAGAGAACAGGATGGTGGTGCCTGCAATTTATAAGACTGAAACATGCACTTGAAAATCTATTAAGAGGATAGGTCTTGGGTAACGTGTTCTTATGACAGCGACAAACAAGGACAGTGACAAACAAGGACACTTTTAGAAGTTACAGGTGTGACTATTACCTTGAGGGTGGTGATATTTTCACAGATGTGTGCATCAGTCCAAGCTCATCGAATTGTACGGTCAGCCCTCCCTTCCTATTGGGTTCAACCAACTATGAACTGAAGATATTTGGGGAAAAAAATAACGATATAATAATAAAAAATAACACAAATTAAAAAACAATACTGTATAATAACTTTTTAATATTTATGTAGTATTTACATTGTATGAAGTATTATAAGTAATTTAAAGTATATGGGGCCGGGCGTGGTGGCTCACACCTGTAATCCCAGCACTCTGGGAGGCCTAGGCCAGAGGATGGCTCGAGGTCAGGAGTTCAAGAACAGCCTGAGCAAGAGCAAGACCCCGTCTCTACTAAAAATAGAAAGAAATTAATTGGACAACTAAAAATATATATAAAAAAAATTAGCCAGGTATGGTGGCACATGCCTGTAGTCCCAGCTACTCGGGAGGCTGAGGCAGGAGGATTGCTTGAGCCCAGGAGTCTGAGGCTGCTGTGAGCGAGGCTGACGCCACGGAACTCTAGCCCGGGCAATAGAGTAAGACTCTGTCTCAAATAAATAAATAAATAAATAAAGTATATGGAAGGATTGTGTAGGTTATATGCAAATATTACCCCATTTTATATTAGGGACTTGGGCATCCTTGGGTTTTGATATCTGCAGAGGGTCCTGGAACCAATCTGTGGGCAGATACTGAGGGACAACTATATATTAAATATATGCAGTTTGTTGCATTTTAATTCTATATCTCCATAAAGCTGTTTAATAAAAAAGAGTAAGCGTGCATGCAAGTGTATGTACTATGCCTGTGTATGTGGTCACATTTTAAAATCAAGCAGATGATTTAGAGTTCCCTGTCACTGCAGTATTTACTCCTCATCTTCGCCTTGTTAGCACAGATAATTCCGAGTGAGTTGGATAGCTGGGGATATCTGCAAGAAAGTGGAATAAAATTGGCATGCAGCAGAGGTTGGAAAAATGCCATTCCAGCGAACCAATCCTGACATTTGCAAGTCGTGCAGCTCTCTCTGCTGAAACTACTACCACTAAACCCCCCTCCTGAGTGGATTTGGTTCTGCTTCTTGGTTTGTCTTTCCTGTCCTCATTTTTCTTTTCCTCTCTGCACAAATAGGACTCATTAAGAATTCAAGGCCTGGCGCGGCGGTGGCTCACGCCTGTAATCCTCTGCACTCTGGGAGGTCGAGGCAGGAGGATCGCTCAAGGTAAGCAGTTCGAAACCAGCCTGAGCAAGACCCAGACCCCCGTCTCTACTAAAAATAGAAAGAAATTAATTGGCCAACTAAAAATATATAGAAAAAAAAAATTAGCCGGGCATGGTGGCAAATGCCTGTGGTCCCAGCTACTCGGGAGGCTGAGACAGGAGGATGGCTTGAGTCCAGGAGTTTGAGGTTGCTGTGAGCTAGGCTGAGGCCACGGCACTCTAGCCTGGGCAACAAAGTAAGACTCTGTGTCAAAAAAAAAAAAGAGAATTCAAGCTATTTCTCAGGCTGGTTGAGCTTAAACCAGTAACTCTCATTTGTCTTTTAAATGCTCCACAAAGCTCTGCAAGATCTGTGCCTCCGCCTTCACTTGGTTTTACCGCTGGACTTTTCCTGCGTCCCTGTTAGTACCGAGGCGTTTGGCACTTGTCCTCTCCTCCCAGCTCCCACTGCCCCATGCTGCCTGCCATCCCCCCCCCACTGTAAACGTTCTAGCTCATTCCCTCCCCTCGCCAAATCCTCCCTGATCCTGACCTCAGCCCTGTGCCTAGCTGACTGTCCCTCATCTTTTATGTCATAGTCTAGACATCAGTTCTGCCAAGAAGCCTCTCCTGACCCTTCCTGGCTGACCCCTCTCTGGCCCATTCCATCGCATTTCCGGCACTCCACGGCGACTGAATCTGTTCGGTGACCTACATCCCCCCGAGGGGACTGTGAATGCCACAGAGCAGAAACACTCTCTCTCTGTGTTGCTCACTGTTGCACCCCTAGGGCCAGCCCAGAACCTCCAACATGGCAGGTGTTCAATGAATAAATGCACATTGAAAAAATAAATAAAATAAAAATAAATGCACATGGAATGAATCAATCGATCCGTCAGTGGATCAACCTTAGCTTCGTTGCAAAGCATAACAGTAAGATCCCATTACCAGATTCCCCAAATCTCAAATGTTCATTTCCAG
Organism: Microcebus murinus; assembly: GCF_040939455.1. NCBI lineage: Eukaryota > Metazoa > Chordata > Mammalia > Primates > Cheirogaleidae > Microcebus > Microcebus murinus. The sequence goes on along the minus strand of NC_134129.1, from coordinate 15,850,568 downwards.
CCTTTCAGATGCAGGACATAAAAAAACGACCCAGCTACACAGTCTCTCTGAAGTTAATCTTCCTCCCACAGCTAGGTGTGTGTCGGGGAAACCTCCCTGTAATAGACAAAAATAAAGTACAGTCTCACGCTGCCTGCTGGTCTGTGTTTGACACTCAGCCAGTTAGCGCTCTGCTGTGCTGTTTCTCCTCATCAGACTTTATATCTACGTCATCAGCTCCAAAACAGTCTAACCGAGCCTGTGCTCAGCCTTGCCAGAAAACCTGCTTCCCGTTTTCCTGACAAGTCATGCATGCTCCGGGGCTTTGAGAACCTCACTCCTATTTTCTCAGTCTCGTTGCATAATGCAAGACAGATACACGCAGTCCCACACACAACCTCAACGACACCCATGTTTTCCACCGTTCTTTTGCAAACCCGACTGAGATCGTATCCAGTTGCCAGATGCATATTCTAACAAAACGCCAAGGAAACGATTTCCCTAACGCGATCATGAATCAGACTGTGTCAGGCTGTTCCCCGCAACGCCCTTCCTGGTTGGAAAGCCAAGCTTGTAAGTTGGACGGTTTCAGAGAAACAAATTGCTCCTGGCTGCAGAATGAGATGACTGTGTAGTTGACCAAGAAAAACACAAAAACGCCCCTAGGAAATGAATGGCTTGAAATTAGGAGGCCTGCATTCCTAGGGCCGGGATAAAAGAGCTATTTCAGCCCCCTTAAGACATGATGCTGGAGTGAGTCAGACACATCCAGGATTGGTGCTGGGGGGGTGGGGAATTTGTCAACCCCATTGCAGAAAGCTGCTCTAAGGGGGACATTTTGTGAGCCCAACCCCTGCATAATGAAGCTTTGGCATATATCAAGGGAAGGCTTTCTCCACAAACAGTGCCACCACCACTCCCAATGACTGGAACTGTGGCAAGATTTATGGCCATGGGGCATGGCTGTCCCTCAAGACTGGGACTGTAGAAGGACTCTGTCTCTCTCCGCCCGCTACTGCAGATTGGTCAGCGATCGTATGCTCTATGCTTCTCCATTCCCTGGGCTGTCCAAAATCCAAGGAGATACTCGACTATTTTCTGTGCCATAGTGGCCCAGCTCTCCAAGCTCATTCTGTGCTCTCTGTACTACCCGTAGATTGTAACATTAGTCGCAGGACGTCAAAGAATGAAGGGAAGGCTGGAATATTAATTATGGTAATACTAGCTGCTAAAACAGATAATCTGCCAAATCTCTGTGACTTAATACAGTAGAAAAAAAATTTTTTTTGACACAGAGTCTCACTCTGTTGCCCAGGCTAGAGTGAGTGCCGTGGCATCAGCCTAGCTCACAGCAACCTCAAACTCCTGGGCTCAAGCGATCCTCCTGCCTCAGCCTCCCGAGTAGCTGGGACTACAGGCATGCGCCACTATGCCCGGCTAATTTTTTCTATATATTTTTAGTTGGCCAATTAATTTCTTTCTATTTTTAGGAGAGACGGGGGTCTCGCTCTTGCTCAGGCTGGTTTCAAACTCCTGACCTCGAGTGACCCTCCTGCCTCGGCCTCCCAGAGTGCTAGGATGACAGGCGTGAGCCACCGCACCAGGCCTTTAATCTCATATCTTGGCTATTGTGAATAACGCTGCAATGGAGATGGGAGTGAAGATATTTCTTCAACATACGGATTTCATTTCCTTTGGATGTATACTCAGTAGCGGGCTTGCTGGATCTGGAGATCTTGATTAACACTGAGGTTCTCAGGCCATGTTTCCAAAGGATTCTGAGACTGCAAGGCTGGCTTGGGGCAGAGTCCAGAAATCTGCCCCCCTGAGTTGATGCAACTAGATCAGGCCTTATGTGCTGACGACACAGGCCCAGGTCCTTGTCTCTGCTCCCCTCAGGGTACCAGCTCTGTCTGGATCCCCATGCGGAGAATTTACTTTCTACCTGGTGAAATTTCCGCTGTGAATACGAGTGCTATGCTAGCTACCTGGGTGCCACCTGACACTGCCCCAGGACCCCTGCCCAGGAAGGGGTCTGACACCACGTGTGAACTGCTGCTCCTGACACCAGGGCCCTGAACCGCCCAACACAGAGCCTGTCACTCCACCCCTTGCTCATACAGTCACCACCCACTGCCACTGCAGCCGGAAAATTCAGGTGATGTGCACCATGTTACACAAGCTCCTGAATTCTCCCTCCTTTGACTGGATGGACGTCATCAAACTCTGAACGTGGCTTTTCTTCTTCTACGTGTGGCAGGAAGAAGTGTTTCATTAAAGCCCCACTGGGGTTCATCCATAAACCATCAGCTATTTCTCAATGTGTCATTTTCTTTGTGGCGTAGAACAGAGCTTTCGTGTTAGAATATAATACTTTTGTCTGTTCCTGGAGTTTTATTCTAGGTCTCTCTATGGATACCCCTGGAAAATATAGACCAACCGTCTGCAAAATCTTGAGCCCCGTTGGTAGGAAAGAATGGAATCCACCACCAGCATTCTTGATGATTGAGAGGATAAATGCCTTTAACGTCTGTTACTTGCAGCCAAAGGCATTCCAACTCACACAAATGTAGGCATACCACAACCTGATGGAAAACGACATCTTAGAGGCATATATCCAGAGATGCAGAGCTCTTTCGAGCCAGAGAATAATGTGGAAATAATTAAGAGTTGGTGATGGACCGGTGTGGACCGAATTTCAATCCGTGTAGGTGGTTTCATGCCTACAGACAGAATGTCTTGTAACTCTACATCAAATTGTCCCCAGCACCATTGCCCCTGGATCCCCATGCTGTAGGTAACGGCCTGGGAAAAACTATAAGAGGAATTACAAAAGAAAAAAGGCAAACGGAGTGTCTGCTAGAAGTCAAGGGTTTGGGGCCACCTGGGTCTCGTTATGGGTCATGACTCATGAGGCCAACTGTTGTTCTCTCTGGCCTCATGTTTTCCACGGGGGAATGGTGAAATAGCAGCCAGACAGCTGCTGGACAATATCTTCACATGCTCTTTCCAGAATATGCTCTTTCTTCTCTTGTGTAGTTTTATTCTTACCCAGACGCCTTTCTGGCTAGGCCAATACTATAGCTAATTTTGCCCTGAAGTGGTAAGACATTTCAGTGCTCCCTCTATTTTCGCCTCGGAGGGTGGGCTATTTGAAATGAGTGCTCTCAAAGAATTCTTTATGATTCGAGGATGCAGGCTGCTTTAGAATCTTGTCGATAGACAGTCACACACATCCAAATACATGGTTCCTGCCGACAGGGTCTGTATAGTTATCAGATTTTCTGTGCGATAGCTCCATACAAGTTAAAAAAAAAAAAAAAAAAGAATCTTGTTGGACCTCAGTTGGGTCTTCTTAGACAAAGGAAGGCAGAACCCTTTGCCAATTAATTCAACCTGGCATGTTGACTACAAAGCTGTGTTACTCACAAAGAGGTGGTCTGTGGGTACATTATTCAGAATTTTTTATGCCTTAGATAAATTACTGGCTCCACTTCAATAATTATCCAGGCCAAAGCAATATCAGGCATGCTTTCTATTTCATAACATGTATTTCTATTGTATGTTGGATGTTTTATGTAGTTTGTTATTAATAGATAGGCAGAACCCTTTGCTGAAGTGTCAATTTGAATAATTTAGCCTCACACCCAACAAGGGACCACCGGAGTGCTTTCACTTAGTGGGAGGCCTAAACTCATGTCTGAAATAAGAATAATCGCTACCATTTACTGAACTCTTTTTATACCATCATGTATGCTAGGCATTTTACTTAACAATATCTCTTGTAAACATCACCACAATCCTATCAGGTTTTAGTATCCCCAGGTGACTGATGGAAAAAAATTTTTTTTTTTTTTACTGATTCAAAGAATTTTAAATAAATAAATCACCAAAACGTGCACGAAGCAGACTAGAAATAAACGAAACAGCAGGTCAAGTACAGTGATGATGAGTTGCAACAGAGCCCTAGGTTCATTTCGGGGACAGAAGCCTTGTCTCAAATAAGGGGAGAAATCTCTCTTTGACTTTGGCTTCTGTCACTCAGAGGGGACACAAGTCCCATGTTTCCAGATCTTCGGTTTTTCAAGAGAAAGCAGAAATCTGAATTTGCATGTGAGATCGAAATCTTACTGTTAAACGTTGGCAACTATCAAAAAGCTTTGCAGCTCTTCGCAGCCAAACAAAATACAGCTGTGTGCTGGACTCAGCTTGGAGGCCGCCTGTTTGCAAACTCTGTCCTCTGTCCCAGGCAACTGGGAATCGTTTTGGGTTCTTTTGTCCTCTTAAAGAAACATGGCTCCTTCGACCGGAGGCCAGAGTGCTTTGACTGATCATTAATGGTTCCATAGAGTGGGAGGCCTGAAATGAACCATTGCACACCCATGGCCCCTTAGGAATACAATAGCTGTGAGTCCTGGAAACATTCGTGCATAATTTGTGAGGTCGTTGTCCTGTGAAATCTGAGGGGACCACAGTTGACATGGGGGTACCCAAGAAGGAAGAAGATATAAGAAAGAACAGGAAAAATGGGAAAGACAACCGGGCACCCTGCCGAGCCCTGCCCACCCCTCAGTCCCCAGCCCCCGTCTGTTTTCACCATTCAGCCTGGTGTTCAGAGCCCTGGCCCACCATTCTTCATTTCTGATTTCTCTCCTCCAAGCAGATAAGGACGGCCCAGGGCCCCTCGGTGTGTTTTACATCAAAGGCCATGGACGGGTCCTGACAGGCTGGACATCGGAGCTGTAAATAAACCATTAATCACTCTGCCATTGCAGGGACGCACTCTTCCCAGAGGGCATGAACTTTCTCCAGGTCACTAATATAAACCACGTCTCCCCTGAGCCAATGGGGGAGGCCGAGCGGGGTGTCAGAGCTGGGGGACCGGGCCGTCTTGTTGACACGCCACTACTTTCCTCTCAACCCCACGGGTCATTGTTACAGTCCCTGTGGACTGCAAATGGTCAATTGAAAAAGAGATGGTTGAAATGAATTCAGCAAATGAAGTCACAGCTTTGGGGAACGTCTACACCCCAGGGCAGCTCCATGCACCCCTTTGAGACTCCCCGTCTAAAGAGGGTACCAAAAGAGACGCTAAAGGGACACAAGACACAAACGATTCTGCCACTGACCCAAAGCAACACCCCTTTGACAGATTCCCAGAGTCTGATTTCTAAGAACTAGAGCCCAGGAAAAAGGCATAAGATGTTTCTCTTCTGCGTGATGGAGCTAGGGTCGCCAGACCCAGGGTTCTAACTCAGCCAAGACTCCCAACTGGCGGCCAAATCTTTGGTATAAATTCATTCCTGGAACGTCTGCTACGGGCAGACACTGCTTGAGGCCCAGCAAAAAGACAGGCAAGGTCTTTGCTTTCCCACTGAACAAACCAGATCAACTGAGATAGTATCAGAGCTGCAAACAACATAAAACAAGAAGGTGGCGTCAACAGTGACAGGGGCGTGGCTATGTTAGTTTCAGTAGGAAGCTGAGAACACTCATTCACTCGGCAGCAAACATGGTGGGGGCACTGGAGGTTGCCAAGGAAGTAGACGGAGTGACTTCGATGGTGGAAGGACCTTGTACATTCTAGCTGGAGAGATGAGATAAGCATGCAAGAGTCCTGAAGAAATTATCAATATGTGGCCGGGCATGGTGGCTCACACCTGTAATCTTGGAAGGCCAAGGCAGGTGGATCGCTCAAGGTCAGGAGTTCGAAACCAGCCTGAGCAAGAGCGAGAACCCCCGTGTCTACTAAAAATAGAAAGAAATTAATTGGACAACTAAAAATATATAGAAAAAATTAGCCTGGGTGCGGTGGCTCACGCCTGTAATCCTAGCACTCTGGGAGGCCGAGGCGGGCGGATTGCTCGAGGTCAGGAGTTCGAAACCAGCCTGAGCAAGAGCGAAACACCCTCCCCCTGACAATATTTTATAATAAATAGGAGAATTTACATAGAAGTCTAGATTTCTGGCTTTTCTTTAAAATTCTGAATCTGGCTCTACCCGGCATGGCGAGCTGGTGATTGCTGCTACCCTTGGAAGAGGCAACTGTCTAGATGAACATCTTCTCTGCCCTTTCCCTTTGTACATATCTGGGTGGATTGCAGCAGGGATGGCCCCAGGGGGTCCATGACTCTTTGCATCCGTGCCCCCCACCCTGTCCTCTTCCACACTGTCATGACCCTGAGCTTGCCTTTGTGACTTATTTTGAGCAGTGGGACCATAACAAGTGTAAACACAAGCAGAAACTTGAAATGTGCTTGCATGTAGGAGTTTGCCTCCTCTGACTGCCAAGAGCCCCAAACACCACGTGAGCAATCCAGGCTTGCCTGCCAGAGTCCAAGAGGAGAGGGACTGAAGCCCTCTGGCCAGCAGCCTAGTGTGACCCCTGATGGTAAGGCCACTCCGGACTATCCCACTCCAGGTGAGCAGCCCACTGACGGCAGCCAGGTGAACACACCCAGGGAAGACCAGCAGGAGAACCGCCATGCTGAGCCCAGCCCAAATTGCACTGTTACATGAGTGTTGTTTCAAGCCACTGAATTGGAGGTATTTTGTTATACAAAAAAAGGCTAACTCACAACGTACTCATAACCTCGCTCATCCACCTTAACTCCTGTGCTGTGAAGGCATTTAGACCTGTGATCCCTAACTTAAAATGCTGAAGACCCTTTCCACATACATGTGTGTATATGTGCACACTCGCTCACACGCACACACTGCCACACATACACACACACACACACACAGACACTTGATTATTACATAAGAGCAGGGAGTTTAAACTGTTCACTCTTTCCCCCGGGGCAGCACCTGGCACACAGTTGGCGCTTAATAAATATCTTCTGAATGAGTAAACGGATTCACAGATGTTTCATGAAGCAACTTAATTTAGGAGGTGGCCTCAAGGTGGTCACCACCCTAGACTTCGGCCCCAGAGGACTCCGAGCAAACCTCCCGGTGGCCTCGAGGAGCACTGGACACCGGCCCTGCCTGGCCGCCGGCTCCCCAGACAGCCGCGGTGTCTGCTAAACTCATTTCGGAAAGGCCGCACATGTGAGCCGTCGCGACGGGGACTGGGGTTTGACAGGACTGGCAGTGACAACCCATTTGTCATCCGTGCTCAGCGTTCCACCGGTGCCAACAGAGGTCTCGGCGACAAGGAGCCTTCCCTGCAAAGCTGGAGGAAATACGACAATCCGACATGGCCACAGGCACCAGCGGGGTGAGCGCTGGGCCCCCGTCCACCTGCCCCGTGAGTGGGGACGGTCACCTCTCAGGGCGCTGACAGAGGAATGTCATGCAAACACCCCGAGCACCCTCAGCGAACACACAGCAGGCTTGCTCCCGCGTGAGAAATGTTCGGCCGGGGAAGACCCTCCTGCCTTTACCCGTCGCTGGTGCATCCTCTGTCCTTTCCCAAGAACAACGGGGATGTTCGTGGAATGACTCGAAGACCCCACTCTGGGTCGATGCACAGCAACCTGGAAACCGTCGCCGCTGGAGACGTGGGAAGCAACTTGGAGTCGCAAAGCTGCGGAGCCTGGATTCAGAGCGGTGGCTCCGCGCTGAGCCGGCCAGCTGTCTAGACCCGTTTGCTCGTCCACACGTGGGTGGGTGGACATAATATCTGCCCTGCCCGCCTCGTAGGGTTTTTAAGAAGATTAAATGAGACGACGTAAGCGAAAACATCACTCACGTGTTGATGATGATAGAATACAAATGGGAATGACCAACAGGAACAGAAATAGGAAGAGAAATAAAGCCCACGCAAGGCCCTCCTGCCACGGCTCTGGGGTGGAGACTAGATGAACCGACACCAAACCATCGAGGCAGGAAAGAGACAGGAAACAGGATCGGAGTAACAAGATGGGACCGGAAGTGGAAAGAAGTGGGTTCGGCAGGGGGTTAAGCAGGAATGGGGCGCACGAGGCCGGGGGTCTGCTGCAGAGGCCCTGGGCATTGGGTGGTCAGCTGCGATCGCTGTGTCACATCCTGGCTGCCTTTAAGGATCTCTTCATTCCTTCGCTCCATGTGCAATAATACCCCCAGCCTGACCACGGGCCTCCCCTGCAACCAGATCTGTTCCAATCCAATTCTCTTCGCTGGCAATGGGAATCTTTACTGGAGTGACACAAGAATCAGAAACGTTTGGAGTGAAGATGTTCCTTAGAAGTGCCCTAAAGAGACCCTTCATGCGTCCTGCTACCGAAATCTCCAAGGCTCATGCCCAGTTGGTCTAACATGGCCAATCCTTCTCTGATTCTATGTGCCCCCCCTTGAATCTTTCCAATATCTTCCTTTTTTATTTTTAGTTTTTGCCTAAGTTGCCCAGGATCTATTTCTGTGGCTCATCAATAAACAAATGCAGGTCAATAAACAAAGGCATCTACGTTAAGTCCTGTGCTCATAGACGGGGAGGGGTGACTCACACGTGTTATTTCTCCTGCTGGTGTGGACCTTCACCTTGAACAAGTATGCTGGCCTCTGTGAGTTTTCCGACACAAAATTAAGCAAATGGTTGAGTCCCTGAACAAAAAAGGGATGGGACAGATAGGGGAGTATGGTAAACCCAGTGTTGTCCCGGAGTTGCTTTTGGAACATAAGAACAGAAATGGACGTGAGCACAAACTCTCCCTCACATGGAGTGAGACTAAATCATCGTTAGAACATCATGACCAACTTTACATTCCAATGAAAGAAATGAGGCCGCATAGAGACAAGGCTATGATTAATAGCCTGCCTGGACTCAGAGCCTCGTCCTGCCACTGGGAAGCAGTGTGACTTTGGAAAAGTAACTTAACCTCTCTGTTCTTCTTTTACCACTTCTGCAAAATGGAAATGGTATTAACACAGGAGCCCATCTCATAGGGTTTTTATGCGAATTAAATAGCTTGGTATTTATAACTGCACCTAGAGTCATGCTTGGTACATAGCAAGAGCTGTATAAAGGCTTGCAAAAAACAAATAATTAATAAATGTTTCTTAGAAAAGGTTGGGAACCTGTGGTGGTTTAGCCCAGAGAAGAAAAGTCTTTAAAACACACGAACTTCTCCCCTTCTCACTACTGAACCTAACTAGTCTGAAAAATAAATGAACTAGGCCGGGCATGGTCAAGAGCAAGACCCTGTCTCTACTATAAATAGAAAGAAATTAATTGGCCAACTAAAAGTATATAGAAAAAATTAGCCGGGCACGGTGGCACATGCCTGTAGTCCCAGCTACTCGGGAGGCTGAGGCAGGAGGATGGCTTGAGCCCAGGAGTTGGAGGTTGCTGTGAGCTAGGCTGACGGCACCCTAGCCCAGGCAACAGAGTAACACTCTGTCTCAAAAATCAATAAATAAATCAAATCAAATAAAACAAACAAAAAGCCATCTCATTAATAAATATGAACTTTCCTGGGGCAACCAAATCCCATTTGACACTAAAATGAGGATCAAAGGAAATCAGCAAACAGGCCCTTGTGTCATGGGTTTTGTAATCAGTTATGTTGATTGACCCTTATTTATTTTGTCTGAGAAGAGGAGGGTAAGGCTGTCCCAGAGAGAAATGAGGTGTTGTCCCAGAGGTCCATGTCATGACAAGCGATCTTACAGCACACACAGTGGGGGAAGGCCGAGCCCTCCTTGGGGCGGGTATGGTGGCAATTTTGCTGTGATGCTTGGCGGAGTAGGCGTACCTGTGGGGTTCCAACCCTCTGACTCTTTGCCATCGGCTATGGTTTGACGGTTTCGTCCCATCCAAAGTCCATGTTGAGACCCAGCGAGATGGCTCACACCTGTAATCCTAGCACTCTGGGAGGCCGAGATGGGCGGATTGCTCGAGGGCAGGAGTTCGAAACCAGCCTGAGCAAAATGAGACCCCGTCTCTACTAAAAATAGAAAAGAAATTAATTGGTCAACTAAAAATATATATGCAAAAAAAAAAAAAATTAGCCAGGCATGGTGGTGCGTGCCTGTAGTCCCAGCTACTCGGGAGGCTGAGGCAGGAGGATCTCTTGAGCCCAGGAGTTGGAGGTTGCTGTGAGCGAGGCTGACGCCACGGCACTCACTCTAGCCTGGGCAACAGAGCGAGACTCTGTCGGAAGGAAGGAAGGAAGGAAGGAAGGAAGGAAGGAAGGAAGGAAGGAAGGAAGGAAGGAAGGAAGGAAGGAAGGAAGGAAGGAAGGAAGGAAGGAAGGAAGGAAGGAAGAAATTAGCCGGGCATGGTGGTGCATGCCTGTAGTCCCAGCTACCTGGGAGGCTGAGGCAGGAGGATCGCCTGAGCCCAGGAGTTGGAGGTTGCTGTGAGCTAGGCTGACGCCACGGCACTCACTCTAGCCTGGGCAACAAAGTGAGACTCTGTCTCAAAAAATAAAAAAAAAAAAAACAAAGTCCACGTTGAAGCTGAATTCCCAGTTCGACAACATTGGGAGGCGTGGCCTTCGGGAAGTGACTGTCCCCTGGGCCTCTGCACTCAGGAGTGTGGGCAGGTGCTTCCTGCCAGGTGTGTTCGTGGCCCCCACCTTGATCTTGCACTTCCCAGCTTCCACAACACTGAGATCTAAATTGCTGTGCTTTATAAAGCACAAGTCTGTGGCATTTTGTTCTAGCAGCACAGACGGAGAAAGTCGTCGGCTCAGCTACTGACTTCCTGTGTCGCCCAGTGGTGACACACAATTGTCCGTTTCCTCGACGATGGGCACGCAGGTGACAACGGGGTGCAGCTGCCACCCACCTGCCGCACTGCTGGGGAAATCTCGCTGGCTCCGGGGAGCCGTGCTCCAGCCACCGCCCGAGGCCAGGGAGTCCCCGCCAGCTGTCCCCCTGGTTTTTTTGTTGGCATAGTCTGACCCCGTGCTCAATGAAGGTAGCTCGTGGCACAAGGGCAGGGAAAGGGGATAAAACAGGGAGATACGAATGGTAACCTGGGAGAGGCTACGTGAATTACTAGAGCTACAGTTGCTCTCGGCATCAGCTCCAGTTTAAGTGCTCCTAGCTAGCTGAGACTATTTGTGACGTGGCCGTCAGCAGTTACTTCTTGCTTCTCCACCTTTCCCTCAACTGCTTGCTGAGAATCTTCCTCCCCACTGACTTAGATGCTTGAGTGGGGGATCTGGTCATGGTCTAGATTCCAGGGGTCCTCAAACCTTTTAAACAGGGGGCCAGGTCACTGTCCCCCAGGCCGTTGGAGAGTGGGACGCACATTCCACACATGCGCACTGTGGGCCCGGGACCGGTCGGCTGCTAAGCAGGACAGGCAGCGGCGACAAAAACACTCGGCGGGCCGGGTAAATGTCCTCAATGGGCCGCATGTGGCCTGAGGGCCGTAGTTGGAGGACGCCTGGTCTAGAAACTTCCCAGACATCAGCACTCAGCAGGCCAACTGCCCATGGCCTTGCTCACCCAATCTGTCCCCAATTCTCCCCATGTGACTCTCTCGAAATGTTTCCCACTCGCTTTTCACCACTGGCTTGCACGCATTCCCATTCCCGTTCTCTGGTAGGGTCATTGTCAGAGCTTCCTAGACCCTAAGCATTCTCACTCGTGGAGGCCCCAGCCCACATCCAAGCAGACACCCCAAACTGCAGCCACTTGCATTACCAAACATAATCGCCATGTTCTAATAGATGAGTCGAGTTGCCGTTGACTAGTTGCCATGAGATTACTTTTTGTAGCTATTGAATTAAACTTTTTTTTGAGAGAGAGAGAGAGAAAGTCTCACTTTGTTGCCCAGGCTAGAGTGAGTGCCGTGGCGTCAGCCTTTCTTACAGCAACCTCCAACTCCTGGGCTCAGGCAATCCTCCTGCCTCAGCCTCCTGAGTAGCTGGGACTACAGGCATGCGCCACCATACCCGGCTCATTTTTTCTATATATATATATTAGTTGGCCAATTAATTTCTTTCTATTTTTAGTAGAGACGATGTCTCGAACTTGCTCAGGCTGGTTTCGAACTCCTGACCTTGAGCGATCCTCCCACCTCGGCCTCCCAGAGTGCTAGGATTACAGGCGTGAGCCACCGCGCCCGGCCGAATTAAATATTTTTAATTGTAATTTTACAGCTTTCTTTTTATATTTTGCAGCCAGACTTTCTTTCCCAAAAATAAAACACTTTCACTGGCCTTTGAAAATCTCACAGGGTCTAGATATTGTGCCTATAGTGGGTAAAATGGTCCTGTCCTTCAACCAAAGATAGTGGCTAGAAAGGCATCCAATGCCCTGCAGTTTGGGAAACCAAGCGGTGCATTTGGAAATGGGAATGTCAGGCTTGCTATGGGATCGGGATGATCTTAGGGCGAGTTAAACTGTATATGGGAGAGAATACAGCAGACAAGGTTAAAGATCCCAGATCAGATTTTATTAGCATCATCAAAGATTATTAGTATGAATCCTAATGGCCACCCTTTATTGAGTATTTACTGATTAGTGGATGCTTTGGATATCATCTCATCTAAACTTAGAGCTTTACCCAATACATAATGTCTACATTCTACTAATGAGACAACTAAGGCCAATGGTGTCATGAGGGGCACAGTTGTATTTGAACCCGGGTCCCCCTGACCCTTGAGCACATGTCTGCCACCTGCCCACGCTGCCTGGTGCTCTCTTGTACTAATGAAAATCATCAGTCCAAGTAGGGCCATCTGTGCTTGTGATGGTTCCTTTTGTGTTCCAACTTGACTGGGCCACAGGGTGCCCAGATATTTGGCCCAACATTAGTCTGGGTGTTTCTGTGAGGGTGCTCCAGCTGAGTTAATATCTAAGTCAATCGACTGAGTAGAGCAGATTGTCCTCCCTGGTGTGGGAGGGCCTCCTCCCATCACCGAAGGCCTGGGTAGGATGGAAGGGCTGGCCCTGCCCTGAGGAAGAGAGAACTCCCCCCGCCTCACCACTGCAGCTGGGATACTAGTTGTTTCCTGTCTTCAGACTTGAACTGAAACATCGGCTCTTGTCGGCTCTCGTGCCTGCCGGCTTCTGCACTGGAGTTCAGACCACCGGCCTTCCTGGTTCTCGGGCCTTTGGACTTGGACTGAAACTACACATCGGCTCTCCTGGGTGTCCGGCTTGCCGGGTGCAACTCTTGGGGACGTGTCACCTCCATGATCACGTGAGCCAATTCCTTATAATTTCCCTTCGGTCTCTTCTCAACACTTCTTCCACGTGGGAGTTCTGCAGACACCCTACATCACGCAAGTGTGTGTAAAGAGCAAGATTTGCAACTCCACCTCCTTTCCTTTTAGAAGAAAATGGAGGCATGAACCACTATGTGAATTTATTTTTGTGTAAAAGAAGAAAGGAAGATGCCCAAGCCAAGTTATAGCTGGCAGTATTAGAAGACTTTCTACCTGACCCAACAGAAATATGACAAAGCAGGAGGCAGGGAAGGTGGCGATTGTGTCTCTTATCTTAATATTTGTGTCTGTTCTGAGACTTCTTGATCTTACCTTTGCTGCTCAGAGGGTAGGATCCCACTGGAAATTATAGGAAAGGCAAAGTATCTCTACTGGGAAGAATTTCTTCGCAGATACCCTACACCCACATCCATTATCACATATAATTTATGTGCAATTATGTAATAGATTAATATTGATTTGTAATTGACTAGTTGACATATTATTGCTTTTTACAGATTTTGAAGTCTATGTAATTGTGGCTTGTAGTTCTTCTAGTCAAACAGAGGACAGGTGCATAGCGTAGGGTGGGAGGAGCTATCTGGGCATGCGTGTTGCGAGGAGGCCACGTGATCTCTGGAGCAGCAAGAGGTAGAGCCCCCTAGACTGCCATGGCAGGCGTATGCTCCACTGGGCAGAGATGATTCTGGCCTCCATTCCCAGCCCATCAGAGCTCCTCAGATGGTGATGGCTGAGTCCAGTGACGAGGATGATGCTGCTGATTGTTCTACCTCGAGCTTTAAAAAAATAAAGGCAAAGAAAGAAGGCAGGTGTCCAAAGTCATCCAAGAGATAATGATGACGGCCATTTTACCCACCCCTGCTACAGGGGAGGGGACTTACAGACACGCACTGTTCCTAATCCCCATCACTGTCCTGTGAGGTACATGTTAGCAACCTCCTCTTATGGTTGGGGAAACTGAGGCTCAGAAAAATTGATTAATTGGATCTATCCGAGTCACACTGTCTAGTGGTCGCAATGAGATTGGAACTCGTATCTGTTTGACTCTAAAGTCTTCAGGCCTCTCATTTTGGCATTTTGGTTGGGATTTTTCTCCCCTCCTCCTGCCTTTATAACAATAAATGAGAGAGCTAAGCCAATCTGATTTTTTTTTTTTTGCTGTTTTATTTTATTTTTTATTAAGCCAATCTGATTGATCCAGCAGCCAAGCTCTCTCCCAGGGAGCTCAGGATTGCATTATCCCTGAGTTACCACTTAGTGGAGAAGAATTTTTTTATAGGCTTCTGTTTTTGACTCTTGACTGTCATGGTGTTATCTCAGAGTGACATAACGCAGCTCTTGGTGGTTTGTTGGGAGCCTTAAAATTTCCCTTCCACTCGTCTCCAAGCCCATGTGCCACGCCTCCAAATTGAAGGCTGGGCTGCTCTAACTCCTACTTATGTCCCTCCAGCACTGACTGCTCCATTTCTGAGCTGGGGAAAGCTGTGTTTTCCAACACACTTTTGCCCTCTAATTGCCTCTATCTTGCCCTGCATGATCGGGCCAAGCTATGGCCACAGTTGTGTATAATCAGTTAACTTCACTCACTGCCTCCTATGTTTATGCTTCCCTGCCCAATTGCAAGTGACAAATGGTTATCCAAAGCCATGGGCTTGACCCCAGATGACCTCATGCTTGATTGCCTTCATCCCAGTGCACGGGTCAGCACTCAGAGACTCCCATAGCTCTTGCTTAGTTGGTAATTGATTTCCATGTGAATTCATGAGCCAGTTGATAGAATTGGGGCATTGGCCACATAGATTGATAGCCCAGGCAGGGAGCGACCTGTGGCAGCCAGGGTTTCAGAGCATGCTCGTCAGAATAGTCATTTCAAAGAGTCTTTTACTTAAGCAATCTTGCCTCCCAAGTGCCAGGGAGATACAATGACTTCTGCAAAGGATTCCTATTCCAAGACTCCCAGACTTCTCCTGACAATAGAAATTCAATGAGCAATGCCCAAGCCACAATTTCTCCCCAAACCATTTTCTTTTCAACCTTTTGTTTGGCTTCTGTGCTGGCTGATGCCAATCAACCATCAGCAGATGAAGAATAGTGTCTAGGTCACACTTCTGTTTTTCATCCAGGGGCCTATTTATTTAATGCATCATTAATTCCTTCACTTTAAGAGTTGTTGATACGTCAAAACAATGTTTGTTCAAGCTCAGTGGAGTGCAGTGAAGAGGGAAAGATTCTAGATAAGAAGTTGGAAGACCTGTTTCTCACTAGATATATATCTCTGTGATTATTTTATGTCCCTGGCCTTGGTTTCTTCATGTGTAAAAGAAGAGGAAGAGAAGGAGAAAAAGGAAGAGGAAGAAGAAAGAAAGAAAGAAAGAAAGAAAGAAAGAAAGAAAGAAAGAAAGAAAGAAAGAAAGAAAGAAAGAAAGAAAGAAAAGAAAGGAAGAAAGGAAGGAAGGAAAGAAGGAAGGAAGGAAGGAAGGAAGGAAGGAAGGAAGGAAGGAAGGAAGGAAGGAAGGAAGGAAGGAAGGAAGGAAGGGAAAGAGAGAGGAAGGGAGGGAGAGAGAAGGAAGAAAGAAAAAGAGAAAGGTTAGACAAGATAAATGATTTCAAAAGTCCCCTCCAGCTTCTTCTTTTATATATTTTGAAGCTATAGTATTAAGTAAATAAACACTTAAAATTGTTACAGCCTATTGATGAATTGACTGTATTATCATTATAAGATGACTTTATCCCTGGAAATATTCCTTGCTCTGAAATCTGCTATTAGTATAACCATTCCAGATTTCCTTTGATTCATGTTAGCATAGTATATCTTTTTTCATCTTTTTCCTTTTAACTTATTTGTACTTTATATTTAAACTGCATTTTTTGTAAACAGCATATAGTTGGGTCTTGCTTTTTTCCCCTCTACCTTTTAATTGAAATATTTAAACCATTTAAGCCATTTACATCTAATGTGATTGTTGGAAAATAGACAAATTGGACTTAATGGAACTAAAAAGCTTCTGTACATCCAAGGAAATAATCATTGTGAACAGAAAACCTGAAGAATGGGAGAAAGTATTTGCAAATTATACATCCAACAGGGGACTAATATCCAGAATTTACAAGGAACTCAAACAGCTAAAAAAGAATCACCCAACAAATAACAAGTAATCCCATTAAAAAGTGGGCTATGGACATGAACAGACATTTTTCAAAAAAAAAGACAAATAAATGGCCAACGAGTATATCCAAAAATGTTCAACGTTACTAATCATCAGAGAAATGCAAATTGAAACCGCCATGAGACATCATCTTACACCAGTCACAATAGCATTATTAAAAAGACCAAAAATAACCAATGTTGGCAAGGATGCAAAGGAAAGAAAATGCTCATACATTGTTGGCAGGAATGTAAATTAGTACAACCTCTATTCAATAAGTATCTGCTGAACTAATGAATCAGAACGGCTGTCTCCACCAGACTGCACACTTCATGGGGCAAAGACAATCGTTGTAATCTGTCCAGGGACACGCACAGAGCCCTGTACACAGTAAGGACGCAGCAGACGTATGAGAAGGGGCGAATTAGTGATGGGTGAATCCACGAATCCATCCATGCTTCTTCCTGAACTCACCGAACACAGCAAACCTTCCAAGGAGAAGCAGCGGAGTCTGCAGTGACTTCTGCAGGGACCGTTCTGGCTGAGCGGGGACCGGTGGGGAACCGGCCTCACCTGCTGTGGCCCTGTCTCCCCAGAGCCCTGGACTTGGACTCGTTCTAGCTTTGCCAGGAAAGTGGCCGTCACAGACTCCCACCTCCCGCTCCAGAGAGCGTCCATGGCCAATGTCCTTCTGGTCGGCAGCAGCCAGGCTGGCCGAGCCCTTGGCCAAAGGGATCCTTAATGAGGCGTCTGGGCAGGCAGTGGAGTCACCTTCATTTAATCCGTGAGGGGACAGGGCCCAGAAGGAGGACCATCTCCTAAAGAGAGACACATCGATGACCCAGTATTATTTTTGGAGCTTTGGATCTGAAAGTGGAGCTTTCATTAAAGCACCAACCAAATTTAAACAAATAAAACAAAGCCCAGAAGGTCAGACTGCCCCTCCTGCTAATAAACTTCTAATTTAAGAGAGTATTACTCTCTGAAACTGGGCCACGTCTCAGAGAACCACGGCGTTGCATTGTTCACATGGTCTGTGATTTGTTTTTGTGTCCTGTGTCTGGAATCCCATTCCAGCAAGTGCCACCAGGACAAAGCTCTCTCTATAATCGGAGCTCCAGACAAAGGCTCGTTCATTCAAGCTGCAGTTTAGATGACCGAATGGCAGTATGTTGAAAGCATCAGTTACCTGGATTTTGTAGTACTGGATTTGAGTTGATCCAAGCTCTGAAATTCAGAGCTTCCTCCAACCCCGAAAAGGAAAAGCAGCCCACCCCCACCTGGCAGAGCCCCGACAAACTTAGGAAAACTCCAGTTTGATTCAGACTGGGTCGGAGTTGATGACTAACCCATCCGAGAAGCCAGCTGCAACTATTCCATTAGGTCATTGAAAAGAAAATAATTGCTCCAGCACCTTGCTGCTCAGTCTGTGGATCTTGAATCAGCAGTGACAGCATCCCATGGGAGCTTTTAGAAATGAAAAATCTTTGTGCCCTTGGATCAGGCAATGATTTCTTGGATGTAACACCAAAAGCACAAACAACAAAAGGAAAAATAGATACATTGGGCATCAAGTCTGAGGTTCAAAGGACACTATCAAGAAAGTGAACACAGGCCGGGCGCGGTGGCTCACGCCTGTCATCCTAGCACTCTGGGAGGCCGAGGCGGGCAGAGTGCTCGAGGTCAGGAGTTCGAAACCAACCTGAGCAAGAACGAGACCCATCTCTACCAAATATAGAAAGAAATTAATTGGCCAACTAATATATATAGAAAAAATTAGCTGGACATGGTGGCACATGCCTGTAGTCCCAGCTACTCGGGAGGCTGAAGCAGGAGGATCGCTTGAGCCCAGGAGATTGAGGTTGCTGTGAGCTAGGCTGACGCCACGGCACTCACTCTAGCCTGGGCAATAAAGCGAGACTCTGTCTCAAAACAAACAAATAAATAAATAATAAAAAAAAGAAAGAAAGAAAGTGAACAGAAATAGGAGCCCCCAGATGGGAGCAAATATTTGTAGATCATATAGCAGATCAGGAGCTCTTATCCAGAATATATAAAGAACACTTACAACTCAACAATAAAAAAAAAACTATTTTAAATGAGCAAGAGATTTGAATAGACATTTCTCTAAAAAAGATGTATATTTATGGCCCAATAAGCACATGAAAAGAAGCTCGACATAATTAGTCATTAAGGAAATGCAAATCGAAACCATACCCACTTGGATGGCTGTTATCCAACATCAGACAATAATAGGAGGTAGAAATGATGTGGAAACATTGGAACTCTCATACGTTGCTGGTGGGAATGTAAAATGGCGCAACCCCTTTGGAAATCAGTTTGGGGGTTCCTCAAAAAAGGTAAACAGAGTTACCACGTGACCCAGCAATTCCACTTCTAGGTGTTTATCTAAGAAAATTGAAAACATATGGCCATGCAAAACCTTGTACATAAATGTTCATATCAGCATTATTCCCAATAGCCAAAAAGAAAAAAGGGGAGGACTGCTCATGTGCCCATCTACTGATGAATGGATGAACATGGGATTGCATATGGTGGAATCAGCCATCAAAAGGAATGAAGTGCCAACATTTGCTACAACCTGGGTGAACCTTGAAAACAGGCTAAGGGAGAGGAGCCACGCACAAATGACCACATACTGTGCGATTTCATTGGTATGGAATGTCCAGAATAGGCAAATCCATAGAGACAGGAAGTAGATCAATGATTCGGGTTGGGAGGAGGGGGAAATGGGGAGTGACTGCCAATGGGTATGAGATTTCTTTTTGGGGTGATGATGATGTTCTAGAATTAGATGGTGGTGATGTTGGATAACCTCGTGAATATACTAAAAGTCACTGAATTGAACACTTTAAAAGGCTAGATTTCATGATAAGTGAATTGTATCACAATAAAAAAGGAAAAAAAAAAACAAAACCAGGCGCAGTGGCTCATGCCTGTAATCCTAGCACTCTGGGAGGCCGAGGTGGGAGGATCGATCGAGGTCAGGAGTTCGAGACCAGCCTGTGCAAGAGCGAGTCCCTGTCTCTACTAAAAATAGAAAGAAATGAATTGGCCAACTAAAAATATATAGAAAAAATTAGCCGGGCATGGTGGTGCATGCCTGGAGTCCCAGCTACTCGGGAGGCTGAGGCAGGAGGATCGCTTGAGCCCAGGAGTTGGAGGTTGCTGTGAGCTAGGCTGACGCCACGGCTCTGTAGCCCGGGCAACGGAGTGAGACTCTGTCTAAAAAGGAAAAAAATCTCAGGCCGCAAGTCCAGACCCACAACATCAACGTCTGCATTTTTAACAAGAGCTTCAGCTCGCACGAATGCACATTTAAGTTTGAGGGACACCAGCGTGTGACGCTCATTCTCGGACCTGGCTGCAAATTGGAATCACCTGGGGGAGTTTTCAAAACGCCTCCAGGACGTGGTGGGCTGTCTGTCCGTGTCTGTTCTGCCCAACTCTTCTAGAAGCTTCTGGGATGTCTGCAGTGGACCCCATACTTCGTGGTGGTCACCGCTCCTCGCAAAGCCCCTCGCAGCCCTCAGAAACACTTACCTGCCACTTGACATAAAAGCAGGACTCTGCGCCGGATTGCCTCGCTCCAATTGCAGCCGAGCCACCGCCTCGCTGTGGGAAATTGGACAAATCACTTAACAGCTCATGCCTCAGTTTACTGGGGTTAATACCAGACCTACTTCATAGGGTCGCTGAAAGGAACGAATTACTTAATACATACGGAGCACTTAAAATAATACCTGGCACACGGTAAGCATTAGATATGCATCAGATATTATTATTTTCTAAGTGAGTCTTATTTCTTCATAGTATTTATTATATGCCATGTTACTATACTTTGCATATTATTGTATAATAGCAGCAATTATTGGGCCCTGACTGTATGCCAGGCACTGAGCTGGTGTTTTCCATTATTTTATGTAATTCTTTTTTTTTTTTTTTGACAGTCTCACTCTGTTGCCCGGGCTAAAGTGCCGTGGCGTAGGCCTAGCTCACAGCAACCTCCAACTCCTGGGCTCAAGCGATCCTCCTGCCTCAGCCTCCCGAGTAGCTGGGACTATAGGCATGCGCCACCATGCCCGGCTCATTTTTTTTTTTTTGTATATTTTTTAGTTGGTCAATTAATCTCTTTCTATTTTTAGTAGAGACGGGGTCTCACTCTTGCTCAGGCTGGTTTCAAACTCCTGACCTCGAGTGATCCTCCTGCCTCAGCCTCCCAGAGTGCTAGGATGACAGGCGTGAGCCACTGCGCCCGGCCTATCTTATGTAACTCTTGCAATAATCCCAAGAGCTAGGAATTCATTCAGCAAATATTTAGTAAGCATCTATTGACCATGTCCCTGACCGGGAAGATACGACATTGAAGCGCAAGGGAAGTGAAGTGACCTGCCCAGGGTCACAGAGCTAATAATGGCAGGAGAGCCCAGTCTGACTCCAGAACCCAAGCTCTTGCTCCCACCCTCTGCGGGCTTCCTTCCTTCCTTCCTTCCAAAGGACACAAACTGGCAGGACAAATGCAAGAGCAAGCGGAAGCTGGGTGCAGGTGTGAGGGGGAGGGGGTCCGGGAGCCCCCAGCAGGGGAATTTGGGGTGGCCCCTTTGGACCAAGGCATGTGGGCACTAGGACGCAGACGTGTGGTCAGCCCCAGCCTCGTGGAGTCTCTGTGCCAGGGCAGGAGAGCAGAGGGTCACTGCGATCGATCGTGCTCTGTCCTTCATGGCCCTCATTCCCTGCTGTGGAACCCAAAGGCCAACCTTGAGCCACCCCAGCTGGAAGGTCCCCCACCCCGAGCAGGACTGCAGCCGCTCCCTCCCATGAAGCTCCTCACCTGGGCCTCTAACCCCCTGGGCCTCCAAACCAGAAATCCACAAATCCTCCGCAAAGCCGGCTGAGCTGTCCCCATTCCCGAGGACCCTGAGGCTGCTGAATGTGGAAGAAGAGAGAGATGCGGGCGGGTCCCAAAGTGACCGTAAACAGTTGCTCAACCCCACCCTGTCCCCCGTCCACACGAGGCCCCCCACCCTCAGCTCCAAACCGCCTCCAACTGTCGGGAGTCTTCTCCGTCCACTTCCAAAAGCCTGAAAAACACATCCCTCCCGGGCTCTCACCCTCGCCATCATTCAGACACAAGCGAAGTTTAAAGAAGCCATGTTCTAGTGTGTTCCGATTTCAAAGTGGCCTTCCCCCGTCCAGATGTCACTGCTTCCACCACTGTCTTGCACTTGGGGAAACACGGCCAGCCGAGTTCAACGGCCTCCTCGAACACTCTCTTCTGCAACTCGCCCCTTGGCTGTTCCTTTTCCAAAAAGAAAAAAAAAAAATAGAGAGAGAGAGGCTGTTTTTAATGTGAAAAACACGAGTTTGCTTCAGAATGGTGGCTTTTCTCCCTGCTAACCTTACTCCTCGCTTGCCCTGCCCAGGCAGAAGTCTCTCTGCTGATGCAATCGCTGGAACCACTTTCTCTCCATTAAGACCCCGACCTGCTGCAGGGAGGAGGGACAAGAGACAGATGTCACCCTGAGTAAAAGGACGCAGGAAGGGTGAAAGATGGTGAGGGCATTCCCCTCCGTGTGTGTGTGTGCGTTTGGGGGCTGGGCAAAGCCAGGCAGAAGGGACAGAGGGGGCTCAGACTCCCACAATCATTTTTCGACCCTGTCTTCCCCCAAAGCAAGGAATTAGCAGGCTAACTGCTTAGTTGAGTTCTAATCACACCTGGTTTGAATTTCATCTTCTGCATTCACAGTTTTGGATGAGCACCAAGATTGAAAGTCACTGTAAGGCCGGGCGCGGTGGCTCACGCCTGTCATCCTAGCACTCTGGGAGGCCGAGGAGGGAGGATCGCTCAAGGTCAGGGGTTCGAAACCAGCCTGAGCAAGAGCGAGACCCCCGTCTTTACTAATAACAGAAAGAAATTAGCTCAAAAACTAAAAATATATAGAAAACAGTAATTAGCCGGGCGTGGTGGCACATGCCTGTAGTCCCAGCTACTCGGGAGGCTGAGGCAGGAGGATCGCTTGAGCCCAGGAGTTTGAGGTTGCTGTGAGCTAGGCTGACGCCACGGCACTCTAGCCCAGCAATGGAGTGAGACTCTGTCTCAAAAAAAGGAAAAAAAAAAAAAGAAAGTCACTGTGACATGGGTATACATATTTTTTTTTGATGTGATTAGATCAACTTTGAACTTTTATAAAGATCAAAACTTTTATACGACCACTAAGGAGCTCACCCTCTCAACACAGCAACTCTTTTGACGAACTCTGTCCGTGCTGGTCAGCTTGCTACCTGAATAGGCAGCACCTGCTGCTTCTAGAACCCAGAAAGCCCGGCCCTGAGCCCTATGAGGGGTGAAGGGGTGGGGAGAGGGGTGGGGGGCACACCAACGGCAGATGCCAACGGGGACAGTCCTTCACTAAGGCGGGCAGTCTCGTGGAACCGTCGCAGACTTTGGTGTCAACATACCCGGCTCATCGCCCGACTCTGCCACCTAAACCAGCCTGGCTGTATCATTTGGGTAAGTCAAGTCACTTCCGTGAACATAGGCTTTCTCCTCTCTCGAGGGGACATAAGTCATACACTTTGCAGAGGGGATTGGTGGCAATATGTAAAAAGCATGTTAGCTATTATTATAACATATATGTTTCCCTTGGTTTGCACTTCCTTTGGTTGCAAGTGTTCCATTGAGCCATGTGGTCAATTTGCTATATTTCCTATGTGTCACCTAGCCATCTTGTTAAAGGTACAGGCACCCCGTCTTTCATCAGGGTTTGTGCCTTTGAGTGGCTTTCCTGTGTCTCAACTCAATAGGCTAAAATAAATTTTCTTTCCAGAAGTTACAGGAAGCACATGCACTGCTTCGACAGGCGACAGGTGCTTATAAGAATTGCGGCGACAACAATGACTTTTCCCAGACCTGTGGCAGAGTTTCTCCACCTGGGGGTTGTGGACACGTTGGGCCAGATACCTCTGTGCTGGGAGGGCTGTCCTGTGCCTCCTAGGTTGAGTGACAGCGCCCCTGGCCTCTCCCCGCTCGACGCCGGTTGCAGCCTTGCCATCCTGCCCCACTCGCTCTGGGACATTGCCAGATGTCCCCTGGGAGGAAGGGACCTTCCCCCTGTGAGAGCCACTGCCTCCTATCATTTAACCTTCACAAACAGGCCGGGCGCGGTGGCTCACGCCTGTAATCCTAGCACTCTGGGAGACCGAGGCGGGAGGATCACTCAAGGTCAGGAGTTCGAGACCAGCCTGAGCAACAGCGAGACCCCGTCTCTACTAAAAATAGAAAGAAATGAATTGGCCAACTAAACATATATATAGAAAAAATTAGCCGGGCATGGTGGCGCATGCCTGTAGTCCCAGCTACTCGGGAGGCTGAGGCAGGAGGATTGCTTGAGCCCAGGAGTTTGAGGTTGCTGTGAGCTAGGCTGAAGCCACGGCACTCTAGCCTGGGCAACAGAGTGAGATTTTGTCTCAAAAAAATAAAAATAATAAAAATAAAAATAAAATAAAAACCATTTCTACTTATCAGTATCGAATAACCGCCTTTAGTACTGTATTCTGAAGTGTCATTCACCTAAGTTACCTTGTCACCTAAGTCACCTTGGACTGCAGGGACCATATATTTATGTTCTTTTTTTTTTCTTTTTTTTTTTTTTGAGACAGAGTCTCGCTTTGTTGCCCAGGCTAGAGTGAGTGCCATGGCGTCAGCCTAGCTCACAGCAACCTCCAACTCCTGGGCTCAAGCGATCCTCCTGCCTCAGCCTCCCGAGTAGCTGGGACTACAGGCATGCGCCACCATGCCCGGCTCATTATATATATATATATACATATATATATATATATATATATATATATATATATATATATATATATGTGTGTGTGTGTTAGTTGGCCAATTAATTTCTTTCTATTTATAGTAGAAAAGGGGTCTTGCTCTTGCTCAGGCTGGTTTCGAACTCCTGACCTTAAGCGATCCTCCCGCCTTGGCCTCCCAGAGTGCTGGGATTACAGGCGTGAGCCACCACACCCAGCCGGGACCATACATTTAGAGTCTAACGTGAAGACACTTTACAGAACAAAGAATGTTTTTAAACTCTTGCAAAAAAAAGCACAGAAGGTAAGTCCTACTTATTTCTGCATGTAACACCAAGTGGATTTTGTTGAAAAGGGCGAACTTACACGAACTAGACCAGCGCTGTCGCCCAGGGCGGAGAATGGCCGTCCCCATGGGCAGACCCTACTTGAGTGCTCATCGAGCCTCATGGTCCCGGGAAAGACACCCCGTCTCCCCAGAGACCCGTGTGGCCGTGACATTCGGAAAAGGTTCTGGCGGACGCCGCGTCTAGAGCAGGATGGTTCCCTGGGGCGTCGTGTTTTGTGTCCCTGTTAACATGCGTCATTGTCCCCATTGCAGCAGAAGAGCCAACACGCGTCTGATCTCTCTCGAAGGAGTCTTCACACCCTGCCCAGCAGGAGGGACTGAAGGGCTAAGAGCACGTCTTTGCTAGCGGCAGAACCGGCTCTCCAACCAGAAAGGCTAAGCCATAAATCTTTGGCAAAGCACAGTTTTCCCTCCGTCATTCTCCTCTGGGACAAGACGAGACACAGCTGGCTGCTTGGACGGAAACACCACTGGAGAGACTCACGTCGGCTTCACAGCGCTCCTCCCGGGCCTTCGCCCGGCGAGTCCCCGCTGTTGGCCTCGGCTCAGCTGTCACCTCCTCAGGGTCCCCTCGCCTGGCCCTGGGCCCTGCCCTGCCCTCTTGGAGATCTCACCCTCTTCTTTGTGGCACTTGTCACAAGTAGGAACGGTCTTCTCTATCTGCTGATCGTCTCTCTTCCCACCGGAACGTGCGAACGGCGAGAGCAGAGACCTTACTGACCCCTCGATGTCGTGTCCCCCGGCCCAGGTCAGCGCTGGCCCCAGGCAGGTGCCCGCCAAACACTCCTGGAGTGAACTGAACACGACTAAGTGACCGTTGTGCTCTTTTACGTTTATTTTTCTTCCCATGTTTTTTTCTTTATTTTATTATTATTATTATTATTTTGTATATTTTTTGAGACAGAGTCTCACTCTGTTGCCCAGGCTAGAGTGCCGTGGCGTCAGCCTAGCTCACAGCAACCTCAAACTCCTGGGCTCAAGCCATCCTCCTGCCTCAGCCTCCCGAGTAGCTGGGACTACAGGCATGCGCCACCATGCCCGGCTAATTTTTTCTATCTATGTTTTTAGTTGGTCAATTAATCTCTTTCTATTTAGGTAGAGATGGGGTCTCGCTTTTGCTCAGGCTGGTTTCGGACTCCTGACCTCGAGCAATCTGCCCACCTCGGCCTCCCAGAGTGCCGGGATGACAGGCAATGAGCCACCGGGCCCGGCCTGGCCCCCATGTTTCTTTGATGAGCATGGATGTATTTTATGATAATCACGACAATATTTCTTTGAAAACACCAGCCAACCTAATCACAAAGCCCATTTGAAATACTTAGAAAATGTAATCAGTGTTGGAGCCCATGGGTTCTGAAAGACGAGGGTTCGTCTTACTCATTTCCGTCTCTCCAGCATCCGACACAGAGCTCGGTACACAGCAGGCGCTCAGCGAAAGGCTGGGTCTGTAGCAATCTGTGCCTGGAGCTACGCTGTCATTTTATTATTCACGACATATCTCATTTAATCACCGCAACAGTGCTATGACGTTGGATTGTGATGCACATATTACAGATGAAAAAAGAGGCTTAGTAACGTCCTTACGTTAAAAAAAGAAACTTGCAGCCGGGCGCGGTGCAAGTTCTTAGAGCAGAGGCCCATTGCTGCCGCAGGGCCTTTGCATTTGCTGTCTCTTGTGCCTGCACGAAGCAAGTCACCGACTCTCCTCAAAAGTCACTTTTGCCCGGGATTGGGCACATCTATAAAGTGTCAGGCTGGGAACAAATTTCAAGACTTTATGACATAAAGTCGCATTTAGGGATTGTAAGGGAAACAGCCACCGTAAGAGGAGGTTTTTGGGGCTTACGTGGAAGTTCCCTAAAAACTCTAATGGGCGACACCGGCTGCACATCGGAGCACAGTTCCTCCTCTCCGGGGGACAAAGACTCGGGCCAGGGCGACCAGCGTCTCTCTGAGCCAGGAACGTGCATCACCGGGCAGGAAGCTGGGCCTGGCCGGCGCGTCTACAAACTGCCCCTTCCGAGTCCCGCGCCCCCTCCCCAGGGGCTTGAGTTCCCAGAGACAGTCAAGCACGACTCGAGCGCCCTTGCTTCTCGAGTGACTGTGACGCCAGTGACAACTACTTCCTGGGAGCCTCAGCACCCAGCCCGGCCCGGGCCAGGTCTCCCCAGCCACGAGTGGGCCCCTCGTGAATGCCCAGTCCTAACTTGCTTATGCTCGCTTGGTATTGTGGGGTTCCCCTCGGTCCTCTTGGCTAAGAGAAGGCAGAGGCTGGGATCGGGGCAAGGCTCATGCCTGCGACGAATGAGTCTTTATTGCAGACCTGCCCCGTGAGTGCAGGGGGCCATGAGCCCGGTGATAAAACCGGACGACGGCCAGGCAGGACGCGGAGGGGCGTGACCAATCTCCAGAGGTTTATTGGCTTGTGCGTTTTATTGTGCCATGACATCCCTCCTTTCAGCCTGAGATGCCAGCAGCTGGTGACAGGCTTAATGATGGATGCATGGGGGAGACAGCCATGGACCCCCACAGCGTAGCTTCCCCCGAAACTGCAATGGCTCCCCCCTCCTTGGCCAGCTTCTCGAACCCGAGAGAACTCTCTGGAGAACATCGGGTTAGCCTGGACGGTAAAACCCACACGGGAGCTGCCAGGTTCCTCTCGGCTGAGCAAGACTATTTTTCTCCCCGTATCAAAGAGCTGTTGGTCCGACTAAGGGAATGGAGGATTGATAAGGTAGCGAGGACTGCAGGGAAGAATGTCCACACATCAAGGTCTCCTCTCTTACCTAGTGTAATTCTAAATCTGCCTCTGCTGGGGTCGAAATTGTATTTAAATGATTCCAACCTCATCACTCTCCTTAATCAGATTTCTCCAAATGAACACACTGGCTTGCCTGCCCGTGAAAAAACGTGCCAATGCCTCTTTTGTGCTCCGGTCCTGATGTTCTCACTTGCTTTCACTTTGATGACTTTAGCGATGGGTATCAGCACAGTCCTTGCTGTTTACAGCGCAGGCCCAGATTGCAAAATGGGTTTCACGTGGTGCGCTGTCTTGCAAACGTGTCGCAGAGGCTAGCAAACAGGCACCGGGCCCTCCTTTTACATGACTGCACTTCCCACACTTTTCCTATCTCTGTTGACTTAAGTTCAAAGCCAAACTAGACAACCTGGTTCATCAGATGTCAGCTCACTGCTGGTGTTCCGAGAGAGGCTCCGTGCACAGCTCGTGTGTCACAGCCCGTGTGTCACCCCGCTGCACGGAAGCTGCTCTTCCAGAGACGCCAGCAGCTTTGTGCCTTTTCCATCTATTTATTCGATGCTGCAGTGGCTTTAGCCAGTCTGCAGAAAATGTCTCTGAACACCGAAACCTCAGGGCTAGGAGGGGATTCCTAGACTAGCTCGAAATCAGCAGTTTATGTTTGGCAGGTCCCAGATTCCCATGGAAAAGCCAACTAAACAGTCGTTATGCTAATTTATAGACCCCTGCTTGCCCTTTTGTTGTTTTTGGGGGGACATCTCAGGCAGGGCCTGGAAGTGGGGTACAGCTGCTGCCTGAGCGTAGGAGTGGCTTGCAGGACAGCGCTGCTGAGGGAGGCGGTTTTAGGGGAAATACGGTAACGCCCGGGTCTAGCACAGCACTTCCTGGGAAGCAGGGGTTGGGGACACTATCAGCAGGCATGTGGCAGCCTCATCCCGCTGAGTCTGCCGGTGATTGAAAAGTGTTCAAACTGTGGCCAGGAGAAATGTGTGGATGAAAAGAAGGGAGATAAGTCTTCCATCACTACACAACTGCCCTTCACCTACATACCCCACAGGACAGCTTGCCAAACACCGGCCTGTAACTCAGATAAGGGAAAATCACAGTCTGCTCCATAAATTAACACTGTAAACTGGCTTCTGCCCTGGTTTTACCTCCACAGCTCATTTCTCCTGCCCACGAGAAAGATCTTTGACAAGCAGAGCACTCTATAAATCTAAGAAATCTGCATTCAGCATTTCATGCACAATTCAAATAAAGAAACTTACAAGGATGTCATTTTTAGAAGAACATCCCCTGAGCTTATGAAGCAAATGCACATTTTCACGTTAATAAATACAAGTTTCCTGCCCTCAAGCCTGCCTGTGTCAGACCAAAACTCCGTATTTCATAAAGAAAGCATATAAATTCTAAGACTGCTTTCCCTGACATAGCGGTCATTTGGCGGTCCCCAACCCCCAAGGCCGCAGAGCTCCACTGTCCTGCCCCACCCACCCCCCACCATCCCATAGAAAAATTGTCTTCCATGAAACTAATCCTTGGTGCCAAAAAAGATTGGGGACCTCCGAATGATGTGCTCTATAACCAAGCCCCAGGGACTACAGACTTTTATGTGTTCCTTTTCATTTTCTTCATTGGATAATAATTTTTCAAACTATTATTACGATAAAATCTTTTGGTGTCGATATTTTCAAGATATTTCTACACAGTAACCATTCCTAATGAGGTCACTATGGAGCTCTATGCAATTAATTGGCTAAAGTTAAGACAGAGCCCTTAGTTTCAGATTTCAGCTCCATATATCTGAATGGTCTCTCTCCTATGGATAAACATTCTGACCACTGCCTGGCTGGAAATGTCCCGCTTTTATTTGGCTGATTGGATAGACATGGGCATAAGCCAATGCAAATTCTCCATCAGAGGCACTTAGCAGAAAGAAAACAGCTAAAGAGATCTGTTTCCTGACTTTGTTCTTTGACAGATATTTTCTTACTCTGAAATATATTTTGCGCCTGATAATTCAGAGATCTGTCGTTAGTGAGAAGATAATCATGGCCTCCAAGAGTCCTGACATTCCTTTTGTAAAAAGGTGACATTCCTGGCTTGATGAGATAGGAATTTGCAATAGCATCTTTGCAGGGCTCTTCAAAGAGCAGTGGAAATGGAAAAGTTCTCTGGGACCCATTGCCTGCCTATTCCCATTTGTGCTGATCACGACTTTATCTAACCGTGTTTCCCAAAACGCCAATCAAAGCACACATTCTGCAAAGAGCAAGCTCCCTGAGGGCACAGTGGCGCTGCATCTCTGTCCCCAGAACTATGCTTGGGAAATAAAGAGCATAAACTTGCTATAACCAGGGCTAACATTTCAGAACAGAATTATGTGAGGCAGACTCCGAACTCTATTTTCTTGAATTAATTTTTCCCCTTTCCAACTGAAGACACAGTGTCCCCTATTGTCATGTGTACCTTGAAGCCTCTTTGGGTGCCCAGCAGATGCACAGACATATGTGACAATTGACTGATGGCCTGAATTCTCGCAAATGCCACTTTTAAAGCTTTCAAGCCAAACTAAATAATTTGCATTTGGGTACGGAGCCAACAGTACTCTAAACTGTATTTCTAAGGAATGTTTTTCCCTCTTCTTTCTACCTCTCTGCAAAGTGTGACTCAAGTCAACCCCGGAAGGAGGTCATATTACTTTCTAATTTCCAGTTATAAAATTTCTACTTACGCCTATGAAAAAAATGTACAAGTTGTTCCAAAAACAGAAAAGCCCCTTCTCTTGGTAGGATGTCTTCAATAGATTCGAGCACTGTGGCTTGAGTCTATTCTTCTCTTTACAAAGTCCCTTCCTTGCTATGTCACACGGCACACTTATGAGAACGTCATCACCAAATTATTGGAGAGGAATTTCTCCAGCTGGAGCACAAAAGCCTTCTCTTCCAAATGAGTGCTTAGAGAAAGGGAAGAGGTAATCTTGCCCTGTTACTGCTGACAGGTCACTTTCTGCCTGGGGTTTTATCTTTAGCTCCCTGGTAATCCAAACAGAGCAGGAAAACCTCAAACAATAGAGTCTCTTTTCTGCCTCCCACCCACTTTTTTGGGGTCAGCACTGAACGACCATCGTTCAATGGTTTCTGGAGCAAAGTGGCGGCCCCGGGTGAGCTGAAATGTCTGTGACACCAAAATAAAGATGTTCCACGCTGCTGAAACCTCGGAGTCGTGCAGAGAACAACTGGAATGCAATGCCACGCCAAGGTTCACTTAGCAAGGCTTTTAACTCTTGTCTGCCTGACACACTCTTATGAGCCAGGAGGAGCGGCAGTGACCCAGGATGGACGACAGAGGGCAGTGTCCGCTACATCTTTGGTCCCAGCTCTTTGCTCTTTATCGA